>NC_055689.1:24416566-25836981 GCF_017639745.1 Melanotaenia boesemani | reverse complement strand
ATTCACCCTCGTCCTACCACCTGTCGTTTTTCACTTGACCCAGACTACCTCATTGCTCGGACGGTTAGGCTAGCTGTACCCCACAGGTGCCTTCCAGGTAGAGCCTCCTGGTAGCAGATGCACATTTTTTTGAGGAGGAGGAATTACTGAGGGCCTTAGAGCTTGTTTGCTTCCTTTTACTTTTGTCATCACACTTGCTTCACTCATGGTCTCCGTTTTCAAGTTTAAGAAATAGCAACTTCTCTCATCTGCCCACCTCAGTTTAAACTCTGGGTCTACAGGTACACTAGTTTTATATACTTATTAATGTGTATTATTACAGAGTGACACGTTGACTAGGGGTAAACAAAAGCACATGATGTAAATAAGGTCTGTTGCTGTCATGACTGGACAAGGTGCAGATGTTTGTGGCCAGCAGTAGGTGCTTGTATGGTGGAGGATCGTTTCAGCTAATATTGCTTTGCCTTAAAGTATTGAAGTGGCTGGAAACAGCTAGATTAAAATGTGTATAATTTGTAATGTTTTGCACTACAATCCATCTTCCTAGTAAAGCTGACATGCACAAAAATGAAAAGTTAAGCACTAACAAAGATACCAGCTGCCTCAGCATGTCTGTGAGATGGAGATGCAAGGGGAGATGGGTAATGTAGTCTTTTAGGAATCTGTGTTTAAACACAAGGAATTCTCAGTGTGTGTTACTGGCTTATCAGAGGGAAATGAGATTATAAAAAGCTGCCACACACAGTTTGAACCTTTGTTTTTGTTGCTAACTATATGTTCAGTGTTTAATGTTTTTATTCTGAATTTAGATATTTCTGAGAGAAGAAGGTTAATTTACCCTTTAGTAGGGAGGGGTACATAAAGGTTTGCTTAGTGTTTGAATGACTCAGGAAACTTTGATCCACTCATGGCTGCACATGCTTTTGATAACAGACTTGTTTTACTTTGAGTTTAATGACAAATTAAAGTTGTGGCATGTTGGTTGTAGTGACATCTTGTGGCAAAGTTACAGATTGCAGACAAGCCTTACCTTTCCCTTCTGAATGTTTAAGGAACACTAGTGTGGTAGTGGGAAAATGCATTAGGTCCACAATAGAGCCAGTGTTTGGTTTGTCCCTTTCGAGCTGCTGTAGCGGCACAGAAGTTGAGAACTGGAATCTGCAGCGACTCTGGACATAAATGACCTATTTTATAGCATTTTGCATTTCTGCCTGCAGACCGTTTTAAATCTTAGACACTGAAACAAAGAAATATTAGAGAAAATGTGGTGTTTAGAGGTTTTTAGCAATTTTGAGTTTAGGATTTGTTCTTTTACAGTGGACCAGCACTGATCTCTCTTTGCTTGCACAAACAATGTAATGTAAATCCCTCCTTTGTTTATAGACGTTAACAATACTTTATTCTTCCGTCTTTTGTTTGCAACTTGTTGCAATATTAGCAGTGTAGCACTGTGAGTGTCTCTGTTGTGACATGCTGAAGTAAAACCATGAGTCTGAGGGTAAAGGAGCCCACTCAATGGACCTGGTCTGAAAAGACTCAAACAGACTTTCTATCTGTTATATATATCCTTTTTTTCCATTTAGGTTTTATATTAAGTTTAAGCTTCTGGGGACTTAAAAATGGCATATTATGTAATGAAGGGTTTCATACCCCCCCCCCCCCCCCCCCCCCCCCCCCCAAAAAAAAGAAGTAATGCTTTCGCCATCACCCAAGGGCACCTTGCAATAAGAAGACCTTTGCATACAAATTATTTACCGCATCTTCAGTTTTATCACTTGTGTTTGGAAGTGTGAGCATTTTTTCCAGATAGTGATGGGTGTTTTTTATATATATATATATATTGGAATGAAACTATTCATTTATCCACTCTTGACTTTTTAGCTCTAACCCTGTGGACTTAGTTTTATTAGCCAAACCTTATACTACTCAGTGTTTTGAAGATACATAAAAAAATATAGCTTTTATTTGCAATGTGTATCTTTTGGATGTAAGACTGTACTTTGTATTAAACCTGTCATAAGCCTCTGAAAAGTTTTGGCATGTTAAAAGCAGATTTGTTGTATTTATAACTTGTGGCATTCTTGAACTAATGAAATGCAATTAAAGATGTCTATATTTATTACTAGATCTTTTTTTATTTATTTATTTGTCCTTGTGAATTTTCTGTGTGTGTCTGTAAGAAAATTGGGATCTATAGACCTCCTAGGTGTCCTCCAAGATTATGTGAAAGTGACGTTTCACTTCTTAGAAAAGTAGAAAATAGTTTTATTGAAAAGTTGTGTATTGTTTTTACAATTAGTACATCTGTGGAAAAGTGTTTAAAAGCTAATAATGTGTGTTCTATGAGGACATGCGCACCAGTGCGTGCTAGACCTGGTCCCGCCTGGTCCCGTTGAAAACAAGGGGTGTGCTCGGGTGCTTGTGAAAGCAACAGCGCATGCGCCTCGCAGAAAATCACGGGCGTCGAGCCTCACCGCAGCGATTGCAGATCTTCTATGTCAGATAGGAAGGAGTACGAGACACGGGGGGGTCCAACACACATATAGCCTGTGAAGGAGGAGGGGTGAAGATCCCCAGCGACAGAAGAAAAAGATACCCGATGTAACTCCGACTGACTCTTGTTTTTTCCCCAACTTGAGCCCAACAAGCGCTGGCTGCAGATGCAACCTGTCACTCATCCCGTCCGTGCCAGTAATCCTTATCTTATTGCAGCGTTTTCTCTGAAGGTTCTACAGGCAGAGGGGACTACAATGACAACCTGGTGAATGCAGTCGGGATGGAGTGAAAAAACACCCACAACGACGCAGGATGCGCATCCCCAGCCCGACAAGGAAGAAGGTAGAGAAACCTGCCTGCTTTTCTGGTGGCGCATGTCTGAGATTTTCCGCGGTGCTGTGGATTGAACGTTTCCTTCATCACCATCCTGCTGCCGGTGTCGGTGTATAATGGAGAGCTCCAATGGCTCTGGCAGCGACATCAAACCGCAGAGCCAACAATTGGAGAAGAAGAGACTAAACCGAGCGCCTTCCCCAGCGAGACCTTTCATGAAAGATGTGCACTCCCGCTCCACCAAACCACCTGCCATCGTCCCCAAATCCCCCAAACTCAGCAAGCAGCAGCCTACCACAGTGTCTTTAGCTCACCCGAACCGCAGCTCCAGACGCAGTGCAACCGGGACGAAAGAGAAAGCAGCCACGGTGAAAAGTAGCACCAAGTCTACCGTGGCGAAAAAGCCGACAAAGGTGCCCCAGCATGCAGCAGCTGAGCCCAAAGCAGCCAGCATCAAGCCGGACACCACCGGCAGTCCGATCTTTACCAAAGGTAAGAAGGGGAAAATAGCCTCGGGCTCTCCGAGCCCTCTCAACCATGGATCCCCGATTCGTGTACCGACCGGAGCGCCTCTCGGTCGGGTCAGCCAGACCGACAGTAGCTCAGATCTGTCAGACTGCCCGTCCGAACCGCTGTCGGACGAGCAGAGGGCGGTACCGGCCGCTAGTAGTGACGCCGAGTCCGGTACCGGCTCCAGCGACCGGGATCAGCTGGTGTCTGATAATCCTCTGCGGACAGAAGTGACCGGAGCGACAGCTGCTACTCCGCTGCGCACAAGCGAGGCTTCCGCCGCCAAAGGAAGCATGTCTCAGGCTCAGCGCGCTCCGGAGTCGCACGGAGACAAACACAAACCGGAGAAACCCTCCACAAGCGCACAATTCAAACTGCCAGGCACCAAGGATGTGACGGAGGAAGACTTGCAGCGGGAAATAGAAGATTTGAGATCTGAAAATGACTACCTCAAGGTATGGGGATATTACCTTTTACTGTTTGTAAAATGGAAACTTGGACTATTTCTGTTTACCATCCTTCATCTCATCTGTTTAATCCTTCCACTCTTCCCTGTTGAATTGACATTTTATTGATTGTATTTTTATTGCTGGCTTCACCCCAGTGCTCAGTTTCTTTTAATTTAATGGATTTTATATAAATTGTTTATGTCAAGCCAACAAAGTGTGTTTTGAAAGAAAGCCTCATGTTGGATTTGGGATACATCTGTCTGGGTAATGACGTGGGCAGATTGTACTTGGATGCAGTGCAGTTCACCCCATCATTTCCCCCCTTTTCAGCTTGTCTACATGCATAACAGGGCCACACAAACTTATGTTTATCAGTGTTAATTTCAGACTAAATAGGCTACATTGCATGTAAATAAGTTTAAAATATAATGTATTTACATAAAGATTTCATTGAGTCTTTAACTTCCTCCCCCTTTCTGAAAGTAGGCTAACCCCTTAAGTTGAAGATGGGGCACATAAAGAGTTAATGCAGCAAAAAAAAAAAAAAAAAAAAAAAAAAAAGCAGCCTTTTTTCCCTCTCCAGATTGAGAACAGGTTTATTTGCATGTCACTGATGAGAGTATTATTTCAAACTTGATCGCGCATGTCCGCTGTGCCTCTCTGGCTCGGTAGAGACACAAGAGAGTTAATCAGCTTTACTGGCTCTGCCATAATGGCTTTATCCCACAGGAGTTGATAACAGTCAGATGTCCCTTGTGCATGGGGTTCAAACACCCTCCTGTTTGGCTGTCAGTCTGCTAGCTGGGTCTCTTGGGTCTTTTACACCCCCATCCCCCCCCCCCCATAGCTCAAAACCATGAGGGAGTCCCCACTGCAGCTTTATTTTTATGCCCATGGCAAAACACATAGCAGATAATGTGAACAAGTCCCCCTCATGAATTTTCATAATGCATCCTTTTGCAAAAAAAGAAAAAAAAAAAATGTTCTTAACAGAAAATATATGATTTATCTCGACATTCTCTTAGTATTGACAATAACTGGCCAAATAATAGTTTCCTTAAAAAGATACTGAATTGTCATCTTTATAGTGATATGAAAGAAATTTGTTTAGACAGTTACTGAAAAGCAGTTTAAAAAATAAGCAAAAAGTGGACTAAAACAGTTTCTTGTTAGAAGAATTTGTCACTCTTCACTTTCACCATGTTTAAAGGTCATGTGGAATGCAGTGACATCTAGTGGCACAAACTGCAAACTGCAACCAACCGAATACCTTCTATTTCACCCTCTCCTACCAAGGTTGTAAGCAAAGCTATAAATGTTTAGAAGAGCATGAAACCATCATTAGAGCCAGTGTTGGCTGTCAGAACGTAAATGTCCTGATCGATTACAGCTGCTACAAAGTTAGGATAGCCACACTTTAAAGGGAGGACTAAGTAGCACCAGTGCGCACACACACACACACACACACAAATGTCTCACATCAGAGGTATCCCCCTTAATATACCCGCTCCCAGGATGCTGCCCTGGCTCTTCCTGTGCTTTTAACCTGGCCATCGATTGGGTCAACTCTGTCCAAGGTCATTAGCTCCTTCCTCCAGGGCCCTCATCGGATAACAACGGGCTCTCTACTTTCCCAAATGAGGATAGATATAGTTTTCTCTGATTCACACACTCTTCCCTTCTGCTCTATATGCATTCAGTTGTCTTTTCATCAGATGCCAGTTGAGGCCCTGGAATTTTGATCCCAGGGGAAATCTACTGAGTAGACTGATTCCTCAGGATGGGCAGCAAACAGATACCCTCACTGTTACCGAACCAAACATGGTGGCACCTCAACTCTGCAGATAAACCCAGACTTAGGATGTTACGTGCTGATGGGAGAGGAGAAAAATGAATGCATCCAATCCAAGAGATAAGATGCTTAGAACAGACTAGTAATGTTACATCATCACCACAAAGAGTACTTGCATTACTGGAACTCATATGTAATCATATCAAAATATTAGCACAATCCACAAAAGTATATCATATTGTATCTCCTCTCTAATAGTTTTATACTCCAAAACCACTTTAACTTGCCCAGAAAAATGTTTATGAATGGCTGGTCATCTATTGTACAGTGCTAAACCGTAACTGTGTTTTACATAAGACGACATCATGACAAATCATCAGGTTCTTACTTGCTCCTAAGGGAGATAAATACAACCTCAAATGAAAAATACATGATGTTTCAATGGATCATTTATGTCACAAAAACTAAGGTTATCAGTCTCCTGTTCTTGTGGATGAACGTTTGCTCTTATACATGGCATTGCTTCAGTTAATTGAGGTTATCAGCTATTTGTTTATGCATAGCTCTCTTAAAGTCAAACTACAAGCTAAGTTTTTGGCAGATTTTCTCAGTGAGATGCCCCCTAACGACGGCTAATTTGGTATCCATGTTGCATCCTACCTGTACTCCCAGTTTTCACCAGTGAGTAAAAAGCCTAGTTTCCAACAAGGGGTCCAGCTCAGGATGGGATGGTTTGCAGTTTGGTTCAGTAAACTGATCTCTGTTGTGTTTCTACAACCAGCAGCACCCTTACCTGGCAGGCAGCATATAAGCCAGACAGTGATAGATGTGCTAGCTACATAATAGTTTGATGTCATAGCGGTGCAACACCTTCCTTGAATTATAATAAAGAACAACTTAACTGAGGATGAGAATGGTGGACATCCAGCTGGTTGTGTTCTTCTTGCTGGCATGTGGTTTTTAACAACAAATTATTATAAAATTATTTGAACAGGAAGTTACAATTGTTTCGACCAATAAAGAGATTTCAGTGTGTGTATTGGAAATTTTGCACCCTTTTGGTTTGTGGAAACGCCATAGTGACATGTCCCATACTGAGCTGGACTAGGAGGTGAAAACAAGGTCAGTGTTGACTCTTATCTTATCTCTCGCTTTGTCCTTTTCTCTCTTTCTTTTCCTCTCTTCCTCTGATAATGTCCTCTTGCATTTCTTTTATGAATCATGCACGAAGCACATTTAAAACACCCAGTGTGTTTATATCCAGTGGCTGGCGTGTGACGCGGTGTGTAAAGTGAAACTCAGCGGTACAGTGATGCAGCACATTCATGATTGACTCAATAACTGCAAGGTTCCCAGGTAACTTTGCAATTAACATGTTAACTCAGGCCTGTAGAGTCTGAGATGTAGCTTTTTTTTTTTTTGTAGTTTCTTTGAACATTGCACCATCTGACTTTGGAGTGAAGTTGCTGGAGTATCCGCTCCGTGAAAGACTGGTAACTGTTCTCAGTGTTTTCTGCTTGTGAATAACCTTTCTCATCACGGATGATGGACTCGAAATAGTTTGGATTGGCCTGTCCAGCTTGAAAGGAAGCAGCAGTCGCTTCTCTAAGCTCATTACTGATGTCTTTCCTTCTTGGCATTGTGTTAACACACCTGAATGCTCCAGATCAGTAAACCGATCAGTTCTTCAGGTTCATTTAATTAGTAGAACCTGACTGCTACTCATCCTCTTAACTTCAACGGAAGCAGTGTGTACTTTGTCTTTTTTATCCTCCATTTCTATATCTTGGCTCAGTCTTTGTTAATTAATGACTCTTTGTAACATGTCATATACTGCTCTTTATCTGCGATTGTATTTCCTTCATTTTAGGCCAAATGATTGTTTCTTTTGAGATCAGAGTATTGATCATAGTATTGATAAAGCCTGTATTTCTTTTCACATGAAACCTATCAGGCTTTATGTAAAAGCCATCATCAGCAATGGTCCTCCTCAGCTGTTTTATCAGCTGATTTTTTAAGACTGTTGCCTACAGAGTGATTTACATAAATTTTTAGTGATCTTTCTCTAACCTTATCTTGACTCTTGACTTGTTTGTTGGCCTGAACTTTCCACTTTTTGTCCACAACGTGGCTCCATCAAGCCAAGTCAGTTTTTTTCCATCATTGGGGTGCATGATCCACGTGACAGAAACACCTATTAATATATTACAAGGTGACCTATATGTTTCTTTTTCTTCTCTTTAAGGGCCAGTCTCAGGTATTCCTAAGTGATGAGATTAACTATTAAAATCTATAGAATCAATATACACTTGCATTAAATGGTGAAATATTTCCACTAAGATACAAATATGACAAATTCAAACATGAAACTTTCTAATTGTGTTATCAGTGAATGAATAAACTAGTTTAGCTTCATGTCTCTGTGATGAAGAGCAGTATTGAGACATTTTAGTGTAACTGGAAGACTAAGCGAGTTTCTTATCAAAGAAACTGATGACGCTTGTAATATCGTCTGTTTTACCTCCAAAACAAAGTTCATCTTTCTCACTGTAGCCTTCTGGTCTTCAAATACATTCATATTAATTAAGGCCCTCCACAATTTTCAAGGATGCACAGATATGCAAATGGGGAGAAGAGGCCAAAGTGTCACAACTGGAAAGAAGTAATTTCATTTCATTTCATTTAGTTTTTTTGTGAAAACCTTAAATTCTCAACCCAATGTTCATTTTAAATGTAGCCTTATCAGTATTATTATCACCTAAAATAGTTTTATTAGAGGAATCTTACATTTCTGCATCAAATCATCTCCTGTCCAGATCATTAATGTTGCATTACAGCATCTCACATCACAGCTTTGAGCCTCTTCCTGACAGCAGAGCTGCTGATTAATATTTCTTCAATGTGCAGAAAATATATTGAGGATTTAGAGCAACAGTGTTTTCATGAAGAAGCCAATATATTTAACCTTTCTCAGTGCCACCTTCTCTTTACAAGCAAACAGAACTATACCATTATGAAAGAAGCTGATTTAAAAAGAAATGGTAGAAGGAAACATTTACCAACACAAGTGTCTGATCCCATTGTTGTCATGACAAGGACGTGTTGTTGAAAGTTTGTTTTGCTGCCTGCTTTTATAGGATGAAGTGGACGAGCTGCGGGCGGAGATGGAGGAGGTGCGAGACAGCTACCTGGAGGAGGAGGTCTACCAGCTGCAGGAGCTGCGGAGGGAACTGGACCGCTCTAACAAAAACTGCCGCATCCTGCAATACCGCCTGCGAAAGGCCGAGCAGAAGAGCTTGCGGGTCGCTCAGACCGGACATGTGGACGGAGAGCTGCTGCGAAGTCTGGAACAGGATCTGAAGGTCTGTTTATGTGTAGAGCTCATCTCTACTGGTTTCACTACTTTCTAATTTAGTATTCATATTAAAATATTTAATGCCAAAAAGGGAAAAACAAAAACATTTAAGTCTGGGCTACATGATTGTCCCCATGTTTTTTTTTCATACTCCAGAAACGGTTTTCATTAAGTAAGTAGTTGATTAAAAATCATAATAGTTGGAAAAGTAAATTAATAAAATTCAGTTTAATTTAAAAATACATTTATTAGTCAGTTTTCCCTGCCTTAATCACAGTACAATGTCTTAATATAAAGCTGCAATGTATAAAAAGAATAATAAAATCATTAAATTTGACATAATTGTAATTTTTATTATTATTGTTTTGTTAAACAGCTTCTAGACACACAGATGATTCCTGTACAAAGTCATAAACTGCCTTTTGAGAGTGTAAGTAGGAGTTTTTAAAATATTAATGTCCCCTTCTTGTTTTATCCTTTCAAACTGAACTGACCTCAGGTCGCCAAAGACGTATCGGTGCGTTTGCACAACGAGCTGGAGAGCGTGGAGGACAAACGCAGTCGGGCGGAGGACGAGAACGAGACGCTCAGGCAGAAGATCATCGAGGTGGAGATTTCCAAGCAGGCGCTGCACAACGAGCTGGAGAGGACCAAAGAGGTGAGCTGATCATCACGAGCTGCTTGTTCTCAACAAAGTATGGTGGTGTTTGAAAAAAACTTTTATGAAACAAGAACAAAAACTTAAGAATCCTTTTAGTTTTGGTGCAGGTCACTTTGTTTAAAATGCATGATAGAGCATGTTGACCTTCTAGCATGCAGAGAAGTGTTTTTTTTTTCTGAAATAGAGTTGTTTTGTCCTGGCAGGATTAATAAAAGCAAAACCACCACTTGCTGTAAATATGCGATGATGATGATAGTGTTAATGATGCAACTGATGATGCACATTTCTTAACAAAGATTAATAGAAATATCAGCAACTGTGATGCTATTTAAGATCAATAATCATCTTCATGAAATATTTATTTTCTGCAGTGATGCATTGGCTGCCTGGGCATCTTTAAGGTTAGGCAATTATTCCATTTAAAATGGTGGATTAGATGCATTATTAAGTATTATAGGTATTCGGTTAGACCAAAAACCACCTGAAACCATCTCCACTCTCCTCACAGCTCAGGTGTGTTGACCTGCTCTCCCAGTTCCCATGCATGCGTGTTTCCACAACTTCTTTTAGATAATATTGTTGTAGCCACAGGAATAAATCCTGTTTAGATTGTTGGATGCAGCAGCAGTAGTCTGTCTGTTTAACAGGTAACTCTTTTCATCCAGATTTCCATGACACGTCTTAAATAGAGAGGCACTTTACTATATAATAAAATGAAGGTGATGAGGACAAAACGAGCTACGGTAAAATCAGACAAATATCTTTTGTGAACCAGTAAAAACCTTTAAGATTTTGTTCCTCTTGTGGGTTTTTTTTGTCCTTCAGTTGTGACGAATGTGTTGTGAGTATAGGCACTGCACTTCCCATCACACTTTCGCTGACATAAGCACAAAGCATCATGTTGTCAAAGAGAAAGCTGGAAGCTGCACCTGAGACCTGTTTTCTTCTTTTTTTTTTACTTGCAGTCATTTCTCGTTTGCATAGCTACTTTGTTTTGCAAATGTAGCTCCAGTTTTTGTTGTTTCTTGAATGTGAAAAAATGTGCCCTACATCTATTTTCACCACTTTAAAATCCTGCAGAACTAAAAAAAAAAAAAAAAAAAAAAAAACTTGGGGTAATGCACTGAGCTTTAAAACTTTTTTTTTTTTTGCCGCTTTCTTAAAATCATGTGTTAACATCTTGTTCAAATTTAGCAAAATAAGGGAAAGATAAAAATTTTTTTAACTTAATGTGTTAACTTAAGTCATGATGTTTTCCCAACCTTAACTAAGTCTGGTTTATTTTTTTCATTTAACAGTCATTTTGTGACAGTTTTATAAAATGATCTGCTTTGTAAAATCAGACAATTTAAGTTAGTAGAATATAAATTAATTAGATAAATCTAAGCGTAAGTTTACCAAAATACATCATGTGATCAAATCTGTGTCAATTAGAGGTGATGCTTTACAAAATCGTGTTTTTATTTTCAGTACAGAAGCTAAATTGTAGCTTTGCAGCAGGACTTAGTGGACGTGGTCTTTGCTGAACTAACGGGGCACCATGACCTCTCTGTTAGAAGTACAGTTTTACCTTCAGAGGTAGGAACATCAAGGGTGACATGAGATGCATTTCTTTGCATTTTTATTCTTTCTAAATAACTTTACATTAAAACAATGATAAATTATATTTAAAAAAATAGGTATTTGTTTTTATAATTGAACGTGATATAGTTTATTTAAATTTCTTTAGGTCTTACTTAATAAAAAAAACGTTTTTTGTCATGTGACTTATTGATTAACCAAACTATTATTAAGCTACAACAAAGTTGCATACAATGAATTACCTCTAATTTGCCGCTGTTAAAAAAAAAACCCAACCATCCCTATTTTTACATACTCATCTTATTGACATTAATTCAAATAAAGTGCATTTATCAATTCATCCTTTTTACATCAGGCTTAATTAAGATGAGTGTTAATAACAACTTGATTCACTAAGTATATTTCTTGTTTTCCTCTGTGGTTGTTTTTATTTCCAGTAGCAGGAAAGACGTTTCTGTGCTGGTTTATGAAGTTTTTCTGTGAGGCTGTGTCGGTGGTACACACCACATTTCTTCAGTAAGTCATCTTCTCTGAGGACGCAGAGGTCGAGTGTTTTAATCACCCGGCAGCCAAGTTCTACTTGTTAATGATGCAGAATTTTATGCATATGTTTTTTTTCTTAATTGAGGCCAGCTAAGGTTAATGAAATCCTCTGAATCTGCTTGATTGTTGTATTTATGGCTGTGTTTCAGACTGATTTACCATAAATCTTTAATTCAGTCATTGTGCTCCTGTCAACTGATTTCAGACTTTTAACTGTGAATTTTTCTAGCATTTTCTTCTCTTTGATGATAGCAAAGGAAGTCCCCTACTGTAATAAGATGAGGCTATTTTCAGTGCTGCTCAGGTTCAACTGCTTAGACTTATCGATGTTGACAGCAGCAGCTAACTCACCGTCTGGCAGCAAAGAGGAAGTAGGCTAATCCTTGACCAGTGGCTTGTGAAGATGTGGCTTTTCTTTTGGCAGCTGGATGACGGTGTTTCCTTTCTGCTGTCATCAAGAATGCAGCTCGATTGATTTCCATCCACATTGTCCCCATATGACTTATTGGCTGCTTCTGTCTGCTCTTCAGAAAGGTCCACCCCTCGTTTTTAAAATCTATATTCTGTGCATGACCTTAGCTGCCAGTGCTTCCAACATGGCTGTTTTCAAAGACAACTTATCAGCAGCTGAGCTGGAACCAGGACAAAAAGATCCAAGTCTAGTGTGGATGTGGTGATGCAGCAAAAGCAAACTCCAGATTTTATAATTGCTGTGACACTGTTAACCTTTTGGAAATATAATGCTGGGAGTAGTAAGACTGGTGTGAAAGAAAGCTGCACAGCGAGTTCTTTTATTTTTAATTTGCAAGGGTCTGTCTCCGTCTGACCGCTATGATGGCTAATTTAAAGACTTCTGTTATTGTGGCTGAGGGCAGTTTTTGCACAGCTTGCTTCATAAGTCCTCAGTGGTGGTAAGATGATGCATAGATGCATAAGTAGAAGATGACAGACTGTCTTGTACGCACAGAGAGGAAAAGGGAATGGAGTAGGAGAAGGGCTGAGATTGCTGCTGCTTCAAATGATTGCAGTTTTTTGAGTCTCCCGCCCCCCTCCACCCACCCCTTGAGAGGTTCGTCCCAGAAAAACACACTCTGACATTGATCGTGTTTAAAACAGTCATAAAAGTCTTCAGTTTCTGGTAAACTCATAATAAATAGAAGACAACCATCTGAGTCAGGTGTAATGTGATGCAGGGAAGAGCACACTTCTTTAGGTTTTGTACTATTTGCATTCTTTAATTGTCTCTTACAGCTCCTTCATTCCTTGAGTTAAATGAGTATATTTTTAAAAGAAAGGAGCTCCTTTAAATTTACTATAAAACAAGGTTGCCTTAGTCTACTCTGAAGATATCCACAGACCATCTTTCCTTTGGACACCAGGAAGGATTAGTGCTAAAGATCATGCTCATTTCTCTGTAATTGGTTTTCATGATTAAAAACCAAAAGAAATCCTGTTAAAATTTCTCTCCTCAGTGAAGGAGGGTCAACTAATCTCGAATAGTTTGAGCAACTTTGGCCTTTAAAGCCCATCTCGTCCTGTCGCCATGCCCTGCTTTCTGCTGTCAGAGGCCTGGAGAATGGCACACCAGCGTGGATTAATCCAACAAGAAGAGCTGTTATAAAACAGACTGTTTGGGTGCGCTGTGATGGGAGGGGAGAGCAGGAGAATGGCTGTAGGCCGGCCACCCTGTGATACAGCAGCTTACAAAGCTCAAATTAAACAGCTAAGGAGGGAAGGTTGACAGGATCTGCTGCTGTTACACCGTTGCTTTTCTGTGTGGCCAGCGAGAAGGTGGAAAACGTCTGTTTGAGTGATTTTTCACTCCTCTGACATTTGAAGAGCGGCCCACTGATATGTATAATGAAATGGAAAAATGCCAGCATGCAGAACACAAGCATCAGGTGATTTATTATGTGTTCCCAGTACCCTGTGATACATTCATCTTTCATTAGGGCCAAATGGTAATCTTTTGTGCTGCACTGTTCCCTCTCAGTGACTACCAGATATGTTTCATGACAGATTTCCTCATTCTAAAGCACTGACGTGTGGACAGTACCCAATAAAATAGGGACATTTACTTGCGCTAACCAAAGTAAGCAGAGCTCTGCTCAAGCTTCTCTCAAAGTGAAAATGCTTTGTCTCATTTTAACACCCTTCAGTAAATACAGATTATCTCACTTACTTCATGTAGTATATGATGATGTAATCAGTCATGCAGTGACCTTCTCTTCTTTTAAAGAGGTTTTAATGAATCCATCCATTATTTCAGGAAACCTGCAGCGTTATTAATTCTGAAGGTGCCATACCTGGTGTTCTGTATTAGAGCTGCAAAGGAAAAACCTTACCTAGTAAAAAAAAAAAAAAAAAAACTATCTGGGAAAAAAAACAAATAAATGAGTTACAACACACACACAAGCAGGCAGGGTAAGTGGGGTGCATGTGTTTTAACCTACATGGTACACCTCACTCTTTTAAATGCACTTATCTAAGATACTACTACCCCCATGAGTTAACATTTGCAACATCATAACAAGGTTGGTCTCAGAATGATGTGGATGTGGGGGCCTGGAAGGAGGATTTGTGGGGTGGGGGATAGCCTGGCTGTGTGCCCTGTGACGGTTTGCTGTTAGGTTGTGCCATGGATCAGTGAGGCTGGAGACCAGCTTGCACCAGGCCTGGGAAGGGATGCAGGCCCGCCTCAGATAACAATCCATTATGCCTAGTTTTTTTTTTTTTTTTTTTTTCTCCAGTTATTTATTGTCATTTGCTCTCGGATTATATTTAGTGTGTTGCTTTCTAATGACTCCCTCCTTTCCCAAGACAGAAAACAGACACATTACAAACATTGGTATACTCACTCACTCTTACAGAGGCCCCCTCTCCCCACTTACACACACCTATAAGCTGAGGTAGCACAATTGACTTATTTCAGTATGTATATAAATCTTCTTTTATTTTTTGGGATACATGTTTCTCTTTGCTTAAAAAATAGCTGGATGGTTGGGATGGCTTCAACTAGTTACTGTGGTCATATCTATGTATGTTTTCAGTTTCATAGCCTTTAAAATATCAAATATTAAGAAATTAAATTTAAAACCACATAAGGTCCGAACTCGTAATTTTTTCTACATCCTAAAATAATTTGAAGTGATATAAAAACTAGTACTGTTGGACAAATTAGTGTTTGAATCAACAACTAAGTTGGCAAAAAAAAAAAAGAAAGGCATTATTCCAGTGAAAATGTGAGTTTGCGTCAGTCCGCTGATATATTTTAAATTACAGATAGAGCTGATGTTTCAGTCTCCCAAGAAAATCTGTTAAATGTATATTTTCTCCATGTAACTAAAACACAGTAGAATAACAATGCATTGTTGGGAATTCATCCCATTTCCTTGAGCTTTTGTTTCTGGCAATAGGAATGTGGCATGAGGAGGATTGTGGTCCATGAATTGTAAAAGTATTTGTTGTGTATGTATTTCAAATTCTTTATCTTAACCATTCATGGTTGAGAGGGAAATAAAAGGCATGGGTCTTGAACATGCAGCACCTTGCATAAAAGCCTGTGGATTAACATCCTCTGCCATCCTCTCCTTCCTTTCTAATAAATAATTGTCTGTAGGCTCTGATGCATAAGAGAGATGAAAAATGAATGTAAGGATCTACGTAGCAAGATGTGGATTGTGGATGTCACGTAACAAGACATTTTGACATGTTGAACATTGATTTGATCACATTAAGATATGAGCCACGTCTTTAAGGGAAAACCATTCAGGAAAAATTATTATTATTATTATTATTAAACAACCTTTATTTATACTGTCTTCCATCGTTGCTTTAATAAGTTCTGTCATCTGATTTGGTTGAACTTTCTGGCTTGTTTATTTCTTGTCAGAATCTGTACCGATTCATGCATGAAACTACTTCATATGAGCTGAACTCGACAGCTGTGCTGGTGGCTGCTCTGTACGAAGATAATCTGCTGCAGTCCATTCAAACTGTGAGGTTGGAAATTTAGGAGTTCACAAGTTGGATTTTCCACTTGCAAAGTCAAAGGAATCTCACCAACATTAAAATCCAACATATTATTCCTAGCAAAATGAGAAAAAAAAGGGTGAAAGCTGCAGTTCATATGATCATTTGCATCAATCTGTAGCAGTAAAATCTATCTATACACATTGATATGATGTTTGCAAAATACCAAGTAATGTGGTAGATCTGACTTCTCTCTGACTGAAACTCACTTATTTTCTCTAAATGTACTGCACTTGCACAAAAAGTCACTTGAACATTGTGTTATTTGTTTGTCTGCTACCAAAGTCTTAGTAGGAGACGTCTGCGTTCTTAATAAGTCACGACGCTTGAGCGAGCGTCACTGCAGACATTGTTAGTTTCATGTCAGAGCAGCTGCCTCGTGTTTCCCTCTCGTGCCTTCCTCATCAGAAGAAGCACCTCCTCATCCTTTTGTTCTCATCTTCTACTCACCTCTCTGTCATGGCTTCCCCTATCTTCTCCTCTGCTGTGGTTCCCTGCTGTAGGAGTGTAAAGGAATCTCATTGACCTAGTTAATATCTTGTGTCTGACTCCACCAATAAGAAGAGGAGCAGGCGTGAGGAGAGGGGTAGCACAGGGACTCAAAATCTGCTGCAGTGACACACATCCACATGAAACTCATCACACAGCCGCTATGCAGTTTGCTCAGAGTGGAGTAATTCACCGTTTATGTAACAATGGTAGCTTCTGTTTTAACGACACCAAATATAACAAATATTTTGACTATAAAACAAAAAACATGGAAGTTAGACTGAGAATAAGTTTTTTTTTTTACTCTTAAAATTAATATTTTGAAGTAGAAAATGTTTAACTTACTAATATTTCTCAAGCGACTCCACGATGTCGTTACAAAACATTGTAGAGGTGACGATATTGTTCTCTAGACAAACACCAACACAAAGCAAATGAGGGCAAATCATCAATTCTGGATGAAACCCTGGGGTGATGTGTTACAACTCTGAAGCGCTGCCCTTTGAAGATTAAAACCCATGAAAAATGGAATTTCTTCCCCTCGCGGATGGGTTTTTCTGATGCACGCGGACATGTTTGGCAAGTGATTTAATTTGCAGTAGTATCAAAGCTGCCACTTCAGAAATAAAAAATATCCTGAAGCAGTGGCTTTGTGAGCATCGGAGTTCATCTTTTAGCATCTTCAAACAGGGACATATTTGAAAGATTTCAACAACATTTTTGTGGTTATCTTGAACACAGTCTCGGCTTGTATTTTACACCGTTTAAAGCGGCACACTATCAAAGCTGGCAAAACTCCATATTTATTTAGCTTCTTATATAAAAAGTCTTTAATTTGGTCTTAGTAGTAAATTTATAGTAAATAGTAGGATATAAAGTATATATAGTATAGCTGTAAAACATACAAAAGTGGATACGATTTAATCAGTGTTTACAAGGTTTACACATTCTTACATTTTTGATGGAAAAACAGCAAAACCTGGGATATTTTTCTCTCCCCATTATAGAATGGTTGAAATGTAAATATATTGCCACTTTTTGAGGAGCTGGAGTAAATGTTTAGAACTCAAAATAGACTAAAAAAAAATAAAATAAAAAAGAGTTGATAAACGAACCCTGACACAATAGATTTTTTGGAGCATGAATTGATTTGCTGCAGAATGAAGTAAAAATACCAGATGAATGAGAATAAAAACTAATTTTTTGGTGGGAAACTTGTCGAAAACACAGCTTAGATGCAGAAAGGTGAAGTCTGTATTTAGGCAAACATCATCTCATTGACTCTCAGTGTGCTGTTCGGCTTAACCCACATCTGAAAACAGCAGAATTCACTGTTCAGAGCTTGGTGTCGTGGATTCTTCTCCTCCACACCGTAACAAATGGTATTAGCAGTCATATTTTGGGAGGTTGACACAGCTTGGCAGGCTGTAACTGGCTGATTCAGTGTGTTTCTAAGCTCTCCTCCAAACATCAGGAACAGACAGCCCATCAGGAAAACAGAGCTCCCAGTCGTATGCAGAGGCTCATCACCTCTGGTGAAATATAGTCAGAAAAATGTTTTAGGCTTCGCTAAAGATTGTGAAGGAGAAAGGATGTCGGATTTGAACTGTGCTGTTTTGCCAAGTCGACTGAAAGGGCTGGAGCTTCAACGTTTTAGCTGATGAGCAGGAAGGGACAGTCCTTATTATCAATATGTAAATTAACAGAATGATGATCAAACTCAGATCTTGAGGTCAAAAGACTATATGTGTGATATGGTTATATGGACATGATAAGGGGCCAATAAGTATAAAAGTTAAGTATTCCTTTGAACAGGAAGTACTGATTGAGAAAAATATAATGGTAATGAACTGGATTTATGTAGATTTTTATGTTGAATCCATTAGTCATTCATCCACATTCACACATTGGTGGTGTGGTGGTGTTATGGCTTTTAGGTTTTTAATGTTCTGTTACATGATAGAAAATAAAGCAAGAAAACATTAAAGATGCTCAAACCAGCTTTTGGACTTTTTTCCTTTTTAACACTGAACTGATGTACTTGATTATTATCATTAAAACCTGAATCCACTAAAAAGAATTTTCCTTTATCATTCAATTCCTTTTATCAAACACTTTTTTTTTTTTTTTTACATGTTACATTTTTCATTAGGCTGCCTCAACATTAATAGCAGCTTCTTATGAAAGACACACTGATCTGAGCGCCAGTTTTTATTTCTTTCATCACTAAATAATCTAAGCTCAGTTACATTATTTGTGTCAGCCTGCAGCCCTCCAGTCAAAAACTGTGTATCCCACTGTTCACAGATGAGACTGCAGAGTGTGTGAGGAGTCAGCGAGGTCCACCAAAGTCTGCTGGACCTCATCTGAACCAGAGACCAGCTGAGTCACAGAGCTCATCACAACATCCAGCTTCCTTCAGTAGAACATTGCTCTTCTAATGAAAGAAGATATCAGTTATGATTTGGTCTCTTTTTTTATAGATGCCAACTAAAATGTATCTCCAGACTGGACTGGAAACATGCAGCTCTCCTGAAGCTGACTTATATCCATAAATTCTTTGCAGATGTAGGTAAATTTATCTAAATCCAGTTCACATTTAATCAGACTTGTCCTCATGCATAATATAACTAGCAAAATTGTCCCTTTTTCACGTAATTTTTGGGGCAGCCCATCATGAATGTTGCTTAATAATTGCAATCATCATTCATTTGAGGTTGTGTTTCAGGCCACTGGATGTAAGCTCAATACATGTTGCTGCTCAAAACTCCACTATATTAAAATTCTCAAAGATTTTGCAGCTTTTTCCTCTGAAAACAGCTGGCTGCTGCGGGCAGAAACCAGTTTTATGAGCACTAACCAAACAGCAGATTTGTGGACCTCATTAACAGAACAAATAACTAAAGATCATAAAAGAACCTGCAGATCTGTGTCACATTCATCCAATACAACATGCTGTATTTTGCACATTTGCCCTTTTTTGAGTATTCGAAGACTACATGCTTTTAACTTTGTTACATATCAGAGCTATGCCTGGTCAAGCTTGTAGCATCCAAGCGAGTCCTCCATCAAACCAAAGTGCTCTTTTTCAGGCAGTATTCTTGGACAGAATCCTCTGAGTGTTTTCTCCTTTCAGGAGAAGATGCAGCACTTACTTGAGAATTGTAGAAATCTATAGACCGTGCTGGTCTTTAGTTTGAAGTAAAGTGTTCTCATGGTCTTTGGGATTGTATGTTGCATGCACACAATCATGGTTAAATGATGACTTGAGCAACACAGACACTCACCTGCCTGCAGAGCATGTTGCACTCCAAGTGAATGTTTTGTGAATCTTCTTCCATCTTCTTCCTCTTCCTATCACCTTGATTTATGTCATATATATATACAGTAATGGCTTTGTACTGCTCTGTCATAGTGCATCTCACACTGTCAGTTTATATTTAAGCGTTCATTTAAAATCTATGCTAATCTTTGCTGGTAACTGTCTCTGTTGCCGCGTCTGTCACTTCATATTTGATAAATTACAGAGAAATGGGCTTTTCTTTCCAGTTTGGCTTAAAAGCTAAATGTGTTTTGAACACAGTCCACAGTGTTAATGTCAACTGATTTTCACTGTAATACAGTCAATCAGATGTTAGAAATGCAGCCAGTTAAGATAAAAAGTGGCAGAAAACCTGCAGTTTTTTGCAGCTGAGCTACAGCAGAAGACAGGTGTAACAAGATACCTTTAATTGAAAATCATCTCTATCAAATGGTGCAAAAACAATGCAGAAATGGAGAATATTGTGTATTTGTTTGCTCTGAGTGGGTCTTTTATATGGACAAACCAACTTCAGGATGTTTACATTCCAACTGCAGGATTCCTCCAAAGTATTTGGTTACTTACAGGCTGTACTATAAACCAAAACCAGTTAACCAAACTAACACAATATTGGCCAAGTCAACTAGTTCCTGTGCTCTTATTTTAAACTGTCCGATTATTTATGTAAATAAGGATATTAAATCAGATTTAGGCTAAGCTTTAACATTATTTTTCTAATCTATACATTTCCCTCTAGACCTATGACCGCTGTAGCTTCATAAATGCTTTTCTTTAACCAGTAGTAGAAACCACCATCTGAGCTAACAAGTCAGGTAACGTCTCGTTACAAGGTAATGAGTCTGCAGATGACTCTGCTGCCACCGAAGCTCAGAATTTATCTTATCCAACATCCTGTGGCAGCTTGGTAGTCTTATGGGCTTTGATAAAAGCATAGTATATCACTTGTCACTTTCCTCCTTGATTGGCTCCCCTCCTGTCATTTTCCATTCACAAAGAAAACATGTGTTCAGACACATAGGTTCCACCCTCCCCATCCCCCCTATTACCAGCTTACTGTGAACCTTTTGAAACGCACAAGGCCACAGTGAAGCACTAGTGGCAGAAAGTGGTGCGGGGGCTGAGACCGACCTTATTATCAGCCAGCTGGACACTCTTACCCCCCATTTTTCACCCTCATCCCCCACCCTACACCCTCCTCCTGTCACAGATGAGAATAATGCCCCGTTGTCTGCTTCCTATTATTCAGCAGAAGAAACATGGACGGTGCTCAGAGGGAAAAAACCAGACAGAAGTTTATGATCACAGGATAATAAGGTTTTATTTATCTGCGCCTTATTACCATAAACACATGCTCAGTGGACACCAAATGAAGACCCAGACTCTTCGTTTGGCTCATGCTGATGATGAATAACATGAAGTGGCTGCAGTCCTGAGCTACATGGAGGGAAATAAGCTGCTGATAAAGCCTTAATTAAAGCCCAGCAGCCATCTTGAGAAGGTTGTTTACAGAGACAATTAAATGTGAAACAGGCTGAGTAGAATTATTGTTCTCTGCTGTTAGACATGAACAAGATTTCATAGTGTCGTATGTTTTTGAGCTCACCACATTTTTCTGTCTAAATTAACAAAAACACTGACAAACCTTTTTCTGATGAGACGTGACAATTTCATTGCTAATTTCTCTTTGCATTTAAAAGCGTTTATTATTGTTATTAATCATTAATAACTGTCTGTATTTTTGGCTCCATCTGCTTTTCAACTTGCCAACTCTCATCTACTTCATGAAAATTTTACCCTGCGTAGATATAGGAAAACCTCCAGCTGCTGATGTCCATCTAACATGTTTCACACCTCCAACTCATTTGTAATTCGAGTTCATTTGAATCCATTCAGCCAACACTGCAGAATCACAGTTCCATTTATTTCTGGCTAGAGGTAACAGATAACTGCACATTAACCGTAAGATTACTGAGGCAGTTAAATCTTTGCTGAGTTGGCAAACCCATTTCATCTGTAGTCAAGACCTTTATGACTTGAAACCAAAATGTTTCCTCACATTACATCTGAGACAGTCATATGGGATTATTTTCTGTATAGCTGGATATTTTCCTCCTTATTCCATTAAAGTAAAGAACAAATCAAATCAAATTGCTGTTATTTGTCACATCCATGTCATAAATGATATAATGAGCAGTGAAATGCTTTGTGCACCTACTCCAGATGCTTGAACACAACAGGAAAAAAAAAGAACAAAAACAGTATTAGATGTGCAGTGAAAATGTAAATATGTGTCAATGTCTGTCAGGGCCTGAGCAAAGAAGCTCTTCCTCATCCTCTCTGTATGAGCCACCAGGAAGCAGGAACGTCTCCCTGAAGGCAGCAGGGTGAACAGTCTATGGCAGAGATGAGTAGGTTCTTTAAGGATTCTGGTGGGGCTTGGTTCTGCAGTGTTTGTTGTAGATGTCCTGTAAGTGGAAGACGGGGGTCCTGATGATCCGCTCAGCTGAGCAGACCTTCCTCCTAATGGCCAGAATATTCTGCTTGGAGATACTCCCCATCCATGTGATGGTGCCCTCTGTAAGGATACTCTCCACAGTGCAGGTGTAAAAATTCTTGAGTATCCTGATCAGGAGTCTGAAGTCCCGCAAACATGTCAGATAATTTTTGACCAAACATGGTGTCTCAAGCCATTCTTCTCATGCTAATTTCATCCCCATCGCTCCCTTTGTTTTGGTAAATGAAATGTTTAATGGTTAAAGTTTAATTCTCAAATGTTTGGCTCACTTATGTGGTAATATTTGACTCACAAATGAAAATAAAACAAATATGGACGCCTCTGCTCCCTTGCTAATAGAGTTCAGGACAGGAGGACTTGCATACTTTAAAAAGTTAGTAGAGAGTTGTTTGTTAAAACTGAGGCTCCATGAGCGGTGCTGAAGTGGCTCAGTTAAGGAAAAGTACTTCAGTGGGCTGAGTTTCAATGAATTTTATTAGCTTTGACAGACTTTTTGGCTGTGGATTAAATTAAATTCTGGTTTCAGCCCTGTCATGGGATTTGACAACAACAAAGCAATTCATCTGTTGTGTTGGACAAAAGCATCTGCCACATAAAAGCATGTGAAGATAAAATAACAGCAGCTTTATCCTGTAAGTCTCCCCAGAAAGATGAGTTCTTAATCTCGGCTGCACCCATTGGTTGACTACAGGTAATACTCGTGAAAAAAAGAGATGATCCCCGCTCTTTACATGTGTGAGCCGGTGATATTTGCTCAGGCGGGAACAGCTTGGGAAATGTAGTATCTCTTAACATTTGTTATTTATCAGAATTATGGTGCCGGAGGGCTCATCTAGCGCCTAATTCTCCTGATCTTATCCGTGTCCTCTGCACATCATGACAAGTGCAGAGCAACGTCAGCCTCTTTACATAGCTCCCTTACTGGCTCGCTGCCAGTCTGCCTTCCCAGAATACTCGGCGGACCTGCTGAGGAGCTCGCAGGCAGATGACACGGCAGCTCTTCCCTCCTCCTGGCTTGTCTGAGCCACAGTGTCATTTATAGCTGTTAGTGTTGCTCCACAAAAGAGTCGGCTCCGGTGACACATCAGATTTTTATTATTTTTTTAATGTTCTAAAGCCTGACACAGGCTTGTGTGAACTGCCTGTGAGATTGCAGTTTTCTTTTATTCGTATGTGATCTCCAGATAGAGCTACACAGTGAGTGCTTCTCACATTTTATCCTGAATGGCCTCCTTGTGTCACCTGTGTCTCCCTTGGGAAGAGTTAGCTGAGTGTACTAGTACACTCTCACACACTCCCACCTGGGGGCTGCCCAGTACAGCCTCATGTCTTCACTGGGGGCTATATGAATGTAGTAAAAACTGATTCTTTTGTCCTGGTTTCATTCAAACTTAAATTCATATCAACCATTTGGGCAAATGTTGCTTCTTCTTTTTTGCTGTTGTTGTAAAGTTCTTTTGCAGCTCACTTACAGAACCACATTTTAGCTTAAAAGGTTTATTCTTAACTATTTTTTGCTTTATTACGAGTCACAGGCAGATTATTTTTTTTTTTTGTGAAACTATGGCTAAAACATTAAATATTTCAGCATTTTAGGAAATATGTTACTCATATACCTCCTTTTACTTCAAATTCATGAGTCTTAAAAAAATTCTTAAAAAATATATTGATGAGTAAATTAAATGAGAAAAAAATGAAAACTATTTTTAAAATTATAAGATAAAATACAAATGAATGTAAAATTATTACATTTCCTAAACTGAAAGAATATAACACCACAAAATATTAAAACACAAATCATCACCAACACTAGCATCATCATCATCACAACATTCAATAGGCTACCATAATGAAGACATAGAAGAAATACACCAGGCTGGTTGTTGTGCATGATTTGAAAACAAATGAAAACAAATGGCATGTTTTGTATTAACACAGTGGTCTTGCAATATTTGAAAAGTGTATTAAATCCAATATTTTAGCTGGCAGATATCGAAGCATCGATTCCAAAGTATCAACACGCCCATCTCTACTTTACACCTCTAACAGAATAACACACCTAATTCACACTAAACTTCTACCTGTGTATGTTGTTCCTAACTTTGGATAAAAGCACCTTTTATATGACTAAATGTAAAGATGAGCTTTAAATGAGGGGATTGATTCTCATGTTGGCTCATCACTTCCAGTTGGCCAAAAGCTGCTGAGCTGAGAGGGAACTAAAGACCTTTAGTCCAGTCATCATTAATGAACGAAAGCTGATCAAGATGGACACCAGTGTGGTGTGTATTGTGTTAGCTGGTTGTACACTTTCTTTTTGTAACCTGGCAGCACATTTGCCAAATGGATGAAGCACAAGTGTGTGAGCACATCAATCTCTACGGGGATATCTGCTGTCTCTCAGTGGGGCTCCCAGATGGCACAGAACTCATGGAGGGAGATTTCTGCAACAGCTGCAAAAAATGGGGCTTTCTGCACTCACCTTCTGTACCGTTACTCTTTTGTGGGGCAGTACTAATAGTCAAGGATGGTTCAGAGCTTTTTATATTCTCATAGGTTGTGAACACATTGAGTTAAAAGTTTTTCAGGAGCTCAAAGCTCCCAATGTGTACTTTCATCAAGAAATGGTTACTGTATTTAACATTTTATTTTTTGCTTTGTATTCAGTGCAGTGTAATTATCTCATAGGGATTGTGGAAAACGCTGATCATGTAAAACCTATTTATTACACGGCCACTAGTTTATTTAAATGCATTTCACTTCTTACTTGCACTTTGATTATTTTCTCACATCCAGACTTTTTCTCCTTTTGCACTGCTGAAGGAGCTGCACAGAACTATTGTTGTAAACCTGTGCAATGAAAAGGTCTTTTCTCATATCTTTCTCTTTTCTTCTATACAAATGTGAATAGGGCAGTATGCAGAGTTCAACTCTATCTGAAAGTAACGTTTTAGATTGCATTTAATTAAATATTCCCAGCCTCAACCCACCATTAGAGAAAAAATGACAGTGGCCTCTGAAAACATGACATCATATTTTATTACATTTGCTTTGTGCGCTGTGGGCTATTGTGGAAAAATACAGTAAAAAGGTGAAATGTGGCAAACTGAAAAGCAGAAGATTTGCATCATCTGTGAAAATAAATGTCTCATTTAAAGGCAACTAAAACTCCCTGCTACGAAACAATGGAAAAAAAAAAAAAAAAAGAAGAAAAAGAAGAAAACTTGTTTTTCTATCAGGACAACTTCCGTTGTAGCTGTTCTAGTTTTGGGTTGATCACATTTCTACTTTTTCCGTGTTCTTCCACCGCTTACCACGAGTCGTTTCTCCTGACCAGAACCACCCATCATCTGACACGGGCATTTGTTTTGGTTGTGTTGAACCAATGTGAACCTATATTGTCCTTTGCGTTGTAGTTTTTTTCTTGTATTTGGTTCACTTGAAGCTAACTGAGAGCTACGATGTGGACCAGAGTTTGCTTCTTCGATGCAAATCAGACTTTCATTTATTCATCCACATTTCGCCAGACACACCAGTCTTTCAAAGCAAATGAAGCCACCTATAGTAGGACTTCCTCACGCTAGCTTTTAATGCAGAGGGTGCTGGTGGGATTTCTCAGCCTTCATGTCAGTTATGTGCACGCCACAGACGGTCCAGATGCTGCACTTCGTATTTTTTAGTTCCACCTCTTTCAATCCTCAACATGGTGTTAACAACCAATAGTTAAGGAATCAATCGAGAATCGTCCACATCTGCATCATGATGTGTCTAAAGATCAACTTTTCCACACCACTTTATTTTTCTGCTCATGAAGATTTAATTCATCTCTACCAATTTGCTTAAAATCCTGCTCAATTTAAATAACTTAAATTCATCTGTCTATTGGCTATACCAACTTATTTCAGTGCATGGGATTAACACTTTTTTACTTGTCACATGTTGATTTTTGTTACATAAAAAGATCTTTTCAAATGTTTGTCAGAAAACTGCAACAAATGTGACTCAAGTTATTGTGTTTAATTTAGAAATGAGCTGAAACAAGTTTGTGCTGTCCTGTTGGTTGAGTATAAGTGATTAATTACAAATAGTATGGTAAAGTCACATATCAAGACAAACGCAAACCAACACCATTTAAGATGCTTTCCCATAATTCAGCTTTAAATTAGCTTCAGTTCTTTCATGTTTAAAATTTAAAATCTCCTACAAAACTGGTGAAATGTGTGTTACTTTCCAAACAAATTTATGTCATTAGTCACATTATAGAAACACTTTTCTGACATTTTTGACATTAGTCTCAAAGCTGGAGATTCAGAACTAGGTCCTATTTGTGATGTGCCCTTTCTTTGTATCCCCCTTTATAACACAAATACCAGCCCCCTGTTCCCTCCTCTGGCCCTCAGCAGCCTGTGTGCACTGCTCTGTTAGACTCCACCACCAGCTCTCACAGTGACACTGAGCCACAGGCAGACACTGCCAGTTCTGCACTTGTCAACCTTCCACATCACGGATGGAGCCAAATCAGCCCAACAGCAGCTCAGTGATCATGACGGCTGCATCCCATCTGTCAGCTAGCACTCTAAAGTCAGAGTTTGGTGGAATTTCAAGCAATTTCATGGCCTAAAGATCAAATTTTACGTGGCAGCATGTTGCAAACTTATTTTCAGCAAGCAAAGGTTAGAATTTTTAGAATGCATGGTATTTAAATTTTATGATGGGTGTTAACCTGCTGTTTAAATCAAAGGCCCGTACAATTAAAGATGTTCAAAATGACATTTTATGGAGATACAAAAATAAAAAATAAGAAAGAAACTAAGTAAGAGCTCATACAAACTTGGACACAACTATAAAGATTCATACCCTGAAAAATAATCTTTGTCCAGAACATCAAGAGCAGCAAGTGTTAATGTAATTATTACAAGTCCCTGTGTCAAAGAGGCCTTAGTTCTTTTTTTTCAGGTCAGATTTTTCGATTTTGCTGTCTTAAACCATTTGTTACCACGGCAACAAGTGATGGACAGCCCAGCCAGGCGATGGGTCAGTAGTTACTGTGAGAAGATTTGCTGCCTTTGCTGCTGGTTTCAGTTTCTGACTGGGAGCCAGCACAGACGACCACACTGTTAATTACCGGATGTTCAAAAGTATTTGTATTGAATTAGCTTGATATTTACTTTTTTAGTTTAGGTGATTTGTTTAGTTCAATACAACATGCATCCACAGAGATACAAAGTGAGTTTCCTATATTGCATTAAATTCTATATCATTCTATAACAATTTTCCAACCTGATTTCTGCATACAGGTTACTAACACGTGGCAATAAGTCAGGAAGTGGAAAGCACAAAGTTTACAAATCAAACTTCGCTAAAAAAAGGTCTACATGCAAGGTTCTGTGAACTATTATAGTCCTACAATTCATTCAGTGTGGATACATTCAGAAGTTCCTTTTTTCAATATTATAAGAGCTGTAAAATGAAAGCATGTTAGGGGCCTTTATCTGTCTCTAATTATTCTAATATGTTTTTATCTTGACAAAGATAACACTAGATCCCTGCTGCCTCTCACTCTGCTTTATTTAATCCCTCTTTTTCTGCTACTTAAAATTCAAAGATTCTGCAGAAAAATTATACTAGGGCAGAACTTTTAATTCCTGGTCAGTGATGCTGATATAATGAAGGAAGCTTTTCTGCTTCTTTACACACTCGTCTTTGGAGCTCTAACTAAGAAAATGTATTCTAATAAAAAGGACTTTACCCTGCCAGTGTGTGTCAGGGTGGGAACCTAAAGTGGAGCTGATTGTAATTATACAGTTCAGAGAAGCTAAAGCTGCTAATGGCAGCGCTCACTGAAGTGTAACCTCCACTCCTCTTCTTCTTTCCTTACCGTGGGATCCGCAGAGTCAGCACTTCACTTAAGAGATCCCACAACCAGTTTGAAAGCAAGTGAAGGTATCATGTATGTAACACACACAGCATTATTGATGTTGCATTACATTATAACACTTTACTGCTACTGCTTTATAAGCATTTTTCCATGGCCTGATTGAGATCTTTCCTTTATCCCGTTGTCCTATTTTGAATGAACTTGGAACGTAAAGGAATTTTTTTATTGGGAAAATAAATCTCTAATTTTGCCTTTAAGTTGTGCCACCCTCATGTCTTTGGTTTGTGCCAGTTGGTGGAGGAGCTTCATGTTTTCCACACGCAGCATGCCAGGCCGTCGGGTTGTTCAGGCAGATTTGTAAAGCGTGAGTGAAAGCGTCAGTGACATGCCCTGTGAAAGCTGTATTGTGCTTCTCGAGCATGTTGGCTCTCAGACGGAGGTCAGGGCCGGCTTATTGGAGAGGAACATTGTAGGAGTGACCCTACATCGTTCACTTCCTGCAGAAACACACACAGAGGCATGCTATGTACCTGCTACTTTACAGGGTGATGTATATAACCTGTGCATGGGTCGCTATAGCTACCAGTGGCAATCCCTGAGAGAATCCTGTTATTCTAGGACTATAAAGGACCTACAAGTCTCCACTGAGAAAACCAGGAATTGCTACACTGCTAACAGCGTGTACATAACACCCGTCAGTTTACAGCTGTTGCTTCAACGTTGCAAAAACAGTAAGACTTTACATAATATATAATACTGTAGACTTGTTTCTTTTTTCTCCGTATTATGTGTGTCAGCAAGTTATTTTTATGTAAAGATCTGTTGTTCATTCATAATTTGATTTATATGACAAATTACTGACGGAAAGTCATTAATCCAATAATCAGATAATTAGATTTATATAGCGATCATGCATCAGGTACCAGAAGGTCATCACATTTTAGTCAAGAAACTGAAAGACTTCTTAACGATTGGTTATATTATGTCTTTATCAAATTATCTTTCATTTATATTTCTGTTTTTTCTAGAAAGTAAATCCAGAATGTTATTGAGTATTGTAAAACACATCATTCAGTGAAGCTTTTATGGATGAAAACACCCTCCCTGTACTCTGTCATCTAGAAATATTGATTTAAGAATATTTATACACTCCCTCAGGCAAGAGTCGGGGTACACCCTGGACATGTTGCCAGTCCATCACAGAGAAACCATTCACACTCAAACAAGCTCCAAGGGAGCATTTAGAAACGTCTTTAAATGATCTAAAATGTTTTAATTCACTCTATTCTATTCTATTTTATTCTACAGTCATTTAGCAGATGCTTTTATCCAAAGAGACTTACATTTGAGAGTAAAAACAACACAACACAAGCAAGAATTCAAACAATCAATCCATTTATTATTGATATCACCATAATAGTAATTTCCCCCCCTAATAAACTCAAGATTGAGGCAAGGTAAGTATATTTTTGTAGCACATTTAATTTACAAGACAAATTAAAGTGCTTTACATAAAATATTTAAAGTCCTACAACGGGGTGCAGAGGAAGCATTAAAAAGTACATTAAAAAACTTTAAAAAGAAATAAGAGAAAATAAATGAAGACAGAAATGCATGAAAAAGAAATTACAGTGTGAGGAATAAACTGTTCTTTATAATAACATTACAAGAAATTTACAAGAAAATTCTTTATTTTAGATGATGATTGCCTTACACATCCTGTATTTTCTTGGGAGCACTGGTTGGGCATTTCCTCTGAAATTCACATTACTTGTACACAAGATGCAATATGGAAGTGATGAGTGGAAGTCGTGTAAAAGTGGGGGCAAATGTGACCAGATATCCAACATCCTCAGTTTAGAAGCGTTAGATACCATCTGCAATAGCACTGCAAACGCTTTTTCTGCCTCCTTATTGACTTCATGTTCATTGTTTACGTCCTGCTTCTCCAGACGTTCTACGCGATCTGAGTTTGGTAATAGGCATAGTAGCCGTGCAAGTATGTGAACAATTATGGTGAAATTGGAGTCGGATGCCTGTGCGAGAGTGAGGTTAAAAAGTGAGCGTGTTCTTAGACTAATAACAGCAGATGGTTTGTTACACAGAATCATCAGGGAAATAGAAACCATTTAGAAAAACACCACACACTTTCCAAAAGTACCCAGCAGGTGATTGTATGAAGCATCTGGCAAGTAGAAATCCCAGTGATTGTAGTCTTGTGAGAATCAAACTGGCCTGCAAGGTTAAAAATCTATTTATTTGCTCAGTTTTTGGCTTTATAAAAGGTGATAAAGAATGCTAGTAGGAAATGACACCAAAAAGCCTGAAATCAGTGGTGAACAAAGGCGATACTGTTTAGATCAAAAGGGGAATAATTCAGAAAATCAAAAACATGGAGCTTAGAAATTTTGAAAGATTTAATCTACACTCGGTCATTAAATGCCACATCTTTCATATCATACAATCATCTAACCACATTTTTAGGAAGTGTTTATTTCTGCAGCTTTAAGATGACTTTTTAGATATTTCATGCCCATTATGACAAAATATGTCAATTTTTTAATTGCACCAATTCTGTTCATGTTCTTGCCGTCATGTGAGCATGCTTAATCATGTGCAAGACATCCTCTCTAGAGCTTTGCTCCTGCATCCAAAAGCAGTCTGAGAATTTCAAATGAACTTTAGAGGTGGAGACAAATCTCTGGACGGTCATTAATTTCAAGATACGGAGGTGGTAAAAAATGCAAGACTGCTTACAAGATGCTCACATTCACTTGGGATGCCCTGACATTGGAGTGCCCTCAGAGAGTACTGCAACCAGCCTGTCTCCCTTCCAAATTTATGCACCCAGCAGCAGGGATATATAAACTGACACATGCACAACCTCATAACCTCATTCACCAGGACATCCAGACAAAAGCACAGACACAGACACAAATTCACAGATTGCAGGAGACTGATCTCTGCAAATATTCACTCCTGTGCACACACATGCATGTGAAAATCTTAAGTGCACTCCACACTGCTGCAGCTTTCTAATGTAATTTTGATTGGTTTAAATATGAAGCAAATATCACTGCTGTTGCCTTACTGTAGCCATTCTGGGTGGATTGTGCACAATTTTCAACTGTGAATTGTATGTTGATGCTTTTTGTGGCTCATATTTGGCTGATGGCGCACATCCAGATGCAGTATATTTAGACTACTGCAGGTGCTGCAAGCCAATGATTGTCTGTATAAATATAACACAGTGCTGTAAATCCTGATGTAGCAGGAGCTCCAACTGAAAACACTTTTGCATCTGAAAGTGTTCTTGGATTGGTGAAAAAATTAAATTAAGTGATAAACATTTAAATTTGACATTTAAATGTTTTCACTCAAGAGTGTATGCTGTATTAATTAATTTATTGAAATGGATTACAGTCGCGATTGAGAGCTCATTCATCCAGATCTCACTAATATAATCTGCCACTAAACATTTCAGAGCGACTTATCTCTGAGCTCTCCCGCCGGGTGAGCCATATTTATTCTGTTGTGTTGGAGTCTTAGCTTCCTCTGTCAAAGCTGAGAAGGGGTTTATCTGCATCCAGCGGCCGCTCCTTTTGTGCTCGACTCCCCCTCTCCCTTGCCAGCCCCTTCATCCCGCCCACTTTCCCTGGTCACATCACTCCTCCTGTTAAATCCCATTACCAGAGCCAGACGCTGCTCTCTGCACCATGCTACACTCTTTGAGCAAAATCATAAATAGGGCAAGCTGTTGAGCACAGATGCATCTAGACTCTTTAACTGCTCTCGTTCCTTCTCGTCCTCCGCCCCCCCAAAATGTTTTTATTCTCCCCACTGTAGGATTTTTGGGTGATGTCACTGTGTGATGTTATCTGGCGCTTGTTCCAAAAATGCTTCAGTGTCTTACGTAAACAGGCGTGTCAGTACACACTATTCTGCTTTTTTCCACTTCTGAACACTCCAGTTTTCCCAAGATGATGTTTAAATTTTGTAGCCACGTCTTTTTTTTTCTACTCTGATATGTCTCATCTAATGACTGTGGAGAGTAAATTAATTAACTCTAAGTGCTTGTTAAACATAAACTTACTGTCATACACATTATGCTCTTCCCTAATGTCACAATCTTAATGCTTTACCTCTGCACTCCCACACATTCAACCTCATATACTTGATTGACTGAACTTGATTCTTTGCTCTTAACCCTATAAATCTGTATCTTGCTCTTAAACATATTTTTAAAAAAAACATTCAAAAATAAAATTTAATTAATTAATTAATAAACTGCACTTATCTCCTCTAGACTGCAAATAATCTTGTATAATATATTGATAACACTACAAAGTTTATACAGTTTCTCTAAATGAAAGAAACATTGTGCAACTTGTTGCTGTTAGCATTACCTTGCTTGTATAACTTATTTAGCTTGCATGTGTTCAGATATAACAAAGCACATGTTGGGCTGGATGACTACATTTGACTTTATTGAATCTCCTTTTTCATTTTGTTGGTTGTTTTTAATAGTGATTGTTTCTATATGTTAATGAAGTCCTCTTGTGAAAGATGTTACCGTAACAAAGTTTATGGACTCGCCACAAAATAAAAGAAGCATCATGTTAAGTACGGTAACAGCTAAATTGTTGCTGTTAGCTTAGCAGTCAATGTTACTTTGATAGCTTTAGTTATATGTTCATATTTGTGGCAAAAACACACTAGAACAGATGACTGTATTTGTTTTTGTTTAACATCAACTTTCATTTTGTTTGTTTTCAGTACTGGTACTGATGATATGCTAATGAAGTTAACTTGTGTAAGATGATGGTGCTCTTATACCTCCTTTCACCTATATTGTCCATAGAAAATACCAGCACTAACTGCAAAAAAAAAAAAAAAAGAATTTTAATTAATTTAGAAAAAAAAAAACTTGAACATTTCCAGTTAAACATGACCGACTTGTATGCCGACAATATCAAGCAAGTTGAGATTAAGGAACCTCTTCCAGCTGCCACTGAAGAAATCTAAATGTCCTAAAATGGTCTTGAGGAAATTTTTCTATACTTTCATTCTTGTACAGCCCCAGGCAATTAAAAATTAAAATTTCAGAGAGATCTTAAGTTATTTGCTTTAGGACTCCATTCTCAAAGAATAATTTGTGAATCTGAGACGTCAAGGAATCCTGAGAAAACTTTATTGTTTGATGCCTCGGAATGAGAGCATTACATATGCAGAGGAATTATAGAGTTGTTTTGTTTTTGTTTTTTTTACTTTTTTACTTTCATGTCAGAGTAATATAATTATCACAGCTTGATTGAAGTTGCTGAGATGATTTAGTGGCCTTATTTGTGCAAATAAACGGGTATAGTATGTTGCACTACTAGGCGATAAAACTCTGAAGTCATGAAAATGACTTTTATATTGTCTGTTACTAGCAACTTAAACTGTATTAAGTCAGTGCAGTATATTACATGCTGAGAAGGGTGTAGTGAAATATCAGTGACTATCTTTGGCCTTGAAGTATAAATGTGCTTCCTGGCTCAGAGTGCAGAGATGATGTAAAGCTGGAGAAAGGGAAATGGAGCAAGCTACTGAACAGCATTGGTTTCTTGCCAGACTGGAGTCAGAAATATTGCACTAAACCATCAGCTTGGAAACAATAATGTATTTTTAGTGTTTTTTTAATCCCCAAACTCCTAATTAATCAAAAAAAAAATTCTCTTTAAACACCTGCTTTCCACATCCAGTCCTAAATCTTGTTCCTACTCTAACCATCACCTTGAAATGAAATCCAAAACAAGATTCAACCTTAACCTCAACGTGCCCTTAAGTTGACTCAAATCCCAAGTTTCTATTAAGTGAACCCTCAACTGTAATTTTCACCTCAAGTAAGAAAGACCTTTGAAAATATTCTCGGGGCCTAAAGGGAAATCACTTTGATGATATAAAATTCCAGCTGGAACTCACAGGGATATAACTCACTAGTGGGTGCACACATATAATATTGGTCACTGCATTTATTTGAGGCGTCCCTTGTGGGTGACATGCATTAGGCCAGAATGAAAGGAATAAGACGTGGAAGAAGGAATTTAAAGGAACACAGGAAAGAGGGGAAGAAGTTAGATTGGGATTAGGGGGTCCAGGAGGGAGGTACATAAGAAGGCTACAGAGGAACAGTCAGAGCCCACAGCGCCCGCTTCGTTTAGTCCTTGCAGAGGTACATCAGCGTAACTACTGTCCACTAATCCTGCAGGCTGGCAGAGGCTCAGAGGAGTTAAACCAGCTGCACCAGTCCTGCAGCCGGAGCTGTTTTCCAGTCTGCGTGGCGGCATGAACCATTACTGGCAACTCATGCTAACTGTGGAGAAGTGTATGTCTGATGCTTGTTGTTTTGAAGGATGAATGTGGTTCATGTTAAAAAAGGAGTGTAAATGTATTTCACAGTAAATATGTGCATGTGACAGAGTTGTACAACTAATCTCACTGGTTGAGTCAAATTTTAATGCGTGCAGCGGGAGGGATGCTCAGCAGAAAACACTGCTGTGCATTTTGGGCTGCAAATGTTTTCGTTGCAGATTAATCTGTTCATTAAACGAAATTGTCTAAACAACTGTTACCAAGTAATGACAGTAAACAAATAAACATGAGCACAGCTCAGTGTGACTTTGTTTTGCTGTTTAGTATCAAAAGATGACTCATTTTTTCATTGCCTAATTCTAATCTAATGTAAGAAGCTAAATCATAATTTTAAATACTTGGAATTGCAAAGTGTTTGATATTTATGTTCATCACATTACAGCGATCTATCAAACTAGATACAGATTAAAGCATAATAATGATAATTTTTCCAAACGGATTAATAAAAACCTAACAAACATTAAGTTAAATGTCTTTATTAAGCAGTGTGTCTGATGTAGTGAGGGGCTGTAAACTTTTTCCAAAAGGCAAAATCCAACTTAAGATGATATAAAAATATTTAAAATTGAGACAAAATTTTCATGCACATAATTATACTGATGCATTAAGTCTGACTTAATCTTGAAAAAGAATATTTTTTTTCTTTTTTTTTTTATGTGAAGGTCTTTAGAAACACTTTCTCACTAGCTCGCTTTTCCAGAGGGAGCAGTGCAAAATAAGATGAAATGCTTCAAGAGTTCATTTGGAGCTCAACACTACAAGTTTGAACATAGAAAATAAATAAATAAATACATAAAATCAGGAGGTGTGTTTGACATCGGCTTCTAGAAGCTGCCTCATCAGCTATATGTTTAACACAATCAAACCTCAAATCAAGCAGTCTTCAAACTATAATGGCAGGAGAGCAATGCAGGGTTAAGACGAGACTCTTTCAAGGATGAATAAAGAGAAATGACACTGTTTGCACCTCAACGTGCTGCGATAAGATGCACACGCACCATCTGTCACAGAGGTCCAACTTTTAACCCTGTCCTTCTCTTATTGCCCTGTTTTTGTGACCTTGCTTTTTTAAAGGCTAATTTTACTGGTGCTGTAGTGTAGCTAAATAGTTTACTGACTAATTCTCTGCATCTAAAACAAGCATCCTTCATATCAAAGTTTTAAAGCGTAGCTGCTGCTGAAGGAGGAAACAAAGCAACAGTCTCTACATTTTAGTTGCGGCAACTCTGCTGCTATTTTCTGGTCTATTGGGTAAATACATTTAGTATATTAGGTTTTTATTTCTGTTTCTCCTTTATTAAATTATAAGGTCACTGTAGCGGCTTCCATACATCAGAGAAAGGGAAGTGGAAGCAAACTGTTGAAGTTTGGCTTCAGTAGTTTAGAGGGATTAAACCAGGCTACAGGTGTGTCATGGCGGTTGCTTAACAAATGCAGTGCAAATCATAGTGTGGATGGCCAGTTGTGGTTTATTCCCAATATTGGAATAAAATAGTTAATATTCATTTATAGCTTAAAATTCTTAATTAATGCTAAACCGTGCAAAATGAGTAAATATCAGCATGAATACCAAACAGGTCTGGAATATTTAAATGAATTACAACTAGCATTTAAAGATCAGTTCACATAACTGTTTGTGGGTCAAAACTCAAACCGTTCATTTAGTTTTTTCTCAGTCTCTCCGTCTCTGTGCCCACTGTTGACTCACGTATTAACGTATACATACAATAAACAGGGATCCCTGGTTATAGCAGTCGGGGGCTCTGAGGAGCTTTGCACAAAATGCCGTCTAATCCTTCGTCTCCCTGGAGAGATTAGCTCCGTCACCACTACTGGGAATTAAACCATGACTGGTGTGGAGTTGCTGATGCAGGACCAGAAAGAAGAATGGTGATGCAAAGCGGATGCAACTGAAAAATGACTTTAGTAAAATATCATTTGCAGTCATTTAATAAAAAATATCTAGAGAGATATATGTAGAGAAATCTCTAAGGCCAAAAGAGGTGCAGTTTCACTCAAAGTAAATAATTTTTCCCCCTGCAGCTGTTCCAACTTCTGAAGAACTGAATGTGACAAGTTAAATTTAGAGTAAACAAATATGTTTACCTTCTTGTTAATAGAAAAATCTATGCTATAATGAGCTCAAACACACAAAGCTGTAACTGTGACCAAGCTGTAATCCTTTAACTGATTTTAGGCATGAAAAACACGATGCAACAAAGAAATGTGTCTTGTGTGAATTCTAGATGCACAAAGCATACAAAACAATAACAAAAAAAAATTTAATTTAGCCATTACAAAATAGGTGGCAGGAATCTCTTTTGCTACCAACAGCCGTGTTTTGGTGCTGTCTCTAAGTGGGTGCTACCCTCTTGATGCAGAGCCAGTGACTGAGTCAGGGTTCATTCCTGCTCTGGGTAAAACAGGTTCCTCCTCACACTTTCCATCTGTCTAGCCATGAATGATTCACGCCGTCCTACTGGTCTGTTTAGGATGGCAACAGAGTGTGTTCAGTGAACTTTTCTGTATGCGGAGTGAAATAAGAGTGAGGCAAACAAAGCATAGTGTGTGTTAAGGAGCAGCAGAAACACTCATGATTAATATTCTGTTCATCGACTATCAGTGGGGATCAATTCATTCAAATCTGAGTTATTTATTCATCTTTCAATTGGCCATTATGGGCAAAAACACAGTTCACTCGTCACAGTATACAACAGGGTAAATCAGACTTAAAGAAAAACGAAAAACTTTCATTAATTTGCAGAAAGATTTGAGTCCAAAGCTGATCTTCCTCCTTGAGGTTCTAAAAGACAGTGCCGTCTCACCTCAGATGGTTCATCTGTTTTTACTTGTGTTAGCTTTCAGGTTTTAATTTAAGGCCATCTTTGGGTCATTAATCACCTAAACTCATAAACTAAAGTGTAACAAAGGTGAAATTTCTCAGGACAGATGTAAGGACATTATCTATGTCTGGTTTATACATAGAAGGTGCTGATCAGTTCTGAGGTGTATGCTAGAGTTTTATTTTGTCTTTTGTTTTTTTTTTCTTTCTTTCTTTCTTTCTTGCAGTGTTTTAAATGTTTGGTTTTTTTTTTGTACATTTAAAAGGTTTGATGGAGTTATGGAGAAATTATCTCCTAAAGAAGACACTGACTTTGCAAATGCATGATTCAGAAAATTAACCAAATTAAAAAATGCTATATTGTTAACAGGAAGTAAAGAAAATTCACACCTTCACCTCCAAACAACCCTGTAGCAACCCTTAAAGCCACATGCTGTTTATTGGCCATCAACACATTCTTAAGGTTAATTCAGTTAAATTCACTGAAGCTTATGCATATAGCAGTTCACAACAGGTGTCATCTCGAGATACTTTAAACAGAATAGATAAATCCAATTATAATCCAATTCCTTGTAATTCAGTTCAGTCCTTTCATCGTGATCCATTTCAGTCTTTATCAGCCCAGTTCATTATAGTTGTATTGTTACAGTTGGAGAAAAATCAAATTCCCTAGATGAGGAAGCTGATGGATTGTGTTTAATCTTCACTCAGACTCGGTCCCCATTTCTGAGCATGCACGGGCTGGCCGGCAACAGGTTACGGGATATCTTGCTGCTTTTGTTCACAACATACAAACTAATGAAGCTGCAGCCATAAGTGCATTTAAATATTGTGTCTGTATAATCAGAAAAGGTTTTTACAAAGGGAGAGAAACCAGAATGATACATTTAATGAGAAAGCCACACCACCGTCATTCTTCTGTTTAATCTTCAAGAAGATTAAATAATCAGTTAACAAAAACATTTATAATTGCTTTGATTGTTCAAGTTATTTATTAACCTAAATGTTAAGATTTTTTTAATAGCCAGAAAAAAGGAAATTGCTAAATACCTTTTTGTTTAAGTTGTAGGTCTAATAAATCAAGTTATCACAAGTGATTAGAGGATTTGACCTTCTTAGCAAAAGCACATTGACGTACGAGTCTGAGATAACTCGGAAATATTAATAACAAGTTATGCCTTTTAGCAAGAAACCCCGCTGACCACCAACACCTTTAAATAACTCAGCAGTGATCCGTCTCTGGAAGCAGCTTTGCAGTTTCCGTTTATAGAGGGGGATTTCTTCCTTCCTCTTCACGTCTCAGCCTTCTCTTTCTCTCTGTATCCTGCCTGTCAGATGAAGCTGTATTTGATGTAAGACAGATCTGATAAAAATAAATAATTTGATTAGTCCGTAAGACTAAGCTAGCATGCAGAAGGCCCCGTTTCATCCAGGCTTTGCGTGTGATGTCCGCTGCAGTATTAGCTGCAGCACAGATTTTCCCACCGGATGAGCAGATGCTTTCCCCTCAGAGTGTTGTGGAAGCTGCATTTGTCACTGAATCTGAGCTGGGATAAGACGTCTGAATGGGATCTAAAGCACTCTGGTGCATCATACAGCAAAATACCTCATTAATGCCGTTGAGCTGAATAGAGATCTGAATTGTGTCATAGAGGATGTTTCTCACAACATGTACAGTAAATCTCTCATAGGGTCCATTGAATTGGAGTAAGACTGACTTGATAATGATGCTGTCCTTAGCCACAGGCTACAACTATGACTTTGAATGAACCTGACAGTAATTAAGTCATGTGATCCTAAATCTGAATTAGAGTAAACACTTCATATTGGACTTAGCCTTGACCTGATGATGTTATGTAAGACAGCCACATAAATTAATGTTCCTTTGGCTTTTTTTTTTTTTTCTATGTGTGCTTCACATTAGGGAGTTGGTGCACATCATGCTGAACTGTTCATTGGTGTTACATGATTACAATGATTGTCTGTATAGCAACTGGCTTCATGACATATGAAAATATCAATAGCAGCTTAGAGTTGCAGAGATCATCACTAATGCCCTTACATTGCTTTCATTAGTTGCTTTAACTTTTGTCTTTTTAATCTCCTGTAATGATTTTTTAAAGGACGTTTTAAAAACAAGTTTTTCTGTGTCATTGTTTTACATCCTTCTTGTTTTGTCTTCCACAGACCACAATGAGGCGACGAGGAAGCAGGGAAGCTTTTAAAGACAAGAAATCCACAAGCCAGGTGAAAAAATAAATATCCCTTACCTTTGAATTTATGTGTAAAATTTACTACAAGCATAAAAATATAGAATATATCATTTTATTTTATTGTAATGTCAGCAGAGCACGTTAAAGAGACAAGTTGTGGTGTTTAAGCTGTTTTCTGTGTCTTTTGTAAAAATCTCTTGTTTTTGAAATGTCAGTACATGGCATTAAAACTTACCCTCATGAGAATTATCATTACAATTATCACTGTTTTGGAATTGGACAAAGGGATTAATCAAATGTTTCATGAAGGTAAAATGTATGGCAGAGCTGTTTTAAGTTATAGAAAAAACTTCTTCTGAATTAAAAACTGATGAATGTGATATAAGCCAGTGAAAAGAATTTAAAAATGCCCATTTTTAGAAAATTTTTAAGTGACTGCTTTTAAATCTTACAATCCAGTGACAAGTGAGTGATTTAAAAACAATTATAGCATTTTTAAGTGTAGCTCAGTGTCAAGCTTAAAAAACAAAACAACAACAAAAAACCTGAATTAAGTATTTTTTGTAGTTTTATAACATTACAAGGTTAATTGAAATTAATAAAAAAAAATTTACCTTCATTTTTTAAAGAAATAAATTTACAGGTAAGAGTAGTGAGCAGGATCTATTTTGGTCTAAAGATTATTAAAAGAACTTCAATTAATTATTATTATAGGACACCTATAAAAACAATTTCCGGTCAAATAGCCTTTTGTTGTAAATTATTGCGCTAGCTAAACGCTAGTTGGTAACCGTGGCAACAGAAACTCAAAGCATACGTTAACATACAGCTGCGGCCGACCGAGCTGCAGGTTCTGTGTCAGAGCCGGTTACCTTGACAACGTGTCACAATGAAAAAAATCCACTCAGCCGCCTCTTGTGAACAACTTTTTTCTTTTGTAAGTGACCTTGGTATAAGTGGAATAATGCCCTTCGATGGGTCATTATCAAAAATTAATAGACGACGCGAAGCAGACAGTTCACGCCTCTGCGTTGTCCGTTATGATAATGAACACCTCGTCTGGCATTATCCCTTAAAACAACAAACATACTGTAATAGTTTGCTTGTGGTCTATACCATAAACACCATTTCCACCTTTCAGGTTAAACTGCTTTCCTGCTGTTTGAAAAACATGTAGCAAGAGAATTACTGGAAAATGTTTAGCTTCTCTAAAAGATCAATAATATATTGCATTTGTGGCTTTTTCTCACTGTGAATAAAATGGCCTGGGCAAAGCAGCTTACAGACAGACGGGGGGAGCCGGAAAGTAAAATCTATGAAAACTTTTATCAGATTGTAAAAGATGTTTGCAAAGATGTTAGCAAATTGTTTTGCTAATATACATATCACTGGTGTAGGAGGACAGCGCAGACCTCCGGTGCCAGCTCCAGTTTGCCAAAGAGGAGTCAAGCCTGATGAGGAAGAAGATGGCAAAACTTGGTCGGGAAAAGGATGAACTCGAACAGGAGCTTGAGAAGTACAAATCCATTTACGGGGACATCGACAGTCCTCTTCCTCTTACGGAGTGCTCTGGCGGCGGCCCCCATACGACACGAGAGGCTGAACTACGATTGCGTCTCAAGCTGGTGGAGGAGGAAGCTAACATTCTGGGAAGAAAGATCGTTGAGTTAGAGGTGGAAAACCGTAGTTTACGAGCAGAAAACGAAGATATCCGCAGTCAGTATGAAAGGGACTGCTTTGGGCGGGAGCCTTTCTCCAGTATGCCCTCATCGCCATATGGCGGTGATGCGCTGGAGTCGGCCAGTGAGCTACGTCGCCATCTCCAGTTTGTTGAAGAGGAGGCTGAGCTGCTGCGACGCTCTATCTCAGAGATTGAGGATCATAACAGGCAGCTAACATCTGAACTCAATCGCTTCAAGTTTGGCCCCAGCAGCAGCTCTGGGCCTCTTGGGGAGGAAGGCAATGAGGGGGGATTGTTTAAACCTGGCAATGGGGGAAGCGGGAACGGGAGCGGCATAATGGTGGAGGAGCTTAAATCAGCCAGGATGCAGATAAACGAGCTGAGTGGAAAGGTCATGAAGCTTCAGTATGAGAATCGTGTCCTTATGTCCAACGTCCAGCGCTGTGACCTGGCTGCACACCTTGGCCTGCGCACTGGTAGCCCTCGAGACAGCGATGCAGAAAGTGATGCGGGACGGCGGGAAGCCACCGAGGACGAGGAGGCAGGAAGACTTCTTCTCCTCCAGCCCAAGAGGGAGGGCCCTATTGGAGGGGAGAGTGATTCTGAAGATTTATTTGAGAAAACAGCAACCACCTCAGGGTTAGGCAGCATCAAACCTTCAGACGGCAGCGACCTCAGCGCCACTGAGCTAGCTAATCGCAGAAGGGAAGAGCGGGAGTCTTTCGCTAATGTGAAGCGCGAGGCTGACAGACTCGGGAAGTCAGTGGACCGTCTGATCACGGACACTGACAGTCTGGTCTTTGAAGGAAGGCTGATTGTGACAACAGGAGAGAGCTCTGAAGACAGTGCAACATCTGGATCCAAACCAGACACTCAAATCCTGGACACCATCAATACGCGCATGAAAGCTTTCCGCACTGAGTTACACATATTCATGGAGAAACTGGACCACATAGGGGAGGGGCTTAGAGAAAGAACAGATGATCTGTCACCAATGCCAACTCTGACAGAGTCAAACAGCTTCTTGTCCACAGTCACTTCCATGTCCCGCGACTCTCCCATTGGCACCTTTGGAAGAGACCTAGTGACAGACTTCCAGGTGAGTTTAACACACTTCCTGTTGCCAGCTCTGCACTGTAAAGTGGCATCTTTTGTTACATTGGGTTTGCCAAAAAAATAAAATAAAATAAGGATAAGGAATTACTTAAAACTTACTGACAACCACTGCAAAGAGTAGCATTAATCTTAAAAGTAATCCACTTGTTCACATCTTCATAACAAATATTATATTATGATTTCATCAATCAGCTCTCCAGCAGACAGAAAAAAACTGTCTCCAACTTTTAGTAAACAGCACCAGAATCTGGACACATATTGTGGCAGTGTATTTGTAAATGTGAGAATCCATTTAGGTTTGAATTAAATGTCCCTAAGCATTCATTCATTAATGGACCATTTAAGGCCAAAATAAACTAAGTGAGAGCTCAAGTCAGCAGTGTGTGTAATAAAAAAAAAAAAAAAAACAGCTTTAATTAGAGACAGTGGTAACGCCACACATCTTAAGCACTCTGCACAGCCGTGCTTGTCGATGGGAATCTCATTAAGTTGTGGGCAAACACATCCAGATGGATGGGTTCGGATTTTTTCAAGTTTGTCCTCATATATGCAGAGAGTTGAAATATTTCAACTCTACATACAGAAATGAGGCAGCATATTACATTAAGACATACTTTTACCAGTCAAGGTGCACCACCTGGCTTCTTATGGTCATTGAAAACGCACTGCTGCACTCAAGTATCAAGAATAACCCGTTTGCATGGTACTGAGGTAGGACGGGTTGGCAAAGTTGATGTAGCTCTAAGGCAGCCACAGCGTTGAAACAGTTGTCTCTGAATAAGTGAGAATCGGCCAATGAGGATATACCAACTCTGCCGACGCGCGATATGAAAGAACACTGGTTGGTGCTACAGCATCTTTGTCTGGTCAGTGTGAATTAACAAAATTTTGCAGGCAGAATAAGGACAGAGTCTTTATAACAGTGTTCCAACGAGGTGACAGTAAACTGGTCACTTACAGCAAAACATGTAGTGGCTATGATGGTCCATAGCACATGCTGATTTTTTCAGTCCTACTATCACTGCATATTCAAATATTTAGAAAAGCAGCTTATGTCCTGCTATGTGATGAAGTTTGATGCTTGATGTCTTACCATTTAAGGCTCCTTTATGCTAAATGTGCATACCCAAGTAGACGTCTTAGATTTGTCTTCTGCATCCTTTACGTATGTACTTCGGTCCATTTTCAGAGAGCTTGCAGATGTGTAGCCTGACCTAGCATATGGAGCAGTACCACTGGAAACTGTGGGGACAGTGTTGTAGTATTGCAGACATGTGACCAGACCACCGCTGTCTACTGCGCTGCCTCTTTTTGTGTCTCTTTCTGAGAATGTACATTATCATGATCTTCTCCACAGCCATCATATTTGCGAACTCTGAGCTTGGAGGTAAACTCTGAACTCTGCACTGCCCTCTAGTGGATGTGTTGCCTAGCGACCGTGCCAATGTAAAGAATGTATGAAAGTATGTGGACACTTAGGTTTGCTAATCTTATAACCTATTTACATAGGTAAAGTGAGCATAAATGAGCTTTTACATTAACACTGCCTTACACAAAATGCTGGCTCAAGGAATAATTGCCGTTTCACAATTGGTACTAGATTTTACTAAATTTTAGAGACTTTGACAAACCTTTTTTGCAGCTTCTGGTCAGACTGGGCTCAAATTTGAGCATTGATAATCTGAGACTGCAAACTGAGGAGGTATCTAATAAAGTCATTCTTTATGCTCAAGAAATATACTTTGCCATACAAAGATATCAACTGACCTTAATTTGGTTTCAATTTTTATCATGAATGCAGCAAATACTATACGATTACTTCTTTCATTTTAGATTTTTGGGTTCAAGAGAGGTTATATGTATATCTGATAAGTTTAACTTTAGTGATGTGTCAAAAACTTACTGACAAACTTTGATTGTACAACCAGAACTACAATGCTGGTTATTCATTTATTGAGAAGTACTGAGTTGGTTAACCTTTTGTAAGGAAAGAAAACCTGGAGTGTCATGAAACAGGTGTGATATACTTGAAAAGATCCGAACCCCAATCCTCCAGACATGGATCATTTGAAAAACTTGATAGACCCCCCCCTCTCCAAACGCACCCCTGTACTGTAAGCACAGAATGACATGCAGTATCAGATCCTTCCATTGTAGGCCACCCAGCTCTACCATACTGGCACCTCTGCCACTCCTCCTCAGACCCACTGCGACCACCATTGCTTCCTGCTGCTACTGCCGCCTTTACATCTGCATCTCCATGCACATTTCATAGCCAGGAGCCCTGCCCGCCTGCTTCCCTCCACTCACTGTCTGCAGCTGCCCTGCTTCCACTCAGCCGGGGCAGAGGGAGGGTGCTTGTTGTGAATGTAGTAAGTAATAAAAGGAGTTATAGCAGCTTCTTCCATTTGGCTTGACTTTCTTGATGCTGTGAATTGTTCTGCTACACCATCATTACTATGACACATGAAGGGTGTGTCTGTTTCCACAGCCTATCATTACACATATACTGTAGACACACTTAAGATTGGTTACGCCACAGTGTTTCCTCAGAGACAAACCATAAAAAGTGTCTGAAACTGAGCTGCATGGCACTGTGTGAGTTGCCTGTGGAAGAACCTTGCTGGCTGGCGTGCTGCTTTCTGTCCTTGTTTTAACACAGCTTTGTGTAAGTCAACATGTCAAAATACAGTGTACTTTTCCAAAGCAGGTTCATTATCTCTGTGTTGCATGATCAGGCAGACATCTTGTGTTTCTTTTCTAATCAGCCAGACTGATGTACAGAATAAAACAAACAGCTCTTCAAACATTTCTTACTTGAATAACAGTCTGCTTTGTAGAGATAATAGACTGAAGCTGCCTCCATGCTCATTCTATCCAATGACTTCTTTCTGCTTTACGCCCTTGCCTGTAGGACTCACTGGTTAGTCTGGGTGAAGCTGGGTGGTTTAGTCACAGCTGACTGCTTGCTAACAGTTCACTGTTTGTTCAGAACAATAAAGCTTTTGAGAAAAGCTGAAGGTTTTATTATTATTATTTTTAATTAAATGATCATTGAAGCAGCAATAAATATCCAGTACAGTAAATTTATAATGAAAATAGAAGGAAGGTAACCAAAGAAGTGCATTCACCAGCACAACTTTCTTGTTATTTTCTTTTTATGTTTTTCTATTTTTTTGATTTATAAATTATTATATTATGTGCCAAAAATAGTTCTTTAGGAATATTGCTTCTGCATCTCAGATTTATGACCTCCCATGATATGGAAAATGGATGAATAGATGGATCTCACATTTATGATAAATGATATTGCATTAAAAACATCATACACTCTTGGAAAGAGCATCCTTTGAAATGACAGATACTTTGTTTTTGGAGTAAATTTTAGAAAAACTGATCCAGCTTAATGTGATGCTCGTGCTATGCTTTAACTCTCTTCTTGCAAACAGACAACAACAGATAAAAATGTCATTTGTTGACGTGGAGATTGTAATCAAATGTTTTATAGTCAGAATTACTCTAATATATATGGATTCAGTCTTATCTTGTAAACATAAACATAACTACATTTTCTCTCAAGATATATTAAATGTTTTTAATTACTACTTAACATCTTGTAATTATGGGAAACTACAGTATTACAAAAGTCAATATTATCTTAAAACACAGCTACCAGTGTTTTATTCGTTGTATGCATGCTTTAGTTTTTGCAAAGTTAGAAACATCTTAGATCTGTACTCATGTTTAAAGCAGAGTAGTTCATTTTATGTGATGTCTTGACACTTTGCCAGTTTTACAAGATGCTAGCATAACACTTGGCAGCTTTAATTGCAACTTAGTTTCTCATGAAATAACGAAGAACTTATTTTGTTTTTCATGTCATAACTGTAACGTATATTTTTGGATTAATGAAAAAAACTTTTAAAATTACACCATGTGGGTCTTTGAGACACTAAAAATCTTAATATTCATTAATCCTGATCAAATTGAGATACAACTGCCTCACATACAAGTTGTTGGTTAAGTCATAATTATCTGGGAATCTATAGAAAATACCCCCATATATATAAATGTTTTCCCCTTTGGTGAACACTTCTTATCTTTTATGCTAACTTCAGTGTTAGCTAGCAACAGTTATAGCTAAGATGCAGCTAGCATGTTGCTGCTTCAAACTCCAAGTCAGGCCTCAAGTTTCTTTGTATTTTTTAAGTTAAACGATCTCAAAATGATGTGCATCATACAGGCTCGAGATGCAACTGTTGTGTACTGCTTGTACACACAAAGCTGTGCACGGGTGTGTTAAAACCTTTTAGCGTACTAGCTCTTGCTATGCAGTTTACCGTGGTATCTCTCAGCTGTTGGTTTGGACTCATGTATCCCTCATTGCATGCGCTTCATAACAAGTGTTTTGCATTCTTTTCCCCCCTGGTTCCCTCTCTTTGTTCCTCTTTGTGTTCCCGCCAGATGTTTCAGCCCATGATTTTGTTCATCCTCATTCTCGTTCTCTTCTCATCTCTCTCATACGCCGTCATCTTTAAGTTGGTCTTTCTCTTTGCGCTTTTCTTCGTACTCTAGTCCGTTTGTTTCCACATCGTTTAGTCAGTTAGTTGATTTTCCCCCCTCCTCTGCTTATATTCTTTACCCATATTCTGTTTTGTTTTTTATTTTCCTCCTGCCCGCTTTCTTTTCTTGTCCCCTCACCCCGTATGTTGTCTTCTGTCTTTTTTGTCCACAATCCACCTCACACATGTCCCCCCTCCCACCCCACCCCAACACCTCCACCACCACTTGCACCCCTATATCCTGCACCTGTTACCCCTAACCCCACTCCCTCAACCCCACTCCCTTACACCCTCTTCCCATCACCCGTTTTCCTTGCCTTCCCTCTTCACGTCACTCACAGTCCGTTCAGAGGGATGAGCTGGAGTGGCGTCTAGGACAGGAGCGAGGCGTGGAGCCCCAGCCCCAGAGCCAGAGCCAGGGTGGGGGCCAGGCCCAGAGCAGGGGAGCCACAGGACTCACTAGGTACCACAGGCCCCTGGCTTTAAGAATAGAGGTCAGTGCCTCCTCCCTCCTCCATCTCCCTTCCACCACGAGTACTTCCAAGTCTAAAGCATGAATCTGGACATGTTTTGAGGTTTTCTTTTAATTTCTCCCTCATCAGCTGATTCAGAACAAAAATTCAGAACAAAATGTGGTTCAGACAAGAGTGATGAAGCTTTTTCAGGGTGAGCAGCTGTGAAATGCAATTTTGCAGGATCAATAAAAACTCCAAAGAACAACTCCAAAACTAACTGAAGCATGTCAATCTCAGCATGAGTGAATGACACTGCAACATACCAACACAGGATTGGATGCATCAATCCAACGTTTCCTCTCCCGATATCAACTCCATTTACATCACTTAAGATATCCGCAAATAGGTTTTATGTAAATTTTATACATTTTCCGGAAGTTTTTGTTAATTCAGCTTCTGGATAATGACTGATTCAAAAAGCAGCCAATATTTGTTGCCCTCCAGTGTAGCCGGCAGATTTCTGAATATTGAAGATCGAGCATTTTTGACTTCCTTTTCCAGCATGAGTCATTGTGCGAGATGGATTTAAATCCTTTTCAGGCAGTAGTTGATGGTTTTTAGATTGAATCTCAGCTAATGCACTCTGCTGCTGGTATATTTTTCTGAAATGTTTATATGCAACTAATGTCCACTCAAACATAATTGGTCTTTGCTGCTTTGCTTGAACATGAAAGGTATACATCTGTTTCTGAATATTTGTCTACAGATTCTGTATATTTATATGCAAATATTTGTCTTTATAGATGTTTTAAGGGCCTGAAACTTGGAAATAAGATCATCTTAAACTATTCTGATGCATTATATTGATTCTGGCAAACATAAAAATGATTTATTCAATGAACATCTAAGGAACGAGTACATCAAATGAAAGAATAACCCCCCTCTTTTGTAAATTTTATTTTTTATTTTTATCAATCCTCAAATATAGGAAGACAAAACCGTGGAAACCTATTCTATAAACCCTAGAAAAAAGAATTATGAACTGTATCTGAACACGATATGTTTTCTTTAACCATAATAAAACATAGACATCCTCATCAAATGGACAAGAATCAGTGTTCTGGAGTTGTTTTTTTTTGGGGGTTATGTTTGTTACAGGTTGCTCACCTGTAAAATGTTCGATAGTATTTATAGTTGCAGATTAAATATAAAGAGTAAAGAGTAGATTATATAATTTATCTTAGTTCCTCAAGAAGGTTTAATCTGGTTCACTCAAAGTTTTTGAGGAGTTTCTGAGCGCGGTTCACTACTTACTTGTTTCGGGTGATTTTTAAACTATACAAGGTCAAATGTGCTCTTATCAGAAGGCCACTCAGTCCAGCATGTCTTTGAAACTCCAGCCATGATCACTTTATGACAAACACAATCTCACTTCATTCACTCTCTACTTTCACATTGAAATCCACTCCCACAGCTACCGATGTTTGTTTGGTTATTATGATTTATTTTATTCTCCTTTTGATTTTGCATTCTTTTATTAAAATGTGTGACATACACCCCTCTACAGTTTTTTTTTTATTAATTGAGGAAAGAAATGGAGGGTATTGCACTCAATAAAGAAGGGGGATAACATTTTGTTCAGGTAGCGCACCAAAGTTACTCACATTTTATGTTCCAGTAAGAAATTTGCCTGCTGGTGGTGGTTTGTTGCCCTTTAAAACAGCATGAAGCAGCAGCCGTGTGCAGATATTTTGTATACTGACATGACTTGTGAGGATTTAGTGGTCATTCAGTGCATTAGAGCTGAGTTTGCACGCAGTGCCAGAGGTGATGTCCTTTGGCACTGCTTCATCACTACCAGCTACACTTTCATGACTCGACTCAGCATATTTAATGCATGTGAAATTGATTGCAGTCTGCACACGGATGTGTCAAAAGAAAAAATTTTGCACTTCTTCCAGCACATATCTTGAATCTATTAAATCCTTGGCTGTTTAATAAAGCGACCAGAGAGTCAAAGGACAGTGATTCATAATCGCTGCTTCATGCTTGTGCTCATAAGAAATTGCCAGCTGTTATGTAATGCAGAGTACTGGCAGTAGTGATGTGACACAACTACTACAGCCACAGTTATAGTACATTTGTGTGGATTTCTTTTTGTCCCCATGCCTTCTGTTGCAGTGTAATCTATGAGGTAAAATGAATGAATGAACGGGGAAAGCAGCTCAGATGTGGCAGGATTAGCTCTGCACTGTCGCCATGTGTGATTTGCATTTGACATTGGGCTGACAGCGAGGGATCGGGGGTCAGCACAAACTAAACGGCTCAACTTACTGTTGGACGGTTCAGTAGAGTCGCGGCGATGGACAGAGAACTGAAATCACATTAAAGAAAAAAGCGGCTGCACTTTTCAAAATGTTGCAGTCTGGACTTTGAGGTATTAAAAAGAAAGGCAGTGATGGTTTTATACACTCACCTAAATCTGAAGATGAATCATCACATTCAAAACCATAAACATGAGCATTTCATTTCCCTACGAGCATTTTCACATGTAGTAAAGCAAACCTCACAAGTTCCTGTTGCAGCTGCTGTATTTGCTTTGTGAAATGGATCTTTAGGTGTATTTTAATATAATTACACATTATTTATGTTAACAAAGATCTCTTTTGGTGATAAAATAAACACCAGTTTGTCTGCACAGAGTTCTGCAGTTCCTGCACCATTTCTGTCTTTATATTACTGCTTTTATAAGATGACAATGTTATTATGCTACTTTTTTTTTTTTTACGGTTCTGTTAAACCAAACGTAGTGGTAATTGGTAACTCAAAAAAGTAGCTGACAAGGTTCTACTAAAATTTGAAGTGAACATTAGCTTTGATCTTTCTATATAACGTTGTAGTGAACTCACTCAGAAATCAGCAGCAGTTTTAATAAGTGTGTGTGTGTGTGTAAAACTCTAATTTAAGATTTTTTATCCACATTCCCCAGTGATTTTCATTGTTTTACAGTGGATTGCAACAAAAGCAAATTTAATCAAGTAGATATATCTCACCCAGAAATGCCAAATAGACTTTAAATAAGGCGAAAAGAAAATTAGTATGTGACAACATATTCAAGGAGCTGGTTAAGTAAGTGTTTGTTGTGCTGTTGTGGGTTCAGCTCCGGGAAACGCCTGCTTCTGACGTCCAGCTTCGTCTGGATCACGAACGAAGGACGAGAGCAACAGCAGAGGAGCGGGAAGCTGTCGGGACGCTGCCTCAGGTACTGAATGACGACGCAGTTTAATGGAAAGACCAACAGTATCTTGCATCAGTTGCTCTGCTACTGAGTCTTTGTGAAGTTTGAGCATCATTTTAATAATGCATCACTCTGAAGTTGGAAGAACGTTGATATTCTAATCTGTCCTTTGTTTTAGACTAAGACTGACAATGTGCTGCTTTCAGTCTGACAGATGCAGTGTTGCTCTTACAACACGTCAGTCTCGCTTCACTGAAGTTACTATGATTTTTTCCAAGATTATATAATGAAAGCTTTAGAAAAACAAGGGGATTTGTTTGGACTACAAGCTGTCAGTCATGTAGTATAATTATGAATTGAAGAGGTGATTAGATTTTTTTTTTTTTGTTTGTTTTTAAATATTAAAGAATTTGGTTTTTGTATCTCAAACATTTTTATGTTTCAACTTCTACTCTTTTTTATGTGATCAATCATCTACAGTGGTCCTGGGGTTCAGAACAAAAATGCTGAAAAACAACCCCAAACAAAAGAAAATTTTCAGCGGAAAAAAATAACATTTTTTATATACACAAATTTGTGTTGGTTGAAATGTCTAATAGCTGCGGTGGCCTCATACCTTAAGGCTATTACAGCTGCCATGTTAAAGTGACAGCTGAATTTTAAACCTCAGTTTCTGACAAATCACCATTAACTAAAAAATTACTATTGGTGGGCTTTTCTTTTAATTTTTTAAATATGAAACCATTACTTAAAAATCATGTACTGAAAATGGGGAACGATTGTCTCTGTTTAACACTCAAAACCATAGAAAAACTATTAAAGTTTTGGAATAGGCCAGCTGTGAACGAATTTATTTATTTATTTATTTGAGTTATTTGACAGGGACATTGCATTTGTACGTAGTCACAAAATATTGTAGCTGAATGAATTAAACATTTAAATCATGCTTTCTTCTGCAGCAGGAGGACGAGCGTTTGCATTTGGAGGGGCAGCATGAAGGTTTGGAGTTTCAGGGCCTTCAGAGTCATGAGGTGTCCTGGACTCAGGAGAAAGACATGCTTCAACAAGAGGTCCGCCTCTTCAGACGTAACACCATCATCTTCTACATGAAGCTCAGGGGGATCCTGATGCACTGGAGGCTTGGCCACAAGGATGACTCAGGAGACAAGATGGTGCATCTGGAAGTGAGTCAGATTCATCTTTTTTTTTTTTTTTTTTTAAGAGGCTTTTCTGAAAACACATTGAAGTTGTGTGTTTCCTCCAATGTTCTTCTCTGTTAATTACTCACATCCTGAAGGCTTTAAAGTATGATAATGGAAAGATGAGATCCACGTTATCAGAACAAGGTGGACTTTTTGTGTGTTGTGGCTTTAACATTGCTGTATATGCAGAATGGTCATCTCCAGGATGTCATTATAATATCTTTGATTCATTAATGAAAGATAAAGCACATGTCATTTACATTTATACCTCAAACATTGCAAATGCACGCTATCGTACATTTCTAAGCAGCATATCAGGCTGTGAATTGAGTCTTTCAACGAGAACTAATTGAAGCGAGTGGGAACAAACAAGTGACTCATTTTTAAGCTGTTTTCAGTCTTTGAGGCCTTTACGTCCCACAGGGACTCGAGTACCTGCAGGACTGATGGTTAAATGGTTACCCGGCTGATTGAGCGACTCGGTTTGTTGTACAGTTTGTCGATTTGATGGTCGATGCTCTTCTTTTTCTTGTTATCCTCTCAGACTTCTGGTTGATGCTTGTAATTTAGGAGATTCATGTTTTGTTCCTCTCAAATGTTCAGAGGATCCCCAGAGATCACAGCACAGTTTGGCCTCCTCTGTAAACTCTCACCTTGAATTTTCTGTTGAGAGAGCTTTAGTTTCTGTAATTACAGTCCTTATCTCAGCTGTTTTGGACCTCTTTCCTCATATTGTCTGTAGCTGCTTTGCTTTAGGGCACAATATAAATCAGCAACAGCGACTAACAGCATTGAAAGCATTTATTTATATTACCGGCTTTTCTTTTTCTCTTGGGCTGAATGATTTAATATGAGTCTGTACAGTAGTTTCAACTCAATTAAATTTCTGTAACATGACTCATCAGTTCATTCACTCGATGTCCTGTCGTGAAATCTAATTTGTGCTTACAGATGGTGCAGTAGTGAGGAGCCACAATATACCTTGTTGGATGTTTATCACACACAACTCCAGAGAACCTTTTGTAAAGTAAAATATCTTCCTCTCACAATAAAATTAAACAATTCCTCCCACTTTTATAATACAGGTGAGAACGAGAGAGCTTATTTTACACTTGTCCTTGATTAGTCTGCAAAGGTTTAGTCATGTTGAGATGTATAATTACTTTTTAAGTCATTTGCACATTTTCTATTGAAGTCTGCAGTTCACTTGGCTTTGTTCATCATTGCAGTTTTCTAAGGATAAAGACCATTGTGGAGCAAATCCAAAATGTTAAAATATGCACAGTTAATCATAAAAGGCCATGAACAAGTTTGCTTTCATTTGGGAAACCTTTATTATGCAAAGCTGTCTTTAAAGCAAAAAAAAAAAAAAAAAAGTCCAAATTTTACAACTGGATATAAAAGATGATGACGATAGAATTGTTTAAAAGACCATGAAATAATATTGCAGCTCAAAAATATTGGACAAATGCACTTGTGCCCAAGCAAAAACAAAGAAATCAAGTAGTCAGACTTAAGTGTTGCAATATTTCACTTGATTAAATCGAAGAGGAGAAATCTGTTGATTCACTTTGCAGCTCTAATAACTTACTGAGTTCGTTGGTGTTAAGAAATAATGTATTTGGTTTTTACAGATATAAACTACAGAATGAGCTTAAAGCTTGTCTTATTGGCAGAGACTTTTACTGGTGTACAAGTCACAGTGATGACTTCTAAAGCTGGCCACTGATATGTTACTTCAAGGATGCTTTGATTCGAAACGTCAGTGTCCAATATTTCCGGGCTTCCAGCAGCCAAAAGACATCCTGGTCAGGTGTAAGGGATACGCGAGTCAAGACTTCCTGATCTCTTCTAAATGGTCATGATATGGCACAGAAGGTTTCTAAAGCTTTTGAGATTTCATTTTGATGTGTTTTGCCTCTGTTGCTCTGCACAGCGATTACCTGCATGTAATTAAACCAGCTTTAAATATGACTGGAGAAGTACTTGGAGGTACCCAGACCACAAAAAGGACGATAAATCTTTGCCTCTACAATCTGTACATTTATAAGTCAAATTCATACAACTGTGCTCCTGCCAATCTGTGTGGTTCAACTCTTTATGGATCAGCTGCTGTATTTCCTTTTACTTTATATTGTTTAATAGATCAAAGTGTCATGATTCTAACAACATAAAGCGTTTTAATCCAGAATAACAACATCTGTAGAAATGTTTCTGTACATTGTTGTAAGTTTGAGCACAGAATAACAGCTTTCTTTAGGCCACAGGAGTCTGATGATGAACAGACTGCTTCAAGGCTTTAAAGTATTTGTGTTCAATGCTTCTTCACAGCTCGACTTTAAATTATGTTTTGCTAAAGTAACTTATAAATTAAATAACAGATATATGTGAAAGTGGTTGTATTAACTCTGTAACAGACTGTTAACCTGTTCATCCACAGTGTTTCTCTGCCTCCTTCCCAGTGCATTTTTGGAAAAGCTCCCTCACATCAGACACGAGACAGAATGTGTTGATACTAAAAACAAAGTGCATGAATTAAAACCTAATGTTTAATGGCTGTATCATCTGTTCCAGTTTGAGAAGCTGGAGGGCTTCCCAGAACTGGGAGTGATAACAGAGCAGGCAGAGGGTGAGCTGGATCGAGACGACAGACTATGTTTACCACAAACTCAAGGAGACGCCTCCGACATCGGACCCACCATACCTCTGCCATCACCTGATCGACACCTGCAGCATCAAAGACAGGTACAGGACCGTTTACAGCTACTTGGCTGGTGGTTTGAGCAGCTTATACTTTGTAAAGCTGAGTTACAAACCATTTGGCTGCAAATGTAAAAAGAGATTTGAGTTTTTCTGGTTGTGTTGGCATCTAGAAACCTTCAGGCAGATTTATATTAGAGTGAGATTTGTACTTGAAAATCACCACATAGCTTTCTCAATAATCTGAGCTTTTGATGTCAATCACACTAGGGTTTTAACTTTAGTAATCATAAATTCTGTGCAAATATAAAAAAAAAATCTGATTTTTGTAAGTTAAACAAAACTATTTGATCCACTAACTGGTCATCTAATGAAACAGACACCTTTTTTTTTTTAGTTATTAGTTTAGGCATAAATGCAGCATACTTTTAATTAAACCCAATGGGTTTAGGGTACAGGCCAATCAAGAGCTTTTACTCCAAGCGTCATACAAACCCAATTTTAGATTAGGATCTTTAAATGTCTTGCACATATACATTAGTTCCCCCTGATGATGTTGTCAATCCAGACTGAGAACTTTAGTGTTTGACTGACTCATTTACCTGAATCATAAAACAAATAATCCAAAAAATGTCTACTTTTGCTGAGAGAAGTTTGTAAATATTAATGTGCAAGTGCAGCCTCAAACATCCCACAGCTACCAGCCTTCAGTATATACAGTAAATCTTCGAAACATTGGACTTAATCACTTCAAATAACTTTCAGTTTTTATCAAAATGATATAATACAGGACTGCGAAGTGAATGCTGGCGGCGCTCCGTTGTACTGCAGACACAAACATGACAAATAATACCAAAAATAATCAATAAATTTCTTTATTCAGCATAATTCAACAAGATTATTCATTAAGAGTTATGTCATTAAGAGTTATGATTAATGTACTAAAACATAATGTATCATGAGTCCATACAATAAAAGAAAGTTGAAAAAAGTGTCAAATAGATTGCAGTCAAAGTTATTAGTTAATGTACTTTGGTTTAAGCATAAGTAAAGCAGGGATAAACAGGAACGTCTGAAGATTTGATTTGAAGGACTCAATAGTTGCAGCAGACCTGCAGTTCTGAGTTTAGTCCACAAATGTGATGCATTAACACCGAAAGCAGCCGCTCAGTGTTTACTTCCTGGATGGAAAAAAAGGGGAAAGCATCTTTTACCCAAAGATCTGAAATATATTTTTACACTAAACCATTTACAGCTTTATAAGCCAACAGACTTTGAACAGATGTGATATGATCCAGTTTTCTGGTTTTAATGAGGACTCAGCCTGAATTATCTTCAGCGGTCTGATTGATGTTCGTTACAGCAATCAAGTCTACAGAACGAAATGCATGGACACGCTTTTATGACTCACTTTGAGACATTAACTTTAATCCTTCAAATATTCTTCAGGGGATTAAGATGACTTAGTTTCTGACTTGGTAAGGCTGTGAAGATTCAGGTGTGAGTAAATAATGACACACTCAGACTGAAATTGTGCACACATTTTTCAAGATTGTTCATTTTCTCCAAAGACAATTACCTAACCTTTAATCCCTCAGATTTGACGGCTGGGTGTAAGAGATTATAGTCCTCTGGCAATGTAATTATGTCCATGTAACCTTGATAACATTTTTCTTCTTCCTATGATAAGTGCAAATGAAGCACATAAATGTTAATTAAAAGAAGCCAAAAACACAACCCTGAGGAACGCCATTGTTATATTTATTCAGAGTGATGCAAGATTACCTACAGATTTAAAGTACACATCAAAAACATAATTAATAAAAATTAAATATAGGTCAATTTTAATGACCTTTGAAATGTGAAATTGCAGGAAAAAACAAAACACTTCAAATATATGAAGATGAAAAGTCACTGTGAGTATTTTCTCAAACACTGGCATACCGTAGTTGTACTCTTCATTACTTTCTTTTTTTCATTGAACACCAGTTTGGCAGCCATTCATTAGAGCTGTTTGGCACAGTATGCAGATTTTGACCCACTTAACTAGTTAGAGGCTGTAATTATTTTCAGCACACTCAGTTTTTTGCTTCATCTTGAGATTAAAACACACAAAGACCTGGTTATTTGCAAAGTTTAAAGAAGCTGTGTTTTTTATTGTTTCCATCCACACACAGCATGTGTTGAGGTCTGCACTACCTCAGTCCATCTCTTTACCCGTGTGTTAAAGTAAACGCTGTGTATAAGCATTTTGTATGGGATGCATTATTAAGCAGCCCTAAGTGCTCTACTTTGTCATATGTTTAGATTTTATTCCCCCCACATCATAAACGCAGTTTGAATAGTGACATTACTCTGTGTGAGCAGTTTTCCTGTTTGAAGAAGAGTCCTGTCAACATCATATATACCAGCTACCACAGTAAAGCAGATAAGTTCTGCAGCCAGAGGGAGACATTATGTTAAGCTGTAAAGAGGTCATTCAGAGTTTCCAGAAACTTGGTAAGAATTTAAATAGAATATCAGATGTGTGAGGGAGAAATCCTCACTCGTTCTCCTCAGTTTGACCGATAGCTGATACCACTGAGGTGCTTAAGTGTATATAAATATCATTAATGATGTAGGTGGGATAGTTTCCCTCCAGTGGTTCTAAACTCTCATGACATTTTGTATTGAGCGTTATCAGCACATCATGTAAACTGAATATGAAACTAGTTTCTCAAGCAATTAAAGAACAATTCAACTAAAATTTAACAGACTTCAGGACACAAAATCAGAGAATTATGCATGTGAGGTTTAAACATAAAAACCAAATCTGTCTTATATACTACAGGTCTCCAGTTGTTACTACTTCATTGCACCCGTGATGACATTTGTTATAGAAATGTAGGGAAAACTTTTTTTTTTTTTGCTAAAATATCTTTTTCGGTTCTTGTTAATTGATACACAGATAAAAAAAATGGTGTCAGTATACAAAGTTTTCCCTAAGTGAAGGCTTTGCCCTCATACATGAGCATATGATCAGCATCATGGGATTAAGATGTCACTGTACTGTACTTAGAAATTTTGACAGGAAGTTTTTTGTGTGAGTACCTTTTGATCTGATATTACTTTTTCATGAAAGATGCAGTACTCGTGCTTATTCTATATTTACATAAAAAACATTATTAAAAAGACTTGAAAATATTCAAATGTTCCACATAGCAGGGATGTCCCATTCTGCTCCTTGATGGCTGCCGTCCTCCATGTTTCCTCGCTGCAACATACCTGCACAAACCTGCTAATTACCCGTTAATGTAAATCAGGTATGTTGAAGCAGGGACACATCTAAAACCTGCAGAATTAAATGAATGGCTGGATATCCCTGTTGTAGAGCTTTTCAACATTATTTAAGCAATGCAAGCAGGTCCCCAGCCTGCACTTTCCTTGTATCTGCACTACTGAGACCACACACACAGTTTTACACTTTTAGACACATCTGAATTGCTTCAGAAAGGGGTAGTTTAGAAAACCATGGTGTGGCTACATGGTTTTAAACAATGCAGTATTTTTTAATATTGAAGAACTTGTAAATTTGTAAAGCTGCGTTGTTTTTCTTAATGCAATGAAATCAGCTTTTAGTCTAAATAACTACATTTTGTAGTCATAGTCACATTCAAATAAGTTTCCTTTTATCTTTTCATATAATTACAAAATGATCTTTTAGCACATACTGTGTTCTCAGTCCAGGCTGGCAGGACTGACAGCACTGTGGTGACACCTCGAGGTGATCACACTCTCATTTTGTGCCTTGCTGCTACCTGCCAAGCCATGAGGACTTTTCCCAGCAGGACCACCAGAGGCGAACGCCCTATCTGAGCAGATATGTCAGTAAAGCCAAGCTTTCCTCTACTGGGCATTCAAGTGGATCGTGCTGCCCACATAGCCCGAGGTCTTATAAATCAAAACACTGAGGTTTATGTTGCAGCTTTAACTACCACATGCTTCAAGGGTTTCAAATTATTTTTTAATTATTTTACACCCGGCTGCAATAAAAAAATTAAAAAAAAGGCACATGCTCTTCGCAACTTCCAGTGTTTTGGCTTGATGTTTTATTAGTGTGTGCTTTTTTCTGACTCCTCAGTTTGGTGAGAATCGTCGAGTGCTGCAGGCCGTGAGGATGCTGCTGGAGGAGTTTCGTGAGGAGCTGCGGGAGGAAGAGACTCGGCGATGCCAACTGCAACAATCGTACGCCAATGACAAAGCCACCTGGGAGGTCAAGTGGGCAGAGATGAAGTGCCAGGTTGCTCAGGTACAGATGGCGTCTCAGCACACACTTTTAAAGGGACAGGACACAATCTGGTACAGGAAGCACTGGGTGCTTTCAGTAAGCAGCAAGATGACAGTAAACATGTTGCCTCTTCCATGCATGAAATTCCTCTCAGGGCCAAAAAAATGAAAAAAGCAAAAGCATCCTTTTCATTTTTGCTCCTATCTTGGTCAGACATTTTAAGCTGTAAAAAATTTGAAATAGCCCCTATTTATGTCCTTATCCAGGTCACATCTGACAGATAGAAATAATGTCATAATCAACTCTCAACAATTATTTTTTAAATAAAAGGTAGATGTTAAAAATAATGAATAATTGGCATCATGGATTGTATTCTGTTATTGTGTAAGCTAATACATTCAGCATTGCGCCTCCTTTTTGGAAATGCTTGAGTGTTTCTCTCTGAAGTGAAGACAGCTGGTCAGGCCTCTTCTGATATTCCTGATGATATTCCTCTTCAGCTGATATGATTACAAAAGAGGAGGCTGCTGATTAATGATTTTGTGTATATGTGTCAGCATCAAACATAGTTTGATTGTTAAATAGAGAAAGTGGTGGAGTTTTTCCCTCAAGGTGAAAAAAAGAAACAAAAACTCTTGGAAGTTTTCATAATGATAATTGTTTCATCATCTTTTGTGTTATTAGGGGTTTGCGGAATAATCCTGCTCATTAAAAGAAACCTGAAGGAATATTTTTTATTCCTTAGATCAGCCACATCTGAAGTGTGTGCATAGACAAGTCTATTTTAAAAGAATGGATGAGCTGCATTGACAGTGTTAACAGTTCTTTTAGTCTCTCTTTAAACAAAACTTTAACTACTTTTAGATCGACTTCAACTCATTTATTCCCTGACGGAAAGACCTCAGAGACTTAAAGATACTAATGAGCTTTATAAAAAAAAGTGTTGGATTTGTATCCACTGCATGTTCTAGATTATTACATTTTTGCAGAAATTTGAGAAATCCCAGGGTCTCTGTTACTTACATTTGTTTACAGATAATCTGCAGTGTCTGAATAATCATTAACATTGCAAAAATTTTTATCAGCTAGAAATGTAGAGTCCTTCGTGCACTACCTGATCAGCAGCAGCAGCAGCTGGTCATCAGACCAGATAATTTAGCTGCTAATGAGCCAGATATGCCCTTCAGGAGCTATGACTCCACAGTGAATGGTAATGTTGGTCCACAAATGCTGGACATCCAGAGAAGCAGCTGTTTTCTAATGTAAATGTTAAAAATCGATATTTTGCTGGAATGCTGCAATATTTATAATAAAAGAAATATATTGGTGTCATGTTAGCAATACTCATATCTGGTATTGGGCAATCTTTTGATCTTAGCTTGTGGACATCCTCAACCTGTAGCCTTGACTTTCAGCAGCATGATTTGCTTTCAGAGAACTAATCAAGTGATCACATGAATTCTGGTAAACCTGTTGGAAATTAAAATTCAGATAGTTAATCATTATTTTCCCCCACAGATTGTCATGTGAAACTGTGGGCACATCACCCACTTCTCCATTTATCCCAGCATCATAAATAGTTTGCCCTAAATAACTGTAGCTGACATTCAAAGATATATTAAGAAAGTTTAGGTATCACACCTGAATTTTTTTTTATTATTATTATGTCCTTGTACATTAATTACTTAACTGGCAGTCCATTAATATTTTAAAGGAATCTTGTCTAATATGTGTGATAAACTCCCCCCTTTTTAAAGGTCAGACTTTGTCTCATACATATTAAATGTCTAAAAAAATACCAACAGTAGAGTATTGCAGGATATATTGGCACTTTTGGGGGGGTCACGTTTCATATGTTTAGCTGTGTTGCTCATCTCATAAAAGCACGGTCCTGACACATTATAACTTGTTTTAAAAGTGACTGATCAGACACAACACCAGTTGGTATTTTTAAACGAGCAAAATAATCAGTCATTACAAATCTCCTTACTTTATGTGCTAAGTTTATATAAACTTGCCACCACCGACACAGTATTTGCATAACATATAAAGCAGTAAAATCAGTATGTGCATGTGCACGTGCATACACCAGTTGAGTGCATGTGCATTCTGGTAGGTGTGTTCCCCTACTTTAACAGATAGCACTACACCCTTGTTGATCACTGACTTGTTAACTAATTTAATCAAGAAACCCAAAAAAGGCCTAATCATCATTTTCTATTCCGCTTAGTCCAATTCATCGTGGGACCTATACCAGCAATTAAAAGGCATATTTAGCTGGAAACTGTGTAACACATGATGTGTCTGGTTCAGAAGATGTGGAAAAGTTGGCTTTCAGGTGAAAACGTCTCCGGACAGCGACTTGAAAAATAAAAAGAGATTTATTACAAAAAGTCAGGCATCAATACAGATTTCTGCAGAAAAATCTGGAGATCTTGGCATCCGAAAAAGACCCAACCCGTTATCTGTGGGCTGTGACTTATATACTTTTTAGACTGAGTCCTATATCATGCAATCCTATCCAGCCCATTGGGCCTAAGCTTCAGCAAGTTTCTGGTATGCAGTGCAAAGTGAACAAAATAAAGAATAAAAGAATAAAAAAAAAAAAAGAAAATCTACAAGCTGCTTGAAGATATTTAATTCTAGTTTCACTTTTTGTTTTGTCTCCTTTTATTTAGGGCAGAATTTTTGTTTTAATGTGACACTCAGTGCTTTAATTCTTCACTTTTGTTGCAGATGTACTATTTTGTCAAATCAAACCCTCAAACTGGCAGTAAACAAGATTCAAACTCTGTTGCTTTGTATTAGAAATTGACAGGAGACTATATGATCCAAGTCTGCAATGACAGAAAACAAATAACAGAAATGATACAACTGTGGGGCCTGGAGGGATTGAATCCATGCTCATTTGATGAGTGTTTTGTGGACTTGGCAGTGGGAGCTTCTTTCTCTGCTGTGTCTGATTTAACCTCAAGATTTTCTTTTCCCTTAAGAATTGGAGGACAATCAAGCCTGGTAGCCATCGATGTGGAAAGAAAAAACAACTCTTGCAATCAGCTAGAGAAGACTGAGTATGTTCTGATTCGACCACTATGTTGGGAGATCAAATCTGAAGCTCACAGTGTCAAAGCAGAGTCACTTCTAAGCTTTATCTGATAAAAAAAAAAAAAAAATGCATGCAGCTTTTGGAACCAATTAAGAGGTTTGAGTTATAGGAGGAAGATTATCTTTTTAACTCTCGTGCTTTAATCTGTGAGGCTCTTACATGGTTCAATCCTTCCACAGAGCAGAGGTCGCTGAGGGCTGCAGCGAGAACTAATATGCTTAGTTTCGTCTGATAACATGATGTTGAGTTCTTTGCTTGCTCCGCTGTGCTTCGTAAGCTTTTAGAAATATTCTTTTCACTTATTATGCAGCAGAGTAGAAAAATGGGAAAATTGCTTTCACCTGTGCATTTACTCAATATGTGAGCATACGGTAGGATGTGATCACTTCAGACATAAATGTTGCGTATTTCTTGTGTTACAGCCCAGCTCAATGGCTGCAATGAAAAGGGAGGCAGGTACAAGGTGGTTGTTTACAAAAATATTATTTATTAAGGAAAACAAAGTAAAACATGTGGAGCTCTGTATCAGATGTAAGTGGTGTATAGATGTATAGGAATGTATGTGAAAACGTAATACAAACCAAACCAACAGAACAAAACTAAACATGCCGCGCCTGCACAAAGGCCAGGTGATCTCCCAGACCGAGCCTGGGAGACATTGAGTTCAGACTGGGTAAGCTCTTACAATGGAGGCAGAGCCACCAGGCCCAGGTGTGGCTTGTGCCACTAATCACCAGACGGCACCTGCAAAACCCACAAGAAAAGTGGTGGTGGGGCCGTCGCACATGCTTCTTTTGGGGCTTTGGCTTCCTCCTCAGCTACCTCAACAGCTCTTAGTGTACCTGTTGTATCTATTGTTAAATTACTCAGTTTGAAAGCTTGATACATACAAGACAAACATTCCTAGATGAGTTATGTAAGCTTGCATTTTTTTCCTCTTTTAGGAAAGCCTTGATTTGGTCCTCACACAGCTCCAGCACCGTACATCGGTTCTTACCATTATGTTGAGGGATCAAAGCCTCTCAGAAGATTACAAAACTCAAGTCTGCAGAATAGAAGTAACTCTGTTCTCATTGTTCTGCAGCTTTGAAGATTTCTGTGTGCTGTTGAATCCTCAATTCATGCTGTCCTTGCCAGTGTGCAGTTTGAAATTTAAGTTCACCAAAGCAGCCTTCGTTTAGCTGTAAAACAACAACAGCACTTTTGTGATGCACTCATATCTTTCTTTTCTCATTAAATAGAAGATCAATACCGCCGTCATGTCCGTGCAGTAAGATGATAAACAGCTTTGTGTAAAGCAGTGGTGAGCTACCTTGGCCCTTGTCCTGCAAGTTCACCATCCATAGCGCCAAGATTTAATATGAATTTTAACATTTTACATGCTTTTGCACATGTTTTCTCAAGCTGCACTGCATTGATCACTCAGGATCACTAAGATGCTCTCAAGTCATTTTTCTGAAGTAAAATAAGTGAATGGACATGAAAGTAGCCATTTATTTCCCCGAATGTCCACCTTTTATTGACTGTTCTCGTATTCAAGACTGTCGCTGGTGTATATTCTAAAGATTTAGCTCCCGCTTGTCATTAAACAACAGTAATGCATAAAACTGACTCCATTACTCACTGCTGTCTGAGTCTTTATCTCTTTTCATCTATTGTGATTTTTAAGTTTTAAATCCATGATCATTTTATAGATCAGTTATTTTTACACATTTTTTTGTGTATGTGACATCAGAGGTGCTGCTCCAGGTATGATTTAGAATAAACCGTCTCACCTGTGACTTGGAAAATTACAGCGATCAGTGGGATGTTTGATTGTCAGCTCATTCACACGTTTTCATGGTTTGTCTGCCATTTGTCTAGTCTGCTTTGACAGTGATTTAACATTTTGTTGCTGGAGGAGCAATTTGTTGCTCTACCTTAACTTTTTTTATTCGTATTTTCCAGTTTATAAAATGCACCTATCTTGTTATGCAAATTTATACCTTCCAAATCCTCACATCCTAAATATAATTACAAACAGTAAAATCCAAAACCTGTCTGGAGTAATCCACTGCAGGCCAGGTGTCATGATGTTACCTTTTGCATTGTTATACACTGTGATACACACACAACATGTTTCTACAGCATTTTTGCCTGTTCCACAAAAAGAAAAATGAGATCTGGTTTCATATTTGACCAAAAGCCCCCCCTCCCCACCTCTGGAACTATTGCAAAGATGGCAGTAGGGGATACACATTTATAGAAAATCCTTGTTTGGCACAATCAAACTATTTCTCCCAGAGAAACTGGGATACGAGGACATTTAGGACCCTTGAGATAAACAGACGGGTACATCTGGCCAAGTTGTGGCGTTGGTGGTCTGATGATAAGCAGAAGACTAAATGTGTCAGTTCACACCTGGAATAAACAATGTGTCTCCATGTGCATCTGGAAAGGGCTGCTGTGCTCAGGGCTTATTGGGTACATCACATGCAGCCAGCTGTGGACGACAAGAAGGATGTTAAGACAGAAACATGTTCAGAATCTGCTTGAGTCACATTAGTAGGTGTATTTTGACACATGTTCTAATACACATTAATAATTGAGAAGGGGGTAAAATGCGCAAAATATAGGAAGGGTGCACTTGAGTTATACCGACTTCACTTTGTGCAGTATTATATTTGCAGGTTTTGGTTTGATTTGGTCAATTTATTGGTTAATTAGCCACAACATGGCTAGTAGCCTTTACTGTTCACAGACATTACTCTGGGCATCATCACTAAGTTCTGGTGTTTCATGAAATAGTTTGTGACTGAAGCTTCTCAAAGCAGGCGGTCAACGTTCAGAAGTCGGCCTGTGGCTCTTTGCTGTATGTTCTACCCCTCCTTCTTTGACTTTCAGGTATAAAGACAACTATTTCCCCAAAAACATTTAAAGAAAAGGGTTTACACACACACACAAAAAACAGAAAGAAACAGGTTTGAGGAGCATCAATACAGAAAACTCTGCTTTGAATAAGTTTTGTGTATAAGTAAATTACAGTCTCAAGGACCGGAGGGAATCATTTAAGATTGATTTATTTTTTTATTTATTTTGCTGCTTTCACAGCTGTTGTATTTGCATTTTCTGCTGTTGCAGGCAGATTTTCTGCTTTCAGATTGTCTGTTTTACACATAAAACCATGCTCCTGATGCAAAGGACGTCACTGGAGTTAAGTGGACTCCTCTAAATGTCTGATTCATCAGACTGATCTCAATGAAATTATAATTTTATGAATTATTATAAGAAGTGAATTCCTTCTCATATAAATTAAGTCTGTTATTGTTTTATAAGAAATATTCTGAGACCAAACTGTGCACCTGGAAACAACAAAAGCAGTGGTTTTGGAAGATGCTCTCACATAAAGAGAGCTAATCCACGTCTGTGTCAGGCCTTAAATCCAACTATGAGGATTAAACAGATGATTCAAGATCATTGGGAAGAAGACATCATTTTATATGAAACTTTTTGCTTGATTACATTTAGATTGTCAGTTGTTTGTCAGGATTTAGAGGCATTTCTCAGTTTGTGCAGCCAAAAAGCCTATGTGATTTAAATTATGTAATCCTCACAAGTCCTGTATGAGAAGACTCATTACAGCTTTCTGTTGTCCTGGTTGTGCAGCCAGACACCAAAAGCATGAATTCCTAAATAATATCTGATTCTTATTTCATTTATCACAGCTTAGCAACACATCTTTTTTTTATTTTATTGAACTTTACAGATTTTTAAAAACAAGCATCTGGACTTTTTGCCTTTGCAAAAATATTGTAAAGTTAAATGAAGTGCTTTTAAACGTTTACATCAAAGATTTTCCACAGGCTCTGCTTTTCTTTTCTTTTTGTTTCATGTCAAAGTTTATTAAGGGCCCATTGTGTTTTTTTGTTGTTTGGCCAGCTGGAGGAGGAGACACAAGGGAAGGTTCGAGGCGAAGCGCAGGGAGGTGAAGATGAACCAGCCGGAGACCCCGAGTGGGCTTTGAAGCAGGAGCGTGAGGAGCATCGCCGCTTGCTGGCTGAGAGCCACAACACGTCACTGGACCTCCGCTGGAAGCTGCAGCACGCCGAGAAGAGGTGGGGCCGTGAGAGGGTGGAGCTCCTGGAGCGCTTCGACCGAGAGCGACAAGAGTGGGGCAGCAGCATGAGGGAACTCCACCGCAAGATGGACAGGGTGAGACGGGGGGGTGGAGAGAGACAAGGAAGGGAAAAGTTGAGACTGTATGTGTCGTGTTTTTCATGGGTTGAGAATTAACTTAAACTTATTAAACCCTGTGTCACCGTTTTTAAAAACCCAAGATTCAAATTCATCGGTAAATCCCCTCTCTAAATAAAATAACTGGTTATGTGTCTTGAAAATTATTTCTTGATGTAAAGATATGTTTGGCTTCAGAAGAGGAAAGCATATGAACATCACAGCCAACCTGAAGTTGAATCTTATATGGGTTAAACCTCTATTTTTCAACTAGTTTGTCTATTTCTAATATATCTATGATGACACAGTTATATCATCTACTGAGAAAAGTAACATTATGTAATGTGACCAAAAGCTTCTAAACTACTACTAAATCAACTGTGAAGCCAATGCAAAGACCCGAAATCTTAAATTTCTCACATGTCCATGAGCCTGGCTCGTAAAATAAATCTAGTTGCCAGGGACCCTCTAAATAAAACTCCCCAAATTTACAGCAGAAATACTTTCCAGTGTTTTCAGTTACTTTTCATCTTCATGACAACTGTGTAGAAGCTAAATAATTATTCATCTTAACTAACACAGTTAGTGGGCGGCGCCGCTTTGAATGACAAGTGAGTACTGATGTCCATTATGTCCTCAGATTGCTTTTGGCTGTGAAACCCAACATGACCTCAGCTAAATTACACACTAGAAGCTTTAAAGATACAGTGTGTAACATTCAATTGGCAAAAATCCAATATAATCTTCAAAAAATCTTTTTTTTCAAAAAGAGCTTTTTTTTTAACTATAGAATTGTTGCTTTTTTATTATAATATACTGGCAGTTTATAGTTTATTATTATTATTATTATTATTATTATTATTATTATTATTACTGTTACTATATATTTCAATATTTCCTTTCCAGCTAATTAAAAATAAATGGAGAATATAATGAAATAATCCTGGTTAAGGTCTAACATAACAGGGAAAATTTTTAAGTTTAAATTACCAGGATATTTATTTAATTATAAAGACAGTTATGCTTTAACACAGATGACGGCAAAGAGAGGAGTTTTTTCTTTTTGTATAACTTTAAGTAGGGAAGTCTCACTGAGGCTGCAAACATCTTTTACACTGTCAAAGTTAGTCATATGTAAACTTTTTTTTATGAGAAATTGACTGTGAACTCGTGGCTTAAGGTGGAGCATAAAAGATTAAATATGAGCAGCTTGTAGAATATTCACATAAATACGGATCATAGCTGAGTCACAAATGTCATTTCTGTCATTTAACTTGACAATTAGCAGTTTTGCTTCTTGTTAGTTTTCTAACCGCCGTGGCAGGATGTGGAGGCAGGTGTGAGCGAATCACCATATAAAGCATGAATAAAAAGTCATGAATGCAGCTCATGTTTTCCAGATCAGGGAACAAAAATAAAAAAAATCTGCTGATGCACCACTGAATGATGAGATGTAAGACAGGAAGCAGAGATGCAGAATTTACTGATGCTGCAGCAAATAATGAAGCTATTCAGACAAGCTATGGAAATAAATGGTTATAAAATACAACATCTTAATAAGGCCTGTTCAGACCGAAAGCTTCATTTAAAACAGGGTTTTTTGGAAAACCGGAAAACAAGTTTTACTTGAAATTAATTTTGTTTCTCAACTTCTTGAAAAACTAGAAATAAAAACAATTATTGTGTTAAATGTGATGACAAACAGCCTCTCCTGCTTTGAGCCTGCTGCTGTCCTGGTTTGTACCTGGTTTTATAAGCTGTTATAGAAAGTTCATTTCATGGTTAGGTCAGTGCAGACTGAGGGCAGAAATTGTTAATTGAAATGCTAAATAGAGTATTGAAATGCATGCATACATAATTTAACATGTGAATGAGGTAATTAGGAAATATGTCCATTTTTTTACTGTAAAAAATAGATTGTTTTTCCATAATATAGCTCATTTCAAGATACTCTTATTTTATTTATAAAAATACTTAATAATCCTAAATATTTAACTGAAAAGTCACTCAAAGGTTGACCTAACCTGTATATAGTTTTTAATTCATACACTTTTGTTGAAACTGATTGCATTACAGTGACGAAAACTAGCAAATATCTGGTCTGAATCTGTAAAGAGAAAACGAAGTAAACTGAGCTGAAGTTAAGCATTTACTACTCTACATTTAAAGGAGGGATTCAGTGTCATGTTTCGGTAAATAGTCGCTGGTAGTACTGTCATAGCTGTGCAGTGAACACAGCTCTACAGCCAGCAGAGTCGAAGTTGGAGGATTTTTCTGATTTGTGTTAAGCTTATTTTACTGTTCAGTAGATTTCCATCGGACATAAATACATTGGAGTTGCTGCCATTTTCTCTTATAAAAAAAAATGAGATCAGGAGTTTTCTTGCTAAATTACTTCGCACAGTGCTGATTCAACTGGTTATTATAAATCTATTTTTTTATGATTATTTTGCAGTATAGCTCATTTCTTATTCTACTATATTTTCTGACATTCCTAGATGTGGTGACCATCAGTAATACTGATGTAAAACAGTTTGATTGGTTAGACCAGGGGTGTGGCTCTCTGGACCTTCCACAATGGCTCTTAATACATGGCTAAAAATGCTGAAGATCTGACTAATGAAGAAAAATGGCTCTTTGGATTGTAAAGATTGGAGACCCTTGGGGTAGGGACTCTGCTCAGGATGTTAGCAACCATAAAGACAACGTATACCAACGCAGATATTGGAGAATAAATTGGAAAAACAAGAAAACATCTTTGAAAATTTTGTGGAGCTCCATTACCAACAAAAATGGGATTCCAGTCAATATTCAGAGATCAACAGGGACGACAAACATGGATTTTTTTAAAATAACATGGAGTATGCGTCAGCAGTGTTTTTATAGTTACTCTCACTACCATGGAGGGAGACAAACAAGCATTTTCCTGAATATTCTCAACTTTTTAAAATGAACCACCATTAAAACTGTCTTTTAGTTTTGTTTGAGTGGAGTTTTGCCAGAAAAAATCATGGAAAATTTACCACTTAAAATAGCATAATGTGACCTAGTAAAGAGTACCTAAAAGCAGTATAAAAATCATAAATCATAGATTCATCTTCTTCTCCTTTAATCTTTTTCCCTCAGGGGTCACTGCAGCGAATTATCTGCCTCCATCTCTGAGATATTGCATATTGGTATATTTGATTTGACATAGCTTTTACGTCAGCAAGCCTCCTGATATAATCCTCTGCATGGACCAGTACAAGCAGGAAAGTGTCTTTTGACCCCTTAGGGCACTGCATTAAATCATAGATGCATGTGATAATAAATTATCCAATATTAAATGAATGAGGCTAGTACATTTGGTTTATGAATTATAAGCACACCTGTCATATATTGGGCATTAAAAAAAATGAGTATAAAAATCTGCTGTGCTCAAATGACGTCCAAGAGAGAGAGAAACAGTATTTCCATTTTTACCTGACTTGAGATGTATCTTCTTTATGTGTTTGTGTGTGATTCACCATTCAGATGCAGAGGGAGCTAAACACCAGGAGAGGTGAGAGCGTTGATGCCAAAGATGGCAGCTTGGCACACAGAGGGGTGTCCCCTCAGGGCAGTCCGTGCAATGCCCCTCGATCACCTCATGCCCCTCGATCTCCCTGTACATCCACTCCTGCACCACTGCTCTCCACACGCTCCCACTCTGACTCTGAGGCCATGCTGGAGGACCAGAGAGCTGCAATGAAGCTGAAAGGCCCAACTGAAAACCTTTTCCTGGACGCACTGTCTCTAGACCCCCTCAGTGGTCTGGAGGTCCCCCTGCCCTCCAGACTGGAGAGTGAGAAGAGGTTCCCCTGCTTGAAGGAGGTAACACACATCACTCTAATCAGCTCTGTGAGGGGTCTTATAGAATCACTTTTTTTGTTAGATTATTAATTATTAATCCCTGAAGGGAAATACAGTATATGGTTGCAGTTAAGATAAAATAAAATGAATAAAAAGAAGCTGTTGGAAAGTTGGAGGTTTAGCAGAGAGAGGAGCATGGTTGAAATTTTCAGAGACTACTATGAATGCATTGCCGTCAAATTTCCTTTGACTTCTGCTTTTTCTGCAGCAGAGCAAAGCTAAAGCACCAACCAGATCACCAACACACTCAAGAACAGCACACAGCTCAGACTGTTCCACATATTTCTGACACTGCCCCCAAGTGCCAACAAAGTGATAGAACATGTAGATATACGTTAGCAAAGCCCCAATGCACTGAGGTTTCAGAGGTGTGTTCAGTCCCTCAAAAAACCAGGGCTACTGCATCAGGCTGCCACTAGAGCAGCACGAGTATAGAGCTACTGTGTCTCATGTCCTCACAATGCATGTTTCAAGCTTTAGATGACATGGATGGTTCCTTCTCCAATGCCTCTAAAGCTTCTGGTTATAGCCTCATTCTAAATGGCTGAGTCAGTGTTTGTAGCTTTAATCCAATGAGCTGCTGCTGCTAACCAAAGAGATCAGTGGCTGACAGAGAGAACCATAGAATATGGACTTAAAGAGATAGCTAACATACTGTGTGGATGTGCTATTCTTTTGCTTTTAGTGCTGGTTTTATTGGTAAATATAACTCTGGGATTGTGTAACTTGGTGACCAGTGGACAGCTTCTTTGACCTCATGAAACACCTTTTTTCTATTTTGTTTGATTTGCCAGTAGCTGTGATGATAATAATTAATGGTTGCAGACTTGGATCAAACCACTCAACAAATACAAAAAAAAAGGTGTTTTCACTGTGAAGATAAACTAAGCAATAGTTGCTAAAGTGGAAGAAACTACTGGACAAAAATTAATCTAAGTGTAAATTATTATTTACCATAACACATTTTTAGACCTTCAATTTGTTTAACTTTAACATGAACAAATCTTTCCTTTCTCATGGTTAGTTTGGTGTATGCCCAGCTTATTATTTCCAAATTAACTGATGTTCAATCCTGAAAGACAAAAAAAAATTAAATTCACTTTAGACTTTAAGGGGTTTTGTACATAAAAGGACTCAAAATCTATTAAATTTCAAATTTAGTCTCTTTATCTTTCGCTTATCCAAAACAAGATGAATACTCCGATGTTATTTCTGTGCATGACTTTTTTCTGTGTGGCTAATTGTTGAATGAATTACTTATAGTCCTGATAACTGCCTCATTTTCCGCTGAATCTCTGCATCTGCTGTGTTTCAGGCCCTGAATGAGATTTCAGAGAGGGAAGGTGCTCCCGATTACCCAGAGGAGGAGATGAAGGGGGGTGGGAGTCTGCTCAGGTAACCTCTTCAGAAAACTTCAAGTCAAACCAAGATCAAAAAGCTGCATTTTAACAGATGTCAAATTTATTTGAGAACTGGTCTGACTGTTTTGTAGATTATTCAGGCTCTCGCTGTATTTTTGTTGCTCATTCAAACACTCGGGTCTCTTGGGAAATCGACTGTTGATTCTGTTGACTGTTAAATAAAGTGACATGGGGGCTTCTGGTGTTTTTTCTTTGGAGCTTTTTTTTTTTATGGTAGGAAAGAGGTCCAGATCACTATGCTGATAAATAATTCAGCCTGATTTAACATATTAAAAAGCTTTTTTTAAAAAAGCACATTTAGGATTTTTTTCCTCCCTGCAGTGGGAATATAAATGAGACTATAATCTGGTTGTTGTGATGTTTTGGTCCCAGTTGAATTCAGTGTTTTGTTTGTGTTTGTTTCATCTCCAGAGCCAAGTCTGTGTGCTCCATGAGCGACTTCCAACGGCTGATGGACAGTTCGCCTTTCCTCCCTGACAAGACGCGCCAGGATGATCAAGGCCAAGATGACATCACCCCGCCTCTTTCTCCAGACGACCTCAAGTACATTGAGGAGTTCAACAGCAAGGGCTGGGAATTCCCATCATCACCCTCTGGTCCACGTCCGCTCCGGGAAGTATGGACAGACAAACCCATTGAGGCCCGGGAAATGGAGCCCAGTCCTGATCCATTCCAGCCAGCAACCTGGTTCCTCACCACCAGCGCCACCCTGACCACCAGCACCCTGAGCAGCCCAGAGCACTGCCACAAGTCCCCACTCAGGGGCAATGGGGCAGGAGCAGCAGGGGTAGGTGTGGAGCACTATGGGGTTCACATCCTACACAGTCCCACCAGATCAGGGGCAGCTGAGCGCACCACTGCCCAAGACCCAGACTACTTGTATGCAAAGGGGACCAAAGCCAGAAGTGGAGCAGAGGCTGGGGTGGGAGCAAGTGGGCCAGATGAGGTGTTCAACAATCCAAGGTGGCCCTGTATCCTGGAAGGTGGGGCACTAAGGACTTCTCCTAGTCAGTCTCCAATCTGTCCTACAGTGGGCTATGCATCCTCTCTGGAGCTTCAACTCTCCAGAAACTTGAGTGATGATATGAAGGAAGTGGCCATCTCTGTCAGGAATGCCATCCGCTCACCGCCAGGCCCTGTGGTCCGCGACACCGCCTGCCAGACCAACGGATTCACCACACGAGGCACTCAAACAACCCAGACCATCAGTGTAGGCCTACAGACAGATCTGCTGCGGAACCTGACCAGCAGCCCCCATCGCTGCCTTACCCCAAAAGGTGGCAGCACACCAATCTCATCCCCATCACGTAGCTTGAGGAAGGTTCAGTATTCCCCGGTGGTCCAGAGCAAGTTTGAGCGACCTTGTTGCTCTCCGAAATACGGCTCTCCTAAGCTTCAGCGCAAACTGTCCACATCTAATAAGACTGAGCTACCCAATAACAACCGCGCTCCAACCCCCACCACGCCTCAGAAGGGCAACAACGAGTCGGCATGGGCCCGCTCCACCACCACCCGCGACAGTCCCGTCCACACTACCATCAACGACGGACTCTCCAGCCTCTTCAACATCATCGACCACACGCCAGTGGCATTCGAGTCCCTGCAGAAGTTTAACAAGTCCCCCAGTCGCTCTCGCCCCACGCCACCTTCCACCACAGAGCCCAGCCCTGCTCACGGGGCCCTCGCCGTGGACCCCAGGAGCGTCCAAGAATGTCTGCGGGCTGTCCGAGGACGCTCACCCAGCCCTGTGCAGCTGATAGTGGAGACGCAGGGTGACAAAAACCCAGAGGTAGTGAGCATACGGCAGGATCTGTCTGCCCCTCCGGGATACACACTGACTGAGAACGCAGCCCGCATCCTCAATAAGAAGCTGCAGGAGCAGAACTTTAGAGAGGAGAAGAGGCTGCAGGCAGGAGGACAGAGCACCCACAGCAGAGACAACAGCAGGCAGGCCGACTCAGACAGAGGACAGTCTGGATGTATGGAGGTAAATATACAGACTCACTGGATTCATCGCTTCATCATTCATTTGATCTGGGGCCCATGTTTTATGAAACGGTGATATTTATGACATTGCCTTGGATTTCTCTTAAAAAGGTTGAAGACAAACTTTGAGGCATCTGAGTTTAATCATAATACAGATATATGGGTCATAATGCACTAAAATGTTCACACTTTTTTTTTTCTCAGCTCGAAAGCACTGACTGATGCAATGGTAATGTTATATTTAATCTTCTTTGCAATTCTGAGCTTCATTCTACTGCTGTAATGTAGACACTCTTTCTCTGTATTTTCCTCTTTTTTGTGGTTTGGCTTTAACTTCTGTGCTAACTACCACTGAAACCCGATGAAATCTGATTTATGTGTCTAATTACTAGAGGAGTGAAATAATGACCTCAGTTTCGTAGGATTGCAGTTAGCTTTACATAATTTATATACATCAGTGCAATCCAATGAAATGTTTCAGCACAGTTTTAAATGGTGCAAGATTTTGAAGTGAGGTAAAGAAAGTGCCTACGTTATTCATTGAAGTTGGCACTCTGCTTAGTATAATGCATTATTTCACCCATTCAGCTGACCTGTGGGAAAATAAATGACACATGGTAAACAATGTATTTGGTCATCTTTGAAAGCAAAATAATCACCTGCAGTCATGTTTATTTTACCATAGACAAAGTAAAACTTTAGAAAAGTAGGCCATGCTGTGTTGAAGAGATGTACCCCAGACAGATTGTATATTTAAAACATATATATGTATAATCACACATGTGCCAGTTAATATACTTACATCACTATTGCTGTGTTGTAACAATGCTTCTTGGCAATAAATCTTATGACACTGGAAAGCCTGTACATCTCCCTTTTAAATGGAGCCACATTTGTAAGGAAAATGCATTTGTGGGATGAGCGGCAGAGTTGAGCATGTGGGTTGCACCCATGAAAAATGTTCCAGATCTTCTCTGTCAATGCCAAACAGCTTACTCCACTAATGACTCTTGTTTTTGTCCTTTCTTGGATTGGATAAGTGAAGTCTAAAGAAACAAGACATTACTGGTGCTATAACAATTTATTTATTTAAGAGACAGGATCTCAGTGGCATGTGGAAGAATCATTCATACCTACAATAGGATTGAACATCCTTTGCATGTCTGTTACCAGCTTGGTAACAGCTATGGGATGGCGTCCTATTCTTCAACCAGCGTTTGACACAAGTCAGCCAAAGTGGTTGTGTTGGTCACTCTGACACAAACAATATGCCCAAGCAAAAGTGGTCAAGGGGTTGAGGTTAGCACTGCAGATAGGTCATTCCCTCCTCTACTTCCAAATTCTGAAGGTGGTCTCTGATAAACCACACTCTGTGGGGGTGGACATTGTCATCTTGAAGGATAGAGCTTGGGGAAGGGTGTGAGGCTGCCACAGGATGCAGAATCTCATCTATTATCTCTCTGCACTGAGATTGCTTCCAGTGATAACAAGCCTTGTTCTTCCAATGACAGAGATGTTGCCCCACAGCGTCACACTGCCTCCACCTTGGTGTAGCAATCAGAGTGTTCTCCATATCTTTGTCACCTTTTGACCTAATAACCCTAACTGACCACTACAGCAGGGTCTATGTTCACAGGTGCTGTTACTCAGGCACCTGGGGTAGCAGAAGGTCAAAATAAGAGACAAAAGCAGAATAAGTTGTTTGGCATTGCCAGAGATTTAAAAACATTTTTCATGGGTCAACCCACATATTCAGCCCTGCTGCTCATCCCACAAATGCATTTTCCTTACAAATGTACATTTAAAACAGAAGGAAACATATTTTTCCAACAGTAATAGTCCAAACACATATGACTTTTTCTCACAATATTTGGAAGCTTTGGCTTCATTCTGAACAAGTGAATTGTGTCATTTTTTTCTTTTATCACAAAGACAAGAAATTTAGTAAACCTATTCTGGTGTTTGTGTAGCCTTTTATTTGGATCACCAGATTTGATACTCCCTGACAACCCTATGGGGTATCCACATGGAGATTAGCTTCCCATTGTGTCTTTTCCAGGTCTGAAGTGAATGGGTGTTAACCACTTTCTGTGTGGTTTGCAGGATGAAAGCTGCCACCTTATTGCTGCCTTCATTATACCTTCTATCATGTACCTCCTCTTCCCCTTTGCTCGATTTTACCAGTTAACATTTCCCGCTTTATATCTTTCCTTTTCCTCCCCCCCTCTCTCCTCCCCTTTGGACTTTATGTCTCTTTCTTCCTTCCTGTCCGCTGTGCTCTGATCCAGAACCACACTGTCATACTAACAACTCCTTGGGGACTCTAACTCAGCTTGTCTCCATGATGTAAGTTCCTCTTCCTTCCTCCTCCTCTTCCTCTATGGCCTGGCGGTTGGTTCACTAACCACATGGAGCTTTCACCTCACCCCCTCCAGAACTCCTCCTCATCACTCCTCTTCATTAATGCATGCTTCACAGGTCAGCCTTCGACGTGGTGTCAAAACTTGTGACGGCCATACATCTGTTCCTTCGTGTTGATGCATGCATGCTTTGTATTTTAGATGGATCATCTGATTTTCTTCTAAAGGACCATGCTAGTGGTTTTTCATGTTGTCGATCAACCATCAATCACATGTATTAGCTGTCATTGTGGTGTCTTACATTTTTAGATTATTAAACTTTCTGCAAGCAAAGTATGAAAATCAGTTGCATCAGAGAGCTGAAACTTGTGAGAATTTTACTTTTTGCTGACACCACATTTATAAATTTATGAGAGAAAGTTAAATTAATGAGTCTCTTTGTCCACCACTAACAGTTGGTGGTGCCAAAGCTTTACATAGACTGTTTAAAAAAGATGAACATAGACACTATGTTGTTACCTTTGGTTAGGATCATTAAAAATATCCTAACCATAATTAGACATTCAAAGAATGTCCAATTAGGGATATTCAAATAATGGATCTCTGTTTTCTGTTTTGATTATATATTTTAAAACAAAAATAAAACAAAAAAACAGCAAAGTCAGATACGTTTCTTGGTGTCCCTTTAAGGAGCCAGCCTAATGCCAGGTGCAGGAAAAAAAGTAAAAATAGAGCTGGAACTCTCTTTCTCCAGTTTAACTGTGTCATAACTTTTGCAGTCCATTTGTGTGAAGGTTTGCACTTTGTCCTCTGGGCCAGTGGTTTCCAACCTATTTTTCTTGAAGACCCCCTTTATGCAAATACTACAAAGCCATGGACCCCCTGCCCCACCCTGTTCTGAAACCAGTCTTGGCTTTATGCTTTCAAAAGTGAGATTCTTACCATAAATAATGTATTCTGGCAGAGTCTTTTCCTTCAATAAAGCCAAAATTAAATTAACAACATATAGCCTTACTTTTTTTCTTAAACAGGGACAATGTGTTGACATTAATCACAATGGCTCTGAATGTTCAAATCCTCGGGGACCCCCTGTACTCTTGGGGGGTCCCGAAGGCTTTGCTACTGTGTTTCAAAAAGCAAGCATACAGAAGTGTAAACTGTAGCCTAAGAATTGGACAAATATTTCTTATATATGAATGAAATCAATCTGATATAAGAATGGTGATGGTTAAAGCGTGCAGAAAGATCATACACCACAGAAACAGTGAGAATGAGTGAATACAGTTATTTGAAAAAGTTTTTGCCTTCCTGAATTCTTCTCTTACCTTAAATGTTGCTTCATAACCACTTTGATGTGTTCTCTACAACTTAGTTTATGGTACTGGACCATTTTTCCTTTGCATGTAAAATGAATTACTCATTAAAATGTAAAAAGACTCCTTGTGTTTACTGATAGTTGATTAATAATTTTTTTTTATCTCAGGGAATTTGCAAATCTTAACTTGGCTATATCCATTAGCTGTACAGTTGTGGTTATGAAACTAATTTTGACACAACTTAATTTTTTTGTGTCCAGGACATTGGAAGTTATTTTAATCCACTATAGAGAAAAAAATATATATATACAGGCCTGATCATTTTAAAGGAGTTCGAACAAAACAAAACTTGGCTAACAAGTAATAGTAGACAGAATCATGAATACCAAATGATGGACACTCTTGCCTGTTACAGTTAGTAAATAATAGCGAAACATTTTAGTGATTTTATGTAAAACTAATTAAGACTCATTAAAACTAATTAAAAATCCACAGCTCAAAAATGTTTTTAAAACGTCATTGGACATCATTTTGCAATGTTCAATATTGTTTCAAGCCACCATACAGTTATTTTATCAAGCTAACTCTGGATTTAGCTAACTAGCCGCAGCTGAGCTTACACGTTAACTGGCTAATGTACAGCCGTGTGCAGATACTAAAATATTAATATCTCTAATTTTTATGTTCTAGGATTGATTCTCATGTTAAAATATTTTTTAAGTAATTTGGGGTAAATCTGTCATTGATTAATTATAGAAACAGTTGAAAAAGTAACTATATTATCAGAATTGTGTGTGAATGCTACTTGGTAGAAAAACTACTTTTTCTTCTGCTTACCATAATAATCTTTTAAATGTGGCAAAGCATAAGTGTTGCACCACACTGCCACTTATTTACTTACCCAGTTTTCATTCAGTTCAGTTTAGCCAATTAACAAGAACAACAGCTGAATGCAAAGGCATTCAGTTGTTTTGTGTAGCTATTTCTGCTACACATAGCAACATTTTGCTATTTTATTTGGTATCAGATCAGAAAGGAAATCAGTGGTGTGAAGTCTGTTGCTGTTAAGACTCTATCAAGACATATCTGAAGTCCAAATAGTAGAAGTATTAGTATTATTTCATTCATTTTCCATAACACTTAGTCCAATGAGGGTCCCGGGAAAGCTGGAGCCTATCCCAGCAATTAACAGGCCAAAGGCAAGGTATACCCTGGACAGGTTGCCAGTCCATCGCAGGGCATTAGTAAAATTTACTGTTCATAAAACTGACAAAGAGCACTTAGGACAGGGCTGCTCATTTTGGTTCTACGAGGGCGGCAGTCCTGCAGGTTTTGTGTATCTCTTCTCAAACACAACTGACTCAATTTAATGAGTCATTGTGCAGAACGTTATAGGCTTCTGAATCTGTGTAATTTGAGTCAGGTGTGTTGAAGCAGGGATACATTGAAAACCCACAGGACTGCAGCCCTCGTAGGACTGAACTGAGTGGCCCTAATTTAAGATCCCAGTGTTAGCAAAGTAAAAAGTTTTGAGCCAGTTCCTGCTCTCTGTGTTTATTATGGTGTGGCAGTGACTTCATTGAATTGATAAATTATGCAAAAAGCAGTGGTATGGTCCTACCAACTCATGTGACTCATCAGATTGTGTCTTGGTTACTGGTTGGGTTGCATTTTAATATTTGCATCAAACTGTGTACCAGTGGACATGACACAAAGAAATCAACTCTGACGCATTCACAGGTTGTTTATCTGTTTGAAGTGAATTATTCTAACACCATTTCCATCAGGTCCACCTCTTTATGTCACCATGTCTGCAACTGGATGGGCTGTAATGTTTTCTTGTGATACAAATATATGCTTTACTTATTTGTATTCAGTGCTTTCTTTCTTCTTCTTACAGTGTCCCCTTCCATAATCTCTGACTCTAACAAGTCCTCCTAAGTTTAACAGATAAAGATGACTTCTAACGCTCATCACTTGCTGTGCATTCTCACCTCTCTTGGTTGTTAGAGAGTTCTTGTGGAAATTGATTCAATGTTCTTATACGTTTTGCATGCTTAAAGGAAAACTCCACCTTCAGATTCATGTTACAGTTTATCCTAAAGTATATCCTAAGAATTGCTCTTTAAGTGCTATAAACTATTGACTGCTATAGGTGTGGGAATTACTCCGTTAATATGAAATGAAGCTAGAAGAAAAACATAAAACCTAAACTAACATAAAAGCTTTTATTCCACCATATAAATTATTTTTCTCCTTGTTGGAGACCTGATTGATAACGTGATTTTGTTTTTAATCAAACCTCTCAAATGTCCCTTGCAGTAGAAATTTAAAACAGTAAAACACAAATACAAAACTATACAATTGGTCCTATTCTAGAAATTCCCAACTAAAACTAAACTAAGTTCGATTCAGTACAAATAAAACAAAACTGATTCTTTAATCCCTCCAGTCATTGTTGGCCCTCACTAATGGCAGCATAACTGCAGTTGCTGTGGTTACATCCACACCAAAATGCCTCTGGAACCAACTGAACAAAACTACAACCAGTCAGGGCTACAAAATGACTCGTACCTTGACATCATTCTTCTTCCAACAGAGTAATAGATAAATAATCACCTGCTAGGTAAAGGTTATACCCAAACCAAAGTTTACTCATCGCAAATGTATTCTCATTCTTAAACTGGAAAGTCGGCCACCAAGGCTGAGTGTTTTATTACCAGGTGAATGAAACTCTCGGCCATGTTTTATTCACCAGGTAACAGTATTTCAGATCTGACTATACCCCAAGCCACTTCTTTGGCTTCTCACTTGAAGGATAGCAGGTTCAGTCATACTTTAATAAAGCCAGGCTCTGGCAAAAGGACTTTAGAGAGGGTGAAGGCATAAATATCACAAATTTTCAGACAGGATGACGTCGGTAGCGAATAGCTTTAACAGCCTTTTTCTCAGAGACAGAAAAATGTGACAGTAAACAGTTAACATTTAACCATCCAAAATGGTTTTTGATGTTTTCATTTCTTACATTTGTTTTATTATTCATGGGGGTTAAAATGGTGTTGCTACCTAAATTTTACAATGTCAAAGTGTCTGAAAGTGGATTTTTCCTTTAAGGCCAAAGTACACAAAAGTGGTTCACTTTGCTTTTTCCAAACCCACTTTGTTTAGACTGACTTCCTATAGACATTAATGGTGCATGACCTGTGGTATTATATGACTGGATGTAGTAGCACCACAAAGGAAATCTTGTAATAACCCACATAACACCCATTAAATGAACCGCCTGTATTTCTGCTGTGTACGATCCGCTTTTATTTTTTAAAAGCTGATTTACTGTTGGAGACATTGCTCGACCACATCATCTTTGTGACTTATTTTTGTACCGGTCAAAGAGGACTTCCTGCAGGTTGTGTAACACATCTCTCACTGTTTGTCCTTCAGCCTGAGTTATTTGTCCTCTAGTTCATCCATCCCCCACTGCAGCAGCCTGACTGCTGTGTATTTTTAGAAGAACTAGATTGTTGCTTTGCTTTTCTGATGTTCCCCATCCTTTAGCTGCAATGTAACGTCTGGAGACAAACCATTTACAAATTGGGCCAGTGGCATGATCTATCACTCGCTCATACCCTGACATCACTTGGAGACGGGGCTCTTCTCCTTTTCTCCTCTTTTCCTGATTTTTTTTTTTTTTTTTTTTAACACTTCTGAATAAAAATATGACCTTCATCCGACATCTGCCATCTTTTAACATTAGAATGAGAGGAAAACTCGATTTAGCTGAATAATTTCCTATCTTTAGGAGTATTTTTAGTCATTGTAGAGCTAAAGATGTTGAAAAATGCACTGCGTATTACTATTGTAACATTAAATTAGGATGTAATTACTTTACAAATTGCCTTTAGGTTTCTAGGTTTTCCATTTTCCAGGCACTTAAGCACCAAGTAGAATATATCAACACTGATAAGAAATAACCTGCAGTAAATTAAATGAAGGGGATCTCGTCAGGTACCTGCCGTCTGTATTTGACACAATTAGCAGCTTAATGCTACCATTACCTTCACTGGGCTCAATTAATAAAAAATATTTGAGTTATAATTTACAACCTGCCACATTAAGCAGAAATTAACACTGATTATATCAATAAATTTGTAGAACTGACCAGATCACTATTTTTCACATCAACATTTCTAAGTAAGTGCATGTCACTAAAAGAACTCAGTGTTTCTGTAAAGGAAAGTCTGTGTGCAGATGAATCCTTAGATGAATATATTTATGTTCTCTGTGTCAAAAAAGATAAAGTTCTGAATTTTGAGACTGAGAGTGGGCGCCACAGTTTTCTCAGTCAACCTTTTTGCTGGCCTGAACCCTTCATCTTCCTCTGCTTTTTAACAAATCCTCTGAATATTGATCAATTTTCGTTCATGCTTTTGGTCGGTTGTCAAAGTGCCTCCTCATCTGATTTCAAGTTGAGCTCCGCTTTCTGCCTCAGTGCTCATTGTTTAAAGCATGTGTCTCTTGAAACATGATGATAGTTAGGTCCTGGGTGAAGGCTGCCACACATAAATGTGATAATCACTAGTAATTTTCTTTTTTCTAGCATGTTTGAGCACTTAGCAGGTTTCATAGGTGCTTGTCACTTTTCTGCTGCAGAAACCTGATAGCAGGCATTGAGTTTATGTATTTACTCAGTTTCCATTCAACAACATACTGCTGCATCACAGCTGTTGCAATTTTTATCATGCCTTAATATGAAGTATTGGTAAAATATCTGTTTCTAATCTTTTGACAAGGACAAGGCCTCACACTCTTGATTACATTACCTAAGTACCCCCCAAAAATTAGCACCTCACAAATTAAAATCATGTTTATAGAAAGAAAAGATGTTAAAAAAGATTATATTTCAGAAAATACTTGCTCATAAGTATTGGCATATTTGCAGTGCAAGTATAGAATTTAAATTATTTTGAAAAACAAATGCAAATTAGCCAATTTTATATATTAAGAAAGTTTTAAGTTAAATAAAAGCAGTTTTCTGAAAACAAGACTCAGCTATGCCTGTCAGGGTTTACATGACCTGAAATAACCAGGTTAGATTGTCTCCTTGCATTAACAGGCTGATTTGTTCTTCTAAAAAAAAAAAAAAAAAAAAAAAAAAAAGAGAGAAACACACAAACAATCCCAAAGGCTGCAGGAGCATCAAAGCTGGTGTTGCACAATTTGGATTGGAGGTTTCAGTCTGCACTGCATAATCCGACCATGAAGAAGATCAAATCTTTCTTGGATCGACATTTATTGACCGATGGAATCAAAGCAAAGCTGTCTGAGAATGTGGTGCATTGGTTTGTTCATAGATGATTAAATGAAGCCCATGGTGTAAAGAAAAATGCACCCACAGGAAAGCATGGTGGAGGTTGTATCATGCTGTGGGACCACGTTGCTGCTGCTGGCAGGGGATGTTATAACAGTATAAAAGGAAGTAAATCCACAATTTACTGAAGTGTTTTAGAGAAAAATGTGTTATCATGATTAAAAAATGCAGCTGTAAGCAAAAAAAAAAAAAGAGCAGAACACCAAAATTGACCATTTAAAAACAACAAGGAATGAGCTCTGTCTTAAATCTCATTAAAACCTTGTAGCCTCCATGTTTGCAGAAATTTCACCTGCAAACTGTAATCAGCTTTTCCACAAAGCAGTGGAAAAATGTGGAAAAACTACCGGCAGAAAGGTCCAAGAAGATTCTTGATGGCTACAGGAAAGAAGCTGTTTCAAAGCTCCTGCAACCAAACGTTAGTCAAGACATCATAAAGTCTCTGACGGACAGTTAGTGTATAAATAATTTCATGTTTTGTTTTTTTACATCTGAGATTCTATTAAAATATTCTGATGAAAAACAATTTTAGATATTCTGGGTTACATGTTTGACATTCATTACTTTATTGACATTGTTTTTTGGGCACATCTGCCCCCCGTTTGCTGTTCTCTCAGTATGAAGAATCTCTTTACTTCCTGTTTTCTTCAGCGGAGAGCAGCTGCAGAAGCCTCGCTGCTCTCTTCTCTCATTAAAAAGCTCCTTGTCCTTGGCAGGATCTGCCTCGCTCTCCGGTGGCTCCACCCCTGGACTCCTGCTTCCTGCGACCGGCCCGCCCGGCCAACCGCCGACCCCCATCTCGCTGGGCCGCTCGCTCCCCTTCCTCCTCCCCTAAGTGGAGCGAGGGCACAAAGAGGAGGTTCACCTTCCCGCCACCAGGACACCGGAAGCCCATCCTGGAAGGCGAGGAACCGGCGTGAGGTTATCCCCTACCTCCTTTTACCCTCCTCCATTTCAGCCTAAAACGACCCAGTACCTCAGAAACCCCCCTCCCCCCCTTTCCCAGAACTAGAGACTCCCAAAGGATGGAGCCTGAAAGGGGGGAGGGATGAGATCTACTAAGTAGCACCAGCTGACTATCAAGGAACCAGAACTTCTTTTTGGAGGAACCTGGAATGTACTGTAAAGTCATTGACATCGAGACATAATAAAATTCCATTTTCATAAGAGGTGCCTGTACATTTTATTTAACCCCCCACCCCACATATATATGTGTATATGTATTTAATACACACACATATATTTATATATATATATATATATTAGCCACAATTCTGAACCTTTTTCAGGTTAAACTAGGTCAGCTGTTGCACTTATATGAAGTTTACACTTTTTTTTCCCCTCATCGTTTACATTTTTCTTCTTTTTTTTCTTCAAATCAGGGCACCCTTTATTATTATTGGTTTGGTTTTTGATTTTTTTTTTGCCAATTTCTGATGCTTCACTTTTCTGTTTAGTAACAAGAAGTGAAATAACTACAAAAACAAATGAAAAAGATTAAAAAAAAAAAAAAAAATCTGCTTCATCTGGTCTGAAGTGGAGATACATGATGTCATTTCTGATGCTATTGTCCTTAATTATTTCTATGTTGGGATGAATGTTTTTATTTGTCGACATGTAGAAGGTTGGTGGCAACAACCCGAAGAAAATTATGCATATTTGGAAGGCAGTTGTACGAATATCGGTCAAATATTTGCATGCCTTTTGAACACTAGCACTTTAGTGCATGTACGTACGAGTTCTAGTCATATGTGGTTGCTCAGCTCAGCCGTGGGGGAAAACCAAACTCATCATAAAGGGAACTCTCGAGCTGTTGTTTTTGTTGTTACATGATTTGCATTGACTAAAATAAGAACAGTTTTTAAGTGAATTATTGTACCTACCGGTCTTTGTTACTATTGGATATGAATAGCATTTTTCTTTTGACAGAAAAAAAGGGGGATTGTGGAAATAAAGTTATGAATGTTTTAAACGAAAAGTCTGTCAAAAAGTCTAACGATCTATAGTCTAAATATTAAAAGGTAATAAACATGAATGTGTATTTACAAGACCTCCTCCTGTGTTTCATGTTTTATATCCACAATGAAGGTCGGATACAGCTCGTAGTCGTTCATTAGACCTGAGTTTGCGTTCTTGCCAGATAATGATCCTGAATCATGTGTGTTGGTGGATTACAGTGCAGACCACAGGATAACAGTGGGTCGGGGGCACAGATAGAGAGAAAGTAAATAAGAAGATTTTGTCCTCTTTCATCATAGTCATACATGTGCCACCTTACTCATGTTTCCAGCTTAACATGCAAGAAAGAGCACTATTATGCAAGACTAATTTATCTAAAAAGGTATGTGCATGTAAAGAAATTATTCAGAATTTTGCCTTTATGTGATGGCACAGTTTAATGAGACCAGAAAGAGCCGAGCAATGACAAGCAGCCAGCTGGGAGTCAAACCAGGGCTAAACACTTGACCCCCAGGTTGCCTCATGTACAAAAATCTTTTCAGCATACTTGTATCCCATGCATTTATTCATTTCTGCTTGACAAACCCCCATGTTTTACATCTACAAATAAATATTTATGATGAAAACATGCTCCATCTGCAAAAGAGTGAAAGGCTTTTATTGTCAATTCACCATATGTCAAAACATACAGAGGAATTGAGACGTTGTTCTCTCTCACCATCTGTTACGAACCCTGGGGTTCTAGGGGTAATAGGGTCTGTAACTCAACGGGCCACACTCAACCAAAACTAACAAAAGGTGTCCACTATAGGAGATTATACCATGTCTGGAAAGAAAAGGAAAATCAAACAAAGGTGTCCTTTTTCACGTGACAATATACAACAACAAAATAAATGAGATACAAATCTTAGCTCAAACAAAACGTCCAAACCAAAATACCAAAACAGAGAAAGTATCTAAATGAGAGCATCTCTTCACAATAACCAACCAGTCCAAGGACAGGTCTAATACCAAACCACAAGGGTTAAACACAATCTGTCTCACAGCAACAATCCCAGACTGGCAAACTGTGCGTCTACATACACAGCTGCCCCAAATGACTGTATTCCCGTCCTTTTAAAGGCCTGGGGTTCTTCTGGTTGGCCCGGCCATATGGAGAGGGGCAGCAAGGACGACCAATCACAGTGGAGGAGGAGGGGGGGACGTCCAAAGCTGGTTATGCAGCCAATCCTCACGTCGCTCCTTTACAGCAGACTCTGCATATACGGCTCCAGGAGTAACGGTCTGGGGACGTAACACCATCTAATTACAGGTAACATACGATGATAAAAACCTAAATGTCCTGCAACATTTAATGTTTGCAATTAACCAGACTGGAGCTGTCCCCGTGTGAGATTTCAACCACATAGAGAGCATTGCTAAAAGCGTTAACAAAAATTATATTATCACAATACCAACAGAAAACCTTTTTTTAAAATGAGTTCTTTATCAGAATACTATATTTCTTTAGGTTATTTCTGAGATTAACTCACAATATTATCAACAAAATATTGAAATTTGATTCTCACTGTTTGAGCCCCTTATCTATTGGTTTTAGGCGTCCACTCAAAAATTGCATTCCCATAATTAAATGAGTAAATCTCTTAAACCACAAGATATATTTAAATACTTCTGAAGTAATAGTAAAGGGAAGACTTGTAAGATTCATTAAGATGCAAAAATATATGGGTTTCTGGTGAAGAATAAATGAAGATGGCACATAGCACAAATTTAAAAAGAATCAGGATTGCCTAAAAACAAAAATAAAGTAATATCTCTTTGTAATGATGCAACTGTAGCTTTAAACCTCTATCAGATCATAATGCAGTATGTGAACATTACCTCTGCAAAGATCATCGCTGATAAAGTGAAGCAGAACCAAATTAGAGGTTTTAGTGCAGGCGCTTCAGGTGAGGCCTCCAAAATGGCCATTTAATCACAATTTGGTATCATCTCAACATCATCTAATTAGGGAAGTTCAGTTTTTAAAAGGTTAAGTGTCATGATTATCCTCAACCAGAATATCTCAACAACTCTAAAACAGCCTTGAGAGGAGAGTGTGATACATGTTTACACCCTAAATTCTGTAGAGGTGTAACAACATACAAGACAAACTGATCTTCAACAGTCAACCTACAAAACTGTTTCAAACTTTGCTAGTAAAGTAGTTTTTCTCTGCTGGAAGATCAAACGTTTGATCCCCTGCCACCTTTAGAGAAGTAGTTGAACTAACCCTTTAACAAAATACTGATCTAAGCTACTTTGTGTTCCTGTTGTGTCTGTTGGCTCAGCAAAAGCCAAACGTTTCATTTTCAAGTTTAATCAATAACAGTGGCACGGAAATTAAATCTGTAAATTTAAGTGTTATGGTGACTCTGAAGATGGAAAGAGAGAGTGATAAAGAGGTTGAATCAGGCGTCTGAAGGCCTCCTTATACCTTTCACAGAGTTATGAAGATGAATAATTAATGCAGCTGGGCTGCACGCAGGGAGCTGTTGATGGCACTGAGTGGGTCGGCAGAGGAAAGAAGAAGAAGATGGCCTGCTTTTACTTGCATCTGCCCTGAGAGGAACCCACCACTGCTGAATAATTTACACCAACCCTCAAGTCCCTGTTCACACGTACAAAGTCCACTGCTTTAATGTCTGATGTCCGGGGCAGCAGTGACGGGTGTGTCACAACCAAATGCAGCCCTGACGTACTGAAATACTCACCTGTAGCATTTAGAAAGATTTACATTATTTCTTAAATACACAGAAACGTTACAGGAAATTTTTAAAAACTGCTTTTGGGTTGAAGCCTTCAGTGAAGCAGTTTTATAGCACAAGTTTATTTAAAGTCTGTTTTCTGCTGTAGGTCTGAGTATTGGCAGCAGTGGGATGGTGTGTGGGGGGGACTGACATGAGTACCATGGAGTGTGCCCAGAGACCAGAATAGGACCTGAATTTGTAGCTCTGGTGCAGCAAATGTAATGTGCATTGTTGAAGAAAGGGGCATAGGTGTGCATATCTGGGTTTCGGTAGTGTACAAGAATATAACCATATGACAAAAAAGTGCTCCCTCTTTCTGTTCTAAAGTTTTGTTTATCAGGACAAAATACAGAAGAATAAGATCTGTTTTTTTAACAAGTGTGAAACTTTGGTAAATTGATAATTAATTCATTATTTAGTGTGTAAAAACAAACTAAATAGTTAAAAACACTTAGATGACTCAGCGGATTGTAAGGCCGTCTTTAGCAGCAGTGACTTAAGGGAATGTTTTTCTGTAATTTCTTATCAGCCTTTCTCAGTGAAGGAATTTCATCAACTCTTCTTTACAATGTTGTTTTTTGTCATTTATTTACTCACACCTCTCTTAAGGTCCCCCAGCATTTCAATCAAGCTGAAACCTGGACTTTGTCTGGACCACATCTTGATTCTTTTTTTTCAGCCTTTCTGTTGTAGATGTGCTGCTGTGTTTGGGATCCTCTTGCATCGCCCAGTTTTATCCAAGCTTTACTTTTTGAACAGATTTTTTACATTTGACTCAATAATAGTTTGGTATGGAAAAACAGAGAAGCACATTGTCAACACAGGTCTTGCAGCTATAGAACAAGCCCAAACCATCATCCCTCCACTCCCATGCTTCACAGTTGGTATGAGATCTGTGAGCTGGTGTGCTTCGATTGGGTTTCACCAAACTTGGTGCTGTGCTTCATGACCAAACATTCTCCACACAGTTTTAAGTTTCTAACTGAAGATATTTTACTTTCAACAAATATAAATGTTAACTTATCGTCTTTAAATAATTAATGAAAAACATTTTTATCTTTAAACTATTTGTGACCATCTATGATGAAATAAATGTTTTCAACAGAAAGATGCTCACTGGGAAAAATCTCAGGAGATCAGTGCTGCTGTTGTTTCTGGAGTCAGACTGTGGTTTCTCTGGGATGAAAATTGCACAACCTCTGGATATGATGGGAAAAACTGATTCACATGTCTGCATGATTGTTTCACATACATTAGTCATGTTTAGTATTATTTGAGAACAAGTGAAGCTTATCATTAATGTTGATCACTAAGAGAGATTTTACATCCATTTAGAGTGGGGATCTTAAACTCTGGTCCTCGAGGGCCACTGTCCTGCAGGTTTTAGATGTTTCACTGCTTTAACACCTGATGAACTTCGGTAATCACCAACCCTTAGCTTCAAGGCTGAAATCAGACATGGTTCATTTCAAATATGAATGCAGCTTAAGCCAAAAAAAAAAAAAAAAATACTGTTGATTACTTTATTATTTTTTGTCAAGCTTATCTTGTACTTAGTTGTAGTAACTGTGTTTGAGAATAGGAGCTTTGTGGAGCTGGAGCCACTGTTCCTTGCAGAATAACTTAATTTGTGAGTGCAACACAGGAATTCATTCATTTTAAAGGACAGTCAAACCCAAAATTTAAATTTATTTAAAAACACAGCATTGCTTTAGAAGTTTGTACATTTATTCTAAAAAAATATACATCATAGAAATTTTCCAAGTGGTTGTGGGCTGGTGTCTTTTATCACACAGTTGTTGGGTTCAATAATAAAACTGCAAAGCAAACCAAGGCTAAACTTCTGCTTTGATCCAGACCAGAAAATCCAATTATAAGTGTGAACACACCATTATTGCCACATTTACATAATATATTTATTTATTTATTGCATTTTATCCTATATCTTGTCATAGAGGAAAACTACTACAGCATTTATTACTGTTCACTACATGCAGCTGAAAGATAAATCTGATAACATTTTATTAAAAACAGGACCTCTGCTGCTCCTTTCTTCTGTAGCGCAAATCATTTTTAAGCAGTGCCTCACTCCTCCTCACACACCTGCTGTCAATTCCCTCATCAGCTGCTTCCTTTCAGCACTGCTCCGAGCCACTTACTGAGCTGCTTGAAGAGTCTGTGTGAAATCTGTTACACAAATTACGTTCGATTAATTGGTTGATTTCAGTCTAATTAGACTCACGTCTTCCTGTGTGGCAGAGCAGATTTCCAGGAAAAGATTTTCCACACACTCTGTTCGGAGCCACTAATGTGCTTTGGCTGAGAGAGCTACAGACAACACAAGCATCCATATTCACCAGTTTAAGCTGCTTTAACTGCATTGTATTATTTTGTCGTAAATGTTAGGAAATATGTTGCTAATTTTGCATTCAGTTTTAGTGTTTGTGTCTTAAAAGTTCCCACATATGTGGTATAGTTGCAGTCTTTACACAGAAATGCACGGAAATACACAAACCGCCCTTAAATTGAACTTTTTTTTGCATATGAAACATAATGTACACGTAACCAGTGTCACCTGGTGGTTGGAGATTGTCTCTGACTGGGGAGAATGGGGACATGCCAGGTGTTGGTCTGGGGCTGGTAATGAGGCCAGTATCATTCTGTTTTAGTAAACTTGCTAAGTAATCTGTTTTAACATCAGATTGGTTTCTTTAAGTTGCTTAGCATTCTGGTGCTATATTTAAAAAGTATTTATTTATATTGCAGCGTGGCCATACAAGATTTTAAGAGGGGTGCACCATTTTGTTGTTAGGATATTTGGGAATATATGATTAGGTTGAGCCAACATGGAAGCCTTCTACTTTCCATACACTTACTTTTCACTTTTATGGTTTTAACAAGTCAAATCCCAATAAGAACATCCTCAGATGAATGAAAACATGCTACACCATGTCAACTTAGTACAATGTCAGAGCTTTTATAAAGAGGTCAAGCAGCAGCCGGGTGCTGTTTGTCCAGTCCACATGATTATCAGATGTAAGCAGCTCTATAAAAACAGAAGTTTGTTTGTAGTTGTAGTTATGAGGCCATTTTAAACATGGTAAATGTTTACGTTTCCAAGTGTCTAACAAGACCAAAATGGAGATTTTTGGCCATTTTACACAGCTTTATGTTTGGTTAAAAAATAAATAAATAATAAAAAAAAACTCATACCAGCTGCCAAGCACAGCAGTGGAGAGATGATGATTTGGGCCAACACCAACCAGAAGTCATGGGCCAAAATATTCTAGAGTCAAATGCGAGACCATCTGTCTCACAAAGTCTGGATCATGAAACAGGACAATCAACTTAAACACAGGAGCAAATCCACAACAGAAAAGCTGAAAAAGAAAATGAAGGTGTTGGTTCGGAACTAAAGTTCAGACCTCAGCCTGACTGAAATACTAAAAATGAACTCTTGAGAGCTCTGCACAAACAAATGACTTCAAACTGGAATAAATTGAGACAACAAAAAAGACTAGACACTGAGTGATGTATGAGGCTGATAATGTCATACAGAAAATTTACTTCAAGTTATTGCTGATAAAAGTGTTTCTGGAAGTTACTGAATCATGGGTTGTGCTTAGTTTTTCACACATTGCCTCAGTTTCTGACTTTTTCACTTGGTGCACAGTGTGACACCATGATTTTTGTCCTCATCTCAGGTAGTTTTTTTTCTTTTACTTTTTCTTTTTCTACATGTAAGACCAGATAAGAACTAGATTTTAAAAACTGAATGCCTGTGTGCTCCTGTTAGGCTTCTCATTTAAATGTTATGGAAAAAAGACCTTCTCTCTAAATATACTTTTAAATATTAGTTTAATTTGTTGAATTTAATTTAAATTTTAAATTTTAATTTAAAATCAAGGAAAATTGAAAGAACCAACTTAAATTAACTGCAAGCGATTAAATAGAGTTCATCCAAGTTAAGTTAAATTATTTCAACTCAGTTTTTTTTACATTTTGACCATGTTGTTGGATGTTTTTTTTTCTGTTTGAATGTTAAAGTTGGTACCATGAGTGTGAAGGACAGTGCAGGAGGAGAAAACCACCACCATCCAGCAGTGTCATCTTGAAGTAGAATTAAAATGGTTCACTGACGTTAAGGCTATAAATTCCAATATTTCTCACTCCTGTTAAATTCTTGTATTTATGAAGCTAAAATGTAGTGTAAAAGTGTACATTTGAAATATTTTTTTGCCGTGCCATATTATCGATTATAATGGGAAGTTACTTTTAGACTATTCAAATATTTCATTTAAAACAACTTATACATTTTTATAAATTTTATAAATCTTATAAATTTATTGAAATTATATGATTTCAGTAAGTCTGATTTAAATCTGTCAAGTTGTACTTAACTGCACTTGGAAAAAATAATGACTTTTTACTGACTGAAACAATTTAAGTTGGTTCAAGTCTTTTCTTTCTACAGTGTTTCCTTGTTACGTAAAGGATATATGAATGTATACTCTGAAGGAGAATTCCATTTTATTGCCTTCAACTCCTTCTGATATCATGTTATACTTTGTAATCATTGTAATGTTTAAAATTAGGTTAAAATTTACTATTCTCTGACATGACATAGCACTTTAAAAAGGTACCTGTTACAGTCTCAAATATCTGATAAGAAAAATAGTCATCAAGGCCAAATTTCCCTTCCCTTGTTCTTCAATTCATTTTTTACATTGCCATAGTTGTTAAGTCAGTTCATCCACTAATGGTCAATGCTGAGTTCAGAGTTCACTCCCGCATTCTGTCCTCAGTTTCAGGCTTTGGTTGGTAGTGGTAATGCACCGCTCTTAAGTTGTTTGCAACCACCTAACACACTCACATAGCCTTTCTTCAAAAGCTCCCACCATCTCTACAGTCCTCTTCTTCTCTGGTTTGTTATTTTTGCAGATCGCATGCATAGACTGTATGGACAGAGCCTCCATGACGTAACCCGTAGGTTTCTGAAGAGCTGAACTGAAGCTCACTGGGCGGTTCCCACCGTTGCCATCTTGACAGCATCACATGTGCCGTCATTCCCAGAAAATCCAAAATTGGGCACAGTGGTGGCGCTGAGAAGGAGACCGTGAAGGTGGAGGTGGATGATTGACACCCATCAAACTCTGAGCTGCCTGTAGCTAAGAGCTAACCTGGAGCTAATGGTAGCTAACCAGCTAACGGAGGTAGGCAGGCTAAAGCGCGCTGTTAGCCGGCTAAAAACCACGGTTGTGCTGCACTCTCCCTTCTCGCCTCAGATATTGGATATCTGTCAATCAAAAGGACACCTCTAATTATGCCGAATTTTAAGATTAAATAGCATCCAAACAGATTAGTTAGAAAAAAATTCACCCTCTTCACAGTTGTCATGAAGGTAAACTTGACCTATTAATCCTAAAATGGTTTGTTGTTACAGGTTTTAAACGTTTATTTCTACTGTGAAGTTGGTCTTTTTAACATGGGGAATTGCTCTGTTTTGGAGCAAGCCCTTAGCGGATGAGGGGTGAACTGCAGTTTTTTTGCACTTCTGCATAGGCTTCACATTTTACTGGCTGAGGTTGCCGCTTGGTCGCATGTTAACTGTACTGCTCAACGCTGCCCCTGCGGTTTCCAGTGGTATCGCTCTGTTTGCTGCATCAAGTGATGGATCCTCAAGTTCCCCAAAAACAGACCAAATTGTGTGTGTAAATGACGTAAGAGAAGGACGAAAGTGTCCATCCATCTGCGTATCAGTCTTCTGTGTCAAGCATAAATGGGCCTTCAGTCACACCAGTAACCTATCATTAAAAGTTGCAGTTTAAAGTATAAATAAAATCATAAAAAACTGTTATCATGGGTCATTGCATTCTACTTGTAGTATTTTGATCATGTGGAGCGAAAAATCTAAAATCCAAAAACTTTAAACATGAATAAATCAACACTGCTGCATGCTTGTTGCAAATAAAATCTCATTTCAAATAATCCATTTGATTTCCTCTCCAGCAGAAGCAGCGGTGACACACAGCCCACTGACTTTTTGAAATCTGTTGAGTTAAAATGTGCACGTCTATTGAGCCACCTCTCTAAATGAGTCCTCTATTAAATATTTGCTCTGACATTTGACTGCTACCGAAAAAAAGATAAAAAGCTCCATGTTTTCCTCTCTGTCTCAGATGAATAATGCAGCGGCGGTTGTCTGGTTGTCTCTGTCAGACTGTTTCCCCTTGTGTTCCCAAATCTCTGAACGTTTGACTAAACAGATGAGATGAGCCCTCTCGTTTCCTCTTCTGTCTTGTTTTGTGGAGTTTTGCAGCTGATGTCTGAGGACGCAGCTGACAGTTGTTAAAAGTCTGAGCATTTAGGAGAAATGGGCAGAACTGGAAAACAGCCAGTGTTACACCAATCTGAGGTCACAAAGGGATATACAGATGTTTTGGATATAGATATAAATAGCTCATTATAAAAGTATAAAAACAAAACAGTTATTTTAGTAAAGAGATTAGACACTAATAGACATACAGTTTTTAATTATGGATTATATTTTTCTGTCACTGGCCTTTGATTTTGTTACACATTGCACCTTTACACCACAACAGCTCCTCAGTCAGGCTTGAAGGTATTACCATGAGCTGGGCATGTTTGGCTGCTTCAAACAGCTTCTCACTAGACTTTTTTGATGATTGAGCAGATTTTGGCAGCAGAATAAATTCAGACACAAACATTTGTTTTCTGGCTCTGTGCAAACTGAAGAGTGGAATTTGGGATGCAGGAGTTTGTACAGTTGTCATGGGAGCACTAGTTTTCTTCATGCAAGCTGCCTTGAAATGGCCCTTTGGTGTGATTTTAGACAATTTGAAAATTATTATAATGACTTAACAGTGTTTTTTTTTTCTTTTTGTCAGGCTGTTGTTTTAAAGGTCAGGAATGAGCTTTTTTGCACTCAAATGGCACAACTGATTAAATTACTGAGGTTTTAAAATAGGTTTAAAACACTGAGAAACAAGTAAATTCCTGCAAATAAGTTTTGATCTTTTATCCGAGCAGCAAACTTCGAATAACATTTTTTTAATTTACTCTTAATGCATTTTTAACACCTGAATAAAACCTTTTGTTTTGAATGAAATATTCTAAATATCTGGACTCATGTGTTACGGCTGCAGGCTTTCCAGCCTGTGGGGACTGACTGTGATAAGGACTGAAGGCAGCCAGTCATGACGACTGGCCATGGGAACTCTAAAGGAACCTGCTTTCCCTCATCGAGATTGGCCAGCACGCGCCCCGGGTCCTGAGTGGCTGTCCAATCCGGAGGAGTGTGCTCCCCCTTCGTTTCACTTTGTTATTTTGTGCAATTGTGTTAGCAAATAAATTGCTTTTTTATTTTGTCCTGTGTCCGACTCTATATGTTATCGTCCTTGTTCCCATAGACCTACGGGGACGTAACACATGAAATTGTGAGTCTGCTGTTCATACAGTTAAAAGATAAATTACTACATATTTAACTTAATTAGACTTAATAGCTTTCATTCTAAATGTGTTTTGTAGACAGCATTAACCTTTCTGAGGCCTTCACGGCTGTCAAAATTGGACTCTAAATTGCACATGCCTGTATCTGTGCACAAAGTCTTCAAACAGAAACTGAGTGACACAATGGGACTGGCTGGATCAAGCATAGAGGTTGTCATGCCAACGATGCAAAAAGCCTAATGCTCCTTGCAGGCTAAAATGGGCCCCAAAGTGATTCATATTGAGAGTTCTGCTACTTGGAGGCCCCTCCCTGCTTCTCACATCATTACATCATCATTCTGCCAGTGGAGCGGCAGGTTTTTGCAATGGCAGCTTTCAGCAGGTTCAAGCTGATGAAGCAGCATGACAGAGGCTGCATGTCCAGTTCTTTGGGCCTTTAGCTCAAAAAGAAATACCCCATTGTGGGATTAAACAGACAGTCCCTTTGTGTGGAGGAGTGTGATGACCATTTGAACCCAGAGCTGAAGCAGTTCAGTTGTCGCTCAGGCTGGTTTCCAATCAGAAACATGTCCAGCTGAGAAAATATGTACAGGAAGTTTAAGACCAGCTAAACACGACAAGTACAGAAGTGAGCCAGTTTAAAATAAACGATAAGGCCATTTTTAAAAGTCTGCTCTTAAAACTTTACTAAACTGTCAGAGGTGAAATTAAAAGTAAAGTGGAAGTGTGTGGCTTTTAATTATTTGATTTGCATTAGTGTGCAAGCAGTTTTAAGTACTTTGTAAACTTGGTCCAGTAGTTCCCAGACTAGAAGTTGGGAACCACACCACACCTACTGCTGGGTATGGAAGGTCTCCAGAGCCAAAACAAGATTTTCCTTCTCCCCAGAATGTGGTAATAAGGTGTATGTATGCAGGCAAGTATGGACTATAATTACATTCAAGATGGGAGAAAACACATGTGAAGGGTAAAACTGGTGTCCCTTAATTTTGATGAAATAAAAATAAAATTTTTACTACAAATAATGGTGATTTCACAGCCTAAAGGCAGCTATGAAGAGACAAACTTTAATTGTGATAAGTTTTGTTTTTCATGTAAGCAAGACAACCAGTAAAATGGCACCCAGGTTTTCTCCTCTTGGGACTTTAACTGACCCAATTTTAATAACTTTAGTCCCTTTTCTAGGAACTTTTTGCATTTACCCTGAATTTTCTAAAAAAAAAACCTTGGGGTATGTCAACCGACATTACCCTGGTAAAACCTTTCCCTCACCACCAAACTCTCTTTGAAGAAAGCACCTGGTAGAGGGGCGGGACTTCTCAGATTCCTGGGGATTCTTGAGGGGCGTGGCTGAGTGCTGAATAGCTCTGATTGGTGGAACACACCATATGTGCTAGCAAGTGTCTGTTTGTTCAATTTCTACAAATTTAACAACCAGGCAGATTATCAGAGATTATTATACCCTGATAAATAAATTCAAGGTAATAAAATTCATGGAAATATTCTCCCCAAACGCATTCACACGATTTATGTGTGTAAGGGAAATTGTTTTTTTCTGGAACTGTTCATTAACACATGAGCATAAGAGACAACAATGTAAAAGTTGTTCAATTTAATGTAGTACTTGCATATAAATACTCCAAGTTACTCTCCAGTATAATTACCAGTATGCAGTACTTTGTTTTGTATAAAAACATGCTTTTTTTTCAGCTCCATTCAAGGTTGACTTTCGTCAGACGGTCTCAGTGTCCTTCTTAACACACACTTTCAAATGAAAAATGTTCAACGGTCTTTGCGTTCAGTTAGACCATCTGTCCTCTTTTGAGGAGCAAAAACAAAAAGATGCCATTCATTTGGTGCCTCTTTAATTCTCCTTTTGTTTGTGTAATTTGCTGTGGATGTGCCCAGTCTTTTTCATGGCACTGGCACAAACCCAAACACACACTCACACGGATCTCATCGTTGTGGCTTCATACAGACTTAGACGCATAGTAATGAAATCTTCATGTAGAAAACAACACAGGCTATCTGGATGGTGGCGTGTCTCTGAGTCATGTGACACCACAAGATGAAAGAGGAAGACTTTGGAGCATTTTTTTTAAATCATCATCAGCCTAGTGAATAGGGAAAAAATACACAAAGGCCTCAATTAATAGATTTATTTATTACTACTACATGTAAGAAGAATTAAACTTAAATTTGATTTAGTCAGTATTTTATGTATAAGTTAAAAGAGAGAAACCCCCTCGTTTGCATAATCAAGTACAGCAGAAAACAATACTGAAAAAGTAATTAGACACACAAGTGTGACAAGAAGAAACAGAAATAAATATGGTTAAAGGGAAGGTTAATAAATTATAGGAATATTATGCAGAACTAAGTTAATTTTTTAAATTAAAAGTTTTAGTTAAAGTAAATACAGTGTGTTACATCCTCAGGAAGGTTGATTTTTTTCCACCAGATGTGGTTGTCACCCAGGTCCACTTTTTGAAATGCATAAGCATTATTTTTGTTTTAGATAGCCATTTTAATAAAGGTTTTCCATCTTTTATTCCAACAGGTGAGAACTGAATCCTGCATTTTTCTTTTAAAAAGTGCCAGAATATCTTTACTATTTTTATCTGCTATTCCAAGCCCTTTAAACTTCTTTTTTATTTATAGGATTAGGAATAAATCAATTCAGGGAGCAACATAGAGGAAATAATTGTGAACATGAATGAATGTGAACTGAATATAGATATAAAAATACATACAGAAAATTAAACATTTGTTGAAGTAAATAAAGAAACTTAACTTCTATTTTGAAAATTGACTAAATTATTTTTTAAACTTTTGGTATTTTATCTGCATTTTCCTATCAGTTTATAGTTACACTGTTTAAAAGAAAAAAAGAAAGAAAAAAAAGATAAAAATTTTTAGGTCCATGCATCTTTAATCAAAGCCATATAAATTTACAAACTCAGATCATTTGCATTCAAAAGTCTTTCAAAATATCACAAGAACATTATTGTCTTATATGATTTATAAATCATATAAAGAGTCTAATCACACTAAACTATGCCAAAAACATTATTTCTACAGCAGGTTTCATCACACAGTGTCACATACACTCATAAATAATTCACTTTCATTTTGAGGTTGACAGTCTGCTGACACTTTGTCAGAAAACTCTCAGCATCAGCCAGCTCCTCCTCGCTGCTTTAAAGTCACAGTTTGTGAAATTCAGTCTTCATAGATCAGGAAACACAAATTAGAGCAAGAAAAAAAATACAGGTTGCTGATTTCTGAGTATCAGAGAACAACTGAAGTTTATTCTGCTTTTAAAACAATGATGCTGATCTTTTTGGGATTGCATGTTCAGCCTATTATTATGGTTTTCATATTAAACTGGAACCATTGTCATACTTTTTAGCATTAAAGTGATCAAAGGTCTCATCATGTGGGTTAATTTTTTTAGCTGATATACACTCATGACATGACACTTTTTAAATGTTATTTCAGGTATGTTTAAAACGAAAAAAATGCTTTTGCTATAAATTGTAATATTCTCCTTTTTGTCATTTTAAATATCATAATTTTATTATTTTAACTATTCTTGCTGCGGTTTTGAATGTCATTTGCACATCATGTCATACAATTAAGAGAAACTTTGCTACAGCTTTAGAGATATATACTTAAAATAACCTTATTCTAGCTTGAGGAAACAACTGTCCCGTAAAATGAATAAAGTACCAACACTTCTTCACAAGAACTACAGTTTACATTCAGTTTCAGCGATTTTTAATCAAATGATCTTTACTATGTGAATGATTAAGCTTCAGTTTCAGATAAAATAGATTTTAAACACATTTATAAGCTCTTCTGTGTGCATCTGTGTGTATTACTTGGTTAATTTCCCAGGACTGATGCATCAGAAACAACCAAAGACCAGAGACTGTTTTTTTTATTTCAAATCGTTGCACCTTTAATTGGAGTTGTTTACTCAAACTCTGCATGGTTTTAATGACATCTTTTTTATTTATTGTCATATTTATTTCCTCTTTTGTTTTTGCATAAATGACAAATTTCACTGATGACAGTATTTTATGCTCATAAATAGTTTTTGTGCAAAAAATATCTACCTAAATCTGAGGTAAATTAGTTATTTCTCTTCAGTGACAACATATGTCTGAAATATTCTGTTTGTTTTATTTAATTTAAAATAAATTGTCTCCTTCTGTACTAACTTAGACTTTAGAAAGACTAAAGTATTTAGCATTTTTACATTTTGAAAGTAGCTGCTTTCCCTTAATCAGACTTTTGATAACAATTATTTAGATAAATACCAAATCTTGGTGTAAAATAGACCCCAGGCTCACCTTTGAATACCATGTGAACAACCTCTGCAAGACCACATTATATCACCTCTGGAACATTTCCAAACTCCGCCCCATTCTCTGCCTCTCAGATGCAGAATAGTTGGTCCATGCCTTTATCTCCTTCAGACTGGACTATTGCAACACACTTCTCATTGGGATCCCTAGCAGGAGCCTGCACAGGCTCCAATACATCCAAAACTCCGCAGCTGGGGTCCTGATGAGTGTTCAAACATGGCCATGCCACCCTCATCCTCCACTTTCCGTTTCCACCAGGACTGAATAGAAGTTTTCCCTCCTCACATCATCCCTCTCTTAGACATCTTTTATTTTTAGATGTCTTTAAAAAATGTTTACTTTTAATTAAGTTTTTTTTTTCCATGTTTATTTTCTTTCTTCAGCCTGTAGCCCTTTGATATCTTGGGAATGAAGGGCAGTATAAATCCAACGTATTATTTATTATTTATTATTTTAATTAATTTATTGCTGTTCGGCCTGTTTGCACTGAAACACAGTTGGCCTTGAGATGTGCACCTAACATCAATGAATAAGAAAATAAGACATTTAAGAAATTTTTCATAAATATCTAAGAAATGTTGTATTTTATGTTTGTTATTTAGCAAATATAGGTGATGTATTTAATTAATTCAAACCATGTTTTAGCATTTTATCAACAGATCAATATTTATCAGCATATTGATAAATCAGCCAGTTATTGAGACAGTGAAGCTTCCTATTGTGTTTGAATCACTGTCTTTGTGGCTTTCTAGTGATGCAAACTTAGAGGAAAGACAGTGTGTGTGTATGTTAATTATAATTTTCAGATACAAAACTGTGATTGGTGGAGCAGATGAAAGCTTTAAGATGATTGGCCGCTGACTGCTTAGAATTCTCTAAATGAAAAGCCAACACACTAATGTACACACTGTGATGTAAAATAATCAAAATCAAGTATTAATGAGTGTTTCTTTTTTCTTCATTGTTCTTTAGCTTTGTTTATTTATAAAAAGAAAAACTGTGATTTTTTTTCCTCATAAGAAAGTTTTTTATCTATTTATGTCCATCCCTGCTCTTGTTTATTCCTCTACCTGTGCAAAAAATAATTTATTTTCAGTTTGTAAAAACTACTTATCAGGGAATTTTTATTGTACATATTTAAACTTTGAAAGTCAAGCATAGGAAATGTGGCTGTTTTGGTCCCTATGAACTTCAATTTATTCAAATCTTGATTTTTTAAATAACTTAGAGAAGTTTGCGGAGGTGTGCACTGTCCATCTTCTGGAGACTTTTTTTAAAATATAGTTTTTTATTTTAATTAAATTACTCTCCATTCATTAATGAATGATGCAACACAAGGGCATTACAACCTGTACTGGCATTTGAATTCTGTTGATCCTCACTTTTTAATTGGATTAAATATCTGATCATTGTCTTAAGTTGGCTGTTATTTTGTTCTTTGTTTCTATTGGATAAAGAAGTCATGAAAAAACAAAAAACAATGTAAACATTTGAAAACCAGGAGGGAAGACGTCAAGTTATAAACATCTGCACATTTCTGCTGGAACCAGGTAATAAGGGTGTATTGGAAGGGAAAGATGAAGAAGTGGGGAGAATGGGGTGAGAAGTTGTCATGGTTACCACTCCTCCTGCTACTACTTGGGGTGATGATGTAACAGTGCTCCTCGCTGGTCTGTTTTCTCGTCTTTTTCCTCTCCACCTATTCGCTGCAGCATTACTGTACGGATGTGACATGGAGGAAACAAACAAACAAAGGGAGAAGTCCACGGACTGCACACAACCCAGCACAACAGGAGGGTGCGGCATTCACCCCGTCTAACAATGTTCACAACAACCTGCTGCAATCTCTCTCTTTAAATAAACCCATTATTGCTTCCTTTTTGTCTTTTTCAAAGCAAGTGATGCTTGTAATTTCAAAAGCATCACACACTCTTAAGATAAAGCAGCCTCTCCTCTCTTTGGTTTCCCATAATCGCTGCTCCCAGCTGCACAGATCACATAAACAGGATCTGTGCATGTGTGTTTGGTGCATCATTAGACAACAAAGGGTGAAAATCCTTGGCAGGAGAGTTAAAAAAAAAAGGCTTTACTGCCAGACAGCTGCAGAAGATGATTTCTGCCACACGATGGCGACAGTCACTCGCTCTGTTTGAAAATAAAAGCAGGAGATGAATTAAATGCTTTATTCTCAGGTCATATATAAATGTATCACAAAAATAGAAGAAAAATAATACCACGGGGGTCATTCAGAAAGGAGCTGTGCAAAGCTGACATTTCAAATTCAAGATTTAAGAAGACAAAATGATTAAATTCTTCCCTGTTGAAAGGCTTCGATTCAAAGCACCAACACAAAAGATTTGGTATTTCAGATTATTTAGTGTCAGCGTTCTGATCCCGACCCCATCATCCAGTCCAAACAGAGAGCAGAATAACACTTGGATGCTGATCTAAAAACAGTAGCATGTCATTGTCTTCATCAGTAGTGTTGCATAGTGAGAAGAAAGGAAGATTGAGGTGTTTCCTCAGGCTGCAGCTTCATTCCTCTGGCTGAACAGCACCTCCACCACCTTAGGGTCAGCCAGGGTAGAGAGGTCCCCCAGATCCTTGTCGTTGCGGGCGATCTGCCGGAGGATTCGCCTCATGATCTTCCCTGAAGAGGAAAAGATATATATGTTTCAGAGGAGGATGGAGAGGATAAGAAGGAAGAAGGATGCTGGGTTTGAACTGGTACCCGAGCGAGTCTTGGGCAGAGCTGGAGCATTTTGAATAAAGTCTGGTGTGGCGATTGGTCCAATTTTCTCCCTCACTGAGAGGACGATACAGAAAAAAAGTCAGTGCAGAATAAAACTTGTCTGGATTGAAATTCAGAGGTTCCATATTTCACAGATTAAAAGCTATACTGAAAGTTCAAACATGTTTGTAAGGGGTTAAATTTCCAAATCCCCATGAGTATGTGTTATGTATATTGATAATAATGGTATCCATAAAAAATATAATTATGTGTTAATATCTAAAAATTCTACAACGTTGTTTGTTGGAGAATTCTTTTATGTTTCAGGCTAAAGTGTATCATATTATTTCCCACAAGACAAAAAATAAAAATGAAACAGAATCTATGTTAATGCTAATTTTGGACACTTCCAGGCTCTGATAATCCCAACCAAAAGATACTATTTTGCATATTTGGGATGAAAAATTATTCAGTTTTTGTGACTTTTGTCTCCTTTTGAGATCAAGTTTTAATTAGAAAAATTTACAATATAAGGGTTCAAGTTTCAGAAGCACAATAAATATTTGTTATGTATGCTGAGCACTGAAGCTAATGATGCTATCCATGAAAAAAATGGGAATTATGTAGGAATAATCTTATATTTCTATGGCTGGAACATTTTTGTATGTCTTACAAAAACGTGTGACACAAGTAGGAGGCTTAATACATATTTGCTCATATGTGAGAAATGTGAGAGTTTTTAGCTTTATATTTTTACTTTAAGCTTTATTTTTCGTTGCTCATTTAATTTGTTTTATTGCTTCATTGTTTTATACACAAACTTAACATCATAACTTAACACACACATATATATATATATTATTCTAAGTATTTGAAGGCTTGCAGCTGCACTTTTAGAGGACAAAAAACTACAAATATTTATATAAGATTTAAAAATTATTCCAGCATTTTTCCTGCATTCAATCCTCAAAACACTGAGAAAGATAAAGTAACCAAGAAAAAAAAGAAATGAACAATATAATCAAGATATATGGTTGTTCTAAATTCTGCTTCAGTGAAGAGACTGCACAAGATAGCTCCTCATTTATCATTTGATGCATTATGCAAATTATTTGAGGTGTGAGAAAAGGTTTGGACTACAAATGAGGTGTTTTTGGGGCAGTCCAAGATCTGTCGCTCTTGCAGGAAAGAATATAACATCCTATGCTGTGGAGTTTGGTCCTTGTATCTCTTTATAACACAAAGGAAACTCATGCAGACATCACAACGATTCATCTTTTAAACAAAGGCATGTTTACATTTTATAGGCAGTCCAGTGACTTTTTTTGTAGGTAGTGCTTTGCCGTGTATTGCTGCTTTATTATTATTATTTTTTTATTAATGTATTTATTTTTAGTTAAATAAAAAATAAATAGTTTGGAATGACTTTTTCTTTTAACCCTGGTAAAAGCATCCTGTGTCAGAGCCTCACCCAGTCTCTTCAGCTCCTCCGCCAGTGAGTGGTTAAACTCCCTGGAGTCTTTGAGCGTGACAAAGCAATAGAGACACTCTCCCTTCACCTTGTGGGGTCGGCTCACCACGGCAGCCTCAGACACAACCGGGTGCAGCATCAGAGCTGCCTCCACCTCCGCTGTGCTCATGAGGTGGCCTGGAGAACAAAAAAATACAGTCAGGAACTAGCCACAAGGTTAAAAAGTGAAATATGTTGAAGATATTAAAATCAGAACTAAAAATAAGTTAGTTTAGGGTAGCGATATCTTCCTTTGAGGGTTTTGAGAGGTAGAAGACAGAAACACCTCACAGCACACCTGACACATTCAGCATGTCGTCTATCCTCCCTGTGATCCAGTAATAACCATCTTTATCCCGTCTACAGCCTAAAAGAGGGGAAAACAATTTAAATAACTCCCCAAAGAGTTTTTTTTATGCTTACTATCAAGACCTTTCAGATTTTAGCATCTCACCATCACCAGTCACATAAAAACCCGGGAATTTCTTGAAGTAGGTGTTCTCAAAGCGTTCATGGTTTTTATACACAGTACGCATTATTCCAGGCCAGGGCCTCCTGAAGACCTGCAACAAAACAAATGCAAATTCTCACAACAGTTGGTCTGGTTATTTAGCTTTTAAAACATTTGACATTTAAGCAAAACTATGATTATACTGACTTAAAACTTACCAGATAACCTTCCGCCTCGCCGTCTAGTTCCTCTCCGTGTTCATTAAGGATGGTGGGTTCAATCCCAAAGAAAGGAAAGGTCTGAAAATATGCGTTATAGATTTAATGTGAGATATCTGGATGCAGTGATTCTTCTATATCACATTACTAAGCTCATTGGAATTCTAAACATGGGTTTTTTTTCTTATACTCCTACCAAAATGACCAAAAACATTGTCAGAGTTACACGCAGATCCTTAAAAAGGTAAATTGCAAACCCAATTAAGCAAAATCTAATGGAAATAAGAAAAGATGCATGTTTAATATTCACAGAGAAAGAAGTAAGGAGCTGTTACTTACAGCAGAGCCTGGTTTCAGTGGTGTAGCAGCAGGCAAAGGAGTCAAGACGTGACCTCCCTGCAGAGGAATAAAGAATATGATTGCCTTAACTATATTAAAGAGTCTGTGAGCTCCAGATAATGTTGTTTAAAACTAAATCTTAACCTCTAGCAAACATGAGTTTGAGTATTTATTCAATAAAGTGTGTTTCTTACTGTCTCTGTCTGCCAGAAAGTGTCAACTATGGGACATCTGCCCTGACCAACCATGTCGTAGTACCACTGCCACGCCTCGGGATTGATGGGCTCACCCACAGAGCCCAGAATCTTCAGGCTGGACAGGTCATACCTGACAAGTCAACAGAGTTCCCTTTAAATCTCATATTGCATCGTTAAACACATTCTTCATTACTGTCTTAAGAGCTGGACTTCTCTTCTGACAACAACAATCAGTGATTACACTCCCTCTGATTTAATTCATCACATGCATCTTCTGACACTTGTTGGCCATCGATGTTTCATAACTTAGCATCTTGTAAAACTGCAGGACTGAGCTCAACATTACTAATATACATGGTCTTGTCTGAGTGATTCTACTTCTTGTAGATGTAAACAACCTTTATGAACTCTTACTTTTATTTTTGTTTTGTTTTTAGAACAGAGGGATTTTGGTCCACTCTTCTTCACAAAGTTGCTTCAGATCATTTAAGCTTGAAGTTGTTAATTTATGCACAACTCTCTTCAGTCCCAACGCAGCATTTCAATGTCTGGGCTTTGACTAGATCACTGCAACCCCCTTGACTCTGCAACTTTAGTTGTTGGAAAGATTTCCCTACATTTGTCTTTAGAATACTTTGATATGCAGAGTTCATAGCTGACTTAATGGGTCCAAGTCATGTGGCTGCAAGACAAGCCCAAATCATTACCCCTCCACCACCGTGCTTGACAGTTGATAAGGGTTTGTGTTCCTATACCATTTGTGGTTTTCTCCAAACACAGTGCTGTGCATTATGAGAAAAAAAAACTCCACTTTGGTCTCATATTTCTGGAAATCTTGTAATTTAGATGCTTCCCTTTTTTCTCTCTCTTGGCAACCCTTCCAAACAAGCCATCTCTGTTTATTCTTTTTCTAAATGCACTTCCCTGGATTTTATCCTACTAAATAAGGCCTGTGAAGTCTGAGATGTAGCTTTTGAGTTTTGGAGAGTTTCTCTGAATATTGCATGTTTTGACATTTGTGCAATGTTAAGATCAGATATTTCTCATAGTGATATGTCTTGATATATAGAACTAAAGTCTTGTAAAATGGTTGGCTTTCTTTTCCACATAACTGCAAGTAGGGGTCACATATAAAACATACCAGCCTATGAAATACAGTGACTTCTTCCGGACAAAAGATTTTCTTTTTTAGCACCACTTTGACAACATTAAATGATCAGAACATGTAAATAATATATGAAACCACTTTGGATAATGTCTATAGCTTGTAAACCATCACAGATGACCAGTGGGTTCTGTTTACAGCTTATAAAAAACTAAATGAATAATTAATATTTACAGCCCAACAGTGTTCAAGCATATACTGATGTCTTCAGGGCTGAGCTAAATGTTACATAAGAAGATAACAAAGTGATGTGAGGTCTTTGAAACTAAAAGGTGGCAGTTTTCATATGAAAGGCTTAGAAGTCCTATTGCAAAAACAGTTCTGATGTCAAGCTGTGCTTTGAAACACCTTCTGCAGTTTCTGGAATAACCTTTTCAAAAAAATGACGCTTTATTCTGAGCTGCAGTGACTTTCAGAGGATGCTTTCACTTACTTCTGCAGTGGTTCGTGCCCGTACTTCATCAGCAGGCGGATGGCTGTGGGAGCCGTGTAAAACTTGGTCACTTTGTACTTCTCAATAATCTCCCAGAACCGGCCGACATGAGGGTGGACAGGGATGCCTTCAAACTGGAGTTACGCACATACGTACACTGATGAGCAGGGTTTGGTGTTCAACTCCTGTTTGGAGCGTTAATGCTTTGTTGTGTGATGATCTGACTCACAAGGACACTTGTGGCACCGTTTGCAAGAGGGCCGTAGGTGATGTAGGAGTGGCCAGTGATCCAGCCGATGTCTGCGGTGCACCAGTACACGTCGTCATGGTGATAATCGAAAACGTATCTGAAGGTCAGAGAGGTGTGGAGCAGATAGCCTGCAACAGTGTGGACGACACCCTACACAGAGCAAAAAGATTAGTTAACACAGACAGAGGACAGCAAAAATAAGGGAAAGAGGAGATGTGGATGCAGGTGTGTGTGTGTGTGTGTGTGTGTGTGTGTGTGTGTGTGTGTGTGTGTGTGTGTGTGTGTGTGTGTGTGTGTGTGTAAAGTCAATCAGAACAAAAATGCAGGGAAGCAGTAACTATTAAAACTATTAATATAAAAACATAGGTCCTCACTGTTTCATAACAGCTTATATTAGTAAAGTCATACATGATTAATTTGAATACAGAATAAATTGTGTTATTTTTTCAAGAGATATGGTTTCAGTCTAAATTCATTGAAACATCTCTTTATACATGGACCCATGTCTTACTTTGGGTTTGCCAGTGGAGCCGCTGGTGTGGAGGATGAACAGCGGGTCCTCAGCATCTAGCCACTCGGGTTCACACTCCTCAGGAGAGTCTCTCATTGCTTCATCCCACCACACATCTTGCTCTGAGTCCCAGGGGGTCTGAATGCACCACAGCACAGATTAAAAATGTAAACCCGCTCTTTGCAGCTGCTCATATCAGGCTCCAAACACGCCAGCAGCAACACAACATGAAAACTTTGAAAGCAATTTGGTGCTCGCCCCGTTTCAAACATGACTGAAACAATCAAGTCCTCTTTAGACTGAGGAAATGTGAATCTCATAGATTAAAAAGCTCATATATAATTGGTTTCCTGCTTTTCGACACTGTAAGACAGTCCCTTTGAAAGTGCACATGTACCTGTTGTAAAAAAATAAAGAAGAAATTAGAAAAAAACAACAAACATGTAAATCACAAAATGCAAAAGAGTAAAATGCTGCAAGTATGTATCATTGATTCTGTTTGGTTATTAAAAATCTGTTTTGGCTGTCTTATTTTGTTTGTTTTTACAGCTTTTAGACTGACATTTTAGGATGCAGGTAAGTGACGCTGATGCTGTACGTGACGTAGATCGTGTGAGGCGGCAGATTCAAACATTCATTAATTCAATTTTATTTTTGCCAGTTTGATAAAAAATTCTTGAAAGTCGGAAAAAAGTGTCTTTTAAGGTACACTTTGGAGCACAGCAGGGAGGATTTGGCCAGCCTGACAGATTTTATACATCGGTGCTATGACAGAATCGTCATGGGGAAGCCAAACCAAACATAAACCCCTTCCACCTCTTCCAAGTCCAAGAGACAGCAAAACGAGAATTCATCTGGAGCTATTTCACCACCACTTCCAAAGACTCACTGGACGTTCTTATCTCTATAGATAACAAACTAAGTAGCTTTGATGCATGTTTGAACCTGGCTGAAATTCTCCACAAAGAGTTCCAGGTGTTACACGAATCACTGGAATTCAGCCAGAAGCAGGTGGAAACCCAGAGAGAGTCTGTAAATTCCCTCACCAAGGGACTGACATGAATCTCTGAGGAAAATAAGAAGATAAAATAAACAGTGATTGATCTGCATGCGCAGAACATGAGAGAGAATCTGGTATTTGCAGGGATCCCAAAGCAGATGGAGGAGGACCCGGAGACCATGGTGAAAAACTTCATCCAAACTCATCCGAAACTCCCGGAGGAAACGATGGAAAACATCTCCTTTCGCAGAGTCCGCCATCTTGGTGGGCGGAAGCCCAGTGCCAGCAGACCAAGACCCATTGTAGCAAACTTCAAACAGAAGGAGTAGGGAAAGAACCAGGATCACGAACTGAAGGGGACGAACTTTGGTGTAAACGACCAATATCCGAGAAAGATCCTGGATCGGATGGACCACAACACTATCCAAAAGGATAGTGACTAATCACTATCCTTTTTGACTAATCAAACTGTTCTTAAAGGGGAGTAGATATACGGATGGTGGTGCGATGTCTGACCTGGCCGTGGGAACAGCAGCTCCTATAGCCTGTCCTGCTCTAGAGGGCCTCCTGGGGAAAGGGGGGTGCCTACTGCCTACTGCCTAGTGGTTCTGGGCTCTTGGGTCCAGGTCTCTGGGTAACCCTGGTCTGCCTCTAGCTTCCATAGAGGTTACATGATCACACTCATCTCTAATCACTCCTCTTTCCTCATACTCTGCATGCTGTCACAGTCACTGAGTTGCCCAGTGGGTTTATACACTAAGAGCTACTTTTGTTTAGTTTGTGTGTGTGTGTGTGTGTGTGTGTGTGTGTGTGTGTGTGTGTGTGTGTGTGTGTGTGTGTGTGTGTGTGTGTGTGTGTGTGTGTTGTTGTTGTTGTTGTCGTTGTTAAAGTTATATATGACAAATATGTAAAAAAAATGTCCTTTAAATTAGTTTTGTCAGAATTATAATGCAGAAAATGCTTAATCCAAAGAAAATAACTACATTCATGATGATTTTACTTAATGCTTTTGATTGATTGGATCTTGTACATAAATTAAAGAAAAACATAGCTGTGAACCAAATCATATCTACCTGTAGTTTGTTGCATGTTGTTCCAGTTTTTGTCCTCAGTGCATCGTGCCTGACAACCAAGCATTTGGTGACACTCGATGAATCTCTGAGAAATATAGACAAAAGTGAGAGCGCATGAGCATCTCTGCTTTTAAAAGAAATTTGACTTTATCTAGAAAATCAGTGAGAATTAAAATACATACCTAATATATTCAGTTATATCAAATATAATGATTTGCAATAAGAAAATTAATTTGAGTACATTTTCACCTAAATCTTCAATGCCTTCATTCCTCTACCACCACCCCCACTCCCCCTCCCTTCCCTCCAAACATCTGTAACGCAAGTACTTTGTACCCCCCACTGAAGACAAGCCGTCCCAGCATGCATTGCCTCTCAGTGCTCACATCCCTCTCAGGCTCTTGTTGCCATGAGAGACGAGCAGCGTGGGCTCCCCTGATGAATCTAAGTGCTCCATGTTGCCTGGCAACCGTGTAATCTAAAAGCCCAGTGGTGTTTCTTCAGCCTCTCTGATAACAGCTGACTGAGTGTGTGTGTGTGTGTGTGTGTGTGTGTGTGTGTGTGTGTGTGTGTGTGTGTGTGTGTGTGTGTGTGTGTGTGGTCTCTGTGTAGTGACTCATGTTCCAGGACCCGAGTCCTATTGCCAGCAGGAGCATCTAGTGTAAATACAAGTGGTTGCTGGGAACTGGCAGACATGTTGCTCATGTAAGCAGGACCTACTTTTCCCTGCACTTCTCTAAGGCCTCGTCAGAAATCTGCTTCAGGTTGATCAACTTCTCCCCTCTGTAAACACCATCTGTGTATTAGAGAGGGAGGAATGGTTAGATGGAACATCACATGTTGAGAGAGTGGAAACATTTTACAGTTTGTTTGGCTGCAACATGTCACATCCTGTTGCACGGGTTTAAAACAAACACCAGGACGTACCTGCTGTCACCAGAATACTGCTTTGTGCATCCATGATCCTTTCACTTAGAGCTTCAGAGGAGAAGCCTGCAAACTGAACATAGAAGGACAAAAAAAGACAAAATAACAGTGAAAGGTGAAGCACTGGTCGTTGTGGCACTTGTTTTAAAGGATGTTAGTTTAAAAAACAATGTATAGTCCATGAAGCGCCTCACAGTAATTACTGAGATCAGAAGCCATTATTTACAAGGTTTAGACATAATTTCAACACTTTTAACAGCTGGTTGAATGAACTTAACAAAGTAAGGCAACCAGCTGCAAAGCTTCATTGACTTAACAAGATTGTGTGAACCTAAATTAGTGGATAAATCAAAGTTTAACAAAATAAGGACAAATATTCAGGTCTACTCGTGTCTCATGTTTTTAAGTTTTAAAAAAAGTACTTTTAAATTTGTCCATCTTAATATTACAACTTTGATATACCCACCTAACAAAGGTTCACAAAACACAAGCCTTTTTGTTAAGTTTACTCAAAAAGGGATACAGCTGGTTGCCTTTCATTTTTAAGTTTTCTCAACTACTCATTCTTTAGTTATAGAGCTTATCCCAGCAGCTACTAGGTGAGAGGCAGGGTACACCCTTGACATGTCACAGTCCATCACAGAGAGACAAATAACCACTTACACTGACTATTAGGGAGAATTTAGAGTGAACTATTAACCTTTTGGACTGTAGGAGAAAGCTGGAGTACCTGGAGAGAACCCACAAATACACATGTAAACTCCACACAGAAAGGCCCGGCTCAAACCCCTCCTCTCCCATCCGGACTGCAACCAGGAACTTTCTTGCTTTGAGGTGGCGGTGCTAACCACAACACCTCCATGCAGGAGGAAGTCTGTATTAAAGACTTCAAATGCCCTTTAAAAATCATCTTATTTATTAAGAACAAAATAAAAATTTCCAGTACAACATTTTGCTCTCCTAGACGACCACCCAGCGTGGGCCAGCACACACCCCAACATTCCAGCCACACACCCCAGGAACCAGGGCACCATCAACAACTTCCCCCTTCCTCCTCTTACCCACCCCCACCCCTCACAGTGGTTTGCATGAATATTACATTTAAGCCATGTTGACAAGTCTTCACATTCAGAAACTCCAGAATCCAGAACCTCCGGACAGTTGTGCTGGACCACAAGGCGTGAAAGTAGCTGTCAGTTGTGTTGTCAGTGCAATGTGAGCAGATATTTGATTTTGGCAGACCCATCCTATGGAGAATTTTGAATTGTATTAGTTGCACATTTGGCCATTAAGTTCCTCCTCATCCGCGTGGAGCCATTGCTGTTCCTTGCCTGTGGTTGGCTGGCTGTGACCTCCCCAAACCAGGATTCGCTGCTTGCACTTCCTCCCCAGCTGGTCCTGGCTCATCAGCCCTGTTTAAGGAGCAGGCTGACAATGATTCAGGGCAACTGTGTGGTTTCAGCACAGTTTGCCTCAGTTTTCCTTTGACTGTGATTTTTGTGCAGTTTTTCTTTGAGAACTTTGTGCATTTTGTGGTTTTGTGGATCTTTCGAGAACTTTGTGTTTTGTTTCTACTTATATACTATGGAGTTTGTTGTAAGCCCAGATTGGCCCTTTAGTTTAATCCACCACTTTTGTGTTTGGCTTATAGTCTTTGGGTCTCATTGAGACCTCAGTTTTTGTTTTTACACCTTATATTCTGCCTTGTCACAGATAATCACCTGTAAATAAACACTTTTAATTAAGAATTTGTTTGTAGGTTTAATGTTCACAACATTTTTTTTTCCTAGGGAGCTAGGGGTTTGTAACATTAATAGGGGCTCGTCCGGGATCATCTGTTAACCCGATGCCATGACAACAAAGTGAAGATTAGTGTAATTATTTGTTTATTTGTGTGGGATTTTGCTTATATTAGTTGTTCGTGGAGGTAAGTCATGGCGCTGTTTGATTTAGTATCAATTTATGGAGCAGCCCTCTCTTGATCAGTTGAATTGTGCCACAAAGATGAGTTAGCTCAAATTGTGGCCCACTTAACCATCTCTTGTCCAAAGCAGATCCTAAGGGAAGAGCTTCAGGCTCTGGTTGTGAGGAGGTTGGTGGAGCTGGATCTGTTGATATTGCCTTATCTGCCTAGTGTGTCTGCTGTGTTGCCTGTTGATAGCCCAAACACTGCGAAGGTACAAGACTGAGTCCTTTGAGGATGAGGCTCAGCCTGGGTCGGTGGAGCCTGGGGTGGAGGATGAGTAAGACTATTTTCACAGTAACTTTTTGCTCACTTAACTTAGGAAAGAAATGTTAAAATGACACATTTGTAGTTTGGGCCTTTACAGTGTAATTAACTGGATTTACAGCCACTTGATGGCAGATTGTGTACTTGAGAAAAAAGAGATTTTCCTGATATTTGTTCGCACAGTGACTGTTTTGGTAGCCTTCATTTCCATTTAAAAAATAGTCATTATAATAAAGAAAAGATGAGGTGTCTGCAGTCTTAGAGCTATAGGTCCATGTTGAGACAGGTGGTGAGTAACTAGACATGAGTTCACACAAAATCTGGCAAAGAGAAGCGCTCCTGCAGATTTTTTTCAGAGCATTATTTGTGCTTTACATGCAACTGTTATAAAAAAAACAAACAAATTAACATATAATACTTTATTACGTTTCTCATTGCTTTCTAATTAAAAAGGCTATCCATCTTTTAGTTGGTTCAAGGACCACTACTCTTGTTGTGCACCCGCCAACTGCTGCACAAATGCTTTATTTTCAACTTCTCTCTCTCTCTCTCTCTCTCTCTCTCTCTCTCTCTCTCTCTTTTTTTTTTTTCTCTCTCTCTCTCTCTCTCTCTCTCTCTCTCTCTCTCTCTCTGTGAATACTGGTATTCGACCAGCTTGCCAAGTCTTATGCACTGAGTGAAGTGTTTTCTCAGGTTGACAGCTTTGACATGACAGATGAAGTTTTGGTCATAAAAATCTGAATTTTTTAAGGGCAAAGCAGTAAGCCAGGTCTGACAGGCTAGAAACGGGTTTTCCAGTTTTCTGACACGTTTTACTGTTTGACAGAAGAAATGGAAAAATTAGAGCAGCTTTCTTTAAACTTTGACTTCACAAATATACACTGTTAGTTTAATGTTTTTGTAAGAAGATGCATGCTTCCCATTGTAATTATTCATGCTGTTAAGGGCTTCTTCTTCTCTGGACTGGAGACGAGCTGGAAGCTGGATCATGCAGAGAGAAGGTCCATTTTAATGTAGTTGAGTATCTACAAGCAGGATTTGACTATTAATTCCATTATCTGGTATGTTAGTCCAGTTTTGAGAGCTTTAGTTTTATAAATTTTTTATCTATTTATTCATGTATTTCAAAATTCCCTTTTTGGTAGCACTACCATATATATATATATATATATATATATATATATATATATATATATATATATATATATATATATAGGAAGAGTAGCTGCTGTGAAATGATAGCAGCTAATGGGGATCTAATAAATAAACAACCAAACAAACTGCTGCTCTTCAGTTAATCTCTTACTACAATCAGGTAACTCAGAAACACAGTAGAGCTGAAATCAAACCAATGCAAATAAGTTGGTTAAAAGAAAAAATATATTTTTCTTGGCATACTGTAATACCAAGGTTCAACACTGCAGGAGTGAAAGGAATTTTATAAATCTGAAATCTAAATTTAATGGGTGCGATAATGGGTATGTGTACAATATCTCATGAAAACTGATGAAGGTTGGAAACTAAGATTGTGCATTAAAGACATCGAAATTGTGCCAGAAATGACTTATAACTTTAAATCCAGCAGACGCACTGATGCCATGTGCTGGTCCCTCTTTTCACCATTTATAGATGTGTAACTTGGTTTAACTTTACATAACAAACTAGCCAACCGTTAATTCCTCTTTTACATGACTGTCATTTTCTGCGTTCCCTGTTCTCTGGCCAAGGTTAATAGTTCACAAAGTATAAAGTTTCAGTGTTGATGGCAGCATTATAAATCAGGTCACTGAGGATTCTGGACTCAGCAAAATGTCACTGTGCTGGCTGGACTGAGCTGGCCTAACTTCATCTCTCACTGGATTTTATGTCAAGATAATTCATGATAACGATTAATAGTAACATGTGAAGCCAAGAGGCTGCCGTTATCCCATAGCATTTTGTTTCTGAGTTTTGTTCATGTCTAAAATAATAAAACTCAGTTGGGAAGCATACAACAGCGGCCCAACACAGACGAGGTCGATTACACTCGAGTCTGCCAAAAACAAACCTTTACTGGTCATAAAAAGTCCACCTTGGAGCTGCAGCCTGTAGATATTTTTAACACAGCTGCTAACCTTTGCATGAAAGAGGAAGGTTAAATGTCTAAAATAGTGTTGGCCCGCTTGCCTTCCCAGGCTGGAAACAGCCAGTAAATGCCTGACCCATTTATCCAGTGCAGGTACTGTCATTTCTGTGTTAACACCAAACACATCTGATAGCTGCTGCAATGAAGCGGTCTGCTCTACCAGCAGCAAAAACTCAGGTTCAGCTGGCATTTTCCTAAGGAAATGGGGTCAAAGCTATGAACCAAAACAACCTATATATTTACTGCGAAAATTATGCAGAAATTAGAACAGCTTACCAACCAGAAAAGGAAAAAAAAAAGTAATCGTCTATTTTATATTTTGTAAATATAAAATGGATATCTTAATGAGGAGAACAACAGCCAGACCCAACATCATCCTAACAACGGTCTGTTCGAGTAGCTGCGCTCTGGCCAGCACCTAAGGCTCATGAAGGCGAATACAAATATATATATATATATATATATATATATATACATATATATATATATATATTATTGCAGTCTGGCTTATTACATTTATATTTATTGTCTTTTTTAGGTATTACAGGTTTGTTCTACTAGTGGTAAATGGGTAAGCACAGCCTCAGATGCATTTAAGACTGAATTTCACTGCCATCTTGCATGTGCATGTGACAATAGACAACTTGAAACTTATTATTACAGCGCTTACCACGACAGAGTGAACAGCACCTATCCGGGCGCAGGCCAGCATGGCGTAGACGAGCTCTGGGATCATGGGCAGGTAGATTGTCACCCTGTCTCCCTTTTTCACACCTTCATCAAAGAAACACCTGATTGTCAAATTTTGAAGGATAAAATTCCCAAAAAGGATTGATATGGGGAGGATTTAAGCTCAGTTTCAACAATGACAGTGATGATGAATGTAAGCCAGACATGCACAATACTGTGTGTCTGCAACAAGTGCACAGACATACTGTGCATACTGAGTTTTAGCATGCATCATCTATCTGCATGAGTTACATAACAGTCCTATTACAGTCCCACAGAAAATATGTTAATTACACACGTCTCAGACTTCAGACACTGTTGCATCTATGCTTTATTAAATTAGTAAATGAACTACAAGAAAGTAAAATATCTATAGTAAAAAATAACTTGCTTGTGGTCTCATGTGCAGTTACTATTTAGCAATGATCCAACTGTTGCGGCAAGTAAAAGTATGTTTCTTTGAAATATCAATACTTTGTTGCTGAGGTGTACTTCAAGTTCTTACCCATTTGTTTGAGCACATTAGCACAGCGGCAGACGTGGCTCAGCAGCTGGTGATAGGTGATGGTCGTGTGTTGGTCAGGTGAGTTTCCCTCCCTGAGAAGACAATATACAACATGAGACACAGACTTGATTATCTTATTGATCTGCAAAAGCAATTAAAAGATTCAGATTCATTTCAACCATGCATTGGAAAAAAAACAAAAACAAAAAAAACAAACAAATCAACTTAAAATCCATAAACTGGCACCATCTCTGGGCTCAAGTGGGACTGAGCTGATATGGAAATCTTGAATCTGAGATTCTTTTTTGGAAAACATGGATGCTACGTTCTCTGAGGTACAGAGAAGAGGAGCGACAAATAACTATAGTCACAGCTTTTGGAGCTACTTATGCTGCCATTCAAACATCGTTTGCAGGAAAAAAGTAGCTCATTTCAGCTGTAATCCTACACCTATCAAGAATGGGACAACTTTTAATTTAATCTAGTCAGTTAAATATAGAGTTTGCAATTTTTGCTAATCACTGCATCCATCCAGCTGTTGCAGATAACATCAGCATTTTCCTCCAAAATGTACTTTCTTGGGCAATATGAGACTAAATGAGACTGTTCTGTAAGTTTTAAAACTTCACTGGAAAGATAACGTGTTCCAGTTTTACTGAGTCTATATTTGGTTTGGATGCTTGTCAGGACAGTTATTTGCAAACAGGTGTACCACTGTGATTGGCATGTCAGCACGCAGATTGGTAGCAAGCCTCAGATGTGGAGCGCTGCAATAACCTGGCATCAACCTAATCACCCACCTGGGGATGATGAAATAGTTGACTACAAAGAGAAAACTATGCAAACATTAATTAAGCAACTAATGAAATCAGTGATAAGGGTCATTTTGTTGCTGAAATAGATAATAAAGTGATAGATGATCTGAAGATTAACATGTAAGACTTAAAAGATTTTCTCTTTGACAGCTGAAGCTAATTTTCAACAGTGCTGCTCAAGTCCCAGTAGACACCATTGTTTTCTTCTCAGGGTTTAATAGTAGTTAATAGATAATCAACGCCAAGTAAATTCAGACTTGTTTTTACTCAGACATGCTGCTTTATGTATTATGTATACAGCAAAATATGATTATTGGATTTCTTAGCTCAGCTACTTTTTACATAATTTCATTGTATGAATAAAGATATTATGAAGTATAATAGTTTGAATGATTATTTTTTTCTTGGTGTATATAAGTGCTCCTAAGTTTCTTTGGGTTTCACATTTTGTTATTTATTGTGCAATTTTGATAGTTTCCCCTGTAGTGCTGCTATTCTCTAAATAAATTAATCAAATTTATATTAATTTTGTTGTCAGGAAGATAGAAAATCACCCAGAGGTATCTTAGTATGAGTGAACCATTAAGCTATGGGCTAATTCCAAAAATGAAAACATTTTACTCCATCTTTTTTTATTTATTTATTTTTTTAAATAAATCTTGTTTAATAAAGCAATGCTGGCCACTGACAGTAATCAGAATGATGCAATCATCTGCTGACCTCTTTGAACTCGTCTTTTAACCCGTGGTAATAAATATTTCATTCGACAACAACTCACATTAAAGAGAAGGACTCCTTGCAGATTTTACAATAGTTTTGGCAGTCTTTTTTTTTTTTTTTTACAGCACTAATATTCAATACAGTTTTTCAAATTATGATTTGAGCATGAGATGCATTGAGCTGAAATTATAATTGTTTAAATGCTGGTTAAAACAAGTGTAAGGGTTCCTGACAGTGTGCAAATCAGCACTGTTTTTCATCTCTGCATGGCGTGCTGAAAGTCTCATTGCAACCAGCAGATATACTGCATGTTGTATGTGCTTTGATTTGGTGCAAACAGTATCATAACACTTCTGTGGGCCAGTGTGCCCATTTAACGCTGAACCTCTATACGGCTGAACCTGCAGAGCAACTACTTCTTGCTGACTAGGCTTTCAGAGTTCACAGAGCAAATGTGGCATAATGTAATTTCAAAACAACATTAAGAACAGCTTTAATGGAGGATTCCTGTGCGTTTGGGACTATGCCATCAAAAGCTGGCAACTGTATTTGTCAAAAGCTAGAAAGGAGGAATGCTGAAGCTCTGACATTGTGGTCTTATTAAGTGTGGTTTGTCTAGTGCAGTGTTGTTGGCACAAAGGACACAGCAGTTGTTATAGACTGGAATACCTGACATAACTCTAGGCTGTGCCTCCCATCAAAGCCATCCTTCACACTGGGGGCATGTTGTTGCTTACCAGTAATAGGCAACCTTGTCACAGAGGTTCCCATCCTTCACATGTCTGTCCAAGACATTATAGCAGATGTTGGTTTGGGCTCCTTCCATGCACTTGATAAATATGTTGCCTTTTGTCACATCAAAGTTGTACTGCAGCATTGGCCCTGTTGCTGGCTTCTTCCAAAAGAACTCATCAGCAATCTCCTTCCAGAACTCTACAACAAAGTGACGTTTTTCTTTTGGTAAAACTGTGCAAATAAACATGGAGACCATATAAAGATAGACATGTTTGACCTACCATCTGGGTCCTCCAGTGACTTCCTGTACATTTCCAGATAGGAGTTTAAATCAGGCACATGAGCATCCCTCTGTAGGTCGTCAGGAGGGTAGTACATTTTGTCCTGGGATTCAGGGACAACCATTGTGGAGGGAGAGAAGTAGACAAGCCTATGTCATCTGAGGGAAAATAAAAAAAATTAGGTTAATCTGGAGTCACTGCTGGTCTGTCTGGTTCCTCCAGGGTGAGGTAAGAACAAGGCCTTCTGCACTAAAGCAACACAATTCAGCATGCAGAAAGACCCACCCCTAATCCCTGATCTGCAGATCTCTTCCCTTGGTCTGCTTAGTGTCAGGGTAGCCAATCGGCTCACAGGGTGCCGCACTCCCACTTTTTCATTGGATGGGCCTCCCCTGACATGCTGATCACATTATTTTCAAGCAAGTGGGTAGAGGAGGAGGAGGAGGAGGAGGAGGAGGTGTGTTGCAGGATGAATGCAGTGGATTCAGGCAGGCTGACAGAGGTTTGTTTTGAGAGGGAGGGTAATGGGTGCTCACAGAAAGAGAGAAAAAAAATTAGACAGGGAGCAGCAGTTGTTCACTGAGACAAACAAAATCCCCGATACTCAAGATATTTCTGCCATGAAAGACACGTTTATTTTCATACATATCTTCATTTGTTATTTCATTAGTGTAATTTTAATGTTACCTATCTGAGATTGATCACTAACACAGCAGTTAAATGTTATTACTTTGTAACATTTTTAAAAGTCTTATAGTCTCTTATAGTCTCTTTTATCTCTTATATTTACTATTTGCATTTCTTCATCAAATAAAATGAATGATAGGCATAAATAAAAATCAATTTACTGGCGAAAATAAAACTAAAACCATCCAAAATCCTGATAAGACATTATAATTATTGCTTTTAGGCTAATTTCAAATTGCACTTTTAGGTTAATAAAAGGAAAATCTTGAGCCAACCCTCATGTTTCACTACCAGAAATATGGGAAATAAGTGTAGTGATTTATGAAAACATTTTCAAATACCAATAGAAATACCATATATATGGTAAAAACAGTTTGTACAATGTTGAAAAACTTTAAAGTAAATATTTGGTGTGATCACCTTTGCTCTTGAACACAGTCTGAATTCTTTTTGATGAGCTTTTCTGTGATTTCTTGAATTAATCTTCAGAAATAGTTATTCAAGATTCTTAAAGAAGATTTAAAAAAACTTTTCTGCATTTTGCTCTGTTCTCTGTCGAGATCATCCTACACTGCTTTTTTTTCTCATCACTTTCAGATATTGTTCATATGCTGTAAATAGTAAATGATAATAGCCAAAATATGGCACACTTTAAATTTTACCTAAATTTTACATATTTTCCATGTGTTTTTTACTCATTTATTCATACAGCACTTCTTATTACACATGTATAGAAACATGATACTGCATGTTTATATATGTATATACTTTTGTCTCACAGATTCAATCCAGGTAATATCCAAATCTCGGTAATATATCAATTTTATGCTTATGTGAATAAATGATTAAATCTTGGCTCGATTAAGTTTTGCAGCGACTGGATGACGTTCCATTTGACGCCAGACCCTGTTAATCGAGCGTGAGCGCGCTTGTGATGTCTGTCCCTGGTCTTCTGTACTTCTAATACACTAGGGCCAAGCTTCAAGCCTCAAAATGTTTTTGTCTTCTGCTGTTCGCTCTGCTGTCACGCAGGCGGTATGTTTGAGATATTTTCTATGACTGTGTACATTAAAATGAATGCTAATTTCTATAAATTGGACAGAAAGTGCTGTGACTCTTTACAAGGGCATGTAGCGGAGGCCGCTAATGCTAATGTTAGCTTCCTGCTCAAACGTTTACAAGGTGATGGCTGAATAGGAAGATTCACTATGAAAACAAGAATTTGAGCATTAGATTTGGCTATAACCTGATTGATTAGATGATTATGTCTATCGGTTTTAGCATGACAGCTTCACGTGAGACTTAAGCTTTGAAACGTGTAAATTAGTACTTATATAGCTACGCTGTAATTCAACGCGCAGGCACTGGAGTCAGTTAAATCATGACTGTTTTGTTTATTAAATTAATTTTAATTAGTTAACTGACATTAGCCTAATGTGATTTTAAAGTTTAACTATATTTGAAGACAATATGAAATGCCAATTAATATAGCAGGAACATACCAAATTGTCCTTGATACATAATGTTGCTTAAACCATTTTTCCTTGTTGGGCATTGACAACATAACTTTTAAACCATTTGAACTTTTTCTTTTAGATTGCCATTAAGGCAAGGCAAGTTTATTTGCATAGCACATTTAATGTACAGGACAATTCAAAGTGCTTTACATAAAACAAAAGCATTACAGATGGTGCAAAAAAGTATTCAGAAGTTGTCAAAGGCAGCAGCAAACAGCAAAAATCACAATGAAATCGTAAATTACACTAAATGATTAAAAGCTAGATCATTTAAAAAGTTACCGTGCAGATTTCATGCATATGTGCATGAGAAAAGAAATGTTTTTAACTTGGATTTAAAGATGTCTACATTTGGTGAAAGTTTAATCTCCACTGGCAGTTTGTTCCACTTGTTTGCAGCATAACAGCTAAATGCTGCTTCTGCATGTTTAGTCTGGACTCTGGTCTGGACTAGTTGACCAGAGTCTTTGTATCTAAGAGCTCTGCTAGGTTTATGTTCTCTGAACATATTACAGATGTATTGTGGGCCTAAACCGTTCTGTGATTTGTAAACAAAGGTAATTATCAGAAGGGTTTTAAGGTTCTACTCTGTGACTGACTGGAAGCCAGTGTAAAGATTTTAATACTGGTGTGATGTGTTCAGATGTCTTAGTCTTGGTTAAAACTCTAGCAGAAGATGTTTAATGCTCTTTTTAGGAAGTTCTGTTAAAAGACCATTACAGTATTAAGACTAATGACTTGAACATTTAATTTACAGGAAGTCATTCCATCTTCCAACTGTCCAATTATACATTTCCTTCTGAATGCAGTTGAACATTGGAATTGTTACACACTCATCACACCTCCAGATGTATTACTTGCTCTCTACTGTATTACAGGCCAGGCAGGTCAGGGGTCTGCATCGATCTGCTGCACGAGCTGGAGCTGGTGGCATCTTTGTGGTGAGTTTTATTCTCTACGGCTTTTATTCTGAGTTACTGGCTTCAATAATTGGTTAATAATTTTCTAATAATCACTGATCTCTCTTCTGAAAATCCATGACATTTACTGTAAAACAAGTCTCTTAAAACTTAAGATGTACACAAACACATTATGATAAAATCTTAGTGAAATAACACATTAAAACAGACACATGATGACCAACAAAAAAGTACTAACAGTTCAATTTTTTTATTGTTATTTGTTGTCTTCCACGTAATTATTTTATGTAAGTTAAGTAGCAGATTAAGTTTTAGCTTGTGTTGAACTTTAAGAATTTACAGTAATTTTTGATGTGCTTAAATGTCTTAGAATGATGTAAGTTCTAATCTAAACCACCAGTAAGTTTAACTATAAATGAACATATTACTAGTACCATTGCAGCCAGTCCAACTTTAAAATCCATAATTATTTTAAAGCATCAGCCTTTCGGTATGTTTCTTGTTTACTTTTACATAAATACTGTTTAATGTTTAAAATTTATTTATGTTCGAAAAATTAATTCTTTCTTTTAACCTCTTCATCACAAGACCTTTTTTCTGCCTCCTGTTTGAAATGACATACCCAAAATAAATGAAGTATATCTTCACAACTTCAAGGGCTCTATGTATAATCTTGGTCTCCTGCTCCTGAGCAGTTTTACAGATGTTTTGATAGAGGTGTTATGCAGATAAACGGCTCAGGAATCTATCAGCTAATTTTGATGATGGACACCCTCTATCAATGGTCAGAGTTGGGATAATTGAGGGATAGCTCCTTAGAAACACCACGAGGATCCAGAAAGAAGTGAAACCCAAGAAAGTATATCATAGGAAGAGTGAATACTTCTCTATAAAACCCCCTTCCTTTGCATGCCAACTACTATGACCTTCTTAATTAATTTCAAACAAAGGCAGGGTCATGGGAGGACACATTTTTCATTTTCTGTACCGCTTAGTCCAATTAAGGGTCGCGTGGAAGCTGGAGCCTATCCCAGCAATTAACAGGCGAGCGGCAGGGTACACCCTGGACAGGTCGCCAGTCCATCGCAGGGCCAACATAGAGAGACAAACAACCACTCATGCTCACATTCATTCCTATGGACAATTTAGTGACCAATTAACCTAACATGCATGCCTTTGGACGGTGGGAGGAAAGCCGGAGTACCCGGAGAGAACCCATGGATACACGTGGAGACCATGCAGACTCCACACAGAAAGGCCTCTGTTCAAACCTCCCCCCACCCAAAGCTCGAACCAGTGACCTTCTTGCTGTGAGGCTGCAGTGGGTTTTTTGCTACTCTTTGGCTGCTAGCTGACAGTTTTTAATCACACAGCGATGAAACATACATATTTGTAATCAGCAGTGTTTCTTCTTTCATATGACACCTTGTCTGTGTGGGTTGCTTGAAGTGGAGAAATTAGCAGAAGCTCTAAAGTGGACGGTGCTCTTTTCATGTTTTGTTACATCCCCACATAATTGCTTGGGGTTTCAGTTGTGTTTTGTTTGGATGCCTAGGTAGAGTCTTTTAGCAGAGTTTCTGCCTGTGGTTTTGGCATGCTACATGTTAGGATTGGTGCTGTGTGTGTGCAAAGATATTCTGTATTGCATGTATCTCATGTATACGGGGCTCTTGTGAAGAAGAGGTGAAACGGTTACAGTTTGGTGCTTCTTCTCATAAAAAAGGATTTAACAGCAGTGATCAGTTTTCTTTCCTTTATTCTTTATTAAGTTTTTAAAATTGTATCTATGTTTCACACACACATATGTATGCATTATGTTTCATAATTTATCAGTCAGTAATACTAAAGAAAAATATTGGCCAGTGTCATAACTGTGCAACATGTTTTTGTTGGTCTAACCCCAAAGGTATTTGTTTTCCAAAGGTTCCTAATATATCCAGGGAGCTACTGTGGAGCCTGTTACAGCCACACAAAAACATCCTTCAAAACATTATATTCTCATGCGATTGGATGCGGTGGTTTCATAATATGTTGGTAGTAAACATGGTTTTGACCAGTGCTATGATTAAAAAAAACATGTTGCATGTCATATGATGCAATTTTCTGTGCTGTTTAGGAAATCTTTTCTTTTAAACAGCATCAAATTTAAGGTTTGCCTTTTTCTAATTGGACAAAGGATATTTGCTGCTCACAAGGGGGCAGTGTGTACAGAAGCAGAAATAATTGTGTGTTTTCAGTCTCTTTTGTGTTCAGCATTATTACCCATTACCCCTCTGGGCTTACATAATAATATATTTCATATTAATATTTTATCAGGAACTCTTAACTGTGTCTAAACATATTAATTACACATGAAAAAATAAATATGGTGTAGAACGTGTCCATAATTTCAGTTTACTAGTTTGACAGCTTGTGAACAAGATTTAGTGTATATTTGTAACTAAACTTTATTTAAAAATTGTATGGAGCAGTTATACGTTTGGTGTTAATATTAGCTCATCGTAAAAGTGAATGTTTTTCTGTCTTTTAGCACAGAGACACTCCTGAGAACAACGCTGACACTCCTTTTGAGTTCACTGAGCAGAACAAAAAGGTAAGACTGACTTCTGTCTGATGGCCACACTGATGGGGCTTACCATTTGAAGATGGTGGAAATGTGTGATCTTATCCTTGTTCATGCTGATTTGAAAGATGTATTCTAGTATGAATCGTAAGTGAAAGGAGCAGGTTAGTTCTGGCAACATTTTATATTTAATTTGATTGTTATTTTTATTTTAATACTAAGTTGTTGTTACTTCCTGTTCATTTTTAGTTGATATTATTTAACATTTTCAGCATGGCAATATGTTCTTCTAACTCTCTAATGTTATTCTTTCTAAAACCTTGTTTGAAATTGTCTTTCTTGCAGAATATTTTACTGTAAAATTTCAGCACTGCACAATTTTAAAAATAAAAACAGTTGTCAGCAGTCAGATTAGTTTCCCATGGAAATTCAACCAAAGAAAGATTGTAGCAATACATTTCATGTGCCCATCAATACAGGTAATGATTAGTCTTAATGTTTCATTCCCAAAAATCGTGCAGATAATTAACTTCTTGAAAAAAATTTATTTCCCTTCTAGAGAATTGAGGCGATCATTTCAATGTACCCTGAAGGACACAAGCAGGCAGCCACCATCCCAGTCTTGGATTTGGCCCAGAGGCAGCATGGATGGCTCCCTATCTCCGCCATGAACAAGGCACAGTGATTTCTATGTAGCCTCTTTCAGACATGCACTGGTTTCCATTAATCTGGTGGTAGCTGAGCATGTCTGTGTCATGTTTGACTGAGCGTTCTGATGCTTTTCCTTAACATTTTGCAATCACAATCTGACTTGGTTGCACCTAACAGCACATATCACTTTCAACATGGCAGCTGACATATTAATGGACAGACACGTGCTGTAGTGGTGGGTTTAAATTAATATATTATTAGCGGATCAGAGGACTCCAAAAAATGACATTATGTAAAAAAAAATCAGCCCTGTCCAGATTTTCTTCAACCATGGTTTATGTCTGTATTGATTTGGTGCATTACCAAGACTTCATTTTTATTTTCTTGAAATAAGATATGTTGGGAAAGCTGTAACTCTAGAAGTTAGTTTCATATGGTGCAGCTTTTATTCTGGCAGACAGTAGTGACTGAGTCAAGATGATGTCCTCAGGTGAACTGTTTTTTTTTTCCATTCAATAACAGCTACACTGATTCACTTGACAGTTTAATTATACTAATGACTTAAATAACTTTAAACTTGTAGATAAGTGATATTTTTGTGTGCTATTATTCAATACTGTCGTTTCACAATACCATTATGCGTTTGGCATGCTAATATGAATTATTATGGTGTTGTTATTGCAAAACTCCTGAGGATTTGACTCACTTGGCTTACTATCCAATTTCAAGGAAATACCAAACTGTAGCTCTGTCACTTTCACATGCATGACAGAATTAAGAGTTATGAACATTTATGTAAATGTGACCAATGTGTGAATGGCATTATTTTAATAGATGGATGAAGCCATCAGTGTTGCCCATTTCATGTCTAAAAAAAGTGGCTCATATTTCCCTTTCAGCACTGTGTGAAAAATGGGTTTTATTTTGATATTTAGCTAAATTAGCTGGATGGGATTTTTCAAGAATTGCACCTACTCAAGCGTTATATCATGTAAATGTCTAATTCTTTTCATACAGGTTGCTGAGGTGCTGGGTGTCGCTCCAATGAGAGTTTATGAAGTAGCGACTTTTTATACAATGTTTCTGCGACAGCCTGTGGGAAAATACTTCATTCAGATCTGCACAACAACACCGTGCATGCTCTGCAACTCAGACAGTATCCTGGAAGCCATCCAAAACAAACTGGGTAAGGGAGTGATTTTCCATTTTCAACAAGAAACCAATAAAGAGATTACAACGCACATGACAAAAAAAACTTTTATTATGCAGGCTTCACACAAACATGTAAATATACATTTGTCAACGGTATTCAAACAACCACAAGCTGAATAAGCAAACAAACCAAAGATTAAAAGAAAATACAGAAGACAAAACTAGCCAACATAAGTTCGTTACATTGAGATGGCACTTTCAGCTAACACTGAGACTTTACTGTCAGTTACTCACATACGCTTAGTAACAGCTGCACCATGTCTGTCATTACTGCTTCAATTATAAGTGTTAGCTTTTCAAGAGATCATCTGTGTCTCTCTGTAGGTATCAAGGTTGGAGAAACTACTCCAGACAAGTTGTTCACTCTATTAGAAGTGGAATGCCTGGGTGCCTGTGTGAATGCTCCAATGGTCCAGATCAATGACAACTATTATGTGAGTGCCTAACTACTTGGTGCAGATGGTCTTCTCGCTGAACGTTATAACTACATTAACTAAATTAGATTAAAGCCTGAAAGTTTCCAAAGAATGTCTGTAGAAAGAAACATCTCTGTCCTGTTTGACTGAGGCCAGTGCAGGTGTGGTACAGTCCTCACATGCAGCAAACAGGACAAGCTTGAGACCCCAGCAGAAAAATAATGTTAATATGGCTTGAGGAGCAATATTGTCTCATTTCTTTTAGACTGGAAATAGATTGATTTCATTAGCTAGATATTTAAAAAAAACAATCCCTTTGGATTTGGTATTGAAAAGAATGTGAAACCATGGGAAACGATTTTTGCAAGCTGGGCAAAATTTGGATGAGACATTTAAAGTAAATACAACTTTTTTTGTAAAACTAAACTGCTAAGGTGTGATCATTAGAGTAGGAAAATGCACCATTTGTTCACTCTAAGGGTAGGCAGCACTGAGTTTAGCATTTTATGTGAATAATTAGCAGCCTTAAATGCTCACGGTCCTTGGAAATAAAATTAATTAAGTCACCCATTATACGCACTTAGTATAATTCAGAAAAGGCAGTTTATTTGTAAGGGACAAGCAAGCACTTAACTTGTGTACTTTTGATGGCTTGTAGGCAAAAGTAACTGCTTAGTCACCAGCTGAACGGCTGTTTGTTTCTCAAAATAAATATCAGATTCTCTCTTTATTTGCAATACCACTACAAGGTACAAAATATTGACGTAATAAAACCCTTCTTTGCAGAAAAATCTGGTTGGATAAGAGAATTAGGTATTTAAAAACCTACTTAATGCCAATTTGGTTGTAGGGAAAAATGTTTTAAGTCAGGCATAAGACATATTAGTCAAGCCTTGGTTGCTTGAATTAACAACATAATTAAATTTCCATTGTCTGACACAGTGTTGACCTATTCAGTTCAGACAACAACCAAAACAAAGATGGTGAAATCTGAGCTAAGCAAACAAGTACCGACAGTTTTGTTTTCTGTTATGGCTGCAGAGTAATTATCTTTATATCGTACCTCAACCTGCCTTTCTGGAAATGTCAGCTTACAGATTGGACAACTTAAAAGTCAAGGACAGGAACACTAGCACTGAATAGAAGTCTTTCTTGCTACTTTCTTATTTGTGTTTTACTTTTCCTCAGGAGGACCTTACACCCAGTGATATTGAGCATATTATTGATGAACTCAAGGCAGGCAGAGTCCCTCCACCAGGACCCAGGTACTTTCATAGGCACTCTCTTTAAAATTTCCCATCGTATCGCACATACACTGATTTCAAGTGAGGACATGTTTGCTTTTTTGTGTGTGTGTGTGTAGGAATGGGCGTTTTTCCTGTGAGCCTGCAGGCGGATTGACTTCCCTGACAGAGCCTCCTAAAGGACCAGGATTTGGTGTAAGACCAGACCTGTAGGCATTGTCAAGCCACTCATCTATGTGCTTTGAAAGGAAGTTGTCCTTGAAGCTGTAATGTTTAAACTGAAACATATTGTAAATAAAATTCTCCTGTACCCATTGTCCAGGTGTGTCAGTAATGTGGATTCCAGAAAAATAATGGTAATAGTCCAATATACACGTCATGTATTTGTCACCTGTATGTGTCAGACACACTTAAACTATCATACCCCTAGAATCATGTAATTACACATATGCTTGTTGAGTAGCTGTCTGAAATTAATTTCTGAACGTAAGTGCTAAAATAAATTACTATACTTCAAATACATTTACATATTGTGTAAGGGGAAGTTATATTTTTAATTTGTTCAGTATCACCGAGCTGCAGACACAATGCTGCACTGTTGAAGATTGGTTTCACTCAGTCAACTTTGGCAGCAGCCTTGTCAGGCTGGTTAGGGGTTTTCACTCAACTATAAAGAATTGCCCATACAGAAATACATTTTAAAGCAAAAAGGGAGTTAATCCAGTTTATTCAATATATTTTTACAGTTATTTTGCTAAAATATTTTTCAGGAAAGAAATGTACAACACAAAACTAATCCAGAAAATCCTTTAAAAAAAAAAACAGAAAAAAGGATCCAGCTTCCAGTCGATCAAGACCTTATAATGAGAAATGCTTATTAGTGAAAGAGCACTGCATGGCATTAAACATTGCTTTGGCATTTATCATACACTTATGCATCTATGGTCTGTTTTGATATATATATTCTCTGCAATGCAATTACTTTAAATAAGGAAAAATGTAGTTATGAGCTTACTGAAGAATAATCACAGATCAGGCTGTCTGCACTGCAGATGTATTTCCGTTCATATTCTGGTTAGTGGCCTTATAAAACAATCAAATATGCCACTTTTCTGAAAGGGCAAATATTCCACTGTGAATTGGTCAACTGACAATTGATCTAACTTTAAATGTTATCATATAAATGTGAAATGTTTCTTAGAATGAACGGATTAGCTATTTTAATGGATGTGAATGATTTGTTACAGAGATAACTTACAAGATGAATGGAGTAACTTTTTTTATTAGATTTAAATGCCGCCTTTAATTGGTCTCAAAACAAGGCTGTTTTGTGTATTCAAGATGTGTATAGCCAAAGCAGTATTAAAAAAATAAATAACAAAAAAAAATGTGCTCCATTCCAGCAACTGCTTGTCATTTCATTTCCATCCTGCCCAGGTGGCGTTTTCGTGTCTAGCCGGTGCCCCTCCCCCACTTTCCTCTGCTACTTTCTTCAACCCTGATCTGCAACATTATGCACACATGACGCATGCGCACAATAACCACCATGATGCAAATGCCACTGCGCAACCAATTCAGAGCTGACTCATACACAAAATTGGCGGGCAACTAAGCGAATTAACACCATCACGTTGTTAATGTAATTGTGTCAAAATTAAATAGCTAATGCTCACAATACAATTAACCGCCATTCTTATGTTACCCTCAGCTGTGATCTTCGAGAAAGTTCCCACTGTCCGCAACAGAGCAGCGGAAAAGATGACGTCAAGTGGCCATTCCTGTTCTCCCTCTCTAGTCTTTTCAGCCTTAATTTACACGCTTAAAAATCATCTGCTGATATTAAACATTGCTCTAAATCGCACAATGTGATAGTACAAAGAATACTGCAAGCATTGGAAATGCGGATTTACTCACAGCTTCGAAAGAATATCAGCTAAATCGTTTGACACGTACCCATCTACACTCTACCCCAGCAGACGGAGACCTTATAAGCTCGGTGGGGCTCAAGCGGTCACATGACTCCTTTAAGCCAATGAGAACACCGTTTGCATGTTTTGCTAGGCTTTTCTCGGAGAGAACGACAGACGAACGGCTGGGATGTTTTCAAAACCAGCGATGAACGTCACACAGCCGTAGGCTACGGTTAACGTCCAATATTTAGGAAATAACCGTTAATTTTGCGCAATATTCACAAATAGAGAAACGTGAATGAATCACCGGGCCGTGTAACCCAGCTTAAAGGTAAGCACAAAACAAGGCTTGTTAAAAGTGCTTCGGATCGTGATGGGTAAAAATCCTAGTTAGCCACTTGGCTAAGTTCTACAGAGAGCAGGCTAATGTTGGGCTAACTTGACGTAGACTGCGTGCGATAATGAATGTTATGTGTTTGCGTGGGCATGGTATAGTTGTGTGCCACGTGCGTTACACACAATGTCTAGTTTCTCTCCCAACTGAAAATTTCCCCGTATCCGCTTTTGCTAAGTCGTTGCATTTAAAGCGAGGGTTCAGTGAGCTTGATAGGAAAATGTCGGAGCGAAGCACAGTGAGCTGGGTTAGCCCCACTCAGCCAGCGAAGCTGTGACGGGCATATGAGCTTGCTAGCTAGCTATAAACGCTGGGGAGGGGGAACATTGTAAGGGCAGTGAAGGGGCTGCAGTGGGCTTTTGTCTCAGGCTGTGCTGTGTTGATTACTGCTCTTAAAAACTGATACGTGAACTCTACTTTTACCTGTGTTGGCCACGCAGCAAAATTCAACATTATAAATACGCACGACACGATTTTGTGGAAATAACGGCACATTTTCTCATTTAATTTACGTTCACCAGCCAAGTTGAATATTTTAGCGCTCAATAACATTGCTTTCTGTGTGTTGTAAGACAGCACAAGCGACGTAAGCACTGCTGTGAACTGGGTGTTTTTTGTCTGCCACGATCAACCCGCTGTTTATTTACAGCCATTATTCAAAACTGTGTAGGAGATAACTGCTATCAAAGCTAGTGTAAAATATTGATTATGATTTGTAAATTAATACAAGGAACTAGCCTAGCTCGAATAACCAGGAGCTTGCGCCTCCCAGCCATTGCCTGTGACATCTTGGGGGTGTGTTGCTTTATACAAAAGCTGCCTGTTTTCAGATGGTAGTCTGTGCACTCACTAATCTGAATCCAATAAAGACGACGGCCTGAAATTTAAAATGCTTAGTTAAAGATCTAGGTTGCACCACAGTGATTACACACCTGAAGCGTTTAAATGCCAGTTGCTAGGCTATTTAATTTATATTTGTGTGTCCATATGAGCTATATTCCAATTGAATAGCACACAAGCAGTAAAGTAAAATAAAGGGTTCAGAAAAGGTCATTATTTGTGTAGTATTGTAAAAATGATACCATCACATATAAAATAGTTAATGTCATCGTCTTCTGTAAGGCAAAGGTTAAATATGGATGGCAGCTGGTATAGCTGTCTAAAAGAAGATCTTTTTGGATTCTGTTTTCTATTTTTCCTTCAAACAACAATGTTTTGTAACTTCAACAGCAGTCTTAAAGTGATAAAATATTGTAATTTTGAGACCACAGAATAATCTGAATTTAGATTACTTACGATTAAAATATAATTGTATTCAAAGAAGCTAAACCTGTGACAATATATTAGCAAATTGTCAAACCATTAGGCTTTTTGTTTCTACAGCTTCACATAGCCTCCTTTTAAAAATGTACAAAACCAGCAACATTAAACAACATACCATCTGAGGCAAAGAATTTAGTTGGTTTTCATTTAAGTAAAATTACATTTAAGTAAAAAATAGAGACCTGTTCATTTCACTCATCACACCTTAAACCAGAGAAGAAGAACTAACTGATGAAAAATTCATGCCATTGTCCACCTGGGTTTGAATGATAGCAAGTATACGTACAGGCTTCTCAGACACATCTTTGGGATTACTGATTCCAAAACACAACATTTACAGCTTGTCAGATTTAATTCTTTGGTGATTACAAGATAACTTTGTGCTATAGCTACTCAGTGCGTAAAAAAAAAAAAAATATTTAGGTACATTTATGATGTTGAAATACAATAGCAATTGAAATAATTAACAAAAATAAAGATAAATTTTATTTTAGTCATCAAGCTATTAACAATAATACATGGAATATTATAGTGAGTTTTAGTTATTCTTTTCAGTTAATCTTAACTGGAAAATTATTAATACCCATGGCTGCACAGAAACCTTTGACTAATAGTTTCTGTGAATGGTTAACACTTTCATATTGACATGATGCTGCTTCACATACATACACACACAGTTTCTGCTCCTAAGACTGTTCATCTTTATTTCTAATCCCTTGTATATTAAAATAGCTGGGATTATCAGGCTTTTTGTTAGTGTAATTTTAAAGACATTGTGTATCACTTTGTATTATATTGTAACTTAAGAATGTTTGTTTTTCTCTCTAGCCAGTCCAACTTTAACTCGTTAATATCATTTGACACAGTAAACAAACCAAATGATAGTGACAGCTAGTGCACTTCAAGTTTGCATAACGGAAAGGGTGCGTAGATGTTTTTATTTTCTAAATAGAACGCTTTCATTGAACTGTATAACATGGCGATTCTGAAAACAAGTCATCTTTGCAAGTTGGTTCTATAGACCGTGACCATTTAGTCACATTTGGCCATTAGGATGCATTTAGATTCAAACTGAAGATCCAGTGCCAAGTTATTAATATTTCCTCTGTTTTTGTTTTGTTTTTTAATCATGATCATACATCATGTGAGGCATAATGAAGAAGAGTGGGTTAGCCTGTGTATGCTGGTATGCCAGTGTATACCAGAGAGAACAACTGGAATGAAGAGCCATTAAACCATTATAAACCAAAAGAGAATTCTACACTTGTGTCACTTTAGTCCTTATCTGCTGAGGTGAAAATAATTCAGAGGAGGAATCGGTTGGTGATTTTGCACTGAAAAAGCGAAGACTTCATCTTTGTGACATCTTTATCTTTGGTTAGCTGGGATATTGCAAAGAAGGGGGGAAAAACCATTGAGGATCAGCACATATATTCCAGGAGCATATAAAAAAAACAATCCAATACATTGTAGGGCTAAACAATTAGTGGATTTTTAATAATCTTTTAATTTTTTTTATTTTGCCTTTTTTAAGGGGGGGTCATCAATTATTACTTGATATTTGAAATGCATGCTTTCCTACAAAAATAACTATATGACCCAGAACATATTCTACACTTTCTCTTTGTTCAACATTATTGTGGAACATAGATTTTTTTTTTTATTTTATTTTTTATGTGTTTACATTTTCTATTTCAATGGATCTTAGCTTTGAAGCTTAATGGCATTTAAATTTCATAATCAGTGTCATTATGAAAATTAATTTGGAACATTTACATGTTATGTATTTGTAATGGAAAATATCAAAAGCCATTGTGTTCTCACTTTTATGTCAACGTTGAGTGAAGCAGATGAATGATGGATATGTAGCCTTTTTCTTTCTTTTTTTTTTTTTTTTTTTTTGTCACAGGAGTGACAGTAGGGGAGGCCTCAATAACATAGCTGTTATTTATAACTGGGCAAATATGCCAGAATACATTTGCCATTTTACAAAATTGCTCAATTACAACTGAAAAATGACCTAGCAATTTATAGGAAATAATCTGTAAGCAACTCTGCTGACATGCTGCAGCCTTGACTCAACTCAGACCTTTCCTCAGCTCCAGATGAACCTACAGTTAAGTGGATGCAAGTTTGTACCTAATTGTATATATCAAGAAAAACGGCTCCAGAGTTAACTGTTTGGTTAAAGCAAAGGTATAAAAGTTGTCGACTTGGCACAACTGATTTAAATTTATTATGAAGGTTGAATATCCTTAGACTGGACTAACCAGCATCTCTTCAGTGTTTTCTGTGATTTCCAAAGTCTTCAAGCAGTAGCTTCATTAAGAAGAGATCATGCTTTCTGTCTCTGCTCCAAGAGCGCCTCTGCAGCCTCCGGTGCTTCACAGTGGTCACAAAGCCTCTAATATATATATATATATATATATATATATATATATATATATATATATATATATATATATATATATGATTTTCTTTTTCAACTAAATCTATGAATAATTGTGAATAAGAAGTCAGATTTTCTCCCTCCACCTGGCAGGTCTTTTCTTCAAAGACTAACACTTCCCCCATCAGCACTTGATCAGGGGTCATGATCGATATGTTAATTTTCCCTCTCATCAATTGTAACAGGCTTTCCTTTACTGACTTATTTTGATCTCTGCTGCTCCTTCCAAGTCTTTTCTTTTATTTTCACCCTTCTTTCCCACTGTGGATTTATTTTTATTGCTAAATGCTTTAATTTACTTATTTTATATTTGTCGTTAGAAAAGATGGCAAGAGGTCGAAGTTAGTCTGTTTGCGCTTTGCCAGCTGACAAGACACTACGTCCCACACACTGGATCTTAAAACAGGATTTTATTCGTACATCATAATAATGGTTTGGTATGCGCGCATGCTAGATAAATTATTCAACCCCCCTTTGCATTGGTTTTACAATCCAACTGGGGTTGGGAAATTTGTCTGACCCTAATTCTTGTTTGTGCAGTGGGACTGTGGTGGGACATGAACACTTTGACCATATTCCTAAATCTGTTACCTTATCAGACCTCATAGGTTTGCATTTTTACAATGAAAACGCTGAGTAGCATCAGTCAGTCCCGTGGCACAGTCTCAGTCTACCAGAACAAGTTGCTTGAAAGGTATTATGGGCAACCACCTTCTTTCTGGTCCTTTTGACCCCTTTCGCTTATCAGTACATACACTGGTAACAAAACAAATAAATAAATAATAAAATAAATAAATAAAAAACACAGTAACATTTGGCTTTTCATCCCAGTGGTAAAGTGTTGAATCAGAATTTTGTGCAATGTCTGGCTGCAGTAGTCACAGGTTTTTTATCTGTTCCAGCTTAGCCAGGCATTGACGGGAACACCATACTAGGTGCACATGCTAATTTTCACTGAGTGCTTTGGTCTGAACTACAAAAGTTAAGGCACTCCTGGACAGAAAGCAATAAGACTGATCACTTGTCAAATCAGCTGGTTGCTCACTGTCTTGACCTCTATGTGGCACTAAGCCCTATGGTCCAGTCAGGTATTGTAAACTGGCCTTATTAGCTCAGAACGTCATAATGATCAGGAACTTAATTGTCACAGCCTGTAGGATATTATGTAATGCAAGGCTGCAGTGAAACTTCGCTGTAATCAACACCATAATTTTTACCTGTTTGCATAGCATATGTCAATGTATCACACATATCCAAACCAACGACAACTCCTATACCTGTGTGCACAGAAATGAAAGCAATTCAAAATAGCTCAGACCAAATCATTTAAAGCATTGGACATGTTTTTTTAAACTTTTCTGCATGGTTTGCAAAACAGAAAAGACAAAGCCCAAAACTATGTCCAGCTGTATGAATATTTAGTTTAGGTTTAATCAACAGGATAGATTTTTAACAACATATGGAGACTCTCAAGTTTTGGTGTCCTGTGGAAAGACTGGTGTTCTCCAGATCCATGTAGTATCAGTTTTGTATGCCTTCTCCTGCATCTGTAGACCTCCACAGGTGTAAATGTTCCAATTGAAATTTCATTTTCTATGAAAAAATGCTTAAATAAAAAGTTAAGATTAATCTAAAGTATGAAATTCATTGAGAATTTGACCAACGTTTTTAATCAACTAACAGAAAAGTAATAATCTGATTGACTGACTAATAATAAAAAAAAAGAATCAGTGAATTAATCAGTTAAACATACAGTCAGTAGCTGCACCTCAAACATAATTTCAACCCTATTTAAGGATATTACTTTAGATATTTAAAAAAAATTAAATAACTTTTGACCGTGGATGAATTAGCTGAGCCAGAACGTTGCAGAGAGAAATCGTGTAGATGAACTTTGTTTCCATGTTTTATTAATCAATCTTTGTAGCTTGTATTCTTTGTACAAAGTGCTCACGGTGAGACATAACATTTATACACTGACATTAGTGACAGTTACAAATTACTAATATCATCAGAAATAGGAGATAAAGGCGTACCTTTTTCTTAAGACAAATTATAGATGCATCATATTTAGCTTCCTTTTTTTTAAAAATACAGCTCAAGCCTTATCAGTCTATGCAGGAGGCAACAATAATACATTTTCCCAGTTGTTTGGTGTGAATGATATGTAGACAGTTTAACAATAATTATTTCTGTCCTGCTTTTGTTCATAGCCATAGCCTTTGAATATTAATACTCACTGCAGATTTGACATTCATTAAGGAATATATTCAGTTCAGACTTTTTCTGGTTGTCTTGGCAGCATACATCGCCAGCATTCATCCTCTGATCACACCCCTGGTGCACTGAGCGACAAGACCGAATTCACAAAAATCTGATATTTTTCCAGCTTCTGTCGTATCATGAAAATTAGATGAGTGAAGATCTGCAGTCACATCAGTTTTGCACATGCAGTCCAGGCAGATCACACAGGCTCACACAGAAAGTATGAACACTTAAAAGCAGTACACACGCATGTGAGGAAATACAGCCAGTCGTTTTGATCTCAAGCACACAACATTAACACACTTTGTTACAGATTTTGTGCATGTTTAGTTGAGAAACCATATCATGGCCTCTACATATAATAGCTTCTTCAGACAGACTGTAAGCCTCTTAGTGAATAGGATATTGACCAAGGTGCTGTAACATGGGCACAATTATGTAAGCATGTACTGTGTGTGCCGCGTCTGGAATTCAGTTTTCATAACATTGGATTTCATTTCATTTAGTTTTATTGCTATAGGACATACTTTAATATTACATTTTTGCTGTTGTGTCCTTATTACCACAGTTTTTATAGTTTAATCTTTTTTGGGGGGGTGATTGTTTCCTCATCTGATAAAAAAATATGTTTAATAAAAAGTGAGATATTTAATCTTTTTCAACACTATTATGTGAGAATAGTCTTCTTTTGTACGCTTCAGTGCACTTGTTACAAAATGGAAAACATTTTTCAGATAAAGTAAAAAAATATCTTTAGTGGATTTAACAAAAACAGTTTATTTAACATGGCAAACTTGCACAGTCTTTCATAAAAAGAATGACAGTGTTTCATGGCAAGCTGCATTTGACTTGTCTTGAAATAAATTTGTGATTAAGTCACGGTATTCGGCTGGAACTATCATTGCACATAACAGTAGGAAGTAAACCTTGTTCTGATGGAGAATAAATATTAAAGGAAAGGAAATTATATATATTTTTTAATATAATTGAGCTTTAAACTTGATAAATAAGTGACTCATGGAGATGTGAATACTAAAGGTTGTGCTTTTTATGCACAAAAGTCTTCTTGCCATCTTGAGCACAATAACACAAGTAGGACTGCTGGCCATAACAGAGCTACTTAACTCAGAAAACATGCTGAATGCAATTCCTCTTTCTTTTGTTTTGAACAATCACACCAGGGCCTCTTCTTTAGGGAACTCCCCGAAAACGGTCAGACTTTTACATTTTACTCACTCAGCCTCAGTGAGTAAAGTGGTTACTATGGCCTATTTAGTATCATTGCATTACCATTAGTTCTCATTGAGGCTCCTCAATCATTTCAGCATAAATCAGCCTACAAATATTGAAACAAACATTTTAAGAGACAACAGAAATGATCTGTTTCTTCTGTTCCAGGTTGAGTAAAATTCTGCCCCATCACTTTTACTTTAGCTTGTCTTTAACATTTATAGCAAAGCAGTTAAAACAGGGCTGTGAAATTGCTGGTGCCGTTTATGATGCAGATGGTCTCCAGCCAATCCAAAACCTACCTACAGTTGGCTTCATGGGGCGAATGCTTCTATTGGAGGCCCAGCAAGTGTGCTTGTGTGTGTAGAGGGTGGAGCCTCCTGATTACACAACATGTGCAGACCTTTGCCAGCAGCTGAATGTGTGCAGAACATTGTTTTGGTTTAGTGCGTTGAGTGCGGTATCTGAGTGTGCAACAGCTTGATAATCCTCCAAATGCTTTTGAAGACTGACAGTTAGAAAACCTGCAACCATTCGACAGGAGTCAGAATGCAGCATGACAACACAGAAGGAGGGAGAAGCTGGCTTGTAATATCACAGTATTGATCTCACGTTATTAATTAGCCGATAGATGCCTTTTATGAATGAACTGTGTGGGAGATTAATAGTACCCATTGAGGTTGGAAAGTTTGTGTTTTGTTTCTGCTGGACTGCTTTCACTGATGCCAAAGAAAGCAGTCATGTCCTGTTTACATTGACTCTGTCACCATGCTTTCAAAAGACCGAAGACATTCCTGCTTTAAATTGGACTAATACAATTTTCACTCATTGAGCAAATTGTTTTCTTTTTTCTTTTTTATAAATATAGACTTAAACCTACACTGACCCTGAACGTTTTGAGGAGTTGTGTATAACCATATTTTGCTAATCATGTTCAGTAATCTGGTTTACTTTTCATGCTGCTTAAATACTATGAATGTCTGTGCTTATTTCCATTTAAGATTAAATGGCATGGCTACATGTTCCCCATGCGATTGACTGGGGACCTGTCCAGGATGTACCCTGCCTCTCACCTTCTAAATGCTGGGTTACACTCCAGCTTCCCTATGACCATTAATGGACAAAGCGGTATAGAAAATGGATGGATGGCATGGCTAAATCTAAAAACACTGCATCTTAACATTGCATACACATCCAGAACGCTACCTATAATATACTCAAGCAAAATGAGTGCTGACAGAAAAATAAAACTTTCACAATAAAGATATTTGACAGTACAGGGCTGTTAAAAATATAATTTCTTAGGTTTGTAAATTCTTATGTAGAAATATTAACATACATTTCAATAGTCTCACTCAACCACATTCAGGTTATTTTAATAAAGTTTGAAGTTACCAGAGACCAGTCCTTTCACTTTGTCATGTGTCTGTCTCATCGCAGCCCATCTCATTTATTGATTGTGCCTTATCAGTGAATGATGTCCTTGTTTGCCTGCCGCTGTTTCTCCTTAGTTGTATTTTGTGAAATTCCCCAAATTATGTACGGAGATGTGATTTGTTGAAGCTCTTCCTCTCCTCCTTTAGTGGCGGGCTTCACAGCCATCAACAGTTAAAAAAAATACTGGTGGAAACCTTGTATGAGATAACTGGGGTACACCTCAGTGTAAACAATGCCCAGCCCAGTGCCTTCTCCCTCTCAGTGCCAGGTAAAGCAAGGCAAGTTGGTTTGTATAGCACATTTCATGTACAAGCCACAAAGTGCTTAAATAAAACATTAAAAGTATTACAGCAAATTGCAAAAGAAATATTAAGAATATGAACATTACAGAGAGAGAAATAAAAACTAAACGAGCTTTACATTTACAAAAAGATCACACTGTCTTATCGTCAAGGTCATGAGAATTATACTTGTATAATATTTAGAGAAAGAGGGCACAGCATATTGCTGCAGGGTTTCACTCTAAATGCTCATAATTTATGCCTTCAAATTTCTATCAGACAAAATTGTATTTATAAACGTTACCAAGAGGTGCTGCAGTTTCTTTCTTTTTTTCTATCTTTGGATTTCTTTAATCTCAAGTTCACACTTGATATGAAAACACAATCTAGCAGAGTACACTAGACTGGAGAAATAAAAGCACTTATTAAAATAAGTCATGCTTATCCAAAGTTTATTTTTGTCATGAAGAATAAAACAGCTGAGTTCTCATGTTAAAATGTAGGGCTGGGTTTAAAAATTTTTTTAATTTGAATAAATTAAAATTTAATAAATCCAACTTGGAGATAGATTATATATATATACACACACACACACACACAACTGGTTTCCTGTGTTGCCTTCGTCCAAAATCAGCTTCTCTTGCCGAGATCGTGTCAAATTCAGATGTTTTCATTCACCAGTGTGGATTACATTCACCTGTTAAGTATTTTGTAGCATATTACCACTCACATTAGCAGCTAACACTAAGATCACAGGCGCTGCCATTGACAACGAAAAGTGATGTCACTACGCACATATGTACTTCCAAATAAATCCAATATGGTCATTTTAAGTAATTTTCCTCTAGAACAGGTTTACATGTTGTCCTTTTATCAAAAAGTAAACATTCTGATGCTATTTTATCTGATTTACATGACTGCATTTCATAGCTGCGCCTGCCCTGTGTCCATGGCAGGGTCATGGTCGTCATGGGAACGCACACAGCTGAACGAGCTCAGTCTACGTCATTTTAGGAATATCTGAGTCGTAATACGGCTTAAGATGGATCCAATATTCTTTGTAGGTTTTATTAACGTCTGAGATCTGAACTTTAAGAATATTTAAAGCGACTCCACTGAAAACGGTTTCATCAGGACATTTAAACAGTTAACTTTTTTCTGTCCTGAGTGTTTTGGTTTTTGTTAAGTTTTCCCCCCCTCATCACAACCTTTCTGGCTGTGAATCTGGGGAAACACTGTGTTGTTATGGTACTTCAGAAATGCAAGTAGATGCGTCAGATCAGATTATTACAATTATTGGATTACTCCCAGATAACTCATTTTATAATAATACAATAACACATAAATTGACTCAGTGTTTTATAAAATAGTTATCAGAGAATGTATTTAATGTTCAAGAAAAATAGGTGGTGTTACACAATTAGCTGTAAATTAATCAAATTCTGATCGGATTAGATTGAAATCTAGTCGAAATAGGCTGCTGTGAATCAAATCGATTCAGGAAATTGGCGATGAAACCCAGCCCTATTAAAATGCAGGAAGGTCAAAGCTTCACACCTGATGTACTGAATGCCTTCAGTGCTTTGCTACTGGGATCAAGTGTGGTACCTTCCCACTGAATTTAGAATAAAAATCCAATGAAAGCTTTTAAAAAAGTTTCTGATGAGCTGCACCAATACTAAGCATGCGTTAAATGTCTCAGAAATAGATGTTACGAAGGAGTTGTTGCCTCTAGAGATTTTATGCTTGTGTTAAAATGGCAGTGGCAAAAAAAAAAAGTTGGCCTTAAACAGACAAATCATGAAATTAATAGTCATTCAAGAGAAGTTTAGATATGAATCTCTGATATGCATATATCTTACCAGAGTAAAGATGACGATGTTTTGGCACCCTGTTACACCCTGGCCTTACTAAGGCTTACTCACAGACAAAGCTGTGGTTTTTGACACGCCACCAGCCACCGTGTGTTGACCCTGTGATCAGATCGACAGCTCTTCCAGCTCAGTTGGATGTGACAGGTGTAGATGGAGTCAGGTCTTCAATGTCATGGTGAAAACTGACGCAACATTTCCCTTGTGGGTTATTTTTCAAACTGTGGCCAGCTAATTGCTCATATGAAACCCAGTAGATGGAATTCCTTGTGGTTCTTTTTAATATGCTTTAAGCTTTAGACATTTTTTTCTATTTGTTTGTTTGGTAACTTTATCGCCGTGTAGGTGGCACTATGTCTGTTGGCCTGCCCACGTCATGTCATCTGAGTTGAGAAGTGGATGCAGTTTAAAGGCAAGGGGTCTTATTATAACATCACATTTAAATGAGATACTCTCTTTTAAAATTTACCCCACTCCCATCACTGTAAGTTTATTTACTAGCGTTCTTTGAATAGCAACAGTTTTCTAGTATTTGATTCACTCACGTGAGCTTGGCACTGTAGAGGATTTGAGAACAAGACCCATGTCTACATCCTAACCTTTGGTCTAATCCCTCCCTCATTCCCTCCCCTCTTCTTTTAACCCATAACCAGCAGTAAATGCTTCATTGTTCTGTCCTCCGCTTGGGTATCTGATTATTAACCTACATTCAGAATAGCGGCAGTAGGCTTCTTAAGGCCTTCAGACTCTCAGATCAGCTAAATGGGCGTGTTTTAGCCAGTCCGAGACTGAACCATAGTCTCCTGCCAGTAAAGTTAACCCCATCTACTCCTCTAACAAACAAACATCAGGCTATTTTATGAGGCTCTTGATTTGTGTGCGAGCCATTCCCTCAGCCTTTCCCTTGTGAATTTGGAGCTGTTCCTGTTTTTTTTATGGAAGCTTCTAAATGACTGATAAGGCTGTAAAACGGTTCAGTACCCAGTCTTACATAAGAATTTAAACATTTAGGATGAAAACTATTTCTGGGTCATAATTATCCAAGCAATAAGCTGTTTCATCTGTTGCATAACAAAATGTGTGGTTCTGGTAGTGTTTGGCTTTTTTTATTTTTATTTTTTATATTAGTAAAATTAGGGGATCGTGCTTTGTCATATAAAAGTTATCTATACTATTGGTAATGATTATCAAGAGCATCATCCCAGTTGTAACATTGAGAGCTCTTGAGCCTGTAAATTCCAATCTGTAAGTGTGGCTGGCTCTGATTGAATTTTACCACTTTCACTAAAGTGTTAACAGCAGTTTAATGTTGAAATATTTGTATTTTCAGCCTTATTAGTTTAGGTAGTAAAAGCCCATATGGAAAAGTTTAAATCAGAGCTCTCCACCTATTCCCAATAACACGGCCAGTTTATTTATGCAACCCAAAAACACTTGAAAGGGAAGCCAGACACTGGAATTGGCGTGTCTCGTCTGTCTGGGGTTAGTGTAGTGAGAGGTGAACAGACGCCTTCAGGCATCCACTGTCTTTTGCTGTTTGTTTGTCCATGTCGAAATATGCCCTCAGTTCAGACAAACCAATGACAAGAGGAAGAGATCTGCACGTAATTTTATACTGGAAATGTTGTGCCTTTGAATTTGATGAACGGTTGAGTCAAGAGAATGACATGACTTTGGTTAAAGGATATAAATAGATGACAAATAATGTGCATGTGATTTAGATATTTTTGGACAAATCTGGAGATTAATGCCTTTATGACATTTGAAGCATGCAATGTCAGGCTGCAGATGACTATTTTAGTTAAGCTTATATGGGTTTTTTTTCCACAGATTGGCAAATGTTACTTAATTGATGCAATTTTAAAGTCCAAGGTGAGTAATTGTATTTATCTCCCTTGAAGAAGACCTTAATTATTTGATTACCTGCAAAATAGAAGCAGTTTTACGTTTTACATGTCATTCCTGCATCTGATTTTTGCAAAGAAAGGATGTGCTCATAAAATGTAAAAAATATAACATTTTAACATCCTTTTAAGTGTTAACCATTAAACCAGAAAGCCTCAAATTTTTGTTCATGATAATAAATTTAAGAAAAAAGATGGCAATCACCTCACCAAATGTTTTACAATGTCTACCTTGATAAACTGAATTATTTATGGCAGAAACTAAATACATTTATTTCCATGTTTGAATCAATAGAAATGGGTGTTTCTAGACTGTCCATGATAATGCAAGATGTATTTTTATGTTGCTGCACATAAGTCGACAATAAAATGTTATACATGCTGGAAATCCTGTGTGGGTAAAGTGTGATCGTACTGAAGATGGGCGGCTTTTTGCTGGTTATTGTTTCCTCTTCTGCCCTTCTCCTGTAGTCTCAATAATCAGGCCTTCGCGTCTGCCTTTGTCCTGTTTCTCATTATGGAGTCAGGGGGAGGAGGAGAAGGAGGAGGAGGATGACGAAGGCAGGGAGTGGATGTGCAGCTCAGAGAGACCTCCCCCATCATTTAGCCTGATAGCAGAAGGACCCACTACCACGTGACTGGCTGTTTACCATTGCGGCAAGCGTAGAGGGTCTCCTTGAGTGCGTTACAGATTTGTTTGCCTTCTATTGTAGATAAAGCAATTGTTTCCACTGTAGATTTCCAAGACAATTGCTAGCAGTTCAGTTTTATTTATGGTACTGTGCAACATTTTGATACCATTGATGCCTTGAGTCCTTTTTAGCAAATTCATTGTACGTGCGATGGTAAGTGTAGCCACATGGGAGACTAGGGGGAAAATCACATGTATTTTCCACATGGCGTGTGTGAGAGAGTTCACAGCAGGCGGTACTCTGGGAGCTGTAGTGGAGTAATGTTTCTGCTGCTGGTGGCGGCGTACTCTGCAAGCTGTGTGTCAGCCTCACTGCTATTCTTAGCTTTCTTCCCTCCCTGTCCCATCCTGCAGTCAGTGGATCAGGTTACTGTACTGTGTGCGCTCTTCATCCATCCTAGTTAAACCCCCCTTCCCCCAACCCCCTCTTCAACATACACCATCAGCCTCAACACTCTTATAACCCCCAAACCATTACACTCACGCAAGGACGCGCTAGCATCCACTGTGCTGTCAGGGCCGTCATGTTCCTTCACTGCAGGGAAATGGTTGTTATTGTTGTTAGTCAGGAGCCAGTGGAGTTGGGACGGAGGAACATCAGGTTATAAATAAATACAGAGACATCTGCCTCTCAGAAGGAGCACCACTGCTGCCAACAATGTCATTGTAGATGGATGTTTAAAATGAGAAATTTTTCCCCGTCTGTAGTTTTTATCACAACCTGTTTGTGTATGAGGAGGATTATTTAGACTCTGTGTTGGTAATTTATGGTACCATCTAAGGAGAAAAGTACCCTCTAGCCGTTCAGAAAATATGTAAAACTGCTGAATATCAAATGGAGCTCAGCATATAATGCCAGTAACCTGGAGAGAATTATAGCATACTTTACATTTTTTTCCCAACAATTAGCTTATGAACAGTTGCCACAAAAAATGACTAATTTTAATATTTTAATTTTACGTTTACCCATATAGACTGTTGATTGCGTGGTCAAAAAATGGTGGAAATGATAATTACCCATAGACTTGTCTTTGCTTTTAATGTTTTATGTGAAGCATTTTGAATTGCCTTGTACAAGAAATGTACTTAGTTTTTCCTTTTTTTTTTCTTTTTTCTTTATCCTTAGTTTATTTTCTTCTACCTTTTTAGGAAATCCGCAATCAAAATCAAATTATTATTTTCTTATGGTATTTACTGTACGTCTCTTCAGCGTGTTGTCTCCTTGGCTCCTGAATTATTCACCACATCAGTGATTCTGGAGCAGAGGAAAGCCGTAATCCTGGTGTCGCATATCTCTTTGTTACATCTTCCAGCACTTTTCCAGTTGTGGTTCTGCAAACTGATGGTCCGTTTTAGTGATATGAAATAGAGTTAAATAATTGTTACTATCCCTCAGTTCACTGTAATACATCCTATGCCAAAGTAATCATAAGCTGTAGTTTCTGTAGACTAAAGGAGTCATAAAGGCAGGGTTTGATCTCGACTTGAAACAGCCCAAGGTTAATGGCAGAGCTCGTAGGGGCTTATGCAGCCCTGAGCTGCTCATGAAACGCAGTGAATGTGAATGCCAAACTGGCGGATGCCCAAATACCTCTGTAATTATAGTCACACCCTCCTCGCCTGTATCTGGGCCAGATTGGAGTCCTGTCAGCGTTTGTTTTTGGTCTGGTCCTGGCCTGTCCATACCGCTTTAATACCCCCGATACACAAGCTTTACACCAACATGCTCACCGTGGGCAGCTCAATTCCCTCTTTCAGCTTTCTGGATGACAATGCTGCTGCGCACTGGCTATATGCTGACTAATGACGGACCTCTCACTGGCCTCGGCTGTGCAGCAGGGTTGTGTGCTGGAAAATGATACCTGCCAACACAGTTCTATTACTAAGGATCAGCATAGGTTGTAATGGTACCTGAAGAACCAAAATTTTGTGTGATTCCTTATGGGTTTCTTAGTCATTAGCACTGGAAAAGATCTGACTGTTCATCATAAAATAATTTTAGAAACACTGATTTAAATACATTTTTGATCATACAAAACATGTTTAAATATTTAAGTGCCTTTGCAGATTAAACTTTTAAGGCTTGGTGGTTTTAATATAAACCCTCGATTTACCATTAAGTGATCACATGTGAAGGTGGTTTTTATTTGCTTTTGTAGGGTTCTCTTAATTGACTTCTGTTAAGATCCATTTTGCCTCATTGCTTTTTAGATTTTATTCAGTGCGAATGCATGAAATAATTACTTGGTAATACTGTAGTTAGTCACTGTTGACTCTGTTGTTTATATATGGTGTGGTTATTAAGTCTTAAACTTGAAGCAGCATGACTTTTGTTGGTCTAGCTGTAATTTTAAATGGAGAGCAACCGTTTACACATCCCACAGGATTATTATCTTACAGCAGCTAGAATAACCTAAATACCAAGATTTCTGCTAAGTAGATATAGGCTGTATGTGTACATGTACAATGTCTATTTTTAGAAATGGGTCACATATGTTTCTATATTTCATTTATATTTCAAACATTTAATTTTTTTCTTTTTGTGCCATTCAATGATGTGTATTGCCCTTGTCCTGTCGGTGTTTGACCCCCACATGTGTGTACATGTTCATAGGAAGAACACAAGTCTTAAAGGACGGAGTTAAATGACATCAACATTCATTTGAAAGTCAAATTCATTTAATGAAATTTCTTATGCATGGACTTGTTTGTCAATGTAGCAGTTCCTTTTTGGTTGGATGAAACAAAGTTAAACACATCATTTACATTTAAATGTTTCAAGGATTATCATTAATCTAATAATCATGTAAGGGAAATCCCAGTTTCCTTTTGTGAACATATGTAATATTAAATATGATCATGCCTGTTCTTAGGGAATTGCTGTAATTTGAATTTTTATTGAGTAATGCGGTTTGCCTAATCATTTTGGTGGCCTTTAAACAAACTGGCATCCTTGGGTTTCTTAATATAGAATAAACAGTTTATGGGACTTTTATAAGGCATAGAGGAACTAGTTCTGCTTAATCAGACAGTGTTCCAGTGTGAACAGGAAGAAGAGAAAGTTCATTCGAAGTACTTGAAAAAAGGATCCTATGACTGAAAATGTCAATCCTCGAGACAAAATAACTGACTCATGTCGTGTTGGCTTATTGAGCAGCCTCAGCTGAGTGTTACACTTTCTCCAGGCTCAGCAGGCACCTACACTGCACCCCATCGTCTTTCTACACCGTCATGAACCACATCAGAGCAAAGCTCAGTTACACTGATGAGTAGGCCACGGTTACAACATGTAAGGGGGCGTTTTCCTCTTAGAGACGGAAGAGTCCCTAAAGCTGTGATTCATGCTGCCTCATGTAGTTGTTTCCTGGCTGTTCTTTAAGGTCACTCTTGAGAAGTAGAATGGAAATTTCAATAAAATTCCCTGATTACTGATGCAGTCTGAGAAAGCACAGCTGAGATACACTCTAGTGGCAGCGCTGTTTCATGCTGCTATCTCCTGGTGCGTTCCAGCTGTCTTCGGAACTCTGAATTCCAAGGAATTATTTGCAGAAATAACGAAGTGAACTCGGTTTTAGAGGATGCCGAGATGTCAGATTTAAAGATGGCTGCGCCAGGTATCACTTGTTTGGTGTCCCTTATGTTTCTGATGTAAACAGCAGTGAGTTTTTATTGATAATCAGGTTGTTACATGTAGTTTATTAATCAATATCACCAAAATTGGCTGGTGTTTTCATGGTGCACATTGGTGATTTTCTAGTTATTATACAGTATTTCTAGATGCTTATAAATTTGCTGTTTTGGTGGCATCCATTTTTCCCGAGTTGGTGCAACTGGAACGTCGGGTACCTGGTTATGACGTCGCCTAATCTCAACCGCTTGGAAATCCGAGACAACTGGAACGCACCATTCAATCCTGTCTGACGAAGTGTGGAATTGTCATTAGTTTGTAATTGTAATTGAAACTGTACACACTACCTGTTGCTCATACTAGAGCACTGTTAGTGCTTAGATCCCTCTCATCACTGTTTCTTTTCTCTCCAGGTGCATGATGAACCGACTGTACTGTAGCTGTCTAAGCTAGTCAGGTGCCACACCATGGCCAAACCTGGGAGCGACCGAGATGGAGCCATGGTGGATAAGCAGGCGGGGAAGAAGGTATGTAATCACAGACACAGGGTAATGCTTTATGCAGAAACCATATAAGACATATTTCACAAGTTAAATACTGCAATCTAAAGTAAAAGAACCCCCATTATATCCCACCTGAGACCGTTGTGTGGTTTGTTGTTTTTATTGTAGGCATCAAAAACACCATCCAAACTGGCATAAACATACAAATTTATTAGAGCTTTCTTTGGTGTTGAAATTTCTTTGTTTTTACATCTGATTACATGCATGAAAGTTCCTTGATTTAAGAGCCGCAGTGTATAAATACTCGTCAAAAACAATAACATGTGGTCGGCGGCAGGGAGCACAATTTGGTGCCACTATTCTTTGTAAAATTTCCTTTTAACTTCACAGCACACCACCAGCTACATGTGTACACGTCGAGGTTGAGGCTGTTCTGTTAAACACTGATCTTGTTGGATTCAGCATTTAACAAGATATGGATTGGAGCATCAGTTTAATCAGTTTAATAATACCAGTGATTCACTGGTATGTTTTAGTACCTTACTACCTAGCTTTTCGCCATATTGTTAAACCAACACTACTTAATTGTTCCTTTGACATAAAAGAGAGATTCTTCCTATTTTAAAAGTAAAAGGTATTTCACATCTCAGCTCTTTTCTACTTTCAGTAGTTCCAGACACTCCAGCCTCACACAGCTGGCACATTGCTTTTCTGAGATCAAAGAAGAGCCACACTGCAGACATTTTCCTGCTGCCAGAAATGTATTTTACTCCACCAAAGTGCAGTTCAATAAAAGTAATGGCAGTGAAAAAGCTTTATCTGCAGATCTGAGTGTAAAAAAGAAAAAAGACACTGATTATACAGATATTGCTTGCATTACTGTTCTGGCCTGTTGCTGTGGCCTTCATTGGGTACTGGAGTGTTTTGCTGCACTCAGCTCCACCATGGGTCTTTTCACATATGACTTTTGAGCCGGGACTAATGGGCATTTGTTGCGCATCAGTGTCATGTGTGAAAGTACATAGGAGGAATAAGGAGCCGAGGTTGATCTGCTGCTGATGTGCCGCTAAGCTGGCAAGTGGAGGGACTAACGGAAGTTAAATGGCCAGTGTATGCAAGGGAGCGTCATGAAACCGCTCTAGCCAAGAATGCTGTTGTCACTCATCTTATTCCTTTCTAAGTACACTGATGTGATGCTGAGTTGCTATTGTATGGTATGTGAGGATTCCCAACACCGCCACCAGCAGGTTATCAAGGAAGTTGTTTTTTTTTTTTTATTAATTTATTTTATTTTATTTTAATTTATTTTTGGTAGTGGTGAGAGTCACCCCCTCACCCGAACCAAACTTGTATCCAAAAATCTTCGCATTCGGCAGCGGTGTAGAAGTATTTTGGATTTAAGCCAAATGATGACAAACAGTGTGAGTTGCATGGTAAAGGAGGTTTTGCCCTGGTTGCAGCGCTGCAAGGCAACACCACAAATCTCTACAATCACCTAAACGTCACCACAAAGTACAGCATGATGAAGCCGTACGCTGTTTTCCTGTAGAAAGTGTTTTCAGTTTAAATTACTCTGGGAAAAAATGCATATAGGGCCCTAAGAAATAAATGCAACAGATTTTTTAATTTATTTACTTAATGATTAATGTTGTTTTATAGGCAATAACAAATATGCTCCGTTAGTTCCAGGTTCAATGTGTGCAATAAGGTCATTTTAAAAAGGTTTTTAGTAAACACTGAACCAGTCCGGAACTTGTTCCAGTTTTTATCCTTTTGGCCCGCTGTGTATTTGAGTTGGACACCCCTGCTCTACCTGAAAGACCATTTAAAAGTCTTTTTTTTTGTTTGTTTGTTTTGTTTTGTTAAAGTTTAGTGCAAAAAATACATTTTGTAAAAAAAAAAATCATGCCAGAGAATCTCAATATTAAGCAAAAAAAACAAAAAAAAAAAGGTGATTCAAATTTTTTCCAGAATCGTGCAGTCCCAATTCACACACACATTCACACACTGATGATGGAAGCTGCCATGCAATGCGTTCAACCACGACCCATTACAAGCAATTTGGGGTTCGGTGTCTTGCTTAGGGACACCTCGACATGAGCTTGACAGGCTGGGGATCAAACCGGCAACCTTTAGGCTACAGGACAACCACTCTACCCACTGAGCCACGCCCCTCAACATATACTTTGGGCCTTCTTTTGCCTCTAGTTCGGTAAATCTTCAGTAAATTAAATTGGAATCCATGAGATGTGAGCTTTCAGTAGAGATGCCATTTGTCTAACTTGAATGAAAACAATCTAACTTCTTCATAAGTGCATCATTCTTGGGTTTGCAAAGTTTTTACACAGCAACAAGCACATTACCGTAAGCATGGACTTGTTTTTAGTTGTATTTCTGCTTGAAAATGGGTTAAAAGAAACTGACCGCTCCTTTTTTTTATGCTTGGCAGAGTCCTGCAGGTGAACCTGTAACAATATATTGCAGAGACACAATAATGTCTGTAACATAATCATGTGCACCTTGTTAGATTAGTGTCATGTTTTAGCAAGCTTTGCTTCCACCTGAAATACTGCTTGCATGCTACACTCATTCTTCTTTTGTTGTCAGACTTATTAAAGGGGCTTTCTGAATGGAGCTGCCAGTCTATTTATGGACGTGCCTATATTGTTTACATTTAACAGAAACACACAGCTCTCAGCTCTAGCCACACATTTATCGTGTTTTACATGCCTAATTCTTTTGTTTTTTGTCCTCTTCACCATCGACAGAGCAAAGACAAGTTGTCCCCTTTCACCAAAACTCCAAAGTTGGACCGGGGTGAGTTACTGGGGAAGGAAGGGAAAGCCAAGTCTTCCATGAAGCGCAAGCTCTCCTTCACCACAAGTCCGCCCCGGACAGAGGAGCGGGACTCAGACACCGGTAAGGACCATTGCTGTTCCTCCCTGCTCTTCCTTAACTGCCATGCTGTTGGCTTGTTGCCATGTCCTCACACTGCCCCCTGCTGGCTTCTTAAACATTTTCCTTCAAGACTTGCAAGAAGTCAAACTTGTAAAGCAACATGGTCAAAATAAGACCTCTCTGATAGGAATTTAGTCTGATCAGGAAGCCAAGTTGGACAGCATAGTTTAGTGTATTTGAAGCCTTTGATTAATCAAACAGCATAATTTCCTTTAAGTTTTCTTAAGTCACACTAAAAAGCTTTCATGAATGGACAAGTTTGGTTGTTGTCAGCCAACCTGTGCTACATTTTCTGCACTCTTTAACCATAACAGACTTTGTTTTGTTATTGGCTACATCTTAAAGCCTTTGTGGTATCAAAGACATATAATTTTATAACTTTAATCTTGTTAAAAAAAGATCAAATGTTTTATGTTGTTGTTTTGTACAAATTCAAACCCAGATTGTTTGATACATTTTCTGAATTTCCTTTCCTCTAAAATCAAAGCATTTCCAGGACTAGCTTCCCTGCAGTTAGCAGCAGTTTCTCCTCAGCTCTGCCAATAGATTCAAGCTAGATGAGCTAAGAATGCAGAGACTGGCTTTCAGACATTTGTCTTTCTCACTTACCCATCTCTGGTGTTAGACAAATACTCAATGAGTAGCTTTCAATGCAGTTACATTAGCAAAAGGAGTTGCTAACATCCGCGATGTTATCTTTGTTAGTTTTCCTCTGTCAGTGGTTCTCAACTTTCCAGATAGTTGTGGAGAAAAGATAAAATCCCATAAAAATGTACATTTTAGGCTAGATAATGGTTTACATCAACTGTAGAGAAATGATTTGTAGAATAAATATATTCTAGTAATTTTGTGAATGTCCCATTTTGATTTCTGTGAACATCAGTTTTAACTAAATCCTTTCTGTCAGTAATGCAGTCAAGATGCATTAAAGTTGATTTACGTGCTGCTACCTTTTGTGCTCTGGCTCTGTTGATCATTCAGGAGCAGTAAAATCACTTGAAGCTGAAAGCCCTGAATTTCCTTATTTTTCCCTCCATGATATGAACAATGATACTGAGCAGGGAATGTTTTTGTGATTATTGATATTCTGACAAGCCTGCTGCACAGGAAGTTGTTGAACCTTTCCTTCAGTGTATGATGATAAACTTTATTCCTTAGTGACTTGACAATGATCAGTGGCAAATAATAAATATATATATATATATATATATATATATATATATATATATAGTAGTTTTTAAATGTTAAACTATATTAATGAAAATAATTTTTGCCCTCAACCCTTCTGCAAAATCAAACTTGCTCTTGAATCCCTGATGTGCTGTCTTGTTTTGCAATGTGTTTTTTTTCTACAAATCCCACAAAAAGCCGACAAAGAATCATTCCTATTGAGGTTTTTAAACAGCACCAAGAGCCAATGTGTTAGAGCTTTGTCTTCTGTGTTAAAAACGCATCAATCAGCTCCATAGTTGCACTGGCTGGCGTGTTCTTTCATTAGTGTAAATACTGGCACTGTAGCTCACTTTGAGCGTACCCCATATACTCCCAACCAAAGTAAACACACTGTAGGACCTGGAATATCATAAGACCTTAAATAACTGCTGGACCTTTAGATTGTGTTTAGTTTTTTTTTTTTTTTTTTTTTATAAATTTTTCTTATTCAAATGAGGTGTAATCATTTTGCAGGAGCCTCGATCTTTACTGACCAGGAACTTGAGATAAATGCTCAGCTCCATATTAAAGCCAACTTAATCCCACGCTCTCTCTTGTGCAAACTCTGTTCTTCCATCATTTTGTTTGAAGCGTAACTGAATGTGTAAATCAGGTTTGAGACCTGAAAATGGCTTTGCACATTGTACATTGCTTACACAACGCTTATGACCTGGCAGTTTGTCTTCATCTCTGCAGAGCAGAGCTCAACATAATCGTTCTCATTGTGTGGTCCAGCTTCACTCTAACAAACGAGAAACCCTCAACTTACGTATAATTTATATGCTGCGCAGGTTTTAAATGTAAACTAGCTTCGAGGGTGGCTTTTGCCTCCTGACAGCTTTCCCCGGTGCCTCTTGGGTCTGTGCTGAGCAGCTGTAGGAGGAAGCAAAGTAACGACTCCACTCAGAGCCTGATTGGATCTCCTCTCCTGTCCCTTGTGCTGCCATGACTCATAATCTGTAGCGTGGAGTGTGAGTGTGCTGCTGTGCCTGCCTGTATTTGAGTACATGTGAAATGTGGAGGGTGTGAGAGCGTTAATGCAGTGCTTTCCCACCCTTCCACCTCCCCTCCTCTCCCCCCTCTTCCCCTTCTCTGCTTTGCACTGTAGATGACTCAGACCCAGGCCAGTCGAGTGAGACCTGGGGAGAGAGATTAGTGCCTCCCTGCAGGATATACGCAGGTAACCGCTGCAGCCTGATCCTCAGCCCCCTTCCCCCGTGTCCTCTTCGAGTCACGTCAACCATTCTGCGCAACTACTCCGCTGTAAAGACACATACACACATGCACGTGTGTGTGTTTTTGCCTTGCATCTGACCCTGTTATAGCTCAGCATGTCTGTGTGTAGACCAATCGAAGATTTGGGGGGCGGGGGGGTCGTCTGAACTTGGCTGGCTTAAGAGAATGCTCTCTTTTTTCTTTTTTTTGTGTCCCTTTTTTCAAACCTCATGCTTGTCATCTGTTTCTCTGGAAGCCCAACAGATACAAGGGGAGGAAGAACATGTGTTACCGTGAAAATAACATTGCCAACTTGTTTCAGAGCCTTTCCTAAAATCTTTTCTTGGTTCTCTTATAGATAAAGATGGACCAGATAAGAAGAAGCTGAAGAAGGAAGCTGGGAGCAAAAAGTCCCAGGCACCTAACCTTTTGTTTGGGTATCCACTGTCGGAGCGCAAGCAGATGGCTCTCCTCATGCAAATGACTGCCAACAGTCCAGGTTTGTGTACCTTCCCTCTCATCTTAACCGCATCTTCAACTATATTTACTTTACAATGACTCATGCTTTTTTTTTTCACTATATTTCTTGATGCTTTTATGAGTCATTCATTTATAATCACACAGGTTTCCAGTACAACTGACTTCTCTCTTGTTGCTTAGTCTAGTCTTTCGAATCCAGAAGAGAAGCTAGCTAGATCTGAAAATATTGTGCACAGTTCTTAAAATTTAAATGAAGCTGTAGCTTTCATTCCAGAGTTTAAACATATGTCTCAGGAAACAGTCTCCTGTTAACAGGGTCTCAAATATAACTGTGTAAGGGGATATTATCTTCTTTTTTTTTTTATTAAATTTTCTAAGAAAACTTTGAAGACTGTCTTGAGTCAGGAGCCCATGACTATGACTAAATAATGGGTTTCCACATTTGTGATGCTTTTTGTTCCAGCTGTCTTTGGTTCTTTAAGGAAATTAAATTCAGTTTGATCAAGTTTAGATGAGGTGATTGATTAAAGTTATTGCAAAAAATTCCCTTTTCTTAGGTTGTAGTTGCAGTAAATTTTGTTTTATTTTAGGGATGTCGTATAATACCGCAAAGATCCCCTCATTATAGTCACTTTCCAGAAAAGATCATGCCTGAATCATACAAGCAGAGAACGTAAACAGCTACACCACATCTGTGTGTTACCAGTTGTGTTGCTTTGTTTTTTTTAATGCGAGTTGTAGTAGAGGCAGAGTGGAAAAGTATGGCAGACAAAGTGTCATTCCCTCCAAAAGGATCAAGTCATGTAGAATTTTTTTGTTTATAGAAAAAAAATGACCAAGGTGTCATTGTGGAGGACGGCTCGCCAACCTGTAAACTATGTCACAGAGAAGTCGTAAAGAAAAGTACATCAGATATATTTCACTACCTGCAGATTAACCACTCCACTTTGTACAACTAAGTAAGCGACTGGGTTATATTACATACATTTCTGCCAAACTAATCATTAAAATGAAATGTTGAACGGTGGTGTGGTGGTTAGCACCACGGCCTCACAGCAAGACGGTCACTGGTTCAAGCCTTGACTGGGGAGGGGTTCGAACAGTGGTCTCTAAATTCTCTCTAGGAGTGAGTGGTTGTTTGTCTCACTGTGTTGGCCCTGTGATGTAGGGGTGACCCCGTCCAGGGTGTACCCTGCCTCTCATTGCTGTGATAGGCTCCAGCTTCCCTGCAACCATGAACTGGACTAAGAATGAATAAATGAATGAAAACGTTGAAATGAGGTCTTGTTGTTTGCAATTTTGTTATTGTGTACGACTCAGGTTGAGCTTACAGTGCAGCATGACTAGTTAAATCACAACATGGCATTATATGGATGAGAAAAACCAGAAAAGTAAGGTTTTTTTGAGTTTGTGCGAATGGCTTTTGCTGTTCAAACATGATTGATCTGGTGTGAGGTCAATGCCTTTTCTTTTTCCTTCTTTTTAGTTGTCAGTGTGCAGTGACTTGTAGCAGAAACTGTATGTAATTTCAGATATATGGTCTTGTTTTTTCTCATAGTTTTAGTATTATTTAAACTAAAGTCAAAAGCAAGTTTCATGTTTTTACCTGTGTTTCAATATTCTGTGCTGAGGTTAAAAATAAATGTTCACAAACATCTTTATAATGCAGTTTACAGAAAGAAGCCTCCCGTGTCTGGATAGAGGTCCTGTAGCCTTTTCCATTTGTTTTCTCTGAGAGAAATCCAGAGTTTATATGTAATATTTATTTATTTTTTACAGAGCAGAGAGTATTTAGTTAGAAGAGGGCTTTGCTATTTTGTTATGTTGGCATCAAAAGATGGAAAGGAATAAAACTTAAAGACCTATAAGGTGTGTTCATGTGATTTACACATTTTGAATGTTGTGAAATTAACACATAATTGTTATTGTTTCTCTGACTATAATCATATTTTTAAAAAATCTGTAATCGTGACATCCCTAGTTTATTGTCCATCTTTAATGTTAAGCACAATCTTGTCATTTGCTGCTTCACGACAGACGTTGTAGCTCCTTTTACTAGAGAATTCATCAGTATGCACCACTGACCTGGTGCCGTTGAAGCCATGCATGTCCACTCTGGCTCTGCTGGTTTTACACATGTTTTGTGAGTTGTTTCAAGACTTCCTCAGATTTTTTTTCTTCTGCTTCTGGTACAGCTTGATCTTGGTTTAATCTGTTCATATGATGCTGTTTGAGAACTGCGCCAACTTTTTAAAATGTTTATAGCAAAGTTTATTCTGTTCTTGAGGCTTATAAATTCTTTGCTCTGTGTGCTGAACCCTTTGAATTTCTCTTGCATCGTCTCTTTGTGGTAGACTCAGATAATGATATGCCTTGCTCTTGGGATGTCTACTTCACTTGGCTGGATTTTGTGAATGCTGCAATCATCCGCCACTGTTGTTGTTTTCAGTAGACGTCCAGGCCTCATTATGTTGCCAAGCTCACCTGCAATTTTTTCTCAGACTGCACCAGACTTGATTCGGCTTTCCCTTTTGATGGTTTGGTTTAGTTTGTGCAGCCTGAGGATGACCTGTTTCATTTGCTTTGAGAGCTGCTATGACCACAATCTGACACCTCTCCATAGAAAAGCTTTGTGTCTGTTCACATTTGATGGATAAAGATCCAAATATATAAACATCTTAACGTTTATCAGCCTGTTGCAGGCATGTCCTTCAGTCTTCACTTAATTCCTTTTTCTCTCTGCCTGTCCACAGACTCCACACCGAGTCACCCGTCACAAACAACCCCTGTGCAGAAGAAAGTCCCCAGCAGCGCCTCGTCTCGACAAAAAGACAAAGTCAACAAGAGGAACGAGCGCGGGGAGACTCCCCTTCACATGGCAGCAATCCGGGGAGATGCCAAGCAAGTTAAAGAGCTCATTAGCCTCGGAGCTGATGTCAATGTCAAAGACTTTGCAGGTACGATGCCACATGAGATAATTGTTTAACAGCTTTCATTAAGTCTGTGTGGTTGCTAATGACATGAAACTGAGTAACAGATGCTGATTCAAAGCTGATATCTTGTAAGAAGCACAACAATCAGAGGATGTTTAGCTGTTTTGTTGTTTTTGTTAGTTTTTTTAAGATGAACTTGAAACAATTTCCTGATGTTACTTTTGTCCTCGCCAGGCTGGACTCCTCTTCACGAAGCTTGTAATCTTGGTTACTATGATGTGGCCAAAGTTTTGATAGCAGCAGGCGCAGAGGTGAACACGCAGGGTTTGGATGACGACACGCCACTCCACGACGCTTCCAGCAGCGGGCACAAAGACGTGAGAGTTTTCATTTAAGTTTGTCCACAACAGCAGATCTCACAAGTTAACTGCACAGAGAAACTCTGAAATCTTTGTACAGTCTAGGCATGGGTGAAATTGTTGTAATACACAAAAACAATAAGGGTGTCAAACATGAAAAAAAGAGGGGTGGGGGGATGAAAAATGCACTTATCTCCAAAGTTACGTTTATATGGATGTTCAGTGTATGTGCCACCCTCAGTATCATCTGACAAAATCGCCACTCGTAATTTAAAGATGATATTCTCTCACAGTCCACAGCTTTGTGGTTGGACATAACTCATTCATTGTTTTAGTTCCTCTCCAGTGCAGGATTACTGGGACAAGTAGTATGGTTCAATTTAATGGTTGGTTTAAACTCTAAGTATAGTATTTGATGGACTGCTGCAGAAGGGAGGTTTTTATTGGTCAGAACACACCAGGGCCAGGTGGTGCACATGGCACCTCACATTATCTCATCTTCAAGACAAAACCCAGAGAAAAAAAGGAAAGACACCTAAAAGGGGAAAAAACTAATGTGACTGTAGATGATCTTGATGAGGTGCTATGGTTTGGTCAAAATCTCAGTTGCAGATTGTTAACAGTGTGTCAGCAGCCAATAAAGTTTTGTTTGTTAAAAAAAAAAAAAGTGTACATTGTATTTGAAATTAGATGTTTTATATTTTGCAATAATTGAGTGTTTTCTGAAAATACATTTTTTTAAAAACTTTTTATTTAAAAAATAATAAATTAATTCTGAATGTTATTTTTGACATTTTCTTTCAGATTGTGAAACTCCTCCTTCGTCATGGCGGTAACGCCTTCCAAGCCAACAAGCGTGGTGAGCGGCCGGTGGATGTGGCCGACTCTCAGGAGCTGGAACAGCTCCTAAAGGGAGAGGTGCCGCTATCTGATCAAGACGACAGCTCCTCAGGTTTGTACAAGATGCTGAATGTTTGCTTGTGTAGCTCATGTCATGTAGTACAACACAAATTGTAATATAGTCCTGTCTGTTACACCTCAGAGCGAGATATCCATCTTTACTAACAGCTTGTAGTTACATAAAAGTATGAAGTGTTTTTATTTCTGTTGTTTTTCAATCTGATCTTCACCTCTCTACAGAATCTGAAGACCCACCATCTGTTAATCCGTCCAGTGTGGACGACAACATGGAGGATTCTGACACCGAGAAGGACTCGGATGGCAAACCTGCCACGAAAGCATCGTCGTCCGTGCCAGGGCTGGACGAGTATGAGTTTAAGGATGAGGAAGAGGAGGAGGATTTCAGTAAAGCTCTGAACGACAGGCACATCCTCAGGAGGGAACTGCGGCAGCGAGAGAAGGAGGACAAAGATAGGAATCACGTGGCGGGAAAGCAGAGCAGCAAAGGGGATTCTTCCTCCAAGTCCAAAAAGCAAAAGACGTCTCGCGTGCACTGCAACTCTGACACTTCCAGCGACGAAATGGAGAGCTTGTCGGAAAAAAGAAACTCGCCCACCTGCTCTCAGAGCTCAGAGAGCCACAGGCCAGACACGAGGTCAAAAAAGGACAATGTTGAACAGAAAGAGAAAGGCAAAGTAAAGAGGAAGAGTAAAAGCCAGAATAAAAACAAGGAAAACCAAGAGGATGGGAAAGAGAACAGTAAAACTTTAGTCCTGTCTCTTGCAACTGTATCTGAGAGCACCGAAAAGGGTCGGGAAGAGGACTCCTTCAAGATGTCTTTCAGTCCTAAAGATGACTCTTCCGTCCACCTCTTCCATTTGTCATCCATCAAATCACCAAAACTGAACCACAGCCTGGCAGATAAACAAACGCCACTCAAACAGGAAAATACCAAGACGTGCGTTTCCATCAGCGACGGCTCGTGTCCGATCGACGGTGTTAAATACAACCACTACACAGATGCAGATTACTGCACTGAAAGCTCCAGCACCAAGGGGTGTAAGCACAAGGAAAAAAGCAAGCATCAACAGAAAGACTGCAATGTGGATGGAGACGACGGTCATATGAGCCCCTACAAAGACGGCGGCATAGGAAACAGTATGGACAGCTGTGAAGGTGCCTTACGGAAGACGGATTTAGATGGCAAAGTCGTGAAGAAGCATAAGCTGAAACACAAGGAGAAGGATAAACACAGGAGGGAGTACGAGGCCGAGAGGAACCGCCACAAGCAAAAGGAGGCCAGGAAAGACGGCCACAGGAATTTGGAGTTTGACAGAGAGTTCTGGAAAGAAAATTTTTTCAAAAGTGATGAGACAGATGATCCTCTGGGAGCGAAAAAGGAAGGCGAAGACAACAGCTCGCTTCAGAAGTCGGCTGATTCCTCTCCTGTTAAAGATGAGAGAAACGTGAAGGAGAAACACCCCGGCGGCAAGGAAAAGAAGCCCAGAGAGGAGCGAGAGAAAGACAAGGTCATGAAAAAAGAGCGAAAGGAGGTTGCCAGTAAAGAAGAGAAGGTGAAGGATTCAAAGCTGAATGAGCATGACGAGAAGGTGGACTGTCACAGCTCAGGGCGGCTTCCAGAGGAGTTGATGCAGAGCAACAGCATGAAAGAAGAGACGGAAGAGAAACCCATAAGTGGAATCACAGCTGATCAGGAACAGCTGGAGCCTTCTGAAAAAGGCTCACGTGAGAAACCTGACAAGAGGCTCCCAGGAAAGGATAAGGACTCAGAAAAAATGGAGAAAAGACATCCTGACAAGGAAAAAAAGATCAAAACCGAGCACTCTGACAAAGCAGAACCACAGAATTCAGTGGACCGTTGGAAAGAAAAAGAGAGAACAGGAGCTATTTCTTCCCTCTCACCCGGAGATAAAAGCTACAGAGAGAATGAAAAACTGAAATCTTTATCCACAGCAAAAAAGCATGACGATGGCAGGAAAAATAAAGATAAGTTTGACAAGCGAGCAGACAGAGAGTATGGTGCTGGAGATCACAAAGAAAAAGATCGTGGAAACACTGATAGGAGAGGAAAACCTCTGGAGAAGATCACAGATCACAGCAAATCTGATCGCGCTAAAGAAAAGGACTGCGACAGGAAAAAGAGAGATAAGATAAAAGATGGAAGTCTTTCCTCCAGCTCCAATCTGAAGTTACTTTTAGAGGAGAAGAAGAGTTATCTCTCTGAGAGCAGCAAGGTCTTGACCCCAAAATCAAAGGAGGAAGTTGTTAGAACTCCAGAGAAAGACCGTGACCGGCGGGACCGAGACAGAGACTCAGAGAGACACAAAGACAAGGACAAAGACCGCCACAAAGACCGCTCCCAGCAGGCTAGGATCAGCAAGACCAAACCCAGCGAGGGGGATGCAGACAAGACCAAATCAAAAGCTCCTTCAGCAACACGAGACGGCAAGCCCAAAGAAAAACGACTTGTGAATGATGACCTGATGCAGACCAGCTTCGAGCGAATGCTCAGCATGAAGGACCAAGAGATTGAGCTGTGGCATCGGAAACATATGGAAAAAATCAAGCAGAAAGAGCGGGAGAGGCTTAAACAGCGGCCTCCAGCTGATCCAGGGAAGTCCAAACCTAAGGATAGAACCAAGCCAGATCCATGTTTAAGTAAGGAGCTAAACCGATCAAAAAGCTCTGAATCATCTGACGTTCATAGCAAAGAGAAATCCCTGAAGGATGGCACGAGTCCCAGATCGTTGTCTCTTGATGGGAAGAGTCTGCCCGCTATCGGCGCTAAAGTCATGTCCGCAGTGGAAAACTGTCTGAGCAGATCACCCCGGCCAGATGGGGAACGTTGTGGCCTCATGTCAAGGTCTGTGTCCTTATTATCTGTAGCCAGCTCCGAGGATTCCTGCCAAGCCACAACATTAACACCAAGAGTCACCGAGTACGACTCTGATGTGAACTTGGAAGCCTCGGACTCCCAGCCCGCATTTCTCCAGTCTTCCCTCGTCATCCAAGCCGCCAGGTCGCCATCTGTACATGACAAAGATTGCAACAGTCTTCCAGATGTCCCCCAGAGTAACCGGACATTGCTGTCGGGCAGACACGAATCCCCGTATCTCAGGGCAATTCTGGACGAGGACACCAATTCATCATTGGCCGAAGCAAAAGCTGTTGACCAGCTCAGTTCTGGCTTGACTGTCATCACAGAAGAGGAGCTGAGAAACAAAGACGTCTCAGAACCTGATGAAAGCATCGAGAATCAACAATATTCAAATCCAGTTTCTGATCCAGTCACAGATGGGGAAGGGAGCACATCTGAATGCTTAACAACACAGCTGTTAACCAGAGATCTTCCATGTAAAAACCCCACACTTCCACAGTGCAGCGCCTCTCAAACGGGTTCAGCAGAGCTGAAAACTCCTCCTTTCTCTGATCCTGCTGTTGTGAAAGATGTCCCGTGTCTGACGGAAAACACACAGGCTGAATGTAGTAACAAAGAATCTGAGTTATCCTTCATTTCTGCAGCTTCTCCAGCTGCTGAGCCGTCAACAAACACAAAAACCTTCCAGCCAAAAGAACCGCTCCCATCCTCTGGTACCGAGAACCAACAGCAGTCAGAAGCAAGAAGCGCACAGCTTTCTGACCAGAAACCTGTGGAGAATCTTGATAGACCAGAACAAGATAATCCAGAGACAAGCTCAGAAACCCTAAAACCAGAAGGGTTGGGGAGTCCAGTACCGTCCACCAGCTCACACATTTCTAGCTCTGTAGCAGAGGGGGGGTCCTCACCAGGTTTTAGCAAAACTGAGTCCAGATGTTCTCAAGAAGATATAATAAATAATCAAGACCTTCAAGACTGCAAGAAATCAAGACCTTCCAGTGACAATGCAGGCCCAAGTTTGGACATCCAGATGGAGGACAGCTTGCCCTGTCCAAGTCCTGAACACCAGGCTGAGGAGATGACTTGCATCCCACAGAGCTCAGAGAACATCAGCTGTTCTGAAAGTTCTTCAGTGGAAGGCAGCATCGGTGCAGAGGGCCCATCCGAATCTAAAGCCGAGCTCCACTCAGAGCCGATGGAGGTCACGTCGGCGGACGACAAGCCAGAGTCGTCGTCATCATCGTCATCGTCAGAAGAGTTTAGTCAAAGCTCCGTCCAGCCAGCGGCTCAGACGGACAGCAGCAACACCTCAGGAAGCTCCTCTCCACAATCTGGAGACAGAGAGCCTGATATCTCAGGGGCCAAGATTAAAGTTCGCTCTGCAGACGAAGAAGTGGACATGCAAGTGCCCCATCCACGCAAGAGGAAAATGCCCAAGCTGTCAACCACCCAGACGTGCCCCACGGCTCAGCAGGAGAAGGAGACGGATCAGCAGTCTCTGGCAGCTATTGTGGACTCTATAAAACTGGAGGAGATCGAGCCCTACCAGACCGAGAGAGCCAACCCATACTACGAGTTCCTGCACATACGCAGAAAGATCGAGGAGAAGCGCAAAGTGTTGTGCAGCGTTGCACCCCAACCACCACAGTATTACGATGAATATGTAACCTTCAATGGATCCTACCTCCTGGACGGGAACCCACTCAGCAAACTCTGTATACCAACAGTGAGTCATGTTCATATTTAAGTTTTCTTTAGTCATGAAATTTTACCATCCTGTAAATGGGCAATGCTTGAGGTTGTTGGCGAAAATCCCTGTTGTGCAGGGGATTTTCTGATTGGAAACGAAACTGGCATTTTCAGTAAAGGTACCGACACTCAGCTCCAGTTTTACATATGAGGGTTTGTTTTAGGGATTTTCATTCTCAGCTGTCGCAACATGAAACTTTCCAAAGTCTGTACGTAACTAAAGCTGTAGGAAAAACTGATCAGACAATGCAACGCAGTTAAGAGTGTCAAACATCAGCATCACTGGCAGTGAGAACAGGTTTCTGAAGTGATTGTATTAGCTGACAGTGCTTCCTTAGACACCACTGTGTGTGTTTGCAAGCTTTACTGGTCAGTGGAATCTTGGCAGCAGCAACAAAATGTAAAAGGTTGCATATTACATCAGCAAGTCTGAAGTTTGTAGACGAGCCTTTTTTGTCTTTCTGACGTTCATATTCTGATTCTTGTCCTATTTTTCTAAACCCTCTGCAGCCTGCTGCTTCATTTTGCACATTTATCTCTTTAACAAAATGCTGCTCTTCTCAAGTTAACATGTTAATCGTTCTAAATGTTATCATTTAGGAGCAAAATGTAATGAAAGTATGTCATTTTGTTTACTTACAACTTAAAGTAAGAGTTACTGACATCTAGCAGCCACGTTGGACATGGCAGCCATCTCTGTTACTGTCTGCTCAATATCTGGCAACAGACTCCATTTATTATTAAATAGTTAAATTACCTGTGGAGGAGAAAATAAGCAGTGTAGGTGTTGCTCTGAAAACCTTTACTCTTCATGAGTGATTTCCATCAGGGAAAAGCTGGACCTTGTTTATTGCTTTTCCCCAAAAATTGCTTCATATTCATGTTCTTCCATGATCCTGGTGTACCCTTAAACAGCTCAAACCAACATCTACAACCACTGAATGCTATAATTTTTTACACCCTATGAACGTGACTTTCTGTCTTTGTGTCCTTTCATGACAGTAAAGGGTCAGTTTTCTGGTGCTACGAACACCGACCCTGCATCCCAATGAGATGATTCATCTCCCATGTTTCCAGTTACTTAAGTGTTGTGTTTACACTGCAAGTCTGTCAGTCACACTGGTGGACCTTCCTTCTTATGCAGTTCTGACATAACATCTGATAGGTTGATCAGTTTCCGCTTGTGTGTCCCATGTGGCCGTGAGCAAGCAGTACCTGCAGAGCTGAAAGGTAAAACAAAAGAAAAAGTGCAGCTGATTAGCTTCATTTACTTAAACCCAACAGACTCTGAAAGGTAGGAGCAGCATGAAACTGCCCATCTGTTATATATAGACAGCCTGTTTGCTACCCACTGGTGGGGTTTTTTTTTTTTTAACTCTTTTAAAGTGTATGTTCAGTCAGGTGACTGTTCAGGTGAGCCTGCTGCTGCGGTGCTGATCCTGTCTTTTCCCTGTACAGATAACTCCACCTCCATCGTTACCCGAGCAGCTAAAAGAGATGTTCAAGCAGCAAGAGGTGGTCCGAATGAAACTACGACTGCAGCACAGCATCGAAAGGGTGCGTCCTCTTAAACTCGTGTTTCTCAGCTACCAGCAGTGTTGGTGATAAAAGATCTTCTGTGACTGATATTGTTTACAAAACATCACTGCTTTGGAAACAAGTTTAATGATGTTTTAACCAGATATTTTTATGTTTCTCACACACGTACAAAAAGGTGGGATTTTTAGAAATGACTGGACTCTTTCTTCTCTCAGGAAAAGCTGATTGTTTCAAATGAGCAGGAAGTTTTACGGGTCCATTACCGGGCAGCAAGAACACTAGCCAATCAGAGTCTGCCTTTCAGTGCCTGCACCGTGTTATTGGATGCAGAAGTGTACAACATGCCTCAAGACGTCCAGGTCAGTAAGCTGCTCCTCCTGTGACTCAGTCTGATGTGTTGTATCTTTGTATGAAATCATTTAGTGGGTTTGAGTCATTGCGTTTTTTTATTCTTCTGCAGAATGATGATGGTAAAACGTCTGTAAGAGACCGGTTCAACGCCAGACAGTTCATGTCCTGGTTACAAGACGTCGATGATAAGTTTGACAAACTGAAGGTAAGTAAGAGTTTGTGTTGAACTTTTTAGGTTTAATATGCAGAAAGTTCTCCAGGTTTCTTCTCAGACATTAGTAGTTGCTGCTGTTCTTGTTGGAAAGTCAAAATATCTTTGGTGACTAAACTGTTGTACAGATATAAAAAAAAAACGTGGGGCCTCAGGAAAATGTCAGTGAGAAAATGCAACTGATCTAAATTTCATGGATCAAATTATCAGTTACTGATAAAAAGTTAAGTCTACCTCATTTCACTTCCATTTAGCCCTTTAAGACTTTAGTATGTTTTGTTTTTGCTTTGAGATCCTGCCCCAAGTGGAGGAGTTTTAAGTATCTCAGGGTCTTGTTCATTAGTGAGGGAAGGATGGAGCGGGAGATGGACAGGTGGATCAGTGCAGCGTTGGCCCTGATATGGACTCCGCATCAATCTGTCATGGTGAAAAAGGAGCTGAGCTCTCGATTTACTGGTCGATCTTCTTACCTTCAGCTATGGTCACGAGCTGTGTGTAGTGACCGAAAGAACGAGACTGCGAATGCAAGCGGCCGAAATGAGTTTCTTCTGCAGGGTGGAAGGAGGCCCTGGTGAAGACCCAGAACACGCTGGAGGGACTAGCTCTCTCGGCTGGCCTGGGAACAAATCCGGACACCTCCAGTTACTACTCCACTAGAAGTAGTGGCTGGGGAAAGGGGCGTGTGGGCTTCTCTGGATAGGCTGCTCCCCCTGTGATCCAAAATGAGTGGTGTGCTCTGTGCTCTCTTTTATGTGGTCTCTTTTATTTCAGTTTTGCCTACTTTTTCTTCCACAGACATGTCTCCTGATGAGGCAGCAGCACGAGGCGGCGGCTCTGAACGCCGTGCAACGTTTGGAGTGGCAGCTCAAGCTGCAGGAGCTGGACCCGGCCACCTACAAGTCCACCAGCATCTTCGAGATCCCCGAGTTCTACATTCCGCTCGTGGAGGTCAACGACGACTTCGACCTGACCCCGATATGAGCCGCAGGACATGCTTGCTTTGCCACAGCGGCGGGCAAATTACCGACACGAGCGGCAGACGGCGCATTCAAACAGGAAAGGAAAATGTGAAGCACTTAGAATGTGGCGCTAAAACAACAGAGCACTTAGTAAATAGAGATTTTTACTCCAAAGCTCTTGACAGTGATTAGTAGGAAAACCACGGGGACGAGGAGCGAGGACTGAGCGGGAAAACCGGGGTCCAGGTCGCAGAAGACGTCCAGGGATCAGAGACCAGGATCTGGGCCGGGTGGAGCAGAGCACCTGTCGCTGCTGCTCATCAAGCAGGGTCACACAACCGAAAGATTTCAATTGTTTTCAGAGTGTTCATACATTGTGTACAGACTGTGCTCTTAATTTTTTTTTAACTTATTTTATACATAAAAAATGTGCATTTGTAAATAGTCATGTAATTATTGTTTCAAACCTGTAAAAACAAAAAGTAATAGATATTTTGATTGTAAACTTGTTTCGTCTGATGTTTTAATGGACCAAAGTTTTTTTTTTTTATATCGAGTGTCCTCGTCCGTGATGTTCTCGTTGTTGTTGGCTTAAACTCTTAAGCGTGTGTTGGCTTTTGTTGTGTTTTTTTCCTTTTAGCCATTTCTTCCCTCCTCATCTGGAGCTCCACGCCACAGCTGGTGTTTTTTGACTTTGGCAATTAAATGCTGTGCATGCGTTGCAATGTTTGTACTTTTTTTCTAAAGAGCTGTACTGTGGACTTAATTGTGAGGTTTACTAAAGTGTTCCAGCTATTTTAATTTTTTTTTCCCCCTCTCCCAACATTGTGTTACGTCTCTTTTGCAGCCTCACTCCTCATGTGTTGTCCACCGTGTCTTGCGCACATTAAAGTCTGTTGTGGCTTCCAAGGAAAAAAAAAATACTTTTACAGTTTCAATGTGAGATCACAACAAATCCTATTTTTTCAACATAATGCCTTTTGAACGATAGTTCTAAAAAAATGTCTATTTTAATATTTACTTGTTACATGACTTGTACATATTTGTAATATATAATTGAATAAATTTTATTTGTTGTGAAATTAAATTGTGTTGTGTTCATTTATTACAGAAAATTTATTTTACTGAGTGCAGTACTCTGCTCAGCCAGCAGGGGTCGGTGTAGGCAGCACTTCCTGTCCACTCAGCTGCTTATTAAACTCCCTGAACATCAAACATTGAGAGAAATTGTTCATTTGGTTTTTAAAAATGGACTTTATGAAGTTAATACTGTAAACATACATTTTTATTGTATGGAAATGTGTATTGACAATAGAAACATTTAGGGAAAGTTCTTTGTTATTTAAACTTTAAAATTTTAGTCTGCATGTTTTAATATAGTTATTTAGCTTGGATTAGTGTTATATTTATGCAGTACTGTGTAAAAGTCTCAGTCCACCTCTCTTCATATTTTCCTTCCAAGTGGTAGACTTTATTGTAAACCTTTAATGTGGTTTTGACCAACAAATATTTTATATAAATCAGTTTTTCTTTGGACATTGGCTTTTTCCATTTATTTTTAGTCCATTCCTTGTACCTGACCTCTTTAAGAATGGTTATTGTTCAGTCATTTCACACTGACCTGTCATTAAAGTATAATAAAAATGTCTTAATTCAAGGGAGTGTTGTGTCCACTTGATATCTTTTAGATACGTTTTCACTAGCAGCCTGACACATACTTTTTTTAAGGTTAAAAACAGTACCAAATGCCTTTGTGACTGGCTGCAAGTGATGAAGTAACTAAAGCAGGGGTAGCCAACGTTAGTCCTCGAGGGCACCAATCCGGCAGGTTTTCCAGATTTCCGTGCCCCAACACACCTGACTCAAATTAAATGGATCCAACAGCCTATAAGGATCTCCACAATGACTCGTTAGTTTAAGTCAGGTGTGTTGGGGCACGGAAATCTGGAAAACCTGCCGGATTGGTGCCCTCGAGGACCAACGTTGGCTACCCCTGAACTAAAGACTTAAGTCATTCTTGTATCAGCATACAACTGCTTCATTCCTTGAGTTATGTGTTTTTATGTATATGATTCATAGATCAGTCTTACATGATTGAAGATACAAATAAATGATCATTTTTAAAATTGTTAGGTAAAAAAAACTGGACTGAAAACTATTTAAAAAGCAGCCAATGTCCAACGGACATCTTCTCTAAGCTTGCTTAAAGTTGATATAACAATATCAAAGGTCAGTAATAGAAAAATATATCATTTAAAACTGTGTTTCTATTAATAGCTAATCACTTTACTAAAATAAGTTGTTTTTACCCTCCTAGATGGAGTCATTTATATTTACATGCCGCAGGTCTTTATACATGGCAGCTGCCATATTTGTTCCATTTTTCCTACAGTGTCTCTGGATGGACAAACAACTGAAGTGAAAACCCACTAAGCTTTAAAACTGCTGCACCAGCTTTGTTTGATCGGTGTTAGAGCAGCATTTGGGATAAGTAACAACTTAAAAGGCTCCCAAAAAAAGTAACCTGTAGTGAATTTATCTCTGCACCTGAGGCCACTGGATCCATTCATAGATGAAAACGCATTTATGTCTGAAAGTATTTTGGCCTCTGGTGGCCACCATCTACTAACAACTGCACTTGGCATGTGCAGTCATTTCTATGCCCATCTTCAGAATCAGAATGTTTTCTACGCACTGTACCCTCTACTCAATGGCAAAGGTTGAAACAGCTGATGTCTGGGTTGGGAGGTGTCTCTGATTATATTTTGTGCCTTAGATACAGGAGGGAAGTTAGACGACCCTCTGGAGAGCCTTCCAGTCTGCTATTGTGCAGTTGCCAAACCAAACACACATACACTGACATCTTTAACACAAGTTGTCAGTCATTCTAACACACTGTACTTTTAAAGCCACTTGAAAGAATTACAATAAAGTCTAATTTCTTGGAAGCAACACATAAAAAAATGAGGGATGGGTGGAGACTTTTGCACAATACTGTATGATAAATATTTCAAACATTTGCAAACATATTTGAAGTGGAGTTAAAAAGAGGTGGCTGAACTTCTGCAGCTAATAATAATAATAAAAAAACCTAGAGCACACGAACAGAATAAAATGAAGCCCTTAAGAGAAATTAAAATATCCAGCAAAGAGTTGAATCTGAACTTTCATCTGATCCATCTTCTGTTGACTCATCAGAAATTCATGGAAAGCTAGCTCTCATGGAGATATTCTTAAAGGAAATGGGGGGAAAGGCACAATTAAGCTAAATTAAACTAAAAATGAACTGAAAATGTGTGTTAACTGATGATTAAAGTAAAATAAGAGTTAGATTGTGTTTACAGATTATTGCATGAGTGAAATTATTCACTTAACATAACTTATCAGAATATTCCGGGGAGCCTTTGTAAAATCTGGCCAGGGGACAACAGATAAAAAATAAGCCCTTTGGCTGAATCAGACATATTTAGAAGTGTTTCTTTCTTTTATTTTTATTTTTAATATGCTCTAACCTAGTAAAATATGTAAAAGAACATTTGTTGGATTCACTTCCATAAATTGTTACAAATACAAATAATTACTTTAATAACAACATAGTAATGTTCAATATAGCACAACGCAAGTGGTGCAGATTATAAACGTAAACGATGTGTTTTTTTAACTGTTGAAAGTTTATGACCCCTCTATTCCTTAAAGTGGTTTGGTCCACTTGCCTGTCCAAATGGTGGGCTATCGGCAGCTCCGCTACAGTCTCACAACATGAGGAAACCACAGTAATGTGCAAAACCAAGTAAGTTATTTATCTCACCACAAACACAAGGTTGTAACATTAAAAGTGACATTTCTCCTGTTTTGTCCAAAATAAGCTTTTTTCTTTTTAATCAAGACGCCGGTTTATCGGCCGTATACCAGCGGCACATTACGGTACCGTAATATACCGTATATCACCGCAAAGAGACTTTTCAGCCTTCAGTCTGCTCGGTGATAGCGTAAACGGTAGAAGAGTTGAAGTATTTCAAAGAACGTAACGTAACATTGCTAGAGAGATATCATTTTGAAATGTAAGTATTTTTATTTAAGTTTGGTGCCAGATTTTTATTATTTTTAGTAGGCTAGGATTTATCATCATGACTTAGATTTTCAGATTGACCGATCTAATTTCTTTTAAAGTAAAAAAATATTCATTTTTTTCGTGCTCCAAAATCCAAAGTAGAAAGACCCCAGTAAAATAAAGACATTGTGATAAATCTAATTCTTGTATTTTGGTTTGTTGACACTACAATAAATGTAGTAGTTTGATGTTATTGGATTATTCTAGAAGGTATTTCCTTTACAGTTGTTGAACTTATCTTGAACTTCAATTTCTTGTAAAGCTACTTTGATGGACTATAGTGGAAATTAAAGCATTAAAGAAATTCTGTTACATGTGGTCATAAAGGTGTATAATTGCTAATTATGTTTTCTAATATGAACCTTTAATTATACAGGCAGCCCCACAGAGACATGCAGTCTCATTTACAAGAGAGACCTGTTTACCTAACATGCATGTCTTTGGATGTCACCTTCCACCTACGTTGTGGATATAGCTGGTTGAACATAAAAAAAAACCTGTTTAGAAAATATAGAATATGGACTAATACAAAACAAGTGGCAAAATAGCAGGAGAGAGAGGAGGAGCTGAACACTCCTTGTAAACCCCCTGGTTTAAATAGCCTGTCTTTTAACGATTTCATTGCACCCTGCTGAGTTACAAATAATTTATATATAAAGTAGAATTTAAACAAACACAGAGTCTAATAAAGCTTTTATTGTAGAGCTTTTGCTTTGCAGCTGAAGAAACATTATCCTTTAGCCCCTCTGAGACGATATAATGAACTACTTTCTGAAGATCTGATACAGCTCAGTTTGCTCTTCGTTAAATCTGCACACTGAAACACAACATGTCACGAGCCGACTTATAATTTAACCAAATTTTGCCCCTGAAAAAGCCATATGACACGCGCGCATTCATTCTGAACAAATTCACGAATACAACTTTATTTGATCCCTTTTTTATTGATTTCATCGCCATAAATGACATCTCTCTCCTCACCCGTCCTTGTATGTTTTGCAGTAACTTCCTGATTAAAAATTTAATTCGTCTTTATTTTCTTCTTCTTCCTCCCCCCCGGGCTGTAAGTGGGGGCCTGTTGTTGCTTTGATGAAACTGTATCGCAACATGTAGACACCTGTGGAGCTGAACGGCGCATTGGAGCGGTGCTGGGGGCGGATGAGCTACAAATGAGCGCAGGGACGCGCCTCAGCGGGAAGCCCGATCAGATTTACAGCTTCCGAGTCGCCCTTTCTCACCTAATGAGCGCACTCTCAATGCCACTGATAGGAGAGGAGACAAAGGACTCTTTAATGGGGAGGGGGGAAGCTTGAAAAGAAAGGATTTGCTTGTGTAAAGGAAGGCAAACAAGAGCCCACCTCACCTGGACAGGCTGCAGATCAACTTTACGCACGACATTTTTTCTTTTACGCCCAACAGTTTTTACTATTGGAGTTTAATGATGCGCCGAGGCGGATTATTCTTCTGAGATTCCCTCTGGACTTTCAGCTGGCTTGTGAGTGACCTGAGGCCCGGTGTTTTTTGTTGTTTTCTTTGCCCCTCCACAGACATTTGCTAGAAAATGGAGTGTGTGCCTTTAAGGCGCCCGACTGCCTGTCGCTTTGTGCTGCGCAGAGACTGACGCCCTCTGGACACAGTGGACACTTGAGCGGCGGCAGAGCACCATCCTGGAGAGGTTCAAAGAAAAAAACAGCCACTGTCCCCCCTTAAAAAAAGAGAGAAGAAGAGACCTTGTTAACTGCATTGTGGTGAGCTTTTATTATTATTTTTTAAATCTAATACCTTGATCTGATCACTGTTGTTTTTTATTGTGTTTTTTTTTGCGTTCGACTCGCTTGTGGCTGCGTGCGAGGGAAACTTTTCAGCTAAAAAAGAAGAAAAAAAGAGGTGAAGAAAAGCGCCCAGGAATGAGGGAGCTAATGTTCCTCACATGTTTTTTTTTCTCTCTCTCTTTCTCTCTCTCCGTCACGTGAAAGGAAATAATGTGCAGCAAGTGTTGAGGTGTAAGAGCAGAGCAGAGAGATCGGATTGTGTGATTAAGCTCCGCACATGGGGCAGAAAATGAAGGGAAGGGAGCTGATGTTGCCAGATGTGTGAAAGTAAGCTGGCTTTGAATGAAATGTGACGCAGGCCTTTTGCATGAGAAAGCAGTGATTGCCTGTATGTTTGCATAACATTTGCATCTACTTTTTTAGTTTCCAGGCAGCTTAAAGTTGATCAGAAGCTCCTAAATGCTTTGTTTTTGTCAGGTTATGCAGCTTCTCTTGATCTTTTTTGGAAGTTTCTACTTATTTCTGTTTGTCCTGTGTCTCCTGTTGCTGTAGGTGTTTCCTGTTCTGTCAGGATGAGGCCTGGTCAGCTGATTCTCGCCGCCACCGCAGCTCTCCTCTTCCTCCTGTCAGGACTATCTCTGACCTCCGGCTGCAACAAAGCCCTCTGCGCAAGTGACGTCAGCAAGTGTCTCATCCAGGTAAAGACACTCTGTGACTTTCAGGCCTTTCAGATTTCTTTTAGTCTCTGTGGAATGATGCACTCGGCTTTAAGTGTGTTGATTTTCTCTGCAGATAAAAGCAGGAAAGTGCATCCAAGTTCAAGCTTTTCTTCCTCCAGCATTACAGCTGGTTCACATAAACACACACTGTTGATTCTCCTGATAAAAACTCATATTAAGAGTTCTCCTAAAAAGCCTCAGACATCCAGTCCAATCTTACTTTTTTAATGCGTTGGAAACTTTAATAAAAGTACACAGCAGCATTCCTCTGACTTTGGAGCTGAAATTTCCTCGTGTTCTTCTCCTGTTGTTGCTTCTCAAAGCGAGCGTGTCAGCTTTTCACAAGTTCTCATGATCTCCAGCAGCAGCCAAAGTCGAGTTACGATCTGCCAGGACGAGATGGAGATCTGGAGCTGAGAACAAAGATGGGATGTGTGGTGAAGAATGCAGATGCATTCCTTCGATAAGCCAAGAGAAGTCAGGATAGAGGAGTTTTCCAGAAAGCGGAGATGGGAATTTATTCAACTTTCACCTGATCTGCTTTTAGATTTACTCTTTTATTTCCTTCTCAGGCTCTTGTAAGCCTCCCTGACTTTTTCTTTTGACTTTCTAACATCATTTCCTCCCTGTCACTTTTCCCCCCTCCTGTCTGAAGCTCAGTTTGTGTTTGTACGAGGGGCGCTTCCCACCACAGATCCTTTCCAGTATTTTCATAATTTTGAGGGAAAAAGCCGGTGGAGGTGTGGGCCTTTTTCCCCTCCACCTGTCGAACTGAATTAGCTGCTGTTTGTCCTCCGTCCTGCCTCTCCCATTAACATCTGTAAAGTACAGTCATTAACTTCAGCTGCCATTTCACCTCAGCCAGCGTGAGGGTGAGCTGCAGGTAGCTGGAACAGTTTAATATGTAAATAAAGACTTTTGTCTGGAAATACGATGTGCAAACTGTTAAATCAGCTGACATCAATGAACTAGAACTGTGAGTATGCAGGATTAGTCTTTACCAGTTGTTCAACAAGATGAATGCCCATTATGCTTTAAAGCTTGGATTAAAACAAGCTATTTGAAGGATTTTTGTTGTTGTTTTTTAGGTATTTTTAAGTCCTAAAATGAGCTTCATCAATATTTAAAGCCCCAGTGCAAAGTAAATCATTGTGATGTTTGTATCCTAGTTAATCTGCAAAAAATGAAACCCGTCTACTTGTGTTAATCTGCTGTAGGTGATACATATAAGCAGGGGAGCAAAAATAACCTACAGGGTTTGTTTTGATTTATTGGTTCAGGACCCTGTTATCTAAACAGCCTAAAAACCAGTTTGCATTTGGTCTTCAGGACTTTGAGGAGGTCTGAGTTGGTGCCATGCAGTTGCTGCTGCTTCTTTAATATCTGTTTGAAATACAGCGCTTGCAACATGTGGACAGAGTAAACCCAGAAACTGCATGTGGTCTCAAGACTCACATGCCAACAGTTGTCAGCCGTACAACAATCATTCTTACAGGCAGCAATAAAAGAAAAACAGGGCTTAGATGAAGACGTGAGGCTACATCCGCACCGCGGCAAACGTTTTAAGAACTGTGTGTGTTCACACAAAAGCACTGAGAACGCACTTGTAGGTGGTTGTTGTCATGGAAATGGATCAGAGAGGAAGACATAAACTTGTGTTTGTGTAACAAGATGGTTGAGAAAGGAGCTAAAAAGGAGGCATTTATGTGGGCTGATGATGAGGTACAACTTTTTCAGGTTACACCATTGTTGTCTTTGCACATGCAGGTTGAAGGACAGGTGGGGCTACAGCATCAGTGTGTTGTAAACATGGAAACGAAATGGTGAAATTTTTTACATTTACTCTGGGACCTGGTTTCAAATCTTAAACTTTTTTAGGCTGCATGTGGACAAAAGATCTAAGTGATAAAAACTTAAGAGGATAAACCTAAACTTGTCTCTGTGTGAACATGAGTGTGCAACTTTAAGCTGCATCGACAGCAGCCCATCTGATTCAAATCCTACTTCATTTACTCAGAAAGTCTGTTTTGTTAGGGGAGCTGTGAATGCACGACCAGACTGATGTGGATCAAGGAAGCAAATTCTGGTCCACCTACAAGCGTAGGTCTCAGTCTGCTTCAAGTAAACCAAATAGGGGAAATGGACTTCAATGCAAGGGAATTTTGTAAGTAAACACAACCAAAGCATCTGCCTGTGTAGAACGATAGCCGGGAGAAATGGCTTGTGTCAGATGGAATAAAAATTAGGTAAAAGTTCTGATAGACATATGATCAACCCTAGACCACTTGGGTCAGATACAGCTCCATATTTTGCTCTTATATTGTGGAAACAGAAGTTGTCCTGCATTATGCAAAAGATGAACAGGTTGCCTTGTTTGTCTTGTTTTGTTCTTTAGTAATTATCGATGTGAAGGGGAATATGTTATTTAAGAGGTCCAATTTGTTCGACTACGTGCAGTGTGAGCTGAATGTTGCAACCCCAAACTGAACTGAGTCCCCAGCTGTTCCAGGTCTAGAAGACTGCTAGGTGTGAATGAACCCTTACAATCATAATTCAAATTTAAAGGAAAATTTGAAAACACTTTTTTTTTTTTTTTTTTTTTTTTTTTTTAGATTTCTAGAACTTTGAAAACATACTTTTAAAGGTGATTTTTGACTTCCTGTCATACACTAACCCTGTTGCTTTCTTTATTTGTACAGTTTTGTAAAGGTTGCTTGAAAAGTTAACAGTTTGCTGATAACTAGTTTTCCTGTTTTCATCAAATTTGTACCATATTGCATTTAATTACTTTTTAAACCGGACAATCTCTAGACGTTTCCTAAGGTTTTTATAGATGCATAAACAATAATTACACTGTATAATGAGTCTTTTTATTTTCTAAAGGGAAATTTAGTTGTATTTTCATCACTAAACAGGCATTTGCTCAGCTTGTTGTGGATCCATCGTGGGCATGGCAGACTCTGGAGGTTTATGCATGGATTTTATTACCAGTCTAGAGGTTGTGCACATTAAAAGAAAATAAAGCTGAAAATATTAGGAAATACTGCTTAATGCAGCAAACCTAACTACCTACCTGATGGGGTTGCAATCCTATCCTATTCCTATCCTATTTGTTAAGATAATATAAAAAAGGCATTTTTACAATACTGTCATTTAATTATGTAGCTCTATTATACATAAATAATGTCTGTTAATGATTTAGTTGACAGCGATACCACAAATTAGTGAATGATGTTTATTTTTGTCAGACCCAAAAGTAACGTCTTGAAGTTGCTTAAAATTTTTTATTTTGGACATCAAAACAAAAAAGTTGGCATGCCATCACTTTATGAAAAGCAGTGAGAAACAAACATCTGGAAATGTTTCTTAACAAATGACCTGCAATGACCTGACAAGTTATTTAATGTTGTTTTCAGCACAGCACATGATGTTGTTTTCCACATCTTACATTTGAAGTCTGTCTGCTCTGTACATATGTGAGCTAAACAAGTCAAAGATAATGGATCATTTTCTCCCAGATTTCTGCCTCTGGTGGATTTCTGTCTCTTCTTTTTGAAGACTTGTTTTCATCTTGAATTCTTTCCTTCTGTCTTTCGTTTCTTGAAAACATGAGCCTGCGCCTCTACTTTCAGAAGGCTTATTTGTCCTGATGGATTCCTGCTCAGGACAACGAGCCCTGTAGATTCCACGACCCCACCGACACCAACTCGCTAGCTGTCAGAGACGAGAGCAGTGGTGTGTGTGCTGTGAAGGAGAAACTTCTCCGCCTCTAGCCTCCATGTAGACGCTCCATGTTGCCTGTGATTAGTGGGATCTGCTGTCTGACGCTCGCTTTTACGCTCTGCTGCCATCTCAAGTCATTTGTCTGAATTCCCTAAAACCCCTGAGGGTGGGAGAACATGAGTGGAGGTAGAGGAGGGAGGGGAGGCTAAGGTCAGGAGGAGGTGTGTTTATATGTGTGTGTGGGGGGAGGTTGGTTGAGGGAAATGTACATTTAGGAGCCAGAGAAGTGTGCAGAGATTCATAAGCCAGCTCTGGCCAGACTAGGCAGGGTGGGGCAGCAGATTTCAAAGCTAAAACTCAGCAGCAGTCACTCGTTCTTCAGCACGAGGCAGCACATGTTCACTTTCTCTCCACAGTGCTTTTGTCTCTCTGCAGCTGAGGTTTGACGGATTGCAGTGGTTTCCATTTGAGTGCAAGAGAAGCCTAAAAAGAGTGTTTTAAGATAACCTCATCCATCTCAGTGGGGAAATTGCTGTTGGATGGTTACTATGACCGCTTGTCTCGATTAGGCTGTCCATTAGTGTTACAAATGTTTTTTTTTTTTCTTTTTTCATTTTTTTTTCTGTAAAATGTCAGAGGTAAATAATGAAGTGTACAGCACAAAGTTTTTGGCAGTGTACTGAGTAAAACAAATAACCTATTAAAAATAATGTTTAGCAACCTTTTTTTTTATTTAAATTTTTAATTTAATCATGTTTTGGTGATCAGATAGCTGTAATAGTTCTCAGAAGTAGTCCATTGGCTTTTTTAAAAACGTTTTTATACTTTTTTTTTTTTTTTTTTTTTTTTTTTACATAAAATAAAACCTGCTTCATTGTACAACCAGCCCAAAACAAAAAGTTTACAAACGAGTAAACATGACTCATCTTTTTAGCACAGTATAGACTGGACCAGGGCCCTTTGGCAAGTTACAGGTTTCAAGTTACTGTTTCAACAGTGGTAGATAAATGGATTTTAATAGATGAGCATAAATGCTGTTTTACCATAAAGTATACTAGACTCGATATTTCAGTGTGAAAGATGAGCAAAGGACAAAGCTAAAACTTGGCTAATGGCCTTTTATGGCCCATTCACACCAGCTTTTTTAATTTAAATCCAAGTCTGTTTGCTTGGAAAGTCAGCCTTGTTTGGGTAATTGCGTTGTTTTAATCCTGGGTCAGTCATACTATTCATTTTCCTCTTTAATTTGGCTTTTAAAGCAATCAAAGCCAATTTTTCCTAGTTTGATTAGCTAGATGAAAATAGCTAGCCTAGCTAGGTTAGCTGTTTTCATCCTTTCACTCAGCTTTTCTTCCGTCAGCTATATTTAGCTCATTTAATTAATTTTGTACATAACATGCAGTCATGTGAGACACTTTTGTTATAATGCTCTTGCAAATAAACATTTTTCTTCAACACCTAAATGAAACTGGCACTCTAATGTAAATCCCCCTTCTTTCTAAAGAGTCATATTACTAAATTTTCTCTTTAAGTAGGAATTTTAAAACTAACAAAGCTAATCATCTCCTAAGCTAGAAAAAGATAGCTAACCTAGCTAAGGAGCTATTTTTATGTCGATTTTACCCCCTTTGATAAATCAAGCTAATTTAGTTGGTTTCAGGCTTAACACACAGACATTAATAGTATTAATAGATTCAGCTATGGCTTCAAGGGAAAAGAAAACATTAATGTGATTTCAGACAAGAAAAGTATTCTTGCTGCCTCTAGGCTAAATGCTAGCTAGTGCTAACTCCATCTAAAATTTAGCTCTTATTCTCTTGTGTTTAAAAAGTATTATTTCCTGAATTGTGAAAGAGCTTCATGTTTTGTCCCCTGAGCAGCTGTTTAGTTTTTATAATACCACCTTTGAGAGTCATAGTTAGTCATAGGATCAGATCTTGATCAGAGGTTTGGGGATAGAGAGGCCGGTGATTAAGTGAGCTGTGTGTGATTTTGCAATCCCTCACTTGTGAGTCATTGGAGAGTCTTTTATCATTGCTGAGACTGTTTACGGGGAGGAGATGGTTTCTGTGGAGATATAAAAGAGAAGTGGGGAGGAAGGGAGTAAGAAAGGTGGAAAAATAAAGAAGAAAGGAGAAAGAGGGAGCAAACAAAAGAAAGAGGGGCTCAGAAGGAGGAGGAAAGTGTGCAGTTGTAGGGGGAGCAGTCATGTTCGGGTCTCCAGGTGTTTTCTTCTCTCTCCCTCCCTCCTCCTCTTCCTCCCCCATCATCGTGACCTTGACGTTGAGGAATGTGCTCCCTGTTCTGTGTCAGGAGGGAACACAGGGGAGGAAGAGCAGTCTCGCCCACTTTCAGCCCTACCTACATGGTTTTAGTTCTGAATCCTATGCTGGCGCTACAACTATAAACACAAACTTAACTGAAGCACGGGAATTCATTTGTTTTTGTGTGTTTGTGTATTAGGATCCGCAGCAGTCTCACATTTTCTAGATGTTTGCAGAAGTTTTTTTTTTCATATTAACATAAATATCCTACAGTATAAAAATTTAACAGTACAAGTTCAGCAGGAGGCTTTGCTTTTTGCTGTTTTAACAAGCCTGTTAATGAAGAAGATATTTTACATTATCACAATTTATTTTGTACATGTAGCTACTTCTAATTCAAGTTCCCAAAACAAAGACCTTGCAAAGGCTTTGATGCTTTAAGATCAACTGTAAGTCCCTGAAGAAATTAACAGAAAGTGTAGGGAAAATATGGGTTTTATTTAAACCTGTTTCCCAATAACTGGCTAAGCAGCTCTCTGGGTCATGCTAATGTTGCATTCTCTACCTCCATTGCAGAGATTCGGGGAAATGAGTCACATTTAACATAAAATCTATCGGCCAGTAAACCGGTAGTGCTGTGTGAGGGGTTGCAACTTCCAACCTCATGAACTGATCAAGGTTTCCCTCCTCCCCACAACCATCTATGTGACAATCATTCACCATGGTAACATCTTATCCTGTCTTCATTTTAGATAAATCATTTGTTCATGCCCAGTCTCAAAGTCTAACCACAGTATTTCCATCACGTTCAAGTCCAGACTTTGGATCTTTGGATCAACACCTTGGTTCTTTTTCAGTCAGTCTTTTGAGGCCTTGCTGCTGTGTTTAATTTTTTTTTATTAATTTTTGTTTCATTGTCCTGTTGCATGACCCAATTTTCTCCAAGCTTTAGCTGTCAGACAGATGGTCTTTGACTCTAGAAAACTTGTTTGTAGGTTAGTATGTAGGGGAGTTTATGAATGGCTCAATGAATGCAAGGTGCCCAGGTAATGTGTGAGAAAAACAAGCCCAAATTATTAGCCCCTCCACCACCATGCTTGACGGTTGGTATGTGTTTGTGTTTGGTTTTCTCCAAACATGCTGCTATGACCAAACCTCTACATTTTGGTCTTGTGGTGTGTTCAGATACAACTCGGTAAACACAAGCTGTGCACCCATGTTCTTTTTAGAGATAAGCAGCTCCTGGAGAACTTTTAAACAAAACATACTTTTTCATCTCATCCCTCCTTTTCTTGTGATTGTTCTGTAATGAACAGACAACCGAATGTCTGTGTTTTTATTGAGGTTAAAGGGAATTAGTTAATTAAGTTTATTTGACTTGCAAATACTGACTGCCACTAACCTCTTAGCTCTAATTTTCTCCCTCAGATGCAGTGAGGGAGACATTTTGTGTGTATTAAGAAACTCTCTTCACACATATTACCATGTTTAACTTAAAAGCAAACACACTAACAGAACGTAAGACCCTGGTTGTAATAAACAGCTATTATCTTTTATGAAAAAAGCCTGAAACGTGTCTCTCAGTCAGACCTTTATCTTCTCCTCAGTTTACATAAAAGAAAAAAATGTGAATGCTGTGAAGGTAAACGTGTCAGGACCTGTTCTGTTCATGAGTGAAAATGCTTCTCCTTTTTCTGAACTATCGCTGTGGTCCATGGACGTCTCACATTCTTTGATAGATGCCACACATGCCACATGTAGCTTACAGTTGCTGCGTCTTGTAATGGCTCGTGTCCGGTAATAGTTATTTCCTATCAGCAACCCTGCTATTGTCATTTCCGTTGACACCTCCTGTTTTCACAGCTTGTCTATGTGTTGCTTTCTGTCTGCTGTGTCATTTTTACCTTTGAAGTTACTAAAATGTATAATAAACACAAATCTTTAGGTTTCATTTTGATGTGAGGAATAGTTGCATTTTTTTTTAATTATTATCTTGGTTCAGTTGAGCAGCAACAGTTTTGACCAAAGCAATAGAAATGGACAAATTACTTGTGATTCTGGGTGATAAACATGGTTAATTCCAGTATATTTTAACTGATACCCTATATTGGTCTTGGAACTATTCCTACACCCCAAATAGGTTGGTGGTATAATGATGGTGCTTCCACGGTGGTCTACAAATTTTGTTGCCTGCATCAAATATCTAAGTCCACATTGTCACTATAACTTCCTGCACATTGGGTTTAAAGATGTTTCAAAAGCCGGCGACTGAATCCACTCATAAACACATGAAAACATGTTTATGTCTTGAAGAATTTTGGCCACTGGCAGCTACCGTCCATTCACAAGTCCCTATACCTCTCTTTAATGCAAGACACAGTGATTCTTACACTATTTTTAAGAGCAAAACTACAATTATAAGTTGTAAATATATCAAGAAAGTTTCAAGCTGACTCAAACTATGTCAGTTTTTTATGGACAATTAAGTTATGTATCAAGTGAAACTAAATCTAGTTATCATGCTGTTTTGTCCAATATCTTGGTGACAGAAGTGTTAAGGATTGTTGCAGATTATCATTGGTTTTGTTTCATGTTGCTGTGTTAAGCTAATGCATGTTTCTATGTGTTTCCTGCAGGAGCTTTGTCAGTGTCGTCCGTCCGATGGGAACTGCTCCTGCTGTAAAGACTGCATGCTCTGTCTGGGGGATCTCTGGGAAGAGTGCTGCGATTGCGTGGGTGAGTGCAGGGGTTTAATATATTAGCAACACATATTAAACCTGACTGGAAGTGGTCTGCATTATTTTGAACTTGGAAATCTTTATTCTATGCCTTTATGCAGACTAAGCAAGGATCTGCGTGACACATGTATGGTGATAAGTGCTGGAGCTTAACATCTAATAATGACATTAGTGCATATTCAGAGACACATATAGATTTTTAACAATAAAGCCAGTATGCTGCTTTTACTTTGAAATTCAAAGTGCAAATTTTGGATCATCTGCATTAAACACGGATATACCAGATAATATTAAAGCTTCAAATAACTAGTGAATCATACCACATCATAGCTAAATTTCTTAATTAAAGTAGTTATAATTTTGTTCATATTTGTTTGAAGTGTCACTTTGAAAGGTTTGACATGGCTGCTTAAAAACCAATAACCTGTAGAAATTTCTTACTGGTCAATCAGTAGTTGTGTTTTTTGTTTTTGTTTGTTTGTTTGTTTGTTTGTTTTTTGTTTGTTTTTTTACCAATACAACAAAGTAAAAACATTTAAAACCTTTAAAAATCAGAAATACTAAGTTGTAGATATTCAAAAGCTAGCATAAACCCTGTGAATTATGAGTCAGCATTTATTTTTTTCATTACTCTTCATATTAATAGTCAACAACGGGCTCTGTCTGTACTTGTTTTACAAGGTTCTCAACAAGTTTTAAGCCAGAGATGTTGTGTTAAGCTATTTTTAACCAGTGAAAAATAGGATATGAAATGCAGTTAATTCTGGCCTTGAGCTCTACACTCAGTTATTATTAAATCTTGTTGGTTTCTCAGTTGCTGCCAAGGACTTTCTCTCAATGTGGAGCCTATTAATGTTGAGATAGGGGCTGTAATGCACTTTGCTGAGAAGGTCACAGGTTTAAAAAGCCCCACTTCCTTCAGAGTGTTGTTGCTCTGATACAAGATGAGTGTGAAGTGAGTGAAGCCAGAGATATTGAGCGTGTCTCTGACGCTGTGTGAAAGCATAGTGCACAGACAAAAACATTATCACCAAGAAGAAGGGGCTCCACATATGAACAGGAAGTCAAGATTTCTTTTAGAGGATCAAAAGATGGAAAAGATGTAAGACAGAGGTGACAACAGTGTTGGATCCTTCTTTGCTTTTCACCTTCTTAGGTGTGTGAGTCTTGGAAAAATCCAGTGTATTGAATTTCTGTGAAAAGTATTTGACTTTAATCTCCTAAAGTCTCTGTCAGATACCACAAACCCTGAAAAGACTTGTTCCCTGATGCATCCTCAATCATGGTTCCTCTCTTCTAAATTCTCTGTCCTTCAGATGGGGTTTAGGAATGAGGACATTTGTTAAAATACACTGCCTGTCCTAAAAACGAGTAACACTAATCATTTTATTGGACCACTTTAGTTTTGATTACAGCACCCATTCACTGTGGCATCGTTTCAATAAGCTGTCGCATTTATTTTTGTCCAGAGCGGCATGAATTTTTATGATGATTTCACCAATCGTTTAAGTGATCATTGATCATTTATGATTATTTTCCCGTCACATTCCTCTAACACGATGGTTCCCCGCTATCCTTCCTGTTGTTAATAATGCGTTGCACAGATCTTAACCCAATCTTTTCGGCATGTTTATTCTGCTTTTTGCCAGTAATTTGACCAGAAGCAGACAAACATCTTTTCCATGACAACAGGATGTGTTGTTGTTGAAGAAATAAGAAGCTACTCAATGCATCTCTTGGGTTAAAACATTTGTTGCCAGCTGAAACATCATCATACATGCAGTAACTAGCCAAAGGGAAACTCTTACTGCTTAGATAAATCCAGGTGGAAACTTTTTTTCTCTCTCTTTTTTTTTTTTTTTTCGCAAGGCAGTGTGTTTGGCTGAATTATTTTCTGAGGAGATGAGGCGATCCTTGCCTCAATAAGAAACTAAACAACTGCGATGGACAACTACAAGAAAAAAACAATGAATAAAGCTTTTATTCTGGGATTGGTTAAATCTCTGGAAATATCTGTGATATTATCATATTTAGGAAAACACTGACCAGTCCCGTCAGTTTATTCTGGCTCAGACTGGAAACAGCTGGCAAGTCGTGTCATTTTAATCATAGCCAGTCATTTTCAGTCCCCCTACTGTGTATACAGTCTTCTCTGAAACTAAACTTTTTGCATATTAGTAGAAATTTTACATATGAATGTTTATTCCAATTTTGTTTTATCTTTTCTTATTCACATCTTCCAAAAACAAAACAAAACCTCCAAAAGGAATCCCACCTTCAGATTCTAGTAGCATGGGGAGCCAGGTTGGGACCTTGCCACCTCTGATCCTGTCCCTGCAAACCAGTAAGCTCTCAGATCAGCTTTGACAGACATATATTACTCTGCCTGCTGACAAGGAGGCTTTATTAAAGCGCTTTCATGTGGAAAACAAGAACAAGAATCTGACACTGAGCACTGAACTCACTGCTGCTGCAGCACAGATGTTGGGGCAGTGTTTTCCTCCCAGACAGGCCTTTTACAATACACTGAGGATAGCTTGTAGCTTTAGGCAAGTATATAGTCTTCATTTATGTTTATATTTTTTCCCCTTGCCACTAGCTTTATGTCCACTTTAAGTTACCACTCAAAACATGTTATCTGTGCCAAAACTGTGACTGCTTTGAAGTGTGTATCTGCGAGTGGTTAGAGGAGCGGCGGGGAGAGGACAGTTTGGATTTTAGGAGGAAGGGAGGAGGAGGGAGGGAGGACCCATGAGTAAGTTTTATCTAAAACAGCTGCTCCGGTCCTGCTTTTTAGCATCGGTTTGTAATTCCAATCCTCTGTCAAAGTCCTCTCCCCATTAAATGATTTACCCATTAGCTATAATTCACTTTGACTCATTTAAAGGACTAGAAAGATCATATCTGGGGATGTGGGGACTTTGTCAAGTAATTACTACTGTATGTGGAAATTAAATGAAGTGTTAAAAAGACCTTAATTGAGACAAGGCAGTTTTGACAGCGGTGTGGTTTTGCAAAACTGGTCCTATGTGCTGAAAATATGTATAGATTGAAGTGAAGAAAACCCAAATTACTTGATTTTGTATAGGTTTTTGAATCCTTGTTTATCTTTTTCCATCAGGGATGTGTAACCCCAAGAACTACAGCGACTCTCCTGCTACATCAAAGAGCACAGTCGAGGAGCTGCACCGCCCGATCCCCTCGCTGTTCCGTGCCCTCACTGAGGGTGACGCGCCGATCAACATGATGGTGGTGTCCTTCCCCGTTGCAGAGGAGCTCTCGCATCACGAGAACCTGGTTTCCTTTCTGGAGTCGCTCGACAACCAGCATCAGAATGTGTCGGTGCCTGGCAATAGCATCCACACCAGCTACGACAACCAAGGTAACATCCGGAAATGTATTAATTCACACCTGACTACCTGCTCTGTTCAAGAATTCATGTTTGTTTCTTTGTTTTTTGGTTTGCTTTTTTTCCCCTAACAATACATTGATAAAGCAACTCATGTGCTTACGCTTATTGTCTTACTTTCTCATGAGATAATAGACAGATGTTATGATATTCATTTATTTATCTAAGAATTTGCTGTTGTTTACTTACTCTTCCATTTATGATGGCAAGCCACAACAACAGACCCAAACCATGATACTAACCATATGTTTTACAATTAGAATTTGTTTGGGAATTTAGCGATGTTTTGAGGTCACATTCATGCAGAAATGGAGAATAAATCTGAGAAGGTCAGAAATTATTTCCCCCATTGTATATGAGGCATGTCTTTTTAAAGTTTTTTTTTTTTTTAAGATAAATGTAGTGCTGAAACATTGATAAAATCATTAACAGCTAATTGTTTAACATTGATCAAGACAGTTAAGTGAATTAAGCCTGGAAAAAAAAAATTCATGTTACGTTTCCTTCGTAGTTCTGGTTTCATGTTGGCACTGTGACTCTAGGAGATAAAAAAACCTCTACCGAGATAGACTCCCCCCTCTGCTGTTTTGTGTTGGTTTTCAATAATAAATGACTGTTGAGCTTCAACACCAGATTACTGTCTGAGCTGCTCATTACACTATGTTTAGTATAGGGCGGCATGGCTCCGTGGGTACAGTGGTTGTCTTGTAGACTGAGGGTTGCCGGTTTGATTCTGGCCTGGAAGCTCATGTTGAGGTGTCCTTGAGCAAAACACCAAACTCCAAATTGCTCTTGTTGGGTTGTGGTTGAGCGCCTTGCATGGCAGCTTCCCCACCATCAGTGCCTGAATGGGTGAATGGGACGTATGGTGTAAAGTGCTTTGGGTGTCGTTTCAGGTACAGTAAAGTGCTATATAAATGCAGACCATTTACTATAGGAAAAACACAGTTGATAATTAAAAAATGTGAGTAAATTTAACTTTATTAATGCCTTTGGGCATAGCAGGGCAACAACGGCTCCAGCAATGTGTTCAATGAATGACAGTGTGCCATCAAAAAGAATCAGAACAACTGAGTTTTAAGGTCTGAAAGTTGTGTAGTGTTGCTTTAAGATAAAAGTAGTTTGCAACAAATATGTGCTATTTAACCTTTTGATACCTGAATTTATTTACAATTATATAAAAACAAAATAAAAAATAGCAAAACAGAAAAGACTGTAATAAAATAAAATATTAAATTAAATAATTAAATAATAAATAAATACTATAAACTAAAACATGCAAATGAAAGTAAATAAATTATTACAAATCAATTAAATAACTCAGTTAAATAAAAATATTAAAAAATTTAAGAAGACTGGAAGTTGTTTTTGTTGATAATTTGCATGAAGGGGTTAAGGGGGCAGAACGTTAGAAATACTTTTTTTTTTTTTTTCATGGCAGACATTTTTGACTTGAAATAGTTGGACAAGCTTGAAAGTATTAATGAGGGCTGCATTCCACCTCTGCACCTGTGCATGGCGTGCTGCTTCGTTATAGAACGTGCACAAAAACAAAACGTCCTCTAAATGGAATGCGGCCCTCATTAATACACCTGTTTATTCCCTGTTATTTCCACTCATTTCATGTCCGCCATGAGAAAAAGCTGCTGTCAATGTGGCATTGATGTCTTAAAAGGGTTTGCACCAAATAAATTAATGGTGGTCAACTAGAATTTCCTCTTCTTAGCATTAAGATTACTTTAAGTATAAAAAGCCTGCATAATGGCTGTGACAAGGCAATATCAAGAGAAAGTTGTGATTTTGTTTTTTGTTTTTTTTTTTTCCATTTGATTATGTCCAGGAGATTGAGTTCTTTTATTAGTTCCACGTGTGCTATAATCAACATGAGATTATGCATAATTTGGTAGCAGTCTTTAAATGGTTTTCTATGATGACCCTGTTGTAGTAAAATTAGAGCTGAAGCCGAATAACGAAAAGGGCAACGCTTGAGTTTGATTTTCATCCTCTGAATTGGAAAGTGCTGCAAAAGATTTCCAGTTAAGGGCATAATATCTGGGTTGAAAATGTTGCTCTTCTGCCATCTTTTACTTTTATTTGTGGCAGTTTTGGCTCCAGTTCTCCTTGCAATAAAATCTAAGAGCATTCCCACAAAGCTGAGCGGTTAACTCATTACACTCACTGAAACATGTGGAAGCAAATTTATGCCATCTCTTTCGTAAAAGTAGGAGCACTGAGGGTTAATCACTTGTTCTGGTAAACAGTGTTTGCAGTATTTATGACTCACTTGTTTTGCCCATTCTTTTTTATTTTAATTTCAGAGAACATGTGCACGGTGGTCTACTTTGACGACTGCGTGTCCATCCGTCAGTGTAAACTATACTGTGAGTCAATGGGAGGATCAAAGTACCGCTGGTTTCACAACGCTTGCTGCCAGTGCATCGGACCGGAGTGCGTGGACTACGGCAGCAAGGCTGTGAAGTGTTTGAACTGTCTGTTCTGAAGGGTGGGCACATATTGGTACCAAATGTCTGGTCCGTCCCAGAGGACTGAGGACAGAGGAACTTATGACTGTTATGTGTTAGCATTCCTCAGTTACCTTGTAAAATACCCCCCAAAGCCCCTCTCCTATCCCTGCAAAATGTTTTATTCTGCTGTTATTGTTTCACTGTATATTTTTAGATATGTTTTCAATAGTGTTTTTTTTACTAGAGGTGTATATGAATAATGTATTTTTGCAATAATGGTCAGCTAAATCCCAGTCTCATGCCAAATAAAGACAAATTTGGTGACATGGACTGTTTTTGTTTCACACTAGAGTCTTATTTTAAAATAAATGTATGATTTGTGATATTTTTTTTTTAAAAGAAAAATAACCTAAAATGCATACAGCATTAGCAGAAATATAAATGTTGCTCTTCCAAGTTGCCTTTTTCCTCCTCTAATCTTAGTTTAATGTTGCCCGAGTCAGGAAATACATCATTTCCTGGGGAAACAACGTTGTTATTATTCCATTCTGGTCCACAGGTGTTCAGTGCTCGCTGACCATCTCATGCAAGCCAAGGGGAAAACATTTACTGATGCCAATCTCTCACCGCCGCACACAAATGCTCTTTGTAATGCCAGTACATTTTCAAAAAGCAGCAGGGTGCCCTATCACTGATTATGTTCCCAATTGGCATGCAACAGCAGTTTGCACAGACTCATCTAGCAGACGCACAATGAGACCTTGTTTGTCTTTTTTTGTGATATTGAATCCCGACCTCATTTCGCCACTGCAGCTGTGGTTTGGAGCATACGGTGCCAACAAAGATCATCAGAGGACTAATTTGTTTCATATGTTGGGATGACCACCAGTTCTCCAAGTCCAACCACAACGTTTGGGAAAGTACACATGATTCAGAATAGCAAGTGGTTTCACCAAATTTAGATTATAGCTGCAATTCCAAATGCTATTTGACAGTTTCTCTTGTGGAGCGGATTAAATAACAGAGAAGTTGTGCTTAGGATCAAAATGACACCACAGCCTAAACATTCTCCATTAAATCCAGACTTTTTCTGGCCAAGAAACCTACAGACTATACAGAGGTTACAGCAGCTCTCCATTTAGAAAGCAACTACATTTTCAGTTTTGTTGACATTTGTAAAAAGGATCCTTTTTAAGAAAAGTTGTGTCAAAAAACAATATTATTTATAAGTGACACAGCAAAGACATTCAAAGTCTTGGAATATTAAAAATATATACTCATTTTGAATTTTATGCCAGCAACATGTTTCAAAAATGTTGGAATGGGCTTAAGTAAGTAAATATATTAACAGAGTGGTTTAATGCATCCTATTGAACATTTCAAGTATACGTTAAATAGCAACTGGTCCGTATGTTGTTTTTATAACCAAAGAGGTAAACTTTGAAGGTAGCAAACATAATGGTGGTCAATTAGATGAGATTAAAAAAAAAGAAAAAAAATCAAAGTAAAATTGCAAATAAGATTTTAACACTAAATATTCAGTCATGGACTGGGTTGTCTTTGCAGGCAATCACATCTTTTAAACATTTGCCACGTATGTATCACTGTTTTCTTCAGTTCTGTGCCATTTATGAAAGAAAAGAACAGGCTTAAAATCTGGTAGTGTTAACAAGGCTTAAAATTGTGAAGAAATCTCTGTATGCCTGTACTTGATTAAAATCAAATAGCGAATGTTATTGATATTCATGCTCTCAAACACCACAGCATTAAAAACAGAAATGAATATGTCGTGGAAATTGTTGCATAGTTTCATGAGCATCTCTGGAAAACAATGTATGTGAATGCAGTTTTTTCTGTATCTGCAAATTCAAGTTAAAATTTTTCTAAGCAAAGAAAAAGAAAAAGGATGCATACAAACAAGATCAAAATTATACAAAATTATATATATATATATATATTTGATGTTAGTGAAGCTTTAGTGTTTCATGCTTCATATTTAGAAGTATTCCAGATATTTCTTGCATATTTTAATGTGTTGAAAAATATTGGGAACTTTTTTAAATGTGAGACAGTCTGTAACATTAACAGCTTTGATCTCAGTAACATATCACAGATATCCCAGCATAAACATATATACCATCAAAACGTTTCTTTCTTTTCAAACTGCGTTTCCCATCATGCACTCCTGCAAGCACGCATGCGCAAATGGTTAGTTTACCGACAACCGGAAGCACCACTGTGTAAAATTGACCGAACTGGATAGTACTTGGTAAAGTTTCTTGCTTTTTATGTTTTGCTCGTTCTGTGATTGTATTGCGGTCATAAATAGACTTTAGTTTCTGTGGTAGATCATAAATGTCAGGTTGGTTTTTATTTAGACTTATCAGCAACTATTATCTTGACGAACAGGCTGGCTTATCAGCTAGCTTAGCGGGTTGGCAGCTAGCTGATTTACCGTTAGCATATGGGCCCCTCCATTCAGAAGATAGCTTTTATATTTTCACAATTTTAATGTATTTTTGCTGACATTTTTTTTTTGTTAATGTAGACACCACCCTGAGTGTTTTAAATGCAGCATGAGGATATGCAAATTGCTGTGTTTAGCTAGTTTTCTTATATAAAGTTAATCTACCCCAGCGAATGAAGATTATGATGCGAGACTGGCAAGCAGAGGCTTATTAAACAGTGTTGCTGAACAAAAAAAGCTGACGAAACTGCTAAATAATTACTCTGAATCAGTTTGATTATAACACCAATATATATAATGAGATGTATAACCTGGTGTCAGTTTTACAGTTAGTAGTAAACTATTGTATTAACACGTAAAACCACATCTGCTGTTGGGTAAACAGATCTACTTCTAAAACAGGTAAAACTGCTCAGGTTCAGTTTTGTGCTGGATTTAAGCTAAACTGTTCCACATGACCACCTGAACATCCACCTCAACAAATATCTAATTATCTTCAGAGCATGAGATGCATAATTGTTTCTGTGATTCATGAAGAGAGCTATGATTTTGTTTTTGTCTACTGCGGATGTCAGAACAAACCTGTTAAAACTATGATGTGGAGGATGTGATTGTTTGAATGGCAGAAGCCCCATCTGGTGGGAGGACATCACTGTTGCAGTTGTTCTTTTCAAGCATTCATCTTTTAAATATTCGGGCACAAATGAAAACAATTATATTTTAATGTTGATAAGTGCTCATTAGGTTACGTGTCTACAATTATTTTTAGGTTAGTAACCCTTGCCTGGATTAAAAGTAACCAATTTTGTTTCAATCGTCATTATATTTCATGTACAAGATGAATGTTTTAAAAAGTACATTAAGATAAACTCTAAAAGGAAATAAAATACTTGGACAAAAAGCTAAAATAAAATAAGATATAATGCAAGAAATAAATGTTCCAGTTTGAGGAATTTACAGTTGCTTTGATGATTGGCAGCAAATAGAAAAGTTTTTAACCCTGACCCCTCACCCCCACATATGAGGAGCATAAAAGCTGAACGCTGCCCCTTCACATTGAGTTCTGATTCTGGAAACAGAAAGTAGATTTGACCCTGATAACCTGAGGGATCTGGCTGGTTCATAACAAAACAGAAAATCCTGACTGTACTTTGGCCCCAAACCATTCAGTGCTTTATAAAACTAACAGCAGGATTTTCAAGTTGATTCTTTAACGGTAATCCAGTGTAAAAATCTGAGGACTGAAGTTAAATGATCTACTTTCTTGGTCTTAGTGAGGACTTGGGCAGGAGCGTTCTGGACTAACTGCAGCTGTCTGATGAACTTTTTGTGTGGGCAGCACTACAGTTGTCCAGTCTACTAAATGCATGGACAAGTTTTTCTAAATCCTGCTGAGACATCAGTCCTTTAATCCTTAATATGTTCTTTAAGTGATAATAGGCTGACTTCACAACTGTCTTAATGTAACTGCTAAAATTCAGGTTTGAACATCAGTGCCTCTAAGGTGGAGCCTTGGGGAGCTCAACAGGTTATTTTAGTTCACTTAGATTTATAGTTACCTATAGACACAAAGCAGTCCCTGTCTTTTTAATAGGAGTCAAAACAATTAATTGCAGTCCCAGAAAGTCCTCCTCAGTTTTTCAGCCGGTCTGGTAAAATGTTATGGTCGACCATGTCAAATGCAACACTGATATCCAGTAGCTCCAGGACTGAAAACATTAAATATATTCCTTTCAAAGCATTATTGATGAGAACGTATAAAAAATAACATTGTTTTGCATATTGGGTCAAATTGAAAGTTTGATTTTAAAGAGCTTGAGGAAACCTGTATTACCTGCGTTTGGAAAGGTTTGCCTTAAAGTTCCACAGTGTGTCTACCTCAGCCCTAATATGTATACAGTGACCTTAACAAATACCTTCTTTTATAAAACTGCACAGATAAAATTATTACTTACAATATGTCTTACCACTGCAGGTATGATGGAAAGGTGATGTGCCAATCAGAGATGCGATAAGGCCAGAGAAGCCATGACTGAGTGCTTCCTGCCCCCCAGCAGCAGCCCTGCAGAGCAGCGCAGGGCTGAGCACCCAGGGGGTGCGGCCCGGACCCCCAGCTCTGAGGAAATAAGTCCCACTAAGTTCCCCGGGTTATATCGCACAGGTGAACCATCGCCGCCTCATGATGGACATCACCATGAGCCACCTGACACCTACGTCTCGGACGATGACAAAGAGCACAACAAGAAGAAGAACAAGTTCAAGAAGAAGGAGAAAAGGAGTAAGAACTCTCTTACTTACTGCCATTTTTCTGTTTACAGTAAAGAGTCAGGCAGGAATCATAAGGTGATATGCACTGCATCTGGCTGGAATTTAATCTGGGATGTGGCATGCACAGTAAACATTTTGCTGCTGAGGAATGCCAGACATGATGAATTTGAGCTTTGGAAAACAAAAAAAGCAGGTTAAAGAAACGAAAACAAAGCTTTGTAGCACAAAGGCACTAATGTCATGTTCAGACCTCAAACTTTAATCTGTTTTTTTATCAGATTCACATTGATTCATGAACATCAAATTGTTTCCAGACTTCAAGTCCAGATTACCAATATGACATCAATGTTGAGTGAAATCAGTGCTCCTGTTAACACAGGACTGATGAGCTGCACGTCGAGGCCTTCTCCAGCCTCCCAGAACTCCCTGATGTGGACAGCAAAATAGCTTAGATTTTATATTTATACATATTTTCTTGATCACGGTTATTTGAACGAACCACAATAATTATAATTGTTTCTGATCATGTGTTTAAAAAGTAGGATGAAACTAAAAATAACAATTTTTTAGCACTTTTTCCTGCCTCATTTTCCGCTGGAGCTCTTTTAACAACATCTCGTTGCCACCATCCCTTTGGTCCAAAAACTTGGAGAAAGTGATTCATCAGATTTGTAGAGAAAAGGTGGTGGTCCAAGGAAGCAGTTGCTCAAAACTATCCAGTATTCCTAACTTGGAATCTATGGAAACTATGTTGTGGCCAAAGTCTGTTAAAGGAACAGAACTTTTCTAGTTTATTAATTCAATATTTCTGATACAATAAATGGTTCTTTAATTTATTTAGGTATATTATTAGATTATTATTTGTGTGTCTGATGCGTGCAGAACTCTTGTGTACACATGTTGGTGATGACTGGGAATGTAAATGTCTAGTTAATAAATGTTTAAAAAAAAAAAAACAAACAAACAAACAAAACAGTTTTGTTGTGGGAAGATGTTAGTACATATCTGGTGGGAATAGGTGTTGTTTAGAATGGCCAGACTTTACTAGAAGAATGCCGCTGTTGCATATTAATCAGCCACTACAAAAGCTCCTTTACGCTACATTTCTTGCCGTTATAAACTAACATTTAATTGTAATGATAAAATGATTTTTGGTAACTTTGCAGTCAAACTATTGACTTGGTTAATACATGGCTCACATGCAAATGAACGTTCACTGAGAAATGCATGGCATTTAAAAAAATCACTCAATAAAAAGTAAAGTTTTTTAGATGATTGTTTTGTAGTTTTTTAAAGATTACACATGTTATTTGTTGACTAGAAGAAAGCTGTAATTGCACCTGGAAACTACCAATCCTTACAGGTAATCTAGTGCCAACCAGTAAGTGGCATTTTAGAGAAGTGATGATTGAACAGCTGACTGAGGGGACTCTGGGGTCAGTTCAGAGACAGCCTCGCTCTTTTTCACCCTCTTCCAGCCTGTAGTCGGGGGAGTGTTTTTCATTGTTGTTCACTTTGCATCTTAATTTATTTATTTTCTATCTTTATTGAAAGGTTGAACAAAATTCAAACGTGCAAACATCACATACGTAGATTCCCCCCACTTTGCTTTTTCCCCTCCCCACACTCAGAACAGACATACATACTCACTTGTGTGGTAGCTGAGATGAAGCAATAACAAAGCCCCTGTATCCCTCCCACTCTCCCGGGTCATCCTGATTTTTCCATGTCTGTGTTTAGCTCCTATGCTAGTGTATGGTGGGAGAGAGGAAGGGATGGACAGATTCAGGGCACACCCACAGATCTCAGTAAAGGTGTGCCTGATACACAGACCTCATTCTGGCAGGGGGGGCAGAACAGATATAATTAGAGGACACTTAAACTGAGAAGAGGCCATTTACTGTTTTTGGGATGATCATGCTTGCTCTGAGGAAGACTACTTAAAACTGCGACTGCTCTGAAGAGGAGAGGTGTGAGTTGCTGTGGGAACTATGCTAAATTGGTGACTGACCTCTTTTCTAAGTCCCGACTCTCCCCCTCCTTTGCTATCTTTTCTCTTACACACATCTCTCGTCTTGTTTCTATTTCACTGCTGCCATAGTTCTGTCGTAGGAGGTAGATAAGACAAGAGTGTTTTTCCCCTCAGATTTGACCCTATTTCTTTACTCTTTTTTTTCACAGCGGAGGGATACGCCGCCTTCCAGGAGGACAGTTCAGCAGATGAAGCGGAGAGTCCTTCCAAGATGAAGCGCTCCAAGGGAATCCATGTGTTTAAGAAGCCAAGCTTCTCCAAGAAAAAAGAGAAGGACTTTAAGGTAAAAGAGAAGGGCCCCAAAGAGGACAAGGCCAAAGATAAGAAGTCAAAGGACCTGACAGCTGCAGATGTGGTCAAACAGTGGAAGGAGAAGAAGAAGAAGAAGAAGCCTACGACAGAGGCAGAGCCAGTCCCAGTGGAGACCCCGACTTTCAGGCCCATCTTTGGAGCTCCTTTGACTGAAGCTGTGAAGAGGACAGCTCTGTATGATGGAATCCAGCTGCCAGCCATCTTCAGAGAATGTGTGGACTATATTGAAAATTACGGCATGAAGTGTGAGGGCATCTACCGGGTCTCAGGTATCAAACATCATATTTTTATTTCATTTGTGAGGGGGAAAAACAAACAGAACATTTCTGCATTTCTCTTTTCTTGCAAACAGGTATGAAGTCCAAGGTGGATGAGCTGAAAGCAGCATACGACCGTGAGGAGTGCCCCTGTCTGGAGGAGTACGACCCTCACACAGTGGCCAGTCTGCTGAAGCAGTACCTCCGCGAGCTGCCAGAGAACCTGCTGGGTCGTGACCTGGCCCAGCGGTTCGAGGACGCCTGCGGCCGGCAGGTGGATGCCGAGAAGGTGACGGAGTTCACGAGGCTGATGGCTGAAGTATTGCCAGAGAGTCGACTTCTTCTGTCCTGGCTCGTCACGCATATGGACCACGTCATTGCCAGGGAGGCGGACACCAAGATGAACATTCAGAATATTTCCATTGTCCTCAACCCCACTATACAGGTCAGAGGAGGCTTTGCCCAGCAGTAACAGGCAAACTAAACATTAGAAAGAAATGTGGGGGCTTTGGCTTTACTTCAAAACTCCCCCTGGTAACAAACCAACCACGTTCTTATTGGATCAAATGATTCATCTCTGAAATTCTAGCCCAGTTCAGTGAAGCTAATTTATCCCCACAGGAGACATCTCCATGGCTGCTCCACTTTCTCTGAACCATCGTAGTAATAACTACAACACTAAAAAAAAAACATGGTGCTCAATTAATAAGTGGAATCCAGAATTTGTATAATGAGGCCAAGTAAATATGCAGGAATTTGGGTTGTGGACAAACTGGTGCAGAGACATGGGTCATTAGAAGGGGAGATGCAGCCCGTCTGTCTCCTTTGTGCTCATTTTCCTCAGCTGATTGGTTTATATTGCTTTCAGATTGGAAATCGTGTTCTTTACATTTTTTTCACCCACGTGAGGGAGCTGTTTGGAGACGTTGTCCTGAAGCCGGTGGTGCGGCCGCTCCGCTGGTCCAACATGGCGACGATGCCGGCTCTGCCTGAGACACAGGAGAGTATCAAAGAGGAGATCAGACGACAGGTAAGTCCAGCTGTGGCCTTGAGAGCATTATTAACAGAAGAAACGTCTCCATCCAGCACTAATGACAAAGATTTGCTGGTTTTAGCTTCTTAAATTAGGACTTCAGCTTTTTTTTCTGCTACATATCCAAATCAGCTGCAGTGTTATAATAATCCAACATATTTCTAAAGTTATCATTACTAATCAGGGTCTATGGTGTTACATAACAGAAAGGAATGGAGTTAATTGAGCTTCATACTGTTAGTTGCACACTCTTTGTTTTTATGTTTTCCAGCCCTCCATCAACATGTAATAAATTCCAGATCACGGTACAATCTAAATTAAAAACTTGTAAATAATTAATCTCACACTCAGTCACTGACTAATTACTGGAGCATTTTTACTTTTTGCAGATATTAATAAATTAATAATAGAAACTTTTTTAAAAATGGGGGAAAAAAGTAAAAATTTTGGAAGAAAGTGTTTTATGTTTGGAAAAGTTGTGAAACACCTCAATAAATGCAGCTAAAGCTGAGTTTTCATTTTGACAGCCTAATGTAGAACTGTGCTGTGGGATTCCTGTAGCTGATGAGTGCACCTTTACTGAAGGACAACCACATATTTTGGGGAACTCAGAGTACAATTACTGTGGTTGGTCTACTTAGTAAATGTTTGCACAACATACGGCTTTGCTTAAACATGTAATTCACATGTGGCACATAAAGGAAAAATGCAACAGGTTGCAGTTGTGTCATGATTCTAACTCCATAACAACTGTTTCTGCTGCTTAAATCTCATTTTAAAAGCCCCACCAGTCTATGTAAATTAGTTTGATGCTCATACACATAATTTCCTCTTTACTATGTTGCAGCAGTTTAAGCAAGTCTGGGTCAGACCAAGATATAAATCTATCTTTTTCAAACAGCGCAAGTGGGAAATGCAGCAGTTACAATAAATAAAAACATTGTCCAAACTTTTCTCCATCGTGGTTTTACTTAGGATATTTAGCTGCAGCACTAAACCTCTTTGTACAACATCAAAGCCAAATAGAGAGAAAACAGTTAAAACAGCAGCTTGGGCTCCTCTTAGTCAACCACTGCTGTCCTATCTTTAAACACAATCCAGTCTTTGTTAGCTAGATGTGAGTTTTTATTACAAATGACATGTTATGATAAAACTAACTCTAAAAGGACGTGGTGAGTTTTGCGTGCTGGTGTGACTTCTCTTGGTGATGGTGCAGAAAGTGTCCTTGAGGGAAGTAAAATATTGTGTTTATCTGAGTTGATCAAGACACGTGGCTTATGCATGAATACTCACACGAGCATAGCTAACTTACATTAGTTCTGCATCAATCTGACAATGAGGAATAAATTGGACAAAATTCTTGTCTCTTACAAAGTGAAACCAGTGAGGTATTTAAATATTGGGATGGTATTTCTGCTGCTCTCCCTGCATATTTGAAGGATTCTCAGGTTTAATTTGAAACGGGTAAATTGGTCAATTTGAACCAGTAATATGAAGGTGTTTATGTTTAGGAGTTCCTGCTGAACTGCCTGCACAGAGACCTCCAGGCAGGTGTGAAGGACTTGTCCAAAGAGGAGCGACTCTGGGAGGTCCAGAGAATCTTGACCGCTCTCAAACGCAAGCTGAGAGAGGCAAAACGTCAGGTAAGTTGTCCCGCCGAATGTTTGCTTATTTCTTAAAAGGATAGTTTCAATTACAATTTATCAGTGTATCTTTCCTCTGTGTGGCTTCAGGAGTGTGAGAGTAAGATAGCTCAGGAGATAGCCAGCTTGTCAAAGGAAGATGTCTCCAAAGAGGAAATGACTGAAAATGAAGAGGAAGTCATCAACTTACTTTTAGCACAGGTGCGTCATAAATCCAAACACTTTGATACACTCAGATAAAAAAATGACAGTAAACATCTGTTTTAAAATGCTGCTTGTACCACTCTCATATAATAAATTTGCTGATCCCATTTCTTCTGGATAACCAGGAAAACGAGATCCTGACAGAGCAGGAAGAGCTGATTTCTCTTGAGCAGGTGCTGCGCAGACAGATTGCTACTGAGAAGGAAGAAATCGAGCGGCTGCGTGCAGAGATTGCAGATATACAGAGGTAAAGCTAAACTTGCTCATTAATCACTGTCATTGTGGAGTGCACGCCCCAACTGTAACCCAGCATCATATTCCTCCGTTAGTCGGCAGCAGGGACGCAGTGAAACGGAGGAATATTCATCCGACAGTGAAAGCGAGAGTGAAGATGAGGAAGAGCTGCAGATGATACTAGAAGATCTACAGAAACAAAATGAGGAACTAGAGGTGAGAAAACTTTCACCGTAATTTACTTTAGTGTTTTGTCATAAATGGTCGTGTGGAAAGAAAACACCCATTTTTAGTTTTCAGGTTTCACGTATCTGTACATAAAGACAAAAAAAGAATTCTCTACAGGTCTTGAAATTGGGTAAAAAGGACCACAGATAAACAGCCATAAACCACATTTTACATTGTTAGATTATTTAAGAAAAACCCAGTAAATCGCTTGAGTTCAGATCACCTGAAAAGTTATGTGGTCATTTCCAAACTTTTGCCTCCTTTAGCAACGCTTACAGACATGGACAACATTGTTGGCACCCCTCCCTCTGTTAGAGAAAGAAAGACCCACTATGGTAACTGAAATAACTTTAAACTGCAGCCAGCCTCTCTGGACATGACCGCATCATCAGACGTGTCAGATCACATCTTCCCTCACTGTTTGAGCCAAAGTGAATATCATAGAAGACGACCAAGAAGGACACCACTGTTGAAAGCAAATCATTAAAAAGCCAGACTAGAATTTGCCACCGTGCATATTGACAAACCACAAAGCCTCTGGGACAGTGTGTTTTGGACAGATGAAACCAAAGTGGAGCTTTGTGGAGCCCTGTGTTTACAGATGCAAAAATAAAGCAGCACAGTCCCTACGTGAAACATGGGGGAGGCTCGGTTATGTTCTGGAGCTGCTTTGCTACATCTGGAACTGGACGTCTTGAATCTGTGCAGGGTACAATGAAATCTCAAGACTGTCAAGGCATTCTGGAACAAAATGAGCTGCCTATGTCAGAAAGCTTGGTCTCAGTTGCAGGTCATGGGTTTTCCAACAGGTTTCACAGATTTTCACTCGTACTAAGGACTAATAAAATATATATAAACACAAAGACTAATAAGAGAGGGTTCAGTGAGGTTCGGTTTAGAGTTGAAGTCCCAGGTGGGGGATTAAAAAGTGGAAAAATGTATAGAAACATGAATATAATAATAATGATCTGCTTTAGGAAGGGTATAATAATGAGATATAATTGCAATAACTAAGCATATTTAGCAGCCCGATGATCATGTAAAACCCTTCTCATTAAGACCTCTGGGATATACAGTATCTAATCTAGCTATCCATATTTTTTCAGCTCGACGTCTCTGGGCAGTTTATTTTTATAAAAATATTTTTTTATTTATTATTAATTTATTCCCTTTCAAATTATTTCAGTGACCATTGTTTGCTTTTCTTTCATTAACTGAAGGGTGCCAACAATTTTGTCCATGTCTGTAAATGTTAGTGTTCATCACAATGCAATTAGAAAACGACCAAAAAAAAGTGACTTGTTTGAAAGAATGCATACTTTCCTTTTTCTAACTGTACCTAAAGGCTAACTAACGTATTTGTTTTAATGTTTGTTGAGGCTTTTGTATGATGCAGTTGAGCCCTATACAGTGGAAGGATCTATTCACATTGTCTGCATTTCATTGCCCCATAGAACAAAAACACCCACCTGAACCAGGCCATCCATGAGGAGCAGGAAGCCATCCTAGAGCTCCGAGTCCAGCTTCGTCTCCTGCAGAGCCACAAACAGCAGCAGGAACTGACCGCCCAGCCGCCAGCCGAGCAGGCTCCTCCAACACAGCCAAGCCCGGAGGCCCGCAGCGAGGAGCAAACCAAACGCTCCGTCGCCGCCGTGGCTGTTGCTGCCACTGAAGTAGCCTCGACCAATGGAAAGGCAGCTAAGGATCCTTTAAAGCCCTCGCCAAGCAAAGACAGAAGAGACACCAACATGTGAGATCTCAGTGATGCATCTAGCTGTACGTCTCTACCGCTGGTCAGTTGTCCTGTAGTCTGCTTGCTATCCGCCAGAGATGCGTTAATCAGTGATTGTGGCCACTCTCTGGTCACTAAACAAAAATCTGTTACGTAGTCATTAGCGTCCTGACTTAATGTGTCATTCTCCTGTGTGAATACAAAACCTAGAAACAGTAGCAGACAACTGGTTACCACTGTGAGACTCGCAGAGACCATATTTTCAAATCTGCAGTGCCAAGCCTGTACGGAGGAGGAGGAGGGGTGAAAGGGGAAATGAAGGGATTCCTGAAGGGGAGTGGGGGAATGTAAGAGAGATTACTCAGTTTATTTTCCACTGTTAAGTGAATCAAGAAGTGATTACAAAACCAGTTATGATTCTAGTCCCTTGTAACTTAGTTTTATCCCTCACCTTAATGTCAGGATAGAGACCACTGTGCCATAAGAGACAACTCCCAGAGAACCACTGATACTTAAGTAATGAAGAATTTACGATTGGTCCATCTGTATATTATATATTTAAGTAGTATTCTGGCAAATATGGACAAATATGACTGTTAAAGAAATACATTAGTTTGAATTTTAGTTTTTTGTTTTTTTTAGTTATGTATAAATAAATTTATTGTAGATGCTTTCCAGTCTTTAAACAGCAGATGCACAAAAAGCTATGATGTTCCACCTTGCAGCTCACCGGCGGATGAAAACAAGAGTGGCAAACAAATACGCAACAGAAGTATACTCATCACTGCAAAGTGCAGGCAAACGCTAACGCAGTCATCTCTTCTGTTATCGTAGCCTCTTCTTTACTAACATGGAAATGAGAAAATTACATTTGCTCTGTTTAATGTTGATGTAACAGATCTGTGGTCTCCAAAACGTCTGCAGACATGGAGGAGGTTTATTTGGTTTTGTTGTGTATTTGATTGTGGGTTTTTTTTATTATTCCTGTGTGAAGTCATAAATGGCATCAGCTTTAATAAAATAAATAAAAATCAATCATTTCATAAAAGATCTGTGACTGTTGCAAAGTCCTGTCATTGTTCAATACTATTAAAAAGCAAAGGCATGGCCTGATTTATGTTCTGTATATTGTAAAATTGCAAACAACCTATTTTCAACTCTGTTGTTTTGTCATATGCTTCTTTTGTTTTTAACATTATTGACGTATGGATAATACTAGTGTGACTGCCCCTGCTTTGGTCACGGACCAATGGAAGCAATCTCATCTAGACTCATGATTCAGCATTTTTAATCCTGTGACTGAAAAAGACACATGACGGATTGGGGCTCAGAAGCTTCTCGTGAGGTTATTTTCATATTCAGAGCTTTTGTAGCACATCGTTGCAGACAGACTAATGCTGTGAAAAATAAAAGTGTCTGTCTGAATCTCTGTCTCTTTCTGTGTCCCACACCCTGAAGCCTTACCTTGTTACTCTGACTGATGGTACATTCTATAAATAGCACTTTCCATTACATACCACCTGAACAGTTTCCTCTCTTGGCCCAAATTAAATGTGCATCCTTTTTCTAAAATGTAATTTTAAATATTAATAATGAAAAAGCTGTGGAGTCACCCATAATTTTTAAAGGTCACTGCTTTTACTTGTTTCTTTTGGGGGAAAAAGTCAAATTGCAGACAGAGAAAAAAAAAGAGGGGGCAAGAAAAAAAACCGGAAGTAGACTAGTTTGGTTTGGTTTCAAAATTAGAGCATGATGACAAGCATGATAAGTTTTGCAACTGTTACATAGCTTCTAATCATCTTGTTGAGCCCCAAAATCTATTTTTTTTATTCAGTCTTATTTTGCAGTCATTTGTGCTTCATATTTATTTTTAAATGGTAGATGTTTTTTTAGTAGTGATTTTGTATGCTATCTTAGCCCGGTCTCCCTTGTACATGGGCTTACAATGAAATTCTGTGCCATCTTGGTGGGCTCCAGTGTGCGCTTGATCAGTATTTCTTACGTATAGTTGTCTCATGGTATATGACAAAGATAGTATATGATCTTATTTTAACCTCTAAATGGCAAAATGGTTTGTCTGACCATAGTCCTTGTTCATCTGGCAGACACTTCTGCATGACTTAGCCTCTCACTGTCTTCCTCTGCACACCTAGGCCTGCTAAACCATAATATACACACACAACAGCATGCTGAAATGCTGGAAAAAAAAATTAACAACGCGTCCCAAGGTTTTGTGAAAGGGTATGGCAAAAGTGTCATAGTATAATGCGACTTTAATTTTGAAAATCACCGCTGGAAGGAAAGTTTTTAAGCTCCATGAGCTGCAGCCGTTCAGAGTAAATGGTCAGATTGCGTGTCAGGGGCTGGGTTTCTCTTTTATCCAAGAAGAAGAAGAAGAAATAAATAAATAAAAATAATACAGCAGAGTCAAGAAGGATGAGACAAAGACACTGAGACACGAACAAATGATTTAGAAACTTCCAGAAGTCGCCATGGCTATAAGGGAGCTCAAGGTTTGCCTTTTAGGGGTAAGTTACAGATGTTTTTGATCCGTTTCAAGGTAAATTCCTTTACCCTGCTGCAACTGGAACTAACAGACAACTCTTTGACGTTAACGTCACTTTAACAGCTTAACGTTTAGATCTACGTTTGGCCATTTAATAACTTTTCATGGAATAAAAAGGTCTTGTCTTTATGGCGTTTGTAAACAAACATTGGCTATGTTGATAGCTTGACTAAAAAAAAAAAAAAAAGAAAAGAAAGAAGAAGAAAAAATACAGGTCATCCACCGGCGGGCGCGGTAGTCCTTTTACACTTTTCCTTGCATTAATTGCAGACTTTTAACCGGTTTAACCGTGTTTTACTACGTGTTTGGTCATTATTTTCTAACGGCTCTTGCGGTTTTATCACCATGACGTCATTTTGCGACTAACCGTTAGATTTCCTGCTGCGTTAGCAAAAATCACCGGGTCTTTGTATAAACTTTTGACAGGAAAAGCGTCATTCCCAACTTAAAATAGTAAAATATCAATGAAGCGATGAAAACTTTACAAAGCCTCGTATTAACCAGGCCCGTGTACGTCTCTACAGGCCTCTGACATGCTCAAGACAATTTTTGAGGCAACTATGTCATAAACTGCCTTCTGCTGGTACATGACAAGCCGTTCACATGTTGAGTGCATACCATCACCATCCATTAAGGCCTTTATTGTAATGTTAATTAGTTATGTTGTAAAAGAAACATAGACAGCAGCTGAATGGTTGGACTTTAACTTTTTTTCTGATGGGGTGAGCTTGTGACCATACATTTGTTTAATCAGTTTGGTTCAGGGTGACACAGACTTTGTGTTTCATGTGCTGTGACTGATGTCTGACCCTCTGTTTCCAGGACACTGGAGTTGGTAAATCCAGCATTGTTTGCCGATTTGTTCAGGATCATTTTGATCACAACATAAGCCCAACCATAGGGTGAGTAGGAAGCACATGAGACCCTAAAAGCAGTTAAATTAATTGATCAAGCTGGAACATTGAAGTGTTTCTCAAAATATTAACATTTAGAAACTGGCATTTGATCATCAATTGCCAATATTGGTTTATGTTTGATTTCAAGTGTTTAGTCATGTCAAATTATTTCACATACCATTATTGGTGTAGAAAAAACTTGAAATCTATCTATCTATCTATCTATCTATGCATCTATATATATATATATATATATATAGATATATAGAGAGAGAGACAGAGATGGATAGATAGATATATATGCATGTATATACACCTGCTAAAAGTTAACCCATGTGCTGTGGTCTGCTGGTTGCATGGCAGTTTAATTGATATAACAGGTAGTGCCTTATATTTTCCACTTGTATAATTCTGTGTTGTCACAGCAACAACGCTGCTCTGTCCTCAGATCCACTTGCCTGTTAAATTAGTTGATTTACCTCTATTGATGATGGGAAAATTGTTATTAAAGCAATAAAAATGGATATGTCTTATGTCCTTTGCATTATTTAGCCCCAATTTGACATTTTATGTCTATTTTAAAGTAATGCAGTAAGTTGCTTTTAACACCAGGACCCCACTACCTGTTAAGGAAGAGCCTTGAGTTTATAAAATATGGTAGAGATGCCAAAAGGGTTGGACTGAATGACATAAATAGGTCTTACTAAACAACGTCTTTTAACCAGAATTGACTGTCAAGCACCTCCACTCTCTGTGCTATTCACTTCCTGCTGACTTCAACAGATCCTTTTTCCTGTGCATTTTTTTTGCTTTATATGCACTGTTGTGAAATGCACTTAATCATCCACAGAGCGTCATTCCTGACAAAGACAGTACCATGTGGTAATGAACTGCACAAATTCCTGATCTGGGATACAGCTGGGCAGGAACGGGTGAGTAGTCCTCTCTGTATTTTAGCTATAAGTTTACCCACATCACTCATTTTCCATTCCATCTTAAACTAGAGTTATAGGAGAGTGACAGGATGATTCACACAGGGTTCAAAGGTTATGAGACATATTTCTCTTTATTTGTGAGCCTGTCGCTTGTTGACAATCCTAATATGCAAGGCCTTATTCCTGACTGTTTTCCACAAATCTAGTTCAGGAAATGCAACAAAACAATTGACAACCTGCATATTAATGGCATATTTATTATCTTTTCCCAATTGTATGGGTTATTTGATTTATCGGGGGATAACCTTTTCCAAATATTTACACATACGGCATCAGGTTAGAAGTTAGTCATTGAGATCATTCCCTAATAATATACTTGGAAAATTCCCATTGGAAAATTATTTACTTGACATTTGTTACTCGCACAGAGGGCCTGACATCTCGTATACATCCTCATTAATATATTATTATTTTTACTCCAACTCTAGTTTAACCTGAGACAAGAAATCTTGTTGACATCAGACGACTTTTTTAAGGCCAAGATCCAGGACATTTGATAGATGCATAACGCTCAGTTGAGACAAAATTCTATGTAAAGCTGGATTGCATTACTAAAACCGATTTCAGTTCCACTCGTTGGTCCTACTTCTCTATTTTGCAGTGGTAATGTGCCCCTTTGTCTTTCAAATTATTGCTTTAAAAACATCCATATATTCCCAAAATCCCTTGTTGATGGGCAAGATGACTACTACTATTTAATCCCTATAGGAAAATGGGCAATTTGCTTCTGCAAAATGTAGGTGTTGGGCCATGAGATAGACTGAGAATTTGGCCTAAACCATAAATATCAGAAATCATCTTTATGTTTTCTAAAAGATACAAAGGCAAGACAGTCTATCAATCCATTACATTTATATCAAAATTTCTTTAGTTTCTAAGTCACAGAAAATATCTTAATTAATTTAGTGATGTTTTATTTATTTAAAGCAGTTTTGAGTCTGATTCCATCTGATTCCCATTTCAGTGTTTTCTATGAAAACTAATAGGAATATGTCCTGAATGCAAACATAATAGGAATGGTTTTAAGTGGATCCGTTGATTTAACCTCCTTGCAAACCAGTGATCCTTAAATACAAGCCAAAGTTGGTGTGATAGTGATGTTTATGCTCTCCTATAAGCTCCATCAACTGTATCCATATCTACCACATAAACAGTGGCATGTTATACAGAACACATTACTCTAATAATACACTAAACAAGTTTGATTTTGAGGTATCAGCTGTGTGGCCTCAAATCACTTGGTGCACATCTTCAGGAGCTGTCCGGTTCTGTAGGTCTTTTCCAAAATGTCAAAATCAGATATTGACCCTGATCCATAAATTAAGATTTCACATAAACACTGAAAATGTGAAAATACCAGACGTGGATGAATGGACTTGTATTGTAGAGTAACTCAGAGAAAAATACTGTATTCTATTAAACTATCTGGTCCTTTTCTCCTCATTTTACTACTCTTAGACCATAGTGATTGGCTTAAATTTAGTATTTATTATTTTAGGACTCTTGTATTTCTGTGTTATACGGTTAGAATGAAACAGGAAAAGTGCTGGTACAATAGCCCATTTTTAGATAAATATATCTCTTTATAAATTGGGGTCATGAGACATTATGATGATTCATGTCAGGGGGATGGGCTAAAGCTTGCCAGACTTGCTTACTGCATGGAAAAACGAGTACAAGTATTTCGTGCTTGTGTGTGAAAACAATATCTTGAGACCTATATGACATGGCTGATATGACATCACCGTCGGTGTAATTTGTTCTTCTGGTAAACGGTGTAACACACTGACTTATGATGTGCTGCAAAGAATGTTCATGAGAAGCCCCACTTTTTAGGAAAATTGTGGGTTTTTGTAATTGAGTAAAAATATAACATAAGTATGACTGAGGACAAACAGAAGAGACTCAGGAGTTGCTGACCACATTAAACATTAAGGTCTCTTTTAGGAGTTTGTATTGCATGTGCCGCCATTAAAATGGTGAAATGTGATACACATTTCTGCTGATGAAAGCACTTCTGTTGCACATTAAAGTGATTAAAGAAGTTGAAAGCTTGACTTTACAGTATATTAATACTTTCTACATAATATGCCATGAATGTATCAATGTGTCTGTAAAAGAAAAAAACATTACTGATGTAAACAAAGGAGGTTTTTGTAAACAAGAGTTGGGACATAATTTATATATTTGTATATTCTATTCAGATCTTTTTTTTATACTGGTCCATCACATTTCTTTTGTGGCCAAGGAACACATCAACTTAAAATACTACATTTTTAAGAGTAATCTTATGTTGTGTTAGTGGACAAGCTGTTACATTGCTCTCAAACCACATTTGGCCTTCTGTACTAGAAATCTGTTGATTGCTGTTACTAAGCTGATGCATTCACTGACCTAAACACTGAAATGATGTGATATTTAAAATTAAACTGCATACTATTAATTCATGTTCAATATAGTTGATCCCAGTTTGTTCATTTGGATATCAAGGCTATAAAAGGTTCACAGTAAATAATAATAATACATTTAAATGTATTCTTTGCACCACAAACTTTTTCCACTGACCACTCATCTTTTTAGAATGTGTTGGCACACTAGACTAATCCTAATGAAGCAGACATTGTCTGTCTTAAAGTTAACAAGGCTATTTTTAAGTCTTCATCCAGGTTTTAGCTTGTATCCTTTTTAAATGGCAATTAATGGTTCCTGAAAGTTTTTTAAATAAATCTCTTTAATTGATTACAGTAACTAAGTTATTGATTAAACTGATTTTTATAAATGTCCTTTTTTTTTAGTTTCACTCATTAGCTCCTATGTACTACAGAGGATCAGCTGCTGCTGTCATTGTCTACGACATAACTAAACTGGTAAGTGTAACGTCTGATTTGGTGGTATTGGGTGGTGACATGGTCGGTGCACCCCCCCCCAACCATATGGAAAAAGTAAATAACTGCTGTCTTGAATGAATGCAAAGGAAGCTGGTTTCACACTGCGAGCCTGATGTAAAACTAAGTTACTTTTCCATCATGCTGGGATGCTGTGCTTCACTGACTTACAGATGTCATTCTTTCCTTCTCGCCTTATGGAAACTTGTTTTAAAAACACTAATGCTCTGACTGTGACTGTGTGACACATTAAAAATGCAGGGCACATTCTCAGAGCTTACCCCAGAGTTGACCACAATGTGCTCCTGTTGTCCAGGACTCTTTTCAGACACTGAAGAAGTGGGTGAAGGAGCTGAAGGAACACGGTCCAGAGGACATTGTTGTAGCTATAGCTGGGAACAAGAATGACTTGGGAGACATCAGGTGGGTTAATTTTATTCTCTTTAAATGTCAAAGATTTTGGAGAAGGCTTGTTTCTAATATTAATAAAACATTTGCAAGCACAATATTTAAAAACAAAAAGAAAAATTTGCTTCTTAAATATTTGGGAAGAATATTTCCGTTTTATTCCTTTTGTTTTTTATTGGAGTTCCAGTTAATTTTATTTCACCAGCTTCCTTATAGACTTACTGCAGAGCAAGAATCTGAAGTTCAAGTAATGCAGTGGCTAAATAACCTGTGCTCTAAATGCACTGACTCTACTTACTCCATGTGTCATTTGCTGTGTTTGTCCACTGCAGTTCCTTTGGAAATGGAATGGAAGTAAGTCACAGATAAAAACTTTGATTTTCCTTTTGAATATATTCTTTTTTTCCTGTTCTTGTCTTGCACAGGGAAGTTCCTATGAAAGAAGCGAAGGAGTTTGCAGAATCAATAGCAGCTATTTTCATAGAGACCAGTGCCAGAAATGCTGTCAATGTGGAGGAGCTTTTTCAGAAAATCAGTAGGTTTCATTCCTTTTGTGTTGCACCTGTGAAATGTGTGCCGTATATTCTGTCTCTCCTTTACAGTTCCACTATGTAACACTCAGCGATACAATATAATACTCGTAGCTATGATTGGATACGTGTAGAATGGCGTAAAAAAGAAAACCATTGAGCTTTTGTTCCCTTAGAATAATCTGTCTGTATCTGTAGGGGTTGTAGGTCACAATGCCAAAACAAACCAGCAACTACATATGAAGAGGGTTTTTGTGTTTCTCACATTTTGTAAATAAAATAATGTATATATTTTTTTCATCTTAGTGGCCATCAGGGTTTTTTCTACAAGCTTGAATTGAGAGGGTGAAGTGACGGTTTGCAATCTGCAATTTTGCCACAAGATGTCAACACAATTCAACTTTTTAATCTGACAGTAACTAAACACTTCTGTAGTCCTGTTACATTTATTACATAACTGGTTGCAGTTTATTTAAGCTGACTGCAGTCATTTTACATGATTGTCTCTCTTCACCCATTTAAAAACAGCAGGATGAGACAAAAAATACAAACTCCTGCTGTGGTTAAATGGCAACGTAGGGACATTCTTATGATTATCTACTGACCTTTTATGTCACAGATTTTGTTGTTGCTCAGCCAAAAATCACAGAAACACTAAAAGTGGAGTCCAGTAACAGCCATGACAGGTTTTAAGACCACTAACTTTAATGGAGTGATGGTAACAGCTAAATGTTCCTGTCCACTCCTGTTATCTTTGTCCTGTGCAGATTTGTGACTTTAGTCTCAAAGAGTAATAGAAATGTGATCTTTGGTTCAGGTTTTGGTATGTTGTTAAAATATCATCAGGATCACGTTATGATAGAGCCAACAATATTACCAGACATCTTCTATCTGATATCTGATTGAGAACATTGGTCATTTTTTTGTTAAAGTAACAGCAGTTTTAGTTTCTGAATGGGTCATATTTATTTATCAATGTAGGAATGGCACAGTGGAACAAAACGACACTGTCTGAGCATTTCCCAGGGCATATTTTTTCACTATAAGTATCTAAGAAACTGTCTTATGTTCTATGTTGTGCTTTAATCTGATTTCTAAACAGATTGGCTCAACATGCATAAACAAGTTAAAAAAGAGGGATTTTAAACTGTTTGTTTAATCAGACTTATCATGCTAATAGAAATTCCTATGCTAACATTACATGTTAAAAGAAAAAAATGACCGTGTGCATTATTCATGTCTTTATGTACTGTTTAATTTCACATGTATAACACGGGTATCATGGCAGCCATCCTCCCTTTGACAAGAGTATGTGTGAATGAAGCCATGACAAACTACAATTAACGTCACCTATTTCTGAGGGACTTAATGGCCTTGTTTTAACAGAATGATAAAGCCAACAGTGTTGTGTATCCCATATCTGAAGTAGGCTTGCAACAAAGATTTGTGCATGTGACTCAATGCCTGATAAGTGAGAAATTAATCCAAGCATTAATTAAAGGAAAAAAAGGCCCATAGTGTCACAGAAAGGACATTTTAAAGATAATACCTTAAACTCTGGTGATGCACAAGAGACATCCTCATCCCTGTTTTAAAAGGACAGGCAAGTTCCTAGTAGGTGATTGGTCAGTCAAAGTCATGAATCAACATCAACCAATTAGATGAGCCAGTCAGTTGGTTGAAGCAGCCATTGCTGACTGCCCTCATTCCTAAAACTTGCTTGTGGGGACCAGTGTAGGACGCTGATTGGTCCAAACATTTCTGCTTTGGACACAAGCAGTGGACTAAGAACCTGACAAGATCGATTCTTTCATCGTCATGATTTTGTTAATCTGTTGAACCAGGTAAAGAAACTGGATCACAGACCTCTCTCTCTCAGAAAGGGCTCATATGATCAGCAGGTTTGAACCCAGAATTGTTTTGAGACAACACCGCAAATTACTGATGCAGATCAGTAGTAGTAATGGTCAATTCCTAAAAATAAGACATATTCCAGTACACATTATGCATTAGTGGCCGTTTTTATGTCAGACTCCCTGCCCCCTTAAAGGTTCAGTGTGTAACAAAATTAAAGGTCACTGACAGACAAATGTAATATATCATTTAAAAAAAAAAACAAGGTTCATTTTTTGTACTGCTTAGTCTAATTCAGGGTCACAGGGAAGCTGGAGCCTATCCCAGCAATTAGCAGTTGAGAAGCAGGGTACACCCTGGACAGGTCACCAGTCCCTCGCAGGGTATCTTTACTAAAATAACTAATGTTTTCATTCTCTCAGAATGAGCTATTTATATTTACTTGCTGTGGGTCCGCATATATGGTGGCTGCCATATTTGTGCTACCATTTTAACTATGGTGTCCCTAAATGGACAAACAGCTCTGTGTGTGAAGTGAAAATCCTCTCTGAGTTTTGAAACTGCAGTTCTGGCTTTGTTTGATAGGTGCTAGAGCACCATTTGGAATAAATAACACCTTAAAAGGCACATAGAAAAAGACAGTACACAATTTTGAAGTAGTTGCCTGTAGTGCAGTCATCACTGCACCTGAGGCGACTGGACCTATGTTTATGTCCGGAGAAATTTTGACCACCAGTGGCTACCATCCTTGGTATTTGAAGTTATAGCTATGCCCATCTTTATCACTGCATGTCAGTAATTCTTACACGCTGTATCTTTTTAATGCTACTAGTACAAAACCTAACTGTTCAACAGTGTTATTGATTAAAGATTTTCAGTGATGCTCATTCCTTTCATTTTAGGCAAACAGATTCCACCCTTGGAAAACCCTGAAGTGGACAGCAACGAGTCCTTTAAAATCACCCGGCAGCCACCTCCATCAGCCAGGAGGTGTTGCTAGTACCGGGAGGGGCCGATGAGATGACTTCCTCCAGCACCAAGGCCCTGCAAGCACAGCACATAGTCCACAACACACACAGCATCTTTCCCCTGGAGAGACAACTCAGTGGACAGATTGAAGTCAGCATGAGAAACAGAAAAACCTGCCAACGGTGTTACACATGTAGGTCAATACATAAATTTCAGCTACCAAAAACCATTGGTTTTGTCCCTCTCTAGTGGTCTTTTGACAGAACTACATTAGTGTTTATTGGTATGGTGATGTGCACTTGACAACAGGTAATTATGTTGCAGTTTGCAAGATTATGCACAAAATAATAGCTATCGATATAAACTGGTGTGCTTCATAAATCCAGGGTTTGGTTGTTTTGTGCTTTTGTTTTCTTTTGTCACTTGCTGTGCAGAATTTCATTGCAATGTGGCTGTCAAATGGCACACACTGAAACTAAATGTTTGATTTTTAATATTTAACAACTCTCCATTTGTCCATTTGTGCAATTTTTGCCAACATTTATATATGACCCCATAATATTAGATATTAAAGCAAGAGGTTGCAAATTATAGACTAACATTCAGTTGAATGGATCAAAAGCAGCAACTTCATTTTCCTCTTCATGTGTTTCATGTGCATTTGCTGTACCAGAGTTTAACTGTAATGCTGCAGAACAAAATGCTCAAATGAATTTTTACACTATGACAGACCCAGCTGAAGCACTGTGACCAATACTAGAATTGTTTACATAGTGATTTGTTAAAGATGTTTTCTACATGCTGATACGTGTTGTTTGACATTTGACTACAGGGAATGGCTGTAAAAACTGCCAAACATCAGCTTTTGCTTGTATTTTAACAGAAAAAAGGGCTTCATTTCTAATGTTAATAAGCAAAAAAAATGTTATTTACAAGAAAACATGCCAAGTTCTAATTAATGTTATATTGTAAACACTAAAACTCTGGGAATTGGACTCCTAACATTTTGGCTTTCAGAAAAGTAATAAAAAGCCTTTTGATGAGGATATGTTTAGACCACATTTAAAATAAGATTATGTTTAGCTACTGCTTTAGGGACAGTAGTGCTCTTGGATTTGACCACTTGAGAAGTCTATAACAGCACTTTTGAATTTATTTAATAAAAAATATTTGTTACTCAGAAATTAGTATTCGATAAAAGATTGGAGTTTTTTTTTTTTTTAAAGAAATACACTTTTGGTTGTGCTCAACTTGAAACTCCCATTTTTACCACAATGTGTTATGTTAAGATGAAATATCTTTTGTAGTTTGTAATACAGTGTGTATGGTTGTGTATGATGTCTGTATGGAAAAAAAATCACACCAAACTTCCATTTAATAATCTGCCAGTTTTAGTGTGTTTATTCAAAAACATAGCACGCAGCTTTTGAAGTAGGATTAAATGGGACCTCTACATCCATGAATCCCAAGACTGATTCTATTTTGAGCAAATGTCTGACTTGTGACTACAGTCCTTCACTAAACTATGATGGGAATACCTTAAAACACAAGATAAAAGTCGGGTTAATTGCTTCTTTGTGAGTTGGATTTTAAAACTTCAGAAGAGGCAGATTTTTTTCCCAGTGCAGTTTGGTATGATACTACCTCCTACATGAGATGAGCTTCCCAACAAGTATTATGTTCATTGCCACATGAGTGCCTTTGTTTTTTTAAATAAAAATATAAAAATTTGTATAACATGGCTAAAAAGTGAATGGCATTAATTATATTAATAATGGATTCATTCATAATTTTACATTTTAGCTGTACATATATTCAACTAAAAAGTGCCTTTTCTTTCCAGCCAGCATCACTGTGTATGCACATCATGCTTCTCTGTATTCTCTGTAGAGCAGATTGAGTTCTGTATAGTAACCATTGTAATAAAGTAGTAATCGTACCATTCATTCGTTGACTTTGTCTTTGTTTCATCTGAGAATAGGAAGTTTGTTTTAAGCTAATTGAGTACATTCACTGCTCACTTTTTTTAAGTACATTTTCCTAGAACTGGGTTGGACAAACTTTTGCCTTCTGAACTATCTCAGTTCTTCATGATATTGGTTCAACAAGGTGTTGGAAACATTCCTCAGAGATTGAGCTCCATATTGACATGAGGAATTTCTGCAATATTTGAGCCAGCCTGTCTGGCAGCAACCATGCTGCATTCACAATAACTTAAATCCCCTTTATTCCCCATATTAATGCTTAATTGGAACTTCAGCATGCCACTTTGACCGTGTCTACATGCCTAAATGCACTGAGTTGTTGCCATGTGATTGACTGATTAGCTGTTTCTGTAAACAACAATTGAATGGGTATGCCTAATAAAGTGGCCGGTGATTGTAGCTGCAGCCAATGCTAAGTCTGCTATTGACAAATATACCTGTTTTGTTGTTTTGTTTTTCCTGAGACCTTCAATAAGGTTCTTACATGTTTCACTTTGGAAAACTATAATACAGTTTTAACAACCTCTTACAATTACTATTGTGTTATTTCTCCACAACTTTGTGATTAGAAACCATACACAGTAAAGCTTCGCACAAGCTTTCATTGTTTCAGCAAGTTGATTTTGGTTTTTCAGAGTTTTTGCAGAGGATTTTTCTCACTGAGAACTTCTGGCTTCACCCTCCCATGTCATGAAATGGATTTTCTTTTTTTTTTTTTTTTTAAATAATGTCATCTTTACATAAACTTCCCAAGACTTCACAACATCCTATATCTTGACTACAAATACATGTATTGTGATTTTTTGCCCCCATTTGGTCCTCAGATCTTAATCTTTTTCAGCCTTGCCAAGCCTCTAATTTCTCATTTTTCACTGGATCAGGTTGGAAATGTCCATTTTCACGAAACTTAATAATAAGCAATTAAACAGATGCTGCTGAATGTTTTCCACTAACTTAACCGTTTAAAATTTCCTGAGTGACTGGCGAATCCTTTATTTCTGCTGGTTTTCACTTTCCAGTAAAAAATAACATTTATTTCACAGTAGTATTAAAATAGTTCTATCATACAATAAATAAATAAATAAATAAATAAATATGTGCATATGAAAACTAAAAATAATTTTAAAAATTCAAAAAATTTAATTGTATTATTATTATTATTGGTTGGAAATACTGATATATGTATTTGGATCTAGTTGGGGGTAAAATAGGTAAAATCTGGAAATGATTATTAATAGGGTCATAATTATGAGACACTTTCTCTTCATTACATGTTGTCTTCCATATTTTTATCCAAGAGGCAGGACCGTGATTGTAACAGTGGTAAATTATGTTGGGACGGTGTAGGTGCCATTTAAACCAGAAACAGGTAACTGCCATTTAACTTTGCGAGGGTCATATCGGGACTCTTGACATTTTATCAGATGTTCTTCCTGTCAAGCATTTCAGTACACTAGTATAACGAGTTTATTGTACTATAATCTCATCAGTTACAGAGCCCCGAGGACGCCGTACAGGGTTGTGGTCTCGCGCGTTGAAGTATTTCTACTGACATGCTGCTCATTCGCTCGCAGAGCTCAGAGTATTGACTCAGGAGTGGCGGTGGATCCAGGATTTCCACTTGTCAGTCCCCGATACCGACACCAAGTGCATCCCCTCAGTTAAGATGTCCAAGTTGGATCAGGTCCTCATCCTCGACCCTCCCTCAGACCTCAGATTTAAAGGTAGGTAGAAAGAAAACGTCTTGACGCGTTATAATATCTAGTGAGTGAAGGTGAAGTCTTACCTGACTGAAATGATTTCTCACTTCCCTTCAAGCGAATTTCGATGCTAGCTGGCTAGCTAGCATTCACCGCCATTTTAAGTTAGCCATGGAAAGGACGGGCCGCTCAAGCCCCGAACTGTGGTGACGTGGATAACCGGCGTGGCGTGCATCTAGACGGCCTGCCATTCATGACTACTTCACTGACAACGCCTCGTAATTCATTTTGAATACTCTGGATCCCCGAAACGGAGTTAAAACCAACATGTTATGCAGAACGTTTATTTGAGCTATTACATTCCCTACTATGCGGGTGCCACTGGTGTTAATAACGTTAAACTGTTCTTTCCAGAGTGGGTCAGCTCTGAAATCCCTAGTGGTCCATAGTCAGGTACTTAGAACAGAAATTAACTTTGTGGCCACACAAAATGTCTAAACTGACACACTTGACGCTGATACTTTTCCGTGTGAAGCTGGTAAAGTGACTGACAATCTAATGGCAAACTTAGCTAACTATCTGGAACGTTAACATAAAACATTTTTTGTAGCATTGCGCCAACGTTAGTTTCTTATGAACACATTGGCTATATGAGCTGATTTTAAACATATAACGTGTCCAGGATAACGGCCCAGATATGACAACACAGTCATACCAAACCAGAGAGGTTTCATTAGGTTGCCACTGATTGCTTTCTTGGTAGTGATAAGGTTCAATGATGTGTCAGTGAGCTGTTGGCTAACGATAGTCAGGCTAGCAAGCTACATTATTAGCTATTCTCTGTGTACAAATAGTTATTTTTAAATATGGCAGACCTATTAGCTGTGAAATATTATTTGAAACTCCTACACATAGCTTCACTTAGTACCATTTATGTGAATCCATCTGTTGCTGTTGTGAACAAGTGACCATAACAAGTGAACAAAGTGACAGTTTGCTGTGCTTTGCTTCTTTCAGTACAGTCCATAGCTCATAGTAATGTAAAATAATCTTAACATCCTTAATGTAATTCATTCTGACCTTGAATTATTTTCTGCTTTTCCAGCAGTTTCAGGTTTTTTGATTAATGGACTGCTGCTCTTAAGTGAATAATTTGTCAGCCTATGTCTTGTTGGTCTTTAAAAGAAGGAGTGGGTATCATAACAGTTTGCTTGGCAAATACATAATACACATAAGTGCAACTAAGGCTGTGTTTTTCTATTTATTTCACTATACTACTTATAATAGAGTTGGTGCTTGACATGTTTTTGTTAAGTGTCACAGATCACCTCCTTGCAGTTATCAGGTTCTCCTAATTTGTTTGACTTGAAAGTTGTCTACAGTGATTATCCCGAGTTATTTACTAGTAAATTCACAATGTCAATAGAAAAAGAAAGCCTTTGAAATGCACAATTAGTTGTATATCAGAAGTTAAGTGCCTTGAAATCAACAGATAATGCTGTTAAACCATAACAGAGGTAGAGTACTACATGAAAATTGTAACTTTTCTCTTAAGTTTCTTCCAGCTGTTTTCAGACAATCGAATGGGAATTTTTATGAGTTCTTCAAAATGATCTCTGTTAGCTTCAACAGTTTTGATCAGCCAGTTTTACTAATTGTTGCAGGCCTCATCGCGAGTAGCCTCAGGTGGTTGCCTGGCTTTGACACATTCCTTAAAAGGGGTAAAGTCTTCTTTCCGCTTGCTTGAATATAATAACTTCAAAGACGATGAGGCTACAAATCAACAAAATTTAAGTTAAACACAATTTGGGAAAGCCTGTGCAAAAAAAGGATTGAATTAAGAAACTGATTTAAAATATTATTTTGTTTGTGATGATACTCAATCCCCTTAGTCAGATTGTTGAAAAGCATCCAGTGCAGGTGTGTTTTGGTGCAATGGTCAGCTAAGTCAGGTTATTTTGGCCACATGAAGCTTTCTAAAATGAGGTCAAGAGTTAGACTCAACTACATACATGAATGTTTGTTCCTCAGCCAAGCCTTAAATTGATGCGGACAATTAATCACCTGGCACAGACATGGTTCATCATAATCTGATCATCATGGACCGCCATATTTTACCTGATTTTAAGAATTCCTGCTCTAATTCAACTTATTCTGATTACGATCAGTCACAGGGTTTACATTTCCCCCTCATCAAATTAACCTTTTGGTCTTTCTATACTGAAATGGATGAAAGGCTAAATTGCATTGCTGCGGCAACAATGATGTTTATACCAGCCATAATCAATTCATAAGCATTCCGTCATACTATCCTGTTTCACTGAGGCCAAAACTTGTCATCTAAGGAATGTGGAAGGAAAATGCTAATGCCAGGGTCTTAATGGCCAGGTCATGGCCTAAAATGAGTGAAACAAATCAGATTGCCAAACAGTTGCAAAAAATTAATATCTGGAGTAAGCTGAATTTACAAGCTTATTTTATACTCCGTAATGCTGCATCTGCTCCTTTACAAATCAATTTTATTTATTAATTTTGAGGGTTTTTCTTCCGTATTTCAGAAGGAGCACAAAAGAGAGTGATAATTCCTGCTCTGATGTTGAGAAGCAATATGAGGAGCGTGAAGATGGCCACAGCTTATTTTACTGTCACAGAGACCAGGCTAAATTGGTCTGTGTGTATGTGAGACCTGGTCTGTTTTGGAGCCTCTGTTGGGACTCCTTCAGCAAGCTAGAGGGGGCAGCCCTCCTTTCCATGGCTGGTATTTTTAGAACAGGGCAGGCCTGGGGGACCCTAACTCAGCATACATGCAACAAGATGAGAGAGATGGAGCTTGCACTGTTTGAGCAAAGGTGGCATCTCAGAGAGTTGGGCAATAGATGCAGGCTGTGTGGGTGTGCATCTAATGTGCACAACGGTTTTCTACTGTTGTATTTGTTTCAGAGCTTGAAAGGTAACCTCACAATTTCTACAAGACGGCTTAGAAATAGAACTTAGTCAACTTTAAATTCCATTATGTTGAAGCATTGACTGTCTGTGCCCTTATTTAGAGTGTAATAAAGAAAAGGGTTTAATAACTAAATTGAATCAGGGTTTTGCACTCCTTTTTATGAGTGGGTGTTTCTTGTTTGCTCCACTATGAAAAGACTCATGTTGGTGAAGTCAGCAAACACTATTGATGGTCTGAGACAACTTACAGACTTAAGTCTTTGTGCCTGTCATGCTCTTTTGATGTATACTACTAAATCACATTTACATACCATAATGTCTCGGGTACTGGAAATATCTTGCTGTTATTTAATGGAACGAAATGGTTTGTTTTGAGTTTTGCCTTTTGGGTGTTGATTTATGACAGCAGACAAAGATGAAGACAGTAGGCTTAAATTATATTACGTTAAACTAAGGAATGGCACTTTGTTGTCATACAATAACTAGTTCAGAAAACTGTTGCAGACATCGTTGCTACAGTAATTTGGCTTTGATATTTTATTATTTTATTTTAAAATAATTTCCTTTCCTTCAGCAGGTCACTCAAAATGTAGACATTGGAAGCACAGACTGCCAACTAATTGGAGTATTGTGTGTTAGACCATGTCTAGGAGGAGGTTTTTCAAGTTTATAGGAATGCTTTTGTTCCACACCTTTTGATAACAAGACCGTAGTCAACACTGTGACTATCTTGAGTTGGGTGGAGCCACTGTAGTCATGCATTACTTCTTATCTCTTTGCATGGAAAAAGACTTAATGTGGACTTTGTGATTTCCTTAGTTCCAACTAAGCTGTTAAACACAGACTCTAAAAAATACATTTGAACCTTTTTCATGTATTTATGTATAAAGATAATTGCTGAGCCAAAACATTGGTTTATCACCACCACATTCAGATTAATTGATTCAGATTTGAATTTACATGTTTTTTTTTGTTTTTTTTTATGAGAAATTAAGACTTCTTAAACTTTAGTGCTGATTGGATTAAGTCTTTAAGAACATAATTTGTAATTTGTGTAAGAATAATTGCTTTGAATTTTTAAGAAGTATTTTGCACACTTGAACCAGCAGCAGGTGCATCAACAATATATATATTTATTTGTCGTCTGTTCTTTTTAACAAGACTTTTAAGAATAAGAAAATGCTTAAAATAATGTCAGACATGGAGCATTTACAGTATAATTGTTTTTAATTCCCAATCAAACTTTTCTAAACTCAGATGGGGCATTAGATACTTTATTTATAACACAAATTATTGCTGATGAACCATTGTGGAGACAAAATGTCACTAAAACAGGTTGACAAAATACACAAGAGGAAATTAAAAAGAACAGACAAATAAATTAAAAGAAGATTAAATAAATAAATTACAAGTTGTATGGGCTGAGGTTGCCTACCACTGGATTAAAAACAACAAAGTTTGGTAAATCTAACAAAAAAAAGTACAGGTGTTTTGGTAAAAATGGGCTTAGTCGGTCTCTGACTTACATCCAGAATCTTGCAGCGTGCAGGGTAACTGCAGGTGGCATGCAATATAACAGGTGCAGGCCGATCATGGATGAGAATAGAATTTTTTTCTTTAAATATAGGTATTAAATAACCCTGTTGTATTTTGGATGTTTAAATAACAGTATTCCAAACTATGATACGCCAGAGTTTCCTTTCTTAGAGCTGGATTTGTGATTCAAAAACAGAGAACACGGTTTAAACCAGGGATCAAGGATGTTTTATTTTTGCAAAGCAGATATCTGGATAAAACATTTCACCGAAATAATATGACTCAGTACAATACGGTGCAAGTTATTTGAAATATGTTCAGTTCAGCTGATAATAAACCGCCTCCAAAGATCAGGACTGTTTTAAATATGGGCCACAGTTCAGGTCGCGGGTTACATATCAGCAGGTTGGGTCCAGATTTGGCTGGGAGAACACGTGGGTGATGGGTTGTTTGGTAATTAGCATAACAGGTGTATGAGGTGAGGGTTGAAAAAATTGAACCCGTGCAAGACTCTGCTCAAAGCTAGAGATTCAATTCATTCAGCTCTGTGGTGGGCCAGTTTAACATCATTCACAATGTCTTCTTGTTTTATTTAGCTGCATTTCCTGCTTTTCGTAACCAAGCATGTTTTCGTCTTTTATCTTTAAAGTTTTATCTTAAAAACTGGAGTCTCTTACTGGCGCGAGGGAGATGTAATAAACACATTAACTCTTGTTAAGAGCAAGATATCTGCCTTCTTTCATCCCAGTTACCCGTTTTTCCATACCTCCCTTTTTCTTTTCTCCCTTCGATGCGGCTTGGTTTGGTAAACCCTGATGTCTGTTCTGCAGTTTTTCTTCTTTATGTGATTTTTTTTTTTGGTTGATTTTGAATTCTGTTTTTTTATAAACTTGTTTAAATGTTAATTTTTGGAAGAAAACTTTTTTATTTACCAACAGATTCCATCACATGAAAAATAAATAGTCATCTGATCGGGAGACATTTCCAGAGTGATTTGTTTTTGTGACCTCCAAATCTGTGTCTCAAGATCAGCCACCATCAAACAGTCCTGTCATGTGCATTCAAAGGAAGAAAAACAGGGCAACCTGAAAACTAAGCAGAGCTCACTGTGGCTGGGGATGGGTTTTCTGGTTCCCCCACTGACATATAGTCACAACTGTACCGTCTCCAGATAGGTCCTGTTGACACAAGGGTCACTTTCTGCCATCCTTAACTTGAGCTGAACTAAAGAAGTAAGCAAGTTTGAATGTTTGTGGAGGGGGTAAAAGTGCACGTAGTTCGTGAAGCTCTGGGTTTTATAAAGTGAGACTGAATGCAGGGATTTCTGCAAGATGAAATGCTGACCATTGATTCTTTTATCCTGATTCTTTTTTCATTTTAAAAGCTAAAATCAGATTAGAAAATAAAATTGGATTAAACACCCTGCATTATTTCTCAGTAAATGATAAATTGGAGCATCCAGATTCTGAAAGATCTGGTGGAGATTTAAAGCTGATTTAGCACATTTTATCTTTAAAAAAAAAATCATCTAGCTACAGATTGTCTCATGAAGCCTAGGTTTACAGCAACAATCCAAAAGTGGTTCATTTCTCGTCTCCATATCCAAATTTGGAATTCCCTCATAGAAAAGAAAGGTCTTCAGCAGTTTCAAAATATCATGCAAATTCAGACATCACTCATAATGCAGTTTTCATGTCAGAAAACTATGCAACATGAGATGTGGTTTTTGTTCAAGCTCCCAGGCTAATTCCTCTGATTGAGTTTTGGGTACCATCGAGTTGACTTGTGTTTTTGGCAGGACTCGAGCGATCAAAGCTGGATGGTGCTGATCCTGGTTAAGGACCTAATTTGAAGCAAGCTCAGTCACAAGATGGAAAGACATTATACAACTATTGATCTCCTGATATATGATTTGACTAGGGAAGGACCTTCTTTTCCAATTTCATCATGGGACATGCATATGAAATTATCTGTCTGGAAGAAAACGTAATTGGTTCAGGCGGTTTGGCCTGTCACGTCTGAAGGCATGTGCAGGAAGAGTTTGACTTGGAGTTCCACGCCTGTTTGCACGTCTGCACTAAGCTTCAGATTTGTATATGGCAAAGCCTCATGTTAACTATGCACGCAATGTTAGAATATGTCAAGCAAATTGTATTCTTTGCTGTCATGCACCAGAAAACCTATACATATACTAGAACAAATTGTTTATAGCTTGATAAAATCCAGTATTAAGTCAGACTTTTTAATCATGTAACTCTAATTAGATTTCCCTCCTACATCTTTAAACTAATCTTTTTAAGGTTTTTTGGTCCTTGACCAAAGAAAAAAGGAATAAACAGTAGGCCGGTTGCTCTTCCAGTGAGGATGTTTTACTCTGGATTTCTGTATTTTTACTGTAAATATGAAGCAAATTGTACTTAACTTGAATATTGTCTATCTTTAGCTCTTTTTATGTAGCTGCAGATTATTTTAATTTTGATTTTATCATTGTCAGAGTGTAGGAAAGTGTACTTCAAAATGCAAAGCCAATAATGCTCTGGTGTATGTTGTCCTCTATCCACCAGGTCCTTTCACAGATGTAGTCACCACTAACCTCAAATTGAAGAACCCTTCTGACAGAAGAGTTTGCTTCAAAGTGAAAACAACAGCACCACGCAGGTACTGTGTACGGCCAAATAGCGGAGTCATTGATGCAGGAGCAACTGTCACCATTTCAGGTAAGACTTTTTAAACTTCAGTTTTATCAGATAAAATGTTAATACTGATTGAACTATTTGGAAGGAAACTGCAGAGGTGAAATTTAGTACAATAAAGCCAGATGCTAACGCTGTGGAAATGACCAGCATAATGAATGCGGATAAAACTGATGTGTCAGAGTTGTAGAGTCAGTAAACACTGATATTTCCTTTATAAAATATTGGAAGTGGGTACTGGCTTTAGACAGCTAGCAAATTAGTATTAATAAAACATTATTAACAAATATTAGTAAGAGCTATATCGCATTTGACTCAATCAAAACCAGAATTTGGGTCGGCTGTGGTGCAGATTCTCCTGAAACGTCTTTCCTCACTCAGTTGTCCACGTTGTTCTTCTGCTCATTGTCTTACTTTGGTATGCTGAATAGCAACAGGTCCATTTGAATGTGTTTGGTCCGAGCAGCTACCAGATAGGTAGTTACGATACTAAAATTTCAAATTTTGATACTGATACTAAGGATGAAGCTCAATACTATTTTCACTACTATAGAAGAGTAAAAAATATTTTTTATTTTTAATAAAAGTCAAAACACAACAAAAATAGCATAATCCAAACAATACAACAAAAATATATAAAAATACATTAACAGTGAAATAAATTATTTTAAAGCTCTATTAGTTTGTGCAGAGATAGTCTTCATACAGTCTCAACAGTGTTCTGTTTGCTCACTGTGGTGCAACAAAACCAGCCACTTGTTTGTACACCTATTTACATAAGTATCCTTTTCTTTGCAATACTTGAGCAGAGATCAACTAAGCAATAGAACAAACTAGTTAAGATGACTTAACTAAAAACATTTTTAAAATGGGTAGAGGCGACTGGTCCTTTTCGTGAACTAGCAGATGCCAAAGTTGCTCTTAAGAACGAAACATGTGCTAATTAATATCTAACTAGATGCTAAATTTTAGAATTGATTAGTATCTGACAATCAGATTTTTTTTTTTAATTAGTACCAATATTTGGGCTACATTTGATCATCTACAGAGGAGCATAGCTAGCATGACAACATGTACATGAGCAGAAGCACAAACTGTGAATTACCTACTATATGTATGTTTTAGACATGTGCAAGAGGATGTAACTACCTGACTCAGATGAGGGCGGTAATACATGTATTAATCATCATTTACTGACATTACCAATGACCCCCAGGGCTAACGGTCAGCTTGGTGTATAAGGGCCTAAAATAAGAGATATTTAGCCAACCTGAAGTTAGGTTTGTAAACTAAATATCAAACTCTCAATTTTGTCATGTTTATCACACATTTGCCAGAAGAAATGTGTGTGAAGTGATGGACTTTAGTGTTTTTACAGTTGATTAATCATTTTGGTTAATATTGAAGTTGCTGTTATTAAACATGGTTGCTCATTCGTTTTAGACACTTTGCTGTTCTGCAAACTCTCTGGGGTGTTCTCAGACATCTGATCTAGTTTTATATTTCTTGTTGGCCAAAGACCGTCTCTGCCATAGTCTTTCAAGCTGACCTGACCTTGACACCGCCTGGCAGGCAGTCAGTCAGTTTGGGTCATCAGGGAGGGGCAGAGGCCCCCTGAAAAAGATGCAATAAATTTATAATGCATGACAAAACAAGAGCAACATTGCAGAGGATAATGGAGGACGGTAATCGTTTTATCTCGATTATCTTGTTTTTCTAACGAGCGGAAACTAAAATCTGAATTGAACAAAATCATTTGATTTATCAGGCAGCCATAGCAGCTGGCAGAAAAGCCTCTTATTCACTGTGTAGTGGTCAGATTGTGTGGTCACTTCTCTTTTACCAAAGACAGATTCCTTTCCTGTATGTATTTGTTCTAGCGATACCTGTTGGTTGTTTTAAGTTGGTTTAATCAAATAGCACTTTCATAAAGAAAAGAATTATTAGAATCTCAGAGGAAAACCTCTCACCACCTTTCAAAGCAAAACAGACCCAATTCCTTTAAATCTATAAAAAATGGATGGCGTATCGCACTAAGTAAACAATTACATTGGCCATATTTGCTCATTAAATTAAATTAGGAAAGTGAATAACTTAGACAGTAGAGTGCAAAAAGAATCAGTTGCTGCCTTATTTGAAGCATTAGAAAAACTTTATTTGCTGAAGCGTACATGAATTTAATTTGAAATGTTTTTATCAATCAGTCCACTTGTTTACAAGGATCAGGCTTCGATCGTACTCTGTTTTTCCGTCTTTTTATAATAAGATTCGACGAAAGCAGACCGACAAGGATGAAGACCTTAAAGACCCGTACCTGTCCCGTTGGCCAAATTTAGCCGATTTAAAATCCATTAGGACTGTCTGCGAATTTTATACCTTCTGATTTGCTTTCGCTGCAACACCTGAGACCAAATACTAATGAACATGTTTACCGTAAAAACGTTGATCGTTTAACCCTTAGAATATGATAATCACAAAAATAAGAGTTTAAAATGAGCTATTTACCCACTTCAACCACTTCTTTCGGTTGAGTCATGATGGTAATGATCGAAAGTGACTACGTGAGAGATTAGATTTTCAGTCTTCACCTTTCAGGCAGTCGATATGTGCAAATGGTAGTGTGTACGCTCACTGGAAAAAGCAGTGTATGTCGCAGTGTGTGTGGTACTTCCAGTGTGCTTTGACTGTGTTTAAGTACAGATTTTATTCTGGTTCCTGTAATAATCTTACATTCTTAAAAATAAAAGAAAAGAGAAATCATTTAAAAGAAATTCTGCTGGAAGTAACTTTGTGTTCAGGAATTATTTGAGGTTAGTGGCTTGTTTTAATGTTACAATCCCATAATTAATGGTGATTCTTTTAATAAGCTGAATTTATGTGATTTCATTGAAAAGTATTATGTCCAGACAGGCTTCAGGCATTACCTGCATTTCAGCGGCTGAGCTGCTTCACATCTGACCATGAATATTACTCTGGCATCTTCTCTGCTTTTCAGGGTTTCAGAGTTTGATGAGATAGCTGTTTATTAAATAATGAGTGTATATTTTCATTGATAATTAGGTTATCGCCCATCTGTAAGAAATGAGAATTATACTGGAAATAGTTTAACTCTAAATACCAATGTTGGTCTTTAATATTGATTGTAAAGCACATTAAGTGGCTCTATGTCCACACTGTGGCTCTAGGTTGGCTCTACCTCATTACATATATTAGGAGTCACTGTTTCCAAAATGCCGGTGTTCAGATTTTGCATAAAGGTGCTCACATTCTCCTTTCAAGTTTACTTTTCTAGATCTCCAGTTTGCAGAATAAACAGCTTCTTTCTGGCACTTAACTGTATGCTGTGGTTATAAATAATGCCCCAGATCTGAGCATTATGGACTCAGTCTGAGGCTCCATAAAGAGATGGATAGTAAGACCGCCTGGAAGCAGGAATGTCTCTATTTTTAAAGGCACTTTGAACTAACTATGTTAATAGTGATTTAGCTGTCCGTGCAAGTGCGTGTTTGAAATAAGTTGATTCAGGGTTTTTTTTTTGTTTTTTGTTTTACATCCAAAGATAAAATCTGTTCATGATTTTTTTTCTATCACAACTTTATTTTTCAGTGCCCGATACATTTGTTTGCTGTAATAAATGTGAAGGTGTTAAGATTTATTTTTGCAGACATTTTAATATTCTTTATCTTCCTTTTTCTTCACAGTTATGCTACAACCCTTTGAGTATGATCCTAATGAGAAAAGTAAGCACAAATTCATGGTGCAAACTATTTTTGCTCCACCAAATGTTTCAGACATGGATTCCTTGGTAAGTCATTTTCTTATAATTTCTATTTAGTTCAGTAAAATGTTGAATATGTTTTTCCACTGCAAGCTCGTTTGAGCGACTTGTAACCCATTTAATCCTATGGTAGTAGGTTACACCAGTTGAACGGATTTATTTTCTGATTAGAAAAGGAAACAAACCCAAAAAGAACATTTAAATGACACAGTTTACTATAAGGGAGAAATAACACGGGTTCAGGTTTTAATAGTCTCATGACTCTGAAGTGAATTGTGGCCTCTCTTAGCTCGCATTTCTTTTGGCTGGAAAACGGAGAAAATCTCAACTTGATCACACTTATTCTGTATTTCCCTCATCTTATTACTTGACTTTTTTTTTTTTTTTTAACTCTACTTCCACATATCAGGGACGCCTACCATCAAGCATCGATGCATTACGTCCATTTGAATCCAGCCTTAGTGAAGTCTTGTTGTGGTTAGGACCAAACATATGCCTCTTGTAATAAAACATAAATGCTAATCATATTATCCACTTTCTTAACAGGATATCCCAATTACTTTTCCTTGTAAAAGCCTCTATTTTGTTAGTCGTTTATATTTATATATTTTTATGTTTACAGCTAAATCCAGGATCAGTTCATCAAGCAGAATTTATGTCATTCTCTGGGTAGCTTAGGCACAGCTCTGCTATAGACTCCGTTAGGCTATAAAAACTGTACATGTCAAAAAGGATGGTGTGGTCAACATAGGCTAAAAAAAAATTCACTTTTAAATTAATCCAAATTGTAATTTAGTTTTCATTATACATTATAAGCAAACGTGAAATAATTTCAGATTTTTTTTCTCCAGTTGTCCACCAGAGGGCAGCAAAGGCTTTGTTCGACCTTGTATTTATGTATTTATGAGCTGGCTTGCTTATCACACATGCCACAGTTCAGGAAGTGTTGGGAAACAAAGGTCCGACTAGTCCTGATATGCAGTATTGAGTTTATATTGTTTATTAAATATATTAATAATTGATAAATATCTTTTATTACATTATTTGGAGCTCTATTTAAATTCATAATCCAAACAATGCATTTAAAATGATGGAATAACATCAAACCTGTTATTGTTGGAAGTGAAATGGTGCTTTTTTTTTCCTTATAATGTCTTTAGGTTCAAGGCTGCTCTGTCTGTGAATAGTATGAGGTGGTGTGGTAAATGTGTATCCATGTGTGCATTTGAGTGTATATGTGTGTTTGTGTGGAAAAAATCCAGCTGCTAGCAGTTTTCCTTGATGAGTAACATGCCCGTTTTTTCATTTCCACCAGTGGAGAGATGCAAATCCTGATGATCTCATGGATTCCAAACTGAGATGCGTCTTTGAGCTGCCTTCTGAAAATGATAAAGTGGTAAGAAGTGCTTAGAAAACAATGTATAATGTGAAGTTTGTTTTGCTTTCTGTGTATCTGTGTATTTGTGTGTGCTCTGCTTGAGGAAAAACTGGCCAAAGCATAGAAAACATAGCCAGTCAGGTTTGTCTTAAATTTGTATTAAAATTGTTTCAGTCTGGAGGAAAAAACAGAAACTTCCTTAAAGACAGATGTTAATATATATATATATATATATATATATATATATATATATGATGGCAATGACAAAAACTTTTAATGTGTTACATGGAAATATTTTATTAATGGATGCATTAATCATTAAACATGCATCTGACTGTGACTGCATGCCTTTGGGTTTAACTTCACCCATTTTCTTGGCATCATCTGCTGTGAAACTTCTTTAAAGGTGAGGAAACTTGAAGACGTGAAATAAACAGTTGAATTAATATTGATTAGGAGGCAGATGTTACTCATTGTGGTGATTTGAACAAGTCAGATTCATAAATACACCCATTTTCCCATGAGGGGAGAAGCTGGCTCTGCTTATCGCCCTTGTATTAGACTATTACCATTTCCATGACAACACTTTCACCATAGCTTGAAAATGATGAAGTTTTGCAAATATTTTCCAGGCACATATCAGTGCTGTGCAAAGATGTAAAGATGCGCTATAGCGATGGGTTCCAGTATATAGAACTAACTTTATTGAACGATGCCTCTGAGCAGCGGGAGCCTGTACAAATGGGTAGAGGCGGCTGGTCCTTTACATAAGCAGTGCCTCTGGACAGCTCAGGACGCCCCAGTTCAGGTGAAAAAGGCCAACGAGTCGGCCAGATTTAGCTTAATAAGCATCTACAGTGTGGACGTGCGGGCTGCTGAGTCAGTCTGCTCTCTGCTTTGGCACGTATAGCATGCATGTGATGTGTAATATGTTAGTATGTCACTTTGTAGGATGGAAATGTTTCCATAAAATATACAAGGAGAAAAAGCTAAACTAGCAGCAGCACGTTGACGGACTTTATTATCCGTGAAATGTGGCAAGCTGCCTTTTTTTTTTTTTTTTTTTTTTTTCTCCATTCTCACTTAAATTTAGTTTTTGCAAAATTGTTGCACAGCCACTCAAGATTCAGACAGATTTAAAAAGGTGTGAATTTCTTCAGCAAACCTTTTCTGTTTGAAAATGTATTAAAAGTGCTCTCTGATGCAGTGGGAACTAAAGAGGTCTTGGCTTGCACATACATGTTGGAGCATCTTTACACTTCTAATATATTTAGTATCATTCTGACCAAAATACCTTAATAGGCTTCTCTGTATACTAAATGGTTAAGTTGTTGCTATGGTAATATATTCTGCTCCTTTACTGATCACCAGCTTTCATCCACAGTATGGTCGTAGTTCCATAACGCAGCCCTTATGTCCCCATGTCGTCATGTTGTCTGTCCCACATTACAAAGCCACATCAAATGTGACTTTCTGGTCTCTTTGATCCGGTACCATCGGCCTCAGACAAGGCTGCCTTTCTTTGCCACAACCTCGCATCCAGGGGCTGGTTTTCCCCACTTTTTTTGTGCTCCAGCCCAGCTGGATTTCACCTCAGTGACACTCTTCTTCCCTTTGTTGGGCAGAATGACTTGGAGGCGACCAGAGCGGCTCCGGTGATGAACTCCGTGAAGGCTGAGCCGACGCTGGCCGCGGTGCCTGTTGCTCCCACAGTGGACGATACAGAGATGAAAAAAGTGCTGGAGAAGTGCAAGAGGTTGCAAGTTGAGATCAACAAGCTGACTGAGGAGAACCGGCAATTAAAGGTTAGACATGCTGACGGGTCATGTTCTTAATAGAATGACAGAAATGTAAAACAAATTATGATGTTTAGTGGATGCAAGTACAGATGCTTTTGCCTCATTTCTTCTTTTTTTTCTCTTTTTGCAGGAAGATGGAATTAGAATGAGAAAGATGCCCCGCTCAGACCACATGACATCAAACTCAACTAACCTCCTCGGCCGAGAAACCAGCGCCGCCTTCTTGCCCTCCCTCCTCGTCGTCATAGCAGCCATCTTCATGGGATTTTTCTTAGGGAAGTTCATCTTGTAGACTGGGAGATGCATGCTGGGCGTATACCCCGCTCTGGCTCTAAAATTTAAAACAAAAAAGATAAAACAATAAAACAATAACAACAAAAAAAAAGACCTGCAAAAACCAAGAAGTCTTTCTGTTGACTTTACCATATCATTGGTAGTGTGGCCTCCAGTGAACACATCTGTACACCATCATTCGAAAGCGCCGCCTTTTTACAGTTTCACACAGTTAGTGCACACAGAGTTAAGTAAAGGAAGGCGAAACAAAAAAAAACAACCCCCCCCACCCTTTTTTTTCCCCCTCTTCTCTAATGGCTGGACACACAGATAACACAGGTTTAATGGTTGGGACAATGAAATGTGTAAACAATCGGGCAACATGGACGATGCGTGTGCTGTGAAAAATGGGTGAAATGCAGTCAGTTTTTCTTTCTCTGTTTTAATAGGAATTGAATGGAATGTTAGATGTCTTGTAAATGTTATTTTAAAAACTTTTAAAAACAAAAAAAGGACAGAACTTCCATTTAACAAGACCTTATTACCTGTTGCTGGATGATTGCCTCTGAAGTAAATCTGTTTGGAATTTCTACTTCTTGTGTTGGAATGTTCAGGTCCAGCTGGGGATATAGGTGCCTCCTTCTTGTACATTTGTCCTGTCCTTTTTCTCACAACACCAGTGGAGACTTAATTATTATTATTATTATTATTATTATTATTACACAACACATGTTCCTTCTGAAGCTAATGACTGAAATGAGGTTTCCATTCTTTAAAAATCTTGTTCCATGGTATTCATTGAAAAAAAAAATAAAAATGAAAAAAGTGGTTTTCATAGCCGTCTTTTCCTGTGTCTCCTTGATTGACGCACATTAAGTTGTTCATAATTAAACAGCACCAGTCTTTTTTTTTTTTTTTTTTTTTTAATCTAAAACTAAAGCAGTCTTTGGATGAGATGTGAACGCTTTATTCCTTATGAGCTGGACTGAATCTGTCTTAAACCAAGATGGATACTGGGATTCTGTTTGATTAGTTTAAACTTGCAGCGAAAGGGTGCCGTGTCTATTTCTTTACGGTTGTCATTTCAAGGAATTTTAAGCTTTATTTTTTTGGGTTTTGAAGGGTCAAACGTACTTTGCTCATTTCATCCTGATGATGATTAGAATACAAAATTTTCTTTATGAGATTTTCCACAAAACTGAAACCTTCAATCATTGAATCAAACCGTGATGTTGGGTGATTCATGTGTCAATTCATGCTGGACAAAGCATCATGGGAAAAGACCCTGCTGTGAGTGGAGCCGCATGTAGTTCTTTACATGAAATACTGCCACAGTTGGCTTAAACTTATTCACGTGGTAATCAGTCAGTGCATGAATGTCAAACATTAATTATACCAAGCACACACTTGTATGGCAACTAGATACTCTGACCTCATCGTACCGTATGCCAAGTTTTCCAGCTCCTTGGACAACATGAATACTTATTGGACAAAAACATTTTAAAGGGATGTGTGTTCCAAAGGGATTTATTACCTGAATTAAAGTTTACGTGATCATCATTAGCTTTGAAATGGTACAATACACTGGCCACTTTATTAGGCCCATTAGTTAAATTGCTTGTTAACATAAATAATCAGCCAGTCACACAGTGGCAAGTTGATGCATTTAGGTATGTAGACATGATCAAGATGATCTGAAGTTCAAATCGAGCATCAGAATGGACTGGTCTGAATATTTCAGAAACTGTTGATCCACTGGGATCTTCATGCATCATAAACCCTCCAGTGAGTGACATTTGTTCCAAAAAGAGGCAAATACTGTTTTAAAAGCAGAGAGTGGTCAAACTGAGTAAGTGTTGTCTTTGTCTTTCTATCAACTGCTTCCAGCCGAAGTGTGCAAAATACCATCTGAACACATGACTTGACCATGAAACAGATGAGCTGCAGCAGCAGAAGGCTGCACCTGGTGCCCCTACTGTTGGCGATGAACAAGCAACTGAGGCTATAATTCCCAGAGGTTCACCAGTATATGTAAACAATCTTCAGTGACATTTTATCCAGTTATACCCATCATCCCTCTGCACATGATACAGTCATCGACTGTTCCTCCGCCTTAATAATGAAAACTATGGAAGGCATCCAGCCTGTTTTTGAAGTTAAGATTTACCTAAGGTGGTGCTAAATGCAGTGAAATCTACATACATGTTGTTTTTAAATGTTTTCAAATCCATCCGATCTTTCGAATCTTTCAATGGCTCAAGCAGTTGAAACTGAACCAGTTCCATCCTACAAGTAATTAGGTTTTACCATTGATCAGAATCTGTTGCTCAAAACACACATCAGAACCGTGTGTCCAGCCTGAAAATCATGTTGGGTTTAGTTTCTTAGAGACAAATCCAACCTTCAATTGCTTGGAATCAGTATTGACCCTCCCAGCCTTTTAAATTTGCTGCTCCTTTAATTTTAAAATGAACAGAGCTGCCATCTCTGGGAGAGTTTAAGTCAGGTATGAGGTCTCAGGAGGGAAACGGCAGTGGTCAGTGGGACTGCTTCTAAACTCTTTTCATGATTGATCCTATAACGTTTCCCATGTCTTCCATGTTGTCTGATATATCTGTTTTTGTTGTGTTTGACAGTTGCTTATTAAATCAAATCAAACTTTATTCATAAAATGTTTGTCATGCACAAAGCAATACAAAGCACTATATATAATTAAAACAATTTATCCATATTAATATACAATAATGTATGTGTACAGTTGGCATGAATCTCAAAACGCAACACAAGACTTAAGGCAATACTATTTTTCAAAATGTGAAAATCTCACAAAATGAAACATAAAATATATAATTTTGCATGATATTTTAGCAAAAATGTCTTTTTGCCAAATGTAAAAACATTTAACAAAAAGCAATGATTTTGCTTTTTTTCCCCCAGAAAGAGTAGAAACAGTAGTTCTTGGTTGTGATTGGACAGAATCCGAGTCCTTTACAACAGGTCAGTGTCGTTTCCTCTTTCACTACACAGCTCTCTTTAAAACGTTTGTCCACTTGTTCACTGCGCTATCTCCGTTATGAGTGTATAAGGTCAGTTCCTTTAACAAATTCTTACTCTTCCAAATGGTGATGTGTTTATGTAAGCATCTGGGATGAGCTGATTGTGTTTTGTCTCCTCTTTTCCGCCGGTGAGCCCTGGAAGCAAAGCCCACAGCTGTGGAGAATTGCTGATCAGCACGCCAATCAGTGTCTCCATAAAAGACACTCTGCACACCAGTCAGGTTGGCCTTTGTGAGAGCGGAAAGGCATCTGCGGTGTTGCATAAAACGATAACTGAGATCTGACTGTGTGCATTATTGTGCTGTTTTTCTGTTAATATAACTTTAATTTAGCAGAGAGATTTCTCCTGCATTTGTGGCTCAGGCTGCTGTAGTCCAGTCTATTCAGCTTGACTGCTCTTGAAAAGATTTTTATTGCGTGCATGCATTAGTTACACACCTGCTGCAGTTTATATATGACTGACCTTTTACTTATTACTTCTTCTATTTCTATTCTATGTTGACCCAAGTACAGCTGCTCATTTTGGTGATTGGTGAATGTATAATTGTTAGGCTGGACTGGTTTTGGTTTGCTTTTGTTTTGAATTATTATTATTATTATTATTATTATTATTTGTGGTGTTAATTTTTACAAGTCCAGCCTACGATAAATTCTACAGTCATTGTGTGTGGTAGTCTGTTACTGTGGTATGGTGTTTTAAAAGAAAAAATAAATGTTGCTATTGTTTATTTAAATGTGTGGTCTTGCTCTGTCTCACCATGGTGTGCATCTACTAGTTTTAGATGGAGTCATAGTGAAATTTAGGTCACTACACTGATTTAAGATGGAAACAAGTTTTACTCCTAAAACTCATTAGGAACTAGTTTTTTTTGCAGAACAGGCATTTTTAACACTTGATTATGAATAGAATAAACAAACTGAGATTTTAGAGGCGGATCTAATAGTTTGAGCATAAAAACACTTTTTATGCTAAAGTTAAAATTGAGGGTCTATGCATAAGATGGACTCAAAGAAAATACAGCATTTAAACAAACTAACAAGGTATTGGAAGCATTTCTCAGAGATGTTGCTCCACAGTGACATGATAGCATCATACAGATGCTGCAGATTTGCCTGCTACATCAATACTGAGAATCTCACATTCAACCACATTCCAAAGGTGCTCTATAGGCCTGAGATCCGGTGACTGTGAAGGCTATTTGAGCTTTGTGAAATGGTGCATTATCCTGCTGGAAGGAGCCATCAGAAGATGCGACAATGCAGTCATAAAGGGATGGACATGGTCAGCAACAATACTCATGCAGGCTGTGGTGTTTAAACAATGCTCTGGTATTAAAGGGTGCCAAAAAATATCCTGTACATTACATTACCATCAGCCTGAATTGATGGACCCATGCTTTCATATTGTTTCCATCAAATTCTGACCCTACCACCTGAAAGTATCAGCTGAAATGGAGACTCATCAGACCAGGCAACATTTTTCAGTCTTTTATTGTCCAGTTTTAGTGAGTCTGTGTGAATTGTAGCCTCAGTTTCCTGTTCTTAGCTGACAGGAGCAGCCTCTGGTGTGGTCTTCTGCTGCTGTTGCCCATCTGCTTTAAGGTTCAACTTGTGTGTAAAGAGATGGCTACTTTGATGGCCTTTCCATCATCTCGAACCAGTCCGGCCATTCTCTCTGGTTGCTGACATCAACAAGACATTTTTGTCCAGACAACTGCTGCTCACTGATTATTTTCAAGTGGCTTTTCTAGACATTATATTTTATAATAATTAAGAAGTTGCAGTTTGACCAACATCACATCTGTTGGGACAATCATCATAAATAATGTCCTGTTAGGAAATAAACCAATACATGTAATAAACTGCATAGTAAATGAAAATATTGACAATTTCCCATTTCTGTCATGTTCACTGCAGAAATAATGGGATTAAGGCAATTATTGATATGAAGATTAATTTATTAATCACTCAAGAAAATATTCCTGTTCCATAGTATCCTAAACCAGTTACATTTGGATATTTGTGTATTAAGCTGTTCACATTTGTGAATATTATTAAACCTCCAAAGTACAAACTCACTTATGATCAGAGCTGACTTATTGTCACACAGCATTCATGAACAACTTGGACAACTCAAGGCAGTGGAGGGGAACTCTTCAATGACTGAATTATTATTATGCATGTTCATGTCCATTCCCCAGGTGTACATTCCCACCCTGAGGATTATATAATTGTAGAACAGTCTCTTTGGAAATTAGGTCACTTATCAGTATGGATGCAGCTGTCGGAGCCATGAGGAAATCACATCTCTCTCTGCAGAATCCACAAAGGATAAGTGCCTGCAGTATGAAGAGTTTTATTATTTTTCTTTTTGTTTTAAGTAAAAAGTATAATTTTTATGTGGAACAGAAGGTCGATACCCGCTGTGAGTTCACTGGCTATATAAAAAGCTTGAATATAAACACTCACAAGAATTCCTCTGAAAGACATCTGAAGAATACACTGTAAAGTGTTTAAACAGATCAAATTGTGTCGTTTTACAGTAGAAAACTACTATGTGGGTGCTGCAGGCTAATAAATTGAAGTTATTTTCAAATCAGCTTGGGTATAAAGAAATGTTTTTATATGTTTGTGAAGTCACATACGCGAGCTTCCACTCTAAAGTGCAGTTTCTGTGGTGCAGCAGTGTCAAGTCTTTGGTAGCTGCAAAGGAGATCAGTTCTCATCCTCCTTTCTACCGGGAAAAGAAAAGTTTAAACTTTTTGTTTTTTGTGTCTTTAGAGTTTCATGTAAATCCACACTTTTGTTCTGTTGTGTAGGAAAAAAACCCCAAACTGCTCCCTAACATTGCCAGAAGAGAAGCAGAGCTGTGATGATCGTGGCGAGAGCTGCTGCCATGTGTTTGTTGCTGCCTCTGTGCCATCCTGTGCAGTCGTTGTTGTGCAGCAGCGGCCTCTCCCCTTCATCCCCTCGGCTGTGATCGGATCGCTGGCTGCTCGACGAGCACTGGACCAGGGGCATCTGGTAGGAAGTGGCTCGCTTCTCTGGGCGGTCCGGGCTGGAGCCATCGCTGGGACGCTGGCCGTTGTAGAGCAGGTAGCGTCCGTGGGCATCTTGCTCCATGCGGAAGAGCTCGTACTCTGTGTGGGGCAGCCGGATGCCCAACGCCACACAGCCGTTTGTGATGGTGACGTCCTGCTCCACTCCCACCTGCCAGGAGCCCTGCACTCCACACTCATTACTGTTGAAGACATTGAGGAGGGAGGTGGTGGCTAAGTCCATGGGTGTCACTCTCATGTGGTTCACTAGAAAGCGTATGAGGGAAAAAAAGATTTTCTGTTAAAATTATTTCGATGACATCAATATATATGTCACCAACATTTACAGGTAAATAGTCTGGTACCGATTCACAGTAAAAAACCTTTTACATTCTAATGAAAGCTGTGAAAACTATCAGTTACCTTTGAAGACAAAATCTGTGCCACCCATGACGCGGGTGGAGTGAAGTCCTCGGCTGTAGCGTCCACGGGCGTAGATGGTGAAGGTGGGGTGTTTACAGATGGGGTCGGAGTAGTGGTAGTAGTGGCCATCCCAGGTGTGGTTGTTGTCGTGGAAGATGAAATGACGGGTGAGAAAGAGGACCTCGGGGCGAACTTCGCAGCGCTGGCTCACCCACTGACCGTACAGCCCGACGGTCAGGTCGGCCCGCGGAGGCAGGATGGGAGGGTGGAACTCATCAGAGCGATAGATGATACGACAGACGATGCAGCCGTGGTCGTGATTCTGGAAATGAATACAGGAAGAGAAAATGAGCCCAGTTAGGTCAGTATATGTGTGTGCAGAAAAATAATAAATCTAAACATGTAGCATTTAAACCTGCTTCATTTACACTCCTAACAGGAGTACCAGTGCCAACACAGATCAACATGGATACCAATACTGAAACATACCGATACCACTATGGTCACTGTATCACTACCATATACCAGCATTTTAATGCCAGTGGTAATGAACAGCATAATTGCTTTTCAGTCAATATTGGTATTGGTAGAGATATTACTAATAACAAATACTGATATCAGTGCATTACAAATATGGACAATGAAAAATATGGACCAATGTTTACAGCAATAACACATGCATAACACAGCCTCTGCTGTCAAAAACCACCACCACTAAAACTGATTCTCTGGTTGAGAACGTGGAATTTCTACGGAGCTTTTTGGAAACACCATATCCTGAACACCAAAAAGAGTAGGCAAAAATGAATAAAATACACACATGGACAAAATTGTTGGTACCCTTCGGTTAATAAAGGAAAAACTCACAATGTTCACAGAAATAACTTGAATCTGACAAAAGTAATAATAAATAAAAATTCTATGAAATTTAACTAATGAAAGTCAGACATGGCTTTTCAACCATGTTTGAACAGAACTATTTAAAAAAAAAACTCATTAAACAGGTCTGGACAAAAATGATGGTACCCCTAGAAAAGACTGAAAATAATGTGACCAAAGGGACATGTTAATCCAAGGTGTGTCCACTAATTTGCATCACAGGTGTGTACAATCTTGTAATCAGTCAGTGGGCCTATAAATAGGGCTACAGGTAGTCACTGTGCTGTTTGGTGACATGGTGTGTACCACACTCAACATAGACCAGAGGAAGCAAAGGAAAGAGTTGTGTCAGGAGATTAGAAAGAAAATTATAGACAAGCATGTTAAAGGTAAAGGCTATAAGACCATCTCCAAGCAGCTTGATGTTCCTCTGACTACAGTTGCACTTACTATTTAGAAATTTAAAATCCAATGGGACTGTAGCCAACCTCCCTGGACGTGGCCGCAGGAGGAAAATTGTTGACAAATCAAAGAGACGGATAATACGAATGGTAACAAAAGAGCCCAGAAAAACTTCTAAAGAGATTAAAGGTGAACTTCAAGCTCAAGGAACATCAGTGTCAGATCGCACCATCCGTTGTTGTTTGAGCCACAGTGAACTTAATGGGAGACGACCAAGGAGGACACCCTTGTTGAAAACAAATCATAAAAAAGCCAGGTTGGAATTTGGCAAACTAAATGTTGACAAGCCACAAAGCTTCTGGGAGAATGTTCAATGGACAGATGAGACAAAAATTGAACTTTTTGCCAAGACACATCAGCTCTATGTTTACTGACGGAAAAATGAAGCATATCAAGAAAAGAACACCGTCCCTACTGTGAAACATGGAGGAGGCTCTGTTATGTTCTGGGGCTGCTTTTCTGCATCTGGCACAGAGTGTCTTGAATCTGTGCGGGAACAATGAAATCTCAAGACTATCAAGGGATTCTAGAGAGAAATGTGCTGGCCAGTGTCAGAAAGCTTGGTCTCAGTCACAGGTCATGGGTCTTGCAACAGGACAATGACCCAAAACACAGCTAAAAACACCCAAGAATGGCTAAGAGGAAAACACTGGACTATTGTAAGGTGGCCTTCTATGAGCCCTGACCTAAATCCTATTGAGCATCTGTGGAAGGAGCTGAAACATGTCGTCTGGAAAAGATACCCTTCAAACCTGAGACAACTGGAGCAGTTTGCTTATGAGGAGTGGGCCAAAATACCTGCTGAGAGGTGCAGAAGTCTCATTAACAGTTACAGGAATCGTTTGATTGCAGTGATTGCCTCAAAAGGTTGTGCAACAAATTATTAAGTTAAGGGTACCATCATTTTTGTCCAGGCCTGTTTCATGAGTTTAGTTTTTTAAATAATTCTGTTGAAACATGGTTGAAAAGCAATGTCTGACTTTCACTGGTTAAATTTAATAGAATTTTTATTTATTATTACTTTGGTCAGATTCAAGTTATTTCTTTCATTAACCGAAGGGTACCGACAATTTTGTCCATGTGTGTATTTTACTCATTTTTAAAAATTTGGTTTTTCAGTGTTACTATTTTACACCTTTTGCTAAAGACTGAATAATGTATTTCTTCTATTAAAACTTTTGATGAAATATGACACCTTGTGTATGTTTTTAGCAAATATATCAAGTGCAGAGCTACTAAAATTAGTCAGAGGACATCTGATATAAAATCTCCATTAAATGATTTTCAGTGTTCACATGATGTATTTTTGTATGATGCTTCTTCTGGTATTTCAACTGTATAGCAGTACCTGACCCAGCAAAGATAAAAAAATTAAATAAAAGAATAAAAGGCGGTTTGTATGGATTTTTAATGGTATTGTTTCTTATTAAAAAATGACTGCCAACATGGATAAATATTGATCAATGAAAGTTCCTATATTTGGGATTTTAGCAGAGCTAACGCAGAACTGAACAATTATAGCAGACTCAAACTTTTCAGGAAGATGAAGCCAAACTAAATAGCACGTTAGATGGGAACTTTAAAATTCTCATGTGTGCTAATTGCTTCTAAATTTCCAGTGTTTCCTATTTCAGCAGAATAATAAATACACACAGGAATTGAGGAATTGAATTTCTATATCAGATCAAGAAAAACCCAAAAGGACCTTTAAAGTTGTTCATGAAGTGGTCATTCAGCAGCTGAGGCTGTAAATACTTCAAAACCTTTAAGCTGCCACTGATCATCACAAAGCAGCATGTTGTATAAAAACTGTTGGCACCAAAAATGTTTAAATCCATCATCAGTGTGTTGTGTCACGAATTTCACATAAAAGATGGCTGGCGTCTGCTTTGAGGTGAAAGAGGAAAAATGATTTCCTTCAGTCTGAACCTCTGCAGCATTGGAAGCTAGACAAGGATCCAGCATTGTCTCAGAGTGATTGCATCATTTTACAGTAAAAGACAGATGTCCAGATGAACCGAAGCCATGACAGTAAGCCAAGTTTTTGAGCCAAAAAAAAAAAGAAGAAAATGCACATTAATCATCCTAAAGTTGACAAAAATATTTGTAAATCCATAAATGACCAATAATCATATTAAAATCATATCACGTCTGTGTAATAAATCGCCAGACAGGACAGCTGCGACCCTCTAACTGGGAGCCTTCATGCATTATTCCACAAATTTCCTCCCAAAGACTAAACTCCAGGGAGGTGGCTGACTTTGTGTTATTTGAGGGTGGTCAAAATTTAAGACCTAACCTCCTCAGTTCTATCAGTCTTTTCCCAGACATGAAATGTCTACATAAAATTTACAGGAAGTAAGAAAAAAAAGAAAGAAATGAAGCATTGTTAAGAAAAAAAGAGGAGGAAAAACATGAACATCACTACATCCTGCAGATGAGATAATCCCAATGTAGCTCTACAACTGCCTTAGAAAGAGAGGTTAGTGGGACAGCTGGAAGGAAGGGAGGCCTCCTGTGATCCAGCACTATCAGCATTTATAGAATAAAATCTACTCGTGGAGAAGAGATTAACAGAATTCGATATAGTCTAGATTTATTCTGATCTTAATACTTGAAAAGAAGGCAAATCATTCATTTTATTGAACTGAACTTGTCTGATGAGAGGTGCAACATCTTCAGGAATAATAATAATAATAAAAAACCCAGGTTCCTTCTTTTAAAGCGTTTACAATGACCTGGATGACTGAAAATCTATAGACAAAACATGTTCCACATCTGCAGGAACTCTGAGCTCATAAAACCCAGAGCTAGTCTGAGCTGAACATGTGTACCCTCTGGTGATATACTAACCTTACATCTATGTCATGGTGACACTGCTTATTTAAAATAATAGACAGTGGAAGTTGAAGGTGTTTTTAAGCCTAAAATTAAAATTTTCCACATATTTATGCATGTTATTTAAGTTAGCTAGCTAGCAAAGCAAAGGTTAGCATTGCAGAAGAGAAATTAAGCATTTTCCGTTTAACAAGTAGGGAATCGGTTTTCTGATGCTTGTTTACCATTTACAAGATTGGGATTCACATTTTTGTTAGACACTGATAAAATAGAGAACAACCATGAGAACATCTCTGTTATTGATGGTGGTGCATTAAAGAAACAATGTTAAGACTCAGGAAACCAATGGAAGATAACATCTTATATTATACTGAGGCCAGCTGATGATTAATGATAAAACAGTTATAAGAAAATGAGGAATTCTAAAGTAGTGTAGGTAGGAACTTGTCTAATCTAGCAAACTTCTGTAGCTATATCCTTGGCTGCACATTAGCATCCTGTTACTGTTACTCCCGAGGACTTTTTTTTTAACCATCATCACTGGCTAGTGACACATATGCTAACTAAAACTCCGTCTGCATGTGCACAGGAACAGATTTTTCTGTGGATTTGTACCTTTTGTCCAAATGCAAATGCAGTATTGGGGCACTGAAAATTAACTTTTCCGCATCCAGTAAGAAGATTTTCAGATAATCCGGGTGTGTTGTTTACTTGTGAAGAGGATAACTGACATGTTTAGCTTGCTGTGTCAGATTACACACCGCAATCTGTGTGGCTTGCATCACAATTTGCACAGTTAACCTCTTAAAATCCTGCAATCTACTAAAGTTTGTATGGGCAAAAGACTAGTTGTGGACCAACTATTTTACTGGACTATTTTAACTGGACGCTTGCAAATGTAACAGGGCTGGTTTTGTTGTAGTGTCATCTGCTACTGGAGTACAGTATGGCTTCAAAGGTACATTACATTGCTTTTCAGACTGGTCTGGAATAAGTGTTTATTGAATCTACAGTCATTAGCTTGGAATTTTAGCTTTCCAATTGTGTATAACGTGTAGGTCAAGTGGCAACTTCAGCTGGTAAAATGTGAAGCCTATGCGGAAGTCCCAAAAATTGCAGTTCACCCCTCATCCGCTAGACTCCCATATTAAAAAGGCCAACTTCAAAGCAGAAATAAACATGTTTAAAACCTGGTACAAAAATGTATTTTAGGATTAAAAGGTCAAGTTTACCTTCACGTGAGAGGGGTGAATTGCTTTCTAACTCATCCCTTTGGATGTTATTTAATCATGAAATCCGGCATAATTAGGGGCGTGTCCTTTTGATTGACAGGTATCAAATATCCGCGGAAAGAAGGGAGAGTGCAGCACAACCACGGTTTTTAGCCGGCTAACAGCATGCCTTAGCTTTAGCCTCCATTAGCTGGTTAGCTACCGTTGCTCGGGGTTTGCTTAGTTAGCTCTTAAAAACAGGCAGGTCGGAGTTTATAGTTTTTAATGGATGATTCTTCATTGACGGTTCCAAGTTGATTCTTCAACTGAGAGCAGCCACACAAAATCATGGAACACAGCTTGCAAAAACGTTTAATCAAGTGGTAAACATTTTGTTTTTTAATCTAACTTTTTAACTTCTTGCTGGAAACCTCAAGATCTGCTGGATAGCAAAATATACCTACAAGGAACTCAAAAGGCTTTAAGACTCCATGTGTTTGCCATACCATCTTTACACATTCTGATGACATGAAATATTATAGCAACTATTGATTGAAAGGAAATCCTCAAATTTTCAGCTAATATTTCTTATTATTCCTTTAAACAAATTCTGTTTTTTTTCTGCCCACAGTGGATCCTGATGCTGATTTGATATCCTTATAGAAATTCCTAAGTGCAAGCGAATACAACACATAATGTACTTGTTGTTCATCATCAACACCACAAAGTTCTTCATCATAATACAGCATTCGTAGGGTATCCTGTCACCAAAAGCCTTTGTAGTTGATAATATTTGTCTCTCCAAGTCACAAAACCACCAGATTACTGTGCAAAGTTAAATAGCCAATGATGCTGAAGAAACTAGGGCCCGACCCATATGGATTTTTTAAGGCCGATACCAATTCCGATATTTGGCAGAAAAAAAAATTTGATTACCGATTAATCGGCCGATAAAAAAAAAAAAAAAAAAAAAAAATATATATATATAAATATATATATATATATATATATATATATTTAATGAATAAATTAACCAAATTTTTTGGTTCATTAACGCTTACACCAAAAAAATATGAATTACAGGCAGAATATTTTACTGTTTCACAACATGTTTAACTTTACAACAGAAGATTTTCCAAAAACATGCAAGAAAGCATTAAATAACTGGGAAATTAAAATATATAACCTTTAAAAAAAGTCAATCTGTAAATGAATTGTATAAACGAATGATGAATTAATTAAATATATCTTGTTTTGTACTTCTTGCTGATGCAAATTAGAAGTAGGTTAAAGTACAGGTAGAAAAATATATATAAGGTGTATACCTTATATAACCAACATGAGTGAAATTGGCAAAACATTATTTATGCAGCCTTCTGATGCCCTTTAATGTTAAATTATATTTTCTTTACTCTAATATTTTCTTTGTCATGAAATATATCATGGCATATATCATATATGAACCAAAATAAAAACCAGATATGCTTTTCTCAAATGTCAAAAAGAGGCCATCTTTGATAGAGTTGTATTTTATATATGGTCAGAAATAGTCTGGCACTAATATTGTGAGTCGCTGTTACAGCCTGTGTCACGTTAGTATTTTCTGACAAAGTAAAACTAAGGGAGACACGACGGTGGCTGAAGACAGACTGTAATATTAATAATGTTCAGTTTTCGGTGCTGCATTGAATAAGCCTCCTCCGTTCTGCATTCACATCTGTCCACCTAAAATACGCCTCAACCTGCAGCTGACGGAGCGATGATCGCTCGTTCTGTACTCTCAGATACACTTACGTTATTTCTGCAGTTACTGGCTACTTAGCTAATGCAATGATAGGTTGGGATAACAGCAATGTATTGCTAACATAGACAGGTGTTACGACTGGCCGTTTTTTTTAGAAATAACTTAACCACACGATATGTGTGAACTGCCGACATCAGCTGGTTCTTGACGTGCTATTACGGCAACAAGTCAACGTTGCAATGCTCCAACATTTAACATGCAGATCTGTTACGGTGCTTCAGACTTCAAAATAAGAGTTCCGCTTACAGCAGTTAGCCAAAAAATTTCAACGGGGAGCGCCTTAAGCTAATTTAGCACAACTTTAGCAATGCAGCATAAATAAAAAGCTAACCGACACGACGAAGCATGCGTCACTCGTCATTACACATGGCAAACAGAGTTAAACTGAAACTGGAGACATGTTGAATCATTAATTGTACAACTTTATTATAAACTTACCTGGCCCATTACTTTAATATAACCTGGCTAGCTACTAGCTACCTCTGTTGAAAAGGGGGATGACTATGGTATTGAATGGAGTCAGAGCTCCATCTAGTGGACAAAAACCGCAAGGACATCATTCTGCAGACTCCGAAACTTAACAGCATGTACCGTTTTATGAGGAAGTAAGACTAAATCTGCATATAATCGGCAAAACAACAGCCGCTATTGGTCATTTTGAAAAGGGCTAATATCATCCGATTAATCGGCCTGCCGATTAATTGGTCGGGCCCCAGAAGAAACATTGGTAAAATTTGTGATTTGGCTCAATTATCACTGAAGTTCTTGAAGTGCTTTTGCAGCAATAATTAAAGACATGCACTGCAGGTTCATCTTAAGTAAACAATTTTTGGTTTCACAAATCTTGCCTTACTTTTTATATTAAACGGTCACTTTTGTTGTAATAATCAGTCAATTACTTCTTTATTTACACGCGCCACCCTTTTACCAGTCTGTGTCTGCCCCCCATTTAAAATTTTTAAACCCACCCCTGTAAACATACTTCATAAACCATCAACCATGGAAATTTGGAAAAAAACCCAAAACAAAACAAAAACAGATGTTCTGCTTGAATGATGGTTTAACAGTTAAACAGTTAATAAAGTTATCAGTTTATTAAATATGAATGGATTAATCAAGTAATTTATTGTTTCAGGTTTACATGGGACAAACAAATGGACGGCTGTTTACAATGAAGCTTCACGAGTTCATGAAATCATTAGTTGGCAGGTCTCTGCTGTTGAACAGCTACACTGTCTGACTTGAATTGCTGGATGGATTGATTTTTTTTTTATTTTACTGGAATTAAGGGAGGAAATGAGAAGGTATAAAAGTATTTGCTTCATATAAATGGCTTTACTTAATTTTTTTTATACACTGGCCAGGAGGGATGCATAAATAAGGTGCAATCCAAGATGTGGTGGATAAAAGAGTAAGATCTGAAGTTTACTTTGTTTGGCAGTTTTCTTTGATGATGATGTCCAGGAGCAAACATGTGAGTACAGAAACCACTTTGTGCTTTCAGACCATTCGGTAAAAACTGCACTGCACTCTTTGGCTTCACTGCACAACTTTTAAATGCTTTTAAAAGGTCTCATATGATCTAAGTTGTGTAACAAATGTCAGTGAGAACAAATTAAAAATTAATTAATACATGACTAATATGTGCAAAAGCACTGACAATATAAAAATACAGATTGTTACCTAATTTAGACCATTAACAAGCTACTGTTTCTCCACCTCAGAGAAGCAGCGAACAGAAAATAAAAAAACAAAATCTGCTGCTTTGCTCTTATGTCATTGCTGAGTCCCACCCAGAAACCACAAATGAACATGCTGGCACCAGCAAATGTTCTGGACTGGGACCAGCTCTGGGTACAGCACTTAAAATTAATGGATTGCATGGTCACTGTGGCGATACCCCCCCCCCCCTGGAAAAGAAACCATTACAACTTCAAGAGGTGGTCGAGTGGAACACTTTTCTCTGTAAGTTTGAGTTCAGCTGCACTAACAAGAAAATATAGAATCCTAAACCTATTTCTTTAGTGCCTGATCTTCACAGATGATTAAACAGTTTAGTAATATCATTAACCCGTTAAGGCCCGAACCATGAAAAAATGGTAAGAAAAGTCCAGTATTTTTAAATATGAGGTCTTTATTTGGCCCTTTAACAAAATGCAACATAAAAAATTAACATTTCTTTTTAGGGGGACAGAAGACGAGACACAACCTGATACTTGTCATTTTCCCCTGGTTGATACAATAAAAATACAATAATACGCTACACAGTAATAAATGCTAAAAGTACATAAAATTAATTTATTTATTTTTTTTAACATTTTGTTAAAGGGCCAAATAAAGACTTCAGATGAATTCAGAATTATTTACAAATTTTTTCTTGGGTCAGGCTTTAAAAGGTTAATGTTGAGGTTCGGGCTCTGGGAGGATTCATCACTCCATAAGAACCGTTTGCAACTGATTGTCAGTCCAGTTCTTGTCTCATTTTGGATATCTCAGCCTCCTCTTCCTCGTTCCCTACCTTAATAGTGGTTTCTTGACAATCAGGACTCTATATGGCTTACAAAAGAGTTAAAAAGAAAAACAACATGTATTGTAATGTATTTGTCTACCGAATTCATGTTGTGGGACCAATATGGGACAGTTTTCTTTGCTCTGATTTGGTGTCTACCAGCTCTTGTTGGAAATATTGTGTTCTCGAACAGATAAACTTAAGAGATCCAAAATGGTAAATATTTGCGTTTTCTCTGGTACCTACTACCAAAGACTGAGGTCACTGCTTTAAGAGTCTTGCTCATTTTGTAAATTTTATCACCTGCTCTGAGAAGCAATGCTGGTAAAATTGTAGATGATGGAATTTCAGGTAAAAGTTATGGCATATATATTTTTTTCTTTTTTAATTCTTTTAGAAAAACTGAAAAGAGTGAGAAAAGAGAGGACTAATCACTAAACTCATCTACCAAAACAGAGTGATGTAAAAGGGGATCTCCAAATTGGAGGTGGTTGGTGTAAAGAGATCAAACACAGGGCGTGACTTTCTTAACTTGCTCTTGAAATTATTTCCATGATAGTACAAATGGTTAATGACCATATCAAGTTTTGATTGCTGGACTAGATACCAGTAGAACAAAGCGATACATTTAACCAATCCTATAAGTCAATATTGTAAATGCATTTAACTGTATCTTTGCACCTGTAACTGGATTTTACTCATAAAATGAAAATGGGGCGGGATGGCTTGAGCTTCAGGCATGCATGAAACCGGACCCGGTATGCACTCACTGGAATATTTCATATGGCTGCATGATTCCAAATTCTAGGAATACCACATGTTGATTGCTCCCAGCGATAGGCCTGACTTCACATCGTGCCTCTGCAGACTAAAGGGGCTGAAAAAGAAAGAGCAGCTCTGGTCATTCAGTCCTACAGGAGAGCTTGTCTGATCCCTCTATCCTCTGTTTGCATTCTGATCAGCAACACCAAGCTCCATCGTCCCACAGCCCCATATTTATTTAGACAGTGAACACAGACAGGATTTCGGTGTAGTCTTTGCAGAGGGTGACAGTGAAAACATCACTCAAGTGTTGCGGCCAGCAGTGTAAACAGAGAAATTACATCCCAGCAGAGAGGATTCTCTCTTAATGATAGATTTGGGATATGAAATCAGTTGTGCATAGTTTCTGGTTTCCTGTGGTGCAAATGTTTATTGTATAAGGTTATAAGGCCAAGCTTGTTGAAAACATCCAGATCAAATAATATTGAAATAACTCAGGGTGTCTGATACCCCTAGCAGGCGGGCTTTACTACCTTAGAATATCACATATATTAACCTGACATCTGAGCTCTCTCCTCTTGTTAAGCATTAATTGTATTTTTCTTTCTATACAACTTCCCCTTATGAGTCTCCACAGGTTGGATAATAAAAATTGTTTTTAAAGTCAGTTTGAGCTCTGGTCAGTCTGTGTGGTCTATGGGGTCAGGAGGTTCATCACAGTGGGAGCAAAACTTGGGACAGAAAATAAAACCCCATCTCTGACCCGTACATACGTTCCAGTGAACACAAGTAGAGTCTGCGGGTGGGAAAAGTTCTCATCCCTTTTACCGGAATAGAGACTCCTGCTGGTAAGTTGGAGCTGCTATCTTAGGAGGTGTCTGTATCCTCCCTGAACCAACAGCAGTGTTACCTGTGACAAGAACTGGATTTCATGACACCTCTGCAGAACCTGCTGATTGTGAAAATCTGGTAATCACTGTTGACAACTTTACAGTAAATACTGGGTCTGAATTCTGTTGGGATACAACACCAGGCCTGGTGAAATGATTCACACATTGCCTTTATTAGCCATACCCACCCTGCAGGACACCTGTTCCCACTGAGGTGAGAAGGTAAAGAACTGGTGGTAAGTAAGTATAGCCGAATTCACTACATAAACATCTCATTTAAGTTACCTGAGTGGTGGTTTGTCAGATGGCAAAGTGGATATAAAGTCAGAGTTTTATTAGAGCAAATAAACAATCTGGATTAAAGGGAATGTGACTGTTTTAATACACCCTTACATTTTACAGTTTTTACAAAAATATTATTTAAATGAAATGGATCCAGTAGCTTGTCAAGTTTTGCACAATGATCCATTACTTTGAGTCCGGTGTGTTGCAGCAAGAAAACATCTAAAATTTGCAGAACAGGGGCCCTCGAGGAACGGAGTTTGAGATCCCCGCACCAGATGGACATCGGCTAAATATCAAATCAAAGCCACTCTAGGAATATGTGTATACTCTATAACAGTGTTTCTCCATCCTGTTCCTCAGGACCCACTGCCCTGAATGTTTTAGATGTTTCTGCACTTCAACACACCTGGATGAAATGAATGTCTCATTAGGAGGCTTGGAAAGAACTTGAGGAGTTCAGTTAATCTGAATCAGGTGCATTGGAGTTGAGAAACATCTAAAACGTGCAGGGAAGTTGGACCAGAGGACCAAGACTGAGAAACACTGCTCTTTAATACACGCATTTATGTACTAAGGGTTTAAAGCCTCTAGATGTAAAACTAAGAGTTTAAGAAGAATCATAACTCAGTAATTAATGTAGTTTCATTACAATTAATTTGATAGAAATAAACATGTAAACATGTTATGCGGGATAAGCTGATAGGATGAAGCCCTGCTAGTTTCACCAGCCTTTTAGCCAAACCTTCACAGGTGCAGCCAATAAAGCCAATTAAGACAGTGAAGCCCATGAATCATCTAGAGTAGGGCTACTCAGTTCGGTCCTATGAGGGCCGTAGAACAGCAAGTTTTTAATGTGTCCCTTCTCCAACATACCTGACTAAAATTAATGAGTTACTGTGCAGAATTTCACAGGCTGTCAGATCCATTTATTTTGATTCAGGTGGTTGGAGCAGGGATACATTTAAAACCTGCAGGACTGAATTGAGTATCCCTGACCTAAAGGCTCTTGTAATCCCATTGCAAAGCCTGTAGGGATAGAGAGAAATGCAAAGTTTCCTCCTGGAAACGAATGTTAATGAAGGCAAATTTAGAGGGATAACAACTTACTTGCAGTTTTAAACATACAGATCAAGCCATATGCAAAATTAACTGTCTTAATGTGAGTAACCATCAAGGGAAAAATATTTAAGGATATATACCAGTTAGGTATTTCAATGTAGGTGTTTTCCCTTCACCTATTGAAAGGAATTTGCAGATTTGCAGTGAAATACTTCTGAGTGAAAAAAGACATACTAACATTAGGGACTAACCTTGGCATTCTGCAGGGCGGTCTGGTAGCTGGACGGCTTGTAGTACAACCTCTGTGACGCCTCAGTGTGGATGTCTCCCAGAAATAGCTCCTCCACCAGGTGATCCAGATTATGATGGAGATATTGCTTCTCAACCCTCAGCAGCTGCAGCTCATGCATTGCAAAGTTGAGCTCTTTGGAGCAGTCGTACCTCCCCTCCTCACTCCACAGTTCATAGAGCATGCTGGGTTCCCAGGGTCCCTTTATGGCCCCTCTGCAGCTTTGGTTGAGCCTCTGGCTCAGCTCTTTGGCCACAGTGGCTGTGTGACACACTATCTGGACATGGTGGAGTTGGTACTCTGCCTCTGTGCCACCACGAATGATCCAGGAAGCCTGTCGTAGGCGCAACCGACCACGGATCACCAGAGTGTAAGTGGGTTTGGTGCAGTGGTTGTCCTCGTAGTAAAACTGGTGGGCATGGAAAGTGTTGTTGGGGTAAAACCTGTAGGAGCGCGTCAGAAACTCTGGGCTTGGTCTCACCTCACAGCTGCAACAAGAAAAACAATAGTTCAGATAAATCTGTGAAAGTTGAAAAGCGACGACGCACAGACAAAGTCGGTGTTCTGTCATTTCAGCATACTCATCAGAGTAGCATACATTGCATTAATGAGCATGTGTGCACATGAGCATTGTAAAATAATTCTACCATGTGAATGGAAGCTGTTAGTTTAGCATACAATGACAAATTATGTTTATTTTAAGGTAAGTAAATTGTCGTTTTTGGTGATAACTGTAGGGCTTTCTTAGTGCATTTGCACAGTTTGCAGTGCAGTTTTGACGGAACACCTGCTCATCTGCAGAAGGGGTGAAGCTGTGGTTCAGGGTGCAGTGAGTCAGATTGGTGCAGTTGTACTGCTTGTCTAATCATGATGTGTCTTTATCTGCAGTGTGTGCTGAATTTTTTTTTTTTTTTTCATTTATAGCTATAATTCTTAAATAAATGGAAAGCAAATGGGATGAGATCTACACCTCTTTGTGTACAGGCCCTTATCCATTGGAAAGCGTGAGGAGACAATGGCAAACCATCAGTTGTAAACTATCTATTTAGACTGCTAGACTGCAGGTGCGATCTCCTAGGCAGAATGTTTTTTTTTTTCTTTCAAACTGCTCTGCCACAGCTTTATGAAAAGTGTTGTAGGAAGCTTGAAAATGCGGGATGTTAAACACTTTGCCACTATCGCCAACCTTTAGGTCCAGCTGAACCTTGGAGCCATACATGAGCCTCACATTATGTTGATGAGGAGTGGGCACTTCAAAGCAAATGCTTGCAAACAACATACTGCCAAAACAATCAGACGGGGGTTGGAAGATGCCCTTGCATTTTGGGGCTTCACCGAGGACAGACAACACTGTCAAGGCTGCAGCACTCTAACAGTGGACTCACCTCCAGTGTTTTGGTCACCAGCTGCATCTAGCCTTTGGTAAATGTTTTTCCCCTCCCCATTAATAAATATAAATAAATATAGCCCATTATTATAATATAATAATGTAGATGTGTAATGATGTGTGTGAACTAGAAAGCAATATTACTTACTTTTTACTCAGTCTAACATAATCATCTGTCTTTGCATTTTGTTTCCTTATGTATCCTCAGAGAGAACTGTTAAAGACAAGAGGATCGAAAGAGCCATGTCTGTGTGCAGTAAAGTTGTCAGTGCCTTTACTTTCTCATGGAAAAAGAAGAAGGCTCTCACTGCTGCTCAAGAGGAGCTCAAACTCCCAAAGCACAGGCTGATCACTGAATCACCCACCAGCTAACTGTCGGAGCGTCTTTTAGCACTGGTGGCAATATCGTATCCTGCTACAGGGCAGCTTTGAAGCTAGATGCTGTGGGCAGACTTTACCTAAATGATCTGCACTAGCTAAAATAAAGCCCATTTGTTTACATGTTGCACTATTTACTGTAGTCTGATTCTTCTTTGACAGATAATGTGAAAAAGAATTAATGTACACCGGCTCAAAAATAGTATAAAGACTGGTGAATATGTACATTTTGCACTTAGATTTCTACTTCCAACATTTTAAGATTTAGAACCAGTCCATTGTCCAAAATTATTTTTATTCACTTTTATCAGCAGAGTATTTAAATGTCTCTGGGCCTTAACTGTGACATGTTTTGGGTTGTAGTACCAACCTCTACAAACATTTGTTTGCATGTTTACAGTGGTATTCTTTACACTATACTACATAATTTCATGTTAATAAACCAAATCCCAAGTTCAACTAGTGAATCTTTTGGTTTCTTCAGGTGACAAACATCAGGATACTTTTCAAACTGGCATCATTATTGATTATATATCATGATAAATATTGATATTAATCAATATGGGAAATTTATCGTGATAATATTTTTTGCTATATCACCCAGTGCCAGGTAAAACAGTCTTTTTCTTTCAGGGACAAAGATGTGGTAGTGATCTAGCTATTCAAACCCCTATCTCAGAGGTGTCAAACTCCGGTCCTCAAGGGCCGCTATCCTGCAGGTTTGAGATTTATTTGCTTGCTCCAACACACCTGAATAAAATCAAATGGATCCAACAGCTTCTTGTCAACTTCTTTACAATAAACCATTAATTTCAGTCAGGTGTGTTGGATCAGGGAAACAATGAAAACCTGCATGATATCGGCCCTCGAGGAAGGGAGTTTGACACCCCTGCCCTAGCTGAAAAGCCAGGTGACTTCTACTTTAGTCAGTTCAGCTTTATTTGTATTGAGCCAATTCACAACAAAGTCATCTTAAGGCACTTTGCAGACAAAATCAATTCAAGCAATTTATTGTGATCCAATCAGTGTTCATACAAACCAGCTCATAAAAAAATAAGACCTTAGCTAAGCCCTAAGAATAATGGGGGCATCATACCTCTACAGAATTGAGCAGCAAGGCTAGGTGGTAGGGCCAAGAAAAGACTTTGGGCTTCAGCCTTGAATCTTTGCCACTGATGGCCACCGTCCATTTACAACTGTGCTTGGCATTTGAAGTAATGTCTGTAACTATCTTTACCACTAGATGTCATTAATTCTGACACACTAAATATAAAGAAATAGAGGCTTAACTGTTGAATTGCTGTCTGGAGTTTGCATGTTCTTCCTGTTCCTTGGTGTATTTTCTCTAAATACTCCAGCTTCTCCACACAGTCTAAAAGTTATGTGCTAGGTTAACAGGTGATTCCTATGGATGCGTATCTGTACCAGAAAATAAAGGTGCATTTTTGTCACTAGGATCTCAAAATTGCCCTGCAGACCGGAAGGTACAGAAACATCCCATTTTCCACCTTCCTGTGTTTGGACCTTTCTAGTAAACAACTGAAGTGATAAGAAAAACATATTTGGGACTATTCTTGCACAGTGATTTCTGAGCATGTTTAGGTTTGTTATGTCTAAAACTGCTTGTATGGGTTGGTGCATAGGAGTCTCAAGAAACGCTTAACAATGGCGTCAACTGTTTAAACTTAATTTAATTGGAACTGTTTTTTTAAGCAGACAGCTCATGTCTCCTTTTGGTGCCTCTCTGTTTTTAGTTGTTTAGTTTTTTATGAACCATGCTTATGAGGGTGTGTCTTTATCAGATCTGTGTGTTTATAATAAAAAAAACTCACAAAGGATGATGTGCATCAAAGATTGATTAAACATATGGACACCAGTGAAATTCACGTGGTTCATTAATCACTTACTAAAGTTGCAAATGCATCAACAAGGAAGACTTTCAAATTATTTCCTCCCCTCAAGATTTCCTTACAGCACGCTGAAAAAAATGGCTGACAGTAGGTAAAAAAATCTTTATGGAAAACAAACAAACCTGGTAGACACCCAGTGACCCTCCACACTGGGAGGCATCTGCACAGTGATTCGTGCTCCATTGTGAAGGTGCTTCAGCATGTGTTGGCATTGAGAGTCCTTGACAGATCGACCAAAGGTTTTCTCCAGGGGGAGATGGCTGGTGTGGCCATCTGAGTAATGGAGAGAAGAGCCTTCAGCCCAAACTGAGGGGAAAAAAATAACAAAATCAACAATGACATATAGCTAATAGACAATGTATGTTTCAAATTTGTAACAGCTACACTCTAAAACCTTAAATAATAAATATATGCAATAAAAAACACATAGAAAGACTAAATACATTAATTACTTGGTGATGAAATGTTTTAGGAGCCACTAAAAAAATAGTTAAATCTGGTAGAGTCTTTAATTTTGCATCTTTATATGCTAATAATTGAAGTACAACTGCTTATAAAGGCAACCAACAGGAAAGCCAGTTAAAATGAGATCAAAAGGAAAAAGTAGTTTGAACTTTAAATTCTCATGCTTTCCATTCGGAAGGCTTCTTTTAAATACTTTGCTGGTTTAATTGCGTAAATTCAGCTTTGAAACCACAGTAGGAACAAAAGAGCTCAATCAGTGATCCTGAAACACTTTATGGAGATTTTAACGAGTTAATGGTCAGGTGATGAGTTGTTCTGATGAATGAATCTCTCTTCACACAAGTGGCGTGAGCAAGCACCAAAACAAATCAAGGCAAAGGATGAAACTTCAGTTGGATACAAAGATGAGTAGCGTTACATCTTCCCAGTTCTGTCCACATGCTCGCTGAGCTGGAGGGATAAAACATCGGAAATGAAAACATTTTTTTAAAGCCTGCAGCCAAAAAAATGACCTGAGGCTCATGTTCCATTGAGGATTTATTCTATGTAATACTCTAATATCATGTAAATATACCTTGAAATATGAAGACTCTGACTTTAAATTCTTTCTATCAGACCTAACCTGCCTGGCAGCATAATTTAACACCCAGGAATGCGGCGTGTTATTGAGACTAATAACACAGAGAGGGACAAAAACATCTGATTAAAAGAAGCCAAAATCTCTGTGAAGAACAAAGCTCCCTACGGCTGTAATGCAAAAAAGAAAAGTGCCTGGAGTGCTGCTTGGGTGTAAAAAAATGGTATTCCTCTCGTGCTCTTCAGTTATGGGATCAAGTTGAACTCATGAAAAGATCTCTGAGGCACTCAAGAAGGTAGAAGATAAAAAGCCTTTATTATCTCATGGCTAATCTATTAAAAAACATATCAACGCCAACGTGTTTCAGCCTAAGGGGCCTTCATCAAGGCGAGTGGCAAAATGTTTGTCTGGCAGCTTAATTCATGCATATATAGGCTATCACCAGCAGCTGCTCAGTGTGGGCAGGTAGATGGTCACATGCTACCCGTGACCTGCCAATGACAATCACAGTCAGAGATTCTTTAAACAAAAAACAGGTAAACATAGCATGATATAACAAGATTCAACAGATATGTACATAAACATCAATCATCATATGTATATCTACTAAAAAATAAATAGATATTGTTCATTGCTTCTTCAAGGAACCACAGATTAATCAGTTACATTACAAGACCATTACAAAAAAGGAGAAAAATCCAGTTCCTCATTCAAACCTGGGTACTGTGTCGCTTTTAGTGTGTAGATCCAAAATGCCTCTCTTTGTAAGAGTTTTTTAAGTCTGTCTCCACCTCTAATTGAGTTTTCTATATGCTCTATTCCAGATACCTTCAGTGAATCACAATTACCATGGTTAGCATCAAGATAGTAAACAGCCATAGGATATTGTAGGTTACCAGTTCTAATTGCATGTTTATGTTCAGCCAACCTTGCTTTTAATTTGCGCTTTGTTCTTCCGATGTAGAAACAACCACATGGACGTTCTAGTCTGTATACTACATATGAAGTATTGCAATTGAAAAATGATTTAATGTCAAACTTACAACGGGATGATACGTCTGTAAAGTAGTCATCATTAATCATGTTGCTACAGTGGTTACAACGTCCACACCTTTAAAGGTAGACAGCCAAGTGTTTTGTTTTAAAGGAGCAAGGTGACTTTTAACCAGTTTATCATTTAAGGTCGGGGCTTTTCTGAAACTGATCGTTGGAGAGTCTGGAAGAGCTTCTCTAAGGACACTGTCACTATCAATATATCCCAGTTTCTTTTAACAATTTGTTTAATTTGATTAGCTTTATTGCTGTATTGGGTCACAAAGTATACTTGATTAGAGTTCAATTGATCTTTTTGTTTAGGGACCAGCAGCTGTTCTCTAGGGAGATTTTTAGCTTTATTGAAAGCTTTGAGTATAGTTTGGTGTTTATAACCTCAATCAATTAGCCAAGGAGGATGGAAGCTGTCTGCTCTAAGAATAGTATTGTGATCTGTCGGTTTCCTAAAAATAGAGGTGTGTAAATCTCCGTTGATATCTAGATCTAGGAAGTTAATTACAGATGAAGAGAAATCTGAGCTTTAGATTCTTATTAGTATTGTTCAGATATGAATGGAATTGAAGTAATTTGGCTTCTGAACCAGACCAAAGTAGGATGATATCATCAATATATCTACCCTACCATATAATATTGTTTAGATAGGTATTGAGGTCAGAGTAAATAAAATTTTCTTCCCATGCTCCCATGAACAGGTTAGAATAATTAGGTGTGAAACAAGCAACTACTGCTGTACCTTTTTTCTGTCTGAAGAATTGATTCTGGAACAAACAAACTACAGCTGTTCTACACCCTGCAAGACAGCTCTGATGTGTGCTAACCAAAGTTTGTGTGCAAATCACCACATCACAGCGCTGTTCAGTGGAAACACTGGACTTTGTAAAGACTTGATCCTCATCCCAGCTGGTGGGATTAGTTACGCTGCTGTGCTCGCGGGAGAAGTGTTAGAAAAAAACAAAACAAAACAAAAGTTAAGACATTTGTTTTAAGCTTTGTAGGTTCATATTACCTCAGGTTTACTTGCAAATAAATAAATAAATACAAAAATAATAAAAAGGCACCATATTTATACAGTCAAAACACAAACAAAGAAATCAAGTGTGAAATGGATTGTGTGTGTGTGTGTGTGTTTGTAGAATATATTCACATTTTAGAATTTAATGCTGAATCCAAACAACCCAATCTCTCAGCAAAATATGGAATAGTCAAAAACCTGATCTACTACCTGACATAAAAATAACCGGAGGAGTACACTGTTGCAGCAGAATATACCTTTTCCAACACATTTAAGAGACCATAAAGTCTGCATTTGGAGGTTGGAGGGGTGGGGGTGGAGTTAAACCAAGGACTGCCAGCATCCAAACCACTGATTTATTTTTCCCTTCCACATTTCAGTTGCTAATTAATTCCTGTTTTACAATTTACAAACTACATTTTCATGGTAACCTATTACATTACATCTGCATTAAAACAGATAACGTAATACTGTATCACATCAAAGGGCTGCTCAGATTTGATGTTCCAATCATGTTTAAAGTCCAAACAAAGCTGAAAGTCTGTGCATCTTAAAGTTTAACCACATGTTAAAATCCATCTCCAAACATGCCCCAAGTAGAAACATGTCACTGGATCCCACTCTGTATGTAAATAAGCATGTCAGCTTTGTCTGTTGAACAACAAACAGGACACCAGCTGGACTACCATGTTGCTGTGAAATCACAAATACATTAAATGAGCTTGAATATATCATATTTCTGACATAAATGTTTCAGAATTACACAAATACCATTCATTAACTTTTATGTACAAACAATTTAACTCAGCTTTGTAGCAAGATGGACACGGGAAAAGTTCAAAAACAAAAAAGTTTTTGTCGTTGCACAGCTCAGTGTCAGCTCACCTCTGATGATGCAGCAACATACTGAGGCTTTTAAAAAGAAATAGACGGCTCACTGCCAACCTTCAGCTGTTTTTTACACAACAGTAGCTCTGCACAAAAATGCTGTGTAAAATGGGTGTTCCAGTTGTCCTGAGAACATTTTTGCTGGAAATGACGAAGTGATCTTGTTTATCCGAGCGGCGAACTCCTAAGTTTCAGAGGACCCCAAGATTCCAGATTTAAAGGTGGCTGCGCCCTGTAGCACTTGTAGTATATTGTTGTCCTTATTAAAAGCCTTTATAATATATTTATGTCTGTAATGTTTCTAGTGTAAACAGCAATAAGTTGTTGTTATTGATAACTATGTTGTTAAAAATCGTGTCGATATGTGTGGTTTATTAATCATTATCACCAAAATTGTCTGCTGTTCTCATGGTGCACATTTTTACAATGGGTTTCTGACTTTCTAGTTTTATATGACATTGTAGATGCTCACAAATTGGCTGTTTTGGAGGCATCCAGTTGGTGCAACTGGATTGCCAACTACCTGGTTATGACGCCACATATTCTCAGCTGCTTGGAATTCCGAGACAATTCGAACGTACCATGAGCAGCTGCACATGTGACATGCCATTAGAAAGCTGAGATTCTTGTGATTTCATAAATTCAATGCATTTTATGATAAAGTGACCACAACAGAACCACTTTTAAAAACCATGATGCTGGCATTAAACTATATTTTATGTATATATATATATATATATATCCATCCATCCATCCATTATCTTGACCGCTTATTCCATTTCGGGTCGCGGGTGAGCTGGAGCCTATCCCAGCATTTTAACAGGTGAGAGGCAGGGTACACCCTGGACAGGTCACCAGTCTGTCACAGGGCCAACACAGATAGAGACAAACAACCATTCACACACACACTCACTATATATATATATAATAAAGTTGAAATTATTTAATGTTTAAACATTTCTTTAGATTTTGAATAAAGTTTATGTTAACATTATGTTTGTGTTACAAACACTAAGTACTGTATGCAGTTGACCTAGAAATACTGGAGCAAAATGCATTTTATGGAAATCATTCTCATAAAGCAGAAACATTTCAGTTCTTTTTGTCAAGGATTACATGTTGTACTCTGATTGTACCCACAGGAATGTGGGGCGGTTATAAGTAACACAGTATGTCACCTGCCTGCACGGTTACATCTATGGCCTAGTTGTATTCTGAAAACTAAAGTTAAAATTATACAGACTACATGCAACTCTGGGAGAATTAAATTGCAGACATAAAAACATTCCTATTTAAGGGTGCAACTTCAACAATATCACAGCGTCCTTCAAGTTTCCCAATTGTCCAATCTCTCTGTGTCTCAGCTTAGTACGAAGTACAACTTAATCCCATTTGGTAAATTAGACATTTCTCTGATCTACTGCATGCACAGTTTCCTCAAAGACAAATACTGTTTATATTCCTCGTTTTCAGTACAAAATGTTTCACATTTTTGTGAAAAAAGTTTCACGTTGTTACATTCAACTATCATGTTATAACGAGATATGGTCTTTGTTTGAAAAATTCGGGTGACAGCTCTATGCACCACTTCCTGCTTCTCAAATATTAATTACTAGTCTTCTATATTAGAAGACTGAAGAAACAACTTGCAGAATAAAAAAATTGCAGAATAAGTGGATTGTATTTTTAATTATATTTCAAGCCAAGATTTAAATGATCCAGTTTTTGATGTAATGTAGCTGTTTGCTCTGTGGGACCTGGACCTGATGTTAGACAGACCTGCTCCCATCAGTGGTGTTGGACAAAACCTTGTGAAAATCTTAAAATCATAATGAGTGACATTTATTTTGAGCAATTTTAGTCACAGTTACAAATCTGGTTACAATACATCAAAGCTATGCAAACCAACTCAAAATGGAAAACAGACTCAAGGGGAAATAAATGAGGAAATGATTATACGGAGCTTATGTGTACCCTTTTGAAGCGTCATACATCTCCCTCTTCACACATTTAACGAGTGATAAATGAGCGAGTGACTGGAGTTTCTTCCAATAGGTTTCTTTTTCAACTCCTCCCTCATTAAGGCAATAATCATAACAACTAGGACATTCTCTGGATCCCTTTAGGTCCTCTCCTAAACTGTTGCTCTCTATCTAAATCAAAGTGCCCACAAATCTCCCTGAACCCTGAACCACAGCGAACATTTCCAGTTGGCCTGATCCCTCTGGTGAGGTAAGAGCACTGGGACCCCTGACAAGAAAAGAGACTCCACATCGTTTATGGGAAGAGGAAAATCCAAAAGTGCTGGAGACCAGAAAAAGGACTGTTCTTTGTGTTATCTCAGTGATCAAGCAGGAACAGAAGAGGACAGAAGATACGACATCAATTTAGAAATCCTTTAGCTTTTGTGTTTTTCCTGCAAGTAGTACCAATTAAGATTTTAAACTAAACTCAAAATCTGAACATGTGTAGACTACGTAGGACACTCCGTAGCCTACGTTGTCTACACAGACCCCAAACTGGGACACATATATCATCCTCTCACCAACCGTCTCCATGGTGATAGTATCTGTCATAAACCACCAGGTCTGACGACTGAAGTTAAACTGTCAATACTGATGAAAAAACAAATAAAACCGATGATCTGGATAAAAACATGTCCCTTTTATCACTGAGGTGTGAGTGTTTGTGCAGCAGTGATTAAAGTCCAGCAGCAGCATCACCCAAAGTAAACACCTGCTGATAAAATGGATCACTGGCTTTTATTCTACAGCTTTTTCTTCACTTGTTTAACATTAGATGAGCATTTTAGTTTTAATAATCAGTTCAATATTTCGTAAAATCTAGACCTAAAAAAAGTCTCATTTGGTCTCGTGTGTGAAAGAAAGAAAGAAAAATAAAACAGATTTGACAGAAAAGTAGACTGGGACTAATTTCTGCTTTGAATGCAATATGAAGTGAACTCTTAGACTTTTATATATAAGATAAAACAGTGTACAAAAACACACAAATAAAAATAAATATATTACATGAATGGCATCATAAAAGGTCCTCGAGTCGAATTTCACAGCTGTGAAGGGTTTTTCTTTCCTATTTTTCCATTTCCAACTTTTCAGCAGAACATTTAAACCAACATGGAAACAAACACTTCAAGTTGTCAGAAAAAAAAGAAAATGTTTACACCTCTATGATGACTGTAAGATCCAAATCTGATCATGAAGATCCTGCCATGCACAAAAGTTGCAGAAGAGTGACTAAATGTCCTTTGAGGTGAGATCGTTTTACCAAATGTCTGATCTATGCGTCATTAAAAACACATTTACGGGACTCCTTCACTCAAAAGCTGCTATTTTTAGCCACAGAAAAGATAAATCAGAACTGATGTTGGTCATTTTGTGCTACAAGGCTGTCTGCACCATGTTTCTTTCTTGCATCTGTCTGTTGCCCGTCTGTCCTGCCGTCTCCATTTGATGATTGTTTCCTTCTGTCACTGAAGTTTGCTTTACTCCTCCTTCTACGTGACTTTGAAGTTGCTCTTGTTACAGAGTTTCTCTGATTATTGCCTCTACAATTACAGCCCTGATTATTTGGCATCTTTGGAGTTCAAAGTGTTCATTTCCAGGCCACTTTAGCAGCTGATAAATGCTCACTGGCACTCAACCCCACATAACCCCAAATTAGAGGACTGCTTTAGGAGTCTAGAAAGGTTTCTGTTTTATATTGTTTAGATACTAAAACCAGTGTAAAAACCTCACTTATACAAATTTACATCATATTTGAGTGAACAAACTATTGATCACTAAACTTTATCTATTTTTTAATTTTTAAGAATTTTTTTTCCATTCTTTTTAGTTTCTAATATCTTTTAACAGTTAAATTTAATGTGTGTTAAAGTTAACTGAAGTGTCCATCAATACTTACTGTTGCAAGTAAATTTGAATAAATAAATAAATAAAAATAAAACATGAACACTGAAAGTTTTAAAGTAAAGTACCTAAAGTACATTACATTTGAAAATACATTTGAAAATTACATTTTAAAATAGCTTCATATTTACAGTCAAAATAAAAGGTTTCGGGGTCCATGAAGGTGCCCCATATGACTTTATATATTTCAGCAAGTAAAAATGCAAGAAGCTCCTTCTCTGTGTGCATCAAGTTGTTTCTCTCAGTGTCTTTTTTGAACTTAGCTATTTCCCTCTGCAAAGACTCACTGAGGTTTTCTTCCCCCCCACCCCACACCGTCCTACCCCTGTAAATTTACAGCTCACACTAATCTAGGCTGACAGTGCATCTTCATTGCCAGAATGAAAGCCTGAAATAACACTCCACTTAATTGAAACTTACGTTCACTTATACTCACTTAAGAAGAAGTGGATTCCAAAACATCATTTTTATCTCAACCCGGTCATTTTAAGGTGCTGCCAAATGTTTCCTTGTACTGTCACTGGTAGCAGATGGATTGGGTCAACTGCAGTCCCATAATCCTCTGCTGCTCAGACAGTTTTCATCAGGAGTAGATGTTTTAAGTGGCCCTTAACTCTCCCAGTGCTTTTATCTCAACAGCTGCCACAGGGAAGGTTTTTATTGACCTGTAACCTCCAAACATATATAATTATGGAATATGACTCATTTATTGTTAGTCATGTTGACACAAATCTGCAGTCATTATAGTAAACAGCTGTGATTAGGGGAGAGGAGACATGTCAGGAGCCTGTTATACAGTATAAATAAAAGAATAATATTACTTTAATATTATAATCTGTTAAATTTTAAACGTATCAATGGGTTTTTAAAAATGTGTTTAGTTATTTTAGGGTGGTGTTCTTAGTGAAACACGTGCGTAAAACATGTTTTCAAATACATTTTCAAACCCCCGCACTTGTCACAGCACATGGAATATCCAACCAGCAAATCCAAACAAACGTGAAAAGGTTTCTTACCTAAAAAAGCAAAAAGAAGTACTGTAGGTGACAGCCGCATTCTGCACAGCAGGAAACTGAAACGAGCTTCACTGGACACACTGGAAAACGCTTCCTTTTATTCCTTGTTTGTTTGGGCTGTTTTCCTTAGTTATTTCCGTAGAAATCCTCACATCTTTTAGCCAAAATCGTGGCACAAACACTCCTGCGCGATCCGAGCATCACGTGTGAAACACACCTCTAATTCACCGGAGATTAAAGTGGTGGAGGATGAAGAGTCATGTCTTGAAATCAGGGTTAGTTCGAAATTTGACTGCGAAGAGAACTGGAAGAATTCAAGTTTGGTTCGGTGTTTAAATGAGACAGCTCGGTTACTTTCACGCGCGTCTTCCGTGCGTCCTGCGCGCTGCGCCACAGAGGAGGGTTTGAAAGTGTGCCCAGAGAGTAGAGTCTCCCCCCAACTCCGCCCAAATAGAAATTTTGTGGGAGTGGAGAGTGTGTTGAAGTTTCCTGTCCGAAGTCCATGCTGGAAAAAACAAAACAACAACAAAAAAATACCCCAAAATGTGCTTAAAGTAGCCCAAATCAGTCAAGTGTTTTATCTGTGAACATGATTTAATTTACTTTTCAATAGCTTCAGAGATACATATTATTGTGCCCAAACCAAATTTTAATTTTTAATTCAATTTTTGATTTAGCTTTAAGAATTGGTAGAAAATATATGTATTTTTTTTTATCATTATTGTTATACCCATAAATACAGATGGTAAAATTCTATTTCTGTAAAGCATTATGGTGATTTTCAAATATTTTTATGCTCATACTGGGACAAATAATACAGAGAATCTGACATATTTTATGTTTTTGGTTTTAAAATGATGGCACATCATTTTTGTATATTTGCAAAGGTTGAAATTCAAACATGCATTTAAAACTCAGCCACACAAAGTTTAATAATAGATTAAAAAAACAGTATAGTCAATAAACATTAAAACACTTTTAAGACATAAAAGAAAAAAACAACAACAAACAAACAATAGAAATAAAATCAAAACAACAATCTTTGTATCAGGATTTATCGCTCCATGGCTTTTTGCTTTGTTGTGTTTAAAATAATAACTGACACAGGCATAAATTAATCTTTAAATTGATTAAACATGGAGAGACATTCTTGTGTCTCCGTCCTGAGGGCAGCAGCTCATAATTTTTGTATTGTTAATTATTTTATGGGCTTGTCTACAGTAGGTTTGTTCACATGATTTTCCATGCAGTGAAAGTTTGATGCAGCAATTTATTTTTCAGCTGCACAGAAAGATTGCCAGACCAAGCTGTGCTGCTGTATCTTACACATACAGAACAGCCTGTTAGAACAACAACATGACGCTTTTCACACATGAAAAAAACTCTTTGGAGGTTTTCCATCAAAGTTTTATTTACCAGATTTACAAAAGCACAGATTTGGTTGAAAATAAGGTATTTTGTCTAAATGAGGGGCTAATGAGGGGCTCAGGTTGAATTAAGGAGAGGTAAAGCCGTCACTGGACCACAACAAGTATTTTCTGTTGAGTTTTCATCCTTTCATTTGTTCCTAACATCTTCCTTGTTATCAGTGATGATGGATGAGGCACATTTTTCTTAACTGTGACTCTCAAATTATACACCTTCTCATCTTAGTGTCTCGGCCTGAAGGGGGAAAACAGCAGCAGATCTTCTCACTCTCTTACCCCCCCCCCCCTCTCTCTCTCTCTCTCTCTGTGTGTGTGTGTGTGTTTGCCAGAGACCTTGGCCTTGGGTTTCCAGCTCTCTTTTCAACATTAAATGTTTAGCCCTTTGATCTTTTGACACTCAAGGGACTCTTGGTCTCCTCCTCCTTCTCCCAGTCAGCCACTATATGATAGGCCACTTTAAGACAATTGTCTTTCTCTTAAATTTTTGTATTATTTGAAAAAATACCTAATCTAATTTAGTTTAATGTCAGGCTGGCTCAAAGCTGAGTTGCTGAGTTTCATGAAATGTCTTGAGATGACATTATAGTCTGAAACTGATTAATATTTGAAATAGTCTGCTTAAAAAAAAAGATCAAAACTTATGAAGTTGATAGTGTTTTGATAAGTTTTGAGTATGGGGAATTAGGAAAATAGCTTATCAAATGTATATGAAAACAGGTATGAGCATGATTTGGGTGCGCTGTTAGGATTTTCTTCATTTAACTGCATGCCTCTTGTACCAGACAACATTTAAAAATGTCAAGACATTCTCTTTCATAAGTAGATTCATGAGTAAATTTCTCCATTTTCATTACTCAGTTGTTGCTGCCTCAACACTTTAAACCATACACTCCTAAACTAGCTGGCAGAGCAGCCGAATATTTAGGCTACACTCATAACATGATTACGACCACCATGATCCTTCATTCAACAAAACAATGTTATGATCTTTAAAAAAATAGTAGTTTTCTTAATGTTTGCCATGTATATTCAGGTAATGCCTTAATAAACAGAAAGCTGTAACATTAGCTAACTGCTAACTTAGCACTAGATGAGAGAAACCCTAGTAGTTAGCCAAATGGAGCCTTATGTTAGGCTAGCCGCTAATGTTATATTTTTTGGGCTAACTTTGATGAGTCAATCAGTTTTAGTTATAAAAGCAACGTTGCAAATTAGTCCTAAAGCTGTTACCTTTAAAACAAAGCATTTAGACTTAAAACAAGTGTGTGTGTTTGATATGTGTTAGCTTATGATCAGTGTGACCCACTTAGCAAGCTATGTCCATAACAAAATATAAATCAACAATCAAGCTCTGAGCTGGATTGTTTTGTTTTAAAATGTCATGAAGTTAATGAAAGAAAAAGCTGTATGTTGACAATTACAAAATAAAATTACCAAGTTCTGTGAGTTTAGGAAGCAAGGGGACATGACAGTGACCAGCAATGAAATTAATATCACAGATGGGCTGGAAAAACACCAGTTCTATGGGTTAATTTGAAAACACAAGTCAACATAACAGTTTGTGCAAGTGAGTATTTTTACTCAACATTCTAAGTACTGCATGAGTGCCATGTCTTCATGTATAAGTTTTGAGTGTTAATCTTAAACAAGAGATATTTGTAGTGCAGTGTAACCAAAGAAACATACATTTGTCCACATCTCCAAAGTGTTACAATCCATGGTTGGAAATTATGAGTTGGCAAAGAACACTGCTGTTATGTTGAGGGTAACATCCACATTGTTGACCATGGATAGAAAAAGTCAATGAAAAAAGTAATCTCAAGGCACTATCAAGGTACAACGCAGTCAATTCTCACTAATCCAGTTAATTAAAATCCACTTAAAAATCTGTAATTAATGACCATGTATTCTAATTCTAACCATAGATTTTGTAATGCTTAACCTACTCACGAGATTGAAACCAGAGAAAAAAAGTGAAAGGAGCATGGAAAACATTGTGTATGATGGGTTGTTAACTTGAGATCTCCACATGGGGAGCCGCAGTGTTGCAGGTTTACGTTTCCCTGTTTTAACACACATGATTCAAATGAATGAGTCAGGTGTGTTGGAGCAGGGAAACATCGAAAAGCTACAGGTTGTGGCTCTCTACGACCAAACTTGCCTAACCATGTTTTTAGTAGCTTTAGATTCAGCAGGAAACGGAAATCTTTTTACAAATAATTAAATAAAAATATAACTGCCATATTTAATAGCAAACAACAGCAAAATGCAGAGTTTTACAAAACAAATTTGAAATGTCCATCTTCCTCAAAGTAGAATCTTACGGGACAAGATTTTACAAGAATAACGGGTAATGTGCTAACACCATTCAATCGAAACACCTGCAACACTCGCGTTTGCATTTTGTAAGAATTTTAGAAATTTTTGCGAAAATATTAAATGGAAACACAGCTTTAGACTGTCTATGTCATCATGTACCAAGACAAGGAATATCAATGAGCCTGTTTAGCTAACCACACACAAGTAATAATGAATGTGAAAAATATGAGGAATTTAAAACTGTGTTTTACATACTATACTTTTAAAATTTCATATACTACAACATATTACACAGAGTATCTAAGATGTTCTTGCTTAATGTAAAACTAGATAGATTAAAAACTATATTAATCATAAATCCAGCATGTGTTTGTCATAAGCCCTGGACCTCTCAAATCAAAGTATCCTCTACGTAGTTAAATTCAGTTTAAGGAAATACATCACAGAGCAGAGTAGGAGATCCTTGCAACTGAAAAGCGGGAGCTGTAGATGTATTTATATCTTCATACAGAATATCTTAAATATAACATATGTTGCTGTATATAAAAGGAAAAGAGGAAAACTGCTTGTGTTTGAGGGGCTGAAATGAGCTAAAAGCTAGAGAGAAATTCTAGTGAACACACCACTATTTCATGTGCTTAACAAGTAATCCTCCACTTCTTAATGCTGAAGAGCAACGCTCCACTGAGGGAGTTCAAATTAATTTCTATTGTTTGGAGTCTAAGCCGTCACTCCTGCTTTTTTCAGTTTGCTCCACGGTATTTGCTCTTTTCCTTCTAATCCTGAATCCTTGCTCTGGGAGAATGATCCCAGGCCTCTCCTCTGTCTCTTAATTCTTTTCTTTTCTCAGTAACCGGAAAAGCCATCGAGCAAGATCCGGACAAACATAGTGTTGGGATTTAGAGGAAGCCTGGAATGGGTATTAATAAGAAGGGTGTATAGAGGAGAGGCTGCAGGCAGGGAGGTGAAACTGGGGTGGCTTGTTCTGGTGTGTTGACCCCTGTGTTGTCCTGTGTGGCTAATCAAAGCATCACTGCACTCTTTTTGTGTTGCTGCAGGAATGTAATCTACGTGAGGTGGAAATAAGGCTGCTTTGGTTGTGAAAAGGCTCAGTGGGACAGTAAAAATCCTGAAAATCCCTCAGTCTGGGGTATTTGGGCATCTAATTCCCTATAAAAAGTGATCATATAATGTTTCAGAAAACTGAGAATGCTAAAAACGCTTTTTTCTATAAACAACTATGGATCTTTAAAACAGACTTTTTGCATTAAGCCTCCATCATTAGTGTAACTAAACATGTCAGAGCAGATGAATGTGAGTGGGGACATAGTTGCTGTCTCTCTGTTTCTTATTAAGTTGGTGTTCTGAAGAACTGGAAGACTGTGCTGTTTTCTGTTTGCCTCTGTCTTCATGTCTCCCTGAAGACACTTGTGTCATACCAGGAGGTTGCTGTAAGACAGAATGAGAAGGGAGTGGCTCACAACGAACACAAAACTCACACTGAGTTATGAGACATTAATTGTTCCACTCTTTATTGTTTGTTACTGCATGTCAGAATGGAGTAGTTATTAACTTAGATCACTGGTGGGTCAATCAAACTCAGCCCCACTTTGCTTGAACCCATATGATTTCATTTTCAAAAATACCCATGGGGTATTTTTACATATTTTGAATACATGAGGGCACTTTGAGGCCACATATATGTATAAAGAATTATTGCTTTAATTTTGTGGCAGCTATTTCAGTCATGAGGTGTCTTTTTCTTTTTCAACCACAGACCAGCAGTAGATGCATTCTGATTGATCCAGATGCAGCAAAACTACAATGATTGGTCAAATACAAAGCCCATTTCTAGAAACATTATAAAGATGTTCTTTGATGCATGCTGGCTTTTGCACCTTTTAATGACAACCTCTTTCTCATCTTTGACACACAGAAGCTGAAATCCATCAGATGTTGATTGTTTATGGGCGGAAGTAAGATAAATATATCTATTAGCTCCACTGCCTGCATATATCTCTTCTCACTGTGGTGGCTGATATAGAAACTTCCCAACAATATATTCTCTCCTCTTCCCCATGAATGTCTTGTCCTCATTTCTCATTATAATGTCCTGTCCCCCTCAACATTTGATATGGACCTTATTAATCCAAATGATGTTGTAGTCACCATGGCTTAATTTCGATGATAACTCTATACTAACCTGCCAGCTAAAGAAAGATGAAATGGAAAAGATGTGGGGACAGAGGGAACTGGATCACACTGGACTGGGACCCCAAACTGGAAAAGTGGCCTCTAGAACAGAAATTAAAACAGATTTACAGATTGAATTTGTTGTAAACATTTTGTTGATTTGATCAAGTGCTGTAGATGTTTTGTATTTAGTCAAAGTTTACAGATACTGCTACAGAAATAAAAGCAACAAAGTGGTTTAACCCATTTGCTCCAAAAATACAGCAGGACAACTGTGTTGTTACCTTCCAACAGAACAAAACCTGCAGCCAAACAATGAATCAAACGTGTAAAGTAGCTCAGAGCCCGGAAAAAAAAAATCTGGCACCAAGTTCACTTTAAATATGGCCGACATCTGCTTCTGTGGAGACACTTGAAACAGTTAAATCAATCCAGTCTGGGAGCGGGAAAGCAGAGACAGACAGGACAGAGGAGGTGGGAGAGAAGGGAAGTGAGGAAGGGAGGTCTTTTCATCTCTGTTGCCTTGGTAAATACTCCCATGTGCAATGAGGAACTCCATTGTGTTGAGCTTCTATGAAATAAAGTGATCTGCAGGATCAGAGATAAGCTGTCCCTGAAGGCCTCATATATATATATATATATATATATATATATATATATATATATATATATATATATATATATATATGTGTGTATTTATATTTGTATTTACTGTTTTTATCTATTTTTTAACTGAATCAGACTTTTATGTCCAGCTTTAGTGAAAGTGTCCTCTCACAGGAGGACTCATATGTTATAATAACAACCCTGCAGGTCCAAGGCAAGAAACTTTGAGGGGTTACTTCCTCCAGGAGACCTCCAGGTTCTCTTGCGGGTGAGAACTGATTGACAGTAAGCAGAGCGTAATGTGATGCAGTGCTGATATGAAAACAATCCACTCTGCACAAGGGAATAATGATAAAACTGAAATGCTAACAGAACCCATTAGTTGTCATGTTTTCTGTGATGGATTGTATAACTTTGGCGGTTTTCTGGACTGCTGAGGTTGTTTTTCATATTGGACAAGAATAAGCTGCAGCTCGTGGCTCAATCTGCAGGAAGTAAAACAACAAAATGAAAGCAAACGAAAAACCAGAAAATCCTTCGACAAAATCCATGATGCAGCACGACTTTTGTGCCGTCTGATCTGACCAAAAAGGGAACTAAGTAGTTGTGCTGCCATGCCGGAGTCAGGATTTTTGTGGTTTCTGTGGCCTCTGGCCCATCCAGGGCCTCTGGACTTCTCTGACAGGCCCATGTTTGTCCTCTGTGGTGCCGGCTTCCCTGCAAACACACAGGCTGACTGGGCACATCTGAAGCAGGCAGAGAAAGCAGACAGTGGAGACAGCAGCAATTTATGCTAAATGTACAACCGTAGACACACATGGCGATTTCCTTTAGCGACCAGCTGTTAGACCGCTGAGTGTTTGGAGGGAAAGCTTTAAAGAAACAGTAAATATAAAGGTAAGGGTACAAGGTAACTTTATTAAGCACTTACCAGTTTCAACTTCCTGTTAATCTGAGATTCACATGCTTTTTGCAAAAAGACTGACTACCTGTGTAGTGGTGTGAACTTTTAGCTTCTCTTTCACTCATTTGTTTTAAGAAGATTCTTGGTTCGACCCTCTGGTGGGGCCTTGAGTGTTTTCTTAGTGGATGCAAGGGTACTCTGGCGTTCCCCTGTAGTAAAAAAAACATGCATGTAGTGGGCTGGCAACCTGTCCAGAGTGTTCCCTGTGTCTCGCCTGATAGCAGCAGGGAAAGGCTCCAGCATTTGCATTTGATGATTTACTTTGTGATCCCCTCTGGTTCACATACTAACACAAACACATTGTAAATTCTGCATGTTGGTCCAATAAAGGTTAAGAAATTATACACTGGCTACAAATTATTTCTTGAGCTGATGACATGTTCACTTCTGTTGCTTCATGACAATACTAGCATTTATCATGTAACGATGTCAACAGATTAAGTCGAATTACTGGTTCACATCCTTACCTGCACAATCTTTCCACTTTTCTACTCTCGCCATTTTCACTTTTGTACATCACTCCCACATGCTAATGGTTACAGTAAGGACTTAAAAGTACATGGCTGGAGTTAGAATGAATGTACACAGGTTTAGATGCTCAAAAATATTTGGTTATGGTTAGAAAGCTACACACTGTCTCAGACTACACAGTTAAATGCTAACTGGCTGCGGTTCCCATCATGTGATGGAATGCTACCTGAAAACTGCTTACCAAAACGTTATCGTCTCACAGTTTTTAAGCCTGGGTTAAGAACAGCAAGTACAAATATTTTGTATTTTGTGATAACTAAATCACTATATAGCTTGAAATGACAGCCACTGTGAAATATGATTAAAACCTTAAAAAGATTGGGGTTTGTGCTGTTTAATGGTGATGAGTACTTCAGAACAGGGAGGTCTCTGATTCAAATCTCTGCTGTCTTTTGTTGTTAGATTTGTACATTCTCCTCAGGTTCAGGTCTAACAATCAAAAATCCCTGTGCTGTGTTATCTAGTGATCGTAGGAGTCAGTGTGAATGGTTATTTGTCTGGTTTGTCCCTGTGTTAGCTCTTTGGTGGACTGGTGACCTAGAATAAGATCAGTCCAATATAACTTTGATTTAATTTTACTTAGAAAACAAGACGTCTCAGGGCTTTTTACATTGAGTGAAACTCAAAGCGTCCAAATAGATGGAAGGAAAATTATTATTGAACCTGTACTAGTTACTGTCTTTTAAGTTGTCTGCTGTTTGCCAAGAAAACTTGAGACTTTTTTCAGAATTCATGATAAGAAAGTTGAATTAATACTAAATGCTTTTGCACACTGATCTCAGGGGGGTGGACGGCGCTTCCTGTCGAAGTGGTTTTTTCATGAGTGTGACAGACTTTAAAGAAATACTTCCTGACCAACCAGAAAATCTTGTAGGTGGTGTGAAGATGAATGCAGAGTGAACTCATAACTCAGACGTTTCACTGAAATGAAGAAGCACAGTGATCGTGATGATAGTATATAGACACCCCAGAGAGCGCAACAAAAAGAATTCATCATTCATATTCAAATTTTTTGCTTTTAGTAGGTTGAGTAAATCAGCTGAGCTTCTTTTAAATGTTCTTTTTAACCACACACATTGACTTTATTTATGACAGGGCCTTCAGGAAGATAAAAGTTTAATTAAATAATGAATAGCTTTTTATTTGACAAAAGCCTGTTTTGACAGTTCTTAAAATGTTTAACTTTTACATGCTGTAAACATCTATGAGATTAAGACAGCCTGGCTTTGCAGAAATTGTGCGTTTTATAAATTAAGAAAGACGTAATACCTACAGCAGTGATGAGAAAACAGGAAATAAAAGAGGCCTGTGCTGCGTCTTTAAAAGCCGTAATATCTAAACAATGTAAGATTCTTCCTCTTTAGTATCACACAGCCTTTCCAATGAAACAGACTGTCCTGCTAGTTGTTAAGTTAGTCCAAATAAACAGTTTAAGTACCTTGTAGAAGTTTGCTTAAAAGCTGATGGTCAAAGTTCATGCTCTGCCTTAAAACATTAGTTCCAAAAAGTCAAAGTTTAGTCTTACCTGGATTGTTAATAAATGGAAGGTAAAAGTTATTCCTACCAAAATGAGAATTTGGGAGCTGATGAAAAACAATTGAATTTTTCATAAATAAGGAGTTAAGAAAGGATTGTGTGGGTTATTGAACAGAAGCTCAAATCTAAGTGTTTTGTGGTGCCAAACAGTGATTAACCTGCAAAAACATTTTAATGCAAACCCAAAACTGTAAATCCTTACTTTGGTTTATTTTTCCCCTTGTCTTTGGGTAAGGTTTTTCTCAGCACTTCCACAGAGGACTGACAGGTGGATATGACCTCTGAACTCAGAGTTTCTTTGGAGCCAGAGGGGCGTTAACTGCCCCCCCTGGATTTTCAAAGTGATGAGGTCAGTGTTGTTGGCTCTGACATAATGCTGCACAATGGACCTGTAGGTTTTTCACACCTCAGCAGTAAGATGAGTTGTTTTTTTTTTCTCTCTGTTTGTTTTTGCTCTTAAAATCTGTTCATAAAATCCACCAGTTTTATTTATCCTGGATTGTTTCCCCAAAGCTGTCCGGGAAACAGGAAATCCTTTCATGATGTGGAAATGATCGACAACACAAAAGATACAGGATGTATAACAACCAGCTTTTTCCAGACACTTTGCAACCTTCAGCAATGTAGAAATGGAGTGTAAAATATAAATAAAAACATAATGTAATCATTTGCAAATCATATAAATACTTTAAATAGAAATAGTACAAAGAAAGACTGTGTTATTCTTTGTAAGGTCATTCACATGTTGTGTTTGATGCCAGCAACATGTTTTAAAAGAGCTGGAACATTGGCAAGTGTTCCAATGCATTGCATCACTTCAACACACTGTAAGCAATGAAGAAACAAATTGCTGTGGCTTCAAGATATAACTTTTTAATTTTTTTTTAAATAATATTCTTGCTTCAAAATTTCAGCTGCTCAATAGTTAGGGGCTCCATTTGTATAAATTTTAATTTGTGTAATGTGACAAATGTTTTCAATGAATGAGGGGAAAGGACTGGACTGCAGGAAGGTTAGCTTAGCACCCCAGCTGCTCTGCTATATAGCCATGCTGCTGTGATTCATGCTAAATGTTGTTTGGTATTGTTTTTTTCTGAAACAAGCAAGACTTTCCCTAAAGAAAACATCATCAGAATCAGCATATGTTGCTCTTAAACCTGTGTATAACACTATCATAACTGGTTTCTTTACAGATGTGCAAGACACCCATGCTACATGCATTAATTTACATGCTTCTGAATTGTGTGTCTCTGGAAGATGCCTACATTTCAATGACATTCAGGTTTTGATTAATCTTATTTTGAATAACCACAAGGCAGCAATGTTTGTCAACCTTTTTATACATATTTTACTTTTTTGTAAAATTACTGTCAGTGATCACATAGGTTCAAAATGACCTTGCAAAGTTCTTGAGTTCATGCAATACAAAATCTTATGTGTTTTTAATGCACCACCACCTGAATGCCTGAAGGTATCAGTGTTGGTTCTCAACCTCGTTCCCTCTAGACAGAGATCTTTCTGGTTTCATTTAGTGGTATTAAGTACTATAAATGACATAATCCACTAATTTTTTACATCTTGCAGAGGAACACGTCTCTTAGATACTGAAGATTAAGCAATCACCCCACAATCTCTCAAAGTGGTAAACTCTGTAATTCTTCTCTCTGATTCTCTTTCTCTGACCAGTCATGGTACTCACCTGTTGCTGTTTGACATAATTAGATGCAAAATACTTTGTGTTTAATAATAATAAAATAATAATAATACATTTTATTTAAAAGCGCCTTTCAAAACACCCAAGGACACTGTACAAAGGAACATTAAAATAGTTTAAAAACCACTTTAGAATTCTTTATTTTCCCTTAATATTTGAGATGTGTTGCTGGAAGGTGATATGTTGTGTTTGATTCAGTTTTAAATAAATTTGTGTTTGCAAATTATTGCTTTCCATTTAAATCTATATGTAATACAAGTTTATTTAAAGCAAACACCATGCAAGCATTGTTTTTCCTTTAAGGACTATACCCACCGTAAGATATCAGAGCTTCTAATTCCATTACTTCTAATCAGTAATTGTTGATAATTATGTAAACAACTATAGCATAAAGTCTCCAAGACTAAAATTATCAGTTAACTTTACAAGTTTGAACATACAACCCAACTCTAACAAAGTTGGGATGCTGTGAAAAATGTAATTAAAAACAGAACAAAATGATTTACTCGTCACAGCCAATCTTTTATTTACATCATGACACAGAATAGATAAAATGTTTTACTGCCATCAGTTTTATATGAGCTAATATTCTTTTCTGAATAGTAAAATATCTCACTCTCAACATCTGATGTTTTCTATAGTCGAATGAATGCAAATCATTGCATCCTGTTACACTTTACTTAGCTTCCTGGATTTTTTTGTAAAATGTATGTTATAGGATCTAACTCTCTGAAGTACTCAGCAAAGACACAGTTGCTCTTAACAGGCAGCACTGCAGTGATGTTTGACCCCCCACACCACTTACCGGCCCTGCAAACCAACTGTTCACCCCCCTGGTTCTCATTTATCTATTACAAATTCAAATAGCTTCAACACAGACTATAAGTTTTTTAATGACAATTTATCACTTTCCACCTCAGTTGTCAAAACTTGTCTGAACAGAGTGACCTGTCTGCTCTATGAGATCTGAGCTGTCGGACACAAGTGCAGCAGGAAGCGACACGCACACACGTTTGTGTTTTGGAGCCTCTAAGTGACAGGGAAAATTGCTGTAGGGTCATATTTCAAAACGTGCCGTCACAGCCCTCAACATTTGATCTTCTCACAGTTTGTGGGTGTACGTGCCCAAGCCTGAAGACAGGAAAAGCATTAAGAGGATTTTTGATCACAGCTAATGTTTTTCAAAGAACAGGCATGTTTGTGCAGGGGGTTTCTAAGGACACACATACACGCGAATGGCATGAGCTAAGTTTTCCCATTACAGTTTCATTGACATAGTCTTATAAAAATGATGTTGCACTAACACAATAACAAATGACAACAGACTTCCAGAGTTTAGAAATGTCTTGCCAAAGCCTTTAAAGTAGAGAAAAGATGAGTGTGGGAGCCAGACTATCTGTGTGAGGGAAGCGGTCAGGGCACAAAGACTGATGGATTCTCAAAACAACACCACTGATGTGCACTGAAGTTTTTCCATGAGCAAAGACAGATTTGCGGTGTGTGTGTGTGAAACAGAATTTGTCCCAGATTTTCTCCCTTCTCTTTCCTCCCTCTTTATGCTCTTCTCCTCTCCGAGGACTGGATTGAAGAAGCTTTGATGTGGCAATCTCTCAGTGTTGTGACCACAAGCCCAAGAGGAACCAGATGCTCTTTGGACTGGCTTGTGGTGGAAAGGCGCATATATATATATATAAGAGAAAGAGAAAGGAAGATGGGTGTAAGGCTATAGGGTGGGGGCTTCAGCAACAAATAGCAGCTAATGTTTATAGTTCCTCTGACACAGAAAACTGTGTTTGGCATAATTATACATTTTAAAGTTCTTAGTGTGGAAAATGTCATATGCTCATTCTTTCCCTTTTTTCAGAGAATGGAGATCCTTAAATATGCTAATCTAGCCTGCTATGTCTCCACCTGCCATGGAATGAGAAGCTAGCTCAAGCTAGGAGAAATTAGCTTGGGCTAGCAACTGCTTGCTAGGACAGTTGCTAACTGTTACCTGACTGGAGAGGGCAAGTGTGGAGCTGTCACCCAAATAATAAAAAAAAACCACCACGTTATAACATGATTGTTTATTATAAAAATGTAAAACGTATCACGTTATAACGTGCTAAATTTTATTGTAAGAACATGAATCAAAGTAGCCTGTACTGTATACAGATGTTGTTGCAACCTATGTTGGGGCAAAATGCATTTTATGGAAAATATTCTCGTCAAACAGAAACGTTTCAGTTATTTTTGTCAATGAATAATTGTTCTACTCTGAATTCTTGTACACACAGAAATATGGCACAGTTATGAGCAACATCGTATGTTACCTGCCTGTGTGCATGTGAGACGGTGCATGCATGTGTCTGAGTTGCCAGAGTGTGTGTGCTGCTTTTAGTTAATAACATGTACCAGTAATTACGCCTATGGCTGTGTTTTGAAAATAAAAATAAAAATGATAATATATGCACCGCTGGGACTAGGAGAAATAAGTTGCCGACACAGTCCTGTCTGCTTTAAGGGTGCAACGTCAACAATATCAGTGTCCGCCAAGCAACTTAAACCCATTTGGTAAATTAGACATTTTTCTGGCCATAGCATGCACAGTTTACCCATACAACGACAAATATGGCTTATAGTCCACTTTTTTTTAACACAAAACGTATCCCGTAATAACATGATACGTTTCATGTTTTTACAACCAAACTATCATAGTATAACGTGATAAGTTTCACGTTTTTACAACCAAACTATCACATCATTACGTGATAAAGTTCCAACTTTTTTTATTTGGGTGACAGCTCCACACTTCCGTACATGTAACCAGTAGTGCCTACTTTTTCGACCAGAAAAGCATTGCTGAGTGATTTTCCCCAAATCTCTTGTAACATGCTAAAAACATCTTACAAACAACTTATAAAAGGTTAAAAGTTTTAATAATAGCAGAGGAGGCATAGACACTAGCTGAGAGGAACTTGGCAAGGAGAAATTAGCAGGGGCTAGCAACTCCTAGCTAGGCCAGGTGCTACCTTTGATCTGCCAGACTGGAGAGAATGCCTACTGTTCTGTAACATAATAAAATCTTATGGACATGTTATAAAGATTAAAAGCTAATCATTAACTGGGGGGAGAAGACACTGTTGTCAAACTTTACTTTTTATTCCCTTTGTTATTGTTTTTTGTTTCTTCAGTACCTTGGTTAGCTTCTTGTTTACATTGTGGAGTTTACAGTATCCATTGCAGACTCTATTGAGTTTTGCCTCCCATTCTTTCTTTCCCCTGCTCATCTGTGTACTCATCCTTGCTGCCTACAACCTAGACAAGAATTAGAGGTAATATTAATACAGTTAAATCTATGTATGTGTGGCTTTCTTAAAAAAACAAACAAACAAACAAACAAAAAAAAAAACATTCAGGCCTCTGTCTGACAATAAATCACACTCACTGTGGGCTCCCAAGACAGGACCTTAACTCTCCAACTGCTTCCCGGGTGCCAAAACATGGCAGCCCAATGATCTCTAGTAAATCTAGAAATGGGTAATATCCAGAACCATTCCACTAGGGATAAATAAAGTTGTACTGTTATGATAATGATATTTATATCACCATCAAAGAGGAAGACTACTCCTAAAGTGTTCAAGTGTCTGTTTTTAGGCAGTTTTTGTTGTTTGGCTGTTAACAACAAAAACTTTCTGGATGTAACTTTTTCACAAAATTATACAAAGCAGATATTTGACCACAAAAACACGTAAAAATTATACATGTGGGTCAGAATTCAAACTGAATCAAGGACAGAAGACAAAGTGTTATTAAGGGAAAATTTTTGTTCAGCATCCTGAAAATAGTTTAACGAGGAAGGTTAAAACTAGATCTTGATAAAAAGCCAACTGGGAATCACAAGACTTATGAAATTTAGTCTGTTGTTACAACAATTTAAACAATTGGCTAAAATGAATTTGTGAAAACCTGTTAGCTTTTTTCTTCCTGGACTCGCAGCATGATAATAGACTTGTTGCTTCTTACATTTCCCAAAAGGATTTGTGATGATGCCTTAAAGAGAACTAGCCTGAACTTGCTTCCTTTAGCTGTGGCTTTTATGTGTAGGTGGAACTTACAGCAGAAGTTATTCTGGTCAAAAAGAAGAAAAAAAAAAAAAAAAAAAAAAAATCCTAGCTGCTACACAAAGTACAACATGTCTTGTTTTTGTTGCTGCTACACTGCAATGGGTTTTGTTGTATATTGAGAGCAGTTGTAGAAAGAAAATTCCGACTACCATTAGGAAATCTCCAATACAAGTTGACAATTAATAAATAATTAAAGTCTTGTTTTTTTTCTTTCTTTTTTTTCCAGAGCACCCCTGCTGAAGTGGGATTGTAATATGAAAAAAATAAAAATAAAAGAAAGTGTTCATTTAAACATTTAAACTGCTAAAGACTTTTTAAGTAAATTGTTTAACATGGCAATTTTCAGTAGCTGCTAGCTTCGCTTCCCATCAACCCCCCCACCCCCCCTCCCTATATCCCAAACTTAGAAAAACTTGCAGGTTTGAAAAAAAAGTGGGGGGAAATATTCCTTTAAGCTGGCTGACTACTAGCTGACTAAGCTGACTGTGTTTTAGGGGCATTTTGTCTGACCACCAGGCCACCAACAACCACACCAGCAACAGAAAGCAAGCTGAATCAAATCTGTCTCTTCCATGACTGCTTGTTCTATACAGTAGTTTTGATTTACAGCCCTCATGTGACAGAGTGGACTGGCAGATAGCCGATGCCACTCCATCTTCAGCTATAACCACAGGAACATGAAGGCGTACATTAAGTATTTCCCTTGAGTTGCTGGTAAGCGTAGCTGAGGAGACATGACGAAAAATTAAAGCTATGGAGGATTAATCTGATCTCTTTAAAATGATGCTTTTCCATCTCTGCTTGGGGAGGAAGCATATTGTGTACAGAAAGTCAGTCTTTCCATCAATGCTTGCATTTCTTTTCTCTTTTCCTTTGTTTGGCTTCCTCTCAGTTTGGCATACATGACATGAAGTGTTTACCCTACATGTCAGATAACTGTTTATGAAGCAAACCAATGCAAAGCAAGGGCGCACAATGGCTGGGCAAAGGATGCTGGATGTTAAATACAGTTAAACAACCCTGCTGTTTTGATTGGAAGGCAATTGGACCCGGCAGAAAATAAACAGAGAAAAAAAAACGTCTGATTTTGTTTATCAAAAATGAAGACAAATTAGACATTTTTAAATAACCTGCAGAAGCAGACTCTCTCAAAATGGTAAACACAATAGAGTTTGCCTTGCTGGCATTGCTTTAGGAGCATGTTGACAACTTAGAAATAGACAATGGCTTATTTGTAAAAGGAGAACATAAAACTGATGTAGAGTGTTATATGGTGTCTACCTGAAGTTTGAGAGAAGATATTGCTCTTAAAGACTTTGCTGGTAGAAAGGAAATATTAAGTTATTAGGTGTATTTTTTCCTCCACCAGTACAGTGTCATTTGTCCAACCATTCAGGAATTCACAAAAACCAAAGAACTAAATGTCATAAAACTTGCCAAAGAGAGAGAACATGTAGAATCCCTCAAAATTTGATACTGGATCTTGATCCTTTTGTTTAAAGTAGCAAGACAGGGAATTGGTTCTGGCAGAAATCTGCACCCTTTGTGGGCACTTATAGTTTATTTTATTGCTATGATTTGTGATTTTGATGACAACCTATAATAAAGACAGACTGGAAGCCAAGATGGCAGTGACTTCCAACAAAAGCTAAAATTATCCAGTAGATATTGTGATTATGTTTATATTTATGGTCAAGTGTGTAAAATGGATTGAAGTTTGTTGGAATATACTGTAGATTGTAACCAGGTGTATATGATCCACCTCACCCTTCACATGGAAATGTGCAGGACAAAACTACAATGGGCACAAAAAATGCAAAAAGTCAACTCTAGAGATGCTGTACAGAGATGATGTACAATTGTAATTGTGCATTGAGTAAACATCTATAGCAATATATGTTCAAATGCATTTGAACATATATTGTTTAAATAAACTTTCATAAAGCTTTATAATTAATGAACATAGTGTATTTTCAGTGAACTGCAATCAGAATCCAGTCACAAAATTCATAATGTCTAAATCTTATGGACTTGATTAGCATCATGTTGATGATTATTGGAATAATATAATAATGATTAAGGGCAACTCTTTTAGGAATGCAGCTTCTTTCTATACTTTACTGTTTAATAAAATTTTTTCTGTCCTAACACAATTTGTTTTTCCTAGTTTCATGTAAATGAACTAAACATGCTCATGTTTAAAGAAAAAACGTGTTGACTTCTAAGTCATGTATTTGATGTACGTCATTACTCTGTTGCAACTGGCTGGTTTATGGCTATATTAAAACCCCTTGCTGCTCCTATATGATATTCCAACCTTTTCATTGTATAAGCACACTGGTTTTTGTTTTGTTTTATTCTTTCTATTTTCAAAATACATATGTGCTTTTGTAATTTCAATGCATAAAACACAAACAAAAGAAAAATTTAGATGGTAAATTTCTTTAGTATAATAGGGCAAGTAGTACTTGGAAAAAACACTTGGTCCCACAAAGAGTTTAGCTATTTAGAAAGGATATTCTGAGTAGAAGTAGCAGCTCATTCAATGTAATTTAATTTTATTGCGATTTTTGCTATTTGTTGCTGCCTTTTACTACTTCTTAATATCGGTAATGCTTGTAATGTTTTATGTAAAGCACTTTGAATTGTCCTGTTCATGAAATGTGCTATATAAATAGACTGCCTTGCCTTGCCTCAAAAAAGAGTAAAATATTTAAAAGGTTGTTACTTTTTTTGGACCACTTCATTTCAAAAAACAGGTTGTGACATAAAAAAAGAAAAGTAAAAATATATATAGCCAGAAAAACACCCCTGTGCAACCCTTCTGTCATCCTGCATTTCATTTTAGCTTTTCAGCAACACATTCAAATCCAGAGTGACTCTTTGACTGTATCCCTTGATATCTCCCTTGTAAAATGAAATGTTTCCTGCCTCAAACAAATAGTTTTGTTTCTAAAACCAAAAGTGCTGCTTTAACAACTCTAAAAAGAGGATTTTTCCAGCAGGCACAGCGTCAGATGAAAGCTGTTGACAGAAAAAAAGATCTAACTATGCAGTGGTTTATTTCATGTGGAAAAATTGTGGCAGTTTAAGGATCCTTTTTGGTTTCCCTCTTTCAGATCAAAGGATCCTGGATGATCCATTTGACTGAGGCCCACTGTCTCCACGACAACATGATCACAGACAGGAAGCCTGTCCTTCTTTCACGGCCCCTTGTCATCAACAATGCAACCACTCAGCAGTGTCTGACTCGCATAAGTCACAGTGCATGTGTAAGCATGATTGTAATTCAACTCCACAAACCACTAAATGTTTTCATTTTTATACTGTGTACATGTGTTTTCTTCGTCTATCAGGTCATGTACAGTATGTTTCCTGTCGTTTTAGGACGCAGGTTTGTGTGCCTGTGTGAGGTAGGAAAGAAAGTGCTGACTAATGCTCCAGTGACTTTAAACATTGCTGGTTTGAGTTATTGTGGACACCCACCCCCAGTTGTTTACCCAACACATTATTTGAAACTGTAGTCAATCTTTTTTTCCCTTTATTTTAGAGAAGAGACCAAGCATTACCATTTTTTATCTTCATAATTCTTCTTTTGAATAAAGCAAAATGTGCTTAGTGCATCTGTGTTTTAAGGTCATTGAACAAACTGCACCAATCCAGGGACCTGCACACACAAACACAGGGTTTTTTTTTTTTTTGTTTTTTTTTACTGCCAATTTGCACCTTTTGTCAACATGCACATCCCATTTTTGGGCACTGAACCTAAACATTTTGGAAAACGCCTTCCAAGACGAAGCTTTTTACTGTCTCAGAGTGTTTACGCTTGGAGCAGAAAACTGAGGTTTTTGGTTTGTGAAGTCAAGTCTCGCTGGTTTAAAGCAACACTGTGCAAGTTTCCAGCCTTAAAACTCTGCGCTTATGACTCATTTTGATGTCACACTGACATTCATTTTGCATATTCCTGAAGCTATAATTGCCATGACGCCTCCTGGGTGTCTGAGAAACCACATTTCACAACGTGTGTTCCAGCCCGGAGCATCATGTGACAGCTGCGTTACTTTACTGTACCATGTCACTCAAGCCACTGGAAATCAATACATTTGCCATTTTGAAAGTGTACCATGTTTGATTCATCAAGGAGGACATTGTTGGAGGAAGTGAGGAAAAGAAAGATAAATTGACAGAGCAAGAAATTAAGAGTCAACATCAGACAGACTTTTTCAAACTGGAGAGGGTTAGCTTTCGTTACGAGGTGCCACAATATGAGAAGCTGTCGAAGTTCAGTAGTGTTGCTTTAATATGATACAATGATACACAGAACCATTCATATTATGTATATTTATTAGCCATTGCAAGCCATTTGATTTTGCAGATGTAACAAGATAATCTTGTGGTGTAAGCACACAGGAAAAATATAAAGTTTTTATTTAGATTACTAAGAAAAACCCTAATATAAGGCTTCAACAGTCTGTATTCAACTAATTCATTTAGGAACTTTTAGTTAAGTTTAAATTAATTTCAGGTATTTACCCTGGCAGTGAAACCATAAGACTCTTTATTATTGCAGTTGGGCAGCAAGGTAGAAATTTCCTTGGCCATATAACATAAATGAGGAATTTCATATCTTTTGTCTTTATTTCTGAAGCTAGATGAGGTTTGAAAAACCAGAAAGTTCAAAGAAAATTTAAATTAAACTCAACAGGAAGTCTTATTAGTCACTTTCCCCTTAGTTTCCAAAATGTGGACTTTATATTACTTACAGCACTGTTTTTCTAGTTACCATTGAGTACAATGTGCAAATCATCATCTTCCCTCTTCCTCAGGGCCACTGCCTGATGAAAACATTGTGTCTACGTGTGTGTCGCAGACTTTTTGTCATCTTCAGATTGTTTCAAGCTGAATGTGACCAATGAGATTTGGATTCCTGTAGGCCTTTACGGTCTCAAAGAATGTATGTGTCTGTGTCTTATTAAAATTTTGTTATAATCTTATGAGTGAAAGATGGAATGAAGCTGTGAAGGCAGAGATCAGCTGCAGCATATTAGGACTATTCTTGTTTAAAGAAATAGACTCCACAGTGTCCCGCTTGCCAGATTTTTTCCCTCTCCTCTCCATCTTGTTTGCATAACATGAAGGGCTGAGAAAAAATACAGGAGATAATCCTCATTGTTTTATGAGTTACTGTAGAGTACATTGTTTTACACTGAATATGATCCAGACACAGTGTGTGTGTGTTTGATTGTGTTGAGGATGGAGATAATCCCCTTTTCAGAGTAGTTTTTTAATAGCTTGTTTGAGGTTTTTATAAGTACAAGGTGGTTTTGATTTGCTTGTAGATAAACAAGTCAAGTCATACCTTGTAAAAAGTTTACAGGTCAGGCAGGTAGTAATGGCTTTATAATTACTTACAACAGAGTTCAGAGTAGTGCCTCGGTAAATATTTAGTCCACCTTACAACTCACTTATTCAATTCAATCTTTGTAGCCAACTAAAACAAAAAATATTAGCTTAAAATTGCCCTGAGAATATGCACTTTTAGCTAAAATGCATGTTTGGAAATGAGTTCATAGTAGTAAGTTGAGCATAATTTTGTAAGGTAAAGTCATTGACAAGGAGTCTGTGGACAGTATGGAAAGATTAAGAATTCACATTGAAGGCCATCTTTGAACAGAGACAATGGGTACCACACACACACACACATTACCATACCAGTTCCTGATTTATGTGCAGACAGCAAGTAGTATAATTATGTTGGTGATGGAAAAAACATTTTAAGAAATATGTGCATGTCAGATTTACACAAACTTGATTTTTTGGAAATGGTGACCCCAGAAACAACCACTAACCGCGGTAGTCTGGCAGCTAGCACTTCATCGTACTGCACCATTTCATTTAGTCATGTTGGCTGAGTGGTGCGTTGTGATATCCCTCTGGGATAAATAAAATATTTTTCATTTCATTAATAAAGGTATTTTTTGTCTTAACATTTCTTTTTTGTAACTAGTCCATTCAAAGGATTATTTCTCCCTTTTAATAATACCAACTGGTGTTGCATTATACATCACTGGAAAGCCTGATTAGCCATCTTTACAAAGTATAATTTGTAAGGATTATGCTTCTGTAGAATGAGCAGGATTGCTAAATATGTGAGCAGTACCTTCCCAAAATGTAACAAAATCACCTGCAATACTCTGCTGCTGATAATCATTATGATTGTTGAAAGAATCAAGCGCTGCCAGGTGTGTGACAGTCACAGCTGTATTTCTGGCACCTGGCAGAGATTCTAGATCCAATGATGACCCCTGATCTCCAGAATATGGGACCTAAGGTAATCCTCCAGATTGAAAACTTTATCCTTAAAGTCAGCAATAAACATACAACTTTGCCCTCTCTTTAAAATGTGACTAATCTGGCTTTCCAAAAAATCTATAATACAAATAGTAATTGGTATTATTAAAGTGAAAAATAATCACATCAAACACAAATTTTCTTTTTTTTAGCCAATGTATTTTTTAGGAATTGGTTTATATGAACATATTAATTTTAAATTGAAATAATGTGGACTTGTTTAATATTCAAAATGGACAATTAATTGGACTGTATCTGTAAAAGAGCCTTGACATGACTTTGTTGTAAATGGTAAAGAATCCAGATGTGATTATCACATCAAAACAATCTTCAGTAAAACACTGAGTAAAAAACTAAATGCCAGTGCAGAACATACTGATTAGGACAAATGGGTGAGAGCTTTGGATCTAAGATTATTAATGACCAGACCAAAGTGCTGGATGACTCTTTGATCCATGCAGAGGATTAGTCACAGAGCCCGATGCTGCCTCACTGCTTCCCTCCTCTACACTCAGCGCCTTTTCAAACACTTCATTACTGATGAGTTGCGAGGCAATGAATTTTCAAACACATCACTGACTCCATCTCTTGGCAGAGCCATTTTGTCTGGTCACACCAACAGGTTGGAAACGGATGGGAGGAGTGACTGAGGAAAATACAAGATCTAAACAATCACCAACACTTGTCTCATCTGTCAGAGTGCCTGCAAAGTGAAAATGCCAGAAAAAGCAAATGTGCAGCTGCAGGCTTTGGTAAACTCTTACACGCCAAACCCCACATTTCTTAAAATGTTTTTATTTTTATTTAATTTCTTCTTTTATATCCATGTTTTCTGAAGAGTTCTTTTTAAGTAAAAAACCCTTGTAAAATATCCTCACGTCTTTCTTTCCCTTTTTCTACTTAATCACATGTAGTTCATCCAGACACCTAAATTGTGTAGTGCTTGATTCAGTTTCTTTTTATTAAGTGAGGTTTATTACACAAAGCAGGCTAAGAAATGCATTTATCCAAGTCTGTGACACACATGTTTGTAGACTAGGCCAAGTTATTCATCATATCATTTGGTTTCCATTTTTTAAATTCATATTTAACTAATTAGTCCCTAACTTGTGTCAGGGACTGTGTACCCCACCAAGCTGTTTTTGTTGTATTCATGCTTTGTGAATTAAAAGTGTAAAGCAACATTCGACTCTTAAATCACACACTTTTTTGTTTTTACAGTCTCCATTAATTTTAAGTCATTTGTCACAAGGAAAAACCTGATTAATCAGTAGGTTAAATTTAAAGGACAATAAGTTTACAAAAAGTTTAAAACAACCACATCTTCCTGGGTTAAGAAATGAAGTATTAGTGTAATTTCTTTATAGAACAGATACATGTTTAATTACCTTTTAGAAGTTAATGAGGGACTGGACAGCTATCAAAACCAATGAAACAGGACTCTTAATTAACCTTTTTTTAATTTATTTTTTTATCATCACGTGGCTGATAGATTCCAAAAGTTACTGGCCAAACTTTGTTCGAACCAGGCTGATGCTCGATGATCTCCTTTATGCTAGCCTGGCCAACATGGCAGCATGAATGCGACTGGGGGTTTCACAGAACAACACGTTACACAATACCTAACACCGTTAAAACACACATTAAAAAAATTACAAACAATGTGACTGAACGTATTTAATCACACATTTCTTTAAATATTGGGGCGGCGTGGCTCAGTGGGTAGAGTGGCTGTTTTGTAGCCTGAGGGTTGCCGGTTCAATCCTTGGCCTGTTGAGCTCATGTCGAGGTGTCCCTGAGCAAGACACCAAACCCCAAATTGCTCCTGATGGGTCTTGGTTGAGCGCCTTGCATGGCAGCTTCCGCCATCAGTGTGTGAATGTGTGTGTGAATGGGTGAATGTGATGTATGTTGTAAAGCTCTTTGGGTAAAAGCTCAATATACATACAGACCATTTACCATTCAAATATTGTTTACTGATTTCACATGAAAATACCAAAAAACAACATTCTCTCAATGTTTTGTTTTCTAGCGAGGAACAAAGTAACTCACTATCTAGTTACTAACCAGCCCCACTATCTGATCACCACTACATTTTAGTTTTTTATTCTTTCCCTACATGTGACTTACTTTGTTTAAATTTCCCTCCTTATTCAGCTGAAGCTTATAAACAACATCACGCACACTAAAGTAAGCATGCAGCCAATGTGTCATGCAAAAGTGTTGATGGGAAATGAAGTGACTTGATTCGTCGTAGTAATGGGAAATCTGTCTCTTTTCAAAGATTCTGCTCTTTTAGAAAAACTGGCCCTTATGGCTCCCAAACGGCTCTTTATTTAGTGTCATTATGAGCTTATATTTTGAGCTAATTTTACTATGATGAATGGTTTGTGTTGGTTAGCAATTTTTTTATTCAGTTTTCACATACAAGCCTCATCTGTAGGCTTTTATGTTACAAAAATACAATTATTGTTTAACATTTTAACATTTCAAAATGATATGTACTATAATGTCTGAACAAATGTAATGACAAATGACACAGTGGGCAGCGACAAAGTAAGTAAAAGAAAACACTGCTGATGGATCTGTACAAAGAATACAAACATATTTTCACCAAAACCATGCAAAACAGCAGGCATTAACAGAACCAGGGAGGTGTTTTGGCAGAAAAATGCCAAAAAAAACTAAATGCATTGGGTGTGTAAGTGATCCATGGTAAATGCAGTCGGATGATTTTTTTCCCTTAAATATATGTTCGCGCTAGCAGACTTTTGAAATATTAGGTTTTTTATTTATTTCAGAAACAATGAAGGCTGTTATCTGGTTTTACTACTTTTTTTATTACATGAAGTGAGCAGCATCAGTGCTGGAATTCGACCCGTTTGGCATTCTTTGAGACAAGACTTGAAATAGCTGGACAGTTAGCCTGGTCTGAAGCAGACATGTTCACCAGCATTAGTTACCATAGTAACTCAGCTGGGACTCATTTAAGCCACGATGATGGAAAAGAACTCTCTGTGATGAGCCAGACTTATCGAAATAAGCAAGGCTTTCCCTTTTAAGTTTGTTTTGATCGCTGTTGGTATTACTTGTACCTGCTATGATCACTATATCTCTGCAACAATGAAATCTTAGTTTTCCAACAGTGTGTTGTATGTGCAGAGATATAAATGCTTGATTTACAATTACAGACGAACTGTGTGGAAAACACTGTTAGCTGGATTCTGGCAAGATTCACAAGAGCAAAATCACATGAAACTCTACCTTGCCAGGCTCAGGCTGTCTGTGGCCAAAACAAAAATCTTCTGACCAGTCAGCATCATTTTATTAGCAGTTGCTTTTGGGTGTGACAACAGTCAGTAGTGACTGCTACTCAGTGGCTCGGATTTTACTGCTTTGTTGATCATATTGGTTAAAGCTTCCTCTTGATGGTAAAAGCACCTTATCAGTTCACTTTCAAAGCATTTCCCAAACGGGCCTGCTATTGTTCCCCAAAGTTTCCTACAGGGAATTTCTGTGATGATTCTTTGTAAAAGCATCAAAGCAAGACATCTGTTTAATCTTTAGCCTAGAAAGATGATAACTGAAGCAAATCAAATTTTGTGCAGCTTTAAGGTCTGTCTGCAAAAAATGAATAAAAAAAAAGTTTACTGAGGCCTCATTGTCTTTTACAAGCAGTAGTCGCAAAGGCCCAATGAAACTGCTGCAAGTTAGAGTTAACGCAGCAAACAGAAGGCAGAGCAGCATTAAATGTGTCAGCATTCTGTATTTCTGGGACATGTGTCACGCCTGTTCCATTGATACAGTAAAAAAAAAAAAAAAGAAAAAAGTCAATAAAATTAAAGGCTTTTTTCCTTCCTGCAAAAAAAAAAAAAATAAAAAATTAAACAAAAGTATTTACTTTGTTTTGTTTCTTTAATGTAGTTCTATACATGTTGAAAACCCAGAAAGTGTGTTTGCAGGTGCTGAATTTTTGTTTTTTGAGGGCCAAATCAGATACTGAGTGACAGAGCAATCTGTTTGAGCTCAAAGGCAAACTTTTAGCATTCCTCATTCAGGGACAGACCACCCAAAAAGACCCCCATACCACCCCCTACTCCAACCCCCTGCTTCCATCTCCCCGGCTCAGCCAACCCTCCCTTCTGTCTCTGGTTACAGTCGCCGGTCTCCAAAAGAAATGTCACAAAAAAAAGAACTTGAACTTCAAAAGGCAACTAATCTGAAGTAGCCTGAGTTAATCGTGTGCATCTGTTCCACAGCTCCAAGGCTTCTGACCTGCAGGAGGCTCATTCTGCCGGCCTCACCAGGCAACAAGCACCAAATACTAACCCAAAGACTTTTAAATTACCACTCTGTGTTTTAGACAAAGCAGCTCTATGGTAAATGTTGTTGACAAAGCCACATGGAGAGACAGACTGTCATTTGGAGGCTGTGAGGGCTCCAGAAATCCCATTTTATGAGGCTGTTATGAAGTTAATGTCATGACCTCAGCGCTGTGCTAATCTTTAACCCAGAAGAACAAAAGATTTTTGTTCGTCCGTCCGTCCTTCAATCCCTCCAACCATCTATCCATCCATCCATCCATCCATCCATGCATCCATCCACGCATCCGTCCATCCGTCCTTCCATCCATCCATCCATCCATCCGTTCGTACTACCATCCATCCATCCATCCATCCGTTCGTACTACCATTCATCCATCCATCCATCCATCCATTCATCCATCCATGCATCGTCCGTCCGTCCGTCCTTCCATCCATCCGTTCGTTCGTACTACCATCCATCCATCCATCCATCCATCCATCTATCCGTTCGTACTACCATCCATCCATCCATCCGTCCGTCCGTCCATCCGTCCGTCCGTCTGTCCACCCTTCCATCCATCCATCCATCCGTTCGTACTTCTATTCATCCATCCGTCCATCCGTCCGTCCGTCCGTCCCTCCCTCCCTCCATCCATCCATCCATCCGTTCGTTCGTACTACCATCCATCCATCCATCCATCCATCTATCCGTTCGTACTACCATCCATCCATCCATCCGTCCGTCCGTCCATCCGTCCGTCCGTCTGTCCGCCCTTCCATCCATCCATCCATCCATCCGTTCGTACTTCTATCCATCCATCCGTTCGTACTTCTATCCATCCATCCATCCATCCATCCATCCATCCGAGATGACAATTGTTAAAAATATTTGTAGATAAGATCAGACTACATCCCAGCTACTTCATTTGAGATGGATGTGAAAAACTGTTATTTCTGACCACTTACCACTGTATAACTTTTTTTTATTTTAGAAAAAAACGTATCCAAATTTTAAAGTCTTGTAACATCCTTCAATATCAAAATAACACTTTTCTATGGTGGAAAATGTAAGTTTTCATGTATTTCAGTGTATGAGTGCCTGATAAAGGGTTAACTCTGAGTCAGGTCACAGTTATTTGTGGGTTTCACCTTTTGCTTCACCATGAACTTTGAGTTTGGTTGTGATTTTACTTGCACTTATTCAGATTTAGCTGTCTCTAATTTATTCAGCTTCACATAATCTTTCTGTCATATCATAAAAACAATTATGTCCTAGTACAGGTCTGTTAGTTTTGTTTCAGCATTTCACACGTGTTTTGAGTTCTGCTAATTGCGCCACTGCTCTGTTCCTACAACAAACACCTGTTTGCTATCAGTTATTACTTTCAGTTTACACTGCCTGGTTTTCTGATCTCGTTTGCACATTATCATCAGGTTATCTACTTCTCAGTTTAGCTATTTTTCTGGCCTTTCCCCCTCCTTTTTAGTTTGTTTTTCATATTTTTTGCTTTTATTTTAATTCCCCATTTACCTGCCTCCTGCTAGGTCTGTTAATGCATCATTTCAAAAGACACCTGACTCACTTATGATGTATGAATAATAATGTAAAAAACAGTTTAGCATTTACACTTAATTTACAGGGAGGATTCACATGATACATTTCACTCACTTCAACAACTTTATATTGCATAGTCGACACAGCAGCTGGCAGCTTCGGTGCTTTCAGTTAGGAAATTGATTAAGGATTTATTTTTGTCTTACCAACGGAACAGAAAATGAAGTATTCTCTAGCCTTGACTGGATAGAAGTGACTTTCTTGCTGGTCAAGTAGGCTTATAATATAAATCCAGATCTCTGTTGAATTTGGCATGAGCTTTATGAAGGATATCTTAAGAACAATTAAATAGAGGTCTGAGGAATTATCAATGGCTTTTCTTTTTTCCTAATGTTAGTCCCAACTCTTTATTACTAGAGCAGTCATAACGACCCAAGCTGTGTGTTTGGCTTGGTTTGTCAACACACAATTAAGTGCATTGAGAACATCTTGACTGGCTTTAATTTTCTTTTCATTGCTGTGATTTTATTTGCCAGAAAGTTTCTCCTTTTTTGGTGTATGACCAATTCAGGCTGAACTCTCATTGTTGCTGACATTATGCGAAGAAATCAGAAGACATGTGCCTTCAGTTTCAAATTGATATACAACAGGTTCATAAGTTACATTTCTAAAAGATGAGACCCCTAAAATGCCCTTATGGTTTACACCTCAACTTCAATAAACAAAATAAGGACACAAAGAAAATTTTGCAAGAAGTTGTGCTGAAAACTGCCAGATACTCCAGATGTGGATCAGCTACAAAGAGTGATAAGATCCATCCTGACAACGCTTTTTCTTCTGGCAGATGGTAAGTAAGTAAGCCCAGATGTTGTCATTCCGGCGGGTAGATGTGTGCATACTGCAGTCTTAAATGACACTGGTGCAAATGTAGACAATGCCAGCTTGTAAGAGTAGATGCTTTCATTTTTGTCATTCAGCGATTAAGAATTTTTGGTAATAATTGGTTTATTTATAACCTTGGAAGTTGTACTTTGACAAAATGCTGTGGAAGTCCTCTCATTTGGATCATGTGGTGTTCATCAGTCGATGGAGTTTGCTGAGTTATAATGCGAACGGATCTGATAGAGTAGCCAAAAATGATACTCAAGTAAAAGTACTGTTACTTTAGAAAAATATGACACAAGCTACAAGTAAAAAGTAGTCATCCAAATAATTACTCAAGTAAAAAAGTACTTAAAGGGGCAAAAAGCTAATTTGTTTCACCAAAAGGTTTGCTGTTGTGCACTGCCTGTAGACCAAAACAGTGTCATAAGCATAGACTGTATATAAAGATAGATGGAGCCTCTGGGACGTCACTCTAGGTTTCTGAAGAACAAAAGTGAAGCCCACTGGGTGGTTCCTACCATTGCCATCTTGACAGCATCACACCTGCGGTCGCTACTGGAAAAATTCAAAAATGGGCAAAGTGGCAGAGCTGAGAGGGGGGCTGTGAGCATGGGGGTGGATGATTGGCCTCTATCAAACTTCGAGCTGCCTGTAGCTAAGAGCTAACTGAGCCAACTTGGATCTAACGTAAGCTAACCTGCTAATGAAGGTAGGTAGGCTAAAGCTAAGGCGCACTGTTAGCCGGCTAAAAATCACGTTTGTGCTGCACTCTCCCTTCTTGCTGCCGATATTGGATATATGTTAATCAATAGGACACGCCCCTAATTATGCCGAATTTCAAGATTAAATAACATCCAAACAGATGAATTAGAAATAAATCCCCCCTCACAGTTGTCATGAAGGTAAACTTGACCTATTAATTTTAAAATGGATTTTTGTACCAGGCTTTAAGCATGTTTATTTCTGCTGTGAAGTTGGTCTTTTTAACATGGGAGTCTATGGGGATTTGCTATGTTTTGGAGCCAGCCCCTATCTGATGAAGGGTGAACTGCAAGTTTTTGCACATCCGCATAGGCTTCACATTTAACCGCCACAGGTTGCCGCTTCATCATGAGCCACACCCAGAGGAACGTTTCGTTCTGCTCTCCGCCATTTCGCTTCAAAATATATGAGCTGCCATTGCTTGCTTGCTGTGGCTTTTCTTAGGGAAGGAGGGTCGAAGGCTTGGAGAAGAGAGAGGAGGCAGCAATTCACATGAACGTACATGAACACGCAGCCGGACTGGCTGGTAAACATGGCCTGGAGATTAACACAGTGAAATGGTGAGTGAATTCATGCTACTCCAGATGAAATTACACCTCTAGTTCTTCACATAGTGATTTTTAAATTCCTCCAATCTGGAAATGATTCATTTCTGCATATTGCCCCTTTAATGAAAAATTTGATTTGTTTTTAAAAATTCGAAGTTGAGTTTTTGTAGGCTGAAATGTAGACTTGTTCAAGCAGACACAGATGGCAGTGCATCACATAGCTGCTCTTTCTATAGTCTGTAAGGCAAAACATAGTTTGAATGTGCAGCGAGGGGTGTTTCGCGGCTTCTGTCTCGCCTTCCGAATCACACGCTGTTCCAGCCATTTTTAACATCCGCTCCTGCATTTGTGCTTCGGTGTGGTCACTCTGTGTGGAACTGGCACTGAATTGCCATGTGACTGTCTGGCTAAATCTAATTGGTGGTACGGAGCCAAAGCTAGTAACATTTGACATAGTCGCTAGTTACGTTTGATTTGTGAAACTGTAAGGTGGAACCCTTTCAAATGAAACAAATGGTTCATGCATTAACACATGACCAAAAATAAAAGTAACAAGCAGAATGTATGTGATTGTAATGGAGTACAAGTAGCATTTCTTATTCTAAAATATACTCGAGTAAAGGTAAAAAGTATGTCATATTAAAATTCATCTTAAAAGTACAATTTTTTATGTAAACATTTGCTTAAGTAAATGTAACAGAATAAATGTAATACATTTCTACCCGTCTCTGGTGGTCAGTAACTGTATTTTTAACAACATGATTTTAACATGATTTCATGGTGAATTGTTAAAGAAAAGTATTTTGTCTTACTGAATTAATTCAGCATGACTTGACTGGAAAACCTCCCCCCTACTGTGAAAAGTGCAGGGGAGAGGTTGGCAAGTTGACAAAGAAATGGCTCCAAACTTTCAGATATTTGATATAGTTTTGTTATCTTTCGTGTTTTGGCTGCAGGATGTGTACATCTGTCTGTGTTACTAACACAATGGTTTTTATTTTCTGGTATTTATTTTGATTTACATGTCTCAATATCTACCAAATTATTAAACAACTCTCATCAACACCACAGACTCTTGTGTCTTAGTCCAGTGGTTCCCAACCTCTCCCAAGGGGGTCCCCCATAGACTACAGGGGGTCCCTGAGGCATTGAACATTCAGAGCTAGTGTGATTTATATCTACGCATTATCCCTGTTTTAAGAAAACTTTGGCTTTATCGAAGGAGAGGACTCAGCCAGAATACATTATTTATGGTGAGAATCTCACTTTTGAAAGCATAACACTAAGCATACTTTCAGCATGGTGTGGGGCAGGGGGTCCATAACTTTTTAGTATTTTCGTGAACGGGGTCCTCAAGGAAAATAGGTTGGGAACAACTGACCATTAACATTAACTAGCATAACAAATGTTACTCGTGTCATATTAAGTTTGACTGCAACATGGATATGTAGAAATAAATATCACATTGACAACTGTTCACCAAAATTTACCGTGTTATTGATCTTATTTAGACGACAGCATGTTACTTCCCAACTGCTCTGTTCGGCCCCGGATGTCCACCACCAGCGCTGAGAGAGAGCGCACATTGGAAAAGACAACCACTGCGCCCCCGCCCATGTCAGATAGGGGCACTCTTCATATAGTAAAGGTCTGTGTTCTTTACATTCACTTTTTTCCCCCAACTGAAGTTTTCCACCACTGTTTGACAGCCAAAAACCGTGGAAGTCCTTCCAGATTTCCTTAACGTGGTTAAGAAAATAGTATGATTTTATCCTTCTGCTCTGACATGCATAGAAATACCACCGCAGCAATGGTGGAGAGTATTTTCCTAGATTCATTTACAGACAGCCATTTTTAGAAATCAAATAATTACTAATGTATTCCAATATATGAGGACAGAGGGGATAACAAAGTGGTGGGTAAACCTCAGCACTAATCCCAGCTTATTAATCAGACCTGGATGAAGTCACCTTTGACTAAATCTCTAATATACTGGTCATCTTAATCAATCAGTCTACCCATCACAATATCAACATATGAGATCTGGTGCATCAGAGAACATATTATCAAATTCAAGTCACTAATGCTAACTGCAGAGTGGCTACAGGCTCTGTACCCAGCTATCCTCACTGATACAAGCTTATGGTTCTTCTCGCCCTCTGTGTTCCTCTTTGGAACATCGTCCGGTGCTGCTATCTGGATGCACAAGGCAGTTTTGGTCAGACTGTTCTTGTTTGAGATTTCATGATGCTGGACTGAGCAGACAAATGCCATCAAAGGGGTGGCTTCCGTCTCTACGTTCAAGAGTCACTTGAAAACCCATATCAAGTACTTTGTTAATTGTGCTCTTATAATTTGAATGGATTTGGTGCTGTTAGCTCTTTAAGCTGATATTTTTCAACTATGTTCACTGTCACATTAGTGTTTCTGTATAGATTTTTGGCTTAACAAGTATATTATATCCTGACAAGTTAATAATTTGCTCAAATGATGACTTGTTTGATGCTATTAAGATCTACATGTAACCTTATGAACCCTTGACATTCTTCAAACTTGCGGTATGTTGACAAACATTGTCCAAACCTCAAAAGTTCAACAATAATTCTAGTGGAGACATCGAAGTTCTCAAAGACACCACATGTCAGATTGAATTAGAGGAGCTTTGGATAAAATTATGTGTGAGAAGTCTGAAGATGAAGAGCTGAAACAAGCAGACATCACTGACACGCAGTTGAACTAACAGGTTCCTCGTGTTTTTATTTTTCCTGTTTTTCTAGTAGCACTGTAGTGCAGGGTTTCACAACGTTGTCTCACAGCAAGAATGTTCTTGGTTCAAATCTGCTGGTTGGCTCTGGGCTTTTCTTTTTCTGTTTTTTTTTTTAGTGTTTTCTTGCTTCCCGTGTTTAGCACTTTATTGGATTTGGTGACCTGTCCATGACATACTCCAGCTCTCTCCACCAGTGTCAGATGGGAAAGGTTTCATTCCTCCATGACCCTCCACATGAAAGTGGCTGAAGGATCTCACTCCCACTCTCGTCAACTGTTAAAGTTTAATGACTGCAAATCGTCTTGATGTCACCAGATGTTCATCTGCTCTACTGGATCGACCAAACCATATGACACACAGGAGCTAGACGTCACCGACATCATTAATGGCAATGTGACATGTCTGTCTTGTTGAGACTAATGACAGACCCTCTCAACCAAACTGTCTGCATTCCTTACTGTGGTACAGAGGCAGAAAAACATTGCCTCTCACATTTCATCTACCTTTGCCAAGCAGATAGTAACTCCAGCAACATGTGGCTGCCCTTAAAAGCTACCCCAAACCACATGTGCAAATCCCCCACCCCCTCGGTCACACACACACACACATGCGCACACACAAGCATCATTGTGTGAGTGGAATGGGGCAATTGAGGTGAAGCAAGAATCAAAGGTACAAATCTTGAAAATTAAAGGACTAGCAGGCCAGCCATCTTTTCCCCTCTCTCAGGGAGGAATGCTTCTCATTAGCCGACAGTCTCAAAGTAAGGCAGGAGCCCACAGATGGAGACTAAAGTGTGTGTTTACTGTACAAGAGTTCATCAGAACAATGAAGGAGAAAAAGGTTAAGATATGTAACAGGAGTGCCATTCAGTGTTTTTACATTCAGGTAAGGATGGTCATATGCAAAATTAACTTAATAGGTGGTTCACCAAAAAAAAAACTCCCAGATCATATAAAATAGCTAAAGAACAGTAATGGAGGAGGTACTTTAATAATAATTTTATTCAATTGTCATTCACCTAATCTATGACCTGCTGAGGGTTAATGAGTGGGTTAACAGGGAACATGCCACGTGGTCCGAAAGATAAAGGTGGTTCAGTCAATGTTTGAAGCAGCAACACTTTCTGTCAGTGGACAAAAGGCCCTATAATTCTCTCTCTAAGATATTCGGTTAAGTAATATAAATTGTAGGTGTAGTGCTTTGTGAACACCATAGCACCCTAGCTACGTTAGTGTGGTGATGACGTCAACGCTAATGCCCGCCTCCGAGAGTGCGCACAGTGCTGCTAACAGTGCATGGTTGCTAGACGGCCTGCAGGGATACTGCTATCTGCCCAAAGAACTTTCCCCACACGTGTGTGCATCAATGACAAAAACACCAGACACACATACAGGCGACCCACACGCATACGCACCCACATCCACCCACTCTGAGGATGAAATACACACCAGTTGAATCAACCGTCTTGTCTCATCCTTTCTTCACCAATCACCTTAATCTGCGCCTACACTCTCACAGCTAAAGAAACGTCCTGGCCAACACTCCAGGCTGAGAGCGGTGAAAATACGTTCAGTGCCTTACAGGCTTTCACACCCCAGTTATCTTCCCTACAGTCACAATGAGGGGGACTCAAATCAATGACAGTAGATGAATAAATGTAAAAACCAAAGAAAAATAGAAAAAACGACCACTGAGGCAAAATGCTATTATAATTGGTGGATAATTAACCTTTAACAATGAAGATAGATATATTTAAAATGAAAATGGAGATATACAAGCACCACAAAGATACATAAAACACATCCATATGGGTTCCTTGCTTCAATGTGGGAGGTTGTGGGCCCTCCTGTAGGTCTGTGCCCACGGCCTGCTGGTTTAAAATCCATCCATTGTTAAAACAGCTAGCCCTTCTTTTGGAAAGGGGATTGTTATCCTTACCAGATCTCAAAAGTCTAACATATGAAGCCGTGAAATTGTAGGGAGTCATTAAGAGTTGTTCACCCCTTGCTCCACCTCTTCATCCCTCTGTGTCAGTGACATGATGGATGGAAGAGACCAGATCATATGTTTATGTTAAAAGCGCCTCCAACGTTAGTTCTGTAGCCCCAACACCTTTGCACATGTTTAACTTGTGTCTGTGTGGAATGTGCTGGTGAGCAGGAAGAGGATCATCAGTTTCTTCCACTTTCTTTCACCACTGGATCACCTCCACTTTCAAGGCCTGAACTGTCTTTATCGAGCCTGTGAATCATTCACCTCGGCAGGTGTTTAATCATCTGAGTCTTTAACCTTTCAGAAAGCTTGCCTGACATCTAACAGGGTCATGTTATAGGTGTGTGTACACTGCAGGAATCGGCATGCGTTAAGTGAGTGTGTGTATTGATTTAAAGGCAACGTCTTGACCTGTTTACGCTCACATGCTGTTACCAGGATGCTGCAATATACAAGTCAAGTCGATGTCCTTTTGTTTTTTTTTTTGTCTTAAGCAATATTTCCTTTAGCTTTAAATTAGCTCCAACATATGTAAACATATAGATCACTACTCTGAAGAGCATGACACCCAGTTTTAGTCGCCTGTAAACGTGTCATTATCGGTACTCCACCTGTTCTCTGCACAGTGTGCCCACTTTGAGCTGAAACAACTGCTTGGCAGGAGGGGATTGAAATCCCTCTGAAACTGGCCTGCCAATCTTCTCCCTGCGAGGTGTTTCTGGTAACTGTTGAATCTGAGGCACTTGAGCTTTGTGATCTCCCCCTGATTCCACTCACCAAACAGCCCTATTGGTCTTCCGTCTTAGTGTCGCTCTTTCTTTGGCCGGAGCTAAGCCATGGTTTGAAATGTTAGCCTGTGGAATTACAGAAAAGAAACATACACTTTCTATCTCTGAGTCTTAAAGGAACTCAAAGGCTTGACGCTAATAAATGCAATTCAAGATTTCCCTGGAAATGTGTGTAGAAAAAAAAATCTTACCCTCTTTGTTTCCTTTTCTTTTTTAATTCACAGTGGTTCATGAACTGGGATGAACTACCTGGTAAATAAAGAGGTTTCCTTTGAAAATATCTACCACAAACTATCTGCCCAACCACTGCTTTACTTCATGTGGGTGCTTGCCAGACAGTGAGTTCAAAACCTTTGGCAGTGGTGCTGTTGACCACTTGTGATGGTTTTCAGACAAGGCCTTCACTGTTCGTGGAGCTCTCTGCAGATCAGAGCAGACTGAGGAAGCAGCAACAGCTGATAACATCAGTTCTTGGCCGATTTGAGTTATGTGTGAGAGGATGAAAGCAGGCGGGTTGAGGGGGATATTTACAGTGGTCATCTCCAGCTGTGATTCTGGTGACATCTGTAGTGCAAAGCAATCATTGCTGCAGTGTTTTGTTTTTACTGTGCAGTCAATATCCTGTCAATAAAATCACTTTTATGATAAAAAAAAAGGGGGAAATTTGAATTTGCAAATACAGTGCATGTAATTTAAAACTGGCAAGGAATGTGAATGATAAGTTTTTTCTTTAACTATGAGGTGCAAAACAAAATGACCTTTTATAAAGACATTTTGTTTTCTCTAGAAATTGAGTCGTATAAGACCCTAAGTTTATTATCCAACATGGTTTTAAGACAGTTCTGTGGATAGCCACAAGTTATAATCTACAGATTTATGGCTGGCACAGAAGCTAAGTGATGCACTGCTGTGAGCAGAGTCAGTAGCTAATTATATTTTCACCACATTAGCATATAATATAGCTCCAATGTAGCTGCATACAAAATATTTTAATTGCTTCACCATGCCAACAGAAAACTGAGTATTGTGCAATAGTTGGTGTTTTAAAGCTTTAATTTGGATCCTTTTGTGAAAACAGTTGGTTAATAACACAATAAAACTCATTTTGGCATCAAACACTGAGACCAGAGTCTCATGAATCTAAAGAGTTTGGATGGTTTTACATGGTGCTGGGTTAAAGTTGGGCTGAGTGAAAATGTAAAAGTAAAAAAACTTCCTTGCTAGTACTCCTACATAAACTATACTGCCAAAAGTATTCACTCACTCATACAAATAATTGAAATTGGGTTTTCAAATAACTTTCATAGGCTCAGGCGTATAAAAATCAAGCACTGAGGCATGCAGACTGTTGCTACAAACATTTGTGAAGGAAGGGGTCGCTCTCAGGAGCTCGATTGCTACAGACCTTTGAACTTCATGTGGCCTTCAGATCAGCTCAAGAACAGTGCGAAGACATTCAAACTTCAAGGGAGCTTCAGATGGAGTGATGTAGAAAACGCCTGGACTCTGAATCAGTGGAGACGCATTCTCTGGAGTGATGAATCGCACTTCACCTGATCTGATGGATCTGATGGAAGAGTCTGGGTATGATAGTTGCCAAGAGAACGGTTCTTGTCTGACTGCATTGTGCCAAGTGTAAAGCTTGGTGGAGGGAGGATTATGGTTTGGGGCTGTTTTTCAGGAGCTGGGTTGTTCCAACATGAACAACAAGGTCCATAAAGACATGGATGAGTGAATTTGGTATAGATGAACTTGACTGGTCTGCACAGAGTTCTGACCTCAACTCGACAAAAACCCTGGAGGCTGAGAGTCAGGCCTTCTCGTCCAACATCAGCGTCTGGCCTCACAAATGCGCTTCTGGAGGAATGGTCATAAATTCCTATAAACACACTCCTAAACCTTGTGGAAAGCCTTTCCAGAAGAGTTCAAGCTGGTATAGTGGCAAAAGGTGGGGCAACGTCATATTGACCTCCTTTGATTAAGAATTAGATGTCTATTAGGTTCATACGAGAATCAAGGCAGGTGAATCAAAATTTTGGCAATATAGTGTAGTTCTCCAAACTGGGGGTGTCTGAAATGTGATCTACCACTATTGTAAATACACTAACAGTTGTGCTACACAGACCTACATCTTTAAAGTATTTTTTTTGTCTGCAAATTCTACTTTTACTAAAAAACATTTAATAAATCCACTTGCTAATGATTACAGCTGTGTGCTCAGTGGTAAACACACATAAAATTAGTTGTTAATTGGGGTGGAGCATTTAGCAGCCACACAAAAGAGCCACAAGCTTCTTATTCAGGAAGTGATAAAAATCTTACTCCCTGCAGATCGGCATTTTTTCAATACCAATGCACAGATGTGCAGTAAAAAAAATAAACAAATAAAAAAAGATAACTATGCGAAAGCTACATCTGATCAGTGCCGACTGCCCGATGCTTGAGCTGGATTGGGAAGAGAATAAACAATTTGACAACATAAAAATACTTTCTTTGTTATCTCAACCTGTTGACTCCACCACAAAGCACATCTTTGTCCGCTTTTCCACAGTAGAACAAAGCAACAAGGGTACCAGCACCAGCTAATAACTCACACCCACAGCTCACATCATTCCACATATTAATGAGGCTGCCCCAAAGTGGCAGCAAAACACTAACACGTAAAAAAAAACCCAGCACAGACTCTGCAGAAGTATGGAAATCAACCAGCTTCCAGTTGCCAAAATCCTGTCCTGCATGCAGGTTTGCTTAAGTTAGTTTAGAATTACATTACTGAGTAGGCAATAACAAAGAAGCATGCACAAATCTGCACTGCTTTTACATTTTCAGGGTGGATTTTTTTTCCTTTTTTTCAGGGCTTTGCATTTTGGGGATTATGTTAATATATATTTAGAAGCATTTCACATATCTCTGGATTCATGTTGGCTATTTTTTGTGTGGCCTAATTTGTAAAATAATCTTTCTTACATAATTTCTTTACAAAAAATTAGTAAAGTGAACCCACTGATGTTCTGCTTTTTATTCCAAGCCAAATAACTAATGCTAAAAGAGTTTGTTTCTTCCATCAGTTACAAATTTCTAATGTTTCTGTCACTAAATACTTTAATGTTATTTAGTAATAAAAATGTGAACTTACTGAATTTAGTGTTTATTTACTTATACTACAAGCATTATCAGTGTGATATTTGTTCATTTATGGATGTATCCAACAGTGGAGGGGCAAAACTGGGCATTCCTGAAACTTTAGACGAGGTTGTCTGGTTAGGGAAAGGGGTAACAGTTTACCTAAATGCAATGAGATGTCTGCTTCTAAAAGTTCCAACATTGTGTCCAGCAATGTCCTCGTCTTTATCATCATATGTGGCACTGAGTTAACAACCAAGCAGGAAGGTGTGGTAAACAAATATTTGGAGATATTGGGAAATCTGCTTATCTGGTTTCTTGTAGAGACTGAGGTAAGAAGAGCAATTACCGCTGGCTTTCCATCACATGTGACTGGAAATGTTAGCCTAAAAACAAAGCAACTTAACTCACAAAACCTGACAACCCTAACCTCCAAAATTCAATATGTCTGTAACACAAATGCTATCAGATTTCACATAAACATTGCTTTGGTGATGAGTCAACTCTGTCTAGTTGTGTGTCGCCTAGTGAGGTCCCTGTGGTGCCAGCGTCCAGCAGCAGCAAACAAAGGCCTCTCTCATTAATCCAAACTCACATCAAAGTTCCCCTTCATGCTCAGACACAAACAAGACAAGGAGAGGTCAAGCGGAAAAAGATCGAAGCGATACCTTTAATCATTTATTTTCTCTCAGCATGGATGTCCTTAGATTAAACACAAAAATAGAGATCTTCTGGAGACACACACTGAGGAAACAACCTCTGATAGCTGATGTTTGAACACCTGTTGCATAAGAACGGACATTTCAGGCTCTTGACTTTGTTCCAGCTCACATACGTGTTGTAATGTGTAGCAGCCATAGCTCTCAGTGGATTTGTACTCAGCTGAATGACATGCTTGTCTCACCTGCAACAGACTTTTTTAAGATATTGTTGAGGTTAAATTACAACAGCCTTGGAAAAACACCTCAGAATCACCAGTAGCAGGCATGAATGCATATGATTAGGCCTAGAGTCACTTCTCTTGTGGCTCTTGTGGCTTTTCCCACGCAATAAGAAAGCGTGATGTTATTCTCATGTGTCTGGGAATGACTGCAGAGATGTTTCTGAAAATAATCTGAATCTTCCTGAAGATCTTTATGGGGAAACGTGCTTGTATTTTATCATGTTGAGCAGATAAGTCATGGTTGTCTGTACAAAGCACAGGAATCTCACCCGAGTTGACATAGCACTCGTTCTCATGCTATCATAGGTTAAACTTGGCTTATACATCGGTTTAAATGTTTCAATTGGTGTTCATTCATGATCCTTCTATAGTTTTATAATTATCTTAACAGTTGTATGGGGACAAAAGAAATCAGTCAAATCTTCTGTTGAAGAAATGTAATTATGAAGGACTTTCAGATCAAACTGGTGTACTATTAGATTAAATTTGAAAGTTAATTTAAAAAGTTGGATTTGAAAGATGCAGATATTCATTTTTTATTTTCAGTATTAACACATTCTTGTTTAGAAGAACTTAATGTGAAACATAAAATGAACATTTACATTTCAAGAAATTATGGTAAACTGTATTTAATTTTCACCAAATCTTTCATTTCAAACTGGGCAAAAACACCAAATTCAATATTGAAACTCAAAATGCTATCTTTTCAAATATATATATATATATATATATATATATATATATATATATATAAACAAATGCGCATGTTGATTGATTTATTTGCCAACATACATATTTCCAAAAACATTGGGACAGGATCAACACAAACCTAGAAAAATTGTGCACAAACCCTTTCAAAGCTGGTTTATTTGTTTTGTACAATCCCACAAAACAAATAAACCAGCTTTTGAAAGGTTGGAAAGTCATCACATGGTCTATTCCTGACGCATCTATGAGTCAGACTTCTTATCCTTTCCTCGCCTCCTGCCTCTCATATGTTGACTCTGCACCTGTTGTTGCAAAAGTCAATAAGACATGACTGGACATAAAAAACCAGCTCAGAGAGTGGATCTCTTTGAAAAGAAGATATAGAAAGAACTGTGTTGTAAAACTTTGTCAGCAAAAAGTAACATTTTTAAAGAAATGCTTCTCAACTCTAGAAGTTTAACATCTTTTAATACATTTGAGACGTTGTGCTTCTGATTTATTTTCATGGCACACCGACATTCATTATGCATATTTCTGGAGATGTCGTTTCCATGCAGCATACTGAGAAACGACACCTTAAAACTTTTTTCCCCATCTAGGACATCACGTGATGGCTGCTTTTTGCTTTATTGCAGGGATCCCCAATGCTGATACTCAAGGCCCACTGTCCTGCAGACATTCTATGTTTCCAGGCTTCAGCACACAACTCAAATTAATGCCTCATTGGCAGACTTGAGCAGAGCTTTACCAAAGATCCATTTATTTTGAATCAGGTCTGCTCCAGCAGTGAGACATCTAAGACCTGCAGAATAGTGGGCCTTGAGGACCAGGGTAGGGGATCACGGTTTTACGGCACAAAATGATTCCGCAAAGAAACAAAAAGGGACATTACATCAACATCAAACTGACTTTTACTTTCTGAAGTGAGCTCAGAGAAGAGACAGGAAGCAAGATGGATGCTGAATTAGGTTTCATTAGGGGCTAAAGTGGGAAAATTTACCACAATTCAGCAGGAACACCCTATATAAACCAAACAACTCTGAACTTTGCTGTTTTTTTCATGAGCAAGAAGCCATTAATGAGACTGGCTCTGAACATCAACATTAGATCATATACTTAATTTTAAAAAAGAATTTATAGATAGATGTCATAAAACCAATGTATTCAAAACTATTTTTTATCTTTTAAATATATAGTGAAAACTTTTTTGGCACTTTAAAAAGTGGTGAAATGACAAATAAGTAATTAAACAAGTAAAAGTTTAATCCTCGTACATGATTTGAACAACATGTAATTGCTAAAAACTCTACTTGAATATTTAAATGTGACCAGCTAAAACCTTTAGGTATAAGATTACAGATTTTTTTTAAAGTAATCAGACTACAGTTTCTTTTTGATTTTGTGTCTTTAATGACTCCCCGGGAACAAATATTACCTTTTAGATTTGTCAGTGCGATCAGCAGGGGAATTTCATTAACGTGAGACCTCCATGACAAGGACTGATAACAGGAGGCGGAAGGAGGACAAGAGCGAGCGCTGTGATCGACCAGAGTCAGCCCTTATCTCTGCTGGAAGGTTGAAGAGAAAAGACAGAAAGCTGGATGAGATGAAGGGAAGAAAAGGTAAGGCAGGACAGCAGATGAGGACTAATAAAGAATGAAAGAGACAAGGAGGACAGTAAGGAAAAGAAAAAGGGAAAGGAGGAGGTGACAGGAAAAGCAAAAAGGAGTTTGAGGAATTAAGAAGAAATAATATAAGCAATGAGAAGTGAGACATGAAGGGAAGTGGTTGGGAAATGGAGGGTAGGGGACAGAAAGGAGGAAGGAAAGAATACAGAGAAAAAGAGACAAAATAAGGACAGAATGATAACAGGTGGTTTTAGAAGAGCAAGGGAATAAAGAGGAGAAACTGAAGAAGAAGAAGAAAAATATTGAAAAACAGATTATTACAAGAAAAATACAGAGGCGAGGCCTGGAGAAAGGAATAAAACTTTACTTTTATTGCTATAATAACTATTATCTTTTGCTATATTTTACCCTTGCCCTGTTTCTTTTAATTCCTATTTTTTAATTTCACTGTGCAAAAAGTTCTTTTTAAAGAAAATAGATGGTATGGTAAAAGAAAAGAGGATTAAAAAAAAGAGAACATCACATTCTAAAAAGAGTATTTGGGTTTTAGTTAATCTAATCACTTAATTCTTTTGTTGCTAAAAACTTAAGTTGGATTCAAGGAACTTGTAATGAGAGAACTGTAGAACCAAGTTAATTTTTAAGTTCATTCAACTCGACAGACTTGCACAAATCATTTAGTTTATTTCAAACAACCTGAATCACTGACTCAGTTTAGTGGAGAGCCAACTTAAAAGAATTAAGCTGTACAAAGACCACAGAGGCTCATGGCAAATGCATTTTCGGCAGGAATGTAACCTTTTCTTATTGCTACCTTATAAATTTGAGTTAACTGCCTAGACAATGTTGTCAGACTGTTATGTTCTGTTTGAATGTTAAAGTTGGTATCATGGACATTACAAGGAGAGAAACCCACCACCTGCTGACCTATGAGTTGTTCAAGTGTATACTATATATATATATATATATATGTATATATATATATATGTATGTATACATGTATGTATAGGGCCTCGGTCTCCTGAAAAGATGTTAAAATGTGCAGCAAAAATCAGTATTTCCAGTTAAAGTAAAATGTGGACATTAGGTTAAGTTGGGATAAATTAAATATTTAATTTGGTACAACTTGGATACTTTAAGTTGACTTTCCATGAAACTGAATCAGTGACTCAGATTCTTTATTTTGAAGGAACTGAGTTTACATGAAGTTAAAAAAATTTTCAGGTTAAACTGTTTACATAGAGTCAACATTAAAATATTAGGTTTGACAGATTATCCCAATTAATCATCATTCGGGGAGGTCGTCGGGGAGGAAGGGAACCAGAGAGGAGAAACGAGTGCAGGTGAACAAGAACGAAGAAAAACGACAGAGCGGGGGAGGACAGTGGAGCAGGACAAGGGGAGCCAGGCCTGGGCTCCCCACCGTGGAGTGATGTGATGGTAATCTGTCAGTCGGAACATCTGGTCCGGGCCTGAACAATGACTCCTGCAGGTACTGCAACGATCCGGCTGGCTCTGCCGGTCCTGTGGAGATGGCCTGATAACCCACCTCCAGAGGCCTGACTCTGCAGGTCAGCACCACGCTGATCAACAAAGATGTACCTTGTCTGCAGACGCACGGGGTCACAGTTAATAAACCTGCTGCTTTATGGTCTGATGGGAAGGGAGGAAGCTGGTAAGATAGAAACTCCTGTGTTCAAGGTGCCCCCCCGGGGACATTCCTCAGAGATCCTCCTCCCATTAATGTGACACTCACTCTGAAGATGAGCCATTAATCGGGAAGTTGTGCTAACTCAAAAGTGCTGCCCACCAAATCTGTTTAATAGCCCGAGTGTGTGTAGACGGTATAGTAAGTGAAGATACACAGTTGCAAGATGATTTACTTTTTTTTTTTTTTAAGGTTTAACGTGCCTTAGAGATCAAATCAAGAGCATAAAACATCCCAGTGACGCACCATGAAACAAAGTCCTTAAAAGCTGAAGAAATTCCAGATGGTGCTCCAGTGGAGGACGACATCACAAGAGACTATATGGCTCATGTCAGCAACTCTGATTAAAAGCTAGTCCGCTTTGGAGAATATATACATATATTAAAAAAACTGCTGCCTTTGCTTTCACACTCATTTATCACATGAAATTGTTTGTATACAGTTGTTTTATTCTACCCAAGAATGTGTGTGCGTATGTGAGATGGAGATGAGATGAATGTAATTAAAGTTTTTTAATTAGACACTGTTCTTTTCTGGGAAGCCTGTGGCAGCACTGGGTGGAGCCTGAGTGGAGACAGGAGGTTTGCGGTCTGGCTGATGGAACCACGCCGGCCGGGGTAATGGAAACCGGGTGTTTCGCTTTACACATATACACATACATGCACATGCACAAACTCATGCCCACGCACACATAAACCAACGCTGAAGAGAGAATATGCAAATGCAAAAAAAAGAAAAAAAACCCTCAAGATTTGCGCATACATGAATCTGAAGCTTCACAGTATTAATAATACACACACATTCAGATACATGTGCCTGTCAGGACACGTCTGCTGAAAAATTTACTCTCTAAATATTTATTATGCGTGCATCTACACGCACACACCTGCATTCATGAAAACAAATAAGTACCGACGCATACACACTCACAGAGGTATGGATGAGCACACATGCATGAATGCACACTCGCTCACTGTCATTCATGTAGGAATGTGTGCGCTCACAGAACTCATGATAGATGGATACGCTGATGCATGCACACACACATGCATGAATGCACACTTGCACCCCCCCCCCCCCCCCTCCCCTCTCACTCATTACACATGCATACACACGAATATAAAACTACTTAGGTGCATACTTGAGCTCACACATGTGCATGCACATCGCTAAAACCCCCCTGGCATGCACACATTGTATTTCAACCTTCTTTGAAAAACACACACACACAGCCTGTCACGACACAAAGGCACGCACGCACACACACACACACACATTCAGCTGCAATCAGTGTAACAATGTCATACAAACCCATATCCTGCAGCATTCACTGCTTTAATGTACCCTCCCACAGCAGCACACGCACTTACAGGGGGAGCAGGGCCAGGAAATGCAGAAAACAGATCTCGGGCATCTACTGACAGTGAGACAAGGCCCGCCTTTTCCATTAGACACTGACGTCAGTTTTCCACAAAACTGTTTCACCCCCCCAAATTACAGGCGATTCAACTCTTCCTCTTCTGCTGGCCAATCTGTACAAGCAGCAACCAACGCTGAGGACGTCCTTCCACCAGATTCTCACAAACGGGCTGACACTGCATTTCAAGCACAATGCTCAGATGTATGGAAATGTATGGAAAACTATTAAGGTGTGACAGCGCATACATTTCACACAGTTGCCACTCACACTTTTACTTTAATAAACCCTGCAACTTCTCCTCTAGCGAGCCACCAGTGTTCTTCAGCAGCTCCTCCACTCTGGGACTGGTGGGCTTGAGCTGGTCAAGCTGGGCAGCAACAGGTCAATTGCTATGAACAGGGCACCATCTAGTGTTACATGCAGAGTATGAGAGAGCAGCTTACGTTTTTCCTTTTTTTTCATGAAGCTAAAGGACAGCCATGTTGGGTGTGTGTTGGCTGGCTCCACATCATGTGCAAAGTGGATTTTCCTCTCAGGAGACGTTAGGGTTGAAGAGAGGTTATCGTCCCAGTCAAACTAGAGAGCTGAACAAGCTGAGCTAACCTGAAGCGAGGGGACGTGAAGGGTTGGGTTTGGGGGCTGGGCAGCAGATGAGGCTGTTTGCATTGAGCTGCTTTAAAAACAAACAAAAGGTTGAAGTGCTGCTGCTGCGTGTCCCTAGACCAAGAAAGTTTCAGCATGAAGATCCATTAGTTTTTTTTTTTTTTAATCTAAAAAAACAAAAAAACATTAAAAAATCTCATTTTGTCCACCTGCAAAAGCAAAACTATCTAAATAAATAATCAAGCTTCAGATATTTTTACACACCTTTCCCAGATACTTCAAACAGCTGGATGAATGACTGGAACCTTTTTGAGGTAGATTGTCCCAAACTCAAATAATCACATGCATGAGGAATCTTGTGAAGTTGAGTCTTTTTTTTGCAGACTTGTGCACAAAGTTTGCCTGAGGGAATTACCCACAGTTCATTGTGTTATGGTGTTAAGTACTATAAAAGACAACCAAGAGAAAACAAAAGATGCTACAGCAAGAAAGGAAGGAGCAACCAGCCCTAACATTTAAGTATTAATAAACATTACCTAACAGTTTTTATGATTTTTAAGGTAACACAGTAGGCTGATTAAAGCCACCTGCAGCCTATCCCACTCAGTCATGTCTGTGAGGGTTGATATGACAAGGTCTCCAGGATTGAGGTTGCGATGGGTCGTCATGGAGTTGAGCAAACACTGGTTCCACCTACTGCAACAGGTTCAAAAGTCTGCTTTGTCAGGTAGCCCTCTGTGGCATAAAAGTACACCGCACATGAAATTTCTCACTCATTCATTTCAACAACCTGCTGGTCCAGTCAGTTTAAACCAGTCATGTCCCTTACAGCAGTTCCAGTTTAAGACAAAAATAAAAGTCAAAGTAATATTTAGTGTCTAAAAGTTCTATATGATCATTATTCATGTGGCATGTTTACCACTTAATTCCATTATTAACAAAAAAAAAAAAAACTGCATCTGTCCTGTTTAAATTTGGATCCAGTTCCTCTCATTTGGGTCTTTTATGGAACAAGCGGAGTTAAGGCAGCTAGCTTTGAACACACTGTCTACATTCCTGTGTACATATGCAGGAGTAAACTCTGTCAAAGAGCGAGAGTAAAAATGCTTCACCCAGCTGTTTTCAAATAGGTATATGAAGCTAAATATGCCAAATCATCTCAAAAGACTGCATAATTTAAATGCTTCAAAGTGTTGCACCAATTCCCAGTTTAATATTTTCTAGAAATGGGCCAGTTCAACAGGTGGGTTGAGGCAGCGAATCGTCTAAGAGATGCTGCAAGGATCTCCAGGAACCTGGAAACACGCACTTTAAAGATAAATGTCATCTTTAAAACCGTTCCATAACATCCTTTACATGCTGTCTTATGGTGCGTTTAAGTTGTCTCGGAAATCCGAGCGGTCGAGAGTTGCCTCCAAAACAGCCAATTTATGAGGTTTAACAAATACCGTATAAAAACTACGAAATTACAAACCCATTGTAAAAATGTGCTCCATGAGAACAGCAGCCAATTCTGGTGATAATGATTAATAAACCACACATATTGACGTGATTTTTTTATGGACAAACCCTCCTTAACAACGTAATAAATTGACAACAACTCACTGATGTTTACATTAGAAACTTAAACTCAAATATATTATAAAGGAATTTAATAAAAACAACAATGGACTACAAGTGGTACTGGAGGAAGCCATCTTTAAACCTGGAGTCTCCGGGTCCTCAGAAAATTATAAGTTCGCCGTTCGGAAAAGCAAGATCACTTAGTCATTTCTGGCAAAAATTCCTCAGAATTCCAAGGACAACGGAAACGCACCATTACTACCATCTGTGTGCACAACTCCTGCAGAGCATGCTCAGACCACTTCCCAAAAACCAAACTCTGCAACAACAATAAAACACAGCAAATGGTGTTTATTGTCAAAATGTAGGATTAGGACAATGTTATATGTGCATAATTCATTATTGTGTACTCTAGTTGTGCAACAAACTAAGCTACAGTATATACAGACACCTATCATTACCTGTTGATAGCTGGATGACAGTTATACTGTATAACAGTAAATCTAGTTGGCCGGTTGCTTGGGCAGGACAGCCTCTAAAAGACAATCCATCAGAGGCCCAAGACTTTGGTATCATCTGCGTCAAATGCAAAATGGTGACTCTTAACTCTTACAGTGTAATATCAATCAATACAACTAAACACATCCATTTAAAAACATCCACATGAATATACTCAATGCAACAAATATTATGCAGAAAAATCTCCCCACCCCGCTTCCCCCCACCCAGCCCCCCCGAACTCTGCTTCTCTCTTTTTTTATCTCCATAAAATCCAGTAAAGGTTAAACAAACATTTAAATGTTACATATCTCATTAAAGTAAAAGAGAATAATGTCATGAGAACCCCTCGGTCTAGATAGCAACAATGCTTTGTGAAAAATATATGTATAGTAGAGTGAACTAAACATTTACATGACTTTACAGTTGAAAAGGAAACATTTTTTTGACATAACTCTTTAGAATAATAATACAGCCCCACAGTCTTATGAACATGCTATGATCTCTGCTTACTCACTCCGGTCACTGTCCATGTGACTCGAGGCCACGCAGCCCGTCACAGGGTCGTGGTTTTTGTCAGTGTGTATACATGTGTGTTTTTTTTTTTTCCTTTTTAGGTGTACATGTATGGGTGCCAGTATGTCAGTGTGAGTGTGTGTGAAGCTCAACAGTCCCCCGAGTTGTGCGAGTGTGGCCCGGTCTCCATTTTCCAGTCTCTCTGGTCGGTGGCGTCCCCCTGTCCGTGCTGGGAGGCGACGGGTGACAGGGACATCTGTCTGCGGGGGTTCCCGCTGTGCATGGTGTTCCAGTGGCGCTTCAGATCAGACGCTTTGATGAAGGCTTTGTCACAGGAGCCGCAGTTGAAGGGCCGCTCGCCTCTGTGCTGCCGTTCGTGGTCTTTCAGGTGCGACTTGTGCTTGAAGGCCTTTTCGCACATTTGGCAGGCGAAGGGCCTCTCGTTGCTGTGGACCCTCTCGTGCCTCTTCAGGTCGGGGCCCCTGATGAAGGCCTTGCCGCAGACCACACAGCGGTGCGGTTTGAATCCCGAGTGGATCTTCAGGTGCTCCTTTAGGTGGGCGGCGGTGGTGAAGGCTTTGGGGCAGTGCTCGCAGCCATACGGGCGGTTGGCGGTGAGCAGCCGCTCCTTTTTAGCATTGTGGTCCATGGGCTTTGTTCCGGCACTCTGGCAGGAGCCATGGTCACGGTGGCCGTACAGCAGGTACTCCAGCTTCATGTCGCTGGAGGTGGAGGAGCCCCAGCTGTGGCTGTGAGGGTCTTTACCCATGTTGGTGTTGTAGTTGTGTGGCTGAGACACGTGAGAGCCACCAGGCCCCATGCTGTCCATCCCCTGGTCATAGAAGCTGTTCTTCCTCACCTCCTCCATGGCCAGCTCCTTCAGGATGGCGTCCTGCGCTCTCATGCCGTGGTCACCCGGAGCCTGGTTCTCCCTGGTCTTCATGTTGGTCAGCTCACGTTTCTGGGTGCACAGGTTATCCAGGAAGTTGATCCCCAAGATCTGACCGGATGACATCATCATATTGATGTCCTTCTTCCTCACAGCCAGCCTGGCTGTGTACATGTAGTTGAGAACCTCTTCGAAGATATCTGAGCGGATGAAGTCCAGCTCCACTATGGAGTTGTCCTCATCGCTCTGTTTCTTGAAGAGCTTTTTAAAGTAGTTGCTACAGGCTGCCAAGACGCAGCGGTGAGCCCTGAACTCTATGTTTTCCACCACCACAACCACATCACAGTGCTCACCTTCCATCCTCTGCTGGTTGAGCATCTTCAGAAAGGTGGCTTTGTGATCATAGTCAATATATCTCAGTAGATCAGACATGTTGCAGGTCAAATAGGCGCAACCTGCAGAGGAAAAACAACAGACTGTCATATTTTCATTTCCACAACAAAACGACATTCAAGACATGCATCTTGCACAGCTGAGGGTGGAGCTCTTCTTGCATGCCACTTATAATTTACACACGCTGTACAACACAATAAGAATGACAAAACGACATGCAAAAAAATTGCGCATTTAATTATAAATGAACCCCAATAAGATTGTGAGTAGAGAAAAGTAGCTGAATCAATCATGCAGAAACCCCTCAGAAAAAAACATACGACAGGCCCGACTGCGAAACGAGCCGCAGCAGCGCTAATAAAAGAGAAAATAAAAAAGAAACACAAACGGAAACAAACAGGCGCACTTTTCTTCACGCAAGTAACGCGTTTTCACAGCACTGTTCGTGTGACAGTCGCGTTGCGTGCAGAAAGGATAACCTTTACGAGAATATTTCACATTTCACTGCGCCCAGCCATTTTGGTCACCAAGCCTCCATTGGCATGTTTCTACTGCCTGAAAGTCCGTGCACAAACAGCGGCGACCGCGGCGGCGAATGAACGGCTGAAACGCGCCGCGCGCTTTTCTGCGCCACCAGAGAACACAATGGACAAGATAAAAGTGTTAATACCGAAAGCCTGAACGCGATCACTGTGTTGTCACGCAAGGCAGTCGACGACGATCCAGATCCAGAGCTGTCGTTTTTCCTCTTCCTCCTCTTGTTGTGACTGCGAGGCTTCACAGGAAACGCGCCTTTGTTCTGCTGCCACCTACAGCACTGGAGAGAGTACTCCACCCAGATCGTCTATTTGTGAGCAGAGGAGTCACTCTGCGCCAGAAAACCAATTTCTTTCAATATTGACTCTAACGTTAGATGATGTTATGGTGGCTGACTGAGGCTTTGTTGAAGCTTACGTTAAAAAATGGCTCGTTGTTCAGGCCTTCAATAAGACAGTGACTGACTAGGAAATCTAGGGCTCAATAAAATAAAGTGCAGTCAAGATGTGTTTTTTCTTAAGTTGTACTCAAGAATATTATTATTCTTTCTTTTCTTTTTATGAAAACCCTCATTCATAATGTTTGACTTAAACTGGCAAAAGCCAATATCTTGTAAGTTGAATGGACAGACCAGCTGGCCATACTTGAACAAGTTGTTTAATATGCTGCTGCCAGGCTTCTGTCAAAATCCTAAAAGGTTTTCTCATGTGTCTCCAATCTTGCTGCAACTGCACTGGCTTCCGGTTTATGTCAGAGTGCAATTTAAGATCCTTTTACTGACCTAGAGATCTCTTCATGGACAGGCACTAGCCTATAACAGAGAGCTTTTGAAGCCATATCTCCCTGGCAGGTCTCTTAGGTCCTGTGACCAGGACCTGCTGATGGTGCTCCATAGAAAGTTAAAAACTTAAAGAGACAGAGCTTTCTGTTCAGTGCCCCCAGACTCTGAAACTCTCTTCCTTTGGACTTGAGATCGATGGACTCTGGTCGATTTTAAAAGTGAGTTAAAAACACATATTTTAAAATCAGCTTTTTATTCAATTTTTGTTTGTTTGTTTTCTACATTGTTGGCTCTTGTGAAGCACTTTGTGATTTTATATCTTGAGAGGTGCTATATAAATAAAGTTTTACTTACTTACTTGGCATATGTAAATGTCCAAAAAAAAAAAAAAAAAAAGGTCAAGACGTATGGCTGTATGCAAACAGAGACAGCTGTATGACAGACAAGGATAAATAAACAGAATGCCAAAAGAATGAATGAAAACAGGAAATAATAAAGATGTGCACTGACATATTGTCTAACTGACTCAATGACTTGGTTATAAATAATCACACAGTGAGTTTCAAGCCATATAAAAGCTGATAAAATCAAAGGTCCAGCTGAGTCTGGTAGTTGGTCACCTGTGTTACTATCCAGGAGCTTGACTATGACCTGGATTTTCTAAAAGAAAAACTAAACATTATAATAAAAAATGGCCTGCATAACTATTTCTTGGTCAAAACAAAGCGCAAAATGGTGGAGCCCAGACTGGCTCATGGGAGGAGCGGGACAATTCCCAGGTCTGGCCCTTACGTAGCCTGACTGGCCTGTTTGTAAATAAATAAATAAATATAATAAAACAAACAAACAAACAAATAATAATAATGATTACAACAATGCTCTACATCACTGTGGCTGATTGGCCTGCCTGGTAGAGGCATTTTTATGTAGCTGTAATACTGACCCTGATACAGCTTACTATCAACACTTCATTCTGTTGCTGCAGTACTATCATGTCTGCTGTTAGCTGAAACATAAAGCTACTGGAGCCCCATGAATCCTGGCAATTTTGTGTTGTAGAAAAATGACCAAGAGTCTGGAATGAGTAAAAGTATATAAGGTTTATTTACAGGAGAAGTATTGAATAAAGAATTACTTGCAAGTAAATGAGAGTGGTCGTCCCGACCCGCATGGAGACTCTGATGATTCATCAGAGAAAAATTTGTTTTATTCAGCTGGTCCCCAGCTGAAGGTCAAACAGCAAAATAATAATATGAGGAATAGAAGACTGAGTGGTGCCACTTTCTTCCAGTTTTCAGACAAAGCCCACATACCACAACAAGCTGAAATCCCAAACAACTATTGCTATCTAGCAGGTCGAAAACCAGTCTCAACTCTGCCATATCAGAGCTCTGGGAAGAAAGTGGTCAGTCTGACCTCACACACACATACACAATGAAAACTGTTACTTCAGTATTCTGTAGAATGAGAACACAATATGAAAATGTAAAAGTGAATGGATTAACATTCAGTATATTCAGGTAGTCAGCTAATGTCATTCTTTGGACACATAATGTTGCTGAACCTAGACCTGACCAACTGCAGCAAACCCAGATCATAGCACTGCCTGTACAGGCAGCACTAGGAATGATGGCTGCATCATTTCATCTGCGTTTCTCTTAACCTGATGCTCTGGAAAAAGGTAAATCTGGACTCATAAGACAACATGACCTTCCATTGCTCCAGAGTCCAATCAAGCCTATTTTTCTTTTATTAGCCTCAACGATTAGTGGTTTTCTCATGACTGTTCGGTCCCAATCCTTTGAGCTCCCTTCGTATTGTTTGTGTGGAAATACTTTCACTATTATCATTATTTTTTAAACCTTATCAAGTCCAGCTTCATGAAATGCAGAACAACAGTCTCTTTGCCAAATTATGCCAGACAGATTTGCTCTACCAAGGGAGGCATCTCGAATCAAAAGCCTGGACACCCCCCACCCCTCATTGGATTTTATGGGAAAGTGTGTCCAAAGTCTCAACCAGCACTGTATGGCTGCCCTTGATATTTTAGATAGTTTTTTTTTTGTTATTTTAGGGTGAGAAGGGTAAAAAGGAGACGGCTAAAGAGGCAAAAGAACAGAAATAAAATGTGATAAAGAAAACAGACTAGCCCACCATAATCACAACATTAATTGCAATAACAATATAAATAATTTAAATGGAATACATAAAGAATATAAGGAAATACGAGAAAAAAAACAATTTGACATCCATCTGCTACATCTAGACATGATGCAAACAGAAAGCGTCATATAATCTCCATGAAAAAGCACAACAAACCATGCATTTTTTTTTTTGTTTATTACAGCATAGATTTTAAGAAAAGACTCAGAAGTATTGATCTCCACAGTAAAAATCTTTGGCTTGAAGCCCAATTAGCAATTAAATATTTATATATTTTTATTTGTATGCAATGCAACTTATAAGATTTTAACTACTAATAAAACTTCAAGTGTAACTTTTGATAAAATAAGGTATTTTGTAGGATGTTGATTTAGTAGTTTCAAGTGGAAACTGGTGGAGGACCTGCTGCTCCAGAAATACAGTTGTGGTTTTACAATCCAGTAAGCGGCACTGTTGCAAAAACATTAGGGGTCTGGAAGTGCAGGTGCAGAACTGCAGGTCTGAGGCCCTGTTTACACCAAATTTCCTTTTCCATACAAAATGCAAATATTTTTGCATGTCAACAGCTAGTTATTTTTATATTTTACCGTTACTAATGAATTAATGCCCTACTTCATCAAACAAAAATGTCACACAAGAAAATAGTTGATCTATACGTTCAACATATAGCAACACATTGTGAACTTGTAGTTTAGTTATTTTCATCAATAATTACAAAATTAAAAAGAATGGTTTTAGACTTAGAAGGGTTCCAACCAACAGCAAATACTTTCTGATCTACTTAGGGTTATGCATTGCACAGATAAAGTGCTAAATAAAGCAAATAGAGCAACAACATCCTTACTTTGGTAACTGAGGCTTTATTTCTGAGAATTTGTTGAAGTGCAGTACTACACCCTGAACATATACATGCCCAAAATATGAGCAATGGATGAAGAACACATGCTCAATTTGACCTGGTCTGCCAGTGAAATTGTGATTGATTGTAGTTAAAATATGTCCATATATTGTTTCGTCGTTTCCGACCACCAAATCCCTTCGGCAACGCTGCCGCCATGATTTATTTATGAATGAACTGCTTGTCTGTGTGCACGTTGCATGTCTGGTGGTGGGCGTGGCCAAGGTGCAGCTGCATTGCTGACTGACAGACTGCGCTCACAATAGGCAGAAATGTCGTGACAATCAGCCCTTGAACATTTTCGTCTCGTCATGTTTCGTCATCAGAGAGCCATGTTCAGCTCGTCACTGTCTCGTTATCGTCATGAAAAAAAGGTTCGTCAACGGAAAAAATTTGTCATCATCATTGCACGAAAACAACACTGCATGGAGGTCTGCCATTGTTGTTGTTGTGGTTTTCATTGGTTAAGCAGGGTCTGAGTACAAGATGATGTGAAATACATAATCGTAGCCCAAAGATTCCACTTCCAGTTTACACTGACGGGACTTCCCTTGAGTTGCGAGTAAATTTCAACTATGGTCTTGTTGTCAAATCTTTGCGATTTTATCGACCCAAAACTCTGTTACCATGTAAGCAAGAGGCCAGAACACAACCAAAGTTTAGCGTTTTACTGTCTCAGCGTTGTGGTGTAAACAGGGCCTAAATCTCGAGTTATTTCATCCCCATGTTTGACAGTAAGCATACAGCGCTTATTTAGCTGTAAGGCTGGCTTTGCTGGATCAAAATTATGATTCTGTTTTCATCACATTCTATAAATTTTGTCATTTTAAATGTTAGGATAAGTTTCAAAGTTAGCCCAGATGTCTGGCTTCCAATCAGGGAAATTCATACAAAACGTTCCTGTGATGCAGGACAACACAAGAAAACAACAACAATGTCCAAGCTCAAAGAAAGGCCATAAAACAAACCATCCATCCATCCATCCATCCATCCATCCATCCATCCATCCATCCATGCATCCATCCATCCATCCATTCATCCATCCATTAAGGGTCATGGGGAAGCTGGACTAACGCATCATTTAGCAGGTGAGAGGCAGGGTACACCCTGGACAGGTCGCCAGTCCATCGCAGGGCCATAAAACCATATGGGCAAAATCTGATGGTGGCCTAAGACATTTACAACAAAATGTGAATATTTGATTTTAAATTTGGTTAAGCGAATCTTTAGAAGGGGCAGGACTTTAATTTGATGGGTACACAATTTTAGTTATATGCAAATGTGGCAGGAGGTTGCTTCCTCCTGGTTACTATATGGCATTGCCAGTCTTGCTGCAGCCACCTGGATTACCACCTTGATTAGTGGGTGGCGTGACGGTCCTTTTAAAAGTGGATGTGTTCGCTCCGCCGGTCTTTTCCCCTTCAATCTCCCGTGGTGGCTGTGGCTGGCGCGGCTAAGCTGTGGACTTGGCGTGCTGTCTGCGGAGGGTCGGCTTCCACACAGCACGAGTGGCTGCTGGGGGCTGACTGCTCCGCTGAATGCGGTGCACGTGGCTAGATGTCTGCTGCGATCACGGTACAACTGAATCACGGTACCTGAGGCGCTTGACGCTTTCCATGGTCATGGGCATGCCAACCAAGCGAGGCGGCAGGTTTGGGCTGTACGCCGCCATCACTCCGTGGAGGATTGCTGCTGCTGTTTTGGCTCTACAGGGCTTTCTTCCGTCTGCTCTGCTGTGTCTCGGCCTGGGTCAGCCCTGGTGTGGGCCTGTGGACCAGACAGACGGTTTTCCAACCCCTATTGACACTACCTGTTTGCAGGAGCATAGACTAATTGCCCTGCCAGGCTTGTGTCATTTTAATTAACTCTTTTTGTGTTTATACTAATTTGCTGTTTAAGTTGCATGATTATTTGGCTTTCTTTCTTGTGCATGTTTTGTGTTGGGCTGTTGATTTTGTTTGTTTGTGTGTGTGTGTGTGTAGTTCCTGGATTATGTAGCTGGTTGTGTGGCACTACGCCGTCATATTACACAAGGAAAGACTACGATCATGCCGCTATACAAAGAAGGAAGGTTTCTTAGAAAACAGGGAGTGCAGAGGTACAGACCAGGCACACACAGAGAGCTGGGAAGCCAGATTTAAATTACCAGTGTGTTTAGTTGTTTATTTAAATGTTTTATTATTAAATATTAAACATAATTATGTCTTCTGATAAAAAACAAAAATGAGACTCTTTTGATAAAAGAGCCGACTCTTCTAAGGGAACCCAGTCACAAGAGACGAATCTTTGAAAAGAATCAAACTTCCCATCACTAGCAACCAGGACTCTAAATTAACCCACTTTTTACAGGTAGAAATAAGAACTTATTAGCCACTTTGGCAGGTGATAAATAAGTGATGTGTCTTCCAAGTGAACAAGACAAGGTGACTCCTGTCTGTGACAGTTTGAGCTTCAGGAAATGCTGGGGCAGGGGATGGGACTTTATTTTGATGGACACATCATGTGGCCAATCACAGAGTGGTATTATACCACTTAAAAGATGGGAGGGGGTAGATGCTCAGAAGAGCTCAGTGTAGGTAGAGGCCATAGTCACGGGGCAACACAAAGCTGGATTACAGTGCCAGTACGTCAGGAAAAAGTCAAGAAGTGAGGTAAAACTGAAAAAAAAGCAGTATTTGGCTGCATTTAAATAGGGATGGTGAAACCGAGGCCTCATGAAACACTGAGTCAACTTTGACACAACTGCCTGAAATGCCTCACTGTGCTGAAACATTTGACTGGCTGTTGGTGTCTGATGCATCAGAGGGAAAACGATAAGGTTTCCTCACTGCACGTCTGTCATCCCTGTCTCATCTTTGATTAAGTGCTCAATAAAGGAAACGTCTTCTACCATGTATTTGTTACCAGGGACCAGGTGTAAAGTAACTCAAAAATAAAGAACAAACAATGTACAAGTTCAACTCAATTTATTAATCACATAAACATAAGGGGTCATCCCCCAATTACTCCTCCTGTCATCTAACAAAGTATCCGCCTGCTCCCACCCGACTGGAACCGCACACCATGAAGGCGAAAAACCCGCTTAAGTAACCGGCCCGATGGCGGGCAAAACCAAACCCATACACGATTGCACTACAACTCACTGCAAACTAACACCCAAGTCTGCCTGCACAAGAGTCGGGTGTAGAACGGCTCCGGGTGATTACCGACAGGAGGGTTAAACTCATTCGTAGGGGGATGCCCAAACAAACAAAACAAACAAACAAAAATTAAACAGTTATTCCGCCCGTACAATCAGCGCCACCACAAACAACTGGACCAGGAGCGGACTAACTTTAAAACAAAAACCCTAAAAGGACAGCAGGCAACGGTACCGAACAGCTGCAGAAAAAGAAATACAAAGTTACTACAAGAAAATACTTTAATTCAAACACAATACTCACAACATACCTGCAGCGTTGAATTCCATTACTCAGTCAACATGCTTTTCCTAGGATCTACACCACTCAGATCCCAGCCCTGCATTACAGACCAAACTTAAAACTCATCCACCATATAAAATTCAACATATAAAAACATATTTACCTGATGCTGCTAAAAACCACCTTGCACCAAGGCTGACGTGGCCCAGCGACGTCCTGGCAACTCCAACCAGGAAACTGGCACTCCCTACTACAGTGCCACTTCCCCTTTTATAGCGGAGCAGCCCTCATCAACACAACGACACCCTATGGTGCCAACCGCTACATATTAATATCTTCTTATGCCGGTCATATAAATTATAAAAGGGGCTGTTTGGTAACATTGGTTTAGGTAACAAGATTATGGTGTAATTTAAAGTATACCAATCTGTAATGACAGTAGTAGGCTACTTGCTACATTTGTATTTGTAAACAGGAACTTGTGAGGAAAGGAGTGCTTGTGCAACGGGGACAGTGATTATGTTACTGATTTCATACTGTTGTATTAAAATGAATTATGAGAGAAATGCTTGTGCAACTTTGTGAAAAGTCATAGATTTTTTTTTATATGTATTTTCTCAATAAGGCTTCAGTCTGCTCCTCTTCTAGCACACTATCTCTCCAGATTTGGAGAGGTTGCACCTGAAAGAAACACAAGAATTAAATTGCAATTAAACAACTTTAAAATCATTAAATATCTTTGCTGATGGTGATTGGAAACCAGCTCGGCTGTTGAAAGCCTCACAGCTTGTCATGCTCCTCTAGAAATGCAGACTGAGATGTTTCCTCTGATGCTTCCGGGTGAAGTTTATATGTTTAACTTCAAAGTCAGCTTTTTGCAAGGCTATTTAAAGGGGTAGTGCACCCAAAAATGTGATTTTTGAGCTGTAAACAACACAGAATTACTTAATTGTGTTGAAAATCACATATACTGTTGATAAAAATTGTATTTTTAAATAAAAAAAAACAAACAAAAAAAAACAAAACAGGATTTTGTGGTTAAAAATGGGCCATAACGCCCTCTACAGGGTAAAACCAGGTTATGTTTTTTGACATAGAGAGGTTATCTACGTCACAAGATTAAAAAAAAAACAAAAACAAAAAAAAAAAAACCTCACAGCCCCTCCCTCCAGCCTCAAACAGATGGGTCCTCGCCTTGCAGGCATAGAAAAGTACACCCACCAACGCATATGAAGGGATGTGAACTTATATGGTGTAGATTTGCTAGTTTCAGACTTTTATTCATTTACAGAGTTTCTGATTAAATAATCCTGTAGTGGGACATATTTGTGCTTTTGGGGAGTGTAAAAGTAACATTAGACTTAATTTTTTTACCTGCTGATCCTCATCTGGCGACAGACAGCAGCTCAAATCGTAGCAGTGGCAACTTACAGCCACACTTCCTGCAGCTGCCGCAGTTTTTGTACCTTCATACAGCTTTGGGAAATGATAGACAATGACTAAACAATGGTGAGCTCTGCTGTGTTGTATTTGTAGATATAAACAGGTATTCAAAACTGTCTGTGGAAGAAATAATGGTTCATTCGAAACTTTATACCCTAAAGAAACAGTGGTTCCCAAACTTTTTTTGTGCAGGACCCCTTTTCATTGACAACAGTAATGTCTTCAGGTAAGATGAGCTTTCAATGAGACGGATGCTGCTTTAGTAGGACAACTCTACTATATATGACAGTTGAGTAGTTTATTTCTAAACAACAGGTTTTCTTTGTGTTCAGGATGAGACGTCCCCAAATGATGTTGTAACTTGTTTGGCTTCATACTGTCAGATGATGATATTTTGAGACATAACACACTGTAGACTCTCTTCATTACCCACCACTGACTCAGCTAACCCTAACACCGCTCCCAGGTTGGACATTATTGTTGTCACAAATTTAAATATCTATCAATTCCCTTTTGAAAGTGGTCACTACTACAGAAAAATGACAGTCCCAAACTGCTGATGTGCTATACCAGTACAAGTCCATGAACCACATCATCAACATTTCAACATCAAGATTCTAGGTCTCCTCCCCCAGTTGAAGCTGTGGACAGATGCTGTGCACAGGAAGGGCATGTGCAGCCTCTCATTGGTGTGGATGCAGTAGCTGAGAAGGTGTTCTAGCTGTAGATGTGCACAACTAACAAAGGAACTGGCTGAAACTTCTGGCAACGTTGGCTGCTGTTTCCATTCTTCTCCCAAGTTCACCACAGCCGCTGCTGCAGGAAAAACAAAAACACACTCTCCTCGGACTATCAAGTTTTCCTCACGACAAATGTACAGGAAAAATAAATAAATTCAACAATTTGGTAGTTATTTTATTTGACTCATTAATTCAGCTCTAGATGACAGGGCAGACAAACCAAATGCAGTGACCCATAACTGGTTCCATGTTTCAGCTTTTCCCTGGCCAGTTTGGAGCATCATTACCTCAGTGTTGTTCAGTCTATTTCAGCTCTACATCACTCAGCAGCGTAACCCATCCCTTAGTTGCCTGTACTTGCTTTATCCAGCTCAGTTAGGTGACTTTCACAAAATATTACAAGGCACACCACAGCTCCTGTGATGATGTTAGCCTTTGATCTGTAGCTTTAGAGATGGATAAAGGACAGTTCCACAGCTTTCTTCAAGACCCTGCCCGCATTAGGTCCTACAAAAAAAAAAAAAAAAAAATCTGGCCTGAAATACTTGGGGCGGCATGGCTCAGTGGTAGAGTGGTTGTCCTGCAGTCCAAGGGTTTCCCCGATCCCCAGCTGGAGAGCTCATGTCGAGGTGTCCCTGAGCAAGACAACTAACCCCTAATTGCTCCTGATGGGTCGTGGTTGAGCACCTTGCATGGCAGCTTCCGATATCAGCGTGTGAATGTGTGTGTGAATGAATAATGGATACACAATGTAAAGCGCTTTGGGTGCCTTGATAAAGTGCTTTAAAAATCTAATCCACTATTATTATATTGAACTTTTTTTTTAAATCCATGCATCAAACAGCTAGACATGAAACAGAAATATTACACAACAGTATGATTTTTAAAAAAAAACTAACTAAAATGCAATTTTGATGCAACAATCAAATTAAAACAAAAAAAAGAGTAATGAAAATATCATGTCTCACATCCATATTTAAGTTAAATAAAATTGAGTCCATTACACCCAGAACCTGTTTCCACTGAAGGGACTAGTTGGTCTCCCATTGAATTCCCTGGACAACACCTTCCAGACTTGCTGCCACCACGGAGCAAAGTGTATCCTTGCAGATGCAACACACCCTTGCCACCACCTGTTCTCCCCTCTGCCATCCGGGAGGCGGTACAGCGCACTAGAGGCCCACATATACAGAATGCAAAGCAGTTTTTATCCCAAGACCATCGCCCTCCTGAACAATGAACTCACTCAAAGGAAACACTGATACTGTATTGATTTCCTTTACATATTGTTTGTATGCCAGTGGATGACTATGTGTGTTTTTCAGCAATTTTATTACTTCTTTAATTTTTTTAAGCACACCCTCAATGTTGTCATGTTAATGTGACATGATGACAATAAAGTTTCCATTCTATAAAAAAAAAAAAAACCTGCAAACCACTTGTCTTTGTCTTACACTAGCTCACAAAATCTGTGGGCGTGGCTAAATGAGTCATGTGACACGGAGCATGATGTAATTAATGATGTCATTAAGGAAAAATGGTCTCAAAGCAAGTAATGACATCACAGCTTGTGATGTCATTACTGTGTCTAGATATAAGCTCTGTACTCAATAGCCAGTTTATAACCTGAAGGTAAATTTTGTGTAAGCAAGCACTGTAATTAAGTTGACTGAGTAAGTTTAGCTTTATTTTTTACAAATAAAAAATGGCAAAATCTTCTAAAAAACAGGAAAAACTGCAGTCAATGTTTAGAATGTATAGCTCCATGTCCCACAAGCAGTTGTTAGCTACAGCTAAAGAGCTTGTACTCGAAATAAGTGCCATGGAGGAGACAGAGATCTTCTACAGAAATGATAAAATTAAGCAGGATAAAGAGATATATAAGTATCAGAGAGAGCTAAGAAAGCACGAAGATGAGTTAATGGCATTCCACCGAAAAGAAGCTGAAATACAAGCTAAATTAAAACAAATACAGAAAATGGAAATTTTAGAAAACGAGAACAATTTCTTGAAGCATCAAGTACAGGAATTACAAAAATATAGGACAAAATTTAAAGATAGTGAAAGGAGCAAAAGAGAACTCGAATTGGCCAACAAGGTAAATATTTTAAAGGAAACAAAGCATCTCCAAAACCTTGAACAAGAGAGGGAGAAGAGAAAGAACCAGGAGGAAGTTATGAAACGTATGGCACAAAAACACCAGGCAGAACTTGTTCAAAATGCTGAAGCCAAAAGGAAACTGGAAGCAAAATGTTCCAGATTGGAAAAAGGGATAAATGCAATGAAAATTCCCAAGATGAAAAAAGGCAGTCAAAAAATACAGGAGGGTGTTTCATTCCAGAATACACCTAATTATGAAATCCCATTCGACGACTTTTATGAACAGCTGGCATATAAAAATAAAATGCTGCAAAACATGGGAAAGGCACTTGGCGACAGCAATATAACAATAAATGAACTGCAGAAGGAAATTAGGGATTTAAAAGAAAAACTGACAATTTCAGGGAAAAGAATTAAACTGCAAGATGAGATTGTAAATTATAAAACTTTATACAATCATGCAACGGAAAAGATTCGGTCACTAACTGGCTGTCTAAGAGTGTGCGAAGAGAAATATGAACAGTCCAAAGAGAAAATGAATGTGCTGACTGAAAAGGAAGCTTACATTAAAAAGTTATACCTTAAAGAGAGGATGGAGAACATGAATTTGACGAAACAGCTGAAGATCCAGAAGGTCCAGAAGATGCCTGATGACAAATCTGATGAAACTCTTGCTGATTATTTGTTGCAGGAACAAAAACAGGACTATGTTAAGACACAGACCAACCTCGCACCTATCACAAAGAAATCCAAGTTTAACTCTAGAGTAAAGTCTGAATATGAATATAAAACAACAAATATTGTATTTTTGCCTGATATCAAGCATAAAACAGAAAAACAAAAGTCGGTTATGAAGCCTCTCACATCCATCTCTCACAACTCTCAGAGTCCCTCCAAGTCTCAGAAGAGAAGAGTTTTTATTACTGAAACTGAGGACAAAATTGATTCTGGGAAAAGAGTACTCTACCGAGATCCCAGAGGATTTTAACTCTTTACATAACACATAAAAAGCTTTACAGAAAGATGCAGAACAAACAATAAACAAGAGAAATATTTCACACTTTTAGATAGAAACATCACCAACGAATAAACATTAACTCACAGTTAATTCAAACATTCATGGATATGTCAACAAACAAGCCAATTTAGACCAAAACATATACATTTCATTTTTATACAAAATTTAAAGCAGCTTTTAAAATAAATAAAAATAAAAATAAATAAATAAACAAACAAATAAATAAATGAATAAATAAATAAATAAAATAAAAATTAAATAATAAATAAAAAAATAAAAATAGAAATAGAAATAAAAATAAAAAATAAATAAAAAATAAATTAAAATAAAAATAAAAAAATAAATAAATAAATTAAAATCTGATCAATCAACTATCACAAGCAAATTCATAACACCACAGACCTAATCAATAAACAGAAAATACAACCTCAATAAAATACATAGTTTCATCATTACTGAACCTTTTACTTCACTGACATATATTGCTGGAACCTTTAACTACAAAAGTAGGTTCTCCTTGACCTGAGAAGCATTTTTAGTAGATAGCCAAGTTACAAATGATATACAAATAAAGAATATTAGGGCCACTGAAAAAATAAAAAAACTAGAATTCTGAGAAAAAAGTCAGAATTCTGATTCTAAATTCTGACTTTTCTCTCAGAATTCTGAGAATAAAGTAATATGGTATGGTTTTTTTAAAAAACCATACCATATACCATATTACCATACCATTTAACATATATACAGGCCTTTTCATTAGCCAAGGCAAATTCATTTTTATAGTTACAGTATAGTTTTTATTTTTATTTTATAGTTTAATAAATAAAATAATTTATGCTTTACATAGTAAAACAAAGATACCAAGACACATGCATGTATACACACACACACACACACACACACACACACACACACACACACACACACACACACATATATATATATGTGTGTGTGTAACTAAAAACAGGTCATTAAAAACTCTTAAAAGTGCAGTTTTGAGGGTAAGAATGTTGATGGAATTTAGAGCTTTGCCTTGTGACTCAGCTCCACCACGACGGACTGATGCAGAGTACACATCACAGCAGACACTGATCCACCTGTCAATCTCCCGCTCCATCATTCCCTCACTCGTGAACAACCTCCCAAGATACTTGAACTCCTCCACTTGGGGCAGGACCTTATTTCCAGGAGAGAACACGCTATCTTTTTCTGGCTGAGGACCATGGTCTCGGATGAACAGAATTGGTGAAAAAGGGCAGCCTTGGTGGAGTCCAACCCTCCCTGGCAACAAATCCGTCTTACTATCAGCAATGCGGACCAAGCTCTGGCACCGGTCATACAGGGATATGACAGCTTGTACAAGGGGGTTTGGCACTCCATACTCCCAGAGTACCTCCCACACAGGAGTCCCTGGGGGACACGGTTGAATGCCTTCTCTATGTCCACAAAGCACATGTAGACTGGTTGGGCGAACTCCCATGCCCCCTCCAAGATCCTATAGTGCACCAGCACTATACCCTCTTCAGGGTATAGTGCTGGTACACTGTTCTACAACCGGGACAAAGCCACACTGCTCCTCCTCAATCCGAAGTTCCACTATCCAACAAACCTCCAGGACCCCTGAAAAGACCTTATCAGGGAGGCTTAGGAGGGTTATCCCCCTGTAGTTGGAGCACACCCTCCGATCCCCCTTTTTGAAAATGGGAACCACTACCCCAGCCTGCCAGTCATGTGGAACTATCCCCGATGTCCATACAATGCTGCAGAGGTTTGTCAACCAAGACAGCCCTACAGCATCCAGAGCCTTAAGGAACTCCCGGCAGATCTTGCTAACCCTGAGGGCCTGCTACGTGGACCTTTTTAACCACCTCAGCCTGAGATAGGATAGCGCAAGCCAGGGTCCCCCAACTCTGCTTCCTTGTTGGACGACATGTTAGTGGGATTGAGGAGATTTTCGAAGTATTCCTGCCACCAGCCCACAACATCCCTAGTCGAGGTCACCAGCCTCCTATCCCCACCACTTTACAATGTTGATGGAGCACTGCTTTCCTCTCCTGAGCCATCAGATGGTGGACCAGAATCTCCTCAAAGCCATACAGAAGTCATTCTCCATGGCGTCTCCAAACTCCTCCCATACCAGAGTTTTTGCCTCAGTGACCGCTGAAGCCATGTTCCATTAATCCTGCCCATACCCATCAGGAGTCTCACAGGCCCAATAGGACTCCTTCTTAAGCTTGACGACATCCTTGACTGCTGGTGTCCACCAACGAGTTTGACGTTTGGAACTGTTACGTCCCCGGGGCTGCACCCTGGGCACGTATGTGAAAAGCCTGTCATTTCTTCACCTGGCCTACTGAGGACTCCTGCCTCTACAGTGATTGGCTCATCAGGCTTCCGCATTCCTTCTGGAGAGACTGACGTGAGGATCTTATTGGACAATGGTCAGACCAATCAGCATCCGAGTCGGCCTTTAAAGGAGGGGCGGCGCCAGGAATCAGGGCAGCTGTGTTCCTTCGGCACACAGCTCGTCAACTCTGGGATTGTGCGCGTTTGTTGTAGTAGCTGGTCTGAGTACCAATTGAGGTTGATAAGAGCTTTAATCTTCCTCCTTCTGCAGATACACTATAGTGTTTGTTAGTGGTTGGAATTGTGTGCTCTCCTTCTATTTTTGTATCTTGGATTATACTGTTTGTAAGATTCTATTTTTGTTTGAAGGATATTGAGAAGTAGCTCTATTTTGTGTTAAAGTTAATATATACGATTGATATTTTGGTTTGTGTAAGTAGTAGATTTATTGCACTGGATTTAAATAAGTTTTGGTTTGTTTAAATAGTAGATTTATTGTACTGGATTTAAATAAGTTTTGGTTTGTTTAAATAGTAGATTTATTGTACTGGATTTAAATAAGTTTTGGTTTGTAAATATTAAGGATTTGTTATTTTTTATTACGTCATTGAGGACACCTTGAGTTGATTAAGTTAATTATCTGAATTTGATCACTGTGGTTGTCCTTGTTTAATTTGAAACCCGGTTGTATATTTTGGATTTATTATTAAATATTTGCACTGATTTTAAACAGAATCCAGTCTGCTTTTGTTACGGACCCTAATTACCCCTGGTCTCAAAAGGGGTCGTAACAGGAACAGTTTGGAAAATACAAACTTTGGTTGCCTTAACAATAGAGGCACGGATCACAGCCCCACTCGGACTCAACTTCACCCGCCTCACTTGGGACATGAAGCTCTGCCGGAGGCAAGACTCTTTCTGCAGGGGATTTCACCGGACGTTTCCAGTAGACCAGGGGTGTCAAACTCTGGTCCTCAAGGGCCGCTATCCTGCAGGTTTTAGTTATTTCCCTGCTCCAGCGCACCTGAATAAAATCAAATTGATCCAACAGCTTCTTGTCAACTTCTTCACAAGAACCCATTTAATTCAGTCAGGTGTGTTAAATCAGGGAAACAATGAAAATCTTGATTCATAATTATTAATTTGCAGTGTTATTAATAATTTCCAGTGTTACATTATCGTAATCAAAGTTTTGATAGTTGACTTATTTCACTGAATGACATTTGACTACATGTGTGGAAAAAATCTCAGCAATTAAAAAAAACAAAAACAAACAAAAACAAAAAAACTAAGTTGTGGTACTGTGATCATTTTTATTATTTCAGAGGAAAAGGGCAAATAAAGAGTAAATGCATTTGTCACATTTATTTCGCCATTCTGTGGAAGAACATGGCTGTACATGAACACAACTCAGATACATTTGAACAGAATACAGCGGACATGTTGATGATGGTTTGGGTGGTTACAGATCTTTCTCTGCTTTGCATCTAGTTTGGGCAGAGCTCGGTTGTCTGAGCTCTTTGCCTCACAGTCACACAAACCTGAGATTTGTGCTGCAGCCGTCTTCTACCCTGGATAACATTCATAGCCTGCACGGGCATGTAAAAACCTTATCTGTTGGATTCCATGGTCTTTACGAAAACAGACCTTGTAACATTTAGCAATGGTGTAAAAGCAACTGATGAGAAATAATAAAAACACAGAAATTACAGTGAAAAGGAAAATTAAATTCAAAAAGACATGACACAAATCAACCATGAAAGATAATTAGCTATTTCTAGGAAAGCTTTGATATGTACAATGCTGAGCTGTAGTAATTTCTGTAGTGACATACCTGATGGAAAATCATTTGTGTTGTGTAAGGGAGTGAAGCAATGAGGTTGGCACTTCTACAGCAAGGTTAAATAGTGTATGCTCTCTAACATGTACAGCCTACAGCAATTTTAAGTTTCTGGAGTGATGGCTTTATTTCATAAATAAAATGTTGCTACAATAATTATTCTCAATAATCATAAAAATGCGTCAGTCATAAGGCAGTGAAAGCAAACAGTATGCTGGCTGCACACAGGGATTCGGCTTGCAGACGTGTCGAGAACCTTTTGGAAATCAGACGGTTTTCAGTATGATCTTGCATTTAGTTTGATAATGCAGCATTGCGTCGTTCTCATGCAGAATGCATCTATTTGCTTTGCAGGTGATGTTTGTGACTGGCAGCGAGCTGCAGCATCTGGAGAGTAGGAACCTTTCTAGTATTCTGAGAGTCCCGACGTAAAATGTGGAGTTGTGGACGTTTGGTTCTGGGAAGTGGAACTGAAAGTAGCCCTCTGTGTTATTCCTGGAAGAGGAGAGGAGTCAGAAGTGAGTACATCATACATGTTTAATTACTTCTGAGGCTTTACTGCCACAGTGGAGCCTGCCAAACAGAGAAAATGAGCCAGATGACAGTATACAGCAGTTTTAGTCACATTAATAGAGGTACTTATGAAGGTGCAAACACAACACATTAGACACACACACATGCGTGCTAGCAGGCAACAAATACTTCACTATGACAGGCATTTCAGAATAGTTTCCAGCCACACTTTAGTTACGCTCCTGCTGTCCATGTCGTTTTGAACAGCACATCATGCTTTATTCAGCAGAGGCTTTCAGACCTGTTTTCATCACAGAGAAGTTTGAAAAGCTGCTGTATGAAAGGGTGTTATTTGGGATTTATAAAGGGAGCTGTTGAGCTTAAAACTACTTTTGTAGAATTTAAAGAATTGAAAACAAAAAAATAAACTGGAAATGAAGATGAGTGGAAGTGTTAAGTTTAAAAAAATGAACGGAAAAAAATTTAACCATATAACAGGAAATAGTTATGCGTGAACCTGTGTGTGTGTTGTAATCTGAGCTTCTCTCTTTACTATAAATGATGGAGTGATTTATAAATATTTCTTCTGGCACTTTTTTATATCTTTTATGAAGAGCTAATGCAAATGAGAAAGCTGTGTACATGTGTGAGCAGGCACTTTTTCTAAAGTGTGATTAATGGGCCACAAAGCCAGGTAATTAATGGATTTGAGGTTGGAGAAAAAGCCAGAGCACAGTACAGGAAGTACATATATTTTGATGCTGGGAGTGAATTTATAGGTGTAACTCACTCAGCTGCTTATTTTGGTCTTTGGTTTTGGTGCTCTAGTTCTGAACGCTGTACGCCACCGTGAGGGTCCTCTGTAAATGTTAAGTGAAAGTTAAGTTGTGACTCTTTGTATATCAATCAGTGTTAAAATTTCTATGAAAGCTTTTAAAGAAAAGTAGGATAATAAAGGAATATTAGGATTTGATCATCAGATGTCTGCTTATTGCAAATAAAAGAATATTGGGAACCATTTCATGAGGTTTTTCACCAAAGCCCAAATTCAACTTAGAAGCAGTTCTTTCTGATTCCAAAGCTCTTACTAATGGCTTTGCTGCGTTTGGGATGTCTCGATTACTTAATTTCAGAATTAATTTTGGTATTTACCGCCCTGACTAATTAATCATAAAGATTCCTTAATATCGTCACTTTCAGTAAAAGATTATGCCTCGCCCCTAACGGCAGATCAGCGCAAGTTCAGCATGTTGTTGTTTATTATATCAAGTGGGTCATCCTGCTGCAATCTTCTAAATGTAAAGCTTGAAAACTGTCAGAACTTTTATGAATAAAGAGAATAAAGCGGTTTTTGGTAGATTATATGTTAACAGCTGTGACAAAGCACCCTTATAATGCCAAGTTTGAATTTTTAAAACCAGCCCTGGCAATAACGTTGTTTCTGGACACCTGATGATAAAATTCTAAATACAACTTAAAAACCATCAGTGACAATAATTGTGATAATTTCTTTGACAATAATGGTACCAAGAAAATCTGTAATTGTGACACCGCGATGCATGCTGGGATGACGTTCAACCACTGCTGCCTGATAAGATTTTGATTTGTTTTGCTGAAACTATAAAATCTAGTGGAGATAGAGCAAGAAAATGAAGCTTACAGAGATGGATTAAATCAAGCCACTAATAAAAATGTAAAGTAAAAAAACAGTATGGCACCAAAATCTGATCCTCTGCACAATCTTACCTCCATTTTTTGGATTTCTTTATTGGAGTAAATAAATGATGACAGTTCTGAAAACATCAAGTGATGCCTTTGTTTTTAAAAAGTCTGATGTGTAATAAAAAAAAAAAAAAAAAAAGTCTGATGTGTAATAAAAAAAAAAAAAAAAAAAAGTCTGATGTGGAGGAATTTATAAGTCACTATACTGATAATAAACGTGTTGGAATATTGAAATGCCTTAAAAATGTTTCATTTATCTATGCTGTGGACAGATATGTTTAATATTTGATTATGAGGATTAGAAACAGACTGAGATAACAGTTAAGGCGGATCTTATGGAATGAGTGGAAACAACTTTAATTAGAATTTAGGGTTTGAATGTACCGTATTTATAAATGACGGCATCAGAGAAAATACAATATGGTGCCTAAACAAAGCGATCTAAAGCTTCAGTTACTATTACAGGTCAGTTCTCTGAATGTACCATTTAGACTATAACAGTCTGTAACTGGATTTAAATAATTGTTTTCTGCTTTGTTTATTGACTCTTCTGTTTTGTTTTTTTTAAATATTAGTTCGCATTTATAAATCCTGTTTCTCCTGCCATTCAGTTAGCATTTGGAAACTGGTCAGTGTTGCAGTGAGTGTTCACAAACACCAGCTTATGTTTAAATAGTTTTAAAACAAAACTAATGATGTTAAGACATCTGTTTAGTAGTAAAACAGGTCAAACATTGTAATCTATTAAAGGAGGGTTAAGGGTGGATTATGACATGGCGTGAAGTTGTGGCTTCACCTCTGCACTAGAACCAACTTAAAACTGGAGCTAACACCAGCCCTGAAACCAAATGTATCAGAGACCCTCATGATTGGGGCTGCAACTAATGACTATTCTGATAATCGATTAGTCACCGACTATTAAAACAACTAGTTGACCAATCGAATTATGTATCTCATAATTATTGAATGTTATTTCACTTTCAGCTTTGAAATCTTGCATGAGGTTGTTAAGTCCGACGTGCCTCCTCTTTAAACGTTCAAGCATTTCAGACGTATGCAAGGTCCGCTTTACAAATCGCACATGTATTTCATTTATTTTGTAAGTTTAACGTGAAGTTATTTCAGACTTTTGACGTCCTCTGCTGCCGTTTTATTCCCTAGTCAGCCGCCATATTTTTCCCCTGGGGGACTTTATTACGGATATGCAACTCTCAGCAGAGATAGGAAAGAAGACGATGTCTCACTCTGTAGGTTTTTTTTTTTTTGCCGACAATAGTTGACGGGTAAATTTGTTGTCGACTATTTTTATTGTCAACTATTGTTGACAACGTCGACTAATCGTTGCAGCCCTACTCATGATGAAGGCAAACAGGCTGAAAATCCTTTGGGAATAAAGCATGACATCAAAAAGTTTGAAAAGAACAGCAATGAAGCTCCCCGCTCTGGTCAGCATTTTGCTGTGCGTGCACTCCAACAATAATCAAGTTTTTAAGTTTAAATTTTTTTCCCAAATTTTGTCCCACACTGTGTGTAGCTTTATAAAGAAAACATGTAGTGTACTGTTACAAGTGCCAGTCTTACACAGACATTAAACAGCACACACAACCGAGGGCAGGGCTGCAAAAAACAAAGCCAAGCATTCCCATCTTGTGAGTCACGCAAGCAAACATGCACGCTTACACATCCCAAGCCCCACGCTTTGCATCCTATCAGTGAGATGCTAATGAAATAACAAGCTTCAGACCTAAAAGGTGCTTCAGCAGAAACTAAACAGCAAGCGGCTTCCACACAGAAAAAGGCTTAGGAAACAATAAATTGACAAGTTCCTTCATGCAGCCAAACCCCCCACAACACCAACGGTGGGCAAGTTGAAACACAAATGGCTGCATTTGTGGAGTTTGCATTAACACTGCATCAGGGACAGCTGACCTATTTTTCTCCAAACAAAAGACTGAAATGAGAAGTATGTCAAACTGCAACAAATGCAGTTGGCCTAGAAACACAGTTGTTAATATCTAAGGGATAAATTCCCACCTTAAGTATTTAATAATGTGTAGAGGTGGCTCTTTATGCTTATTTACCACAAAATAAAAAAAAAAGTTAATCTTTTAATCTAATATCCTGAATAAAAATGACCCCAAATTAGCTTTAGCATGGGTTTTATGCAAAAGAAATGAAATGTTTTGCTTCAGTGTGTAGGTTTTTGTAAGAAGAACGAAGAAGAGAAAAAAAAAAAAAAAACAGGCCAAAGCTCATCTGTGTACACACGAGATCAGATTTCACTTCTTATGAGTGCATTTGCAGTTCACAGGCTGAGAAGCAGAAGCCGGTTCAGCCGGTATTTAATCTCTCCTCACTGCAGTTCCTCTTTGTGGGTCAACACAATGTATAGAAAACGCTTTGATAGCTAACTGCACCACCCGTTAGTACCATCTTGAATGTTTTCTATTAGTATTTTTGCAAAAAAACTGACAAAGATTGTAATTTTTTTTTTGCTGAACTAGTTTAAATAATAATAAAAAACAAACAAACAAATAGTAATAAATGACTAAAGTTGTTTATCATACTCTGTGAGGACTTCAGGTCCTTAACTAAGAGATTATTTTTCTGTCCAGCAGGGGGCAGTGTTGCAGCCAAATTACATGAGATTGTATTAGGCTGCCAGCAGGATTACAGTAAAGATTTTAAAGTCTTGTCATTACTAGCTAAGATTATAACTTCCAGTCTGTGTGCACACAGGCATCAGCAGACCTTTCCTCTGCACAGGGGGGAAAGCTGGGATGATAACAGCATGATGCTCAAGCTCTAAGTGCTTCAGAAACAGGGCGATCTGGACCAGTGAGTAAGAGGAAGTGCTGATGGGAAAGCAGCATGCCAGAGCCCACACTAAACCGGACAGGGCCCGGACCGGGACTGGGGTCTTGTTGTCTTACCTGGGTCAGTCCTCCCGGTCCTCTGGCGTGATCTCTGTCTCTTTATGTACTACTACTTTGGTCACTGACATGTCAGGATGCTGCTCTTTAGCCTCCTTTATGGCCTGAGCCAGAGCCTATATACAAGGGTGCAGTGCCAGGAGGGATCACCAGGGGGAGACAGAGAACGGGAAGGGAGCAGGGATTTGGATTTAAGTCAGTAAGCCAACAGTGAAGTCACCTTTTACTCACATGCCATAGTTCCAGTATTTGTTAAATATGAGTTAATAATGTGTTAAAAATGTCACATGTTCTAACCCAGTGGCTGCTTGTAAAGTACATCTTAAAGGCAAAAACACACCGGCAGCATCCTGCAGTGTCCCATTACATGACTCAAGTGTCGTCTGTAGCGCATTTAAGAAGCATCACAATGCAGACAATAAGGCTGTGGTGAAGTTCTTCATATAAGTTCTCCATATAGAATTTCAATAACATGTCTGACTCCACAGAGCCTGAGCCTACTATAATAGTCCTACAATTTATACCTTTTTTAATAAAGGGACAATACAGGTGGCCTAAAAGTTTACCTCCAAAGTTGGCAAAATTGTATTATTTTGTGGGATTTATTCCAAACTTCACTTCTAGATTCAATTTCTAAATAAATCTGTATTATATAATGACATGTTTACCATAAAAAACCTTTTAGCTGCATTAAGACATTAGATTAAATTTCTGTGCGGAGATACACAGCTTAAACCCGGCGACTTATCTCAACCAGCATATTTTTGATGGGATTTAATGATAAGGTTGTGGCTCTGGTTGTGTCCCATGGCCAGTAATTAATCTCAGCTCATCCATTTTATAGGGATATTTGACACATCACACTGTGCTACAAAAGAGGGGGAAAAAAACCAGCCAAAAAACCAAAACATAAAAAAAAAGTTGGTAAAGCACCATAGAGGAGAATCTGATCTGGGACAGGAATCATGATGTACTGGCGTGGGTCGGGTATACTCATGACAAAGCAGTTTTTTTTCTAGTTTTTTCTAGGAGCTTCAAAATTGAAAAGGGAACGATAAGCTTCACAGTCAGCCGCCACCGGTGTGTTTTCAGCTAAATCCCTGATGCTCACTGCTCAGCAGTTTCTTAAACATTTTTTTTATTATATTAAAAGAATAAAGAATAAAAAGAATATAATGAAGAATAAAGGATAAAAAGGATGAAGCGATTAACGTACCTCATCATGGTCTATGTCTGCATCTCCAGTGATGACGATTCTTTTCTCAATTCTCGTCTCTGATATTCCTCCTTTCACCGTCTGACAGAAAAGCAAAGATACGCCTTCTTTTTAACCTTTAAGAGCTTTGTCATTAGCATATTATTTAAAATACACTTTAAGTTGTTTATATATAAAAATACTCATCAATTTAAACCTTCAGATGTGCCACAGTCATTACCAATCTGTGTCAAGTATTATGGAATTTAACAGTTAGTGTTTTTGTAAGTAATTTATAGAACATAAAATATTTAATATTCAAGTACTTTCTAATTTCTTTTTTTTTTTTTTACCTGTCCTGTTCAGCATCATAGCAAGCAAAATGATAATCTGGTTGCTGTATCATGCTGAACAAATTTGCTCTGCCAAGGGGAGGCCTATGGGCATAAGGCTCCTCTTGATTATCTGATTCATTTATTTATGTATTTACATTGAATCATGGAATCTCTGTAATCTTGCTGGGACAGAAAAGGGAAGCAAAAGCAGCAAAAGGGAAAGAAAGAGGAGACAAAAACACCACAGACAGAAGGCAACGACCCTTCAATACACACCGTCATCAGACCACAAACTACATGATCATGAGCCTCTGCTTAGAAATGCAAACATTTAAGAAAAAGTGAGATACAAAATAGGACTTTAAAAACATATTGCCTCTTTTTTTGGGCTATTTTTAAGTTGTTATTCATGTTAATTCTGGTTATCTGCTTTAAAAACTGCTCAAGTTAACTTCAAGACACAAATATGTCGGTCGGAGATGATCAAGCTGATCGTTGCGATTGTAATCTTGCAGGAAAAGAACAATCAGGTTTGTGTTTCTCTTTTCAGGCCTGGATTTGGTAATGAGACATAAAATGTCTCAAAATGTACAAGATGCCTCTAAACTTTTCTTTTATAATAAATCTGGTTTAATTTCCCAGTAAGCAGAGAGGAACTCTGGTATGTGACATCTGTGGAAATGTTTAAGTCTTCAGTTGTTTAAAAGCTAAGGAGACAACAGATGCCCTCTGACCTTTGTAATGTGTGTGGTTGTCGTGGTGCTGGTGGTTTCCGAGGTGATGGTCTGAGCACTCAGCAACACCCCGGGGTCTGCGTCACCATTAGTGTCAACCTGTCAATGAACAAAAACACCCCATATTTGTTCTCTTGATAAGGACATGACACTTTTGTAAAGCTCATTTTCAGTGATTTTCAGCTGCTTTTTAGCTATCCATTAACTAAAGCTGCAAAAGCAACACTGTTGACTTGAAAATAGTTTTCCTCCATCAAATGCTACCAAAGCTGTTACAGACATCCTTCAAAGGTGAAAGTATGTCAGTTGATGAGCCAAATGTTTGAGGAAACTTCAACATTTCTCACAATATACAAATCTCCCCAAATGAATCAAATAACCCTTCAGTTTCACAAGTAATGTATTCAGTTATCACTTAATTCTTGAAGCAGATCTCTTTTAATGAAAGGTACTTGGAGGATAAATCAAATTAGCCATGACTGTAGCTCTTTATGCAAGTGGCATGTTTACAAAGTGCTCACTGAGGTCAAGAAATAGTTTGTAACTTTAGAGTGTATTACTGAGCAGGTGATGTACAGAGTTTTATTTATGAGCCCATAGAAGGCCATCTTCTTTGTTTAGGTTTCACCAGTTTCTGAGCTGGAAGTTCACACTGTGAGCACCTATAAAGCTTCTCAGGGCTGAATCAAACTGCACCGTCAGATATCTATTCTCAGCAGGTTTGTAACCATTTCCCACGCTTTGCACATGTTTAATCCCCTGTCAAATAAATATGTTGTAAAGCTTTTAAGTGTCAATAACTCCCAGCTCTGCAGTTACTGAAAAGTTGTTCATTCATCTCACTTTCTAAGCCTTGCATCACTTGAACTGTTTGGATTCATCCTCACTGGTTGTTTTCGGCTTCTTTTGGCTTTTCAGAGAAACATCTCTGCTGTATGCTGCATCAGTACCAAACAGTTACCAGCCTGTTGGTGGCAGACCTGAGCATTTAGCTTCTAAAAAACATATTTACTGTGAGAGGTGGTGCAGAGCAACAAAACGCTAAAGGGAGGAGATACTGGACTTGCAATCATCAGGTGGACACATGCTTGAGTGATTTTTAGTTTGTGTGTACCTCTGCAGCCTCATAGGTAATGGTTTTTGTCTCTGTGTGGACCACAGGCACGTCTTTGGCAGTCACCTCCATGCTGTCCGGAGTCTGGTGGTCAGGATAAGAAAACAGGAACAAGTAAATGTCTGCAGAGAGAGGCCAGTTATTTCTAACCCATATGTGCTCACTCAGCTAAACGCTCTGTTGGAAATGAGCTTCCCCAAAGCTTTCAAACTGAAGCTTTTGGTTCTTAAAATAACACCCCACTGATGTACATGAAATCAAATTGACACAAAAAAGCACCACATGCTAATAAAATATGCCGAAGACAGTCACCGCAGGGTTTAAAAGTCTAAATGAGCATGCAGTCATGCATTTAGTCTTTAATCCAGTGAAGGGTGCTGAGGAATGTAAATCACAAGGTTTCAATCAAGTGTGTGTATCACATTAAAGGTCCTCTGATCTGCACAGCAGCTAACTGTGAAGCTAGGAGGCTGAGACACAGGTCCATGCTTTTAGTCACATTTGGTAAGTGGGTACAGGTAACAGATGGAATCAGCAGGATGGGGGGCGGCGGTGCTGGTGAGGTTACAGTGCTGAGACTGATGAAATGATACAGGGTTTCTGCAGACCGAGAAACGTCTGGAGGTGACATAAAGAGCTCAGTAGGAGTCAGTGTGTAGGCTGAACTGCTCGACTTGTTCTAAGACTTCATTTTCTATTTCTTCTTCCATCAAATCTGATACTTTTACATGAAGATGTTTGTCTTTCGTTTGCAAAGACATTTCCTCCATCTCCGTTTGCTTTTCTGAGCTCTCCATCTGGGCATAAAGGGCAAATTACCAGAGAGCTGTGGAAAGTTCTTTGAGTCCTCGACTGTTGTGTGATGGGGGGTTACTAGAGAACGTTTCTGAGTCTCCTCAAAAACTCCCTTACAAACCTGCTCTTGCTCAACATCCAACCCAAAGCTTGTTTTTAAAGGGTGCAACGATGCCCACCGCTCTAAAGAAGCTTAGGACAACGACTAAATGACTTTTCAGCGAAGCTATAATTATGAATTTCTGACTGTGACCCAGCTGTGCCGTTCTCTACTCTCTCAATCTGCTGTCAGCATGAGCTCTTCATGTGCAGCCTCTGCTGTCTGGATATTCACCGTTGGCCCTGTTGACTTGGCTGGCTCTGCTTCTGTTTCCTTGGCAACCACTGCCTTCTCCTCTTGATCATTTGATGCCTGTGAATGATAATTGTACAATTAGATCCCAATTTTGACCTTGACAAAACAAAATCCAAAAATTAGAGAACAGTTTCACATCATGCCTGATGGGGAAAAACGTGTTATGTTGGTTAGGTGTGTTCACTGCTCACATCCTGACAGAATTACATACTAGAAGACAGATTTTAAGAGGTGTGGTCACCTTTTGAGAGGAGGAAACCCATCCCAGCGTAGACTGATGGAACACAAGGATGAATGGAAACAGAGAAAAGTAGAAAAAAAGAACAGTCAAAATTTGAAGAGAACAATAGAAGACTAAAGGTCATAGAAAAATGAAAGGTTTGAAAAATAATGATTGTATGGAATACCATTATGCAGCTTATTAGTTGCGCTGACTTACGCCAATGAAAATCCAGCTTTAGAATCACAGAATTTAGCAGAAGCAACTGGCTGCTAATATGCTTTTGAAATATCTTTTCAGGTAGATCCATACAATGTTTTTCCCCCAATTTTCTCTGAGGGTGCGGGATTTAGGAGGATGAGCGGGGAAAACCTGCAGCGGTGGCATCCAGCCAGGGCTATGAAGTCACCGCTTTCAGGGAGCTTATAACAGAGCTGAAAGAAAGGAATGGTGTAGCTGAGCAAAAAAATGGCAAAGAAACAACAAGAGCCAGCTCCCATTTCTTTCCTTTTTGGTGGAGGGAGTCAGCTGCTCAGGCATGGAAAGCTGTTTTAAGCTGTAAACAAAATTAAACTCAAACACAAAACTGTATGTATCAAAAAAGAAGCTGCGGGCTCGACTGCAAAAGAAACCGGTGGCGTGAGAATTAAAAACACTGGGTGTTAAAGGGACTGTTAGCCATGCACGGGGCTGGATTACACTTTTAAGACTAGTTTGGCTACTGCTGCTGGAGGGAAGTCAATGGGGGTAGGCGGTGGAGATGTGAGAGGAGGTAGCCAAAACTAAATTGTTGCTTTTTGTTTTCATACAGTACCACTGCTAAAGATGCAGCTGAAGCTTCAGAAACTGTAATCTGAGTTAGGTTGGACTTTTGGTGCTCGGACTGGACTTCTTCAAAGGTGAAGATTTCTACTTTCTGTGGTTCTCCATCGGTCGTCTCCATCTCTTTTACTTCCTTTGCAGATTCACTTTTGCAGACCTTGGATGCCTCTGTTTTCACCTCCTCAGAAATCCATGATGCCATGGCCTTTTTAGGAGAGTCAATACCTTTAGTCTGAGTGATGTCATCAGTTTTTATCTCCAACTTGGGAATTATTATCTTGACTACTTCAGTTTGGCCTCCTAAAACAGTGTCGAGAGTTTCTGTCTCTTTAAATGCGGATAGCAATTCATTCTTGTGAACGTCCAACCCTTCCAGGACAACAGGCTCCTCGTTTTCAACCAAAGCACTTGTCTCTTTGCCCTCAGTGTCTGGATTATCGTCCGCCTCCTTCAAGATGATGAGCGTGCCTTTCTTGTCGCTGATGGCCTGAGACACTTCCTGTCTCACTGCTCCAGGGCTGACCTTCACCACTGACTTCTCCGACATCTCCTCCTGGGAATCTGGGGTTTTCTCTTGTGCCTCCTCCCTCAGGGTCCCGTCCATGAAGACGTCGTCGTCCATAGTGGTTGACAAACTAATCCCGTGAGGCCCTGAGGATGTGGCCCCTTCTGTTACGATACTGTCGGCCACATATTTCACCAGATATCCTGATGCCTGGGAAGACACTTCACTTATTGGAAAAGTATCGCTCAAGTTAATAAACAAAGGGCATCACACAACTGATACATGCGGCAAACAGGCTCTACGGAGTGAAACAACACACACAGGAGGAGCTCCACAAGTATGGATACGTCTTCACCTTTAATCCTAGTTTCTCTGCATAGAGGGATTATCTCAGTAAGAAATATTAAATAAAACAATGACTGAATGGCTGATCTAAAGATACGAAATAGCAAAACATTATAGGACTTTCAATTTGGGAACAGGGTAGCATGAAAAGTGCAAATCAGGAAACAAAAAAGTTAAATTTTCTGGATTCTTTTACTTTCCTAAAATTAAACAAACAAACAAACAAACAAAAAAAAAAAAATAATCCCCACATACTTGTGGAGCTGGAAAGATACAAAATTTCAAAGGCAACAACACCAACAAGAAACTTTAAAATCTCCAGGCATGACAGACTAGCAGAAGGCAGCGTACCTCGATGCCTTTAAGTCCCACCACCTCTTTTGCTTCCTCTCCGGCTGGCTCCTCATCTTTAGTCTGCAGGGGAAAGGTAATAAAAAGGTCACATATATTTAGAAATGTGCAAATATTACAAACAGGAAGTTGTCAATTCTGAGGCTCAAGTGGACGAATGTGTCTCATCATTTAAGTCTGAGACATTTGACACCAAACGTGTTATCAGTGCTGCTCATTAGTCCATCAGATTGTCTGACACATCAACAGATAAAACTTGCTACAAATGCAAAACTAATATGTGATTTCTGATCCCATTACCATGGCAAATTCTATCATAATAAGTTATTAATAAGAATTTAGTGACGACACATGAGTACAGTGGCAAAGAGAAACACACTCATTGTATTTAACATGCATTAAACTTTGTGTACTGATTTATAATTCATTTACAAATCAGTTGCTTTCATCAAGGAGCCCATCTTCTTAAACCCATTCGGATCTGAAGGATTTGTTTAAAACAGTCTAAAACGTGAAGCTTTTCTGGAAAACTGAAAATTTTCCACTAAATACCGTGTTAGTCAGCCTCTAAGAAACCAGAAAAAAAAAAAAAAAAAACACTAGAGGGGTTGATTCTTCCGTTTTTTTGCCGTCATGCTTGTCAGTGTTTTAAGATAAAAAAATAGAGCACCACTCCAGTCTTGACAGGTACAACGATGCATACGTGACTCAAGGATTGGAATAAAATGTACTGAACTCTGAAATGCCAACAGAAAGATTTCTCTTCTAAAAGTCTCACATTTATTAACACTTTAAAACATTCAATCATCTTTTTCCTTCATGAATCTACACACAATTCTACTCAATGCCAAAGCAGACAGCTTTTAGAGTATTTTGTTTATTTGTTGGAAAAAAAAACAAACTATGGCAGTCTGAAAGCAAAGCAGCCTCCATTTTCCTTAAATGGAAGAAGTTTGGAATTCCCGGCGCACTTCCAAGATCTGGCTGCCAAACAAAGTGATCAGGAATGAAGAGTGTTTGTAATAAACAAGCCACGAATGTGATCCAGAGTTACTTTAAGGAAATGGGATAACTTTGAAAACTCTTTTGGTCAAGCTGTCAGATTGAAGTCATTCCGCACATGTAAACCAGCTGGAAACCTGCCAAATAGCACCTAAATGCATGTCAGCACTAAGCATTACCTTCTGAATATTATCCATGGTGTTAACAGTATTATTCTATAGGGACGTTTTCCCAACAATCCTGAGAGCAAATCTTCTAGACAGTGTTCAGGATGGGAGAATGTTTATATCACAAAATGCTGAAAGTACTTTCAACATGAACCTGGTAAAGGATCTCTGTAGAGACTTAGGCCTGGTACAGACATAATTTTTTTAATCTTATGAGATTTTTTATCTAGTTGAGACCTCACACATGAAGATAAAAAAATCAGTTTTGATCGTTTTGTGTGTGCTCTGAAAATGTAATCACAGAACAACACACACATAACGATGCTGTCCCGCAACTGATCTACAATCGAGTCCTCTGAGCCGGACAAACGTCGAAGCGTAGAAGAAGAACCATAGCAACAATCGGAAAACATTACACAGCATGGAAGACAATATATAGGACGAGGGAATTGGTCTTGGGACTATTCTTAACAAAAAAAAGCCAGAACTGGAAAAAAAAAAAAATTTACAGACTGGAGACATTGTGAACACCGACTTTATTTACTTCCTCGCTCCCCAGCCAGCTCGCTGTCTGACTGGCTACATTCCGTGCCACGTCACCATCCACGCAGTCAGAATGCATGAGTCGTCAACATCCCTTAGAAATCTGCTTTGAAATATTAAACATGTTTAATGTTCCCAATTGTCGGCTACGACCTGTTTTGGAGCGGATTATCGGGAAAAATCAGTTCGTAACACACCACAGACCGAATGATGGTTGGACAGGGAAATCTCACGATGATCGGGCGTTTGTCGTCCGGAGTAAGGGAAAAGGCAAAATCAGGACAAAAGTAGCCCAAAAATCGTTGGGTGTACCAGGCCTAAGAAAAGATGCTGTGTAACCAGTCCAGGGCCTTAATATTTATCTATATGGGATGTTTGAATGTTTTATTATTTTTGTGGAGAATTGTGTGTAGATTTATGAAAAAGATAAAATATTTCAGACAAGTCTTAAACACATGATAAATTTGAAAGGGTTTGAAAACTGAAGGTTTGGTTAAATGTACTAAACAAGGCTGATTCTTTTACAAAAACATTTTTGGGGCTCTAGTGGATTTTATTTAACAGTAACATGACACGACAAATGTCAGAGAGAGAGGGTGATGGCTCCAGACCAGGACTCAAACCTGGGTCAGCTGCATTGAAAAGGCTGCAGCCTTCAACCAGCTGAGCTACAAGCTGCCTCAAACCAGGTGGATTCTAATGTAGAATAAAAACGCTCTGCATAGATCCCGTCGAGATAACTATATTCACTTTTTAATCCTGAAACCGAAACATCCCCTTGCTGATGTCATGCTTTACACACACACATGCTGCCATTCAGTCTGCCGTGGACTGCAGCTTACGTCCTGCGGCTCCAGCGGCTCGATCATCGGTGCTTCATCCGCTCTGGGAGAGCGCAGAGGGGACGAGGAAAGTCTCTTCTCCCATTCTGTCAGACCTGGCGAGCTGCTGCCACCGGTTTCCAGGAAGGAGCGTTTCAGTTCGCTGATGTTTGTCTGGTGTTTGACCACCTCCTGCGGAGGCTCCGTGTCCTACAGGAGCCGATGGATTGTGATACAGGAAAGATGAGGGGCAGTGGCAGCATGGTGGGAACGGCGGCCATGCTTTAACTATGCAACGGCAGCTTGCATATCCAAAGAGCAACCAAAAAACTTTGGGCAGCATAAATGCAGCTCTGAGAAGGTCTGGAAACGAAACAATCATTCTACAGACCTAAATCAGCTGCATTATCAGCTTCCTCATTAACCGTATTGTTCAGAGGCCCGTTTTGGAGGCTGTGCAGGCTACCCATGCAGCTTCCAGCAAAAACAGCAAAATAACAGCAAAAGGTCCAACAACATGATAGCTGATGACCAAACCAAGCTGGTTTTGATGGTTTCATGCATAATTCACAGAATTAATTTCTCTGTTTTAGTTAAGCACAACACTCCCAAATTTCATTTTGGTTTTATTTGTATTAAAAATGTATTTAAAATCAAACAGCAAGAACTAATCCACACAGTAAATCCACATGACAGCTTCTAGTAGTGGCACCTACTGAGACTCACTAAATGTTAGGATTATTCATACCATAAAAGTGCTTGCATGCACATATCGTCATGCACTGTTTGCTTACCAACCTCTAGCATCAGATTACTATGTCTGATAAAAAGGTTTTCCCCTTTTGCTCTTCTTATGAAACTATACTGCAGAGACAAAGAGGGGAGAGGAATTGTAGAGGGTAATTGTGGTGTGTTTAATTCCAACTCTAGTTTGGAGAAAATGGGAGCTTTGTCTTCAACAGAAAGGCTGTAATTGATGAATGATGATGAAAACATTTAACTAGTAAAAGCCGTGGAAAAAAATTTAAAACATTTCACTGTGGAGTGTAGCAGCAGGATTTATAAACATGGATGTGTTAAGAACAGAAAAAAAGAAAGTTGAAATGGCAGGTTTTGAAGCAGCGACAGCTCTACAGCAGCAGTCTGACAGATGAATTCAGGCAGAAGCGAATGATCAACCTGACAAGTTGCAATAGTGAGTGTGTCAACAGCAGTGGCAGCAGGCAAGCCAAAGCCAAGGAACAGCACAAAGTGACCCATAGCTGATTTGTCAGTGCATCTGATGGCGATGTGATGCACTGAGCTGGGCCACGAACCGAGACCAGTGTACCTGAGTCCGCGTCTCAGAGTCCTCATCTGCTTCCGACTGACGGCGAGTGAAGAGGAGAGCACAGAGACAATGAGACAAAGCAGCGACAAGTTGTTAAAGCGAAGATATGCAGAAGGAAAGTAGGGGAACAGAAAGTCTAACGAGGAGCAGAAATAAAAAAAATAAAGAATAGGGAACAGAATCTGACTGTCTGCTAGCCCTCTGTCAAGCAACTGCCTTAGCAACAGTTACTAGGTTGTCATAAGAGTGTTACCTCTGAATATGAAAGAAAAAATGTTTTTTATGCTTTTCCAAAAGCAGAATTGGATCTGATTCATTAAACAGCATGAGTCGGCTTTTAAAACACAATCTGGCTTACGGCCTGCAGCTGCAAACGAGGACTGCTGCTGCAGAAAATATTAACCACCTGTATTATGTTGTAGTAACTTTAGCATGTGTATCATTATTGTCTCGCTGTGTGACAGTCTGTCCACATGCAGGTAGATTTAAGCAGCACTCTGCTGCTCTTAATTGCACAAGAAAATGCCACAGCATTTGCAACCATCTTTACAGCCCACTGAAGTAAAACCAAACACTTGCATTTTATAAATAAATCCACAAAAACATGCAGCCATCCAGAGCTTTAAAACATGGCTTTTCATTTGTTGTTGTTAGGTTGTTAGAAATAAACATTTTTGTGGCAATGAGAGAAGCTGGGCTCACTTAAAAAAAAGAAAAAAAAAAAAAAAAAAAAAGAAGCACGCTCTAAAGTGATAATGTTGTCTACCATTTTATTGTGAACTATACTGTGTTAGCCTCAGAATAATGAGGTACAGGGCTTAGACAACAGTCAGTAGTAATATGTTGTTTAAAAAAAACAGTGGAAAAGGGACATATTGTAAAACTAGGGAAGTGTATTTATAGTCAAATTAAAAATAATGAGAAAACAAGAAGTGAATGTGCAGAAAAAGATCAGTTGCATGCATAACATGCAGAACTTTAAAAGACACACATTCTTTATAATTCTTTAAAGAGAATTATTCTTCCTGAACTTCTTCAGGCCTGATGTAAACACATATACAAACCTCCGTGGCAGTCATCTCTCCGTCAAAGGCAAAGTCAGTTTGTTCGCTGTCAGTCTGCACGTGCAGACAAACCAAACCGTTCCAAGTCGCAAGCAAGAGAAACAAGAAGGACCCAACTTGTAAATTTTCGAAAATGATTTTATGCTGAACAGAAATTTTTCTCTTTACTACAAATGGGACGAATGGAAATGCTATGATTGTTGAAACAGTAAGCTACAAGTTATCAGACAAACACTACGTTCAAGATCTTAAAGAAAACAAATAGACAAAAAGCAAATAAAAAAACTAAGCAAGCAAAACAGACTCAGAGGAAGTTGAAACCATCAGTCAGTCACCTTGAGAGGTAAAATGTTTTTATCAGATTTGTATTAGGTTTGGAAAAAACCTAAATTCATTTCAGGTATTTTTATTTATTTATTTTTTTACACAAAAGCAGTAATAACTTCATACTACAAACTGGATGAGATGATTTCATGGCTGAACAGTAACCTGACTTTCAGGCCCTCCCTCTCCTCTCCATGCACATCATCACCGACGGTGATGTGGAAGAATTCAGGCGTCAGAGTCTCTCTGCATCGCAGCATGTTACCCTGCACAGATCGCTTCAAAGAAGAGTTGCTGTATGGAAAAATATCACGTCTTGGCTCTCCAACCAGAAATCCTCTTTGATGAAACACTAACTCCAACTCCAACTAAGTGTGAACTAAATGATTTGTGTTAATTTCTTCAGCTTTGACTGTGTTAACTAGCAATGCAGAGAGACTGGGTGCCTGGAAAATGTTGGCATGTAGCTGATGTTGGTGGCTTTCTAAGCTGTAAAGGCAAGAATTTTCAGCACCAGTTAGAAGCGTGGATGTTATGGCCATTGATGGCCACCACTGATATAAAGAAGAAAGTAGTCGAGTTGTATATGTAAAAGACAGTGGTTCAGTGACTAGCTGGGATTGGATCCTGGCCCTGTCACCCAAAGGCACCCAAGTTCTTCTCCCACCTCTGACAACTGATAGACCGACGTCCTGGCCAATCAAAACAGCAGCTGGTATAAAAGAGCTGTCATTCGGCGAGTGTGTGTCTTGTTGTGTGCAGCTTGCTCATGTTTGTTTAAGCTGCTGATTTTATAGAGCACAAGCTCTCATATTGCATTTACAACACATGATGAGGTTTAATCTTTTGAGCTTGTCATTAAGGAAAGTAAGTTTTAAGTAAGGAAAACGTGTAAAGTAATTAAAAACTGGTAATTTTTTGTTGAATGAAAAACACCTTTGTCCTTCGAAGGCAGGACCCGGTTTTAGTTTTGTTAAAACACACGTTCACTCACTATAGCCGTCTTTGGTTTAATAACAGGGTTCAATGTGCTACTCCCTTCTTTTACTTTGGTTTTCAACTAGTGATGGTAGACAGCCAAGTCAAGTTTTAGCTCTGGTTTTATTCTGGGCAAAGTTTAGACAAAAGAAGTAAGAGTCTCTATGTTTTGACTATTTATTTGATTTAAGTAGCACCACCCTTTGTTGCACAGTTTGTGCTTTCTGTCAGGTATTTTATTTGTAAACTGACCACAGCCTCCAATTAACTCCTTAAAAAGTCCACTATAACATGGCATTCAGTTTTATATCCCCAAGCAGAGCTGGGTCATGAAAGTGGACATGATTGGAAGTTGTGTCCAAACTTTTGACTGGTACTGTAGACGATAACACTGAGTCGGGTTAGGCACAAAGCCGAGTACTTGATGAAGCATTAGTGACTAAATGAAGATAAGTGACTTCTTAAAATTATCATAATCTCTGATAAATAACTACTGAGTCACATTTCATAGAAAATTATATGCAAGGCTGCAAAAACCTAAATGTGGGTAAAAAAAATCCTGCTCATTTGTGTCTAACCCTCTCATGGTGAAGCTGCTAGTCAAATGTGAAATGGTGAGACTTGCAGGTTCATCGTTGTGTACTTGTGGTGCAGATGAGGATGTATTCTACGGGATGAAGGCGTGACCGGGCAGAGATGAGGTTCTGAAAGTAGGAGACTGACAGACACTGGGACACACAGTCTCCAGGTCGGCTCTGAACAGTTACAGGACAGGATAAGTTGTTAACTGGGATAATGGACCGTCATTCTATGCCAGAGGCGGGTACTGGAACATACAGGCATACGCACACACACCTCCTCTTCCTCTGAACTGTCATGGTCATGGTAGCCCTGGGCTATGGAGGCGGTCAGGGAGGCTGCCTTGGGCTCCAGGTAGCAGAGGCACAGCGCCAGTGGGAAGGAGAGGGTGAGGGCGTAGGGGACAGAAAAGGAGGTGGAAAGCAGGAAGAAGAAGATGAAGAGGAAGCAGGGTATGAGTGACGGTGACTTGATGGGAAGGAAATTCTGTGCGCACACGGGGAGGAAGCGCATCTCGGAAAGATCGGGGAAGGTGATGTAGCCATCCTCGTCCAGGATGGAGGACAGGTCGGGCAGATGCAGGGAGAAGGAGAAGAGTGTGCCGCCGCGGCGCTTGCCCTGCTCCAGCCTCTGCTTGCGTGCCGAGAGCAGCAACGCTTGTTCCTCCAGCAGGGCGGCTTCGCGGTCTGCGTGGGCCTGCCGGCGGCGGCACCCAGTGCTGCTCTTGGCCGGACTGACTGACGAAGCCCGCTTACGAGCGTTCTCCCTGCGCCTCCGTCGCACTTTGGTTGATGAAACAGGAGATGAGGGGAGTGAGAGCTCAGAGCGGAGGGGGTCGGTTGTGTATATATGAGGGGAGCGCTGATGGAGGGATATGTCAACGAAGAAATAATGTGTGCGTAAACAGAGTGAAGCGAAGGGGAAGAGTGTGAATACGCATGAGCACACACAAATATAATGTGGGGTCAAAGGAAGGACAAGAAAAAGAAAAGCTAATTAGTAAAGCGCACACAAGATGAGAAGCACTCCGACATAGTCTAGAGCAGGAGTGCTCAAGACCAGTCCTCCAGAGCTACTATCCTGCCACTTTTTGTTGCATTTATTCTCCATTACACCTGAATCAAATGAGTGGCTTGTTACCAGGCCTCTGCAGAGCTGAATGATTTGTGCATGAAGTAATTCAGCCATTTGATTTAGGTGTGTTGGAGACAGTAGGACAGTAGCTCTCGAGGACAGGGCTCCCCTGGTCTAGAGAAGTGAGTTAAGCTGAAAGCAACTGGGAAATTCACATCAGCCATTAAGAACTTTACCAAAATAAAAATAAATAAATAAATAAAAAATAAAGAAAGAAATATAAAAGGTTTTAAACGGCAACCTGTCTTTGACTCAGAGTTAACATTCCCCCGAAGCAAAAGTAGAGACATTCCCAACCCGTGTGATGTTCATTTAGATGCAGCTCCAGCTGCATCTGTGACACAGCAGTTTACCTTTGTGTCGTGTCTGAGTGGTGTTGTGGCAGCTGGTTCTGCTGTCTCAGTGGCATCTTTCTGTATGTCCTCCTGCACCGCCTTCCCTTCTTCTGCCTTTTTCTCTGTTGTTACCGTGGTGATAATGTCTCCCTTGGCAATGACTTTGGCTGCCCCGTCAGCGGTGCTGTCCTTCATCGGAGTCTCATGGTTCTCCATAATGGGAGCTGAAACATCGGAGGAAAAAAGATGAATGTTGAGCACTTTAATCTGTGACGTTTTAAGGACACTGAACGTTCGGCCTTAATCTCAGGGAAAAAATGTGAGCAGCTGCATGAAGGGTTTGATTTGTCCCTGCATATGGCTGTTAAGATATTCATTGTGGCTTTGACTCTGCCTTGCTTTAAGCTCTGCCAGCATTCAGGAGCAACCATACATCTTTGGCTTTGACACACACAAAAAAAGGGGGAAACAAAAAAGCTCATTTGCACTTCTCACATACATAATTAGAAATGGAAAAAAAAAACTGCTACAAAACAGCTTTAAAAAAAAACCCAGTAATCTTGGGTAGACAGCACTGGACCGCAACCTGCTCCTCACCTCCATCTAAGCTGCGGGACATGTTGTAGCGTTTGCTGGAGGAGCGTTCGAAGAACGGGGCTGGCCTGATGATCTGAGAGCTGGCCCTGCGAGTCTGAGCCTGCGTCCTGCCGCTGTAGCGAAACTTGGAGCCGAGGCTCAGGAACTTCTTTGGTGGTGCCTCAGGAGACACGAGCCTGTAACAAGTTACAAACATGCACATTAATCAAAGCAGAAATGAAAACAAGGATTTAAATCAAGCACAGAGAAGCGTTGCAACTCCTACTCATTTAAACCATCTCCAGGAAGCCCTCAGGCTGGGTTTGCTACGCGAAACGGCCCACAAGACCAATTTTTGGCTTAAAACAGAAACTTGGCACAACGTTCCAACAGCTAACAACCTTAACACTGCCTCTGTTTAACTGTGGTGGTGAGAAAACTGCAAGGCTGGCATGCCTGTGATCACAGATGTGAATACAGTGATTATGTATTTCATATTATAATGGCATCTAGAGGCTGAATGTGATTTTGCTGAATGGAACTGGCGCTATAATTAAACATATGCAAGCTAAGGTAATTAGCTTGGTAAGCAGAAAAAAAAAAATCACACAAAAAAAGGAAAGTAAATCTTCTTGAATTCCTTACCTGAAGAAGGTGTGATGCTCAACGCAGACCTTCCAGAGTCGTTTGGCAGCACGATGGTTTGGAAGCTTAAAACCGATTGTGCTTTCAAACTGCTCAAACTGCAGACAGACAAACACTGTGATCAGATTCACTCAATTAACTATAGCTGCTTAAAACATGACTAGTTCTATCAGTTTTAAAACTGTTATACAAACACTGAAATCCCAACACGCCATTATTTTTGCCCCAGATATCTGGATGAGTCATTTAATAGTCTCAAAATTCAATAGTCTAATTCAATATTTATACTTTCTAACATGAAACAGCTGCACTTAGCAGAGCAAATCCAGATTATGTAAGACATACTGAAAAATAAAACAGTGTTACATTTTAAAATTCAGCTGGATCAGTTCACTCTTAAACACTCATTAATAAGATGAAGCTTTAATCATTTGGGGGCATCGTGTGTGTGTAGCAAAACCAAAATATGACAGGTAACAATACAAGGATTGCAGATCTTTAAAGCTGGTAGAAGAAAAAAATCTAAATAGAGCCTAAAATACAACTCCACAATGGCACAGCTGGTATACAGAAATCCTCTGTTGTTATTATATGCTTTAAGAGAATATTTTCAATATATGTGCCAGGTATATTTTACAAAAACCAACTCCAGAAGTGTAAGACCTGGCTATGGACAACAGATGAAAACTTTGGTTAAATCTAGCATATTAAGTGTTCTTTTTTTAAGATGCTCTGTCTCTGACAAAGAAACGAGTAAATAAAAAATAAGTTTTATTGTTTTATTTCCATTTATGTACAGCACTTTGTTTCAGCTGTGGTTGTTTTAAAGGGCTATATAAATAAAGCTGAACTGAGTCGAGTATAACATAACCAACACATCAGATGTTGAAATTGAGACATTTTACCGCTTCATGAAAAATATTAGCTTGTTTTGGTACAAAACAAAAAGAACTAGAGGAACCGCTCAGACACAAAGATGGGCAGAGTTTCACCCATGTGTGACAAACTGTTTAAAAATTGTGGAACAATTTCAGAAAAAACATTCCTCTATGTAAAACTGAGAACACTTTGAGGATCTAACCACATCATGTGTCCACAGAATGAGGTCAGCTGACCACCTGAATATACTGAATGATCAGGTTATTCCATCAATGGACTGTTTTCCTCCCTGATTTCAAGATGACACTAGCAGGACTCATCAAGCTCAAATTGTGAAAGCCTGGTTCGGGGAGCATGGGACATCATTTTACACATGGATTGACCACCACAGAGTCCAGACCTGAACTTTAAGAATCTTTGGGATGTGCTGGAGAAGGCTTTGCACAGTGGTTTGACTCTCCCATCATCAATAAAGATCTTTGTGAAAAGTTAATGCAACACTGGATGGAAATAAATGTGACATTGCAGAAGCTTATCGAAACAACGCCACAGCAAATGCTGCCGTAATCAAAGCTAAAGGTAGTTCAACAAAATATTGGCTGTGATGCTTTCTGCAGCATCCCATCAAATAAATATAAAAACCTGTCTCAGTGTTGGAATTACTGTTATTGCCTTTACCTCTCCAGGCCGGATTTTTATATAAAAGTTGTTCCTCTTGTAGGAGATCTTGAGGATTTTGGGCCAGGCAAATCTGTTGATCCGCAACCTGTCTCTGTAGATGAGGAGGCCACTTGCACACACTCCCAGCATTATCTCCACACCCTCAGAGTCCTGGGAACAACACACACCGAGAAAATGTAGAAAATAAAAATGAGTGCACAGACGTTTTCAAGTTTTCAGGCATTCTATGAAGAATATCTCGAACATAACATTGTTCCTTTTTTTATTATTATATCATATTTTTGTCTGCAACATATAAACTTCGATAAACTCTATAGAATATACAGGAAGTGCTCAGGCATAGGTGCACAGCAGGACAGATACAACTTCAGAAAGGGGTGGTGATACTAAGGGGTGGGCAGGCAGGCAGAGAGTGAAATCAGACTAATATCTTCTATGCATGTTGTGGTGATGCTGCCGAAAGCAATAGTGAAGTTTTGGGAAAATGGTGAATGTAGCACAAAATTATGCTCTTCACTGCAAAAAGCACGAGATGAGCAAAAAAAAACAAAAAACAAAACAAAACAAACAAAAAAAAGATAAGGATGACGTTTTGAGAGAGAAGCGTAGATCCAAAGCAGGAACCACCAGTCTCAAGTGATAAATGGGACGCTGAAAATGACAACTTTGTATGTAACCATGCACAAGTAGGAAAAACACACTCACTCAGGAACTGTAAGCACATGGAAAAGCAGCCTCTTACCTCTCCCTCAGCTGGACCCAAGCATTCATAGAGATTCCCTACCAACTTAGCATTTAATGAGAGAGGAGAGAAGACAAAAGAAGGATGCTCTTCTCATATGTACATATTTTACTTGCGTTTCAAAACTATGACTCACAGAGCGAACACGGAGCATTGATCAAAGCTGCTTCCTCATCTCTGTCATTTCATCCATCCCAATGTACATCTGTGAAGGGAAATCCCCCCCGTCCCCCATCGCTCACATCTAGACCCCCGTTTGACTTTCAAAAGCGCTTTTGATAACTGATTTACATCAAGAAGACCGATGACTAATTTTCTTTTACGATGACAGCTCTCTAGCTCTCTCTTCCTGTCTGTATTCTAATGATGAATCCAATGCTGGTGGAACAGAAACAGCAGCAGAAGTGAAGCTGGGCTTCATCTCTGCCACTCCCTCCCCCCACTCAAACCCACATAGACGGCAGCAATACCATGTCAATCAGTCAGTGGAGCAGCGGTGGCATGTTAAACCAAGGCATCACTGTGGCAGCAATGATGTTGTAAAGCAGCAGTGTTGTGGTTGGAAGCATTACTAGTGACTGCATGAGTGAAAAAAAATAAATTTAGGACCAGAGGATACAAAAGGTACACGTACACTTTTGAAGCTGCATAGTTATGAAGGCAGAACAGGGACATAAAGGAGTTGTAGAAACCATAGATTTGATCCTATTTTTTGTCGTTAAATTTCACATTTTGGTTTATTTTGCTTCTATTACATTTCCTCTATGTGACTAGCGCAAAGAAAAGATTTAAAATCCACCTAGAACTATTTATTTTTCTACAAATCCCACTTTGAGCTAGTGACTTATCACATCTAGCTCCACATTTAGGGACATATGCTTCGTTATCTTCCTGTTTTTAGAGTAAATATGACACTGGAGCCACAAGCTGGTACAGACAAATAGTATGGCTCTGTTCATTATAAGGGCGGCCTGGCTCAGTGGGTGGAGTGGCTGTCTTTGATTCTGGCTTAGAGAGCTCATGTCGAGGTGTCCCCGAGCAAGACACCAAACCCCAAATTGCTCCTGATTGGTCGTGGTTGAGCGCCTTGCATGGCAGCTTCCGCCAATGGTGTGTGAATGTGTGTGTGAATGTGATGTATAGTGTAAAGTGCTTTGGGTATCATTCCAGGTACAGTAAAATGCTTTATAAATACAGACCATTTACAATTTACCAAAACATAATCAGTTTATCAGCATCTGTAAAGGTGCTACATAATTAAAGGTTTAACAAGCTCTCCTTATTTAACTGCTGTCTCAGTTACGGGTGTGTTTTGGTTTTTATGTTGGCAACAAGCATCCAGAGGAAACTTTAAGCCAATGTCTAGTTCCAGTCCAAGAAATGGTACCAAAAAAAAATCACAGCTAGTCATTTTAACATAATGGGATTTTTTTTTTAAGCTAATTTAAATTGCAAATATGAATGAGATGTCCGGGTGGTGTTAGCTGAATTTAGTTCCCACTGGAGAGAAACAAATGGTGGCTGATTTCTTGCTGTAGTTGTAGATTTATGGTTATATTTTTTGCAAGAAAGTAAATGAAAACTTCCCAATATATTTCTCTGAGAGGAATAAAAAAAAGTGTTTAATTTATTCATATTATAATGCATCTTTGAAATAACCACAATTGCTACACACACAAAGGTTGATTTGGGTTTTTATAAAGATAAATATTCCCTTATATAATAAATTCAAAAGTGGAGAGAATAATTCATATAAAGTTGCCAGTTTGTGATGGTTTGCTACCTTAGCATGATGGAGGTCCACACCGTACATAGACAGCTTCTTGGCATTTTCCAGGAAGTGTATCTCTGCCTCAGCTGGTGTCATCCCCCTGATAAGACAAATCAAAGACAGATTTTACGTTTCCCCACCATTTTTATAAACCCCATCTGACATTTAAACAGGGATAATTCACAGCTCTGCTCTATAAAACATTTGAAAAAATGGGCTGTTTTTATGGATGATTTAAGGCAAATCTCCACAGTCTCATAAGTGCATCCATTTTTAGAACAGATGACTATTAAAGGGACCTTTATCCTGTTACTATCCACCCACCGGACAAGGCGGAACCGCATCAAATTACACAAAGATTTTCACATCACAGGGTGAAGGCAGAACTCAGGCCTAGATCAGCCACTGAATCCATTTATAGAAAAACACAAATGTTTGCAGACAGAATGCTGCTCATAACAGATTATTATTCCAGGTTGTAAACATTTACTCAGGTAGACCAAATGACTTTTTCCCCTTAAACTATCTTTATTCTCTTTATTATAAATATCACCGTTGATTATTAAGTCATCATGTCTGTGACGAGCAGTTCTAACTCAGAGCTGCGTAAAAGATGCAGACACTAACTTGTAAGTCTTGTGGAGTTCCATGACCTTCTCCTCGAGCTCTTTGGTTTGGTTGGGTGCCAAGCGCAGTTCGCTGATGTAGTCGCTGCCCAGTTCCTCGGGGTCGTAGTCACCGAGCTCTGACTGCACTGTGTATGAGCCCAGCACCGTGTGGGTGGCAAAGGAGCAGGGCAGCCGGCCTGAAACCACATCATCCCTCAGCTGCAAGCACAGGTAGTACCTGTGTGTGGGAGAAAACACAACCAAGACAGTCAAGAGGTTTTTGGATTTTCTTTGCAGCGTTTGCGTAATCTGATGTTTTTCTTCAGGCCATGAATGAATAATATTATTCCTAAGAAAATAAGACAAAAAACAGTCAAGTCACCTTGTGATGTCCTCAGTCAGCTGTGAGGGGTCTGGTGGGTAAAACTTCACATTGAAAGCAAAGTTCCATGGACCAGCTGAGATGTAGACAAAACATCAAATAATTCAAATCAGGATTTTGCAACTGCATTTACTTCTTTTGGTCATTCAAAACAACACACTTAAGTTGCTTTATTGGATTACTGCACTTACTCCTGATCTGCTTCTTCAGCTCCTTGGAAGGGTCCAACCAATTCTGCACAGACAAACCACAGAGAAAAATGATTAGTACTCACTGGTTTGAAAGAAAAACACTTCTGCAAGTGACAAATCTTCATTATTAAAGGAAATAAAAAACATTAGGAAATTTATCAAATACTGCCATAGATGGAGGCTCAGAAGGTTCAACTTCTAAAAACCTTTATGGGCAACAACCTCATATGTCCAGCTTAATTTTATATCCTGTCATTTCACTTTAAAAAATAATGTTATGGCATGTTTTGTGGTAGCTTTGCAGCAGATTTTCTTATAAATTACCTTCTGGTTCTCTATGTCTCTGTATGTGATTCCAAAGTAGTCCTTTTCCAGTAGGTTGAGGTGTTCACAGACTTTATCCAAGAGAACATGGCCCTTGGCTCGTTTCTGTAAGAAAGAAAAAGAAAACACATATTGAATGTAGAGTCCTAGAACATGTACAGTTTCTACAATCTCAAAAAAGCCACTAAATCCAACAGTGACTGTACAGCTTGTTCTGAGGTTTACTTGCCATTTTCCTTGAATGGTTATTTCCAGTTTGATTCAACATCGATTTAATTAAGAATATTTCAAGGTTTGTGTTTATTGTGGTCAAACTAGCTGCAGTAAATCTGCAGCGTCAGTTCTCCAACTATACCGATTTAAGATCTTCTGTCTCTGTATCTTCAAAAAAAAGAAAGAAAAAGAAAAAAAAGTAAGAGGCAAAAGTGATCTAAAAAGGTGATGAACAGACCATCAAGTCACCAGTCCTCCTTGTAATGATCATGCTTTAAGAGCGTGAGCACTTGCAAGAGGAGCAGATGTCAACATCTGTGTATCAGAAAGGAATAGTTACAGGCCTAGCTCTCTAATTATATTCAAATATTTTAATTTAAATTAATTCAAACCTATTTCTTTTTTTTTGCAAAGTGATGGAAAGTAATCCAGACTTTATTTACAAATCCAGCCTGACGATGCAGCACATCATACAGCTGACTGACAAGGCCTTTACTGCAGGGACTAAATCCTCAAGCTATTTCAGTAACTATTGACCAACTGGCCCACTGGTGATTGATTCCCCCTATATAAAGCCATTTAGTGTAAATACACCTTCAAATTCCTGAGCTCAAGGTTAACATGTGTTATGTGAACGCTTTACGTCGATTGACTTGCACATCTGAGTGCTGGATGTCATGAGCTTGGGCATTGCTGTCTCCCCTACACGATGAGGCTGGACTTTGCAGGCTAATTTGATGCAGCTCACAGGGGATATTTTAAGCCCCAAATTGCAGAAGCCTCCTGCCTGCACAAGGCCTGATCAAGCCCCTCGCGTCTCACTAGGCTAAAACAACTGTCATAGATTATTCTAGCAGCATAATTCACAACACGCCTATGCATCTGTCACATTCGTGTGTAGGCAGCGTCTCACATATGTTGTGAAATGTAGACCCTGAGTGCTGTAACTGGTAGTCTGATTTATAAATATGGTCTTTGAGACATGCTTGATAGTTGTATGAGCATCCACAAACAGACAGAAAAGCCATTTAAATGAGAAAACTCCTCAATGTACTGCAAGATTTTAATGCAGCCATGGAGCTGTTGGTGGCAGAGTTAATCCTACCAGAACATCTTTGAAGGAATTAGCACAGTCATGTCAGAGTGCTGCTGCCTGGCTACGACAGATGCTTTTCAATGCAGCATTTAAAGCTGGCTTTACTGACACAAACAAAAAGAAAAAAAAGGGCTGTGATCTGCAAAATCTCAGGGAAACAGCCGTCAAACAGATACAGATATGACAGCAGAAGTAAATAAGCAGCTGACTGATCAGGTATGCACGTATTCTGTCTTCACCGACAGCTGAGCTGGAGAAGGGAAACAACAGGAAACTGGTAGGTAAACTGATCTCAGATCAGACTAGAGACATCAATCTTAATCAATGGCTAAATTTAGAGAGTAAACAGCAATAGTTGCAACACAGAGTTTGAGGGCTTATAGAGTTTGCTTTTGGGAACTGAAACTTGCATCTTAAAGCATGCTAAAAACATATGAAAGTTGTCTTCATCATTCAATCCCCAACTAAAAAAGATCTTGTTTAGAGCAACTAACCAATGATATTTAAATTTTTAAATATGACATAGAAACATTGACTGCTTCAGCTCTCCACATGATGTATTTAAGATGATGAATGAAGAAAGTGAAATGAAACTTAAAAGGTCTTTAAAAAATATCTGAACTGTTCTTTGGAAAGCATGGAGAGAGTAAGATGTGGGGTTTCTGTCTCCCTCCACTGAGACTCACCACCCTTTGAAGCAAAGCTGGGGAGGTTCAGCACCTCTGTGTCACAGAAAATGATAGGAAACGATTCGTGCACACATTTTTCCCACAGGAGGAAATTGAGTTGAGCTGGAAAACTACAAGGTCAGGAGGATAAAAACGTTAAATCTTGACAAGCTGGACTGGTCTCAAATGTGATTGGGAGTAGGAGCTGCTCTCCCTGGTAATTATCTGAGGGTCTTCTGACCTCCTCAGCTGTATTACGCCCACTATGAGAGGACCTGTCTAATAGCTGCCCTGTTTTACACCAACTGCTAGGATGCCTTCATATAAGAATGTCTGAATAGTCTTAATAGCGCTTTACTGGCTACTATAACATGTCCTGTAAGAAACTGCAAAATTATTTGCTTTCTTTATAGAGTCCTGCCACTTTACAACTGACAAATTTTTAACAAAACCTATTATTTCAGAGAGTATTCATCACTGTTTTACAAAATAATCCTATGTAGATAGTGATGTGAGGTTTTATGAGGCTGTAAGAGGCATCTGGTGCAGTGCAAGCCTAATGAATCAGCACTGCATAAAATTATGCTTCCTCCATTTTTTTTTAATAGAACTGCTCTATTCTTCTGCATTCACACCATTCTGCTGTCCGCTATGACAATGATCAGCATGATTTAGCCACATCTGCCTGCAAAGTTGCAGGATGCAACTAACTAAATATAGGGTTAAAAAACTATTTTAACAACTACACAAAACAAGAAAAGGAGGCCTAACATAACAAACAGTTATGCTGTAACTTTATTGTTTGGCTGGTTCCTCCAATGGAGGCAAATACAAAACATAAGAGACTAAATAAAGAAGATAAACTATATAAACTGTAGACTGAAGCTAATCTATAGGACTCTAGAGGTATCTCATACATCATTGTAAAGAACAATCTTATAATTATATATTTATAAATGCTTTCAAAGAATCTATTATTTTGAGGACAAATATTCCAAATTTTTACACCTGTAACACTGTGACATTTATTGCTGGTTCTTTGGATTTTTCAAATATTAAATGACCTCTTAGATCATATTTGTTTTCTTTCAGTCTGAACAGCTTCTGGATTTTGGGAGGTAATTGTTGTTAACTTTGTAAATTATTTACTAATTCAATAAATGTATGAGTGCATAACTGAACGAATGATGGACTTATTTTTTCACAATAAGGTTTATTAATATTTTAATTACTTTCTTTTGTAGTAAAAAGATTGAATTTTAGCATGATCTTACCAGATAATGACAAAATGCACACTAAGGACTGATCTGTAAAGTCTGCACCTGGGAGCATCAAGTGCAGCTTCAGGCTGCTTTAGTCAAAGCAAACACAGGTTTTTTTTTAGTGATGATGCAATTATTGAGGCAACCCTTCTGGTTTTTCTGCATTTTCCCGAGTGCAGAAAAGTTAGCTGTTTCTCACTTTACTGGTTCTTTCTACTCTGATCCAAGGCCAGCTCAAAGTTTTCATCACGTAGAGGGAGCTGGTTTTGGCACAGGAAGCTGGTGGTGTGAGACATGACTCAGGACTGAGACTACAGGATAGTAATCAGATGGCACACTTGAGTTCAGAACAACATTTGCTAATAGAAACAATTACACACATACATCCTCTCACCTTGCAGACGCAAGTGTTTGTAGATACTTTTTAACAAATTTGAATACCGCATATATTTTTTTGCTTACGTTTTTTTTTTTTTTTTTGTCATTTTTTAACTTCTGTTTTTTTTAGTATGGAGCTATTTTTCTCTCATTTTGTAACAGCTGGAATTTCCCTTTGTAGGTTAAATTAAAGTTTATCGTACAAGTTTTGTAAATTTATTTTTAGTATTTTTTTTTTTCCTGCAGCTTAACTGATAATCAGGAATGTTATAAACATAGCAAATGCTCTAGAATATGATATAACATACTGCAGTGTCATCAGGTTCACACACCATATTTGCTGGCTGATTCATTTTTCTGAGGAATTTCTGCATGAACTCTGCATTTCGAAGGCCCATTATTGAGTTTCTGTCCATACCAACCTCAAGCATATTCACTTTGATGATTAAATGATCCAACTCAAGCTTCCTGTGTCTTTAAATTCAGTACATTTGATAACATTGCCCTGAGAGAACCCTATTCATTCAGATTTTCTATATCTGTGTCTCAAGGCTGACCTCACCACGTCCACTCTCTGTCAAGTGCCACAGTGGGACATCTGACACTGATTCCTCCCAACAAATGCTCCCATTCCACCATCTGAACCCATCACCTCACCACTACCAGAGCAGTCAGCTAATCCCTCGATCCAAACCCCTGGTGGGGAGGAATCTGCTTTAAGGAGATTTGCAGGGAAGGTCTGCTTCTCTCGTTCAGCCAGAACACATTTTAGGAATCAAAGTCTCATAACTTTGATGAGAGAGTCAAGGAGGGAAAATGAAGCGTTAATAAGTTCAGGAGCCTCACTGATGACTGAACAGACAGGCCGACAGTTTAAAGACATAAAGCTGCTGTTGTGTTGTGGAGCTTCAACACAAACAAAAAGGCATTTTTACTGTGGGCTCTACTTGATACTTAATAAGCTCTGGGTATCAGATAGAAAGTTCCACTGAAGGTCACAGCTTTTGGGAAAAACTTGCAAAAAACATCTGACAATAATAAAACCAAATGTGAAGCTCCACTTAATGCGAAACATAACAAACATCTAATTTACTGAAGATACTGTCTACAAAATAATTAACCCATTTATCACCTTAATTAGCACATTGGTTTTTTGTGTAATTTATAAAAAAAAGTTTAATTTCTCATCTTCTCAAAACATCCCGTTTCCTTGTTCAGGTCCTATGAAAACCACTTTGCTGGCGTTAAGAGCTCCATTTTTAGAACACAAAGGCACATGTTTGTTACTGGATGGTGCCTCTGCTTTTTTAAATGGATCATTTCTGGGTAGCAGATGAGCTTTGAGGTAACTACTAAACATTTAACAGCTCCTACATGAGGGTTTTTCCCTTTGAGACTACATAAAGAAGCTGTGGAATAAAACTATATCACCCTGAAGTTCCACAATACAACTGTAAATGTGTAAATCCGTGAAAGCTCTGCTCAAAATAGTACGCTTTCATTGGTGGCAGGAATGTTTTGTATGTTTTCAGTGCTCTTTATTTATTTATCTGTTAGCAAGATTATGCAAAAGCTGTCGAGCCCAATTCCTGAACATAGTCTCCTGCAAAGACTTATATTTAAATACAGAAAAATTCAGATGTTGAAGAAAGATGATGGCAGGATCTATGAAGTCATTTAGCTCTTATGATTATGTATGTATGTATGTATGTATGTATGTATGTGTATATATATATATATATATATATATATATATATATATATATATACACACACACACATAAATAAAATACTGATTAGCCGATCATCACAGATCAAAATAAAGGGAGGACACTCATCTACAGCAACCAAAAGCCAATGTTTTATCTCCAAACATGCACAATTTCCTTAAACTTGTTTTGGAAATCCAGCTCGCACAGATCAATTAGCACCAAGGGTGTAAATAACAAGTCTGATCATGATACAATGTGATAACAATTTGACATTTCCCAAAATCCCAAGTTCAGCCAGGATACGATTCTCGTTTGATGTGAGACAGCCATGAATATGTGATGGTATCCCATGCTGATGCATTTTCATCCATCCATCCATTTTCCATGCCTGCTTATTCTGGAGCTTATCCCAGTAGCTACTAGGTGAAAGGCAGGTAGACCTTGAAAAGGTCGCCAGTCCATCACAGGGCCAAAACAGCAAGAAACATCCACTCACACTCACTCCTAAAGAGAATTTAGAGGGACAAATTAACCTAACATGCATGTCTCTGGACTGTGGAAGGACACCGTTGCACCCAGAGAAAACCCATGCATACACAGGGAGAACATGGGGAGAACACGCAAGCTTAACACAGAAAGGCTCGGCTCAGGCTCATTCCCCTCAGCCGAGGCTTGAACCAGGAACCGTCTTACTGTGAAGGAACAGTGCTAACCACACCACCAAGCAGCATATCAAATCACAAAAATGTCAAATATTGTTTTATTCCTGAGTTCAATCAGACATTTAAATGAAAAACAGTCGGTTCTTTTAACAAAAATAGACTTTTTGTAGATTAAGCTTTAAAATGCCCACATAATGTAAAAGAAAGGTAAACAAATAAATTTGTCTTTGTAGACACTAAATCAGGACAAAGTCTAAACCTTAGTCCTATTTAGAGTCTTAAACTAAATACTGTTAGAACTTAGTTATAATAACAAAGACTACAGTCTGACTATCAATTACACACCACACCTTCAAATATTAGCATTTTCCTTATCAAATTAAAAAAAAGAAACTTTTGGTTGTTAAAAGAAAGAAAATGTAAACATTTACACATTTTATTTCTGAAGTATTTCTAACAAAATGATTACTGTGTGTGTGTTGAACTGATATTTCAATTTGAATTGCAGTGAAAATTATTGTTACATGATAAAACACCCAGCTACGACCTGGAGGAGCCCTAAGCAAAAACAAGCACAGCAAATTGCTTGTAACTTCAAACATTATAAATTTCCAGCTTGTTGCATTCCTTCTTATTGTACGACAGAGCTTGCTGCTGCTGCAGCATATAAACCTGATTAGCTGTGGCCCAAATGTCTGTGAAATTGACTGTAACTTAAAATATTTAGGCTCCACATTGTGCCAAAAAAGCAGCAAAAAGTATGAAAATGTGCCAATTGCTTCGTTATGTAATATCATTTCACATATTTAAAAATAAGTTTTGATGTAATTTTAGTTATTATACTTTAGATTAATGCAGCCATTATAAATCAGTAGGGCAAAAAAATTACTTTTCTCCTTTAAGTATCTTTAATCCAGTTAATTCAAGTAGTGACAAACATAATTAAAACTTACATTAGCCTTTCCTTAAAAAAAACAAAAACAAAACATCATTACTACACAGACAGCATGCAGCAACTCACCTCTACATTGAGCGTGTAGTCGGAGCCATCTAGCAGGGTGATCTTACACTGCATGATCTTCACTTTCTTCACTCCCCTCAAAGGAGACCTGGACAGACGGCTGGTGGACGACCTGTGGGACACCTGGTCCTGTTCCTCCTGCTCCTGACAGAAAGACAACTGTCACTTTACAGTAATAAGAATGATGATTCAGGGGTTTAATAACCATAGTTGTCCAGACTTTGTGACATATTTGCATTTAACTTCTTTAATAAATATATGTGAAGCTGTTGAGGCCTCATTGTTAATGTTGATTAAGAAATTAATGCTTTCAGGCTGAAAGTGTTCAAAGACTAGAAGAAAAACACTGCTCTTGTTTTCCTGTGTAAATGCCTCCGTGTGCCCTGAATGTCACTTAAACTAGACGTCTATCAGAAAGCTAACAGTTGTGTCACATTCCTAAAGCTAAAAATAGGGGCTTGGACCCTGACTAAATGTAATAGAGTCCCACTGAGAAGAGCTCGAGGTGTACAGCCATTTTGTCTTAAATAGAGAAAATCCAATTTTCTACTTCACTGAAAACAAAGCTCCTCCGGACTGACTTTATTCTGGAAAAGCTTTGAGATTTTTTTTCATTTTTATTCCCAAAGTGAAGCGGATTTATTGTTATGCCCTTGTTCATTCCTTGTCTTGCTCCTCAGGTTATATTCATCATGCTGCTCCTAGAGTGGACCAGTTTTCCCCGTGGACTCACTCACCAACCAGAAAGGAAAATGGTTACTTTTAGAGAGCATGGGGGTTAAACTAAATGTGTAATTTAACTTTGGTATTTCTTGGAAACTCTAACTTCATCAAAGGATCTAATTCACATTTATTGATGAGTCATGACTGATGAGAGGAACTGCAGATGTATGAAATCACAGCTCTGAAGCTGTGACCTGAGGCCGCTCTGTTTTGTGTGTGTGTGTGTGTGTGTGTGTGTGCGCATATGTGTGCTCTGCTGGAGTGTGTGTTTCACAGGAAAGATTTGTCAATGTTGTGTCACAGTGCTGTGATTTCTCTCAGTCTTGTTTTTGCCAATTCTCACAGCTCTGACAACAGCGCTACCTCATCCATTAAAATCTGTTCAGAGGATTTTGAAGTACACTTGTCTGGATCAGCTTCATTAATGCCACAATGTCTGCAACCTAAAAGCAAACTGCTTTGATCAGGTCAGTTCCTTTATATCCAAATCTTTGCTTCATGACAGAAAACCTGCAGAACTTATAGCATTTTTTATCTTCCTTTCCAGGTGCAGCTGAGCCTAAGACAATTTATGCCAATTAGCAAATGTTAGCATGTTAATATGCTTTATTAGATACATTAGAATCCAATTTGAAGTGCTGCTTTTCCTTAATGCAACCTAAAATACATCTGCAGACAGCAAAAGGCTGTTTGGCTGCTGCATCTGCTGAATGGATGAGCTGGAAACATAAGTCAGTGAGGAAATGTGTCTTTACAATCAACACAGTGAAACACATGGATTCCCAGCTGGAACTGAAGTAGTGCAGGGAGACTGCAGTGACAGTTGGAAAACATGAAAAGTTGGGCAAAAAAACTGTGGAAAAGCTGCTGTGGTCAGATTTTACTTCTGGAACATGTGAGCAGTGACATATGCAGTATAAATGGTCATAGCGCTGTGCTGACATCACAATCTGAGCGTGTAAAGACCTGAGTCAAGTACAACTGCAGCTTAAAGAGGAAATCTTGCATTCTTGCATGACAGTATATCAAACAACTTATTGTATGAGCTCTATTTAATCACAAGTAAACCTTCTCTTTCTACAACATAAAGAATATAAAATAGGAAATAAACAATTGTTTTAACCAGTGACAGCTAAATCTGACATATCATTGGGAACCCATGACATTCATACAAGAATGATCCTGTAAATGATCTTGTGCATCTAACTTAAAAAAAAACATTTCATTTACTTAATCACTATTTTGCCACATTAGGCTGCTTGGGACATAATGAATCCATCCATCACCTCACCCTGCTTCTGCTGCTCCCTCATTATGATTCACATGCATGCTCATGCTCTATTTCCTCTTTTCATCAAATCCTCCATTTCTGTGCTCAATTTGTCGACATCATGAAAAAATCCTGCTGGGTCAAAGGGGCTGAGAGCGTACTTAAACTAGTTACCACAACATGAGGTGAGTCATTAGGTGGCAAAACGACTCTGCATCTGTCAGCAGCTCTGTGTCAGGCTGAGGCAACTTTGAATTTTTTTTAATTTCTTAATGCTTGTTTCTCATGAATCCAGTGTCGCACTCAGATACAGTCATCATTGACACGCCTGCCATGTCACGTAAAAGCAAATATAATAACATCTCAGAGCTAATCCCAGCTCTAAAGCTGAGACCCTTCAGTTACCAGCCATCACTCCAACTTCTTTCAGCTTGTTCTCATGTCTAACCATCAACAAAACAATTTTGCCTCACACACACACACACACCCAAGAAGAAGAAGAAAAAGAAAGAAAAAAAAAACACCTGAAAGATGCTGCTGTTTGATTTTAACACGTTATGTTACTGATCTGAGCCCTGAAGTTGAACACAGAACATATCTGTGAACAACAGCTGGTGAAAATGTTTTCCTCTCGAAAAGTAAATTGGAGAATAAGCAGGAATGTGCCTGACACTGTCCCTCTGTTGTTTGGAGGAACTGGAAATTTAATCTTCACATCAATGAGATGGGAAGCCCAGAAAGCTGTTTGGGCCAGAATCTGTAGATGAGCACTTAGTGTTAGATAACCTCAGAAGCTGCCTGGGCTTCCTTAGAGATGAAATGAAAGGCTGAAGGCTGCTTTACACCATAACTATTTAGTTTTTCCCCCAAATAAAGTTTGCACAGTTCAGACTCTTTACAAAAAACCTTGTGGGGTTTTCATTTCAACCAGCTAGTTCAGTACCTGCTTACTGAACCATTCAGTATGAAGCTGCAGCTTCACTTTGATCAGTGCTGGAAATGAAAGCATCTGCATTTTGAGGAAGGTCTTCCCATCCCTTTCTCTCCTCATTTCCAAAATGCAGTGTGAATGAACCAACATGTTTTACTGCAGACAACTTTTAACAATGAAGGACACAGAGGTCATGTCAACTCCATTTTCAGCCACAAAGCCACAATTCACTGAGAAGAGAGAATAATGGTGTAGGATGTTTGAATGGATCAACACAGGGATGAGAGATGGATGACTTTTCATGGATCCCGAATTCTTAGGTCCATATCTTGGGGAAGCGACACTGGGTTCATGTGCTCACGGTGAGGCTGACCTGTACTTTCCTGGCCGGGGTGCTGTGTCCGGCGGCGGCTGGAAGCTGCTCCGGCTGGTTCTGAGGCACAGTGGGTTCGGTTGCTGCTTTAGCTTTCCCCCTCTCCGTCTCCTTGTTTTCCTGTGGCTGCTTGGCCTCTGAGTCTGCGCCTGATTCAGTTGTCATTGTAAATCACACTGGAGTGCAGGAAAAAGGAGGGTAAAAAGAAAAACTGGATGAGTCAGCTGACTTGTTATGAACTGATGCAGTGCTGCTTTTCAGGCCTGTGCGGTGATAACACCGCATCCCAGCATGCAGGGATCCCTGCATTTTTATTCAGCAGAATTAAAAACTAATGCGAGCGGCATTTGGTTCCTAAAAAGTTAGAAATTATTTTATAAAGTATGGAAATCTAAGTTTCACACCCCAAATTTATTCTTTTTACAGGGCTCACAAAAACAGAGCAAAATAAAAAGAGAAGCTCAGATTATAATTTTTTTTTAATTTTTTATTAAAAAATGACTAAACAGCTGACCAGTTCTAGAGCCGTTTGCTAATTATTTTTCAGACTATAGACTAATTAATTTATTTCTTGTTGCTCTTGCACTCCCACCCTTTAATGGAACTCAGGTCAGCTTAATTAAAAATGTCCATCTCCGAAGCAATTAGCTCATTAATTCACTCATCAGCTCAGACTAATTGGTTGATTAGGAGGAAACTAAATAACAAAATGTAATAAATCATTGCTCATTTAAAGTAATTAATCAAATAAAAATGTCGAACGTCTGTACATCTGCTGTGATACTGTCCTACAAACAAACTCTGGTTTCCACTGTTGGTCAAACAGAGAAAGATGAAACCTGAAAATGGGCTGTTTGGTTATGATGAACATAAAGATCAAGCGTGTTTGACATTTGACCTAAAAAGAACATCAGCCACTGACTTGACTTTCTTTTAAAAGGTCTTTAACAGTGGAATTACTTAAACATTAAACAGTATAATATGAATAAAAAATTTAAAAAGATCCAGTAGCGAAATAACTTTGTTTGCACTACATGTCATGTTGATCAAAATTTGACTTGAGTCGATTTAAACAGGACACATCCTGGTAATAGAGATTTCCAGATTTGCAACACAAGACAAAGCAGGAACTTTATTTAAACATGCTACTAACAAGCCTGTCGCTATTTATAAATCATGCAATTACATAATCATGATCCTGGTGACATAATTATCCTTACTCACCTGTTTAAAAACAGCTGAGTGAAACTGACAAAATGTCACAGCTCTTCTTAAGGAATTAACTACATATTTAGGAATATCTGGGATCTGGGATATTGTATCTGGGATATTGATGACCAATATCATGGTTTTAATGTTTGCAGTTCAGACTGGCGACAGCTGCTGAAATGAAATTAAAAAATGATTCCACTGTTTTCCCCCTAATGCTGATCAAGCCTTTTTAAAACAAGCTAAAACAATCTCAAGTGAGCATGAAAATACTTCTGGATTCACTTTCTCTTATTCACAAATAAATGTGATTCAAAAACACCAATGAATGTTTGTATAGGGTCCAAATAAGAGGATATGCTGCTTCACAACTGCATCAAATTAGGAAAACATGTGATATACAGCATCTTTATTAAAAATGGCAATAACTGTATGACTTGTGTTATATTAAAAAAATAGTTAAATATTTGTTGCTAATTATATATTTACTCTTGTGCAACCTGATTCTGCATTTAACTATAAAATGGCATCAATTCAAAACAGATGCTTTCCAGGTTTTATCATCACTTATATTTAAAGACTGAAAGATAATTTATAAGCAATAATAATAATAATGACACCAGCCCCTCCTCATGTTTTGCAGAGTATTTCTACACAAAAATCCATTACAAGTATCTGAGCTGCACCTTTACATGTTTTTCATAGAATGACCTTCTTCCTTAACAAGCAACAAATCCACAGCAGATGCTGTCCAAAAGGGCTAAAATTAGCTAATGAGAGAAAACATCTATTGGCTGTTTTCCTCAAAGATGACAGATCTAACTGCAGGCCCTCTGTGCAAGCTGTTTCCACAGCCTTAGATTTTGGGATGTGTTTTTGAGGGCGTGTGTGTGTGGTTGGGGCTACACACTGGATCTCTACTGGGGTTTGTAGTATAGATGCATGTCATGTCATTCTGCTGCTGGCCCGTTTCTTGCTCAGCTCTATTAATAGGGACGTGTTTACCACGGGGTGGGAGGATCTCCGCTTCCAGCAGTGGCCGAGGAACACAGCCTCTGGATCAACAAAACTGTGGAGTGAGGTGGTCCCCGAAAAGGTCGACACAGTGACTAAAAAAAACCCAGAACTTAAACACTACATCTGCCTCACATTTCTAACTCCACAAGCTCCTGCTGTGAGCAGCACTGGCAGGCACATAACAGGGTTATTAACAGCTGGAGAACATGACTTTATTATGCCCCATTGTTGTTTTGTTCATCTAACAGATACCTTCAAATTACTTTGGATAAGAAAATAACTTCTTGGCTCTTTATCACTGAGTATTATGACTTATTCTGAAGTCGGAAATTACTTTCTGAGGGCCAAAGGATAATTCATCTTTGCTAATGAGCAGCCCGTTTGAATCCCAGATGAATTACTTTAAATAGGATTACAACATAAAGCTAAATAAAGCTTTGCAGTGCAACAAAATCATTTCAACAGAGTGAGCTTTTAGTTGTTGACTCAAAGCAGGAATAATTCTGGACTCAGAACAAAGTCAGGAGCATAGGTTTTAAGGTGCAAGGGTCAATGAATGCAACTTGCTGATCAAACTCTTTTAAAACTTCAGATGCTATAAAAATGTTTTAGAGCAAAAGTCTGTCAAAACCTCTGTGCTGCTTTTTGTGGTGTCATGTGTGGCTCAGCACTCAGCTGACAGAAAATGGCTACCCAGCCAACCTTAGCATCCCTTGGTCCCTATGAAACAGGAACTATGGCCGTAGGGGAGGAAAGGAACATCTTTGCACCATAGAAATTGAGTAAGAATACATTCAGTCACTGGTGACAGGCACTCCTCACAGGGTCACACAACAGCCCAAACAGTAGCCTTGTGTGTGGCCCTCAGCATGGACTGGCACATACATTATGCATTCAGAAGGCTGCATTCACAACTCATGTAATGTCTTGGGTTACTGCTAATGTGCATATTATTGTACCAATACAGCCTTGTTTTACTGCATGAAAGATTCACCTAAAGATGAGAGCAAAGCACTTTAAATCTTATAATCTGTAAACGTTTAAGAAAAATGGATTAATTTCGATCAATCTTACTCAAGGACTAAACATCTCAGTCTTTTAGAGATGGTGTTTGACAAGATTTTCCACCAAAGTTCAACAGCATTTTTATCAAATTGTAATCCAGATTAGAATCTTCATATTCGGTTTAAATCCTTCAGAATCCCTTACAGGATCTTTCAAGGCTTGCCATTTGGCAAATAACTACAGAATAAAAACAGCTACAGCTCAAATATTTCTAATCACAGTGTCTTGGCTGCAAAAGCAACAAAACACCATATCTGCCTCCCAAGTAAATATTAGATGTTGCAACCCTTCAAACTGTCTTGAGTAAGACACTGAACCTGCCTGCGAAAACTGTATGCTGGTACCAGTACCCCTGGTTCAATTCCGGTTGCAACTAGAGGTGTCACAATTATTTTAATTAATTAATCATCAAATGCTACAATCAATTAATCGTAAAGATCCCTTAAAATCATCACTTTCTATAAAATATTAAGTATGAACCATAACAGCAGATCAGCGCAACCTCCGCATGCAACAAAAACAAAGTTACACCACATCCGTGTGTTTTCGCTTGTGTTGCCGTTTTAGTTCCGTGAAGGTTGCAGAAGAGGCTCCCTGAGTGGGACACTATTAAGACAGGATTAAGACATGCTTGTTGGATTTTTGTTTTTGGGTTAAAGAAAAAAGAAAAAAAAAGATGACCAATGTGTCATTGTGGAGAACGGCTCACCAGCCTGTAAAGCAGGACATAAAAGGTTGCAAATAAAGGATGAAATACATCCAATATGTTTCACCACCTGGATAACAAGCAGCTTTATTTTGCTACAGTAAGGATAAATGCACAATAGTTTGCATAAATGACGCTAATATTTATCTAACATAATGCTGAAGTGAAACATTATCGTGTCATTTGCTATTTTCGGGTTGGTCTTACAGCGCAACACGTTCAGCAGCATTTACTGAACCTTGCCTTATAGCCTACAAATAATCTACTTCGGTTAAATGGTGCTAATGTTTATCTAACGCAACATTAGAATTAAATTGTATTCTGCTATTTGCCATTTTAATGCCAATTATGTATGACTCTGGTTGGTCTTACAGCATATTGTGACACATTATTATTCTGCTAAAGGACAGAGGGAAGTTAAAGCTAGCTGGATGTGTTTCCTGGGTTTCTAAATTCTCCACTCAGGTTGAAAAGAAATGTTTAAAACAATCTTAATAATGTGGTTTAAAAAAAAGAAACCTCCCATGTCCAGGTAGAGGACCTGTAGCCTTTCCATCTGAGAGAACTCCAAAGTTAATATGTAGGATTTATTTATTCTTTACACAGGAGAGATTTAGCTGGAATGAGACTTAGTTACTTTTACTTTACTATGTTGTTACGTGAGTTAGTTTTTTTGGCATAAAAATAAATAAATAAATAAATATTAAAGACCTATAAGGAGTGTTCAGGTGATTTTTTGGGGGAAAATAATTCACGCATAATAATCATGATCATCAGAAAATAAAAAACTGAAAATCGTAAAACCAAGAAAATCTGTGATCGTGACATCCTTGTTGCAACAGTGTTTTCTGATTGGTGGGCATCCCAACCAAGTAATGGGTTTTGTACATGATCTCACACACTTCTGTGCAAGTTCAACAACTGGCTGGTACAAACAAGGGTATTTATGGAACATAGTTCTTATTAATTTGTCCATATATTTGCAAGTCATTTTATCATCATTGATATTGCATGTTTCAGGTGTTAGTACTAATGTGCAACCCTCGTACACATTGAATTAAAGCTCTGAATGGATGAATGTAGCTTGTACTGAAAGGAGTCTCTACTGACAGATGAGAGCAGTAAGAGTATAATATAAATGAGGACTATCCATCTAAAATAAAACCAGCTATTGTGACTCTTTTGCAACAGAAAGCTTTACATCTAGTTGTTGGGTCACTACAAGAGGATAATAGTACTTATTCTTGTCCAAGCACCATGAATGCTTGGAGAAGAAGCTTGAATCTCATAAACAGGATTTAGTGTCAAAGATGTCTTCACATTATTTTTTAGATTGCCACTTCAGATATTCACATAAATGTCACCTGATAGAAAATTGTTTATTTTCCTCAGTTAATGGCCTACCTGGATGTAAACACTAATCTCTGATGTGTAAACCACAATCTCTGCTTAGGAAAAAAAAATCTGTTTTACCACTATAAATCCACAGTGACCCACAGCTGCTGATGCCTGCACCAAACCAATCACCATCAGATATAATGCTTAGATATCATATCATATTGCAGTGGCTAATTATGCATATGCATGCACTCTAAGTGCAGCTGAGGCTTATCAGTATAAAGCTAAATTACATAATTGGTCACTGACTCTAAATGCTGTGCCCATGCATGTTAAAGCTCCATTTTAAGGTCCATTTGTGATTGTGATGCACACTGTTGGAAAGCTGCCTGTGTATGCTGAGTCCCACACAAATACAGAGGGACAGAGAGACTGCCATCTGTGCTGATTGCCATTAGCCAGAGTACATCACAGCTGGGCCCATCTCAGCCACCCCTGCCCCCACACCCAAAAACCTCCCCAAGGAGCTTAGGGAGGTTACACAGAAGGGGATAGCTGCCGTTTTTTGACACGTCACGACCCATCCCAAGCAGGCCTGCTGTCTATGATGAGACCCCTCTGCATGGCTGCAGGGCTGACAGCTGTCACACACGGCAAAGCTTCTGAAACTGGATACCATGTGGCTGGTCTGACCACTAAAATGTGACACCTCTGCAGAGGGGTTACAGATCCCCAAAGTCTTTTTAAACTGTCCAAATTCTTAAACAGCAAAACATTTGATCAATTTAGTCAGATATGTGACCATGTGTGGGCAAACCAAACAGTTTACAATGAATTTTTATACCTAAAGCATCGAGAAAGTTATTGACTTAGGCAATCAACGGCAGGTATTAACCTTTAAGACTGACAGAAAAGCCTTCCAGCATCATCATCATCTAAGGATTTTATAATTAAACAGTTTAAAATGAGAAAGGAAGACGAGGGTGGAACAAACATGTCACCTTACTGCAAATTTGTGGAGGTGACAACAATGCAGTGCAGCTCACCGTGCCTTCACCTGAACGACCATTTCAGGAACAAACATTTAATCAAACTCATTCAGTAGATTATGACAAGGGACAATAGTCTGACAGATTTGACAGAGTGGTTATAGGGCAGGCGTAACATTCATATTTCACAGCCTGACACAGTTTAGTCCTGCCCCCATTAGTTCAGTACATTAACACAATCCAGGTCTGTCTTCTACCACAGTAGGCTGAGCTCAAACATTCTCCTGCTACAGTGTACAATAAGTCAAGTATGAATACAGCTCTGTGTCTCAATGTGAAGCAAAAACAATCTAGAAAAAAACCTCCATACAAGGGTAAAAATGAAAGTGAGGCAACAAAACAACACAAAATTACATTAAATACAACATTTTCCACACATTTAAAAAAAAAAAAAGAAGCAATCAAAGGCATCAGTTGCTTAGATGTTGGACGAGTCTGACAACAGCTGAAACCACAGAGTATTTGCACATTTGATTTCTTGAATTGTGCAGCTACTCCAGAAGCTTCACATACAGACCACATGCTCATTTTTGTCTGAGGCCTCAAAGGCTGAACTGATACTCGACAGCACAATTTAGGCGAAGACAGCCTGGTCACATGAAGGTGACTCCAAACAAGAAGCACTTTTGCTGAGGAGGCTATAAATCCTGTCAGCTTGCCTTGCTGCGTTTACATTCTTAGGCCTACTGTCTATTGCAGCCAGGCAGTCAAGGATTCAACAGTCAGCCAAGCTAATAACACTGTGCGTCACGATGAACGTGCAGCTGCTTGAGGCCAGGGTTATAGTTTCCACAAAAACACACCACACCAATGTGATGGGATGAGCAGAACACTGCAGTCAGTAGCACTCAGTCGAGTTGCACTACCTCTACAAAGGTTTTTGATGTAAAAGATTAGAAGCAAATCTTTGTATCCTGATGAGGAGCTAATAACAACCTACACTGTGGCTGGGAGGGGCCAGAAGGCATTAAGCAGTTCATGAGATTAGCCAAAAGTAATCTGTAAATTAGCTGTGACCTCACTACTAATAATGTCTGCTGGCAGGAGTAATGAAGGGTTAAAATGAAACTACTGGGTAGTTTACACAATTGTTGTAAACTGTTGCACAAGATATGCAGTCCAAAATTTAATTTGTGATATCAATATTCATCAGCTTGTGCAATATATGTAAGTAAAAAAACGATAGCAAAGCTCAGGGGATGGCAGGTAAATTGACGGCGCTACTCATGAGGCTGAGAATAAGGAGCATAAACATATGTTTGAAGTGCAGATTCACCAATGATCTCCAGACTCTGCTTCCAACAGACTCCAATTTCTTTTAAAAAAGTGTCAATGTATATTGAAAATTATTTTTAAAAAGTTTTTACCCACATTAGTTAGATTGGCTCAATTTGATAAGTGTAAGAATAAGACATTAGGTGTCAAAGATACACATTTCTTTCAAATAGGGTCTTGAGAAATGTTTTCTATCCCCACCCACTAGTCAAAACCTTTGTTTTTATGTAAAGATAATTACAAAATATAATAAATTTTAATGTTAATTATCCTTCAGTCACCTTGATAAGGTTTCTCTAGTACTGAGAATCCCTAATTTGCTACTTAAAGTACTCGTGTATACTGAATTTAATTAACAACAGCATATGTCTCAAAACCGTAATACCCATGTGCATGTAATGCACTTGTGGAATTTATAGTAAAATGTAAGTACATAATATAATCATCCTTACTGACCCTTTACAAACATAAAACAGGATGATTTGGCCTTATGTAACCCCCTTGTCTGGGAAAGTATAAAGTCACAACATTATACTTCCTTTATTCAAAATGTCTTTAAATGGGGCAATAAGTAGAAATGAATCATTTCTAGATTGGTGGAATTACAAAATGACTAGGTGAAGAACTTGAGGACTTATTACAACTGGAGTATAGCATGACGTCACACACTGTCTGTGTTTACCAGCCGGTCCGGCCTCGCGTTCATGTACGTTCATGTGAATCGCTGCTTCCTCCCTTCTCTCGGAGCCCTCCGTCCTCCCTCCCTATTAAAGGCTTTAGCCAGCGAGCAATGGCAGCGCATATTTTTGAAGCAAAATGGCAGAGAGCTGGATGAAACATTGACCAGGAACCAGCATTGCTTAAAAAAAAAGATAGATAAAGGGACAGAACCCTGATAAACATTGGCCTTGTATTTTCAAAGAGGAAAGCACTGCGAGAGCTAAAACAGCAACAATTTGACTCGAAGCTAGCTCTTTTCCTGGACACTAAGCAACAACATAAATGTTAGAAGTTACTTCGACATTTCATAAAATGATATTTTTTTGCTCAGTATGTTTGCACTTTTGTTTGTGAACAAGGCGAGAGGGGGAAGAAGTAGAGGGAAATGTGGCTCATTACACTTTGTTTTGGTCTACAGGCAGCACACAACAACAAAACTTGCGGTGAAACGATTTATCTTTATTTATCTTTAAAGTAAATTCCAGTATTTTTTGTTTTATTCCTTCTTTGGTCTTTATCCAGACCAACCAGCAGGTCACAACATCCCCATCATCATTACCAAAGCTTTTCACAGCCTTCAGTTTCATTCTTTAAGAAATCCCTGTAATTCAAAAGAAATGAGCATTGTATATTTACTTTTAGCTATCTGATCACTCATCAGAGTGTTTTCTCATTTGCATCCTAATGCATGAGGCCTAAGTATATATTGCCTTACATCATCTACTGGTATCCTCACCGATAATTCCAGACAACTACATATAAAACAAACCTAAAGCTATCACCAGAGGTGAATGAACTATGAAACCTTGCAAATAAGGCCCACAATGTCTCTTCTCCTCGATGCTACTGCAACAGCAGCTTACTGTGCATCTTAATTAAATTGTCAAGTCAGACCCCAGCCTTTGCATGCTGTGACTACGGGGGATGTTAAGGATGCTAAAAGAGGATCCGGACCGTGTCATCCTGCCCCTAACCACGCCTACCGCACTGCAGATCAAAAACACCCAACTATAACCTGCCATAATGTGACTCTTTTCATTCTTTTTACTGTCTGTAAATGCAACCGTGAGTCAGCGCCGTCCTGCACACATGTATAAAGCTGTGGTTATGAACTCCGAGTAGCATCTTTAACGTTTTATCTTACCCATTTCCCACTTTCTGCCTTGAAACTAGAGCACGTTAGCTTGCCTCACCTTAAACGGTCTGGCTCCTTTGAGACATTCACCAAGCTCTGACTTTAAGAAACAGCACAACAGCCGCTGTAAGCGGTTAAAAACAACATTAACCTCTATAATAAGCTCCGAATGGCCATAATGCGAAACCACAGAGGGGTTAAAAGCTCATGACCCGTGTTTCATGACGCGGCTAGCCACGTCCACTCCACTTTTTACCGCCAGCGTAAATACAGTAAAGGAGTATTTTTATGTTAATCATGTGTCATCGGCCGCGGCTGCAATCACACGATCAAGAACATGGTATTAAGAGACCGAATACAGATGGTTGTACAAACCGGGAAGCTAGCATGTATTCCGAAAACAAGACGTTAGCGTTAAAGCAGACAAATGAGAAGGTTTATTACCAGACGAGCCGTCCTCGTTTTAAGAAGGCTGTGCATTCGTAGTGGGCTTCTGTTTCCTGACAGCGGTGCTACTCTGCTGCAGTTCCCCCTCTCCACCAGCCTATCACACTCCACCGTGCAGCTGAGAGTAGAATTGTGGGATATCAGGACAGCGGGGGTATTATTTTAGCAGCACACCACCCCCTCCCCGCAATTCACACACTCGAGCGCGCACATACATATGCAGGCACAGAACAGGGCAATTAATGGCACGAGGTCTGATGCTGGTGGTGGGGGGAAGACAGCTCGAGTCACGTCTGTTTAAAGGAAATGTGACTGAATGAAACTGAATTAGTGGTGGAATGTGACAGGTTTGTCAAGTCATTAGCTGCAGTACTGAAATATTGGTACTAAATATGGTGCCTAATATGGCTGCATAAATAGAGATACACACTATTTGACATGTATATATTTTTAAATAAAGTAACTGAATGATAAAAAGAAAGCACCGAGATTTTACTCTATCGTGTTAAAATAAATGAAGCTACAAACTTTTGTGAACCTCAAGTTCTTCTTAAAAGTTTCAATTTCAAAGAGAATAAAATGCATTTAGCATGTTCTGCATTTAGCTGTACTAATCCAGTTACCCTTGAAACCTTGCACTGTGGGATCATTTTTATTTCACCTGTTTTTAATTGGGGTGTCATGGATAACTCTGCTCCTGTAATAGAAAAAAAATGTTCAAAACATTCATTTTTAGTGTGAAGTGGAGCATGATGTGTTCAATATTTAGAATTTGTTAAATCAAATTACCCTTAAAACATGCTGTAATGAACAGCTACAGGTATACTGTGTTGTTTCTTTTAATAAGTTACATATTTCACATATTTTAAAGATGTAATCAAACAATCCTTGTCGGCCCAACGATAATCAAATTGCGCTTTTTAAAGAAGTGTGATCTGCTGCTTTCTGAATGTTTTGCTTGTTTGGAGCAAAATTTCACAAGAAACAAAAAACCTTTAACATATTTAAAATGCAAATATTGTGCCTTTTTACATTTCTGTATTTATGTAACAGCTACATTTGATGCTAGGAAATAATAATAAGGAAATAAAAATAATATCATTTTGCATGGACAGTCCAAGAGGTGGAGCTATTAGAAACACACTGCCTGGCTGAAAATCCTGATTGGATCGCTGCCCATGAATACCAGTTCATTTACTTTGTAGAACTATAGGAATGTTATTTTTACATCTTCTGGGAAATTTTACTTTGGTGTTTGTAAAAGGGTATTCGTGAATTAAGTGTTTCCAATGAGACTTAAATAAAGCCATTCCAACTGGACTGGAAGAGTTAGATCTCTATTAAATTTTCAGGTTGCAGCGATGAATAGCAGATGAAAAGTATATCCACCTTACTAAAAATAAGAATTGTGTAAGGGCATCAAGACATATACATGGCCCTTATATGGCCTCTGACATGGAAAAATCCTCCACTGTACCACTGCACAATTTCCCCATAAATGAATATTTCACACATAAAGTCTGTGATGAGCTTATAAACCATGCAGCACTGCAACAGATGAAAACATTTCACACCCAGAAAAAGTAATGAAAATGAGATCTTGCTACCAAACACAATGCTCTATTGTGGTTGAACTGTTTTTATTTAATCTGAACAATGTTTTGCAACACAGAAATGAGAAGAGTATCAGAGCTGTTGCTACAGACTTCCTGGCTGTTTGCGCACAGTCTGGGGCACTTCATCACTTTCTCCCAAAAGATGAAACAATAATCCATGATATATTGAAAGAAGCTGGTGGTGAGCACATGAGCCTGGCTGCACTTATACACATCTGCTTCTTCTTCTTATATATCTCTCTCGCTCTGTGTGTGTGTGTGTGTGTGTGCAGAAATACAAACATAAGAGCTGGTTTTTAATTTTTTAATTAGAGTCTGGGTTGCTCCCTCTGTGGATTTGTGGGTTTTGCCTCCTGCCTTACTGTGGGAGCTTGGTCACTCGTTTTACTTTTACCTCATCGCTTTCATTCTCAATACTCATTGCAAATATAAACATGCAGCTGTAAATATTGCAGCTTGGGGCATTTTCCTGCAGCAGTGACGTATGAATTCCTTAAATACTGACAGTGACAATAACTTTATGGATTGTAGAGGGTATGTGTAATAATTCACTCAGTGCAGCACTTATGCTCTGCAGATTATTGTTAACTAAAGAAGTCATAAAACAATATTTTATATCATAATGATACATGTTACGCTCATATATGTCAAAAGCTCCAATGATTGAGCTACAGTTCAGACAAGTCTAGCTTGCTTTAACAGTAGCTTTTAGTGCTTAAAACAGTACTGAGTTTGATGTTTGGAGCTCCAGCAGTTTAACAATAGATGTAACACAATATGCCAGTAAGCCTTGATTCAGGGAGGAGAAATAATAGCTGCGGGAGGTTGTCCAATCTCAGACAATATAATAACTGACTGAGCTTTCATCCTGAGCTCTAATGACGTTCCTACATTAACTATTTACAGTCTGAGGATTTGTATGTACACACTTTCATAGCTCAGTTCCTTGTAACCATTTAAATATAATTCTTCTATCTCTTATTGTTGAATTTCTTCTCTTTTCATTTCATGATTGAAAATGAAGTTATGGTAACAACAAACAATCCCAAAGAATACTGCCCTGTACATGACCACAATGAGGCTTTCTGCAAAGACATGGCAGTAACAAGTGACAATAATGTGTTTTTTTCTCAACAGACAACAATAGTTATCCAGATATAGAGCAGAAGGAGTCTGGTGCAGTACTGTCGTGACACAAATGATCATCTCAGACACCGCTCATCAGAGCCTGTCTGGCCTGTGGGTGGTGATTGTGTGACTGTAACCCAGTCAACAACACTAAGATCAAATAAAGGGCTATTTATTAGCTGGTCTTCACAGGAAGTTTCAAAAACTACATACTGGCTTCAGCAAAAATCAAGACAGGATCATTTTTAAAGAATGTTTCAAGACAGGCATGCATCTGATTTTTGTTCTTTAAAGCTAAATGTAAAGACATCTCTCAGGAAACATATACAAAAGTAAATACAAACCAGCTAATTAAATCCAGCAAATCTGGGGATAGGAGGTAACTCCCAAGATATTTTGGGCTGCTCCATGTTGAAGCTGACATCTAACATGGTCTCTTATAACTTGGCGAAAACAACATCGGTGGCTTTTCCATTTAATCCTCAAGAGACGAATTTTGGACACTAAAGAGGCAAAACTGTCCAGTGAAAAACTCTCAGCTTAAACAGTGGAATAAAATACAAATGTTTTAAGCCTGATTTTGTCAGATAATTCAGAACTTATGTTCATAGGTAATACTATTTTAGCTTGTCAGTAAAGAACATTAAAAAAAATGCATTTTAGTTGTGGATTGCCGAAAACAATCATGCAGAGACTTATTTTTGCTTCTTCATTATGATCTATAAGTAACTCCTACCCTTGCAGATTTGTCACACCTCCATCTATTGTCTCCATCACCCAACGCTCCATTAGAAGCAAACAAACACATTGACCATGACTATTAATGGTTAATTCTGCATGGATAAAAATGGCACCCTGAGCACATCATGGCTGCTCTCAGAAGCTGAGCAGGGTCACGCCTGATTACTACTTTGATGGGAGACCATCTGGGAATACCAGGTGCTGTTAACATGGGGGGTAGGCATGGTTCAGGGGATTGACTTGTTGGTTCCATTACTCCTTCACATGCTGAAGTATCCTTGGTTAAACTCCTCATTGCTCCTAAAAAGCTCACTGGTGTGTGACTGACTGTAGAGAAACATCACTGCATATAATGTATTTATAGAGAAAGCACATACTCACCAATCAGCCATAACTCTGACAGGTAAAGTAAGATTGTTTTGTCTTGTTACAATAACAATCAGCTGTTGGTAGAAAACTGCATCCTGCCATTTACATGGATGTTAATCAGCTGCCACTTTCCTAAACACTTTCGCAGTAAATGGTTATATGGTCACACACTTCAGGTGCATGACTACAAAGATTATTTAAGAGTAAAGCTCCTCTAGAAAGACTGTTTTGTTTAAGAACCTTGCTTTAGAATAAATAAACTGAATGTAGCTCCAGATGAGCAACAATAGCAGAAAACCACACAAGTTGCCACTCCTGTTGGCTAAGAAAAGAAATCTGAGGCTTCAATTTGCACAGGCTCGCCTAAAATGGAGAATAAAAGACTGGAAAAAACATTGCCTGGTCTGATGAGCCTCGATTTCCTCAGCAATAATCAAATAGTAAAGTCAGAACTGAACATGCATAACATGCAAGCCTGGGTCAATGCTGCATTGTATGAACAATTCGGGTTGGTAGTGGTGATGTAATGGTGTGGGGGGATATTTTCTGAATACTTCAAGCCCTGTAGTAACAATTGAGCATAATTTAAAAACCGCAGCCCACCTGAGTATTGTTGCTGACCATGTCCCTTTATGAACATAGTGTACCATCTTCTGATGGTTATTTCCAGCAGGACAATGCGCTATAATGGACTGCATTGCAAAGTTCAAACAGTCTAAACTGGTTTCTTGAACATGAGTGACAATGAGTTCACTGTACTCCAGTGGCCTCCACAGTCACCAAATTTCAATCCAACAGAGCAGCTTTGGGATGTGGTGAAACAAGAGATTGACATCATGGATGTGCAGCTGAAAAAAAAGGCTGTGTTACTGTGTGCTATCATGTCAATATGTAGCAAAACCTCTGAGGAATGTTTCCAACACCTTGTTGAATTTATGCCACCAGGAATCAAAACGTCCAGAAGGCAGAAAGGGATCTAACCTGATACTAGCTACCCAACAAAGTAGCTGGTGAATGTATAATTATTTCACCGGGCAACTGGTTCATCTTTTTGGATCAACATATTATTAAGAACAGACTGAGTACATTGGAGCTATTTATTATTCTTTTGCATAATTGTTGAAATATTTTCCTTTTACCTACTTAGACATAAAAATGTCAATTTTCAATCACTATTCTAACTTTCCTTTCCATTTAGACTGCCTTAATCTGCAAAGATTTAACCACTGACTGCACTCACACAAACATTTATTGACATGAATATCATAGATTTTGTTGCAAAGCCAAACACAAAATCCTCCTAGTGGCTTTCACTGTGGGCTGATGTTGGTCTTGGGCTTGAAAACGCTCAGTAACTTGGAAAAGGTCTTTTGTCTGATCCACAGTGTTAGTGGTAAATTCACCAAAACCATTCATCTAAAACAAATGGAGGCATAAAATGAGCAAAAACAATATTAAATCATTAACCACAGTTATTTGTAAAGCAGTTAATCAACAAGTTACAATTTATGATCAACACTGCTCTATTTCTAAAGATTTTCATCCTGTCAAAGTCAAGCAAAAACACACATCATCTTTGTTAGTTTCCATTTTACTGCTATTAATGTAAAATGTTGATGACTACAATCATCTATTTAATTACTATTGACAAATTGACTAATTATCTAAATAAGTTTTAATTAAACTGATAGAACTTCAGATTATTGATGTTTAAAGGAAATGTTTGCAAAGTGTCAGACAAACTTTCTACTCTTTATAGTGGCTTACAGTTATGTCTGAGTACACATCCATGGCTTGTTTGATCCTTCAGAGCTTGGTCAGCAGAATGATTAATATGTCCCAAGACAGACAACATGTGATCTCTGGACTCTACTCAGCTTATGTGGCTGCTTAAGTCTTCACTTTTTTTCTGCTGTGTACAGACAGTAAGTTCCTGTGCTGCTCATCTGCTCCCTGAAACCCTAACACTGAACTATTGAAATGTTCCTCATAATCTTAATAAGTATTAGCAACATTATAATACATTAGGTTGTGTGTTTACCCATGTAAATGTTTTTTACTTTATGAAAAACAACATGGAAAGTATGTATGTGGCACCTTTCCTGTACCAAATCTCAGTATGTCAGAGCATGTGCAAATGCTCTAAAATCTGTAATCTTATGAACCTCATTAGCCCAATCTAATTTCCAGTGCTCTGGTCAGAACAAGGCAGCTGGCACCTTAGTAATAGATGATAATAAAAAAATCACAACTGTATTTAAGGTCTTGTGTTTTGACTGACAGAACCACTACAACAAAAAACTAGAGTTGAGATGATCTCCACTGCATTTATACTAGCCAAGGTATGAGGGCAGATGTTGCAGCCTAAAAGAGCTCCATTATTAAACCTGTAAATGTATCACTGAAAGCTGAGACTTCATTATAATTGCAAAAAATGCTGCAGGAAATCACACTTTGAACTACATGAACTAAAGGTGATTTTTACTCCCACTCTGCTTTAAACTTCATCTTTAAACAGCAAAAGCTATTATCCCCCACTGTCCAGCTCTACTCAGCTGTAAACACCTTCCCTCCCAAAAGGCTACAGGTCAGCAGGCATCCACGGCAAATTAGAGCCTTATTTTGGCACTCAAACTGAGCCACAACTCGCGAATCAACCCCCTACATTGCGCTCAGTCATTTTGGATGCTCTTACCCTGTCATGTAAAGCCAAGTACACATAGAGTGACAAAGATTAATGTGAAAAGGAATTAAGATGGTGAGGGACACTCCCTTCTTGTTTTATGCATGAAGAAAGCACATCTTATCTGGAGGAATCATAAATGTGGTGTGGATTTCTAACCTTTGGAAAACGGCAGGCTAATGATTTTGGCCTTCAGGGAATTGCAGATGAGACATCTGAAGCGGAATGGAAGAGGAGGATATCAGTATCACTATTTCAACGAAGGGAGAACCTTAGCGGCAACGTGGAGTTAATAGTCTTAATTAAAATCACACTGTGGGCTAATTACACACACACACACACACACACGCACACACACACACACGCACACACACACACACACACACACACACACACACACACACACACACACACACACATACACAAGGAAATATTCACCTGCCATGTAAACACAAATGTCAAACATCAGTGTATGCTATTACTAACGCTACCACTTTATTTGTTAATACTTTGATATTTTGATAGACACATTTATTTATTTATGAAAGTCTGAGGAAAAAAATAATCTCATCCCCATGCTGACGTACTAAATAGTGAACAGGTTAAGGCCAACTGGCTGCTTCAAAGCTAAGCTAACTGCTTATAATAAGCATAGATACTTAGCTTTTGGTCAGTCAGGCTAGCTGCACCAACTACTTAGCTTAAACTAACTAACTAACTAACTAACTAACTAACTAACTAACTAACTAACTAACTAACTAACTAACTATAAAACACATTTAGAATACATATTATTTGCTTACTACAGTAACCAGTGATAAAAAAAAGAATATTTGTTTTATACTCTTTCCTTAAGTCTTGATCTTGGACTGCACATTTTAAGACTTGGAAATTAACATTCCTGGTAGGCAATTTCTGGTTGTTTTTACTCTCAGGCATGAAATAACTGGCTAGATTCAATAAACAAATCAGTAAAACTATCTGTATAATGTATGCCAGACTAACACATTGCATTTCATACACACCAGCAGCCAATTGTGTTACACTACAGCTAGCTGGCTAAAGCTATCTGGCTGTTTTAGCTAATACCAAATTTTTACTGACCGTCAGTCTTATTCTAATTTGATTGGTAAATTAGAGAAATAACTGTGTGTGATTATATGTTGGAGCTGAGTCTAGATTTAAGGCAAATACACACCGCTGCAGCCACCAACACCATGCACGTCAACATGCATCTGGCTACATGATAAAATCTGTTTTATTTACCGCAAGTTCTCTTTTTTCTATTCTTAATTAACTACTTGGAACATGTTAATCAATGTTATATTATGTCTTAAAAGCAGCAGAGCAGCCAACATAGTTGGTAGTTTATCATACCTAGTATTTGTTAATTAACTTAACTTGAACATAATCCTATATTTATATAGGATTACACAAGATTATATTTCAAAAAGACAATGAAGGTACCAATTAATGTCATGTTAGTGCTGTGGAAGTAGTAATGGAATTAAACTGAAATTAAACCATGAAACACAGATATTTAACATACCAAAAATAATTTTATTATTGAATTAAATGTTTACCATAAAAATGTTTTTACCACTTCAGACATTAGTTAAAACTCCTATGTTAACACCCATTATAAAAGTGTGATTCTTTGACTAAAGAGGATTGTATCACCAGGCAACATCCTTTTTTGATGACAGATTTTGGATACTTTTTCTAATGTTTTTCACATTCTTTTACTTTTAAAATGAAAAAGCTCTAATACACAATAACAGGGAAGAAAAAATGCTTAAGCACCATCGAAGAAAAGCAGCTGTGGACTGTTTCTCCATGGAGGGGGTGGAAGTATAATGAATACTAAAAAATAAGAATAACTTTTTCAAAAAGTGTCGACATTTTTACTAATGTTTGAAATATCAGCTGCAATTATAAGACTGCGTAACAGGAGAAGCTGTTCTGATGCACATTGCTTGGTACCAGTATGTTTCTGACTTTATTATGCAACTGGAACCAGGTAGTCCAGGTAGGTGGTTAAAATTGGTGTAGGTACTGAAGCTTCATGCTTGTTTTAAACTTTACTATGAAGAAAATTGATGGCAGCACATTAGGGTTTTTTGTTGGAAGCAAACGTTCCTGCTCAATATTCAATAATCTGAGGAGGAGTGCAAACACAATCCTCATCTCTTCACTATAAATACCCCTGGTGTGTCAAGGCACCAACCCAGGAAAGGCAGCTTTATAAGGCTGAGACAGCCCCGTACTACTTTCAAGTGGTCCAGTGCTTGAAGATAACAATCCTCCAAACAAGCTTATCGCTCCACTCAACAAGATTGAGTCATATATGTTATCTCATCCAGTCTCTAAAGTCAATAGCACCAGCATTCACATGTTCAGCACACTTCAACAGACAGTGAAATTCTGTACAGGCAAGAAGGCAAGAAATGAGTAGTAAATAGTTTCGTTTGCAGTCTGCAAAATTATAAATCAAATTAGAAAAGAAAACAAAGCCTTTCTCACATTTTAGATGGGAGAGAAAAAGCAAGGTTTCACATGTGTTTGCATAATTACTGAAGTAATGAGTCAATTATGAGCACAGCTATCTACATGCATTCACATTCTAGCTTATGGGTGTCATCTCTTGTTCAGATAGAAAGGCAAATTTGAACATCTTAAATCCAGCTATACACACACACACACACACACACACACACAAACATATATATATATGTATATATATATATATATATACATATATATATATACATATATAATCATGTTTGTCTGAATATTGTAGTAACTCACTTGGCACATTCCAAAGAAAGTGTGCAAACATAAATTTAAGCCAGCCTTTGAATTTCTTATCACAAAATTGTGATAATTTCAGAGATTAGCACACTATTCCTTTTAACCTTTAACCAGTTGTTTCAGAATCACGTGTGAGGCTCTTGCATAGGCTTCATTTAGTCACAAACAGCACTATGAGTCACAGCACCAAAGAGCAGCAGGGAAAGTAACATCCCATCCTGTACTACAATACAAGTGCTATTGATCATGAACTGAACTGACAGTACAGCATTGATGTAAATTCCTAAGAAAAACAGTCTGAGACAGACTTTATCAGAAGCAGCATCACATCAAAACGACTGTGACAAACCTTTTCTGCAGATCCTGTAAAAGCCACAAAAGTCTGACGAGAATGACTCATTCAGTGAGCCACAAAAACGAAATTATGTCTTGTGTTCCTTTGTATGAAGTGGAAATGTGTCGAATAGAAGGTAAAAAAAGAAATAAATAACGTCTAAAAAAAAAAAAAAAAGACACCCTTACCTTATTCTGGAAATTAATAAGCCTGGAAATTAACAGAACTTATTTCACTGAATGACTTTAAATCCAGACTGAGAGCACTTGAGACAGCCTCTTTAACTTGTAACTGTTTTCATGATTTGTAAGTATTTTAACTGTTAATTGTAATTAATATTTTAGTTGTAACTGATACTTTTTGCTGCCTCTTGGCCAGGACTCCCTTGCAAAAGAGGTTTTTAATCTCAGTGGGACTTCCTGGTTAAATAAAGGTTAAATAAAATAAAATATTCCAATATTGAGTTCAAAAGATGATTTCTCATTAACAAATCAGTCCTACCATCTTAGCTCTTTCATACCTGGTAACTCGTATAGATATATGTTGCTTTCTACTTCAAGGCAGGGTTTGGGAATTTCCAGCTGTTGTCCCATAATTACAGCTTTCCTGTGCTGCAGTGGACAAGCTTGGAAAAACCAGGCCAGCACCATGCATGGTCACCCACAATGTTCAAATACTCCTGTTCATGTTACAGCTGGTATTGCACAATTACAGCATATATGAAAATCATTACTGTCTGGTGTGTAAAAGGCAGCTTTCCATTTTTAATTTACAGAGTATAAAGATAGATATAACTTCAAGGAGATGCATATGTAAATTCAAGTTCAGAGATGCTAATGTAATAGTTTAGAAACAAAACTAGAGAAATCAGTTATTGTTGGTTTAAGATGTCACGATTTCAGAGGGCAAGTCTGCTAAGTTTGAGATTTTCCTTAAAATCTATTAGTGTTTGGCTTTGTGACACAATTACAACTATAATGGAAACAGTTTCAAGGAGAAACCAAACACTCTTCTCTCTGAAAATCCACTGCTTCCGATGCAAACTCTATAACTCTCCATGCAGACAGTTGTCAGTTATATTGGTTGGACCCATATTTTGTTTATGAAACCTGATTCAGGTCTGGACAAGGTCCAAAGCTGCCAGTTCACACTTGTACAAGACCAGAAATCTTCCAGACTAACAGGAAACATACAAGTCCTCTGACATGATACCGTTAGCACTTTTTTTTGGACTTTATCACTTGAACCTTGCAGGTTAAAGTCTGCTCAACGTTCAGAGCTTCTGATGTGAACATAATGTGTCAGCCTCAGCAAACTGCTGCCAACGGTGCACAGAAATGTGTTGGACTGTACACGCCACCACTTGTCAAAGAACATGACAAGTCTCACGGACTTTGGCCAGCCTTATCTTCCTGGTCCTGTATGTTCACCTTCATCATTCAACCTCATAAAGTAATTGACTGTGAAAAAAGGTCACGTTTCACCATAAAATACTATGTTCTGTAAATATTTAAAAAAAAACTTAAAATACAGCCATATAAAGAGTAAAAATATCACAAAATGAATGTGATGATTTCAACACACAGCTGTTTCTCATTCACATTTCTATTTAAATAAAGGAGAATTTCAAAGCAAATGCACGCTGTGACAACTTCCTATTTCCGAACAGTCTGTCTGTGCCCAGCTTAGGTTTTTTTTTATATCAAGTGTTTGGGTAAGAGTGTATCAATGTCTGCTGTGTGTCAAAGAACACAAGATGTGCTTTCTCAGCAGTTATGGGAAGACGAGAGTTAAGAAACCTCCAAAGGAGAAACAGCTGATAAAGGCTTATGGACATAACAGAGCACAATCAGCACATTTGAAAAGACTTCAAAGTTTCGTGGAGCAATCTGAACAGTTCAGGGATTTGTTTGGTGTTTTTTTTTTTTTTTTTTTTTTTAAAACATCAAAACCATATCTCTTTTAAACAGCAGCTAAACCAGATTTAACACCATATTGGGGAAGTTCAGCAGTCAGAATGAATGTGTTGCCCTGACATTACATTCGGTTCCCTTTCTCCCTTGTTTTTAATTTTATTTTAAATTATGCTTCTTATTTTCTTATGTTTCAATGGCTCTGTACAGCACTTTGAATCAACCTGTCATTGAATTTTGCTATACAAATAAACTTGCCTTTGTTTACATTTGTTTAAGGGAAAACTCAGTCACAAACTAGTACTAAACACAGCCTAAAATACTGTCTGACTTTATGTTTTCTTTAACTTGTACTCACCATTTCACATTCCGTGTCACCAGGAAAGAAGCAGGTCACATAGAGGTTGAATGCCCGGTGATTGCAACGGAAAGACAAATAAATAATTAAACAGAACATTACTGAGTGTGTAGCTGTTGTCTAATATCCTGACTGTTACACTTTGAAGATGTTAATATTCCAATGCTGTCAAAAGTGTTCAAAACAACTTAATTCATTACCCCTTTTTTGTATGTGTCAGCTGAAACAGCACATATATGAAAACTTTACCTGAGTTTTCAGAAGAGAGACACAAATTTTCCAAAAACACGAGCTGTCACCAAGCTGCCTTGACGGAAGGTTTGGGAATTCCGACGCGGGGCTCGTCCCGACGCAAAGGATCGGACACCTGTAAGCGCCTACTTTGGTAAACCTGCCCGGAGACGGAGCGAGAATAACCCCGCCTCTCCTGCCTGGAGGAAAAAAAAGAAAAAAAAAAAAAAACCCACAGCTCTCCTCCATACACCATGATGTTGACCCAGCGCCACCTGCTGATAGCCTGGATGTTTGATAATGATCTGCATGTCACATGACCACTAGGTGGCCACGTTAGACAAAGCTGCATCACATCCAGCTGAGGAAAGTAAGTCAGAAACAACTGGAGGATATTTTGACTCAGTATTAGCAACATTAACATAAAACTACTCCAACTGAAAAGATATTGTTTTAATGTTGTATGAAAAAGTATTAAAAAAAAAAATCACACGTATTTAACTTAAGTATTTTAAATTGTGTGTCAAATTGTGTTGATCTGTGAAACATATTTTGAGAAAATGTTTTTGGTGATTTTTGGAAAGTACTTTCAATGATGGCTAAAGTACAATGCAACTCCTAAAACACTGGGATGCCATGTAAAATTAAACATAAGAATTACTACTATTAATAAGAATGAGAATAAGAATAAAGATAAGAACAAAAATAAAGGTAAGAATAGGAATACAGCTGTTTATGCAAATCATGTAAACTTTTTATACTAAATTAACTTTTTAAATGTTGCAACTTTTTTTTATTTTTAATCATTGTTATTATATCTTTAAAGATTTTTGTGGCTGCAGTGGCCTTTATTGGGCAGAAGCCAGAAAGGAAAAGAGGTTAAAGAAAGGTGGTGGTAGGGGGACTCCAGGCTAGGTTTAAAGCTGGGCCAGCAGTGTCAAAGACCTGCAGCCTCCATATGTGGGGTGTCTGCTCTACCCACTGAGCTAAATGCCACATTTGCCATATTTTCATTTTTATCCTCCTGAGAGGGGTGTCCTGATATGAAGACATCACCATTTTGGTTATCCTTATTATTACACCAAATTTAGTTGTACACAAGTGTGGACACTTACAATGCCATTTGGTGGTTTCAGAAGAGACTTTTTTTTTATTCAAAATTGTATTATTATCTACATCATGGTAAATGGTAAATGGTAAAATCTACATCAAATATAATATGATATATAATAAAAAAATATATACATATATGAATAAAAACTCTATTCCAGGGCTACTCAATTCGGTCCTACGAGGGCCGCAATCCAGCAGGTTTTCCATGTATCCCTGCTTCAACACACCTGACTCAAATTAAATGGATCTAACAGCCAATCAAGTTCTGAACAATGACTAATTAATTTGAGTCAGGTGTGTTGAAGCAGGGATACATGGAAAACCTGCTGGATTGCGGCCCTCGTAGGACCGAATTGAATAGCCCTACTCTATTCTAATTGGGGTTCCTCTCAATCCCAAATAGCGAGACGAAATCTGAAATGCAAACCAAACTAAAACTTAGATCTTTGGAGATAATGGCATCAACATGTTGTAGAAGTGCTGGGACATAGATTTGTTGCATCACCTCTGCTAGTAACAACACTCTCGAAGTGTTTGGGAACTGACAAAACCAGCTGCTGTGCATTTTAGTTAAATGATCTTCTGCTCTTGCTTGATACACAGTAGGATTTCAGTTGCCCAGCAGTTCTCATTTGCCAGATAGTTTGTTCCATAATGCATCAGACATTGGTGGCAAGTCTGTTCTACGGCTGGCCACTTCAGCATCCATTTATATATATATATATATATATATATATATATATATATATTTTACCGCAGAGCTATGCTTTTGTGGTACCTGCAGGATGTGACTTGACATTTTGATTGCAGCATGTGCTGCTCCAAAAGCTCTCTATATGGTATTCAGTCTTAATAGTGCCTTCACAGATGTGCAAGTCAGTCAGTTATACGGAAATGTGTCTGTGTGTCTGGGGGGCTGAAGGGCCATTCAGCTACAGTTTTGGTCCCTGCACAAGTGATTGGGGTATGCATTGGCATCATTTAATGTTTTTCAGTTCATCAAATAAATTTATATATTTATATATATTTAATTTATACTATTTATACTGTATAAAGAAGTATGTTAGACAGAGCTTTTCAGTTCTCTCTTAGTAAATCACTTTGGCCAAGTCATTTACTAACAGATTTTTATCTCTTTATTTTGCTTCCCAGCTAAATCAGCATATACATCTCCACTCCTTTTTAATGCAGAAGACAAGAGGACTGTTGTAAATGCCACCATATATTTTAGTGCATTGGCTTCAGTTCAGTCCACTCACATAATGCAACGTCAATACCAGTGCAGTTCCCAGTAATGAGAACTGCCACTACAGCTCAGGACTACAAAATCTATACCATTCACACAATTGTCACTTCAGTCACAATCCAACTTGCATCAGTTTTCCACCTTTTTATTATTTTTCTTAATGTAATTTGAACTATTTGAAACGAACAACCCGTTCTCGATTCACTGCAGAGAGTGTACGATCAAACGAGGACACTTGTCTGACCCAACAGTGGTGTTACAGTCAGATTTATTCAACCATGTATGTTTCATCTTAACAAGTGTGCACATAGGGAAGACCTCTGTCCTTAAGGTCTTGATCCTAAACCAAATGTCTACCTGAGATTCTGTTCAGTTCACCTATTCACGTGGTACTCACAGGACAATGCAGAGAAACAGATCTAGGCTATTTAGTTTTCTGTGGCATATCTCAATGCTACAGTACAACATTTTAGACAGCAGTTCTCAGTGACAGGCAAATCTACAAGCTACAATGTTTGCCCTACTATTGTACAAAAGAAAAGTTAAAAGTCACCCGACCAGATTTTCTTTTGTTTCTTTTTCTGTTTTTTTTTTTTTTTTTTACAAATCTTTTACTAAAACTTCTTTTAAGTCTTCAGTATTGCTCTTGCTACTTTGAAAAAATAGAAAAATTACATCTGAATGTCAAGCAGTGGATGTGGTTTATTTCTACAGAGCGTTGCTCTTGAGTGTTCATGGCTATGTTTCAATAGTCCTTCACTCCTCACTCTTTCATGACCAGTTATCCATCACCAGTTTTAGAAGGTACGGAGAAAAGAACAAGACATCAAAGAGCTTAAAGAGGCTCATCAGCTCAAAAAGAAAAGTCTAAGATTCTCCAGAGGTTCTGGGTGTCACCAGACTGTCCTCTCCCTGAGCTCCTGCGTCGTCTGCTGCTGTGTCCACTGCTACTTCCTGTTCTGTGGCCACCAAACAAGTGTATGTATCAGGGGCTTCGAAAGACTCGCCCCCCAGATCAGTCAGTTTGATGTAGCCCTTGCTGTTGGAGCGCTCCAGACGGGGGCAGCTGAAACGCCTGGCTCTGTCACCTTGACGACCCCCAGACACAGACAGGCTGCAGCGGCGTGCAAGCCTCGGCTGATCCGTAAGGGAATTGAGTGACATATGTGAGCCCATTGCCGTGGCAACAGGTGCTGGAGGAAACAGCTGGGTCCAGTGTGGATGAGGCTGAGCCTGCGGCACCCCCTGTTGATTAACTGTCTCTGTGGTTATGTCCTCATGGCTCTGATGCGGAGGTGGGGAGTCCACAACCACTGCTTCCCCCTGCTTAACCACCTCATCATTGTGACTGCTGCTGGCCTGTCCCTCCTCACTCATGTTGCCAGCAGCAGCCTCAATAACAACCTCTTCCTCTGAGCGCTCTTCTGCCTCAGCTCTCTCTGACTCTTCCACCTCACAGTTGTTAAGTTTGATCACAGGAAGGGTAAAAGCATTCACAGAAGAAGTGACGATGGAGGTGGTTTCCCACTGCCGAGGCTGGGGGGCCTGCTCACTACTATTGCTGTAGTCTTTGTAGATGCTGTAGACAGTGTCTGTGAAAGTTTGGACATCTCTGGACCAGCTACGTGGCCTGCTGGCCAACGATGAGCGCCTGAATACTTCATCGGCATCTAGCTCCCCCTTCATATTGAGTCCTGTTGAGGGCCAGGAGCTGCGAGTAAGCATCCCGCTTGCTGGGAATGATGCTGACGGGCCCTCTGCACTCCTTGCTTGGGTGTAGTTCACCATGCCATTAAGAGGTGAGTACTCTTTCGACCGTATGCTGTGTAGATCTATCACTGTGGAGTATATATCTCTCAGGTTAATGATTTTGGTTTTCTTGTCTCGGTTTTCATGGAGGACAGCATTGGCACAGATGAACAGAAATATGCCGATTCCCATCACCAGTGGTCCGAAGACTTTCAGATTGTCTGAGTACAAGTAATTATCCAGGAAGTCACAGAGGAAGCCACAGTTGGGGGAGGGGTCAGCGATACTGCTGTTAGATTGGCTCTGGTTGAATACGTTAGTTTGGCTGGAGGGAGGCTTATCGTGGGTCAGGTTAGAGGAAGCAGGTGGACTTCTGGAGTAGCTCATCCTGCTGTTGTGGAATGCTCCAGTTCTCCGACGCTCCTGGTACTCCTGCTGGTTCTGGCTTGGCCAGTAGCCCAGCACAGCCATGGAAATCCCAACCATGAGAACTATGACCCCAACAGCAGCCACCATACCAGCCGGCGAGCAGAGATTAAGCTTCCCTTTCACCACCACCACATCATTCTTCTTCTTTTTCTTGGATTTCCGCTTCCGCTTGTTTTCTGCCCTATTTTTGGACCGGAGTGAATCCTGGCGCCGGTTCATGCGCAGGAGGCCACCTGTGGCTATCATGGTGGCGACTGGAAAGCAGGCTGGTCACTCAGTCTGTAAGATAAAACAAACAAGATTTTCACAGCAAGCAGTAAAGCTGATTCTGTCTAACAAATCAGTCGCAATAACGTGATGCCATTTAACTTTTCCTGAAACCATGGATACAGTACAGTATTTCACTGTCGTGCTGTCTATTTACTGATGTTGGTAAAGCAGCTATTGTAACAACACTTGAATCCAAGACAGATTTTCATATGTGGCCAATTAAGTGCATTGAATCGCATCGGTGATAAGGCATACTCCTGCATGTTTTTAAAATGTTTGCTGAGAAGCTCTGCTTTCTGCTTTTAATGAGACCTGATGGGACAATAGTTTATTCTACTGATCGGACCGAAATGTCCACATGTAATCCAAGTTTATCAAACATTTAAGACTGAATTTTGAACCATCTGTCTGGAAAGCTCCAGGTTTACTCTGAAATTTTAAGTTGAGTACTTAAAAAAATCTGATGGTAACAGGTTACATAAACCCTAAAACACAATTTCATCAAAAATGGAAAAGGCATCAAAGGTGGAGTTTTTATTTAAAGGTGTGAATCTCCAGATGCTTCTGTTCTTTCTTTACCCCCAGTCATTTCTGTAAGGACACGTGACTTGAATCAGTGTTTTCCAGAAATCTCCACTGGCCTGCATAACTCCTCCTAAAATGGAAATACAATACTTGTGTCCATGAAAGACAAAAGAGACTCAATGTTCTTTGGAGAGTTATTATGCTTCTTGTATTTGTAGTTAGTTAACTTTGGAAGCAGCAAGGCTACGTGTTTACACTACAGACTTGTGCTGATGGCCGACAGGCATCCATATGAGAGCCAAGCGTTACGATGACCCCTTCACTGTCAACATCTATTACTTTAGACATCACATTCCAGTTTGGTTGACATCGGCAACCTTCAGCAGAGCCTTGAGAGCTACCTCACAACATTTACTCATTCTTGAAGGAAGAAGAAACATGCTGTGAATTTTACACCTAATGAGACACACATACTGTGAAGGCTCTGAGTTTGGGGCATCAGCACTGTGAGCTCCTCATTTGTTCCCCTTCTTTTAAACAATTAATAATTAATGACCAGAAACATGCAAGGAATCATCCGGGAACTGAAGCAAGGTGAAAATATTGTACAGTTATTCCTGAAAGAGGATTTTAAAGATAATGATAAAAATAGAGAACAAACAGAAATCCTAACAAACAAAAAACATAACTAATGGTAAGTTTACCATCTTACTTATTACTTTCCTCATGAGAGCATCATAAAGTACCTCCAGCTGGTGAACAACATAAAACTAAGTTAGCAACAATTTAATCATTATTGACTTTAAGCATTACAGCAATTATTGTTTTTATGCATAATATAGTTCTATTTAAGACTGAGTAGCACAATGATCCATCACTGTTTTCCAAAAAAAAACAACTTTTTATTACAATGCTTTTTTAAATTTTAGATTCTCATGGAGGATACTATTCTAATGTGTGATTTGGTTCTTCATTTTCCTCTTTTCTAGTCTTCATCACTGTGATATTTCCCAAATAATACACACACTTAAGATAAAACAGAAGTAATGATCATTACTGTCTAGATTACAACTAACTGCAGTTATTTTCAATGAAGATGATCCAGAATTTAGTGGAATTAAAGGAAGACTTGTTGCTATGTGACATGAAGTAAATGCTGAAAATTCAGTAACTTCACAGGATGATTCACCATTTATTTGTCCCTTCAAGGTGACAAAACAACAGTATTTAAACATTTATCTAATAACTTTAAATGTTGCTTCAAAGACCCCTCAGTATTTATTTATTACTGTTTGTAGTGCACAATAACAGTGACGTTTCAGAAAATATATCTGGCCAGTTGTGTATTATTTAAGAAAGCATTGATTAAACAGTTATGGAGTAACTCTTAAATTAAATTTTTAACTACTTTGGATTTTGTGCACCCTATTGTAAAGAGATACCTACTTTCCTCTCACTTCTCTTTTGTCATAACCATCTAATATTTGTGGAGCGGCAGCTGTGGTTTCTCTTCTACTGCTATCAAATGACGTTTATACAGAGTGACCATAATTAAACAAAATGGGACCTGGCAACAAGTCAAAATTAAATATGAGGGCATTTTGCAGACTGGTAAGTGTGATAAATTGTTCATTACAATGTACATAGGAGGCATATAAATTACTCAGAAGGTGCACACTCATATTGTTTATTGTCTATTAATTTAGGCAGCCCCCCCCCCCCAAAAAAAAGCTGCTGACTCAGTCCCAGCAATAAAAAAAGCAATGAAGAGGACGATACGTAAAATATAATTTTTTTTACATCAGCCTTTTCACTGACATAATTATACACAGCTCTGCTTGTTCATCTACCATTTTTTACATATAAAATAAATAAATATGTTTATAAAAATGTTTGTGTCTATATATTTTTTATACTGATTATACTGCTAAAAATGTTCAAATGATAATGCATGGGTATACAGTATGTACCTGTGGGAATTTGTGGGGAAAAGAAAGAAAACATAAATATATGTTGAATTTTGGGTGCAGAATGGGTAAGGAGGGGTTTATATTTTTGCCCAAAGGCCTGCTAGTGGCTTTATCCGGCTCTGTAACAGAGATGATCCAACAGGTAGTATTTATGCTGCTTTTTCACACTAACCTACTGTAGGTGCAGTTTCAGCCTTCAGGTAGTAAGAAAAGTGACCAAAACAGCAACAAATATCCAAGCTGACAGCAAAGAACAAGGAGAACCATTTACTTATCGTACGCTGGTGGAATAACAGCCTTTGACAATGTAATGTGTCCAGACAGGAAGCCAGCAGGCATGTTCTCTCCACCTCACTCTGGCTTTCTTTCTCTTACAGACTCGCGTCTTCGACTGTTCTCCCCTACCAACCCTCTCTGTCCTGCTTTCCACCCAAATCCATCAACCAGTGCAGATTCGCTTCAAGATGACAGCGTCCTTCACATGCAGCACATCACAAAGACAAACAGGAGCTATCAGCCATTATGTTTACACACCAACGCAGGCTCTGTCATGTAGCATGTTTACATTTGTTTAGTTTTTTTTATGATGTTCCATTCAAACCAGTCACTGCTGTGGAAGCTTTGGTCCACAAAGCAGCCAACACGTAACAGGATTCCAGACATCTGCTGATGAGTTTTAACCACACGTAGTGGAGATAATCAGAGGATTAATCAGACATATTCTAGCATTCCCTTCTCAGTCATGCTGGTTGCTCCATATTTAATTTGGACTAATCACAACTAATTGTGTTTGACTTTTGGTTTGGGTTCCTGAATGACTTATTCCACAAATTCCTCTCAAAGGAGCATCTGTTAAAACGTTTTGGAGTCACTCTCCAAAATAATGATGATTAGGGCCTTGAAATGTCTTTGTGATTGAAGCTATTTCAGACAGTTCCCACAGAAAGTGGAACACTGAGTTCTGCACCTGAGCTTCAACAAACAACACATCGGTACTCTGCTGTTTATAGCGGCTTTCTCTGTAGATTACCTTCAATAAGCACTCTAGTGCCTCCTGGGCGACGGTAAGCCAACCTGCACTAAAAGTGAAAGGCGTGGGCGCACCTTTTTGATACGTTTGAAGAGGAAGGGCAGTGGTAACGTGAACCAGAGGTGGGTGTGGACAAGCCGGTTTGTGTCTCTGTCTGCGGTGCTGAACAGGAAGCTGCCCGCTCATTAGTGTGTGTGTGTGTGTGTGTGTGTGTGTGCCACAACCACAACCTGCTCGTCTGAGCAGGACGGAGAGGATGGTTGAAGCCCCCTTAGTGCGTCCAAGCTGAGGGGGTGCATATTTTATTTTGCGCAATGTTGCATGAGTAATCGTCTGTTGATATTACGGCGCATCTGTTTCCCTTCTGCTGGAAAATCCCGCGAAGCAAATATGAGCTGCTGTTAAGCTGGAGGTGTTCCCTGAAAATATCCAGAACCACGGCGACAGCACAAAGCCAAACACACTGTTTTTATTTTTTTATTATTTATTTTTTTTCCGGGGGAGCTCACAAGGTGAAGTCAGATGACAGATTCTATTCCTCTGTCACGACCTGACGAAGCCCATGCTTTCATAACTACTACAACTCAGAGCTGTGTGGGGATATTTAAGGCTTCCCACTGTATAAACCGCTAACATCTCGCTTGCTTTGCATTCACAACTTGCCCTGTAGGAAATCGGTATCAAATGGCAGCATCGCGGCCATAAAAAGTTGAGGATGAAAAGATGCGCGTCTAGAACAACGCTATTTGTGCACTTCTTCTCTATATATCTCACATTTGCAGGATAAGGCATCACATATGTGTGAAAAAAACGAAATGCTTGTAATAAAATGCAACAATAATAATCATTTTAGCGGACTCTGGTGCGCAGTGATCCATGTCCAACGCCCCAATAGGCATCCAAGTCTTATCCGTCGACTCGATCCTAAATATTGTAAAAACTAAACCAGTCTAATACGATATCAAAAGACCATGTTCTGCCTCGACAAAGCACAACCAGATTCGACTCTAAAACAAACACACGGGTATTTCAGCTGAGTCTAAATGTGCAGAGGAAAATTAAATAATGAAAGAGCGCCTCTCTTACCAGAAATTGTGGCTTGGCTATCAAACATCTTCAAAGGCGCGCTCCTCGTTTAGCTGTGCAGGTCGTTGTGCGCCACTCTGATGCCAAAAGCTGGAAGAGTGGTTTCCAGATGAACGCGGATTCACAAAAGAGCCACCAGGGGCGGGCCAACCACATTTCTATAGCTGGTGATTATTGGGCAACGTGAATAAACGGGGACGTTACGTTGTAGGCTCCAATTATTATTATTATTATTATTATTATTATTATTATTATTATTATTATTATTATTATTATTATTATTATTATTATTATTATTGTTATTGTTATTGTTATTGTTGTTGTTTATTTATTTATTTATCCAAGATTTCTATCGAGGAACAACAGGTCATGTTTTTTTTTGTTTTTTTTTAAAGATCTTGGGAATTTATATGATTAACTGCAAAACCAGATTTTTAGTTTCATGTGCATACTTGGAATAAATAAAAAGAAAATGCATGAATAAATAACCAGGGGCTGCACTCCAAACTGCAGCTAGTGTTGAGGTCAGAAAGGGGTACATTTAAATAAACCAGATTCTTCATCTCTTACATAATGTTTCTACCGCTCCCTTACCTTCTCTCATGGGTTACAGTCATGTAATTGCTTGCATTTGATGTTGCTGTGTTAAATCAAATTAAATAAGACAGACGCCAGATGTGTTTCAATGACTGAAAACTAAACTGAAGGAGCAACTAACACACCGGGCAGAGGAAGCATGCATAACAAAGCTCAGTGATGCTCCAGAGAGTTAACTGTGAATTTATGACGCAGAAATATGCTTTGTTTATTGCATAAATTAGTGAAATGTACAGAAGAAACTTCAGCATGCATGCTGCAGAGTCAGAGTATATACACTGACAGGGGAAATAATCCAGAGGGCTATAAAGAGCTGTCTTTAATCCCCAGTGTTAACCAACACAGTGGTCTGGATGTCTGGAGCAGCTTTTAGTAAGCTTGTGCAGTTTAGGAAGATACAGTCACACACAAAAGATGTGTCTGAGCATCCGACAGAGACTTACAACCACTTAAAACTGCCACCAAATGGATGCTACAAGATAGTCAAGAGAAAAAAAGGGGAGCAGATGTTATTACAACATGAAATCTGTCAGAATAAAATTAAATAAATGATTTTTCCTGCTTCAACTCAAATTTTTACAAATCAAGAGATAAATAAATCATCTTAACACATCTTGATTAAAATAACAACAACAACAAAAAACACCTATGTATCAGATGAAGAACAAGAGATGATATACTACACCATGTCATTATTTATTTATAACTAAGACACAATGCAGAACCAGTGTGTGATAAACTTAGTGCTGTTTTTATTGGCGTTAAGAGGGAAAGAAGGTGATGATCAAAGGCAGTTCAATAACTGATCATCTGAAAGTGTGAACACTTGTATTATCTCTAATATTTGGACAGTTTGCTGGTCTGGAACAACATCCTTTGTACAGATGAGACCAGAGTGGACATATTTAGCTGCAATGCACTGGGAAATGTGGAGTGAAAAAAAATACAGCATAAAACATGTAAAGCATATCTGCACAAATGCCTCATACCAGCATGGTGGTGGAAGGGAAATGATTTGGGCCTGCTTTACAGCCATGTTTGAGTCAGCTGTGAGCTACTCTAGATATCAAAGTATTCTAGAGTCAAAAACCTTCTGTCAGAGGGCTAAAGTTAGGCTGAAACTGGGTCATGCAAGATGAATCCAAGCACAGCAGCAAATCTATATCAGAAAAAGGAAATAATCAAGGATTTGCTGTGAACCAGTCAAATCCAGAAATCAGCATGATGAAACTGCCCTGGTGGGAGCTTAACAGAACTGTATAACCAAGAAGCAATCATGACCATTATGATGCAATCATATGGAAGTCATGTGAAGGCTACACCAGCTTGTCCAAGCATCCACTCATCTCTCTCTTTAAAAAAAAAAAAAAAAACTAGAAAAAGGGCAACATTTATTGTATTGTTCAAATCTCAGACTTTCTAATAATACCATTCAATCTAAACTCCGTCATCACTCTGAGTTACACAACTGTCTACACATAAATCCCTCAGAAATATTTCACATTGGAAAGATTACTTTATCCTCAGCAGCTCGATTCTCAATTCAAATCAGCCTGACACATTTCCTCTTTTCACTATATATCTTTTTTTTTTTTGAGTAATTTTGGACTCTGAACTAAACTTTAGCAGGCATGTTAAAGCAATGACAAAATCTACCTTTTACCACTGTAAGAGTATATCTAGAATTAGGGGACTGGTGGCTTCTCTAAATAAATCCCTACGACAGCTGCAGCTAGTGCAGAATGCTGCTGCTCGTGTCCTCACAAAGACCAAAGAAAGGGAAAGATATCACTCCAGTTCTAAGATCTCTACACTGGCTTCTTGCACACCAAAAAACTGATTTCTAAATTTAGCTGCTGGTGTACCAACTACTGCACTGTTCTGGTCCAAAATATTGAGGCTGTGATGCTATATGAGCCACAGAGACTTCTAAGATCCTATGGGTCAAGTTTGCTTTTCATCCTGAGAATTTAATCTAAACAAAGAGAATCAATGTTTAGCTTTTATGCCCCTAATATTTGAAACAAACTACCAGAAAACCTGAAGTGTGATCCAAACCTTACTTCTTTTACATCAGGTCTTAAAACTCTTTTATTTGCCACTTATTTTTTACATAAAGGTCGAGAGTTTTTATTTTCCTTTTTGAATATACTTTCCTGCATATGTACATTAACAGTGATGATAAGGATGGTGATGATGAAATATTTCCCACTGACATCAGTTTGTATCATAAGTAAGTATTCTGTTATCTGTTTCTCTCTGTTTTAACCTGTTCTGTTGCTACTTCATCTCTTTTATTCTTACTAGCCTGTTGTTATATATGAAATGTGCTGTACAAATAATAATAATGGATTAGATTTATAAAGCGTTTTATCAAGGCACCCAAAGCACTTTACATTGTGCATCCATTATTCATTCACACACACATTCCCACACTGATGGCGGAAGCTGCCATGCAAGGTGCTCAACCACGATCCATCAGGAGCAATTAAGGGTACAGTGTCTTGCTCAGGGACACCTCAACATGAGCTCGACGGCTGGGGATCGAACTGGCAACCTTTGGGCTGCAGGACGCCACTCTACCCACTGAGCAATGCCACCCCTAAATAAACCTGCCTCGCCTTGCCTGATGGGTTCAGTGGAGATGGAAAACATGCAAAGAAAGCAGGCCAATGAGCAAGTTTGGTTACATGTTGATATCCCATAAACAAGGTCTAGAATTCAGCATCATCTCCCTAAAATGGGTCTTTGTTAGTCTAAGTATAAGTCTTAGCTGAAGGTGGCTAATGTGCTTTGGGGCGACAACTGTTATGCTTGATCAATTCAAGGTATTAAATCCATTAGTCTTTTCTGAATAGAGGGCTTTGGAGAGATATTCAGGTTATCACTATCCAACAGTTGTGTGAAGCATCTAATTTCTATGACCTAAATTGCATACTTAGCGCAAAAAAAAAAAAAAAAAAAAAAAATTCTGCAGACTTTCTAAAGTTGCCTTAATGACTTCACCCTCACATACTTAATCATTTGTTATCAAGACATCCCCAAGTAATTAAACGCGCACACTCAACATAGCAGTGATGTATTAGGTAGGGTATTGCTGTCATAAAAAAGAAGAAAATAGAAGAAAAGAAGAAAATGGAATAGAAAAATTTAGAAAGAGGGAAAACGGGAGACAGTGAGTTTTTTTCATGCCGTAGCCTTTTAATAATGTTCATCTTTGTCCAGTTGGAAGGAACAATCCCATCCACATTGCAGCAGTAATTCAATAATTCAATTTATTCTTCAGTGATCATATTATGTCTGTCATAGTTATTTAAGACGCTGCTCTCCTGTTCGGTCTGCTGTGAATGATTTCTCTCTTGCACACAGTTCTGTTCAGGCCCTATCCCATCTGCTGCTGTGCTGCTTTCTGATGCTTATCAAAATGAAACAAATCACCCCTCACTGATCCAGGCACCTCAGGAGACAGCACACTAGAGTGAGGCTCACGTATAACATAGTGTCAAAAATAGTTGCTGTGATTCTCCGGTTGAAACTGAAACAGCTTTGTTACTGTATCTGCAGCACTAGCAGAGAGGAAGGCATCCACTCGGTCCTCTAACTCCCTTCCACGCCTGACACTCTTTCTGTGTGTAAAATACTGGTTAGAAGCTACAAGGGTCCATCTGAGCAGTTCCAGGAGCTGCAGGGGCTTTGTAGCTTGGACTTTACGAGTTAATTGGCAACTTGGAACAGGGGCTTAGTGAGAGATCAACACCCTCCAGGATGTTGTCATCATTACTGCCCAAGTTGTTGCAGGAGTCAGAGGGCTTCACAGATGGAAAGTTAAAAGCTCTACTCCTTTATGAGGCATTGGAGATGAAGACACAGTTGCTGGGAGAGATGACGGCTCTTCACTGAAAGGCAGAGAGGATCTGTCTTTTGTCTTGTTAGATGTGCAATTAGAACTTAATGGGTAAGGCTGGCGTCATTCACTTTTCCTAAGAAGATTCTACTGATAAAAAAGACAGGGAGACAAAAATAAACATTGTGTTATCCTGTCATCCTCAAGACAAAATCCCCCGATACCAACTCAAATTTTACAAGAAGTCTTAAAGATTTATTGTCAAGACAACATTGCATTGCTATAACTTCCTGTTAGGGGATCATGAAGGGTTCAAGCTGTTCACACAGCCTTTAGTGGTCTATAGCAGTTGCCATGTGGGAGTGGAAGGCTATACTGGTAAAGTGTCAGGTAATCTGTTCATGTTAACATTGAAACACTAAAACAGAGAAAATTCATGTGAATACCTCTGACAAAGGCCACATATTAATCTGACAAAGGCCAGGAGCAGAAGACAACCTGATGTGGCATCTTGACTTTGCTTCAAGTATATGTCAGATATCTGCTCAAGACATATGTTATACAAGCACATAAAAGCCTATACTTAGAATAAATGACAAAAGAAAGGGATTAAAATAATTGCCTTGTGGAAAGTAGTCAGTATAAAATGATTCAAAAGTTTTGAACCACCCACCTTTTCTTTATATTTTATATTACAGTGGGTCAGACTTTCATGTCATGTTTGATGATGTATAAGTTGAGTATAAGTTTTTCATTCTTTTCAAGATTTTTCAGTGATTTTTCTGAACACTGGCTGCTTTTTCACATATTTTTATTCCAGTCCTTGTGCCAGAACATTTTCAGAGAAATGTTTTGTTTTTTATTCTTTTTTTTTTGTTGTTGTTGTTTTTAGGTGAAGCCAGTCAATACTGACCTATGAATCATTCAAGTATAAAAAAGAAGACAAACAGCTGATACACTGCATCACTGTTGAAACATAACACAAAACTTTATTAAGGAACCTATTTTAAATGGTATATTTAGTCTGTTGCAAAGACACATCAGTTATTCCAATTTCATTGGTTAAAAATGCCACAGATAACACAGTTTTACAAACATGAAACAGTATTTTTGAGCCAACAATGTGATTCCCAAACTTGCTGTATCCCTCATGTCTTGATGTGTACAACCATTTATCAACAATTTATTTATTTATTTGTAAAATTAGATTAGATTATCTCTGGCTAGCAAAGATATTTCATGAAATAAAGGGGGAAAATATAATTCCCTCAGTAAAAACCTTTGACTGACTTAATTTTCTATTTTTTGCTTAGGAAAAATTTTGATAAAAATTCCCTTATATGCAATTTTAAAATATACTTTTCAGGGCACAGCATGATTAATAAACTGTGACATTTAAATTTTTATATATACTTATATTTTCTCTTTATTTTACACCCGTATAGTATCATTTAAAAGGCGACCTCGTTAGCCACAAAGGCTGAAAGCATTGAAAGCTAAAATCAATCCAACTGAAATGAAGCATGTCTTTATTTTATGCATCCTTTTACTTGATTATTGCTCAAAATCCAGTGTGTTGTGTTCCAACAGTATTAAAAAAGACAGCTGGTTTCAAAAGCCAAAACCAAAATTCAATTAATTTTGTGATCTAAAAACATCCATTTGTTGACCTTTTGCTTTGGATTGGAGCTAAACTGTTTCTTTATCTTGCACAATTGTATCTCAGTTAGTGAATTCCTCATTAATCACACCAGTTTGTCCCACAGAAACCATCATCTTCATCACTGTCTGCTCAGGTACTGTGGGGAGAAAACCTTCTTTTGATGAACGAGTATTAGGGTCCGTCTGCAGCGTCTGGTTGTGGCTAATGAGATGCGTGACAGAGCTGGGACTGATACAGGTCACGGTGACATATGGGCATTTCTGGTCTGTCCGTGGCTATGTACAGCAGCCATGTGTCTCTGACATCATGTGGAGCACTGGAAATGGAACAAGACGCCCAGTTGCAGCAGGCAGACAAACTGGTACTTGGTTTATGGAAGAGACAGGATCAAGATAGTGGGAGAGCAGCAGGTGAACACTGGCTCTCAGCAGGAAGTCAGTCCCCACAAGTGACCTTGTTTCATTTCCACAGTATAAACGTCTGATGAATAGGTGTGCATGGACCTGAACACGAATAGAGGCCAGCATTAGCTCACATATCATCGGCTTGTAACACTAATGGGGATTCATGAGTAAAATATGGAGGTAATATGTTCTTGTAATGGAAAAAAAAGACCCAGATAAAGAATTCAGATAACTTTTTTTTATAGTAAGAACTGTACTGAAAAGAAAGCACCATTTCTTTCTATGAATATTTATATGAGGTGGATAATTACACAGGATTGAGCAGCCGTGTGCATTACCTCAAGAAAAGACTGATTACAATGCTCAACTTCAAAAGCTCTGCTCCTCCTAAACTGCCTGATCATGAGCCTGGAAGGCTGAAAGGGCATAAGAGAAGCTGTTTTCCCCGCTGTTTAGCTTCATGGCCACATTTTGGAGTGCAGTGAGGCAGTTGCGCAATCAGGACTAATTTTCAGGGCTTGTAAGATGCAAGCTTTATGAGATCAGTGAGAAAGCCTCCTTTGATCTCCCATCCTAGATAATATAGGTCATCTCTTCTGGGGGAAACAACAAAGACCAAATGAGGCGCAAAATATCATTCAACCCACCTCCGTAGAGCAAGAAAGCAAATAGCCCCTCGAAATGCAGACCACAACATCAACTGTAGCCTTGCAAACCTATTTTTAGGGTCTTGCTCTCTGGCATTCTTAACAAAACAGCCCATCAGCTTATTTGTAGGCAACAGAAAAAAGAATTTTTGAAATGTGAAATATTGCATCTGTCATTTCCTATCCTGCTGTCTGTATGTGGAGCCTGTTCAGACTGGGTATCCATGGCAACTGCTTTATAATGCCTCACAAAACACCTTAGAAGAGGTTCCTTATTATCTGGGCCAGAGGGCTGGGACGGGTTGTACACTGCATATTTTTTCAGCTGACATCTTTGTCAAAAGGTTTGACTTGCAAACAGAAAATGAATATGGGAAATAATGAGGAGCTTACCCACAGAGTCCAGAGGAGACCACCTCAGATATATTGCAAATTGCTTTTAGCTGCAGATTTTGAGACTATGCGGCAGCAGTTTGCGGCAAAAGGAAAAAGCATAGAAAGGTAACCATCCCTTCATGTGCTTCAGTGAGAGATGCTTGCCTTGACATTCACTGTACTGGAGCATGTTCCCAGGTCCTGGAGGACGAGTCCAGTCATGTGGAATGCAGCAGGCGTGAGCTTGATGGGAGGGGAGCTGTACAGCCAGCTGGGTCTTCTGCAGCGATGAGCCAGAACCCATGCCAGGAACTGACAGGACCAATCAGGAGAGAGCCCAGGCCTCATCCATGCATGGTAATCAGCTCTTCGGAGGAGCCAGTGTTGGGGGGCATCTGCAGGGGGCTCATTGCTATGGATACAGCAGCAGTCACACAATATTACCTGAGCAGGTAAACCAAGTGGAAGGAATACAGTGTCTTGGCTTTGGCAGAGGCTCCATGACCTTCAGTTACATCACTGATGCTAAAATCAGTCGAAAGCTGCAGAGTGAAAAAAATGCATTTTGCTTTTCTGGACTCTTAACAGCACAAAGCTGATTTACCTCAAAAGAACCAGGGCAGAAAACAAGAGCACCGCCTAAAACAAAAAACAAAACATAAACACAAAGACTAAAAAAGCCTGTAGGCTATTTCAGTGGAAGCTGTTCATCTTTTTCTGCACAATCCTATAAATGGGTTTTAGTCTAATGTGGACAGTTGGTCTCTCTCACAGTACCACCTGTTTCTGTTTTCTGTTGTTTGACACATATGGCGTTACCAGAATTTTGCATCAGGTGATTTTGGAAACCAGACGACATGCTGGGAGACCGGCAAACTCCCCAAAGTGTTTTATTCTTTGGATAAGCTGTTTAATCATTTTAAAAGACTCCAGTGAATCTCCAAAGCAACGGACACAAACAACAAACACTGATAGATGTGGCTGCAGGGATAAGACTCCACATAGAGTCAAATATGGTGTAATTTTGACTGGATTTATTTTCAAAATACAATATTGTCTTTTTTTCTGCATATTCAGGACCCCGTTTAGCACATTTATCGGTACTCTCCATGACAAGATTCCTAGTTGTGTAGCAACGTATTTTCAATCAAAAGGGTTTCATCTCGTTGTCGACCTGACACGACTACTTTTGACTGCTTTTATCCAGAGCATCTTTGAGGTCATTCATCTTTTCATATGCTAATGTTTTAATCAACATTTCCCAATGAACTAAGCTTTCGCAGGGCTGGGATTCATTTGTGTTATCAGGGAAATTAACCTTTACTGCTGGAAGGACAGTCGAAAATCCCAACTGCCCAAGTGTATTCGCAGGGTAGTCGTTTTTCTTCCTCGGACAGAAATGAGCAACATTTATTATGGATGAGCAGTCCAGCCACAGTTGCACTGGTCTGCTCCAAATATAATTTGGAAAATAAAATAAAGCAAATCATGAAAAGATTCAGCATTTACTTCAAGGCACTGCCCGCATTATATAGGTCTGATTAATATGTGCTATCCTCATGTTCAAGTGCTGCCATTAATTTTCATTGATAAAAGGTGACTTTAAAAATAAAGTGTAGAAAAAGACAAATCAAAGGGAATACTTACAGTATTTTATGTGGGGGCTCTGTGCTTTACAGGAAAGCAAAGAACATTGTAAGGAGGACTCCACCTGCTTTAGAATGATTATAACTCCCACATATTATCCCCTCATGAAGTTGAGATTGTTACTGTTGCCATTGTTTTAACAGCCAGCACATATAAAGTACCATAAACTTTTATTGGATTTTTTTTTTATTGTTGTTGTTGTTTACAGTGTTTATTGCTGCCTGATGTCTGTAAATTGTCCAACATTCTGTCTACTTCTAGCTTTACTGGTCTGCAGTGCAGCTGCTCCTGTGGGAAATATGTCTCTTCAGCTGCTAAATAGTCGACCCTGTTCACGAGCTGGTCGCCTACAGCGCTTGCCTGCTGCTTGGTGTTTGGAAAGCTGAAGACCAGATTTCTAAATGCTTTGTTACATTTGATCACTTATCTGCAATCATTAGAAGCACTGCTAAAATAAAAATGTAGATAATGAAAGCATTAATGTCAAAGTGCAAACCAAGCTGTCAAAATATTACTGATAAAAGAAAGTCTCATAGTTTGGTTTTTGTAATGACCATGAAACAGCTTTAGAGATGATATCTGGTAAGCAGAGTGGGTGGGTACTGTAAAAAAAGCTATGCAGAGCAATACCAAAAAGCTGAACTAAAATATAAAATTTTAATTCTAACAAGAGTCTATGAAGAGGAATGAAAGCAGGTGCAGTGAGATGAAAATTGCTCTTCTTGTGTTAGGGGGCTTTGGCAGTGGAATTTCAAATTAACTGTACTTAGCCATGAGCCTTTCTTTATAAGCAGGGAGATGAGTAAAGAGGGAGTTGTAAGATAGTGAATAGTAGTGCAGCCAACAAGAGCAAGAAGCAGCATGACTCTGGGGATGGCAACCGGTCGATTCTCAACCATGTAGGTTCTGACTAAAATATACTGCTAGCCTCACTAGAGGCTGCAAAAGTACACAAAGCTTAACTCAAATAGGAGTACATATACCTTTGTTGAAAAACAAAGGCCTGAAAGTACTTCTTTAAACTCCCTTTCTTCAGTAAACGTTTTAAAGTACAGGCCCTGTGTTTGGTAGATTATTTCTTGTTAAAATGCTTCTTGCCAATACATCTTAAATCTTAGTTCTCTTTTTATTGTACCATATTTGCAAAGAAATTCACTTGTTGGATGAGCAGCAGAGGTGAGTATGTGGGTTGGGCCCATTAAAAACCTTGTCAAATCTGCCACAAGACTGTGGAGATAAGACATTGCCACTGGTTGTGAAATTTAATTAGGATATCTCTTTGCTCTGAGATTGTCTCCAAAGAGGTCAAGGCTTGATTATCCAGTGAGGGAAAAGTCACCCCACACCATGACAAAAAGCTGTTACCCTGTTGATGCAGCAATATGCACAGCATTCTGCACGTCTTCTACCCACTAACATTTCAGCAGGGTTCATGCTCACAGGTGGTGCTAATCAGGTGCTAATCAGGCACCTGATTGTCAGCACCTGGACTACCAGAAGCTCAAGAGTCACAAGCAGAATAAGATGTTTAGCATTGGCAAAAAAGATTCTGCAAATTTTTATGGGTGCAACTCATATACTTAACCCCCGTCCTCCTTCCACAAATGTATTTTCCTCTCAAATGTGGCACCATTTAAAAGGGAAATAAAGAGACTCCCCACTGGTAGTAGGTTTATTTCCAAGAGGCATTGTTGCAAGAAAAAAATGATTCAACCAAACATACCTTTTGTGCTAAATTCCACGAATCAGTTTGAATTCAAAGCATCATAATATACTTTTAAGAATCTAAAACCATTTTGACTTGAAATATAACCATGAAAATGAAAAAACACTGACACAAAGCAATGACCAAGAATCATTCATAGTCAAACATGAGTTGCTGCAGTCCATCTGCAATGTTTTCTGCTTTACTTTCATCCATGTAGCAAGTTACTGATTATTATTCTTTAGTCAGTTAGTTCATTTTATTGGTTGCTTGCATGGTTCCTACAATGGAGACAAATACAAAACATAATAGAAAAAACAAGTCAATTATCTGACTTTACGAGGTGTCTCATACATATATAAAATAACAATTTTATAACTACTGTACATATTTATAAATGCTTTCAAGGAATCACCATTTTTTTTTATATTTTGAGGACAATAATTCTAAAGTTTTACACCTGTAACAGAAACACAGTGACATTTAATCTTGGATTTTTCAAAAATTAAATGATTTCTCAGACCATATTTGTTATCTCTCATTCTGAATAGCTTCTTGATTTTGGAAGGTAATTATTTGTTTTTAGCCTTGTACATAATTTGGATTAATTTATTATCTACTAATTCATTAAGTTTCAGTATGCGTAACTGAACAAATAATGGATTTGTTGTTTTGTGATAATGTTTATTAGTTAATACTCTAATGACTTTCTTTTACAATAAAAAAAAAAAATCATTTGTTTTTTTCTAAGCTCTTCCCCAAAACTTAGAACAGTATGTCGTATATGATACAAGTGATGAATGATATAATATAAGCAATGATTTTTGACATTTATCTTCAGTTTTATTCAGCAATGCAATGTTTTAGATATTTTATTTTTGATGTAGTTTATGTGACATTAACAGTTTAGTTTATTATAAACAATAACGCCTAAGAATTTAGTTTTAAGAACAGTTACTATGGCAGTGTAATTAATTTAGACTTTTCTATTACTATTTGTCATATGATTTCCAGATATAATGAATTTAGTTTTTCCATAATGGAGAAATAATTCAAAATTCAAGTTCCACTGTATCCAGAAGCTGCTTCACATTGCCTCCACAACAACAAAAAAAGTTGTGTTGTCCACATATAGGAGATATTTTAGTAAATTAGAAACCAAACATAAATAATTTATAAACAATACAGACAACAGTGGCTCAAGTACAAAACCCTGTGGCATCCAACATGTAGACATGTAATTGGGGCAGCTGTTGCTCAGGAGGACAAGCAGTCGTCTTACAACTGGATAGATGGTGGATTGATTCCAGGCTTCCCCTGAATACATGTTGAAGTGTCCTTGGGCAAGACACTTAACCCCACGATGCCACCCGATGTGCTTATCAGAGTATAAGTGTGTGTGTGAATGTGACAGATAGTGTAAAGCGCTTTGAGTGGTCAAGCTGACTGGAAAAGGGCTATAGAAGTACAAATCCATTTACCATTTAACCTTCAGCAACTCAGACTCTGTATTATTAATTTATACAAACTAATACCTGTGATCTAAGTAGCTTCTCAGCCAATTGTGAGCGAGGCCCCTAATACCATACTTATAATTTATTTAGGAGCAATTTATGATCAATGATACTGAATGCTTTCTGTAAATAAAAAACAAAACAAAAAAGCAACATGATGTTACATTTTTTCAGTAGCATCGATAATTTGTTTGATAAAATCCATCGGCGCCAGTGAAGTGTTCCAGTTTTTCCTGAAATCATATTGTTGGTTACAAATAATATTGTGCTTATCCATAAATTTATTCAGTCATGTTGCTTTTTTTTCTAACTTGTCTTGTCCAGAATGATGTCAAGCAAAATGATGGTCTGACTACTGTGCTATGCTGGACAAATTTGCTTTACCAAGAGGAGCTTTTTGGGTATAAGGCTCTTCTTGATAATCAGATTGCTTTTTTTCTTTTTAAAAAAAAATCTTATTTATTTATTTTGAACTTCCTACAACTTTTACAAGAAAACAAAGCTGACAATCCTCAGGAGTTTCTAAAAAAACTAAACAAAACAAAAAAACAAAAAAAACCAAACATTAACACAACAACAACCATAGTACCAGAACCACACACACAAAAAAGACCTGAACTACTCAAAAGTAGCTCTTGTATAAACCCACTGGACAACTTAGTGACTGTGTCAGCATGCAGAGAATGAGGTATGAGGAGTGATCAGAGAATGTCATCGCGCAAATGCAACCATGCTGCTACGGAGGCCAGAGGCAGACTAGGTGGCCCAGAGACCCAGGCGATCACAAGTAATCCCCACCATGAAGACAACCCCTGACCCTCCCAGATGGTGGCAGAGGAAGGCCCCAGCCAGAGCCCCCCATGGCCATGGGGCACAGGCCCCAGTAGGCTGAGATCTCAGCGGCCGGCACCGCCAGGCACCGGCCATTCAGAGGGCCCGCATCGTGCCCAGGAGGCCTAAGCTGTATCCCAATTCAAGGTCTACGCACGTCAAAGTGCAGGTTCGTTGGCTACATACGTCACAGTGGCATGCCAAGTACTGTCCCATATGGAAAGCACTTCCGAATCCAACCTACAAACCCGCACTCGTTTGGCCTGTGGCGATGGCTACTGGTGATGGATCCTTCATGGGCTCTTTTTCCCTAGAATTCATTTTGGACTAGACAACGGCCAGTTTTGGGGTAGTTTCTCTAAAAAAGTAATTAGTTACTAGATACTCATTACTTCTGTAAATTGTAATGAAATTACTTTACTCATTACTGCATTTGAAAAGTAACGTCACTACTTATTACTTTACTTTACCATTTCATAATTCACCGTATAGACATGGACAAACATCACAGCCGAATCATCACTGCCTGTCTGCATAGTGTTTACTGTATATTGTTAACAAAATGGCTTTGAAACCATAAGAACAATATCCCTGTCTGATTTGGAGTGACATCTTGACGCTCGTTGTGGTTGCCGTGGTGATGGCTGGTAGTGATGTGGTTTGGGGTGAGGAAAAAATAGGCAGCTTTGTGTCAGAATCGCCAAGAGAATGAGTGCACTATGTAGTGTGCTATATAGTGCGGCCCTATGTAGTGAACGAGGGGTTAGGGAGTCAGCTACGTCACGCAACTCGATCTCTATGGCAACGCGCCCAGGCAAGCACACACACAGGCAACCGCATGCGCGTACCACTTAAAACAGATGAGAACTATACACATAGGCAAACACGGCTCAAGAAATGCAGAAAAACATGTTACTTTAGTCCAGTAAAGTAATTTCGTTACCGATATTTTAAGTGTAATGCATTGCTTTACTTTGTTACCCCAAAAAGTAATGTCGTTACTGTAACGCGTTACTTTGTAACTTTGTAATGCGTTACCATCAACACTGACAACGGCAAATGAGCATTAAAGCTCCAAAGAGTATGTTTTTTGTTTACCTCACTTTAGTAGAAATGTGACAAAATCAAATATGTTTGTTAAATGGTAGCATTAAAATCATGTAATACTTGATATTTGTGGATTTTTAAGGGGTTAATGAAGATTGTGTACCTGCTGGAAAACAACAGAGCCTCAGATAGCTTTTTATTTATTTATTTATTTTTTTACATTATCTAGTTAAAAGGTAAGATAGAACCAACTTGGTCAGTGTTAAAGATCCCACTATCTACAGGGTATAATATCATTTAAAGATTTGGAGAATCAGGAGGAATCGCTGTGGGCATTGGATAAGGCCAAAGTTTAAAACTGGACTTTTTTTGTTATTAGAATCCTGGATATTTAGCCATTAGCTGCACTAAACCACTTTGAGAAGCAATTCCCACTTGTCTTCTCTTTGTGTTTGACCTTTTCCTGTTTCAGGGTGAGAGCCATGAGACTGAGAAATGAGAGAGAGAGAGAGAGAGCAGCCTACATTTAAATATTTTCCACATTTTTTATACTGTCCCCATATGGCCGAGGCGGGAGGGAGGGAGGGAAGGAGAGACAGAGAGAGAGAGAAAGAGAGAGAGAGAGAGAGAGAGAGAGAGAGAAAGAGAGAGAGAGAGAGGGATGGATGGATGGATGGATGGATGGATAGATGGATAGATAGATAGATAGATAGATAGATAGATAGATAGATAGATAGATAGATAGATAGATAGATAGATAGATAGATAGATAGATAGATAACTTTATTCATCCCCAAGGGTAAATTAAGTTGTCATAGTAGTCCGATATAGTACACAAAATACGCACAAAAAAAAAACACAATAAGATGAAATATTGAAAGTATAAAAACAGAATAGATACACTTAAGGCCATTTGTAAGATGATAATATTACAATAGTAAATTTAAAAGTGTAATAATGACAGTACATAATGGTAGCAGCAATGGTATATGATATATGATATGTGATATGATATGATATAATAATAATAATAATAATAATAATAACATAAAATCAATAGTAATAACAATAATAATAGTAATAGTAATGATATTACTACTACTGCTACTACTACTACTACTACTAATAATAATACTATATGTACCCATATACATGTTTTCTATATATATACATATATTTAGCATGTGCAGCATATTCAAAGATACATAACTGCAATGTGATGGGTCTGTTCAAAAGGTGACGGAGCAGCAGGGTTGAATGAGTCTGTGGCTGAAGCTGCTCTTAAGCTTGTCCAGTGTTTTGTGGAGGGGGTGAGAGGGATTGTCCATGATTGCCAGCAGCTTTGCCAGCATCCTCTCCTCCACCACCTCTTCCCGGGTGATATGTTTACAGCTAACAACAGACTGTGCCTTCCTGATCAGTTTGTTCAGCCTGTGAACTTTTCATCCACTAAACATAGATATAACAGGCATTATAATTCAGTTCATAATACAACTGTGTTCAGCGTGAACGGATAGCATGCTCAGTGTTTTGGCTGTTGCATGAATTTCAAAATAACTACAAAATCTGCCAATATGACCTTTACTCTAAACATGGTTTAATTTCCTGAAAATAGCGCCAAAGAGAGAGGGTGAGAGAAGATTTTGTAACCACTCTTGTCTTTCGAGTAAACAAGCCCTACTGCCAACAAAGGTTCCCGACATTATGAGTGCTTCAGCAGATCGGGTTATGTTCAGACATACTGTATACACTACCCTCATCACCTTGGGCTGCTCAGGAGAGTAAATAGAGAACAAGAAAACAGAAAAAAGGTGACAAAAACACAGCAACAAAGCAGGCTGCATACTGGCCTAAGACCAAACAGTCCATTGGCAGTGCCTACTCATCACTTTCCCCTGCCTGTGAAACACACTCAGAGCAGCAGAGTGTGGCAGGACAATGACTGATCGAGTGATTTAACTACATTATTGACGCTGACAGCACAGAACATAGCTCTTGCTCATACGCTCTGTTTCATGCTTTCTTGATGGTATTTCATGATGCATAGAGGACCGACTGTAATGAATGTCTCTACAGTAACAGCATATCAAACGACTGACTAATAATTCTTTAAAAAAATTTACAACAGCCCTGTTGTTGTCTAGATGTTTAGCTTCTAAGTCTCATCATTGTTATAGCATCGATTTCAGCCACAACAAAAAAGCTTTGATAAGGCTTCTGTACTTAGCCTGCTCAGCAGAACACATACATGGTCAGCAACCAGCTACTGAACGTCAAAGCTTCATAAAGGAGATTAAAGACCAGATATTTCAACCTGTGCTTGACTCAACAACCACAGCAAAATAAATTATAATATTGCTTTTGTTTGCAACTGTTGCCAGCAAGGTGATGATGTGTTCATAACTTGTTTCTACTGCTCCCAAGAGGTAAAAAATTCAGCCCTAGCATATTTAGTAAGGCATAGTCTGCTGTAGTTAGCTTTTACAGACAAAACTTTGTTCATTATAGATGTACATATGCTAGTTTTATTATTATTATTATTATTATTATTATTATTATTTACAACCTGTTTCTGCAAAAGTTATGACACTTGCAGTAATCGCAACTGTGGAATGGCCCTTTAAGACTGCCTTGATTGTCTTCTCATAATGATGTCATCTGACAGACCATCCAGACAGGGATGTGCCTTCATGGATGACGGATGAATGTCCTCTGAGCTACTTTCATCTTTACACATGACTTATACCTGTTTTATACTGTAAGATGTAAGGAAAATAGGATGCTGTGACTGGGAAAATAGTATAAAGACTACTCATAATAGTAAAACTAAGGCTGTAACAAGATTCCCATGACATATACAGGGTATTCCTGACAGGTTTAGTGAAAAACTTGGGGAGCTGAGGAATATGTAGACGAACATTTCAGCAACTCAAGAATAATTTTTCTGCACACAAGAATCAACCCCGAAAAACATCGGTCTTCAGGTAGCACTGCATTAAAAGTGCTGTGTATCATGAAAATCATTGCATGGGCTCAAGAACACTCATGAACAGCAAAGTCAATGAACACAGCTTATCGCTTCACTCAGAATCCAACCAAACAATAAAAATAACAATATAAACAGATCTAGAAAGGATGCCACCCTCTCTGGGCCTCTGTTACCAGGTACTGGGGGAACCTAGAGGTGATTAAACATAGATACACATTTCCCTTCTCTTTGTTCAAAGTAAACATGTATTCAACAGTACAGAATAGAATGGCCTAACAGTCTTGCGAGATTCAGCCATATTACTCACATCCTGTTAGCTTTTTTGGCAGCAAATTTATGCAGTTATTCTGTTACCAATTACACCCAAAATCAAGGATGTGCTGAACTAAGGTGGGACTAAAATAAAAGCACAGATGTTTCTTAATCCATAAATGAGGGAACACACTCAATCTATACCCAGGATGCAGCTTATAAGAGCTGCATGCATTTAAATGACACAATTTTTTACAGAGGGATGTGCTGCATGGCAAGAAAAGCCTGTCTTAATCTTATTTTAGAGTAAAATCAAATCAAATTTGATTTATTTTAGAGTAACCATGCCTTTGACACCAGGGTGGACAAATGAATCAGCTCAGTCTCATCCCTGCAAAATTTAATCCTGACATCAACATTTTTTAAAAAATATTTTTACTTCATTAAGTCAGCTTAACTAATCACTGATCAATTCAGCTGCTATAGTTCATCCATCAATGAAAAATTGGTGTACGACGAGCAAATGGCTCTTCCATGAAGGAGGAATTCATGAAGGCAGTTCTCTCAGAGAGGCAGAGGAGTGTAGCACTATTTTCCCTTGTAAAGAGATTTTTCAAGAGATCATGGCTTGAGGGCCAACAGACCCTCAAAAGCTAGAAGTCTAAGAACAGCTTGCTGAAACGAACTGTTCATTGGAGATGTGTTGATTCTAACTCTGCAGACCCTGACTGACGGACGGATGTGTATGCACACAAGGATTGGATGGAGAGTAGGGTAAACATAGAGCCATTCCCCAGGCTTGTGTAGGCAGAAACAACAACTGTTTGTCAGTTTTTTTCTCTGGAGCTGAATGTTGCTGAGTTTTGATTTCTGTCAGATGGGCTGACTCTGCTTGATGGTGAGGTTATTTTCATTCACAAAGATTGACATGTTGGGACTTACTAACATAAAGTTGTGTGAATATGTAAATTTGGTTGGACAGAGCAAATATGGCACTGTGTTTTTATTAGGAATGTATTATTTAAGTTCCTAATAAGGCCAAAAATATACTTGCTTTCATGTGTTGGCAACCAGATCCATTATGATTGCAACTGTTCACATACTTTCTTTGTAACTGGATTAGAAAACTCAGACTGGATAAACTTGCAGAATTTGTAAGTTGTAAACACAAGGCTATAGAAGGTGATGATAGAGGAGGTTAGCATTTGACTAATTTTGAGATCACGGCACAAAGAATTGACAGCAATAAAATTGTAGATGTCTTATAACGCCTGTAAATCAAGCCTGTCATGTGATGTTGTCTTTGAAACTTTCCACCATTTATGCCTCTATCAACCCTTACATCCGGTGCAAGTGGTCCTTACAATGCACCTGTGACACAAAAATCTGTGACCCGTCAGAATCTGTGACCGCACGGGGCGATAGTGTACAGCAAACTGTGTAGCAATGAGTCTTAGAAGATGAGCAAAATTTTGAAAACACTTGAATTGAAGTCTGAGTTCATTATAATACAGATACGGTAAAGTTAGACATTCTGATAGCTGCCAGAGATGGTGACCTTTGTGATGTTGTCTATGTGAGGGTCGCATTATACTCAGACTAAAGGGGTGACATGGGTTACCCCTGATAGCCATCAGATTGTGTGACTTTACTGTACCTGTATTATAATGAACTCAAGTGTTTAAGACTTCGCTCGTCTTCTATGACACACATGCAGAGAAATGTACATTATCGCGCCCCGTGGTCACAGATTCTGATGGGTCACAGATTTTGGTGTAACACCCCTACTTACTCACATATTGCTGCTTGCGAACGTGTAGCATTAATTTCTAAGTGCACAAATGACACTTTAAACAAATGCAAAATACACAATAAAGCCATGATAAGAGGTCATATGCATTATTAAAAGCAAATATAATCTCAATCTTAAGTTGCAGTTACAAAGTCAGCAGAAGTTAAAGGTAGCATACCACACAATATGCCACCATATAACAAACAAGATGGACCAATAAGAGGTCACCTCACAGGAAAATGGTTCTTGGTTCAAACCTTGGCTGAGGCCTTTTTGGAGTTTTAACATTTTCTCTATCTTTCAGGGTACTGCAGCTTCCTTCCATGCATGCAAAAACATGTTAGTATAAAAAATTGTCTTTGACTCAGGTGATGTTATAATAGCTGCCATAATCTGAACCTGAGTCACCGTTCAAGGTTGCAGCAGCATTGTGGGGAGGAAATTTTCTCACAATCTATTTCTGTCACATGAGGCTACCAGAGAACATCAAGGATGCACATCTGATTAAATCACTCCCAGCTGTGCTGCACCAGCTGTGTGACCAGAGAAAGGTGAGTAACATGATAGCAGTCTAAAGTTGTACAGTCATCTTGACTGGCTGGGTATGTACTTTCAGCATAAGGAAGAGATGAAAAGCAGTTTTACAAAACAGCCTCCATCTCAAGATGAATCCTTATGTAATATATCTTGAATTCTTTGTCTGCCTCTAACTAAAATTGTAAAACATTGAGTTCTTGCCTGCTAGAGAGAGAGAAAACCCTGCTGGGAAAATGCTGCGTTAACATTTTGTGGCTAATTTTTATTTCACCCTTTGTTTTATTCTGGGAGGTCAACTTAATTGCAAAACACACATTTTTCTTTTCCTAACTATGCAGATAGTTTTTGTTGTATGCATCCAAGTCTCTGGTACATTCATTTCTCAGTAGTAATGTGAATGACCTTACAAGTTGTTTTATTGTATTCTAAAATAAATTACAGGTGGCTAGAAAGAAAGGACATTGTGCCACAATCAAACTGCTGCAAACTGCGTGTGGTGTAAAAGCAAACAAACTCACCACACCATTTTATGATGCTGGTTATGTGACTTGAACACAACTTCAGTAGTTTATACTAATTAACCTGATGACCTGACATTGCTTCAAATTCAGTGCATCAAATGAGAAGTACGTCCAACAAATTCAGCTTTAAATAATGTTAAATATTGTTGGTTTCTAGAGATTGTTTAGGGAATATGGAACGTCTCCTCCTTCTACCCTCCAATGAAAGTGGAGACAATACTAAAATGAACCTGGAAAAGGGGCTGTGACAGGTTGGTGATTCTGCCTGATATCAAGCAATCTGCTCAACATTACCAAAACAACAGTGCAACTGACAACACAAAAGCAGGTGATGCTGACTTTTACCATGAAGCTCCAAGTGTAGCTTTATACACAAATCTGGTTCTTTAGCTGATGCAGTCGAGGCTAATATAGTTGCAGTACCACACTAAACCAGAAATTCTTGCATTGGTCACAGCAAGGCCTGTAACTTTTCTCCAGTATTACATGTTTATTTATGCCAATTAAGATGTCCTCTGCCTGAGTCTTTTTACACAGGTCAAACATTTAAGTTATTTTTCCGCAGAGTGGAAACTCTATTGGCTTTTGAAACTTCCTGAATGCATGGACAACACATCAGAATGTGTTACTGAGATTTCTTTTCTTCTGTCAGGTTTTCTATTTTTCTCTAAAATAAAACCCAGTCCTTGATCTGCATTTAGTTCATTATATAGGTTTTCATGGCAATAAAGGGCCAAAATAAAGGGCATAAAGCCAGATAAGTTACAATGCCAGTTGGGGACTTCTCATCCGGAACACAAAGAAAATCATGTTCTTACTTTAGAGATAAACTACTCAACTGTTGTGTATAACAGAGTTGTTGTACTAAAGCAGCATCCGTCTCATCGGAAGTACAACTCACCTCAAGCAGTTTGCAGAGTTTCCTGGTTTAAAACGCCTCACACTACTGCAGAGGAATTCCTTCTCCCACTGATATGGTTTTAACTATAGTTTACAAAGTGGCAGCCAATAAACCAAAGACTATTTTATTGTAAATTGCCTTTAAATGGTCTGTAATTAAATAGCGCTTTATACCTGGAATGATGCCCAAAGCGCTTTACATTATACATCACATTGCCATGCAAGGCACTCAATCACGACCCATCAGGGACAATATGGGGTTTGGTGCCTTGCTCAGGGACACCTCGACATGAGCTCGACAGGCTGGGGATCGAACTGGCAACCCTCAGGCTACAAGATGACCACTCTACCCACTGAGCCACGCCACCCCTGCATCATTGCTTCAACCAGAAACAATGAATTTTTTTGTTAGGGAACTTGGCCTTCAAATGCATTTTTTCTGTTATAAAAGGTCCAATGTGAAGGAAAAATCAAAGGTCAGTGACAGAAAACTTAAAATTTTCATTTAAAATATTTTTTATTGGTCCCAAATTGTCACAGCGTGGTGGAGGTGAGGACCCAAATGCAGGCTGATGAGGCAGGAGATGGACGGAAGAAACAGTTTATTAACGGACCTGACAATGACGAACACTAGAAGAAACACAACAGGTCCATGAAAATGAACTAGCAACAGAGAAATAAAATCAAGGCACATATATATATACACACGTGAACTAATAGGGAGCAGGTGAAGCAAATGAGCAAATCAAACCAGGTGTACCAACGAACAAGAACCAGAAAGCAAAACAGAATACACAAGGGGAAAAACTACAAAATAAAAGACAGAACTCAAATAGACCAGGCTAACATAACCTCAAAACCCAAACCTACAGACCACCCACACACTAGAAATTTTAATTACTTTATTAAAATAATTATGTTTTTATTTTCTCTAAGAATGAACTATTTACATCTGCTTGCTGTGGGTACACATACGTGGCAGCAGCTATATTTGTACCACCGTTTTTACTATGGGATCTCTGAATGGACAAACAACTTTCTGTGAGAAGTAAGAACCTCTAAGCTTTAAAACTGCAGTACTAGGTTTGTTAAGAATAAATGTCTCCTACCCGTTGCGCTTGATCTGGACGTTGGCATAGCAATAACTGTGTCATTTTCTCTGAGTTGTTGTTTCAAAGGATTGAATTCTTGACATTTGTGGCAGTGAAATCCTTGTATATTGTCATCAGACATTCATTGTAAACCAGAGCTTGAGCATTCTTTGATGCTTGCATGAGCCAGACTTTATTTTTGAAGTTGTGCACCTTTATGACAACAGCATGAGGACACTGGCAGGGAGCAACTGACGGCAGGTGAAAGTCCTATGGAAGCGATTCAGCTTGATGAACCCTCCTGTGAAGCTGATCTGTAATAGTTCTCGCAACCATGTCTCAAAGAAAGAGACCAGATTAGCATCTTTGCAACCTTCAGAAAGCCCAACGACATGGATATTACACTGGCAAGATCTATTTTCCAGAACTTCAATCTTATCCAGTGCAGCCTACAATTTCTTCTCAACTTCAGAAAGTTGAGTGACATGGGATGCTGCAAAATCCTCAGGCTCAGAACATGTCTGGGTTCTGTGATCAGGGTATATGACTGGGTAAGTTTAGCTGACCAGGCGTTCAGATATGGATCAGTTATAGATCAATTTTTATGGATCAATAATGGATCAATTTTCTTGTAAAATGAAGTAGTAATTCAGTAATCCAGGAGTCATTCTTTCCACCAGACTGTCGGCGTCCACTTGACCTGAAGGACGCGGTGAACTGCTGGCCATGTTGGCCTCAGAATCCTGGAGGACTGACCTTCTCCAAACTTAGCAGATTGTGAAACCAGTGTTCCTTTTCTTTGAGTCCCAGGCATTCTGCGATGGAAACGAGTCGTAGTATTAGGTCACTTGTTCACTGCGAAAACTGCTAAGTGAGCCAAGGGAACAGAAGCCAAGAGCTGCTACTCTGCCATTAGTGTCACATGACTCTCATTGGTTTTGTTTGATAGGTGCTAGTGCACCGTTTGGCATAAGCAACGCCTTAAAAAGCACATAGAAGAAGACAGGACACATGTACACAATACTGAAGTAGTTACCTGTAGTGCAGCCATTGCAGCACCTGAGGCCACTGGATCACAAATGAAAACGCGTTTAAGTCTGGAAGAATTTTGGCCCTTAATGGCCACTGTCCATTTCAAGTTGTAGTTGGAATTTGAAATAATTTATATGCCCATTTTTACAACTGGATGTCAGCAATCCTTACAGATAGTACATTTTCATTTTCTGCCTCTCAAATTCCTGAACATAGCACATACCATCTGAGTTTTGGCCAAATCTGCAAATTTTGCAAAAGTTTGAGCCCAATAAAGATACAAAAATCACATGTTTAAAAGGTGTATGTAATCACTGACTCAACTGCTTGTTCATAGATGTTATAGAAGTTCACCTTCCTTCATTTGAAGGAAGTTATTTTCTACAAAAGTCATGTTGCATTGCTTTGGGATGATCACAGTTTTTGTGAACACAGCTTTAGTCTGGTGGCGCCAGACTCTATCTGAACTGCTTCAGCACATCATCACTGTGACTACACTGTATGACTCCACACATCCACTCATTTTAATACAAAGTGAGTCAGCTGGAGAGTCCACTCCAGGTTCCCTTACGCAGCATGTCCCTGACATCCACAATCTCTCTGTACCTCCTAATTAGCACCCGATGAGCACATCTAAGCTCAGCTCCGCTCTACATCTCTGTAGAGATAACACTATCCTGACATCTACCTTCTCCCCCTTTGGCTCTCTTTTGTCTGCTCACCATGTTGCGAGCACCGAGCGCGAGCAGAGCTCAATATAACGTGTTGGAAGATAAAGGAACTGACTCCCTGCCATGCCGAATCTATCCAGAACGCTGTTACGGTGCCATGGCAACAGATGAAGACGTGCAGACCTCGCTGGGTGGGTGCACCACTGGTTTGCTCATCTTCTGTGCTAGACTGACTGGCAAGAAAGCTCCATGGGGCTGCTATGGCAACAGACTGATCATATGCAAGGGGGTGAGAAAGGATGGGGGTGTTGGCTGCCACGGTAACATGGGAGCCAAGTCGTCAGTTTTCCTCTGAGTTACAGGAAATCAGATTGACTTTGATGGGGGCTTGACCTTGGGCTGAATTTCCAGCATTTGTTTGGATCTGAAGGATTTTTGACATGATTTAAACTGATGTTTTAGTTTAGTTTACAATTTGGGTTGTTGAAACTACAAAAAACAAAAACAAAACAAACAAAAAAAAACCCTACAACAACTAAACTAAAGGATGCAATATACCAGCCAAACACCAAAGTAGGTTATCCACTTGTGGGTTGACACTAAATTTGCAACTTCTAAAATATGTAGTCTGAATCCACTAAAATATGTATGTCTTTGCCCAGGAATGCAGTTTCTCCAGCCTTTGCATATCCAGCCTCTAACCATGATTACTACAGCACCAGCAGATGCAGCAGGCTGACACTGCAATCATATCAAACTGTCAGAGGTAATAGGAAGAGTCACCGGAGAAGAGACATCCTAGCCTCTTCGGTCTGCTTTCCATATGCATGAAAATGCAGAAATATGAGTAATAGATTTGCCTCAAATGTAAGAGTTTGACATGGGTGCTTTTTGTATGTTGAGCTTGTCTGCTGATTGACTGATTGCTTACTGCCCCTTATCCAGCTAAATGAGAGGGTTACCACCAATAGTCAAAAGTCTGTGGAATTATTGGATGTTGCCTCAAAACTGCTGCATCATTCACCAAAAGCATGGCAAGGATTTCAGCGTGACTAGAAGCTTTTAAATGGCAGAAAGCACACAGCATGAAATTTGGCCAAATTCAGATCACATTTGTGCTAGATGACATTTGCACTGTAAGGCAACCTTGTTGGTTTTCAAAACATGCAGGATGGAAAGTCAAAAGAGGACAAGTGAGCTGGTTGTCCTTTCCTGCTCTCCCGAAGATATACGGAGAAGTTGTTGCAGAAAAGCCAAGGAGGGAGAGCGGATGATGAAGAGATGATGGCATTTAGAAAAAAAGAAGGAAATAATCCAGTCCCTGCAGATAGAAACAGGCTGTTGTGGCCCAGTTTGCTTCATCTACCCTTTGACCTGTTTGTGAATCTGCACTTATGTGTGTGAGACTCTGCTGTGATGCATATGGTATCACTGGAGGCCTGCTTACCAGCATTTCGACGAGCATCTTGATGATGGGAAAATACACCACTTAATATTTTATCAGCAAATGCAGTGATTAATTTTTCATTGGCTTATTCATTACAGTTACATCAGTCCACAAGGACTCACAGTGAGAAATGATGTCCATAAATTTTGCATGCATGCAGAGAGGAGAAAAAGGCAATCATATATGCCAGTAATATCTACATCTATCCATCTGTATACATTTAAGATGGCAAACATTTTGTTTCTGATGCGCTCATTTTACAATGAAACGTGTTATTTCTACGTTTTAATTAATTTTGTTAAAATGCTTCTTTGTGAGTTTTGTCTTCCACATGAATAGATTTTGAGAACATAAGCAGAGATTAAAAGTGAGGTCTGTGGGAGAGTGAAGACTTCTCTGTCAGTTTAGACTTCAGCTGATCGTGTGTAGCTCTGTTTCTTGCTCTACAACGCCATCTTCTGGACAATTAATGTAACAAACAAAGAAATCTAATTAATCTGCAGGAGTCTTACTTTTGACTTTTACTTGATGTTTAAAAATATGTTCAATTGTAATTAGAGGTATTTTGTAGAATCCCTTTATTTAATTTATCTTGGTTTATTTTGTTGCACCTCTTTGGTTTTGCACCTGCGTGGCTGTTTGTTTTTAATTTGTGTGGTAACTGGCCATTTTTATTTATTCTTGTCATTTTGAGTCTTCTTTCTGCCATTTTAAGCCTCTCAATAGTTGTTTTTGGAAATTTCTTTATTTGTATTTGTGGTGGAATTTCTTGGTTTTGAATTTATGTGCTCATTTTGAACATACTTATAGTCATTTTGGATTATTTTTTATATTGCGTATTTAGATGACTACTTTTAAAATTAATGTTTTAATTAAGATATTTTTTTAAATCTTATTAATGTCAGTTGTTTTCTCTTTTATTCTGTTATTGTTATTGATGCTCTATAGTTGTTTAAAGGCATGCAGTGGTAGTTTTCCATCTTCCTGCAGTTACTCTGTGGTGTTTTCAGCTTGTTTTCACAGGTATTTTTTTTTTATTTATTTTAAATCTACATCACCTTTTTTGTGTAGTAAATTAGGGTTTGACACTCCTTGAGGCTTTTTGTGTTTGGATGAGTTAATGCAGCCATTTCAGTGTGATTACAGTGTGATTGGTGGGCTTTTGGTGTTTATTTGGTGCCACTTTCAATTCTTTGTAGTTTTGCTCTGTGCTGTTGTTTTGGGTTGAATAACATTCTAATAGTTTTATATCTCTTTGAAAGTGTTTGTAGTAACTTAACTGACATTTGCTCTTGTGTTTTTTGTCTGTGGTGGTTATAAATTTAAACTCATGTTACATCAGCATAGTTTTGCATCTGTTTATACTGCAAAGATATGGTATCTTTGTCCGTGTTTAGTCCAGTTTCGGGGTTATGTTGTACTTTTATGTGGCAGTTCTCCATCCATGTGGTTGTTTTGTGTTTATTTGGTCATTTTAAGTATGTCTGTAGGTATTTAGTCTTTGGATTGCTTAAGTTTGTTTCTGGATGTTTAAAATGTATTTGTTTTGCATCCCTTTGGAATAATTCCACAATTTTCCACAATTTTTTTATTCTTTTCTTTTTGCATAATCTTGTGGATGTTTTGCAGGTTTTATCCTGTCTTGTTTTTGCTTTTAGTTGCTTTTACATTTCAGTCTAATTATAAATCTCTTAGTTTTCTCTTTTTCCTTCTTTGTTGTCTGTGTAGTGGAGGTTTTTTGTGTATATTCTTCTGCATCTTTGTGATGATTTTGATTACTGTGTTCATTTTGTGCCTCTTCTTGTGAGATTTGTATCTATTTTAAATTCTTTTGACCACTTTGATTGTAGTGATTTTGTTTTGTTACTACATTAATACATAACACATTATCGACTGCCTCCAAATTTACACTCCAGCGTGCTCTGAGGCCTGAGGGCCAGCTTGTGGTGCCTAAGATGAGACTTAAAACTAGAGGGGACGGGGCCTTCTCTGTAGTCGACCCCAGACTCTGGAACGCTCTGCCCCTCCATGCTTGATCTGTCCCCACAGAGAAGAGCTTTAAGTCTCGTCTAAAGACCCACTTTTATTCTCTGGCTTTTAACACAGAGTGAGTTGTGTGGTCCTCTGTGTCTTTTTATTTATTTAATCTTTTCACTTTTAATAATTCCGTTTATTTCATCTTTTTTCTTGTTTTTCTTGTTTTAATATTTTATTTATTTATTTTATCCTTTTATTTTATTTTATTTTATCTTTTCATTTTTTAATTAATTTCTTTTTTTTATTAATATAGTTGATTATTGTTAATTGTTATGTGCAGCACTTGTCATTGTTTTAAAATGTGCTTTGTAAATGAAGTGGATTGGATTATTTTGAATTTTATTTATTTAGTGTTTTGTATTTTGGCATCAAACCTACAATGTAAAGCTGTAGGACTGATGAACACCATAACCTCTGTTGAAAGATGTTTTTTCTTTCCAGTTCTTCCACGTCTTTCTCTTCTGGACATTAAAGACATATATTATCTCTGTCCAGAATACGAACCTCAGTATTTTAAATGTCAATAAATGTTTTCTTTGTCTTTTAAAAGCAGGCTGACTGATGAGTCTTGACACGAGGAGCTGGTGCTGTTGTGCTGTGGTGCGTTTAGGGAGTGGATGTTTTAGTATAAAGGTCTGCTCTCCTTATTGCACTGAACAGCATGTACAACCTATACCCCTTTGTGTTTGCATGAACCAGCATTTGTCTCAGTGTTGCTGCATCTGCAGAGAGTTCTTCAAGCTTCACTTTAACCAAAACTTTGTCTTGTTTTTCTTTTGCTGCTGTTAGAAGCTGCATTGTTCTTTTTAGACGTCTTAGTTGACTTTAACAAAGGATTATGTGGTTTCCTTTTCTTTTTTTTCTGCCTTTGAGGGAACATTTTCAGCCAAATGGTTGATGGCCACTGGTTCTTGTTCAAAAGAATATGAGTCAAATAGAAGGTTTTAGTATCTGATGGTTTCTGCTGTCCCTTGGTGTTCCATCTTCCCAAATGTGCACAACACAATCCAAGAAAGGAAGTTAGTTTTCTTTTAGATCCTCCTTTTTGAACTCAGTATCGCTGTTCCGAAAGTTGTTGATTAGTTGAAGGCTCTACTTCTCCAGCTACATGTCTACATGTGAGCACTGAAGTAGCTTCAGTGCTCTACTTTCTTCTCTTCAATATAGAGATTAACCACGGATAGTAAAACAGAAGAACTTCTGGTCATTTTATAACCACACATGAGCTACACCACAAATATTAACTTGACACCTGTCAGTTAGAGATGAGGAGGCTTTTTGAGAGGTGAAACATGAACAACAGCAAAATAAAAAAGAACTTAAGAACACCAATGTGCAGGTAAATGATGGGTAAACTTAAGGGTTGTCATCTCATGAGTGAATTTTTCAATATTCTCTTCTATAATATGATGATATAATACGAAAGTCTGTTCCAGTGCTGTATATATATTACTTGACGGCATATGTTTGTGAGTCCATGTTGTCCCTCTGGATGCAAACACAGGGAACATCTGCTGTGGACTCTCTGAGCAGCTCAGCTCCTATCCAGGCTCAGCAGCTGGAGCAGCTCCCAGTCCTCCATCTCACTCTGACTCATCAGCGCCCCCAGACAACACAAGCGAACACAGGAATAATTCAGCAGCAATAAAATATGAAACCGACTCAGATGCCACGGCGCCTGTAGCTCTGACCAGCTGGAACATCCTGTGATGGGAAAAGATGAGACCACGAGCTTCCATCAAGATGTGCCAAAGATTCCTTCCTTCTCAGTAGAGAGTTTTTGAGGTGCTGCCACAGCCTGCAGAGAGAAACTAGTAAATATGGAGCAAAGAAAAGTCAAATAATCCAGTTTTTAGAAATTCGGATGTTGTTTTGTTTCTGTATTTTTGATCTGTTATATTAGATGGAGGAGACACAGAAATGATGTATTTTGATATTGTGAGCTCATCTCAGTCCAAGGCCGTGTATCCAGGACTCATAACAGCAGTATTACCAAGAGATGCATAGCATTTGCATAAAATATGCTCAATTATAACAAGCTGAATTGGTGCAATGAAAATAAAGCTGAAATCTTACTTTAGAGGAGCAGAGTCAGTAAAGTACCAGGGCACCAACCGGAAAAGCATTATTCCTGACCTCTTCTGGTTCAGTGGTTCTGAAACTGGGGGTCCCAAGTTAATTTCACAAGGTTGTCATTGTAAAGAAAATATATAAGCAATAATATAGTTGTAACACTGACCATGATCTCAGGTTGTAGCACTACATCTCAGCAGGGAGAGTAAGACTTCAACTAATTATTAGGAAATTTCGTATTCGGTGAATTTACACGTCTGTTTGGCAATGAATAATCTAACTACCTCCCCCTTTTCAGCTGAATCGTGATTTCTAAAGCACTGAGAAAGCTGTTAGTCAGAGGTGCCAGTCAAACTGTTTTATGTGAGCAGTGTTGTTCCATTTCTGCCTTTGTTCAAATAAGAGACATGAAGCTTCTTTTTTAACAGTTAACAGAGAAAGTTTTCAGACTCTTAAGTTTTCTCTTTAAAAAAAGGACATTTTGACTCAGCATGGACTCAAGGTGTTTTGCACAATTCTCATGATGAAGCTGATTTTTTGGAGTATTTATTTATTTATTTTCATAAAAAAAACTGAAAGAGTTGCATTTAGATGCATTTAAATTGTTAATTATTAAACTTGTGGTGGAGTTCTGGTGCCACCTATTTCGATCGATTGTCCTCTTCTTCAGCTTGACTTCAAGTCACAGATCTGAGGCAGGATGAGAAAAAAACTGAAGTATACAAGATGTTCAAAAGCCTCCATCAAATTAAAATGGGAAAAGTCTGAAACCATGAAGCTTTGTTTGCCCAGGCAAACTTAGTAATCTAGAAAGAAGGACCTTGGCCAGGTAAACAGGTAAACTTACAAGCCAATGTTCTTCTTCCTTTAAGAAGATGGACAGACCTCGTCCACACGGAAGCAATCATCAAACAAACAGGAAATTCTTGGAATTGTATAAAGATAAATAAAGATAAGGATTGAACTATTTAGGAACTATTTATAGAGGAAAACAAGCGTTGAGAAGGACCACACTAATACCATTACTATAGTAACACATGGTGATCATTGTGTTAGTGTTTTGTATTTTGTTTTTTTGTTTTTTTTGCCAAACAGACAGACATGTCAGGTGAATGCAGAAAATTTTACAGCAACCAAACAGAAAAACTTATCAACTGTGAAACGTCCACATTAAAAATCTACATTTTAACAGGATAATGACCTGAAGCATCTGGAGCATTTTTTAAAAGTTTTGAAATGATCAATAATAATCTGGAGCTGAACTTAGTAAGGCATATCTGGAAATACGCTGTTGCTCCACATCGTCCAGCTTAAACGCTTCTATCAAAGAGAATGGTAGAAACATTCAAAGTAAAGATATTCAGCCTGATGATTTTAAGAAGACCATTTTTTCAAGTTGCAGGGCCTGAATGCTAATATAAATAATAATACTTATATGTGATTTTGTTTGGCTTTGTTTTTGTGGTGTGTAGTTTTTGTTTGTAGCGCTGTAAAAAAAAAAAAAGTTAAGTGAACTTTAAAAAGTAAGGTAACCAGCTGCAAAGATTTTTCAATAAACTTAACTGAGGGATTCTGGTGTTGTGAGAAACCAATTTAAGAGGGTAACACAAAGTAAAATCTTAAATTTACCTAGGATAGTTATTCAGGTCTACTCTTGTTTTTGAGCTGAAAAAAAAACTAATGTTAAGTTGAAAATATCACTGAAAAGGTTGAGGCAACTTTCATTGCCCAAACTTGATTGTACGAGTAAATTTGAATAGTCTCGAGTCTCAGAGAGACAAACAGTGACTCACATGCAACAAACACTCCTCACACACAAAGGCCGAGGCTTTAACTAGGAGCTTTCTCCCAGTGAGGCATTAATGCTAACCGCCACACCACCATGCAGCCTAGGGGGGTCATTACTGAAGAATTTTTTTATTTATGAAGAACAATAAAACATTTCCATTACAAGATCATTGCAGGCTACTGTGTTTCAAACTGTCCTCAGGAAAGTTCAGGTAAGTTTAGAGTATATGTCAGGCAAACCTGTACCCAAAGGGGTATTTGAATGATTCATTACAGACTTAATGGGCTGTGCAGTGATGTGGTGGTTAGTACTGTTGCCTCACGGCAAACTACTGGTTCGAGCCTTGGCCTTTCTGTGTGAATGATTGTTTGTCTCTCTGTGTTGGCCCTGGGATGGATTGGCAACCTGGCTCTTGCCTAGAAGCTGCTGGGATAGACTCCAGCTCTCTGTGAACCTGCACTGGAGTAAATGAGTATAGATAGAATACAGACTTCCCAACTAAAGAGTAGCCGAGATAAATTGAAAAAGTAAAGCAACCAGCTCTAAAGGAATCATAAATCATGTGTTAATGTACTTTGTAAATCAAAATCAAAATTTCATTGGACAAACCTAAGACAACTATTCAGATTCATTCATGAAATTAGGTTGAGGTGACTTGTGAATGTTACATAAAAGTTACCGCAACTGCTTTCGAGTTATTTTTAACTCAGCTCAAAGACAAGACTTGAATAGTTTTCCTAATTTTAATATTCTACTTTGAGTTGCGCTCTTAATTTAATTTAAGTTGAGTTTACTTTAAAAAGCTTTGCAGCTTTTTACCACTTTTTTTTTTACAGTGTAGTTTGAATCTTTTGGACTTCTGAACTTTAGTCAGAACGTTTGTCATGATTTCCTGTCATGATGTGATCAACTTTATTATCAGCTGCCAGTTGGATATAATGAAAGCCTAAAAAATAATCTACAGAGGAAACTAAAGGAGGATTGCTTGCACCTCCCTCATTAGGAAACTCACGTGTCGCCTAAACGGTGGTTGGACTGGGAAGCAGCCACGAATCACATAACATGGGGAAGTAACAATGGCAGGTGTTAGGCATGGGTTTCATGTTCAACCAGTTCTTTGCAGAGATATTATAATATTCTCCCCAACAAACAAGAGAACTGAGAGTCATGTAACCCTCACAGCAAACTTGTTTCCTTAGAAAGAAATCCTAAATGTTTAATGCCATCAGAGACAGAAGACTCTAGGAACAGTTATTAGATCAAGGTAGAGATTCTCTCTTTCTAATCTGACATAATTCGCATGTAAACAATATACGGCAGTTATATACACACATATCAAACCTAAACACTAATAAAAAAAAAAAGATTTAGGAACGATTAATTCACCAAATAAAATATCCAGTCTGTACCAGAGGTGTCACTATACAATGGCATTGATGATAAAAGGAATTAAAAATGGATTTTGTGTGATAATATGATTTAATCTGAGATAATAATAATATTAAAATAATAAAAATCTAAATACTGTAGATTGGGACTTGACAGTTTTACAGTACAACTACTCTTAAATAAAGAAAAAAAACAATTAGATAATGGCAACAGATATCATTATAATACTCTCATTGAAAAGACGTCTGGCCAGAATAACTGCCTTGTAAAAATAGTTAAAACTGTTACCATAAAGTAAGGTGGGGTCACATTTTATAAAAGGGGCCAATAATCTCAAATGTCTATGTACAATTCTTGTTTTAATATTTCTATCCTTTTCACCAGCTCCTTATTATTTGTTGTTACAAAAAGCATGCTTTGCTTTGAAAGTGTGACATTTTTGGTAACGTTTTAGGGGGCATGGGGGCTGTAACCTGCAGCCTGCTTTTTAAAAACAAGTTTTACTAGAAATTATCCAATTTTTGGGGCTAATAATTAATTTTTTTTTTCATTTTGTAACAAATTTATTTACTCCTCAATGCTATTTATGCTAAAGATTATAAGAGAGTAGCATTTATTACAAAATACATCATGTATTTGTTAACATCAGATGTAATGAGCTGTTTTCCATTTACTTTTACTGGGTAGAGAGAACTCACAGTACAGGTAGGATTCAAGATGGACGCTGAATTAGCCATTGATAGGGAGCACATCACCGAGAAAATCTGCAAAAGTTCTGTGGTGTGTCTTAAACAAAGTTTGAACCTTCTTCAGGAATAAGTAGCCTTCACAAACAGTTATCCAGAAGGACATTTTCAAGGCTCTTTTTTGGATGGTTTTGCATTTTGTTCTATTCTCTGTCAAGATGATCCCACACTCTCTGGGATCTAGGGAGGTTTCATCAATCCATAAGACTTGTTGTAACTGATTTTCAGTCCAGTTCTTGTTTCATTCAGCATAACTCAGTTTTTTGCCCCCGTTTCCCTTCCTTAATAATGACTTTTTGACAGCCACTCCTCCATAGAGATTGTTTCTGACGATGCATAGGTGGATCAACAATTTCCCAAGGAAATAATTTTAAGATGCTCTTCATTTGCTGTTTTTTTTTCTTTTTTAGGATACCTACTTCTTTTTTTGCCCTTCAGTTATCCAGTTTCCTCAGATTTAGCTGATAAGATGTGCACACTGATACCAAGATTTCAGCTAATAGTGGTTTGGTGCAAAATGGCTATTATCTGTCTGTCAAACTGGGCTGTCTTTGGGATTTTCTGTGAACACAGTTAAAGAAATTAAAACAAATCATGTGTGACAGGCTGCTGGTAACTAATTGCAGAAAAATGCCATTTAAAATGATTACTTGTTTCAGCTATCTTTTATGTACAGAAACAACACTGGTTCATCTCTTTAGTTGGGTGCTTTGCTTTATGCTACTATGATTTATAGCTCAGTGTTAAGTGGCTTAATAAATAACCAACAAAACACAAACAAACAAACAAAGTCAGAGATCAGTACTAGACAGAAAACGATTGAAAAGCAGCCAAACCAAAAAAGAAAAACTCACTTAAAAAATATGGAGAGCTATTGATGAAAAAACACTTGAAAAAATTACAAAAAAAAAAAAAAAAAAAAAAAAAAAAGTCTGGTTTCTTGAAAAAAAAAAGAAAAAAAACGTATATATATAAATATGAGGGTGGCTCAAGACCTTAAACAATACTTTGTAAGACATCCTGAAATACTTATTAATCAATGTGCATCGTCTCCTTCGTGGATCACAACACATGTTTTTGTAACTTCTGGATTCAGGACAAACTTTACTTGTAAAATATCTGTTTAAAAGAAACTTTTTGAAGGGAGACATTTCTAAAAGTCAATATTCTTGATAATTTTAATTTAAGAAATTGCAGGATTTATAACAAATTTATAATTTAGCACTGACAACCGCCCCAAATCATCACCTCAGAGTTAACTGGAAAACAGCCTTGAAGAGACACATCATGTATTTCTGAGCTGCTGCGCTGGACAGCATCATGAAATCACGATGAATTATATCGAAGGGTGTTCATTAAAATAGTGACGACAGGCTCAAAAACAGCAGCGCCTGGTTTAAATGATGCAATTTATTTCAACAGCACATTATCAAAAATGAATGTGAAGTTGAATCAACACCCCTCTAAAAGCATTTAAAAAGGACCCTGAACATTAACAAAGAGGTAGCTGTAGCTAGATGCGGCAAACAAGCCAACCTGTTCTTATAAATAAGTTATTAAATCCACGACTTTGAAGCTAAACTGGGGACATTTTTTTGCAGGAGCTGTAGTGTCTGCAAAAATCATTACAGGCAAAAAACTTTATAGTTTTTAAAAATGTGTACTTATTTATTCATAGCAAAACAATAAAGTTTAAGGTTATAATTCTATGTCAGAGAATTAGGAAAACAGATTTTGAAACAATTTAACAGGACATTATCATTGTTATGTTCTTTATTATAAGATGTATCGTCTTTAAGATGCCCAGACCATAATGGCCTTTTAAAAAAAATACTTTAGACTTGAGTGTTAATATCATAATCTGTGCACATGAAGCAGGGAAATTTGTGTTTGGTGGATTATTTCTTAGTTGCACAATGCTTTTCGGCAATAAATCTTTTACCATTTTTCGAGAAGATTTGGTAAGTTGTTAATGGGTGTATCCCACATTCTCAACTCTGCTGCTCATCCCACAAATATACTTTCCTTACAAACATGGTACCATTTAAATGAGAAATAAACAGGCTTTCCAACAAAAAAATCTATTTTTTTTTTCAAAATTTAGGTATATTTAAGTTTTAATCATAAAATCTTTACTAAACTATGTATGCTACCTCACTGGTATTGTTGCTAACTTCAGTATCAGAGCAGCTCTTCAAAAAATGACTATTTTTTATTAGACAAAAATACTTTCAACTAAAATAACTAATAATCTGTTGACTGTTTAATTCATGCTGAGCTCCACCAGATGTCACCCTTATTCCATCTTTTCTACTGAAACACGCGACACAAAGCAATAACCCAATGTTTATATTGTAGATACATTTATATATCTTTTATTCTTTACAATGGATTTTCTCTTATACAAGATGACCCCCCCCCCTCCAAAAAAAAAAAAAAAAAATCATACACTACAATCAACAAACCAAACCTATAGAACATATGATTGTCACTTACTGCAAGTCACAAAAAAAGTACATACTGTGAATAAATAATCTACAGAAATATGTACAATATGCACAACAAGAATTCAATGGAAGTGCAAATAAAGCTTTGGATCCCTGTATAGGAAAAAAGGTAAGCAGATGTAGACTGAGCCAGCTGTCCCCAACATGAAGCAGTAGTCTTTGAAAAGTCAGAAATTTAGAAGACATTTAATAACATTTAAGCTTTGAGCTCAGTGGGTTGAGTGAAACAGAAATCAGAGAATAAAATGAACACATTACATTATGTACAGCGTATCACATTCCACTGAAAACTGGAGTATTTAATGCTTGTTGTCCAGTGAGAATCAAGGCAGCAACCACAGGACAACAGGCAGCTGAGAGTAAGAGAAATAAAGTGAGAAGGATCCAGAGAGGAGGCGACCCACTGCAGAGGAAATGAAATAACTCGCTGTGCTCCTGCTGACTTCCTTCAGCCAGGACTGACAGAAACAGGCTGCGATATTTACACTGTACAACTCTTCTGCCTTTCCCATCAAGACCACAAAGAAGGAGGAGAGCTGGTCAAAGGAACTGCAAGTATGGTCGTGTGTGTACCTCGCTCCTGTTGGATTGGTAACACACACTATTTTAGCATAATGCACAAATGTGAGCTGCAGTCATCTATAATGTTCCAGACTTTGTATTTCCAGGTCCATGTTATCCAGAGTTCAAGTACTCCAGCGCTACTTCATAGCAGAACTTGTACTGGTCCTGGGAGATGAGAGGAAACACAAACATTAGTGTGATGTGAAGTCTAAAGTCATGTTAAGAAGGCAAAATGTGTGTAATCTGGATTCCAATGTCCTGTAGCACAGGTCATGACGAAATACCTACAAATCCATGGCCATCGCATTACTTTTTAAAAGAGGAACTCAAGCTCTGACAGGGTTGAATGGGTTATGTTGCAGTTGGTGGCATGATGGCAACAAATTTAGGAAACTAAAGTTACACCATTTGTAAAAAAGACCTGAAAACGAAAAGCAAATGGGCTCTACAGCAGGGTGGCGATGATAAAATCACTCTAACATCCACAAGAGAATGCCTCAAGAGGCCCAAGATGGATATTTTGGTACAAACCTATCATACCCCTCAATTTGCCCAACAAAGAAAATCTCCAACAAATTTCATTCATTCAGCTTGTCTACAAGTCTTTTGGAGTAAGAATGGGTGAAATCTGTCTAAAAGAAAATGGAAAGCCTCTTAGTTGATCACCACGTTTACAACTTGTACTGCTTATTGGTGGGGGCATTACTAACAGCTTTAGGGGCCATTTCCACTTCTACCACCCTGCCTTGCTGTGTACTGAATCAAAGTCACAATCACATTATTTACTTAAATTCACCAAGTGCATTTCTCACATTTCCACTTTCAGAGAATTTGAGTAAAATTCAGCTGACCTGAATGTGCTGAGCTTTTTACTTTTCATTCTTCTCTGTTGCCTTGACGAATGCCTGACCATACTGTGCTGCTTTGTAGAACAATTCCAAACTTTTTTAGCCTCAATGTATTTTTTAATTGGGGCTAACTTTGACAACATTATAATATATTTCCAACATAATTAGTACAACAAAAAAATCTCTGTCTTCAATGATGATGATGTCTTTAATGATGAATTAATGATGACTTCAGCCTTCAAGGTAGGGTAGATGTTTTCCAGGAGCATTATTTACTATATTGCTTAAAATACCCTTCACACCCCAACTGCAGCCAGTTAATTAAATGCTCTATCACAAAAATAAAAAAGAGTCTCTTGTGAAATGGACAGGACTGAAAAAACACCATCCAATCATTTTAACTGGCCTGTTCTAAAAGAAAGGTTGGTGATATGTCTGTCACACTCAACTGCCATTTGTCCCTCCCTTCTCAGAAGGTGTCTATCTTGGTGTTGACTTTATTGTACAAAAGAAAAAGACAAACCTGGGTTCAGCCTATTTTACAAACAAGGAAACAGCACAGTGAATATCATCATTTGATGGCAGACCTCAAGGCTGATCCAGATAAATCCAGGACCTACATTCAGACAAATTCCCCCCTGGTGCCCTGCGGCTGCCTTTTACTTTACATCTCTTATCACGGCTGTCTAGCCTGCTCTCATTGGTCAGTAAACGAAGCCCCTCGCTGTTTGGTTGTAGTGCCATGCAACAGAGACACAAATTGAACATTTTTCTATTTTCTTGTGTCGCAAGCCCCATGTGCATGTCTACATTTCATGCAACATTTCACATGCACGAATGTTGCCTGTCGCTTTGCTGGAGGGCAGCAATTTTCTCCTCATCACGCAAGTTCCATAGGAAATGAATGGAGAAGGAGCGACGTCCTCCCGTGTGTTAAGCCCATAAGATGATTGGATCGTGTCTAAGTAGGTGCAGGATTAATCTTTATAGAATCTAAGTTCTTAGTTGTATGACTGACTGTGTGTACCTGAATAATCTGAAGAAGGCTCTGTGCCAAAATGTGTAAATCTGAGCACTTTTCCTTAACTTAAAAACTTAGATTTGTTTTTTTTTTTGCTCTTGGAATATACACTCACTAGCCACTTTATTAGGTACACCCTATTAATGCTGGGTTGGACCCCATTGTACCTTAATGGCACAGATTCAACAAGGTCTTGGAAACTTTCCTCAGAGATCTTGGTCCATAGAATTGATGGCATCACGCAGATGCTGCATACATAGCGGTGGTGTTTAAGAGATGCTCAGTTGCTACACAGGGGCCCAAAGTGTGTCAAGAAAACATCCTCTACATCAGTACACCACCATCAGTCTAAATTGTTGATACAAGGCAGGATGGATTCCTCTTTTTGTATAGCCAGATTCTGTCTGCACAATCTGAATGTCACACCTACAATCAAGACTCATCAGACCAGGAAATGTTTTTCCAATCTTCTACTGTCCAGTTTTGATGAGTCTGTGTATAGCTTCAGTTTCCTGTTCTTAGTTGAAGAAATGGTGCACGGTGTTGTCTTCTGCTGCTATAGGCCATCTGCTTTAATGTTTGACATGTTACACATTCAGTGATGGTTACTGTTGTTTTCTATCATCTGGAACCAGTTAGCTCATTCTCCTCTGACATCAACAGAACATTTTGGTCCAGACAACTGTCATGCTGGATATTTTCTGTCTCTGTAAACCCTAGAAATGGCTGTGTCATACAATCCCTGTAGATCAGCAGTTTCTGAAATGCCCTGAACCAGCCTGTCTGGTACCAACAACCATGCCACATTCAAAGTCACTTTATAGTCATATTGGGTATAACACTGCACTGAAGATTTCATTGATGAAGTGCAACAACTTCCTCTTGACTTTCATCCTTTTTATAAGCTCAGATCAAATCAAACTTAAAGTGAGAAAAGGTTGCATCAGGTTCAAGAAATATATACGAGTATACACTGCATCTGGATTTAGCGGGTTGATAATGTAGCTTGTGGTGATCACCCTATAGATTTAAAGCTGATGGATTTAGGTAATGGTGGGGAAGAAAATGTTTCAAATTTATTAGTAAGGAAGTGACAAAAATATGTTGCTGACATTACAGGACAGGATTCATCATTTGTCTACAAAAGGTCTGCACATTTCATTCCTCTGCGTTTTCATTGCTTAAAGAAGATGCCTTTAAAATAAATAGTGCTGATCATACTAGAATCTTAAAACAATTCATCTAAAATCTATAAAGGTGACTTTTTTTATTTTTTAGTTCCATTAAAGAGTTTAGATGTTGCAGTGCTCCTCACCAGCAGGTCCACCATGTTGGGTTTGTTGTTCCTCAGTGTTTTGACGGCGTGGAAAACATCTACGGAGCGCTGGTGCTGAAGCATCTCACACACAATGCTGATGGCACAAAATGTCCCACTGCGGCCGCCTCCATTCCTGCAGTTGTGACACATGAATCAAACAGTAGAAAATTAAACACAAGTTTAGGTGAGTTTTGTGGATTTTTGTTTTAACGATAAGTGCTAGTGTTGACTATGAAGCTGACAGAAGTCAGAGGAGATTGTTGCAGTAGTGCTTTTCAGCCAGTAGGTGGAGATGTTTCATTTTTAATACCAGCAGTGATCGACGCTCCTGCTGTACTTTGGGTTGAGGAAACTTACAGACAGTGGACAACAGTGCGTCCCTCGCCTCCGTCATATTCTTCCTGCCACTTATCCACCTGTCGAATGAGCTTGAGGAAGGAGCGTTTGGACATGGGCGTGTCTCTGTACATGGGCCAGCCAAGGAACTGGAACTGCTGCACCATCCGGTAACCATCCTGAGGCTGAAGGGCAAAGACAAATCAGATGTTTCATGTTAGCGCACATTTAGAAGGGAGGGTTAATCGGTGCTGTGCACAGATGCAATTAGACTGCATAGATGGAAGGTGGAGCTAAGCCTGGCTGAAGCTGGACAGAGATGGATAAAGAGTCACTCAGGAGATGAACGTAGAGATATGACAGCTTGATGGATGCACACAGCTGCTTCTGGAGACAGACAGTAAAACAGTCTACAATACAGACGCTCAGACATGTCGATCAATAACACTTGTCGGTGATCATGTGTGATTAGACTGCATTGCACTTAACATGCGGCTGCAGGCCAGAGGATGATACAGCATGTTAATATGAGGACCTGAGAGCTGGCTGTATGGATAAAGAGCTGACGCAGGTGGCTGCAGGTGGTTCCAGGAAGGGTCAGGACCCCTTCTGTTCTCTGAGATGGCTTAGCTTCACGTTACCAACATAAAAGCTGCTGTGTTAGGAAAGTTGAAATTTTTTTGGTTTTAAGATGTCAGTCATCAAAATTCCTTCATATACTTTACAGCCAATCCAAAAAACCCCATGAAAGATAAAAGAGCTGCAACAGACATGCATTTTCTTCATGGATATTCATTTATTTTTAATGAAAAGTGAATTAATTGATGTCTTCTGTGTTTTTAAAGTGATTCAACCAATATCATATAACCAGAAACAATAATTTAAACTGGGGTTTGACCTAAAAATGCAGGTAACAAGTATACTTTGATTTTCAGTGAGGATTGCAAGCTACAAAAAGATGGGGACTGGTGATTTAGGACTATGATTGCCTATGTTTTTTTTTACTTTTGTACCATTAAATTGTCACAGGCTCTAATCACAGGCTGTGGAGGAACACCACTGATCTCTGAACATGGATGTGTGTTTTTTTTTTTTATTTATTTATTTTTTAAACTTGCTGTTTTCAATTTTGAATTGAGAGTGTGTTTATTTTTTATTGTAAATTTGGTGAAATAACCTTTTAAAGACTCACCTAAATTAATGGGAAATTTTAATTTCTCTCTTTTTGATCACAGGTTAAACTTTCTCACACTGTCTGAAGCATTTGCAGCAATCACACCTCGGTCCAATCACCGGTGCAGAGGTGTACTTAAAGAAAAGAATGACTCTGCTTCTGCACAGCTTGAACGTGCATGCTGGTGTAAGAGTGGGAAGTGTGAGGTTACAGGAGAAATTGGCTGTTGTGATCACCATGGAGAAGACAAACAAGTTTAAAAAAAAAAAAAAAAAAGTTATTCATTCCCTTTTCAAGCATGACCCTCCTGTGTTACCGTACCCGAGTTGCGTTGTAGATCCGAAATATTCTGCTGATAATGTCCTCCTCCAAATCGGCAGAGACAAACTCCACCTGGATGGGCCCATGGCGGTGGACTCCATTTTCTGGCCAGTACTGTGGACACAGCTAAACAGAAAAGGCATGTGCACACACATGCACAGACATTCACACACCCAGATTTACAGGCACATTAACACACAGACAAAAACAAAAATAAACACACAACACGGAAGATGATTTATTAGTTTTAGATCCAAACTACAACAGACAAAAGGAAAATAATAAAAAGTTGATCAAAGGTTGCCTGGATTAGGTTGCTTTTGTTGGTTGTATAACATACTGTTTTATTTCACCTACCAGTTTCAGATGAAAAATTTACCAGGAAAATCATTTATTCTTTAAACTGACCCTAAAAATATTCCCAGACATTACAGAAGTTAATATAATCTCCAGTGTTTAATATATAGAGCACCACTTTATACATAAATATCACACTGACAACTTTAACCTGACATAATTTCAATAAATAAACATAGCTGCACTTTAACTCTGTGTTACAAACACATTAACAGACAGAAAGATAGCAGGAAGCTGCTCTGATTTGATTCACCAACATCATGTGAGGAATGAAGGACGCTCAGGATCATATCAGCATCAGCCAGCTCACTTAAAAAAACACTGTGCTGTAACTCCAAATACTTCATGTGAAACTTGCTCGGTGATCCAAAAACACAAAATTTACTGACATTGAAAGCAGGACATTTTAACCAATAATTCAATATGTTTCTGTAGATCATCAGTCATCCAAGTAATGTTTAAAGAAAAGGCATCAAGGACTTTTTTTTAGGTTCTTAAAAACATTTCACTTTTTACCCATCTGAGGATGGTAAGATGGACGTGCAGTGGTAGTCCAGCACCAAATATAAATGACTTTATTATAATTATATAAGTAATTATAAAGTCATTTATAAAATAAAAACCTGAAAAGGCATAAAATCTGATAAAATGCATGCAGACTCAAACAAAAGCTAATCCGTCTCATGACCCAATAAAAATGTGGGAAAACTCTGCGTGGTTTCCTTTTATTCTGTCTGTAGTTTGGGTAGGAGGATGTGTTACCACCAGCCAATTTAAAATCAATATCTCCTCCCTACACAGCCATTATGTGTCTTATATGTACTTCAAGCAATCAGATTAAATACGTGTGAATCTTTTGAGAATTCAGGTGCTTTAAATTGTGAGATTTTTGGTTTTATTTTACATAAGATTTCTGGATTTTTTTTGCATTTGCTATATGGCCAAATGAAGAGTATTTAAAAATGGACTCTACAGTACTCTGAAACATATAACATTGCTAAATTGAAATGCCATTTGCTTACAATAGCAATAATTAATTGTTGCTAATCAAGAGCATCAAGCAGCAGTCATTAATAATGCTACTGGCTGCTCTGACAGCAGATTTGAAAGTATAAAGGAACATAGCTCCCTGGATAGAGCTTCAAAAAAGCAGCGAAATCTTCCCTATTTCTGCTCCTCAGGTGAGAAAGCCCAGTTGAGAACATGCACCTGTGAATCACATCGCCGGCCTCACAGATTTAAATCACAGAAGTGGAAGTGTACACACAGATGGACACGTTCTACAATGACAGACATTCCTTCCTGCAGAGTCATGAGCAAATGAGAGGAAAAAAAACAAAAAAAACACAACCTCAGAAGAATGCAAATAACACGTCTGAAAACCTGAACACAGAAGGACGCACTCACTTTCTCTAAACACACAAACCACAAACACGTATGCACTAAGTGTGGCAGCTTAAGCACCACTTCTGCGCTTCCTTTGAGAGCCTGTCAAAACTTGACAAATTCAACAGATGCAAAAACAAAGATGTTGATGGAAACTGTGGCAAACCTCCTCCTCTCTTGCCTCCATCTACACCCCCTGCCTCCTTTCCCACCTGTGCTGCTTTCTTGGCTGGTTGATAGGTCGGCTACAGTGAGAATATTGAATGAAAGGCCCTTTCTATCCAGCCAGTCAGTCAGTCACTGAGGGAAAGGGGATTTGGATGGGGAGAGCTGCCTGGCTTCAGGCTTTGATCCCTGGGTGTTATGACAGAGCCGCGGGCTGAGAAATCTGGAGAGCCTCTTCTACAGGCTTCCCTCCATTTTCATTGCATCTTCTCTGCAGCAACTTCATTCCACACATATACAAATATACTGTTCCTAACACAGATACATTCGTGTGTGTTTTTTTCTCCCTGGGTTTTTACATCACTTCAGATAAACAAAACTGCTTCATGCGTCATCAGCTTGTAAGTCAAGTTCCTGCAAAATTACTCAAGGATGATTGTGTGTTGCTTGAATCTAAGCCTGTGTATCAGGTCGAGTTTACCTGGGCTGGGTCCACATCATTCAGCATCACTATGGACGTGCAGTGGTAGTCCAGCACCAATCTCCAAAAATCCTTCACTGTGTTTGGTAGCGGGTGCTGGGTCACAATGAATGCAGAAGGTTGCTTGTAACTCTGGAGGTGGATGAAGAAGTAAAAAATTAATTGCTTACACTTTTTGCATAATGTATAGCAAGAACGCCAATTCATCCAGAATAAACAATAACCATTTCTAAAAATAAAAGTCCATCCTCTAACCTGTCTATTTATGAGAGATGTTACCTAATAGAGAGCCCTTGTCTATGGAAATTACTTTGGTTCTGTGCACTTTTAATGTGGTTTCTGGCTTTTGTGGTGAGACAATCCTGTACCAAAAGGTCACCTGCTCTATTCAGACAAGAGCCAAAAAGTTCATCAGTGAACACAAGATGTTCTGAGTTAGGTCTATTTTCATTTAATAATACCCCAAAATATTTCTATACATTGCATTTTGTCTTTATGTTATGTCCATTAATGAGTGTTTAATATTGTACAATACAGTGAATGAATAAGGATTTGCACATTTCTTTCATGTTAAAGAAGTCAAGCATTCAGATCTGAATGCTTGACATTTAGAATATAAAATGTGCTCATAAAAAATGGAAATCTTAACATCTGACATTCCTACAGCTTGTTGGCATAATATTGTATCTGTCCTTTTGCTAGGTGGCTGAGAAGAAGTACTTAAAATACTCCCAGCGTTTCAGCATCCGTCACACAATATTAACCTGAATAGACTGTGGGTTTTACTATCATGTACAAATGCTATGTATCTGCCTCTACACTAGTGATAAGTGTTTGACAGAAAAAGCAACATGTGGGAAAGTTTCAGTTGCATGCAGATGCAGCAGGAATTTCCGGCTTTGTCTCGTCAATTTACTACTGAAACTAATGCAATTAGCATGAATCATGTAAAGAAACCAGTAAACAGACCAAACATCTGTAATGTTTAACGCTTACATCCATGAGGGCGGCATTGATGTAATTGGAGCTCTCCCCGTCGATGGTGATCAGAAAGGGGAGACAACGGTCCGGAGGCAGGACGTCCATGCACCGGTTCTTCTCGTGGTTCCGAGGCAGCAGGGCGATGCTGCAGTCCTCCACCCGCAGCGTGGGAGTCACCATGTTCAGAGTCTGGCGGGATGAGGCAGATTACATGCTGTCATACCGAAGCAGGAAGGTATGCACTTTGAGTCTTGAGTGTGCTAATTATCTCCCACTATGGTAATTAACAATGCAATTCTTTAATCACATTAGTTACATTAGCGATCGCTCTGACTCCCCTGATGTGACTGTGATGAAACTTAGGGGGACGATGCATCTCATACAACACTGATTGGTCCAAAGAGGGTTCCTACTCTTACAGATTAATGCGAGGGAATACATTTGCGACTGATTAGCTCAGAGGGAGACCGTGCCATTCATTAAAATTCAACATGTTTACTGTTGGTTTCAACTTATTCTGCATTTGAGAAAATATTTTTCAAGACATGTTTAAAGATCTTGTTATAATAAATGTATTCTCACCCTAAATTCCTCCTTAATGGGGCTGGAGTTGGTCTGTGGGTCCAGCCGGTTCATGTCGTAGTAGACGGAGCGGAGCTGGCTGGCAGGGATGGTGGTGTCGCCACAAAGACATGCCTCCAAAATAGCATCGTGGATAAAGACATACTGCTCCTGAAAGAAACAGCATCCTCATTGCGAATCTGTCAGACGTCTTAGACCTCTAAACAGATTTGCTGAAAACACAAATTTGAGTGTTTTTGTTTTCACCAGCAGCAGAAACTCACAGGCCAGGGTTGGCTCTGCTATTTTTGCTAGAAGAATTCGATGACCTTTACCATCTTTTTTTCTTTTCCCTTTGGGGCTTTTTTATATCCAGTATTTGTCATTGTCTGTGTTCAAAGGTTACATTACATATTTTAGCATTTTTTACAATAACTCTGATTTGATTCTCTTTTAAAACACTGAATTTATGACATTTAAAAAATTTGTTTTGAAGCCTGGTTGAGTATTATTTATAAATTACTCACCCTTTCATAGTTTGTTTTTGTTTTTCTTTTTTATTCCCAACCTCCACTGGAATGGTTCTGATTTCAGAATAAGAATTGCCATAACCAACGTATAAACATGGCTGATGTCTCCATAAGAAAAACAACCCTCACTGTATTTTAACGTCGTGCAGGTCAAAGTAGGAAATTGCTGTACATTCTCTCCTCAAGTCACTCAGTCAAGCGGTGGAAACGGTGACACATCTTGAAGCTTGATGCAAATCCTTTCTGAAGTGACATTTTCAGCTGACACTTTCTTGTCACTTTATACCGAAATCCACACACATCCACAGGGGTCACTGATTTACAAATTGAAAATGAAACGTGTTGCCATTTGTTATTTGTTTAGTGCAGAATGTGAACTGTTGACCTAAGAGTTGGTGTCCTGGGCTGGGTCAGAAGGTCAGTTGTCAGTATATCTGCAGGTTCATAAATTAAATCCTAGCTCACAAATATAAACAACAAGGCATTTCTTTTCCATGGCTAAATTAAACACACTAGAGAGTTGGTGCCTGGCTGCAGGCTGAGGAGCTGTGCCAACAAGCCTGAACACCTGCGAGGGAAAATCCACGCTTACACACACTTTGAAGGTCACTGAACTTCAGGCAAATGACTCAACATTTTGTCTCCAGTTGCTCAAATCCCAATTCGGACGTCAGCTATGAAACATTTGCCCATTAAGTCCAATGACGCTTGTGATTTAAAGGGAATTACAGGGAAATGATGCATTCAACAACGCTATGGACACCTCCAGATGGCCAGTGTTCAGGAAAGTCCTTTGGTTGTCCACACTGGAATAAAACTGGAAGATGAGCCAGGAATGTTTTCAGCCAGAGATATGAATTAAATCCTCTGTTACAAACCTCTAAAACCTTTTCTTTTGCAGCACGTATTGCACTGAAAGCGCTTGGCACCCTGGGAAATAGTTTGGGTATGCACTTAAATACATTTCTCTGGTAAGAAATGATCATTAAAAATGTAAAGGTGGCACAAGTGATGACCTGGTCAATGAAACCTGCTTGAGATTTTTTTTGAGAACTTGTCTTCTGTAAATATAATCACCCTTCACATGCTTTATAAAGCACTTGCTTTATAGCCATCTAATTTATATTCAGACGGTTTATTTCTTTTGATAATGAAATGACTTCCCGTTTGAAAAATGTGACACTTGACCTGGTACTTACAAGTGAATGACTAACTAAATAAATAAACAAATAAATAAATAAAATGATTATATTGCATTTTAGGAGATAATTGGCATCAATAGTTGCAAATGGTTATAAAGCTCTCATGGATCACTTCAGCTGCACAGATAATGACTATTACATCACAGGTGATGATTTATTTGTCCTCAGAAATTATACATTTTTTCATCAACGTGCTCCCCTTATTATTTGTGCACTTGTTGTGGAGTTGCACAGAAGTGGGGTTTATGGTAAGAATTATTTGTAGATTCTATTTAATCCACATTTGACGGCTAAAGCCTGTCAAGCTGCGTGCCCATTCTTCCATATTTCACTGACGAGTCTCTGTGGACAGGCCTGGCTTTGCTGAGACCACCGAGAGAGCAGATTCACTGTACCTCAGTCTGGACCATGTTGACCCTCCGTGAGCGCAGCTCCCTCACGCAGTTGTAAATATCCACGACGCCTTCCCTCTCTGCCATGTCCAGCATGATGTCGATGACTATGAAGCAGCCTGTTCGACCAGCTCCAGCACTGCAAAATACACACAGAGGTGTATTTAGTCAGAGACGTGTCAAATGGCATAATATGAGTCACGGTGGACAAATTTTATATGTTTTAACAAAAAAAAGTACTTCTGTTTTATCAATAACTAATGATTTAAACCTAACATGTTAGTGTAAAAAGTACAAAGACGTTTTATTATCATTATAGCTTTTATGTAAGCATATTTTGAATCTAATGCAAGGCTCTGATGCAAAAGGCCTCTTCACGAAAAGTACATATCTACAATAAAATAAGTATATATTTGAAAAAGTCTATTTGAATATTTTTTGAGTCATAGCAAAGGCAACACTTGTAACAAGATGATTAAATATTTAGTATATGTGTTACTGGTGAATACTACATTAAGATAACACATAGGACAAATGAAAAAAAAAATCTGGCTTGTGTAAAACGGTAGTTTTAGTACAGAAAATTCAGGTGAGGTCTCCAAAATGGCTATTTTGGCAAAATTTGGTCGATCTGTTATCAATGATTTAAAAGGTTACAAAATATCTGATAAATAATTAGATTAGTTGTCAACAAGTCAGAAATATTATTGTTGACGTATGTGTCCACAGAGACTTTCACAAATAAGGGTCCCCCACAAGTCTTGGCCCCACATGGATGCTGTTTTTGTATCAAATTTAAGAGAAACTTTTTCTTACCACAAACCTGCACAGAATTTAAGGATATCATCATCTGTGCTCTAAAATATCAATACAAAGTTGAGGGATTGCAGAGAAATCTATATACTCTTGGGACAAAGCTAAGAAACCAATATTGAACAGCCATGCTCTTCAGACCCTCAGGCAGCATTAAAAACACACTCGATTCTGCTGTGGAAATCACAGCATGGGCTTAGAAACACTTATGACAATTTACTGTCTGTGAACACAACACATTACTACATCTTAAAAACAAACACTGAATATTCTACGATACCAAGAGAAATACACAATCCAGAAACACGACTTCATTTAAAATGAACTGAGTCGAAGTGGAAAACTGTCCTGAGATCTGACAAGTCACAATTTAACTTTTTTTTTCCAGATTTTGTCAGAGCAGAGGAATCATGTTGCTTCAGTGTAATTTAACTATGTAATTGAACTCATCCCAAGATTTTACAACAGCTTTAAAATGTTTACAGTTTGCTTGTGTTATTTCTTTAAGTTTCACACTTGGACAATGGACATGTTTCTTAGACGCTGTACAAAAGCAGGAATAAATTGGCAAGGTATTGACAGAGAAGAAACACGATTAGAAATAAGAGTGCTCAGTTCCCGTGCACACTAACCTGCAGTGAACCACCATGGGCCCAGCGTTGGTCAAGGTCTTGGACTTGACTCTCCTAATAAACCCCAGCAGCCCCGTAGCGTGATAGGGCACACCGTGGTCCGGCCAGCCCGTAAAATGAAATTGTCGAATCTCCCGGATCTCATGAGCCCCTCTCTGAGGAACAAAGTCATCATGTTAAACATACAGAGCACCACAGAAGGCTGCAGAGATGCACTGAGATGTGTGCAGATGATGTGTAAGATCGTTCTAAAGCAAATATGGAGCTGAATAGCATATAAAAACCAACTTCATGGACATGGTAGAAACAGAGCAGAGTTTCCATTATCTAACAGCAAACAGGATGTTCAAGGTGAATTTAGTCGCATTTCTTAAGCATTCCTCATGCCTTTGTCCTTCCAGAGATGGAGGAATAAACTTCCTATTGTATTTATTATCAAAGGTTGGACAAGAAAAACTGCAGTTTTTCTAAAACTGGAATTCAAGTTTATTTCTCAAAATGCCTCAAAAACTACAAAGCTTTAAACATGACTGTAACCCAAATTACAAGTTGTTTGTTCTTCAATGTTAATCACCAAACATTTGAAGGGAGAGCAAACGGTAAGAGAGAATCCCCACTGGGAAACCTTTCCTTCAACAGCACCAGTATAAAGTGATTGTGTGTTACTGTGAAAATACATTAGATGACTCTGATTACTTGGTCTGTTTATCTTTATTTCCACCCCAAAACACAAACTTTTAAGTTACAGCATGCAGATTTTTAATCAGTTTAGACATAATTTGTTTTAGTCAAAGTATGTGAAGTGAAACTCAAATAAATTTTAGATGTATTCAACCTTGCACTCTCTTTAAGATTTTCACAATGCCAAATGAAACGTTTTTAAACACAAAATAGAAATGTGCCATTACCCTACCAGCTGACCCTTTCCCTTTAAGAAGGTGGCATTGTGGGTTACAAGCTGTTTTGAAAGTTTGATGTGGCTGAGGAAATTATCCGGACAGAGGTGGGTTAATTTCTCATAGCCAGCTGTTAAGTGTCCAGATTGAGCCAGGATTAAAAATAACTGTAGTCTAAGAGTGGTTCTTAAACTGAAGGATGTTTCCTTAGTAGTATGAGTTCCTCAGCATTGTATTGTCCTTAAGTCAGGGGAATATTCTTCCTTATTTATAGAACACAGAGCAATTATTACCAGTGTACAAATGCCACAGCAATGAACCCATGTCAACATGACAGGAGACACTAAATAGAAAAAAGAATGGCATGATCGTTAAATAACTGGTAGCTTTTAGCTGGATATCTAAGAGCTGTTTGTATTGGGAGTTTACACATTGCTGTCCACTGAAGGATATATTAACAGCTTTATGGTTACAAATACAGTAAAAACAAACATAGTTTTATCTGAAAGCACAGATTCATTTTGTGTCTGAGGCATCTAGTACGTATGCAAAGGATGCACAGAACGCTTGACACTGAAGCAATCTGTTAGTGAGATATGATGACATGACATAATAGAAAGGCTATTTCTAAGGATCCTTTCTTGGCTTTGAGAAACACCAAAACTGTTTTTTGTTGTGTTGGAGCCAAAAGTAAAGTTTTTTCCTTACTTACTAAAAGGTGGGTCAAGTTATCAGCTACAAATGACAAGAACACATGTTAGGAGGCAAAGTGTAAGGAAATATAGCCTCAAACTTGAAAAGCCAGTCATGTGGCTTGAGAGCCTGCAACCTCTGGTAGTGGCACACCTCAAACACTGAAAACCTCTAAGCTAGCAGAACCTAAACACACCGACTCAGAATAAAGAGCTGTTTCTTCTTCATAATAGAAAAAAATAAATAAATAAATAAATTATAATAATAAATTGAACTGTAGATTTTCAAGTTTTGGCTTGAATGAAATATGCATCACAGTTCAATTAATGAATGTTACATATTTTTAAACAAAGATAAAGTAACATTGTATTAATAAATTAAAGGGTTAACTTTAATAGCACTTTGTAAAATGTTTCTATATAAAAAGTTGAGAAAAGGCAGAAAATCTGCAACTAACTAAAGCTAAAAATAAGTTCTTCTGAGCGGCTTAACATACAGTTTAGATACACTCCTAACCAACCAGACAGGCCTTCAGCTGAACTGCTCAGCAGATTGAAGAAATTGCAAACTAAAGATGGAAGAGCTGAAAATCATCCTTAAGGTTGAAAAGAGTACCTTCTCTACAGCAAAGGTCCTGATGACATACTCTGACAGCAGCTCGGTCTCTATCAGCGTCACCTTGATGTCTCTGTAGATCTCAGTGTCATCGGGCCAGTACTTGCAGCATTTCACCTAACAGTAAGAAAAGCAAGCGTTTTACACAATATCCTCAAACGCTAATGGATTCTGCAATTCATTTCCATTCATATTGCTTTCATTCACTGCACACATTCATGTTTAAATTCGTGCAAGTTGCTGTGCCATCACTTTTTTCCCCAAATGAAGATAATTGTCACATAACATTGCCTCCAATTTGCCACCTGATATTTCAGTTTCTGAAGCGTTTCTTTCAAATCGAAATGAGATTTGCTTCATATTAGTTTCAGCCCCCCCGGTCAAGGATCTGCTGTAAATGGGTATCTTATGTATCGATGGAGATTTCATTCTCACATTATTGCTTTTTCATTTTCACATAGATAATGTGAAAATGAGTCTAAAGGTGGACTGTGCAAGGCAGAGTCAGCTGCAAGACAGTGTACGGTTTCTCTACCTTAACATTCATACTCACCAGTGTGAAAAACCAGGAAAAAAAAAAACAGTGTTCTACAAGTAAAAGAGGATGATATAATGACAATCCAGTAATGATATGAAATAATAAACCCTCAGCTGTTTAAAACAGATTTCCCAACAGAAATCTAAAACAGCCCACTGGAAATATTATTTGTATTCGGTATCATAAGAGTGCAAAATTACCCTTCTCTCCTTCCTTTTCACCCCCCTGTTCAATTAACTGTTCTGGGGGAGTAAGACGTAATAGAGATTGAGATCATGGAGGTATATCAGAGAATGATAATTTTTGATGAGGGATAAAGGCAACATCAGCCACAAGTAGATTCAATTTTCGTTTCTGGCATCTATGCGCTGATTACGAATGAAATGAGATTTTTGTTTGTGGGATGACACAGACAGAGGGGGACTTTCAGGTCCATCTTTCTGACACCCCTGATGACTAATCCCCGATGACAATCACAAATCCCCCGTCCGCTTCCAGCTAGATTGAATTAGGCAAAAGCCATTACCTTATTAGATCACTCTGAATCAGACGCCTGGTTTGGAGGGAATTAGCCTTTGGGCAAAAATACGCCAGCATAGACACAGATGTTCTTTTTTTGGGCTCTCCTACAGGCATCCTGAGCTCATTCACTCATATGGATAAAGTGTATGAAAAAGAAGCACACAGTATCACCTCATCACACACATCGGCGTGCTAACTTCAAAAATCAAATCTCTCATACATCAAAGTGTGCCGAGCGCCGCCCCCTCCGTGCGAAGCCAGCGGGGCAGAGGCTGTGTATGCTTGTCTGAGTGCGTGCCAGGATTTCCCAGAGTTCATCAGCAACTGTGCCGAACAGATGGCCCACTGTGATATGGTGGAGTGATTTTATGGGGCCCTCCGTGGAGCCACGGTCTCTGCGACCAACTGCGCCTATACCGTCCGCCATTGGACAAGGATCATATAACAGACGGTTTGGGGGCCGGGGCCCACAGAGGACGCCACCGCAGCTAAGCAGGTGTGGAGAAGGTGTGGGGCGGGGTAGGTTGGGCTCAGCTACTGTAGAAGAAAGGCTTAATGAGGTATCTAGAGATGGGCCCATGAATCATTATCAGCTCTGGTGCATTTAAGCCCCACCAAAAATGAATATCAGCAAAATCAAGGTGTGCATGTGTTTAAGGGGATTTTAAATGCTTTTAAAATTCTAAAAGAAAAATCCCCTGGCAGTCAAAGCATTACTCTGTATGTTAAGAACTTCACTTTCTTTCAATTATAACCCAACCTGAAGGAAACTACAGTCTGAGTTAAGAGGAACAAATACAAGCTAAGGCAAGGTTCTGAGTTGGTCCATATGTTTTAATGATAAAAAAAACATCTAGACTCTTCCATTAGTTTGAACATTATGAACTGCCCTCACGACTCAATAACAGTCCCTTTTCGTCCAATGAGGACAACATTAAGAGATGTTAATGCTCTGAGGAGCCTGGTTGGTGCTGGCGGCTTCAGCGCTCTAATCTCCTGTTATAGAGCCACTCAGATGAAACAGTAGTCAGTCGCCTGGATACCTCTCTAGTAATGAAGGCCATCAATCAGTTTCTTTTCACTTCTCACTGATCAGATAGATGAAAAAAGAGCTGGCGGCACATAAGTCCCATGCCTCACTAAGTCGACACAGACGACACAGAAACATCTGGGCACTATTGTTAAGAGACGAGAAAATAAATAAATAAAAAAAAATATGGCTCAGCTTGCCTCCAGATACAATCAAGCTGTCAGTCGACTGGGAATAAGGTAATCTTATTTCAGATGTGTGGTTCAAATGATTGTAATTAATACCCACCCTGCCAACCTCCACCAGGTTGGTCACCATGACGATAGCTGCCGTGTTTTCTTGCCACACCATCCTCCAGAAGTCGAACACCGTCTCCTGCATGGGGCCTTAGAAAATCAGAGAGAAAACATATTCAGCTGTGTTAATTGATTTTTTCTCCAATCTATTTTTACATTTGATGTGATTTGGTCAGTTAGCTAGGTTCTTTGAGCCCCCGTCTGCTAAAATAAACCAACTTATTCACCTTGTTAACATGTTCATACCATGTTTTTTATGTGTTACAAGACAAATTATGAACAAAATCAGCCAAGAACACTTTGGCCAAGGATCTCTGCTTTAAATCTGCAGAGCACCAACTTAAGCCTCAGAAAAGCATAGATCATTTAAAACTGACACTAACCAATCATGACTACTTGCTGTTATAGAAGTTATAGAAGAAGACAGGAGAACAAGATGTAAGTTGATGTGTTTTTAGCTGGTTGGTAAAATGGTGTCACTGACATGTTTTGTTTATGATTAATAACATGAAATTAGATTGTGTAAGTTTTCATGTTTTACCAAAAGATGTTAAAATATCACAAAAGTTTATCCAGTTTATCTAGAGACTTGCTGTGTCCCATCAAAGATACCACACAGGACATGAGTCTAAAGACTTCATTTTCTAGATAGCTGTTTTACAATTGGACTCAGCTGGGTGTGACTACTTAACTAATTATAAGCCACTGTCCCAAACATTTATCTGGGAAACACAACAAGTATGAACAGGCATGTCAGATGAGTCCATTTCTTATAATGTATTTTCTCTCACAGCCCTCTGCTATTTAAGATCCACTGCTGTGGCTGCTGGAACTCTAATACCCCTGTACAGCTGAACCATGAAAGAACGATCTGCTAGAACTGATAGCCACATTTATAATCTAATAAGCAAACAGTAATATAATAATAAGAGATGCTACTCTCACTCAGCAAGTGCCAGAATTATAGGCTTTTCACAAAATTGCCAGTAACTGTTGCCAAAGCTCCCAGGTCTGGCTGACCAGGGCAAAGTGACGTGGAATAATGTTTTCCTTTGAGGGAAACAGCTGCTACTCAGGTAATAACGCTCTACCCTTCTCTCTTGAATTTTACCTTAAAAAAAAAACAACTGGATTTGCCACTAAACTTCTTATAAAGACCAATGTGTGCAAATAGTCGCGTGTGTATTCTGGCACTGATCCCTGTTTGTTTCGTACAGGATGAGCAGCAAAATGTGTTTTGACTTTAAGAAAATATTAAGAGGTTGGATTGTGGGCGGAGCTTATGAGCATGGTCATAGACACTTCCTGGATAAGGAAGGAGTTGGAAAGTGAACTTTTTATTCTATTCTATTCTACTTAAAATTATACCATTTCCATGAGAATAGATGACTTGTTGCATTATTGTCCTGTAGCCTGACAGTCTTATTAAACATTTTCTCCACCATTTGTGATTCTTTGACAAAGCATTGGATTTTGTACTGTGTACAAAAATCCTTACATAAAACAGAGCTCAACAAAAAAATCTAAAGGTGAAACTGAAGGTTGCATTAGTGTGTGTGCACGTGTGTGTGCATGTGTGTGTGTGTGCGTGGCAAAGCTCAGAGTAATTACCACCACATCTCATCAGTTCAGCACCAACCTTTCCACCGAACCGGACCCAAATGTGTCTGGTGAACATCAAAATAAATGAGCAGAGAGCCATTCAGCGCTTCCAATATTTAAAACTTCACTGAGCAATAATTGTGAGTTGAAATTAATTATTAATCTGGTTAGTTTTAATCAAGCACTATGTGGGAAAAAAATTACTTCAGACAAATTAATTAGTGAATGCAAATCTCCACGACAGTGCATTCTCCTGCGATGGGCCAAATTACCTGGAGACATAATGAATTATGCAGGCACACACAGACACGGACCGAGACACAACATGGCACATACACAAATTCTTGTGTTTTACTTGTCATTATTGTAGTAAGTTGAAGAAAATTTAGTTAATTGTAACTAAAATTAGGGTCATGCACCATAATTACAAAACACTTCTTTTTTTAGCTTTCACTAAATTGTCTTGTTCTGCCTTAATAAGCTATGTTACAGTTAGAAAACAAGATTATTGCAAGTTATGCCCAAGACCACTGCTGCTGTGGAAATTTACTATATTTTCGCTTATTGTGCTGCGTAAGGATGCTTAGGGAGTGAAAAAGGGGCTGAGGATAAAACGCCCACCAGCATGATTAGAAGAAAGTTGTGGGTAATGGTCTACTCAGCATAAAACCTGAACCAGTGACTTTATGTTGGTCTGTCAAACTATTTCTTGGCAAAGTCAATTGAAACTAAATTATTGTTGGCTAAACTGAAAGCTGCCCTGCAGTTTCTTTAGATGATTGAGCCTGTCTCAAAAAGCAAATCAGTGCCCACAGATCTGATAATTCAGATAACAAACTGTACAGCATAAAAAATAAAAAGGAATAAAGTTAATATCTTTGTACTTCAGAGTTGGACAGTCAGGTTTTTTTTTTTAGCATTTTTTGTTGTGAAATCATATTTCAGTTACATGCAGTGGTATTATAAATATAATGCAAGCAAAAGCTGACCTCAGCTCAACACTGCAATGTTCAAATGAACCCTAAAATAAATAATTCACCTTGGACTAGCAATTGTTCTGCCTTCATCAAGGTAATTTGTCTTTTCTGGGTGTTAGAAAATGCAGAACTTGGGTTGTCCTCTTACATTTCAGAATGTTTTTATTTTACCTTGTCCTGTCCAGCACCATAGCAAGCAGGATGATGATCTGGCTGCTATGATGTGCTGCACAAATTTGCTTTGCTAAGAGCTTTATAGAAATTTCAGAGGAATATTGACTGTTATAATTTTGTGATGCTGAAATTATTCACCACTGTAGATTTGGGAACACATCATGTCATAGAAGCTAATCTGTGCTCAGTAGAATAAAGCACACATCATATCAGGAACATTATTACTGAAGTGACTATACTCTGGATTAATTCTGTGAAGAGTCAGTAGTGAGGAGGTTCGAGGGTTGTCCACCTACTCCGAGAGCTGGAGTTTTAGGATTAATAAAGCTAAATTAATTTCATTTGTGCATCACCATCGTGACAGAGTTGAGCATAACTAATAACACCTGCATTATTTTTCACCTGGTAGTTTTCTACATTTTTACAAGTGACAGCTGGGATGAACATATACTGCACCTCTCAAACTGCAAAGCTATGTTTATTCCTACTCTGCTGATTGATTTAGTATTTTTGATATAATCTGAGATCTGTTGATCAGGAGATTCAGTGGACTGATCAATCATTTTATTTACCTGGTGATTGCTTTGATCATTCATATTTTATTAGGGGATTAATAAAAATTACCTGTAATGTCACAAACTTAGAATCTAGCATGTACAAACATGAGCCGTTGATGGTCAGAAGTCTAGGCTCCAGCGGTCTGCTGGGTGAAGAAATGACTTCTAAGTCCATCTTTTGTACATAGTTACTGGTAGAAAACAGTCAAGGTTCTTGGATCTTTTCCCATTTCCTTCTGCCCACGGTGTGATTAGTATTGGCTTTTGCTTTCTGCTGTAACCCAGTTTCCTACATCAAAAAAAATATCATCATGATTTTTTACATGACTGATCAAGTCTTGTTTGATCTGCTTTCTGAGACGGCTAATTAGAACCTCAGTGTTCGGCTAAATTCACAAAAACACTAATAACATTTACAAAAAAAAAAAGAAAAGATTTTTAACAGGTGATTCAAATCAAACTATAATTTCCTCCATCACATTTCTGCTGCCAGCCTGGGCATGCCTTTCCTTGAAAAACAGGAACATTTTGCAGAGAATCATATTTCTATTTTTGAACAGTACCAAGAAATTTACTCCTGATTCATTCACATCCCAAATGGATTTGTAGAAATTTGGAACAAATCTGCTTTGTAACTTCCATGTGTGTTCGCTCCGTCCTTCTGCTTTGCATGTGGTGGCATGCCTTGTTTTTAACTTTAGGACCTCAGTTTCCAATCCAGTCACTTCCAGTCTCTCTGAAAACTACCCAACCTGATTGAACCACCCACTCTACTTCCTCCTACACTTGTCCCTGAGGGAGGATACACACTGTTGAGAAGTTTGAGAGAGGGAGACTGAGAAGCAGGACAGCTGGTGTGTAGGACTTCAATAACACAATAACACTTGGCATTATATGGTAAATCAACCAATGGGAGGCTCCTGCCAAGCTTCAGCCAGCCAATTTATGTTTCTATAAGCATGCAGCGACAGAGAATTGATATGGATATGTTGTTGGGCACAAGCATTTTTGATGGCACTGATGAAGATGTGAGTCTATATAAGAATATTGAATAAGACTAAAGTATAGAAGAGTAAAATCTCAATCACCAACAATTTTCTGCAGATTTGCATCAGTTTAAAACGTAAAAAATGTCAAGTAAATTGATATATGTCACTGCACTGCTGTTTGTTATTCAGTATATTTTCCTTGCTGGCATCTCAGTAAATGACTAAATAGTAGAAAATTGGCTGGAAAACTAAACTTATTTGTTTCTACAAAACCATCACTGTTCTTTGTGACTTGTAAGATTAAATAATGGCAAACATGAATGAATGAATGAATGAATGAATGAATTTTTTTAATGTTTGGTTCTTAAAGACATTCTTTCTTAACAGAAGAATAACCTGGGAAATCCAAGAAGGCAGGATTTAACAGTGGTTAACTGTTAAAATATTAAAGCAGCTGAGTTTTTCCTGACAAACATTTGTTTGTAATTGAATGAATTGGAGTAAAGGTTAAACTACTATATTGATATCACGTAATCTGGAAGCGTTTTTAAGAAACAAATGGTGCAACAAAGTGCTTTTATTCAGGTTTCATCACATTTATCTAGTTCAACTAATAGGGAGGGAATATTCTTGCTTTTAACTGTGTGTATGCACAATGATCATTTCTGTTTGAAGGCTTGTTTTTGCATGTTTACAAAAATGACTGTATGCGAGCAACCATTAGGGGCAGTGTCAGGACTCATTTGACCGGATGTAAAGTCTAAGGACCGACAGTGGCAAAAATGACAAAAAGTTTTGAAGACAAGACATAACATGCTTGTTTTAGAGGCCTTACACACCATCGGTGATACCACTGCTAGCATTTCTTCTGCTGTTATCTTAAAATGAACCAAATACTAATCTCCTACATTGTCACCATGTTTATTATTTTGTTTACACCCTACATTTAGGGCAACTCTATAAGCTCTAAAACACCCACTAGTGTCTCCAGTAACAAGCATAGTATTCAAGCAAGTATGTGAACATTTATGCTCACAACCAAGGGGGTTGCCTATGTGAACGTGAGATTAAAAAGCAAGTATATTCTCAGCCTTTGTCAACTAGAATTAAAATAGACTAATTTAAAGTGAGAAAACACTACTTAGATTTAGTGTAATAAAAAGATCAGGGCATAGTTATGCTCCTCCTTAGCTCGTGCTTTGTTTATATCTTGTTAGGAATAAGTTATATAATTTGGGCCAATGATTAACAAGACAAAATGAATTGACAGGTGTTATTTTTGTGGTATGATGTACAGGATTTTAAATTTAAAGTTGACTGAAATCAAAATAAAACTTTCTCTATTACTCTAAAACCCACAAACATGAATATTCTCTAAATTTCTCCCTCAAAAGGCATCCAACAGTGTCACTTCCATCTGAGAAAAATAATGAAGCTTTGTGAAGAAAGGCAAAAATGCATCAACAGCAGACTTTTTGACACCTCAACCAAGGTCCAAAGAGCGAGTGAGAATTAAAGGCATCATAAAGCTACCATTTCACATAAAATTCATGAGACTGGAACAATGGTGTCTAAGAAGTGAGAAAAAACTGCTCACACATTTAATCCAGTTCTACCTCTCCAACGTTATACATCAAGAAGTACTAAATGGCAGAGTGAGAAAAGACATTTATCTGTGGTTTCAAGAAATCTACACTAGGGATTTACATTAATTTTTATGCTTTTATATGCCAATCTAAACAAATCACACTTGACATTTTTGTTTTGGTTTCCAATCTTTATCTTAAACAAGGCTTAACTGATATAGAGTTTTTTTTTTTGTTTTTTTTTTTATAATTTTATATAAAGCATGACTTGAGAGGTCAAGAATGTTGTTGACTCAAAAGACTGAACTAAGCATTTACATTCCAGATTTCAGGGGTGATTTTAGATTTGATCTACTTTAATCAGTCTTTCTAAATAATCAAAATAAACATTTAGTATCTTTAAAAAGAATAATCTAAATAACTGAACTCAAGAGAAAAACATATCCTGATTTAAAATGTGTCTCAGTGCAGGGTAATTCCTCTTCATAACAAGTAGTACTGAGGGAAAACTCATATTCTCAAAGATTTAGCTACAGGTTACTTGAGAGAAACTGATTTGAGAGTTCACTTGAAGAACCGTGAGATGAGAGCAGTGTTTATAGTACAATGTTTGCGGAGCCTAGTTGGAGAAATTTGGAGGAGGCACTTCAGAGAAGAGGAACACCAGCAGGAGCTTCACTTCCAGCTGTCAGAAAGCTAATGCTGCTCCAGCTGATGTGGTGTTTTGGGACTAGGCCTGCTCCTCCTCAGAAGCACAGAGTGTGACAGCTGCAGAAATCCCCCAGCCAGGTACGCTGCAAAACTCCTGATCAACATGTGCACATACACACTCACAGACAAACACGCAGGCTACGTTTCCCCCTTCTTGCCTATTAATATTACATGCAGCAGACTGGCATAATGTACACTCACTTACCATTGATTTGCTCCCTCCGTCTTTCTACCTTCCCCTCGACACACACACATACAAACACACCACCCTGCTGGGCTTTGAGATGTTAACCTGTAAATAATAAAACTTTTGCGCTCCTTGTGACATTTGCTGCCTGCGAGAGAGGGGAGGGAAGAGCAGAGAAGACCGGAGGGGAAGCCTTGATGAAATTGAACCCTTTCCCTGCGTTATGAATATTTTCCACATCACCAGGAGGATGCAGGAACTTATCAGAGCTGTTTGTATCCTCGTGTCTGTGTAATTCACCATCAGGAAGAAGCTCATGTCTGATCAGTATTTAAACATAAAAATGGACTGAGGCAAGTGGCCAGCTGGGAGGGCTGAGGCACATGCACATTCTCTTTAGCTACGGCTGGCAGAATTACTGACAGACAATGTACTGCTGCAGCACAAAAAAAGAAGAAGCTTTGAATGAGAGAATGACCTACATAATGAGGAGGAGAGCTTGGGTGATGAAGCCTTTATGGAGTGACAGCTGTTCTACCTGCAGCTGTCACCTTGACAGAGCAAAGGGACTCGTCAATAAACTCCAAACTAATGAGTGCCATTGTAGTTTACAGCGTGAAAGAACGGGGACAACATTATACCACCTGTCTGCCATACTAAGCACATCCAAACCACCTCCATCACCAATTTCTGACAAAGATTTTTTAGCTTATCCAGCACTATTGTGGGATTCGTGATTTCCTGAGTTTCTGCTGGTCCCAGTGGAGTGAGAGTGTCACTCACAGAAAAACTTTGCTCGGGGAGAAAAGAGACTTCCTCATTTTCAGCAAGTGTGCCAATGCCCAGGTGCTCTTTTCAGGTGCTACAGTATGCAGTTTGTCTGACTGAGAGAGACAGGTCTGTGTCTGGCTTCCCTATCATCTCAGGCTGCTCTTTGCCTCAGTGTCAGCAGACTGAGCCTTCCTTCCTGTCAATCTGCCGTAGCTGATGATGAATTATAAAAAGGGCCTGCTCTCCTAGAGCATACAGATGTTTCCACATACACACAATCACTTGCGAGAACTGGGTGGGTATACATAGTGAAGAGCCTTATCGAGCTTGTGATGGAAATTGAGGACTTATTATGTTAGCTCAATGAGAAAACGGGCTAATCAACTTGAATGGAAACACGTTTGTCTTCTCAAGCATTTCATCTCAGAGAGGGCTTCTGTTTGAAATATTTCTTTGGCTGCTGATCTCCATGCATAGTGTGGCATGCTCTTAATGATAATAGGACACTTATAGAAGCCAAAAATCCAGGAGAAATTCTTTCAGAGTTGAGCTTGCCTGCTTAAGAATCTTGTGAAAGGAAGGCCCGCAGGAGAGAGTCGGCACTTGACAGACGGTTTTGTTTTGAGTATTTGACTCAGCGGTCAATGCAAGGCAGTACATACCAGGTGCTCTGCACGCAGGCAGACACATAGCCTGAGTGGCCGAGCTGCCTAATTGATATGCCATCTCTTTCTGAAGTAAGAGCAAACAGAGAGTTGTTTTAATTGAGACGCTAAGGAGGAGAGGCAATGCACTAATAAACAGGTAATTATGCAACTCCCAGCTCCACCAAAGCAGACTGTGAATCCATTAAGGTCTCATCACAAAAAACTGTTCTTCCTTTTTTTTTTTCTTTCTTTCCTCTCCACTGATTTTTTTCCCCCCAAATCCCTTTGCATGCAGCAGCCTTGTTGAGTGGGAGTGCACCTCTCGATGCAAAATTCATAACAATTAACCATCAATCAGATTTAACCTCTAGGGTCACTGTAAGTGCTCCTCGCTTGGCAAATCTGCCGTCCAGATTAACACTGTGACAAAATGTGCCTGTACATGTCAGCTAATCCATTTATTTATTCAGCGTACTCCCAGACTGCCTGATTAATCGCTCCCACACCAGCGATGGAAGGAAAGAAATGGAGAGAGGAAGCATGCTGCTTGGCTCGCTCGGAGGTGTGGAAGTGTGTGTGCGCTAGCGAGCGGTACCAGATTCCTCAAAACACACACAGGCACGTGCGCACATACATTCGACTGAGCATCAAAGAGCAGTTTGCAAAAGCGTATGTAAACATCGATGGGGATGTTCAGAGGCACTCGCAAACACCTGCACTCATCCGTCTGCACCGAACAAACAGACAACCTTAAATTCTCACCACCCACATGTTCAAATCTAAAGAGGTTTGAAATTTTCAACAAAGTTGGGTCCTTACCCTGAGTGGCGATGTAGTGGTTTGGTCTGTGGTAACCCTGAAACAGAGAAAAAGTGGGACATTCATTCTCCTAAAAACATTTGTCTCAGAAAACACATCTTTTAGAGGTAGTCTAGTTTCTGACAGTGAAATTTGACCCAGGCATGCTAACTCATTGGAAAGAGCAAATTTAAACTGTAAGGAGACCTTGCTAACAGCTGTTTAAATTTCAGATTTTACAGGTTTCTGCAAAGGAATGAACTTTTGCTTCTACCTTGTTACACCCTAAAAGGAGTTGTTTCTGTGTGTGTGTGTGTGTGTGCTGCTTCATCAGTCTGCCAGCTGTGTTTTTTTTTCTGTGTACCCATGCAGTTCTTTGTTTCAACATCTGACTGAGCGAGCAAAAACTGAGAAGCTCGAGATGGATGCTGCTCGACACAAGATGCAAAAAAGAAGGGGAGGGGGGCTCTCTCCATCACACACTCTGCATGCAACACACCTCTGGAGTGAGCAGACAAAGTGTCGATAATCCCCAAGATACAACTAACAGCGCTGATCTTGACAATAAGGCCCCTAGTCTCATGGATTACTCTAATCCCTTCAAGTTTTATTTGTCCAATTCCTTGTCTTCCCCCCAGAGATATGAGCCAGGAAACAAAACATTAGGACTTAAAGGCTCTTCCTCTGCCCAGCCTCCTCTTGATTGTCTCCCCCCTACCACCACCTTCCCAACCACCCCTGCTGCTCTGCTTATCTCACTCATATTCAATTTAACGTTGACTGTGATTAACGGCTCTCCAATGAAGGAAGAAAGACACAAAGGATTTTTCCCCTCACTCCCTCTCTCATCCACAAGACTCCTTCAGCTATTCAGCTCTCCTCCATTTTTAATGACTTCTTTATCTCTGGACTAAGGAGGAGATTTGTTTGTGCTTTCATGTATGTTCTGTTAAGTAAAGTGGAGGCCCAGCACTCCGTCGGATTAGAGAGGGAGACAGAAGGAAAGAAAATAGAAATCAGGTGAGTCGAACTTGCAGTAAAAGAGCTTTGGTTTTTCTAAGTATGTTAGCACATATAAGTATTTTGGTATGATAAACTTAAAGAGATAAAAAAAATGTTGATACTGAAATAGTTCATGGAAAAACCTTTGTGTCTGGGGGTGTGTAAATGACTAATGAGGAATATATGTGATTATCTTGGTATTTCCTTTTTTTGCTTTTATGATGATCATTTACATTAATTCTTTCGAGTAAGAGTGAGGGGAGAAGTGTCTAAAATATGCAGCATGTGGTGTTTTTGCCTGTAGGCATGAACTTGTATTTTTCAATTTGAATATCATTACACAGCACACTTGCAAATCCTGAGTATCACCCTTATCACCTGGAAATTAATACTGTATGCTCCTGCCTACCTCTGTCAAATAAATCTAGTAAGGAAAATAGAGAGTAAGTGCTTTTTCATCAAGTTTTATTGATTTTTTTTTTTTTTTTTTTTTTTTGTTAGAAAAATCTAACAGGGTAGAAAATTACCAGATTACAAGTTTAAAAGGCAAAGAAAGAAATTGCCCTGAGGTCTGCAACCCTACGGGACCTCAAATACTCCAGATTTTTTGTGTCAATTGATTTTGATTCAATCTGATTAATTGCATCCAGTGTTTTTTTTTCATATATAAGAAGGAAAACAGGAATGATTTGCAGGGGTAACAAAATTAGTAAAATTTCAACAAGCTTAAATATTTGGAATGATCAGCTTTAAGTAGTCTCCAGGAAAAGTTCTCGAGGTTTCTAGTGACACTGACTTTCAGTCCAGTTCTTGCGTCATTTGGCATACTTCAGTCTTTCTTCACACAGGGTTGCTGTGCTTCTTGAAGGTTGCCCTTTCATGAAGATCTTTCCTGATAAGGCTTCAGTGAACAGAAGACAGATCAGTTGAAGGTCCACATGATGTTACTTTAAGGTACTGTTTGTCTACTAGGGATCCTCCAGTATTTTAAGGATGAACTGCACGCTATAATGAAATATGCAAAGTTTTTGGAAACCCAGACTTCCCTCTCCCCGGCCACATTCACCAGCTCATCCGGAGGGATCCTGAGGCATTCCCAGGCCAGCCGAGAGATGTAGTCTGTCCAGCGTGTCCTGGGTCTTTCCCAGGGCCTCTTTCCGGTGGGACGTGCCCGGAACACCTCACCAGAGAGGCATCGAGGGGGCATCCTAACCAGACACCCAAGCCACCTCATCTGGCTCCTCTCCATGTGGAGGAGCAGCCACTCTACTCTGAGCCCCTCCCGGATCACCGAGCTTCTCACCCTATCTCTAAGGGAGAGCCCGGCCACCCTGTGGAGAAAACTCATTTCGGCAACTTGTATTCGCGATCTTGTTCTTTCAGTCACTACCCACAGCTCGTGACCATAGGTGAGGGTAGGAACTTGAATTGACCGGTAAATCGGGAGCTTTGCCTTTTGGCTCAGCTCCTTTTTCACCACGATAGACTGATGCAGCGTCCGCGTCACTGCAGACGTGGCACCGATCCGCCAGTCGATTTCCCATTCCATCCTTCCCTCACTCGTGAACAAGACCCCGAGATATGTGAATTCCTCCACTTGGGGCAGGACCCTATTGTAGACCCGGAGGGAGCACTCCACCCTTTTCCGGCTGAGGACCATGGTCTCGGATTTGGAGGTGCTGATTCTCATCCCAGCAGCTTCACACTTGGCTGCGAATCGTTCCAGTGAGAGCTGAAGATCACGGCCCAACAAAGCCAACAGAACCACATCATCTGCAAAGAGCAGAGACCCAATCCTGAGGCCACCAAACCAGATCCCCTCAACACCTCGGCTGCGCCTAGAAATTCTGTCCATAAAAGTTATGAGCAGAACCGGTGACAAAGGACAGTTTTGGCGGAGTCCAACCCGCACGGGAAACGATTCTGATTTACTGCCGGTAATGAGGACCAAGCTCTAACACCGGCCGTACAGGAACCGGACAGCTTGTACAAGTGGGTCCGGCACTCCATACTCCTGGAGTACCCCCCACAGAAGTCCCCGGGGGACATGGTCGAATGCCTTCTCCAAGTCCACAAAACACATGTAGATTGGTTGGGAAACTCCCATGCCCCCTCACAGACCCTGAAGAGGGTGTAGAGCTGGTCCACTGTTCCACGACGGGGACAAAAACCACACTGCTCCTCCTCAATCCGAGGTTCGACTATCCAACGGATCCTCCTCTCCAGCACCCCTGAATAGACCTTACCGGGGAGGCTGAGGACTGTGATCCCTCTATAGTTGGAGCATACCCTCCGGTCCCCCTTTTTGAAAAGGGGGAACACCACCCCAGTCTGCCAGTCCCAGTGATAGGACTCCTTCTTCAGCTTGACGGCATCCCTTACTGCCGGTGTCCACCAACGAGTTTGGAGGTTACGACCACGACAATAGAGTCACGGAACACAGCCCACTCTCACTCAATGTCCCCCGCCTCACCCGGGACATGGTTGAAGCTCTGCTGGAGATGGGAGTTGAAACTCTTTCTGACAGGGAACGTTCCCAGCAGACCCTCACAACACGCTTGGGTCTACCAGGCCTGACCGGCATCCTCCCACACCATCTAAGCCAACTCACCACCAGGTGGTGATCAGTTGACAGCTCTGCCCCTCTCTTCACCTGAGTATCAAGAACATGCGCCCGCAAGTCCGACAATACGTCGACAATAAGTCGTTCATCAAACTGCGACCTAGAGTGTCTTGGTGCCAGGTGCACATGTAGGCACTCTTATGTCTGAACAAGGTGTTCGTTATGGACAGTCCATGACAAGCACATAAGTCCAGCAACAAAACACCACTCGGATTCAGATCAGGGGGGCCTTTCCTCCCAATCACACCCATCCAGGTCTCGCTGTCATTGCCCACGTAAGCAAGTCCCCCAGCAGAATGAGGGAGTCCCCAGAAGGAGTGCTTTTCAGTACCACCTCCAAGGACTCCAAAAAGGGTGGGTACTCTGACCTGCTGTTTGGTGCATAAGCACAAACAACAGTCAGGACCCATAGCCCCACCCGAAGGCAGAGGGAGGCTACTCTTTCGTCCAGCGGGGTAAACCCCAACATACAGGGATTTCTAAAATCAAAGTGAAAACAGCAAAATAACAAAAATGAAGAACTACAAAGTTTTGCAGATGCACTCACTTTGCAGTAAGTGAACTGTAGCACAGTTATCACATAATCTACAGAGGTAAATTGTAAATTAACACAAACATTTAGAAGACAGGTGCTGTGAGCACCTGGGTGATTCAGTTTCTATGTATGTCTTTAAATTAAACCAAGCACTGCATAAATATCCAGGACAGAGTGGTACTAAAGCTTTACTGTATGCACACACACACCCATACAACTCTCCAGACAACACAGTACCAAGCTGTGTTTCATAGCTTCCTTAATGTTTATAAAATTACTCAATCAGCTGCAGGAAAGAGGAATGTACTAACTCTGCTTACTTGTACATAACTCCAAATAATTTGACATATAATAGAGTACAATAACAAACAATGCGGGGAATGTTCTACACGAGTGTATTGGCAGGACAAGCTTTTAGATGGGTTAAAAAGCTTTCCAAAGAGCAAAAACATCATTATCCATCTGCCTGTATTTCTACTAAGTACTTTTCCAATGAAGCTGGCAGAGGAGTGGAAATCCTTTTCAATCAGGGCCTGCTTTAATATGCGTATATACTTATCTTCTAATGGGACCCTCTCTGTTGCGAGAGTCTTCTCTGCAGCGCCCCTTCTCACAGCATAATGGCCCATAAACTGAATAGTGGAAAAGGTAAATAATTCAAGCCTTCTGCATTTGCCACGGCACACCTTGCATTATGAATTTATGTTTGAAAGCGTAAAAAGAGATTACAAATTACCACATTATGGGGGGCGGTGGAAGAGAAGATGGGAGACAGAGTGAGAGTTCTCTCCTGAGCAGAGAACCACTTAGAGAGTCGGCCCATTACACATGGAGCGGACGCATCTGCTTAAGAAGGCCAGTGAGCCGCTGTGATTGGTCACATCCTGCTACTAACACTGCTATTAACAGCAAATCAGGTCAGATCAGGAGCTTCTGCATTGTGTAAGATAAGTGAGTTAGACCTGTTTTCAGCAGATGCCATGCCTCTTCTCTCTTAATAGTTTTACTTACTGTAAAGGTGTGCTGAATCACTGCAGTGCACATAAAAGCTGTGCTTGCCAAACACCAGACAGTTAGACAGCTGTCTTATCATACAAATACAGTAATCTTTATCTTTTACTTTATCTTTTTTTTTTTCCATTTTTGTCATAATATTTTTTAATCTAGTTCAAACTTGGCTGCTGTTTCATTGGGGATCTGAGGAAGTGTAGAAGTTTGCATGTGCAGCATTTAAGAAACGTGCAGAAGAGAGCAATGAAAAACAACGTGGTTTACACTTTTTTCAAATTAGCACTATTCAAAATTTAATATGAAGCAGATGTGTTTAAATATTGTTCTGATCTTTCAAGAGTGTCATCACCAGAAAAAAAAAAAAAAAAAAAAATCACAACACTGGTTGTTTGTTTGAAATTTTCTGTGACTCTAGCACATCCTCATCACCCTCCTCAAACACCTTTGCATCCTGCCAATAATGTCTGTTCCCTAACTTTGACCAGGTGTTTTTAACTGATTCGGGTGTTTGCTGTGCTTAAAGTACAAACTCCTTCTTTTCAAGCATTATCAGACCTAGAACTGAGAAACCAGGTAATGTACATGGCAGGACCAATGATAATAATAATAATAATAATAATAATAATAATAATAATAATAATAATAATAATAATTATAAAATATACAAAAAAAAAAAAAAAAACTCACTATCTGATCTGATGTACATTTGCCACAATCCTCTTTTGAGATTCTCACTCTGTGCTTTACAATACAATACACATCAACAAAATGATCCCTGAGTCCTGTTCTGATACTTGCAGCTGCACATATTTGTTTTCACAACGAACATCAAGCTTGAGCAAACATCAAAGTCTGAAACTGTCTAAATCCTTTTCTCAAAGATGATCACTGATTAAAACTGATTTTTAGTGGAAAAACGGAAAGCAGCAGAAAATCAATTTCAGTGTCTGATGGAGAATATTTATCAAAGCGCATCTGAAATGTGATGTGAAACTTTCTCCCATTGCACATATAACGTCAAAACAAAGCACATTTTTGTCCACACTAGGGCAAGTGTTTGTCATCAGCAGCCATATTCCCCAGATCTGACTTCATGTAACATATTCCTGAAATCCAAGGTAAAAGATCAGTGCTTTGACTCAGTGGAAGAGTTTTAGTATGAGTTTAAAACCTGCAAGTGATCAGTGGTCTTTGTAAAAGGTGGCTACTTGAGAGAGTTATGTTTTTTAGATCAAGTCAGAAGAGTAAAGATCAGAATCTTGCATCCATTGAACAGAATGATACAACAGGCATCTACAGTCAAATATTAAAGCATTGTGCATGTGACTGTTTCTGTCAGTGTGTATCCTTTCGTGTGTGCATTTGACAGACAGGCGGTAGAGGCCGCATCGTCCCTCAGGCCCCTCTGAGACAGCGGTACCAGCACCCTCTCTCTCCCTGAGAGGAAGCGCAATGACCTTTGCGTTGGTGGTGCTGGCTGGTGTGTGTACTTACATCAACGTAATTTGCATTAATGTAATCGGAGCTCTGTTCCCCCTCCAGGGCCTGCAGCCTGACACGGGAGTGATCATCTGGAAGAGAGGCAGAGAGGAAGAAACCAGTGTTGAATTAATCATATTAACGAGGGCAGCAGGAGAGGAGAAGGGGGTGAGGGACAAATGGAAAAAAAAGGAATACAGAGAGAAATTAAAAGAGATGGAGACATGTGATGGAGGTGTAAAAGCATGCACATGCAGCATCATCAAGATGCCCCAAAGAAAGCGTTGCTATAACAATGCAGAGACACAGCATGGCTAATGGATGGCATTCATGCAGGTGCCAGATGAAAACCTTAATGAATACATTTGAAGCCAAAGACTTTAAATTAAAATCTTGCTGTTGTAACTCATTGGCTTTAAAGCTGTTTTACTCCAGACTGACAATATTCTGCTGGGAACTCCTGTCTCTTGTTTTTTAATGTGCAATGAATTCCCCATTGGAGACCATCAGTATTTTTGGCATGATGAATCAGCATCAGGTCTATCACAGAAAGAAATAATTCTGACTGACTGTTCAGGGTTGCTGGATTATTAATGATTTCATCTACTTAGTGGAGTTTCTTGTTATCTTCTACCACAACCAACACACTAAGCTTTGCTAAAACTACTCCTGTAATAAATTTAGCCCTACCAAATGATTTTAATAACTGCATTGTTTGCATTTTTTATGAGTGGGATTTGGTTTCCATTGTTTAATGCTATTACTGCCCAATTCTACACAGGAGTTATGCTTCTTGCACAGGTGTAGATGGTACATCGTTGGACATGCTCTCAGTGTGTTCTGGTACAATTTATTTGCCCAGAATATTGTGATGTGAAGAGACCCGGCACAGGGCTCTTTCATTGCAGCTGATTCCTGTTGCGTGTTTAGTGTATAAGAGCTTTTAAATGTGGATTTATAACAGGGTTCTTCAACTCAGGCCCCCGAGAGCCACTGTCTTGCAGACTTTAGCCATTTCTCTGATTGCATTCACCTCGCCAAATGAATGACTCATTAACAGACTTATGCAGAACCTGAGAATAAGATTTTGATGAGATCTGCTTCATTTGAACTTTGTGTGTTAAAGCAGAGCAGTGGCCCTCAAGAAACGGAGTTGAAGAGCTGTGACTTATAAAATCACAATGTGAGAGCAGAAGCTGACTGATTTGTAGTTTTGCTTTTGTTTTGTTACTATTTGCCTAGTTTCCATTTGAAAGTAAACCTTTAAATGAAATCAACAAAAATATTTCCTGATAGTTCTTCTAAGACATAAATTGTAAGCAGTCTACAACAAACTTTACAACCAGGATTAACTGACCAATTTGCATTACAGCTCAGCTGAAGTGCACATAGATATTATGAATCAATTTTGAGCTAAAATTAAACATTTTTTTAACATTGCCTCAGGTACACTATATGCACCATCTCATCCTGCATGGCATAAAAGAAAGTACAGAATGATTATAAAAGCAGATTGGAAAGGTCAAAGCTGCTCTTGTTGGCTGATATAAAACTCTGTTTGAGCAGCTTATAGTCATCCAGTCGCAAGCCTGGCCAATAAATCAGCTAGAAGAATAGAAACAGCACACAGAAATTTATGAGCACTGAGGAGGTACTTTGTACACACATGCAATAATATTTCCATATCGGTTCTTCATGCGGTTCTCATCCTTCTTGGCGGAGTCCCATGGCGCTGACTGTCCTTCAAAAAAGCTCTGGAAAAAAGAGAAACCAGAGAACAGAGAGAAGAAGATGAAGTCTGGTGTCATGTGTGAACACTTTAAATGATAACCAGGCTAAAGAAGACAGTATTCCTCTTTCAATTCTACAAAAAAAGGAAAGGAACATTGGCATGAGTGAAGAAGAAACAGAGAGAAACATTCACATCGTTATCAGACATGAAACACAGGGTGGGTGGTGCATCCTGGGGAGTTGTGTCAAACAGCGAGCGCCATTAGGGCAAAGGCAGCGGGTGTCACACTCAAACCTCTCCCCCTGCGCCGCTCTGCCGAGGAGGAGCAACCGCAGCGGCTGCCTGTCTGCCTCATCTGAAGGACTCAATCAGATGTCGCGGGAAAAAAAATAAAGCCAGCTCATCGTCTACAGATCAAAACTGCTCAGCTCAGATTACCCTCATGAAATATTTATCATCTCTCACTGGGGAGATTTCCATTCTGATGGCACACCAGGCACAATTAAGCCAAATTATGAAAATACATCTCCACCGCTGTTCAGCAGGGGTGGGTGGGGTCGGCTCCAAGCAGACTAGCCTGGACAAAAACATGTCATTGTTCTTTTTTGATAGTAAGCTAATGCAAATTTGAAAAGTCAGCTAATGCATTACAGTGCATCTGCAAATAAAAATTCACAAACATATACAGGAGGTTGAAGAGATAATTTGAGAGCTCCTTTTAGCGTGGAGTAGGAAGCATTGTGCTCAAACATCTCTCATCTAGGACATGATGGTTCTATTCATCTTAGTGCTATGGCAGGCAGCAGGCCGTTTGTCTAAAATAAAAAGGTTTTTTAGACATCACGCAAGGAAATATTCCTGTATGAAGTCCTAAAGATTAGTGATTTCACTGAGAAACTATTTTAATATGCTAAAAATATACCCCATCCTTCCAGTGAAGATGGACGCATGTCTTGGAGATAGATTACAAAGGCCTCTCCTTTCGTGGCAGTAAGTCTTTAGCAAACACACAGACCCAGCGTCATTCTCCTTGTCATTCTGAAGGACACCGGTCTAATATCAAGCATCTGAAGACAAATCGCTACCGGCTGAGAGGCGTTACCTGGTAAATTTAAAATAGCTCTCTCTTAAACTCAGCCACTCTGTGTTGGTTGTATTTCTTAAGCTCTTTGGATCCTGAACACAGATGGAGATAAAATTGTCCAAAGAAGAAAAGATTACACAAAAGCTTTCAATTTAAAGGCTAAATGTGGGAATAATTGGCTACCTGAAATTCAGCAGAGAGAGAAAAGCAACACAAGACTCGACCTGAAAAACTATTTAGTGGCAAGGTGTGATGCATTTAGCTTTGCTGCATCTGCAGGTAGTTTTTCACAATCCTCAAATTATTCCCACTGGCAGAAATCCAACTTACTGTGTTTTAATTACAGGCTAACTCCTGCTCTGCAGTCCCAGCACAGTTAGTCTGCTGTGCCGTTTCTTTGTTTGCAACTACTAAGTGAACGGCACAATACTTTCTCTTCATGCAGACACTATGGGAAAATCTGCATACAGTAAAAATGACAACAGACAGCTTGACATACAGTACACACAATAAAAAAGTAAAAAATAAAGAGAAGAAAAATGGATGAAAATGCATTGAAGCAGAGTTGTTTAGTGGGTTGCTTGTGCATTAATTAATCATATGCTTAGTGAGAAAGGAGACTCATTCAAACTGACTTCACTTATGGCTGAAGCTAAAAGAATTACTGAAGTTTTTCAACATTGGCTCCTCCTTAACTCCTCTGTTAATATTAAACAAACTGAAAACAGGTTCAATATCATAACATGGCAGTTTTGATGCAGCTAAAACTTTTTTTCTGCTTCCTGTTTCAAGCTGTGTGCCAACGTGCAGGACATTTGGGACATGCAAATACTTTGCTAAAACATTTTAACATAAGGGTTTGCAAAGTGCAAAGTGTTTTACAGTGTCCTTTTTTTATAGTGTTGTCCAATTGTCTGTTATTACTTTTGTTTTGGAGTTGAAAATGAATAAATGAATTTAACAGATTGCTACATGAAAATAAAGACAACCAAATCAAATTAAATTAATGATTAAGTCTTCATTTTGTTAACTTTAACTCATTTGTAAAAATTTTGTTTTCCAAATGCTTAAAAGATAACACTGTGATGATGTACAGACATAGCTGGCAGAAGAAACAATGACATTCCATACCCTGAACACTGTTAAACACTTTTAACTTTACATAGCATCTGTTGGTAAATGCCCTTTTCAGATCAAATCATAAAGGTGTGATCTTTTACTCTCCCAGGGCTTAAAAATACCCAACAACCAGGTTTGATTTATTATCTTAAAGTTTAAAAAAAGTTTAAAAAAATAAATCACAAATAACCAAAAATATTGGCTTACCTCGTTTATCTGATCCAAAGTTAACGAACAGAATAACAAGAAGCATGGGTCAGAGAGAGATATAGTACAGTGTAAGTCAACAGGTTTAGAGGTGCACTAAGCTCCAATCTCATCATCAGAAATAAATGGTTAAAAAGGGCATTAACCTTAAGACAGATTGATAGAGAAAAGACAGCAGTGGATCACAACATCAAAATGCTCACTCTATTCCAGGGCTACTCAATTCGTTCCTACGAGGGCCGCAATCCAGCAGGTTTTCCATGTATCCCTGTACCAACACACCTGAGTCAAACTAATGAGTCATTGTGTAGAAACTGATTGGCTGTTAGAGCCACCTAATTTGACTCAGGTGTGTTGGTGCAGGGATACATGGAAAACCTGCTGGATTGCGGCCCTCGTAGGACCGAATTGAGTAGCCCTGCTCTATAGCCAAGTGAAAATGAGCTCCATCACACACTTTAAGCAACCCAAGAGGCACCCCTCCTCCTCATGTTTTTAATTTCCTTTTTACTGGTTCTTCTGCATTGATGCAATGCTCACTGTGTGAACCCAAAGCACCTTCTTCCAAAATATATAAGGCCTGGAGGGCAGCCCAAAGCACTTTGTCCCCTCAGTGATCTAATGCAGGTAGTGTTGTGGAGCTACGTTATTTCATTTTGTGGTCATGAGGGGGAGGAGGAGAGTTAATTACTGATAGATCTGGTCAACATTTAGCAGGTAAGATGGCAGACAAGAGAGAGAAGCGCGGAAAGAAAACTGGAGGTGTAGATAAGAACATCACAGAATTTAATGGGCTATAAAAAAAAACAGCAAATGTGAAAAAAATGTAATGAAGATAGGGAAAGGTTACAATTTTGTATGTTTCTAGAAAAGTTGGGAAGTTTTCCAAAATAATAATAAAAAAAAACCTGTATTCTGTAGTTCGTTATTTCATTTGAACCTTTATTTAACCTCAGTCCAGAAATGATTTTCAGTGTTTTCACTTACTAACTTCACTGTATTTAGAATAAATAAACACATGTAGATTTTGGTGTCAGCAACACTTTCATCCAAAGTTCAAAGAGACATTAAGAAATACTGAGTTTATGGAATCTACAAGAAACAGGATTCTGGTAGATTCTGCAATGAGCCAATTAAATGGTGGCAGGTGAGGGTGTCACGATTGGGTATAAAAGAAAGCTTTCAAAACAAGGATAGCTAACTACTATGGGCCAAGCTTGATAAGATAATTATTGATCAGATTTTTTTTTTAAAAATGCCACTTTGAGAGAAAAAAAAAAAAATTGTCTGGAGAAAATCTCATTGTTATTGCCAAAAACCCGCTCTAAGTGACCCCCAGAAACAGTTTGGGAGTGCCTTGAAAAAACATTGTCACTAAACAGTCTGGATCTGCATTCAGATATGTAAAATGTAAATGTACAATGCATGGAGGAAGTCATAGATCAGCTCTGTACAGAAAGACCAGAGTTTTCTGTACAAGACCTCATTCAAATGGACAGAAAGAAAGGAAAAAAAGTGTTTTGTGGTCAGAGGAGTCCAAGTTTTAGCTGAAAGAGCATACAAACTGTTGTAAGTGAAAGGTGCACAAATGAGACTTTGTGATGGTATGGGGATGCATCAGTGTCCACTGCATGCATATTAAAGCATCTGTGGTGCAGAAGTATATCATAGAATTATGCTAATATCAAGGCCTTTCCCAAGAAGTAAATAGTTATTTCAGCAAGTCAATGACTGACCTTACTCTTACAACAACATAGCCTTATATAGAGTATGTTTGTGGTTGACTGGTCTGTCTGCTTCCTACATCTGTTTCTTCTTGAAAATTAGTTCCCAAACAATTATCAAGTTTAACTAAAATGAAGATCAGTGTGGCATAATGGTAAAAAGGCCTGTATCCCTCAATTCAAGTTACACCAAGCACTTCATTTGTTAAAAAGGTTTGAACAGATAAAAAACACTCTGTTACAATATCAGGGTTAGAAGAAGCTGGCTGTTATTGTACTGAGGGACAGAAAGGAGGCTGGATCATCGCCAACCTACTGCCAGCCTCTTGCACTAATGAGCGAGAATGAGAGTGATACTCCGCTGGGGCAAAATCCTTTGTTGTCGTGTCAGCAAGAAGCTTGGTCTCAAATTATAGACGCTGTTGTGCAACAACAGTCCAAGAAAGCCATAAGTTGCCATCGATAGACTCTAATCGGTCCTGATTCCGGTGAAGAAGGGGACATGGGCTCACACACACCTCACACTTCCTCATATTTTCATTGGAGGTGCATTTTTGTCTTTCACATTGGCCTACAGCTGAGTGTTCAAGGAGAATACACACACAAAATAAATCACCACTGCAGACAACAAGGAACAGATAAAAAAAGGAAAAAAAACAAAACATCACAACATAAACACACTATACAGGGTAAAATAGTAATTTATCAAAAAAGTGCATCTAAGGAGAAACAAAACACAAATAAACAGGCACAAAGAGACGTTTTGACACAGCTGAAGCCACATGTTAGACTAATGAACATTTTCAATCCAGAACTTCAGCGGAGATGTTACAAGTCTATGACCAGGTGTGACATGTGCTTGCAGGAGGATGACAGTTGGGTCCCGTCCTACCTCGTACTCCTCCTTGAAGCCATAGCCCTCAGCACACTTCATCTGGGTGATGTGCTGGAGAAGGTCTGCCACGCGGATGGCCGGGTGCAGCTGGCCCGTCTGGTACGGCACATCAACGGGTTCCCGCTTCCTCAGGGAGTGCGTGTGCGACTGCACCAGGCTGCTGGTGTCGCTGCCCGTGTTCTGGCTCTCATCTGTGGGGCAAAAACAGAGAGACAGGCCACGTCAGGATGGAGAAATCTGAGCTAATCTCACATCGTTATTCACCAACAGATTGTTCCAAGATACATCTGGATGACATAATGCTTGAAGCAGTAAATGGCAGTGTCATTTTTTAGAGTTTACTGACATAAAAAGTTGAGATAAGTAGCCTAGGTGCTGTCACTTTTCACACTAGTGCATATCAGATGCAATTGTTCTCATAAGCAGATGGCACATTATCTCATTTACTGTTAAGCATTATGTCACCATCCTCCAAATTGACAAACAACTCTTAGCTAGTAATCTGTTTGTTATGGATGGTCACAACAACACAACATCATTGAGTAATAGGATGAATCATGTGGTGGGAAGGTTCAGGTCCATCTGTCTCAGTGTGGCTGGAAAACACTGTACTGTATAGCCATTTTTTTCAAGGCCCTTTAACTAACACACATTGAATATGGCCACAATTAGATTAAAATATCTCAGTGGCCCCCGACTGTGAGAAACAGCACAGATCAATCAGAAGATTCATCAGAAAGATGCTGTAAAACAAGTTTACTTTGTTTACTGGCGGTACAGTATACTGGTTTGGGCTGTGGCTCATATTGTGAGTCAGACTCCATTCCAGCTCTTTCATACTTTAATCCAGTCAGTGGCAGAAATGAGGCACAGATGCTTTGGGGAGCCAGCGGACGATGGAGGGGTGTCCAGAAACATGGAGGAGGAGGATGCGAGAGGGTGCGGTGGGCCACAGTGAGCATGTTGCAGCAGGCACCATCATAAGCATCACACAGACACAGTGTGGATTCAGCCCCTGCCACCCATACTTCCCCGAATTATGAACAAAAAAAATCAACTAAAACCAAAACTAAGAAAAAAAAAGAGAAAGAACCCAGGAGGGAAGCTGAGATGGGAGGAAAATGCATGGGGTGATGCTGCCATGGGGCACTGTATGTTTTGTAGACCATGCTAAGCTAATGGTGGCTTGGTGGCACGGTACGAAGGGTGGTGAGATGCTAACATGTCCACTCGTCATGCAATAAATGTTGTAATGCCCATGTCAGAAGCAGCCTCTCAGTGTTGGCTTGCTTTCTGAGTAAACACCGCCTCCTTCCCCCAACCCACTGCCCACTTGGGAAAACTTACCATTAATGGGCACTTTTTAGATAGCAGATACATAAGAGGTTACGAATATAAAGAGAAAGAGAGGAGAAGAGACAGGAGAGAGGGGATAAGCAACAATACAGCATGAGAACCTGTTACAGTTGAGTGTTTTAGAGCTACGCTAAAGGGCAAGATCACATGCCTCTCAGTTCAAACTACCTTAGTAGAGAGCCTAGTCAGGGAGGGGATGTTGAGTGGATGGATGGGGCAATTTCAACAGTGCAAGACAAAAATAAAAATAACTTAACAAAAAAAGGAAGTCATGGATTTCGGGGGAGAAAAAAAGAAAATACTGCTAATCTTTGGAGTAAGCTGTCATTGTTTAGATTCTTTGACTTGCAAATTTCAATGATGCCAGTTATTTTTTATTTTAATATTCTGACATATTGAAATGATCTACCTAATTACTTTAATTATATTTGCATCTGGTCGTGGTAACACCTGTATTACAGCATTTTTTTCAGATGAAAGAGAGATGAAATCAAAAACATCACCAGTCCTGGTTGAGTCAGTTTTGATCATTAACCCTCAGCCGAAGAGACAATGTTTTGACTGAATGAGTCACAACTGAAAGCATGTGACCTTTTTCTGGTGGATGTAATTTGATGTTAATTATTTCATGCTTCATTAAATGTGGAACTTGCAGCTGTCACAGGAGCAGTGATGAAAGACACTGCTTTCAGTTGCACTGATGTGGAAAAAATAAGTAAATAAATAAAAATGCCCTAACTTAAAGTTGGATCCTTAAAAATGGTGCTGTGCTGCTTGTGGTAAATTTGGAGTAGAGTTGCTTATTGCATATTTCTTCTGTGGCCTTGAGTATTTAATTATTACAGTTCTAGTGCCCTACTTAGCAGAAACATAGTGTGCTCCGCTAGTAGCATCTGCTTGTATAAAATGCTGCACTTTGGGCTGTTCTGCATATTCAACAAGGGGCAGTAATAATTAAAAGAAGTACAAAATGCTTTTCATAATTCTATTCTATTGCTGAACAAGATCTATGAACGCTGGCAAATACAAAACAAAAACAAGTAGGTCAATAGCAGTTAGCCAAAGGCAAGGGGAGCGACATTAAAAAGAATAATAGAAAAGGTTGTTGTTTTGGAAGGAGGGAGGGGAGTTCAATGTGTAGTGAGGAGAGAGGGAAGGGAGGGGAGGGCAGCACTACTAATGCAAGACTTTAAAAGTTCAGACCGAGCGCATCCTTGTTTTGAACAGGGGGGCTAAGAGAGAGCTTTTTTTCTGTGTCTCCCTCTTGCACCGTTTGTTTGTTGTGTCTAAGTGCAGCTGCTAAGGCTTCAGCATGCTGTAGCCCTGGTTGCTGGGGCAAAGTGACCCCCCTCTTGTTGCCCTCCCCCCCTTAGACACTCCCCCACATCCAGTCCACATGTCTGTCCATGCATATGAGAGGTCAAACACATAAGTGACATCACACGCACGACACGCAATGCGGATGGGATGGAGTGAAGCCAGCCTCAGCCCAGGAGAGCTTGTTAGACGGAAAGGGGGAGGAATAGAGGGGAATGTGGGGGGAAATAAGAAGGAGGAGAGGGGGTGGAGGAGAGGGAGAAGCAGCAGGCAGGTATGAAGGTGAGGAAGCCATATTTAGTTAAAATAAATCATCCAAATTAAGATACAAAAGTTAGAAAAATTCTTTTTTTGGGGGGCTCACAGTTAAGTCTTCAAACAGCCATCTTATGAATACAATGCACTGTAACTTTCATTAGCATAGAGATAAGAATATATAATCAGTAACAATGGTAAAAGGAAGTGTGTCTCACCTAAGATAGCAGTTGGTACAAAGGGATCTGCTCAAACCCCAAAACAAGTGCAGAAGTTGGAAGAGGAAAGAAAGTCGCAGTAAATAAAAGAAGCAAAGACAATCCACAAAAACAACTTCAACAAAGACAAAAAGACACTTTTTTTCTTGGTTTCCTGCCAAGCAGCATAACAAGAAATGTAGGACATTACCCAAAAAAGCTCATTATACAGTAAGTTTAGCTGATTATAAATCTAACTGCCCTTTACTCCATCTAATAAATGAGCTGTGAAGTGATTACAGAAGACACACAATTATGGATATTATTTGGTGGAAACTGAAGCTGTAATTGAACAGCTAAAATCCATCTTGGCGAAGTGCTCTAACACATAAACTAGAAATGTAGCAGGGCGTAAACCCCTCTCAAGTTAATTTATCTGCTTTCTCATTTGTGAAATAATTTTTTAATTCTTAAAGCACATATCAAATCTGTTGGGTAAATTCATTTCCCACATTACAGTATCAGCTTGTAAATGTCATAAGAAAGAGGTCTCACCAAGAATGCAAAACTCATTAAAAATTTGTCTGACAATTTTGCCTTTTATTAATCTGTTGTGACACTTAATTTTGCCCGTTTAATAATAACAGAATTTGTCATCATGGCTGTTCAGACTGCATGGGAAGCACTTCTTTGATGGCACACAGGATTAATGAGAAAAGAGAGAGTGTGTTTACCTGGGTAATACGAATTGGTGGGGATGGATGAACTGAGAGTGTTGGCTTTTGGAAGTGTGAAGGAGGAAGGTGATGATCCAGCTACAGATGGAAAAAAAAGAACACAATAAAAAACATCAATAATATGTTTTTGGTATTGCAGATTGGTATTTTTTTACATGCAGAACCTATGAAGTAAAAATACACCTTTTCAGTCCCTTTTAAAAAAAAATCCAGATACTGTAAAGCAGTGGTTTCCAAAGTGGGGGTTGGGGCACCGCTGTAGATTTTAGGACACTGATGAGTTTTAAATATGATTCCTAGAAATCAAATTAAATTCAGATCTTACTACTAATAACATAGTTCATCATAGTTGCTACATGAGGCAAAAACAGTTTTCATAAATGTATGAAATATTATAATGAAGGGGGTGTTTGTGCTGTCAGGATGCCCTTGTTTTAATTGGCTTATTAGCAATGTTTCCTATTTGCAATGACTTCAGATTTTTTCAGTTTGACAAACGCTACCTTGGGAACATAAACAAATTTTCATTCCCTATTACTACATTATGCCAACTAGAGATATTATTAAATTGAAATAAAAACTGAACCTGCTATGCATGGCCAGACACCAGAAGAAATAAGTGAATAAATGTGTTTGTGTGCTCTGTACAAAACACAAGAGTATGGGAAATAAAAGATTTTAACCCTCTCAAATTCGAATTGATTTGGTTCTGTTCTGCACTCTGTGTTTTAGATGCTTTTAAGGATCTTAAAAAAGTTTCTGCTGTATATGTGGTTGATTTATGATAGCAAAACCCTGAGCTGCGGCACATACTGGAGCAAGCTGTCTACAAGGATGCTGAATACCGGTTAGCCCAGATCGGCAGTAATTCACCAAAATGACAGCACGCTGTCAGCTCTTTACTGTGGGTAATACACTTACTACTATCAGTACTTTACATTACCCTACTTCTTAAACATGAAAATGTCCTTTAAATTCATCAAATTATTAGTGCATACCAGTCAAAGTATCTAAAACTTTGTTATAAACACAAAAAAGCTGAAAATGACAAAAAAAAAAAGACAATATAGTCTATGTGTATGTAAAGTATACTAACCGTTTCCTAACTCAATACTTATAAGGATTTTCTTTATAGTTTCAGTGACCCTCAGACAGAAGCTCTGTCTCTTAAGCCAGAAGCATTAAAATGTCACTACTGAGAGCTCTTTAGAGATTTTTCAATCTGGCCACAAGTTAACTATAAACCAACAAACACCAATAAAGCTTCTCATTATTAGCCAAAAACTAAAGTTTCAGTTCATGTGTATATGACTTTTCATCTTTAATTCATTATTTAATTCTTTCAGAAGTTGTATTATCATGTTTAAGTTGAAACTGAAACTAAATTCTTGGCACAGATTCTACTGCTGCACCTCAGTAGAACAATAATTTTATGGAAAACAGAGTAACTGTCAAATCTTCCTTGGATTGTCTTCTCTAAAACACCAACAGAGCTGCCAAAATAAGTGGGGTTTGGGTTATGAAGGCAGCATGTTCAGGATTATAATCTGTCAGCCATGATGTTTGAGCCAAAATAACACTCGAGGCATGGAGAGTGACAGGGCTTTGCACTGACAAGCAGAGCGAGAAGTAACAAATTTAAATCATTTGCGTTGGCAGACAGAGGGCCAGATTTGAACATCTTCGCTAACAGACAGTTAATCAAGGTCAAAGCACATTTGGGGCTCAGCCCCTGCAGGGGTACAGGGCAAGAGGCTGCTTTGGATTTTTAATCTGATGGTTTTGACTGGGATTATGGCAGGTCAAGCCCTGGATGCAGACTTGGCTAAGCTGTCCATCAACAAAGCATTAAGTTTAACCTGGGACAGAGAAAATTAATAGGTTATCATACCAGAGTGCATGTAGCTGTGCTGTTTGTTTCCTCCATGGCTTGGGCAAAGCAAAGTCCTGAATCTACAACCTCATGGCAGACATGTTGGAGCTCTAAAGCTTATTGATAAGCCTGAGGTCTGCTTTGGGATTTCCAGATGTCATGATTATTGATTTGGATAGCAGACTACCTTCAGGTTGTTAGCAAGCAATTACAAACAGTTGAAGAACCAGCATTAGTGGAAAGATTCTAGTGAAAAATTTAGAGTACTACAGATTTAAGTTAGCTTGTAGTTAATTAAACTGAAATTAATTAGAGAAACGAGAAAAATTTGAAAGGAAATGGACAAAAAGGGTGGAACACACTCCTGGGGGAACATGGAGGGGATTGAAGCTCCATTTAAAAAAGACAAAATGAAACAATCTCTCTCAAAAATCAAAGTCTATGACATCAAACCTTTTCTACTGAAAAAAAAGCATCTCCTTGTTGACCCTCTTTTTAGTAAAGACAAATAACTTTTAAAGACTAAATTAAGTCCCAGAATAAGAAAAAAAAAAAAAAAAATCAGAAACAAAAGAGATTTAAAGGCACTTCCTCATTAAAAATTAATTTTTAATACTAATTTATGCAGCTGGATAAGATAAATGATAGAAAAGAATATTAATACAAAAAAGTTAGTCTTTAGTCTCACACTAGTTGTAACACCAGCTACAAAGCTGTTTAAGGGAACGTTAAAAAAACAAATATACTTTGCTAAGTTCTAACTTTAAATCAAACACTGCAGCATTCATTTCAATTTATTACTTAAATTGGTGTTTTTCTGCTCACATTTCATGTTTAGTTCCTGTGGAACTAAGCTGGATTTCTTCCTCACCATACCAAACCAAATTAGCTGCTTCCATGCTGCCTGCTGTAGAAAGATGCTGGTGCATTAGGCCGATGTGGGGCCATCTTACCTCGGCCATTGAGGGTGAGGGTACACTCGCTGCGGCCATTGAGAGTCAGCGCACACTCGCTGCGGGTGTTCAGTGTGTGGTTGTGCGTGTCCATGAAGGACAGCGCCTCGTCACAGTTGGTACCCTGCTCTGTGTAACTCTTGTCCATGGAGTTGACCATCACTGTCATCTCCTGGCGGGTGCTGTTCAGTGTCTCCTTACGCTTCTTGGCCAATTTCCTTCATGGAGGAAAAAAAAAGAAAGAAACAATTAGACGAAAAAAAAAAAAAACAACAAACAAATAAACCAGAAAAAGAACAATGATACTTGATCTGATCTTATATGAAGCCAGTAGCAATGACTCATAGATGTAATGAGATGGCGGAGCTAATGTACCTTGGACTGAGGCCACATTAGGTTTTATTAGGCACCAGATGCTTTTTCATGCAGAGAAATATAAATCCTTGAAAATGAGGAAAGGTGTGACACTCTAACCTAAATACATCAGTGGCCCTGATGATTTAAAATTAGCTATAGTATTTTAGGGGGGGGAAGAATTAGACCTGTGAACACTGAACTGAAACAGTCAACCTGCTTTTATTGACCTACTTCAAGTGGATGTGTTAGAGCCTACAAGCAATACGTCCCTGATCAAACATTATTAAAGCGTTGTGTTTGCACGCAGACACACAGGTGTACACAAATTCATATAGAGGCGCACACATCAGGGCGTTGATTCTTCCCTTTGCAAAAACCACTGTTAAGCCAGTCTTGTCTCTTGATGAAATACAGAATCAAACTGAACAATTTACTAATTGTCTACCTAGCTGAAGCGCTTCAAAAACAAGCCTTCTTTACTTTAGTATTGCAGTACTTTCAAGTCTTTTGACCGAGGCATTTGGTGTGTACATCAGTAAACAAAGGACCGTGAACGCTTCCTGTTTTGACTCCCTGATCTCAGAAAAATATTTCTATTGATTGTTTTATGCAGCGTCCAAAAATATTCTTCTACAAAGAACCCTTTCATTGATTTCTTTGGTTGCATGGCTTGAGGCAAGCACTTGCTAGCTGCTTTATTACTTTGGCCTTAATGCGAGAGATTCTCACAGTAAATAAAACTATTTTTAAATTTAATTAGATTTTCTGTAAAATTTCATGATCACCAATGACACTGTTCAATGTGTGCTTTGAGTTTGAAACGTGGCACCCCTTACTGTAAACCTTTAGGTCATGTAATGACCAGGAAATATACTAAAATGCATTTCTTCTGGCTTTCACTAGGACTAACTGCAAACCAATAGGCCATCCAATCTATGATACTCAACAACTAAACTATGAACTTGCTAAACATCAGCACGCTATTATTACTTGTATGTACTATGACATTTACCTGTATTGATTGTTTTTCTTCTACTTCATTTGTTGAATTTCTTAAACACATGATTTTTTTTTGTTTGTTTGTTTTTTGTATGATACAAAAACTATCAACATTTATTTATTTATTTCTATCTTCCAAAAGACGCCTTTCCCAAAACTGCCAGTCTGCTCTGTTAGCTACGACGGATCCTGATCAGGCTTCATCCATCATCATATGTCAGCTTTGTTAAAATTCAAATTTAGAGATTTTGAGAGATTTAGAGAAGTGGAATATGAGTAATTAATCATTTTCTGGAGTATAAAGCATTAATAATAAACACAAAACTATATTTTTTCTCTTTCTTGGACAACATTTGACAACATACAAATACTTAAAAAGAAATGCATTTTCAGAAGACATAATATGGCCATAGAGCTCTAACAATATTCAGAGCAAGGTGCACTCAAGTTTTATCCCAGCTTTTGTGGGTAGTTTATTTTCCTTGTAGAAAAAGGAAAACCTGCAAGTTTGCATGCTCATTGTTGCATGTTGGAAACTCATGTGTATATGCATATGCACCTACAACACAAACATAGACAAGCGCGTACTATAGCTTCAACAAAGAGATAGTGCCTTCCTTCTATTGTAGGAATGCCATTACACTGTCATACCTTCACAAATTGTACAGTATATCTAATAAAGTGATGTATTGGTGACAGTGAATTTGTAACTCAAACTTGTGCTCCATGTTTTATCACAGTTTTGAATTAGTTTCCCTTTAAAAAAGAATTAAAGGTCATCGGCAAACTTCCAAACTGAGAAAGGTCTTGGCTGCTGTTTCAGACCGACTGCTGCATTCAAAGTCAGAGTTTTGAAGATTTGACAATGATGAGGGAGAGACACTTTTCTTTTTTGCCCCATCTGGCTGATCTTGACCTTTGACTTCTGGGAGGGAGAACTTATTTACATGAGGACATTTCCCTATGGCAATAAATATTGCATCACACCATCACCCAGATGAGCTAGCTTTGTAACAGTTTCACGTAGGTTACACTAAGAAAGAATGGCAAACAGCTTGAGTGGGAAAATACTGCATTAATAGCCTTATCTATTGCTTGCCACTGTTCTACACCTGGAGGGGAACGGGTGGTGTAAAAATTAACTATGGCAACTCTCACACTGATCCTCACACTTTGTTACTCTCTGTGTGACCCCTCTCCCTATTTGAATTGAAGTCTCTCTTTTGGACAACTGCTGTCTAATGATGCACTCCTGCTGTTTTGTTTTTGCAAATCTCCTCTGTTTATTCAATTCCGTCGCTGTCTCATGCCATATGGCAACAGGCTCCTGCTGCCTTCAAACAGTCATTTGCTCTAAAGGCCGCAACGTGAGGCTAATAGTGCATCCGTTCCTTAGAACGCAAAGTGACAAAGTAGTGACATTTTCTGTATGCCCGACCCACTTTTGTCTTTAATCTGCAATTAGAGCTGGGAACAACATGGCAATCTTGCCTCTTTTTTTCTCTGTTATAGCTTCATAATGTAGTAAGAAGTGAAGTGGGGAGGGGTAGCTGCACATACCCCAGGCAATATTAAGACTGATTCAGCACTGTGTGCACTGATGGTGAAGACTATTAAGAACAACTATAATCCATGCTTTAATACTGTATCACTGTTCTTAGTCCTGTGTCTGCAAAGACTTGGATTTCCGCTTTCTTGGCTTGTGTGACAACTGAAGCGAGAGTGTTGAAGATAAACGAGGCTGCAGACACCAGTGCCAAAAAAATTAGTACAGCGCCAGCAATACTGGGGTGTTTGCAAAGCACTGTGGGTGTTAGATGAAGATTAATTGGCATGTTTTTCTCTCCTCATTTGTAAGAGGGGAAAATTTAATGATAGATGACTATAATCCAGGCTCTGATACACTATGAGAGATAAAAACAGGAAGTGTACAGTAGAGCGTATGTATGGGTTGATGAATGTGACCATTTATGATATCCTTGGTTAGTTAGCGTAAAGTTGCACATGGAAACAGCTTAACAATAAATTTATTGGCGTGACTGCTTGAAGGCATGCCCAACAATATCAACACATATTTCTAAGCACTAAACGTGCACAACGTGTAACGGAAATGAGGCAGACGGTTGACGGAGGGGTTTGCAGAAGTAAAGAGTGAGAAAATATCTCAGGTAACTATTATTAGGCAACTCTCATTAGAGGTTGTCTGCAGTTCAGTACATGACAAGCCTGGTGTATCTAGGATCTAAGTGAGCAGAGCTCCTAACTCAGTGGGTTCAGCTACAACAAAAAGGCAGACGCACAGATTGCATGTCAGAATATCTGTTCAGTGGGAGTGAACACTGCTGCAACTTCTAAAACAGGAGCTTCAAAACCTCAAGCCCAGCATGGCCTGCCTCATTTTAGCACAGGAACAGCCAAAACCTTGTGACTCTGTGACAAAGAAGGCTTCATTAAAACAATTCACACACATCAGCAGTGCACGGGTGTATGTGTTTTATTTAACTGTGATCCAGCTGGGAGGGGCAACAGAAGCCTCTTTGATTAACTCAGTGGGGGCATTTCAGTAGTTGTTTCAAAATCTCCTCATCTTTGAAACTGTGTGCCATTAGGTTGTGTGTCATCATTTTATCCATCTAGGCATACTATAAAATAGTTGATGCTACATCTGAAAAAAAAAAGGATAAACTGCTATTTTATTTTTCTTAAAAACACACCCCTAAAAATGTACCAACCAAAAGAAATATTAACGTAGCAGTTAATCTTAGATAGGAATACACAGACCTTTGTTTGTGACACTGATGCTTGACCACAGTGGTGTCTGTCCATCAGGAGTTGGAGACTAGATCAATCACACAGTTTGACTGATTATTGTCTGGCCTGCTACAAACTCCTTTCTACTTTCCACCACAAACAAAGCCAAACAACATTCCCACAATCAAATGTGGCAACAAATACTCTTGACGATCCATTAATGTTTCTACCCTCTTGATCAAAATTACACTTTTCTTTTTTACCCCATGAAAACAGTCTCACTGTTATTTTACCTAATTTAGTATGCATAAATTTGTTACTGTGTTAATTAGCAGTAGTCTCCGTCTCCACCCACTGCTCTACTACCCATCTGAAGGTGCTCACCATCAAATATGTTCAAACATGGCAAATGATACTGCATAATGACAAGTGCAAATATTGGGGTAATTCAGCAGCAGACTTTTTACACAGGAACAAATGCTGAGAAAGAATAAGATGCCTACAAGCAACAAAGCATCAAAATAATAATGAATATTATATATTGCTGTTTGTGTGTTTCTGGTTTGGTGAAGACCTCAGACTCTTTGTTTTTCCTAAGCACTTTTTGAGGCACCCCTGCTACTGTCCTGGTGGGTAAGGTGGTCCATCCAGTTACCACCACCCCCCACCAGGCTGGCCCACAAAATACTATGGTAGGTGCAAAGTATTAAAACAAGCATTATCAAAAGTATTAAAACAAATTCCATGTGAATGCCAAGATGCAGGCTTTCCCAGCAGGACACTGCACTGCAACTTGAGGTATATTACAGCGGTTTTAATGTTGTGGCTCATTGTTTTTTTTTTTTGTTTTTTTTTTTTTATAAGGCTGTTCTTGTTCTATTAAAGTATTTTCTCTATTTTTTCTTTCTAATACTGTCATGCCAATGTACGTTTCAGTTATATTATTAAGCAGTGTTCTATAATATATAAGTTCTATATAAGATATATAAAATGTAACAATTAATGTTGAAGTGAACATTGATATTTCATATATGTTTGAAAATTTGGTAATCTATAGAATGCCTTGGAAATGTATACAATACTAAAAATGGAAAGTCATGTGTATGAAATTCTGTGACATTTCATTCTTTCTTTTTTTTTTTGGCTAAAAGGCCAACCAGCAGAGAATAAATGACTGTTTCCATGTGGAAGCATGCGTACTTGCTGCTCCACCCCAGGGAATGGATCGTTTTGTGCTGGGCTAGGGGTTGTGGTTGGGATTACTAATGGGATTACATGTAATTTCACACTTAGCCTAAATAGTACTTGTCATTCTTTTTAATGCCTAGGTATTTTATACAATGCCTAGAAAAACAATTGGACATCGAAGGCATTTCACACCTTGCTTAAAAAAGATGTGATGCATTGAATACTTTGCCTAGATATTCTACAGAAGACCTGCATTTCACATTTACTGAAACATATGCACTTACCAGCCACATCATAAATGTAATGTTGATTTTACACAAAAAATAATGTGTTTATTCTTTTTATTTATTTTTTTTTGCCTGCAAAGACTGGCTGATTAAATCCTTCCCAATGCCAGTGGTAGTGTGTTTATCCTAAGTGTGTGAACTCCCATTATGGCTTATAAGACCAGAAGCCAATAAAAACATGCAAGTGAGACTAAATGATGATTAAATCCTTTCCATCACAACCTTTTAAATAGTAAAAAATTTGTTATTCAAGTAGTGAGGTTTATGAGTTGAGTATTTGGAAAGCAGTATATTGTGCTGACCTACTTTAGTTTATAGTGCCTTGTAAAACCATGTTATTTTCTGAATAATTATTGCTATAGTTTTTACCTTTATAACCCAATAACCCAAAATATATCAAGATTTGTGGTCTCACTTGCCTTTAAATAGCACTGATTGATTTATTTATTTGTTTTTATTTTATTTATTTATTTATTTGTTTATTTATTCACACATGCACCGAGGAGGACTGCACTCAATTTCGTTGTATAATGTACAATGACAATAAAGTTATTCTATTCTATTCTAACTTTCCAATCTTAAAACTCTGCATTTCTGACTCATTTGCTGGGGAGTGGTAGCCTAGTGGGCTTGGATCTGGAGAACCTGGGTTCAAGTCTCCGGACTGACAGCTAAGATAAAAATAACCACTCTAGGCCCCTGAGCAAGGCCCTCAACCTCCAACTGCTCCCCGGGCACTGAATCTGGCAGCCCACTGCTCCTGGTGTAACTAGTTATGGGTTAAAAGCAGAGGACAAATTTTTGTGTGTTTCGCAAGATATGTACTGACAAATAAAGTTAACTTAACTTAATTGACAGCACAGTGACATTTATTATGCACATTTCTGGAGCTGTCATTGCCCAGCATTGTCCTGAGGGTGAGAAACTGCACTTCACATCTTTTGCTTGTAGGACGTTGCGTCACGTTACAGCTGAGCTCTGCTCAAGCGGCAACCTCGGCTGGTAAAATGTGAAACCTATGTGGAAGTGCAAAAAATTGCAGTTCACCCCTCATCCACTAGGGGCTAGGTCCAAAAGAGAGTCAATCCCCAAAGACTCCCATGTTAAAAAGACCAACTTCACAGCAGAAATAAACATGTTTAAAGCCTGGTACAAAAAAACATTTTAGGATTAATAAGTCAAGTTTACCTTCATGACAACTGTATGGGGGGCATAATTAGGGGCATGTCCTTTTGATTGACAGGTATTCAATATTCGCGGCAAGAAGGGAGCGTGTAGCACAACCACGGTTTTTTGCCAGCTAACACTACGCCTACCGCCTTTAGCTGGTTAGGTACCGTTAGCTCCGGGTTAGCTAGGTTAGCTCTTAGCTACAGGCAGCTCAGTTTGATGGATGTCAATCATCCTCCCCCACCTTCACAGTCTCCCTCTCAGCTCCACTTCTTTGCCCATTTTTGGATTTTCTGGGAATGACGACATGCGTGACGCTGCCAAGATGGCGACGGTGGGAACCGTCCAATGAGCTTCAATTCAGGTCTTCAGAAATCTACGGGTGACATCATGGAAGCTCCGTCCATCTTTTACATACAGTCTATGGTTCTGCTTTATGCACTGCTTCACATGCTAGCAACTGGACATCAACACACTGGCCATTTTGAATGTGCACCATGGCTGATTCAGCTAAGAAACACAAGATGTTTTGAGGTAAGAGAGGAAAAGAAAGAGAGAAAAGGACAGAGCCAGAGATAAAACAAAAGTCAACATCAGGCTGACTTTTTCTCACTGGAGAGAGCTCAGAGTACTGGTATGATGCACAACAAATGCTGATTTAGCCTCGTTGCTGAGGGTGCTCACTAAAAATCTGCCATAGTTTCATAGTGCTTCTTTAATACAAAGAAAGCTGAAGTTTAGTTTTATTTCCCTCATTGAGATTATAAAATTTGTGTAATGCCAACACTGTTAGAGACAGATTTTCTTTTTTTTGTTTTTGTAAGTGGCACATTGTGTTAAAATTCACCCATTTAAACTAGATCCTTCCATGCATGACATCCCCTCAGCCTGCTTGAGGTGCTCTTCGTCTTCCCTCTTCCTAATCAAGATGCAGAGCTTGTAGGTGCAAAACTCTGCAAGGCTTGTACCAATTAATGTGATTCTTGCTGCATGTTCCACTTGTAAGGTTTAATGAAGGTGTTTGCCCAGAGCACTTTGTGTTATACATTGTACATTTAGTAGGACTCCCTTTTCTGACACTGAGTGCAAAATGAGTTATTATGGAAAATTAGATTTATGAAGAATTTGGATAATTCATATATGTGTTGTTTTTTTTTTCTTTTTTCAACAAAAAGGAAAATGTTCATTAGAAATACCCTCAATATTTTATTGTATTGAGCACTTTCTCTTTTTCTCTTGCTTACTTCATTAGTGTTTGTTTTGGCAGAAAACACATGCTTATTTTTCCTATTACATGAGCCATTCAATAAAGTGTATCTTAAAGAATTTATGAGTGACCATCTGCTTGCTGAAAATAGAACAGGCTGCTTTTGATTTAATTTGTTTTTATGGAAGTTGATAAAATAAAACACAAGACAGAAACAACACACCAAGCACTTACATTTACAAACCAAATTCGTTAATGGACATTTCGTACAAAGTCTATGTCTCCATATTGACATTTCATTTCAGAATAATCACCGATATATTATCATGGCAGAAAAAAATATAAGAAAGCATTCAAGCCATAATGGGAAATTATATTATCAGAACATAAAGTAATAGCTGAAGACCTGTCAACTAAATATTCACCACAAACCCTACACAGATGGAACTGGATGATGTTTCATTTGTCTAAACTGGTCACAGACGAGAACCAGGTGCATACATGTGATACAAACACACTGAACAGTAACTGGAAGTGACTTCTTTATGCATTCAAAAATACCAAAGTTAACCTGGAAGACCTTGGAAGGCCTTCATGTGGATATGTTTTCCAAGTTTGTTTAAAACAGGTCTACAGAACTTTGGCAGACTTTTATACCCCCTAACAAAGGCTAGTTTAGCATCATTCTTCCAACCAGTCTCCTCTCTGAGCTCTCTTCAGCCAGTAAAGGTCAGTCTCTTGCCTTATCTCTTGCTCTGTCACCTTCTCTCCCTCTTTTCCTTACCATTGTGTTGATATCTTGTTATTGGCATCACATGCCAGCAAAACACAGCAGTCACATGCTGCTCTTGGGTGGAACATAAAGCTGTGAAGTATGGTTTCTAAGCCTCGGGAAGCTGCAGGACAACAGGGGTTCCAGGACTGTACATAATTAATATCAGTGTGCTATCAAGATGAGTCAGAGGTACAAAGTTTTAAGGTGGAAAACGTATGTAATATTGCTTAAAGGGATGATTGATATTGTAAATTTTTAGTGAAAGACTTTTTTGTCATAGTTTTGCTGCTTTTGTTTGCTATGCAAGCAGGACGTAGGTTGGTGATGTATAAGTGCTGCAGATGATGTTGGCCTTTTTCAATTTATGGTATTTTTCTTAACCAGGATGTTGCCAGCAAAACTTAATTTTCACTCTCCACTCTGTCACTTTAATTCTGACATAATTACTCTTCAAGTTTTTGTCAGTACAAGTGACCTTTTCTTCATAGCAGTATTTAATTTGTTAATATATATATATATATATATATATATATATATATATATATATATTATTTCTTTGCGAGTTTTGAAATGTCAGCTACAAGCAGGGAAACAACTGGCTGATATTTCACTCTAATACAGAAAACTCATGTGTCGAACGGTTTCCATGCATTATCAAAATGTCAGAGTTAAATGTAACACATACACCATTATTGTTTTTTGTTTATTTTATAGTTAGAATTATAGTTTGTACTTTTTTTTTTATTTCTTATATTTATACGTCTGTTTATAAAGGAGCCATTTGTAAAATATTTTATTATGAAGAAATAAATATGTAATGACTGTACTTATGGCTAATATCTGGTAATTCCATAATCAGATGACATACCTGAGATTTAGGACAAAAGACAAGCCAGACACATCAGTCAAAAAGTGGTACTTTAATTGAGTCTTTACTCAACTTTCCCGCTGCTTAATGGATGATTTTATCTTTCATGGGAAAAAAAAGACCCAATCAGAACCCCTGGCCTATGCCAATTGATCTCTCTTGTCCCCAGTAGCTGCATGCAAAACAGCCAGTATGGCCACCTGATTAAAGAGCGGTTATATATTTGATCACACATGTAACCGCATTCCTAATGAGCACTCTGACTGATGCTGTGTTGGGTGCTAGCCCTCATAGACACCTCTGGCATTATACCCAAAGTGCATATTTTTGGCAACTGCAGGAGGTTCTCATGCTTTTAAGAGACTTTGATGAATGCACAGGAGCATTAATGAGTTTCATCAATCATAGAGGTGTTGTAAGCTCATGGCTGGCAACAAGGCTGTCATCAGAGTGGCAGATGACTTCAGAGAATGCTCCTGAGGAGAATGTGTAAAAAGGTAGTCTGTAATTAATCTGACAATATAAACCTTCGGTGTATGTAATATGATACTTAAATTTGCAAATGACTGAACTTGGACAACCTAATGAAATGAATAATAACAGGACAAATAAGGAGGGTAAACACCATTCCTACCAAGTGCATCATTGCTGAGCTGCATTATCTGTAGCATCTGTCACATGCAAAAGAGCAAACCAGGGTTCATTCCACATTTCAAATATTACATGTGGATGCAATTTTCCAACACATTCTCATTTTTAACATTTACGGTTCTGTTGTGAACCTTATGTCAATCATCCTAGTCCATTTACAGTTTTTAAAATGTCATTTACCTTGTCAAACCCTGTTAACTTCCTGAGAAAGCTGACAGCTTGTCTGTGCTTGTCACTGGATTGACCAACCTATAATACAAAGGGAAAGTCCAAGTGCAGAGGAGGCTGGTCGATTTGTACAATTAAGGAATGTTTGTTGAAGTAATTTCTGATCAAACGCAAACCAATATATAATAATATAATCTAAAAGTTTAAGAACTCAACTAAAGCACAAATTATTCCATATGAGGCCATTTTAAAAGAAGTGGGAAAAGGCCCATAATGTCACTGCTCATGTTGGGAGTAAATAGGTTCAGAAGAATGACCGCAAACACACACCAAAGCTGCTTATGGAATGGATAAAGTGACTAACATTAAGCTTGTGGAATGGCTTTTTCTCAATTTCCAGATCTCAAAAGTATCTAACACATATGAGCTGTGCTTAACAGTAAAATTTAACAGACAAATCCAAAACTTAATTTTGCCAAAAAGAGTGCTATATATATAACTAAAAATTTAACTAGAAGCTGTTTGTCAACTAAGTCTCGTAAACATGTAACTTGCTAAGAGACTTAAAGTCAAACATTGTCTGTTTTTGTTGATCCTCTCTTAATTTCAAATCACGTACAATAAAAACAACCTGTGCTCCAAATGTCTTTTTCATTTCCTTCCCTGGATAAGTTATACAATCCTGTCCTGGAAAAAAAAAACACAGCTCAACAACATCGAAAGCCCAACGTCACCTTAATATTTGTGTCTAATGACAGTGTGTACATGTTTGACCAATCTTTGAGAGGGTTAGGGTTCTTCTACTTTCTAGGACATGACAGGAAAAATGGATCTTTTTAGTCATTTTGCCAGAGAAGCACATTATGCACATCTATTCAATTGCAGCATCTGTCAGTATTTGTTGTCATGACACATTTCGTCAAAAAGGATGATTAACCCTTCATTTTAACCAAATATCACACTGCTATCTTGACAGCTTCAGGAAGAAGTCAGAAACTATAATGTTTCAACCCTTTCCAACCACAGTTTTGATGCAAAAGAAACTGTGGAGAGTTGTCTTGACTGAGCAGCTAAGACACATGTCTTAAAAATTAGCTAGAGATTTAAGAAAATGTCATCATCCTGTATTTTTGCAGTCTTGCTGTAACTGTGTTTAGAAGAGCTTTTTTTTTTTTTTAACAAAAAACCTTACTACTCTATCACCTATTTATAGTTCCACCTTTATAAAATTGAGTAACATATGTTTCCCACAATAAAATAGCAAAGCCATCAACCTGCTTTTTTTTTCCTGCTTAGTTTGCCCATTGTGTGCATTCAGCTTTGAATACGCCGCACCGCTAAGTCACTGGGCTTTGTATTCAAGACAGCTAGCATGAGTGACACATCGAGTATTCAGAGAAGTATTATCTCCAGGTGTATTCTGAGATGTTCTTTGATGTGAGGCAGCCTCCATTCTTTTCTCTGATCACAGTCATCTCAAGACAGATTATTCGGCATCCATCACAAAGGCCATACAGAGGGAGCCTATGAGCTACAGTGGGGAAGGCAGAGCTGCAGAATAAGCTTCTTTACCATTCAGCGGCGTGATGTGGAATCATCTGTATTATTAAGAGTGAATAAAGCCGTGCGGTTGCAATTGTTTTATGATGTTGCAGACATCAGAACAGAAAAGAGGGTATTCTGTAATCAAATCTGCTGGTTGCAAATAACTTCTCAGCTAAAGACACAACTCCACCATCACCATTAAATCAATTGGATGGATGTGCAAGAAACCCACCAAAAACATGCTAGAAAGGAAGGGAAGACAAAGCAGGAAAGCTGTGGCATTTTGATGGGTGAGAGGATGAAGTGGGGATAAGAAAACCAAAATAAAAGAAAAATAATAATAAAAAAAAGTTGTCACATGCACATGGAGTCAAACTGATAAGTAAACATGTTAGCTCATGCTTACAATTCCAGGGTAAACCAACCTAGAAATCTACAACTACACAGAGCTGCTGACTGCATTTCAGCATTTGAAGAGTACATAGAAAACTATGCAATGTTTGGACTGACTAATTGACGTTCTGCACACAACTGAAGCAGAGATGAGCCATGATAGGCACCTCAAAAAACATAGCTTTGACAAGTCAAGAGAGATGAAATCATTGGAGGCAAATGAAAAATTCAAACTCAGTAAAAAATGCAGCAGTTGCTGCATTGATTTTTTTTTTTCTTTTTCTTCTTTCATGAGATGAGTTTGGCAGCCATACAATCATTAAGGCAGTTTAGTTAATCATTTGGTAAACAAACTCCTTAAAAAGTGTAGCAGAAATTATGTCAGCAATAACATCTCAGTGGCAGGTTTGTGGGGGTGTAGCTGCGCCTGTCTGCTTTTGTCAGAACTCATGCCAATGTGACATACAGTGCGATGTGTTCATAGTGTGAAGATGCATTGGAGTGGCGTCTTCTATTCCTCCAGCAGAGATTACAGTCGGGCCTCTGTAATAGCTCTGGGCAGGAGGTGGATGACATGGCTCTTTGCATGCATGGGAAACAGTGTGTGGGTGAGAAGCATGGCACTAACATTACACAAAGTGGTTACTTACAGGTAGTAAGTGTAGGAGTGATAGGTTCTTCTGCCGAGTGGGGTGGTGGTAGGATTTAAGCAGTGGAGGAGGGGAGGGGATGGAATGAAAAGGAAAGAAAAAGTAAAAATATATTAATGTTTGAAAAAAGAGTAGAAATGAACAAAATCAGATATGGTGGCACACGTGGAGGTAAACTAGTGATCGTGAGGGCAGAGGTGATCGCTTGGAGTTATGTCATGCTTTGTAAGGGGAGCCTTGGTGAAGTAAAGTAAAGAAACTTTCATTAAACTGAAACTTAGCTGCTCCCCTTTTATGAACACAGTTTATACTCCTATAAACAATTACCATATCTGACCCCTGAGGTTGAAACCTAATGAGTGGATTGAATGTCTAAACACAACTCTGATTCCCTGCTGGTGACATTAAATTACACAAAATTTAAACGATGAAGTCATCTCCATCTCCGGTTTGATTAAGGCTAATTGAAAACAATTCCATTACTTTGTGCTGATTTTCACAGCCACCCACTGATGGCTACGATACACAGACAGACCCTGCTGTAGAAAATGAAACTTATATTACCAACAAGAATACACATGGAAAATCATGATTATATTAGCAACACAACTATGCCTTCCCACGCAGCTACATCGACTTGATCTACTGTACCGACCTTTACGCTTGGACTCCATACATATTCCGTAATATTTAAAGACAACTTACACCTGATACATACTGACGTTCACACTGGAGGCTATTAATTATTTATTTGTCTCTGTTTTTCCACAATGAAGATATTGCAGAAAACCAGCTTGAATCCACCAAAGAATTCTCTCAATTCTGCAGAAACTGATAGTGTTATTTCAAAGTGCACTGTGGGCAAACGGGGGGTTAGTATTTGCTGAGCTCCCCTGTTTGCTGGAGTATGCACAGAAGACCTCTCCAGTATGGGGTCCAGAGCTAATGTAAACTTAGCCTTCAGCTATGCGGCCATCCTCTTTCCTTTTGAGCCTTTCATCATATTTTCTTTCTTATCTCCTCTGTGCTGCTCTCCACAGCACAAAACTCCAAAAACATTTTTTTTCCTATTCCCATTCCAATGTCACTGAAGCGCTGCACATTTGTTTGTGAGTGCCGTAGAAACGGATTAATTTTTCATGCCGCACTTGTATCTCGTGGCTGTAAACAGCGCTAATGGGCCGTATCAACATAATCAAATTAATTATTTACGACGCAGTTGACAATGCTACGATTTGAGAGAAAAATATACAAACTGATAAGACGGAAAGTGCTTATTATTGAGCAAGTAAGTTCAAGCTCTTCCACAAATCTTAAAGTAGTATTTTAACCAGTGAGGAAAGAGCTTACCGTTTCTTCATGAGCAGCACCACTCCTAAGAAGATGATGACGAAAAGGAGGATACCAGCAATGACCCCAGCGATCTTAACGGTGTGGTCTGTTTGTTTCTCCGGCTCCACTGCGTCGGGTTTGTGAGTGGCTGCTCCTGCAGAGCATCATGATGGATAAGGATCAAATGAAAAAAGAGCAAATATTAGAGGAGACTATGAATCTAATCTTTTTGTTTTGGCACAGCAGGTTATTTTTATATCCATCTATCTGGGAGTGCATAGGTCTGAGTGTGATTCATGAATACATTTAACAGTAAATACACACACACACTGGATAAGATTCATGCTAAAAATAAAAATAAGTGAATCCAGTTGTCCCTTAGCTTTGTCCTTAGTGGACATCAGCACTCTTTGGAAGAAGCTGCACTGCAAGAGATAAATAAATACCATCTTTACCCTTGGTTAATCACGTTTGGGGCAAAAAGTTGCTAAGCTGTAGGAAAAAAAAAAAAAAAAACACTAGAATGCAGAGTAGGAGAGATAATACCCAAGAAGATAAAAATGCCTGAAATAACCAAAACATTAAATATCAGCCTAAGGAGGAGATAGCTAACAACGACAGACGCGAGGAGATTGGGCAGCATAAAAAAAGCGGCTTGTTTTAACAGCATCTGCTCCTTGAGAAGTGATAAGGAACACTCCGAGGAAGGCAATGTTACCGGAATCACAAATGTCTACCTAAGCAACCCCATTATTTCTTGTCACCAGAGGTAAATTTAGAATGACAAATTATTATGTCAGACAAATCTTTTGGAGCAGGCCCTCTTCTTTCACCACTTTTTGCCATTTTCTTTCCCTATTAAAAAGACATATTGTTTTTGGCTCTAGTACACCTTTTTCACCAGATATCAGCTGTCTTTATTTAAAAATTTTACATTTTTAAACCATGGAGAATTGAATGACAGATGAAAACGTCACGAGTGATGGAGGTGATTTTGTCTCTATTTACTGTCAGGGTCACATCCTCATTTGAGCTGTAATTGTTGTACATTCAGTCATTTCTACCTGCCTGAGACAACTCAAAAACCATGAAAAAAAAGAGTAGAATTTGTAAAGTTATACTTATTCTGTTCTTTTTTTTAGAACAGTTGGCACAACAACTCTCAACAAAAACTTAATCTCCTTAAAATAATGAGAAATATTCATGAAAAAGGATTAACGCTTAAAAAAAAGAAAGAAAAAAATCCAATACAGAGTCATTAAATGACAAACGCGTCTCAAAAAGCTCTTTCATGTCCACTATAACTGAGAAGACAGAGGTAGATGACAGCATCTGCACGTCTTTGATTTAATCATAATGTCCGTATGCAAATAGCAGGGCGATAAAACAAAAATCACACACATGCAACATTCCACTTGCTTTCCTGTAGAGGGAATCGTAAGTATGTTCACCACATTAACCAAAAAGTGACAGAGGCGGTCAGAGAATGCAAAGAAAGCTACGGCTCTGACCTGTTAGTTGGCTGTCACCGGCCGCCGGAGCGATGCGGATGTAGGGGGTTGTAAGCTGAGTCACAAGTATGGCGGCTGAGTATTGTCAGTGGATCCAGGATGGCATGCAGGAAAAAAAAAAAAGAGAAAGAGAAAGAGAGAGGCCACACTGAAGCTGAAAACGGTCAGTTCCCATCAACATGCAACACTGAGGCAGACAAAGACACCCAACAGAAGTCATTTCACACAGGTTAATATCTTTGTGAGTCCAATGTAGTGATCTAAAATATCTTCCTTCAGGTGATAAACTGCTCCTATCATACTTACACTTCTAGTATATGCCATTTCATTTTGCCTTATTGAACCAGGTGGATGTAGACTTTTGGACCTCCACAAGAAATCTATAGTGGAGCTGCATGCAAACTACACAATATACGAGACTGTCAGGGCATGTGACAGGACCTCCCACAGCCCAGAACAGAGTGTGACTACGACTCCCTCTGGCCTTATCAATTCTGCTCCCAGATCAATGGTGCTTAGACTTCATCACCCTTAATGTGAGGAGCAGGACATCCAGGCAGAATAGCTAAGTACCTACAGACCTTGCTGGGCACACAGGCTGCCTCCCAGTCATGGAAAAACACGTTAACAATCAATATATTGACTTAAAATTTATCTAAAAACTATATTGCAGAAATGTTTCTTTTGACAGGGCAAAATGAATCTAAAAGTAAAGACAACAACTAAAACATGTTAATTTTGTTAGTTCTTAGATACCAAATGCAAGCGATGTTAGGAACTTCGTGTGGCAAACATTTTTATTTGCACAATCTGAACCAGCCCCTACCTTTGGTGGCAACTCGAACACAGTCGATTTTGGTTTCCTGTGCAAGGACAGAACAGAAGAAAGTGGGTGGGGGTAGAGGATAAAAAGTTATTATAAAACACATACACAGCCATGCACATATAAAAACACACCCGATGGCAGTGACAATCCCAATCTAAGAACCTGTGGTTACCACAAAACAGCGTGGCCAGTTCCATGCCGTCCCCTATCATCTGTTGAGCTCAATGACTGTGACACAAAATGCAGTTAAGCGAGAGGGCCAGCAGCACAGATTAGTGGTGCCGAGCTGCTGATTTGTCAGCCAACAGTGATCTGTCGGCAGCTTGCAGCTCAAGGTGGTCAGTGACTGTGGAGAAACCAGAGCCCTGTGACAAGCGACACCAACCCACCAAGCAGGGCTCCAGAATGACACATCAGGGAGACTTTTGGAATATGTAATGCACTTTTGCTTCTGACAACAGCCTGCAACAACATAAAAGAAAAAAAACATTACAGCTCTCACTGTTGGCAGAGAAGTTTGCTGTCAACAATAGTCTGGTGAACAGAAAGAAGGACATAGACAGGAACAGGGAAGCAATGAGTAATTCAGCACAAAAGACATGAGTGCTATGTCCCTGTGTTTGTCCCAGCTGAGCTGCACAATAAGCAGACAACATTTAGAGGCCATGAGAGGCACCAGGAAAAAAATACATTAGTGTTCAAGTGATCCTGGTTATATCTGTATTTTAATTATTGTGGCTTTTAAGTTGTCAGATGGTTCTTATTTTAGGCATTGTTACAAGAAGTTGTATTTTATATTATTTTGAATGGAAGGCAAAAAAAAAAAAAAAATTCTAAGTATAAATGCTTATTTTGACCAAAAGGCCAAATCAAATTATACCTGATCATCGGACATTAATAAAGCCTCGCAGGACCATCTATTGACAGTGAAAGCTTAATATAAGAGAGTGCATTTGGTGACTATAAATCAAAACAGTGAATGCTAAAATGCCAAAGTTTCCATCATGTATGCAGAGATGTCTGCTCTGTCAACAGAGACTCTTTTGTTTTCTCTGTCCAAAGCAGAGAGCCATTGCATTACTCACTGATTCACCCTGGAAGCGTCTAAACTGTTCGCGCTTTTACTCTCACGAGCCAACTTGCTAATTGGATTCAGTGCTGCTACACATATTATTTGTACTGCATCCTTAAAGATGTGCTGGTCTTTCTCAAGGAGGCTGTTTGTGCTGATTCTTATTTAGGACACAATTGTTGTAGTTCTCACAGTCACCATTGAGCGAGCTGTCGAGGAAGGTACCTGCCAAGTGCCACTTGATGACATAGGCTAGGACCTGAATGATTGGTGACCCTGTTGTTGTTTCCTGCCTCTAATGCTTAACTACTGATCGAACGGCTGCATCTCCTAAATGCTGCTGATTAGAGGTTTGTATGGCTTTTGGCATAAAGCTCTACTGGAGGAGGCAGGAGAAGAGAGCCTTAGTAATGGAGGGAGAGAGTGTGTCAGGACACACTGTTCTGCATTCCAAGCCTGACCCTGTTGTGAAGTGTTAAGATTGAAGACAGTGCTGTTGGTACAGCCCATGAGAGTACTTCCAAATCATGCAGCAGATACATGAGATTTCACTGCTAAATGCATTTGTCTGCTTTTGTGAGCAGTTGCTGTGCAGTCAGGAAAGGACAGTCATGTGCTCTGCACCTCAATTCCTTGAAGCCACCTAGTTCGAAGATCTGTCAGGAAGTCTTTTATTCACATTAAATACAGCATTATCACCATAAATTTACAATACAGTTAATTATTTCATATGCATAAAGTATTTAAAAAATATGCTCAACATTTTGTGGAAAATGTGTGCTTCCATTCCAGTTACAGTCGCAGTTACCTGACGTCTGTAAATCAAACACTTACTTACTTACAGCCTATTATTTATTTTCAAATTATATTTACAAGTTTGATCAAAAATTGTGCTTTTTAATTTTGCAAATCTAACTCTGTAGTTGTAGAAGGTTAAATTGTCAATGTTGAAAATGTCAAATCCATCCAAGGGATGTTGTTTGTGTGGGGAGAACATGTTGCTGCCAGCAACATGCAACAAGTAAGCTATTAGTTTACCAGTGGCACTACTTGTAGCAAAACAGTGGTGGTCAAAGCTCTGAAACTACTAGTCTAAAACCCACTGTGGTCAAACACGAAACAGAAAAAGACAATGAAATATTTGATTGAAATTGTTCACAGAACAATTGAACTGAAGCCTTCCTCATGAGGGCCCCTTATACTGTGGGAAGCATATGATGAGTGCAATACAGACGATCTATGCACCTAGAAAGCATAGAGGATACCAAAATGATGGGAGAAAGACTCTTGTAAGCATTGCCACCGAAACAAAACACAATTCACACAGCTCAATTATATAGTCATGTAAAAACTTGAAAACATTGCATGTCCAATTTAGTGCTTCCGCTGATTTCATCATTTTAAGCAAACCACACAAACAAGGTGTCATGTGACAGCAGAGACTCTGCTTATTAAAAATATGCCTGTCTCATCCCTGTGCAGTAAAGACCCAGCAAGCTAGCAACAAAGAGTGAAATAGCATCACAAAATCGTAATTTACCAACAGAGATATTTTCATACATTGGACCTCACTGAATTTCTGCCTTGTTTCACCTTTTGTGCATGAGCACACACAAAAGTCTATATGGTGCTAAAATGTGCCCAAATGGTCCATGTGGTAGTTTTGCCTGGACAAACCTGTGTTAAACATCTGTAAAACTGCTCAGGAGTTTGTTTATAGGCGGAGATCAAATTTTTCATTTTCTATTGTGTTGCAGGTGAATTTATTCCTATTATACAAGCAGTCCTTGTAGAGGTGAAGATATACTGCCATTCATTTTGAGTAAGTTATTTCAGACTGAAGGCAGGAAAAAATAAGCTTTGGATGTAATTTCTGTTTATGTTCTTTTTGTTTCAACTTCAACATTATGTTTTTTTCATTTTTGATGAAGCAAAAGTTCTATAAATTATATTCATTACAAGTCAACATCTATATTTACTGTTAAGTATTATATGAATAGTTTTTAGTGCTGTTTAATCATTAAAAAAAACAACTGTTTAAAATGTAGTTAAATTGAAGGATCACGGAAATGAAAATATTTAAGCACAGACAACTAAAAGTACACTAATACAGTAAATGTGCTGGATTTAGTTGGTTCTTACCACAAATTATAAAGCAGCTATTCCGCCTGAGAGGGAGCCAGGAAGCATCTTAAGCACAAGTCCAACTGGCAGGAATTTAAAAAATACAATGAGATGAAAATTTGACAGTCACCCACCCCGTTGGCTGTGCTGACAGCCTGGTAATAGATACTGTAGCTCTTCTGTGGCAGCAGAGGGGCGTTCCAGTAACCGTTGTAGGTCTTGTTGTCGCCCACAGTGAAGGGTTGGGGCGAGTGGATGCCGGCAGCGGGGAACTGAGCAGTGAAGTAGTATTGTGAATTTAGGAGCGTGGCGTTCTGGAAGTGGATGGGAACTGGGTAGCAGCGTAAGATTTCTGCCGTGCCTCGTGCTCTGCGTGGACGTTCCTCCTCCACCACCACCTGGTACGCACTGCAAACACAGAGGAAAGAAATAACTGGTTGTACTGGGCACATGTAAGATGTTATTAACAATCCTGTATTGGCAGGTGTCCGCCTTGCAAGGTAGGGCTGCAGAAAGTGGAGAAATAGTCTTTTTATGAATAGCACATACATGTTGCAAAGCTCCAACCCTCAGATTAAAGCAAGTGATGTTCTGGAGATGATTATTTCTGGAGATATGATGTGAACTTTTTTTATTTTTAACCAATCATTTCTTAGGATCCAAGTTAACAGGTCAGGCTCAAAAAATACAGTGCTGGATAAATGAGTAGTGACATGCGGCAGGGTCTGACGCCATTTGCTTTTTCATCATTCGTTGACTGAAAAGGTTAAGCGGTTCTTTCCATTTCCTTTCAACTCAAGCCTTGCATTTAGTTGGATCAAAACCGCAGCCCTGTGTGCCTCTGACAGAGATGACATTGTCTCTCAGCCGGCCACTTAGCTGGAGGGGGAGACTGACTGTCTTATAGACATTGGTGTTAACATGCATCTCACATCCACTTGTTAAATCTATTGAGTTGCTGAGTGACAAAGAGTCTGTTTACAGCTGCCATGGAGAGAATAATCATCCATGATGGAGAACTAGTGTTCCTTTTCCAAAAGAGCCAAACAAACAAGTTATTAGCACTGAATATCAATCCAATCCATACTGCTGAATAAATACATAAGAAATAATGCCATTCCACATGCTTGGATTATTCAGTCTGTTTTCTTTTAGATGATGGAATCATATGTTTTGAAAAATAAATAACCTTCAGATAGTGAAAATGTTTTCTTTTATTCAAAAGTGGAGATTCTGACCTCTAAGCAACGCTGCATTTAAACGTGCGAGTCCATTTTCTGTTTCTATTCAACACATCCAGATGCAAGCATCATTGTGTAGGTCATAGAGAAATGAATATAAGCTTTTTCACTTCTTGGTGGTAAAAAATAAATAAATAAATAAGAATTCAGATTGGCAAAAGAAAGAAAGAAATGTAAATGCACACAGTTAAGGAAAAGGAGATTTCTGCAAATAAAGAAGGATTTTAATGGGTGCTGAAGCTCAAGGATACACAAATTGTATTTTGGTTGTATTGTATTTGGACTTAAGATTCAATTTAGTTCACTTAGGATTTATTTATAATTCACAACAAAAGTAGATTTTTAAAAGGTACAATTCAGTTCAACTCAATCATGAATTACATGTATCTGGAATTAAAACATCCAAAGAGGGCCTTTCCACCTTTCATTAAATGTGAAATACACAACCTTATAAGACCACTGAGTTTCATATTAAAGCAGCTCCGTCCTAGATCAAAACAAAGAAGACAAAATATTAATTTGGAACCTTTCATTCATTAACTTTACATGCACAGTAAAGCTGTGCTTTGGTTATTAATCTCACTACTGTCCTTGTCTCAGAATATAAGCATGACAAGGCAATAGATTTATTGACTTCAGTATGCCTAACTCTGCTTCAGCGGCTCTTTTCAGCTAGTTAAAGGGTCAGGATTTTATGTTGCTGTTCAAAACTCTCTGATATCATGAGCTTCTTGTTATTCTGTCTACTATTTCTGCATCAAAGACAGGGCTGGGAACTGAAGCACACAATGCCAGTTTGAGTGGAATTACATTCTACATTTTACATAGCAAAAAAATTAATCATTGCTTTAATAATGTTCAAGACATTATTTTTTTATTTTTAAGATTAATGCATTATGATGATCATGCATATAATATACTTAGAATATAACAAAAACCCACAGTGCCAACAGCTAAATCGTCAAGGCAAGGCGAATTTATCTGTATTGTACATGAACTTGTACAGTAAATGTACAAGACAATTCTAAGGCTTTACATAAAGCATTAAAAGCATTACGGATGGTGCGAAGAAAGCATTAAAAAGGCAGTAACAAATAGCAAAAATCACAGCAAAATCATATTAAAATCATTATAAAATCAAAAATTATTAAAAGCAATATAAGGTAAATGTTACCATGCAGATTTCATGCATGAACCAGCTCCCAGTCTGGAACCGGTTCTAAATTGTGCTGGTCAGGTCACTGACCACAAATGAACAGACATGTGCATCTGTTTGTTGTTCGACTCTGGTCTGGACTAGTTGACCAGAGTTATTTTTATTACTTTATGTTACTTGTTACTAGATCAGAGGAATGACAGAATGAAAATATTATTGATTTAACATAAATTAATATGATTTCTGATTGAGCCTATTAAGGCAGATATTCATCAGACATGGTGAGACCACATCATCCCACAAAATCTCACAAGAGCAAAATACATATTGTTATTGTTTTCACTTGAAAGCATGGCAGAACTTGGTAAATGTACACTTAATGACATTAATTATTATCTTGATTCTACCTGCACTGAGATCATATTAAGATATGGAGTTAAATCAGACTGATCTGTTTGAAGTAAGAAGCAAAACTTCAAAGGAATTTTTTCTTAGGTTTGTGGTTAGACATTTTGCAAGGAAAGAAATGAATGCTATGCATTTGTAGCTTTTGCAGGGTAGTGTTACGTGGTCAGGAAGAGGTTGCAATAATTTTTTTTTTCTTAGAAAAAGTTGTGTCGCTGTGTGATGCACTGCATTTATACCTGATTGCACCTGCTTGAGAAACTCCTCTCAAGGTGAACCAGATGTGATTACATTACAAACATGGTGCACTCTGTGCAGATTCCTTTTTACACTGTGGTGACATGTGAGAATGGAGCCAAAAGCAACACAAACTTTGCTATGCCAAAACATGTTTATATTACACTAAAGAATCATAACCATTGAATAAAATGATCAAAACTTGATAGAAACACATAAACCAAGAAGATGAAGAAATAACATACTGCATGTGCATTGCTCTCTTCGTGGGACGAGTATTTTGTTTAGGTATTAACATCTAAGGTGTAAGAAGATTTTTAAACCAAAGCATTGTCTAGAAACAACCTACATGTTAATGGTTTCCTGGGAAACTGGAATTGTCAGCTTTAACTTGAACTCTTATTTCCTAGAAGGAGATAGAAATATGAAAGATATCTCTAATATTTATATAGAAATTCATATAAAACACACTCAGGTCACATCAGCCTTTAAAGGCATAAGCACACAAAGGTCACATCTGGTCTGATGGACATCCACCCAATCTGGTTTAATCGGTTAAAATAGTTTGCAATTTCAGAGTCTATTAGGTAGAGAACCCCTTTAATTATTGCAGAATATCAAGGTATTCACTCACAACTAGGCTGGTTGCAGGGAGCTTGAGGGACTCTGAACATCTCCCCCCGCATCTGCTCTCTGGTGGCTGCACTCACAGTACAAACAGGCCTGGAGATGATCAATTGTTCCCCGCGGTTGGTAGCGGATGATTAAGTATCCCCTTGTGTGTACAGCATATGCTCTTTAACCCTACAGTTTATCATAAGGTGCTTGCAGTGTCATTAGAAAATCTCCCTTTGCTCTTGGAGGATGTGTCCCAATTCCTTGGAGCTCTTCTATTTAGTGCTGGGTGGGGAGGTTATGAAATATTTAATCCTGCTGAGAGTGTGCAGGAGAAATCAGGCCTTAATTACTGTCCCCTATTGAGAGCAGAGGTCAAAGTTTAGGTGGAGATGGTACACGGGAGCCACTTAAGTATCTCCAGAACAGCAGAAAAATAACTGATTAGGCTGCATGGACACCACAGAAAAAGCACAAAAGATCCAATGTTAAATGTACTGGATGTTTCAAGGGTAAATATTAGATCTGTTGTTGATATTATAATTCAACAGGACTGATGAAAAATAAAACAAAGAACTGCATTAAAAAAATGTGCATTTTGTGAAAAAAAAAGAAGCTGGCTTACCTCAGGTGGCTCCTTATGATACGGTGATGTGGCTGTGCTATAACTTAATGACAGTCCCAGTACGAATACAGCTGGTTTCCTTTCCTCAGGCAAAATACCAAGTGCCAACGGCTATGAGGCTCCAAGGGTAAGAACTCGTGTTATGTGGAAATCCAAGCCTTTGCTTCTCTTCCACAGGATATTTTTTGCACCAAGAAACTAAATTCTAGCTCACTATAACTTACATTTAATGTTTTGTTCATCTTTGTAACTGGTAGAGACTTTCTTAAAATATTTGAGGATGCAAAATCATTATGATGCTATTTAACTTCACAATTCTTAGAAAATGCAAAACTGGCTCATGAGTTTGATAAGTGTGATTTAAAAAGGAAATTAACCTTTTTATCCCCTTAATTACTTCTAACTTGTTAATATGCCTTTGAGCAGCTGACACCTTGTCACCTCATGCTGAGCTCACAATTTACATTATGAGTCATTTTGACACAGCAAAGTCATTTAGTAATTTTCTTGATTTAATGTGACATGAATGAGCAATGACAAAACAAACAACAGATGAACAACACAGCTCTTATAGGAAGAACACAAATCTTTTGTAGCTGGTGTTTAATTTGTTCTGATAATCTGGGGAAATGCAAGATACTGGCATTCATTTTAATGACGGAATAAGTGTTCAGTTCATTTACTGAAGAAATAGTAGCTACACCACAATTCATTTATATGTTATGACATGTAAAACATTAAGGACAAAATTTGACATGAAGCCCATTTGTAAAGGTGTCTGCAATATGTAATTTCAAGAAACATTATGTTCAGTGATAAGTCCAGATCTTTCCTATGGCAGTTGGATTGTAGGGTCAAAGAGGGGAGAAGATCTAGAAAATGCTATGCTGACTGCTGCACTGCTAAATGTCTCCCTCTTCAAAAAAACAAGGCTTGTTATCACTGGAGGTTATCTCAGTGCAGAGAGATATCAAAATAAGATACTACAGCTAGTGGCAATCCCATATTTCCACAGTTTGGGGATGAGCCCTATCCTCCAACATGACAGTGCTCGACCCTACAGAGCAGGGTTTATTGTAAACTCTAAAATTTGGGTGTAGAAAGGAGTAAATGGTGTATAAGTAGTTCTGACCATAACCCAACTGAACCCTAATGGGATCAGTATGGATGTGCCATTCCACCCAGAGTGACCAACACAACCACATTGACTGATTTACCACAAAAACTAGTTGAAGAATGGGATTCCATTCCACAGTAGCGTGTGACCGAACAGGTTACCAGCATGAGGAAGAGATACATGGCTGTGTATGGTGCTTCCACATATTACCGTTAAATGCATAAACTGTTAAATTGCCAATATGTCTTAATTCTTCAGACTTCAACAATCCAGTCCGATAAAAGACACCAAAAGACTCAAGAGAAGAATAAGTTGTTTGGCACTGGCATTGACTGGTAAAATTTCCATGGGTGCAACCCATATACTCAACTCTTCTGCTCAGCCCACATATGCATTTTTCTTAAAAATGTGGCACCATTTAAAAGGGAAATGTGGTAGCGTCCATGGCTCCAGCTCAGCTGTAGCGAGGAGGGTTGAAGCTGTGGTTCAGGGAGCAGCGGCAGGTCAGGCAGATTGGTGCAGCTGTACTGCATGTCTAATCATGATCTGTCTTTATCTGCAGTACTGTGCTGAGGCCCCGGGAAAAGCTATGCTATGATGGGTGAATCATTACAGTAGCAACACTGCTACAGGAAATAAACAGGTTTTCCAATGATATATGATTGATTGTCAACAAGCATTGTTAAAACAAAGAAATAATCAACCAAACAAATTCCCTTACTGTTTGTGTTAAGAATAAAGATGCTGCATTTCTGTGAGAGAGGATTAAACCTGTTGGAGTGTACTTAAGAGATTTTATACATAAATTAAAAACTGTTTTTATATGTCAGAAAAAAAATTAGAGTATAAAACCAAAGAGCCAGTAAACCCAGTTCTGCTGTCCAATCATCCTCTAATCACAGACTAAAAGAAATCCTCTAAAAAAAGTGTAATTGTGTTTAATTCCAGCATTTCTAAAATCCTATCAGAGCAGGAGATAAAAGGACGATGTGAGAAAGAAAGGTGAAATAAGAAGCTGTGCCAGGAGGATGGTATAAGCTGTTCAGAGTGGTCTGCCAAAGGGGGCAGCAGGGCAGACTTGTATTCCTGCAGAAGTGCTGCAACCTGAACTGACACCAATTAGGCCTCCTCCAGCCTCGCTGTTCGATAGATTTCAGCTCTACCGCCATGTGACGCCAACCAATTATGGCGGATTGACTTGAAATTGACTGGATTGTGACCTGAAACTCAGATTTATTTTTCATGTGGGCTGATAGGGGAGAACTGTGGGCTGTTTGAGCAGATGAGGAAAGGGGTATGGGGAGCATTTCAATCACTGTCTGCCTCTCTCTAATGCTAATCGGTCGGTTCTATATGCCTATATGTGTGATCTAAGAGCGGTTGTAAGTAACACACTTCTCCTGACCCAGCATCCTTCCTCTTTGCCTCTGTCTTCTTACTCTTTATTTTTCCCTAGTGTCCAAAGAGCAATAAAGCAAACAAATTAGAGGGTATCATATATTACATTTGCCATTAAATTGTAAAAAGCTCTGAGTTGTGTTACGTTTAGGCACAGCTATTAGCTTTCGCAATGCTGCGTTGAAAGAATGCTGGTGCTTATTTTAGGATGGTAGAAAATCAGTTAACAGATTTCAGGCCACGGTTAAGTAAAGATAATCTGATGCTATAGGGTAGAAATATCACCTCCTTTAATACGCAACTGAAACTAGAGTATTTCTAAGGTTTTTTCCTTCTTATGCACGTGTGTGAGCTTGCTCAAGGCAAAGGTTATGGCAGAATGAGAGAGAAGGGCTGAATTAGTGGTGCAGATGATAAGGAAAGCATCTCAAATCATTTATTTCTGCCGAAGCATGTAAACATCTATTTTGATGTTAACGGAGTGAGGAGGCGGATTCTGGCCCCGACGAGGGCCACAGCAAACATTAGTTTAACACGACATGACTGATAGACAGTTCACTAATCCTCTTAAAGAAACAGTGTCCCCTCTGGTAAAAATTGTTCCCAGCTACGTGTGTCGTCCCCAGAGATTAGACGCAAATTCCAAGTTGGAAATGTTATACCGATTAGCAATTACACAAACAAAGAATTGATGGCTTCCTTCAGCAGTGAAAATGTCCACCCAGATCTATTTAAAATATAATTTGACTTCAATGAAATTGCAGGATGCTGAAATCAAACAGACATTTGCCATCTGTTGTGGCTTGGTTTCTTTTTTGGGCCAGTGCTATCGTGTGATCTTCCACTGCATTTCCCTTCCTGAAATTACAGTAAAACATCTGATGTTAGACACTCAAATGTCTGGACTTCTATTGCCTCCTAAACTCAATCACCAGGCAAGATTGCATTATCAAATCTAGCTTTGTGCTGCTCTGCTCTGTAGGGACGTGGATCAGTGTTCTCTCTCGTCAAGCGCTTATTTTATAGGGGCTTTAAAACTGATTTTATAAAGTGTTCAATTTCAAAATGAACTATCCACCACTCTGGTTAAGTGATGACTACTACTGCAACATGAGCTGTAGCATAAAAATTTAGTCTTAATATGATATTAAATTTAAGTCCTTGATTAACAAAAGGCAGACTGTATTTTAAAGTTTCTTACCTCAATGACCTCATCCAATTCTTCAGCTTTCCATCTCAAAAGATCAGATTAATTAAAGATGTTGTTATTTTTTGAGCTTGGTTAATTCAGATGGGTCCATTTATCATCACTGGCCAGACAGCAAATCCTTGACTATCTCCACTTTTCTTATAACATTTCAAAGAGATCCTTTGTCACTTGAGGTGGGGGTTGAAAATACCTTCAAAAGCCTGCCAGTATCTCTTCTTAGACCTGCATCATAATCTCTCATGTTTGCTGCCCTTCGACACCTCCCTTTCTTTTGCAATTCATATTTTGAGACGGCGTGTGCACACACCACACTGGCCTTTACGTCTTATGAGATTTAAGAGACGCGAGAAGGTGTGAAAAGAGATGTGTACCTGCAGACCTCTGAAGTTTAGATGAGGAGAGACTTTGCTGTGATCAAAGGATATCTCAATTAGTTTTGAGGAGTAGTTGTGCCATGCAGTGAACCCCACAGATGAATTTTTTAAATGGATTATCCTGAGACTCATTAAACATATATGATCTATGAAACTAAATATCTGTATCAAAACACATTATTTTCTGTTTTTTAAAGACTAACAAGCATAGGGTGTGTCTCCATTTAAAATATATTAGATGACAATCCGATTTAGGATTTAGAAAAGCATCACTGCACAATTTTCTCTCAACCCAGACAAAAGAATAAGGGTCTCAAAGTAAAGTCTGTTTTCACAGAGAGATCTATTTGATTGTTTTTTGGTGTGCATGCCTTCTGATGTTAAACATAAGAGGAACCCTGCATGCTAATGAGTGAAAGCTCCAATTCACATCACTCTAATTATAATTAAAGGTTTCTAATTACTCTGCTGAAAGAATGGCAGCCTGTGTAAGGCCATTTGAATTGTACCTGAAAGAAAATTAAAAAACGATCATGGTGTCTTCCTTGCTTGAGCTTCTGTGTCTGCTGCCTGGATATTAATCTGGGCAGCTGCACATACAGTAAACGTGAGCTGACAACCCTGACTAAAGATCTCCAGGCTTTAATCTTTAAAAACACTCAGATGAGTTAATGGTGTAAATGTGAGACCAAGTGTTCATCAGGTTCCTTAAAAACTGTTTAGTGTTTTGCAGAATCTTGCTATGAAGTTTACCCACTTGCTCGTTGTCCTGAATATACAAGACAAAGAGAAATATTCAATTGTGCAACACAGGGTGATCGGTTAATACAGAATATAATATTAATAACTTCATTTTGTAAGTGCTGAATCAAATTGTAATAATTTTTTAAATAGCTCATAAAGCTCATGTCATTCACAAGTTTTGCTAAATGTATCAGAAACTGTGACTAAAAAGCAGCCCTTGAACACCCAGTAATATAAACTTGTAGTCATGTAAAGCTTTACCAGACTGTTTTATAAAATCCAGCTTTCACAAGTACAGTCTCCATCTGACAAAAATCAGCATTAAATAAATTTAGTTCAACTGTTAGTTAACACAAACAGTCAGTCACGTGGCAGCAACCCAATGCATTTAGGCATGTTAATATGGTCATTATTATTTTTTCTATTTTATTATACTTTATTAGTCCCAAGCTGGGAAATTCTTTCTCTGCATTTAACCCATCCTAGTTGCTATGAGCAGATTCCAGATTTCCCAACCTTGCTCAGGGGCCCACAATGGTTTTATCTAAGTTGCCAGCCCAGGAACTGGGATTTTCACACAGAACCATGTCTAGGGTTTACAGAGGATGTTCCGAAAAAGAGAAAATATCCAGTGAGCAGCAGTTGTCTGGACCGAAATGCAGTGTTGATATCAGAGGTCAGAGGAGAATGGGCAGGCTGGCTAGAGATGGTAGAAAGGCAACAGTCACTCAACTGACCCCTCGTCACAACCAAGATATGCAGAATACCACGTGAACACACAACACAGTAAACTTTATAGCAGATAAGCTACAATAGCACAAAAGCACACCAAGTGCCACTCCTGTCAGTGAAGAACAGGAATCTGAGGCCCCAATTTGTACAGGCTCACCGAAACAACAGAGGATTAGAAAAATGTTGCCTGGTCTCATGGATCATGCAACACTCAGATGGTAGGGTCAGACTTACCGTAAACAAGATGAAAGCATGGATCTGATTCAGGCTGGTGGTGGTGTTATGGTGTGGGGGCATGTTTTTTAAGCACACTTTGGTCCCCTTTGTACCAGTTGAGCGGTTTAACTACCACAGCCTACCTGAGTATTGCTGCTGACTATGTCAGTCTTTTTATGACTACAGCATCTTCTGATGGCTACTTCCAGCAGTATAATGCACCATGTCACATAACTTAAATCATCTCTAACTGCATTCTTGAACATGACAGTGGGTTCACTGTACACCATGAAGATTTAAGGTAGTTTGAAAGACCGAAAGAGGTCCAACACAGAATGTCTTGAATAGTTTTCTTTTTTCCCCACAAAGTCCACATCATTACTGCGTGAGGGGAACACTTTGGTGATGAACTCATATACTCTTACCTTACTAGATGTACACTGAGACAAGGACAGTGGTGGAATTAAATGACTAGGTCAGTCTATAACTGTTCCTTCAGTTGTGTATGTTACCGTGCTGACTGTGAGCCTTCCTTGTTTTTCACAGCCACTATGGTTCTTCTTTCATGCTTTTAAAAGGAGGATGAGGTGGAAGAAACTCAGATGGTTACAGTAATACACACAGAACTAAAAACAAACAAACCTTTTTAAGACATTAAATATCACATACTGCTAACTCCATCTAAAAGTCAAGAAAGCTTCTATTAAGGTATGTGCAGACTCTGATATATTTTAGGATGACAAATTCTTCTTTGCACCTGCAAACTCCAATCCATCATCCAAACTCTCAGGCTACCAACCTCAAGGGTCAAATGTTTAATCGCTTTCAATGGACATAATGATCAACACAACACTTACAAGCAAAAAACTGAAGCAGAGTCTACCTACCAGCACAGCGTCTGTTCACTGATTAACAAGCTAAAAACTATTTGTGCTGGCAGGGGAGGTTTATTTATTTATTTTTCACTTTTGAACTCAGCCTAGCAAACGGATCCCTCTGCTTTCAGGACTAAGGTAAACTAATAAAATGAGAAAAGAAAAAAACAAAAAAACAACTGAGGAAAAACAGGAGGAAGAAGATAAAACAAGCTGCAAGACACCCACAGTGACCTTCGTGAGCCAAAATGATGACTACTTTCCAATAACTTGGCTTTTTAAACAGAACAGCTGCACTGCTTCCCTAATAATGACTAATAAATGCAGAATCAAGCAAGCAACCCCTCCCAGAAGCCTGTGGTCGCTCAGGGTGGGCAGTCTGGTACATAAAAGACATGTAAAGGGAAGGGATCCTGAAGCTAGCCTTGGCTGCATTGGGCTTTGTTCTCATCTTCAAAGGCTGTGCTTCTTTTACACTGGATCAAAATCCGCAAACAAATAAAACTCAGATGTGTACAGTAAGGCACTGAATTCCCTGGCAACTTCCCTTCACAGTGGGGTACTGATAAAAGCATGCTCTTTGATAATTTCTTGTTGGTGAAGGTGGCTCCTGTTGTTTTAACGTATTGCTTTGTTTTCTTTTTTTTCCCCCAACTCTGCCCTGTATTTTGTGTTTATTATTATGAATCTTACCTGACAGGTGCACCTCTGCTCTGGGCAGGTTTAAGCAGTACAGTGACTGTGCTGTCTGTCTGGTTCAAAGAGGTCTCCTGGTCATAGGCGGGCATGGACGGAGCTAAGGAGAAAAGAAGCATAGAGGGGTCAGCGATGTTAGGACAGCTGCCGTCCACATTAAGAATTTGATATTTTTTCATTTAGTCATTTAGTTTTTCTGTTAATAAATAAAAGTGTGATCTGATGATTAAATGTAACACTTACTGATTTAGTTATAATAGCTCCTTTGGTTTTTATGAAAGCTTAAATTCTTTGAGACAGTGCTTCCCAACCTGGGGCCCGCAAAAAGCAAAGGGATTCTGCAAGATTTTAACTGTACAGAGCCTTTGTGATTGTTAAAATTAAGGTCATGTCCACACTGAGACGAGTTGATGTGTATTCACTTAACTTTTTATTATTTAGATATTTCATTTAAATAAAACTGGCATTTCGGGAGCCTGAAAACACTGACTTCTGAATCCAGATCCCAAAGTGAATAAATGGGGGTCCATGGCTTTTTCGTAGTTGCTTGAAGAAGGTCATCAAGAAAAATAAATTGGGAACCACTGCTTTAAGTCCTTGTCTTTACTAATGAAAAACAAAAATCTTCAGCGATATGGTTCCACTTTTCTTGTGTAGCAGCAGATTTTTTTAATTTTCACCATATTGTTTTTTTCAGTTATATTAAAATCAGGACTTCATTGTCATGAAATAAGAATTTAGCTTTACCAAATTTAAGTCCATCATGCCCATCTATACGTTTACTGTAGAGGTAATGACTTCCATTCTCCCTGGTCTTTTACCTGACAACAATCCCATGTCATCAGTAACTGTGCAACTCTGTTTGTTTTCTACAGGCAGACATCTCTATATGTTCCACTGAACCTACACTAAACAAAAGCTGCTCCATCATCTCTTTTCCAAATGCAGATATGTGATTCCATTCAGTCCGGTCCAGTACAATATTGGACACGATGGCTTCTCTTTAGTGTTAGTAATGGTTTATATTCAGCTTTACTATATGTAAATGAACTTCCATTAGCTGGTTTCTGACAGTTCAGTAACAAACACTGACTTCTGTTTTCGGACATGTCTTTTTTTTGTGTGCGTGTGTGTTAACTAAATAAAAAAGAAGAATGAACATCCTTCAAGTGTGGTAATTTAATTTTTTAAGATATATGGTTGAAAGAAAGAGCGCATGGACTGCAAGAAAAACTACTAACTAGCATCATGTTTATAATATGAATCAGATCTTGTATATTAATCTAAAGCTGCCACATTTTGAGTGCTAAAAAATAGAAATCTATCTATGACTATAAATCTATGACTAATCAGAAAAATCTATTGTAGACATTAAATGAAAATTAGGGTTTTCTATTAGTTTGTTTAAAACTTTGCAGGGAAAATAGACAGTATTCAGCAATTAATACTACCTACAGTAGTGGTATGTGGTGGACTACTTCTCACACTTTAACTGGCCTAGCTGACCCCTCTGACCTGAAATCTTGGTGGTGAACTGGGTGATGACAGGGGGGCCATAGCCCTTGGCTGTGCTGGCACGCAGGGTGAAGGAATACGTGGAGCCGGGGTAAAGGCCTGTGAACATGTGGGTGGTTTCATTGCCCAGCTTCACTACCTTCCCACTCTGGTTGGAGAGGTCCAGTTCAGGGTCAAAGGAGCTCACCGCTTTGTAGGAGATCTAGCAGAAAAAGCAAATTAATATTCTTTTAGCAGCCTATGTAACTCTGGTTCAGCTCAGTTAAGTAGGAAGAGGATATGAATACACAAAATAAATAAATAAATCACATTTAAGGCATCCAAGAAGCTAAGAATGCTCTAATATTTGCTGTGTTGAGATTTGTATCCCACTCATAGTGTATCAGATATTTGCAGCCTCTTTTACAATAAAAGAACCACCACTACTACTACTACTACTACTACTATTACTACTACTACTAGTTCTACTACTACTAACAATAATAATGTAATTTGTCTACCATCACTGAAGCAAATTCGACCAACTGCTTTACATGCGTAAAGCAAAAAGATATCACTTTGTATTGGCTTTAGTGCTAAAACCAACACTTACCCATTTTTGAAAGGTATCACTATGTGTATGTGATTTTAACTCTACATCAACAAAGATTTATGCTTATTTCTAAAATAATTAACGCACAAAGGGACTGTGGAGGCAGGCTGCTTCATTACAGGGTTAAGATTTGACCATAACAGCAGCGCTACACATTTTAAAGCCAAAGCTGAAGCATGCTGGAGGTTTCAAGGAGAGAAGAAATGCTCTAATGTATTTTTCTTCCATTAATAAACACCAGGAGCTCTGGAGGGAGGCATTAAGGTGAGTGTTATTGTTAATAGCCATTTTGAATAACAGTAAAGTCCCACTTTAAGAAAATGCCTCTGCTGGTAAAGGAAAACCTCCATTATAATTCCAATTAAGGAACACAAAGGGAGTTTGGAGGGCTGCATAATTTGTGTCCATCAAGTTTTGAAATGCTTCAAGGCTTTCTCATTTAGTCTTTGTCTGTGAACTGGGTGTATGATGCCAAAATCCAATATCATAACATTTCATGCAGAGGAGTTTGGAATGACTTGTCGACACTAGGCATGTGGTTTTGACAACTAAAAATGGAACTGACAGGAAAAATTATACTAAATTATTTGAGGAAATTAAGTCAGGGCTGATTTGACTTGATATATGATGTTTTTTAAATTATAGTGGTTTGCAATTTTCTACCAGATGTATATGAATGTCAAATATATGTCACCTATAATGTCACCTAAACTTCATCATATGCACACTGATATAAGCTATTTGAATATGTACTTTTTAAAGAGAGAATGCCTTTTCATGTAACTAGTGCCAATATAACTACAGTGCAGATATCTGTTCAATATTAGCAATTTTCTCTCAGTGATATAATGTTAAATACAGAAAAATCTGTCAGATGTATTCACATGCTGATGCATGGGTGGCATTCATCGAGCATGGTCTAAGAGGAATGAAACAGCAGTGTATTTATTATCAAGTCTTTTTACATATATTTCACTTTGAGTTGAACTTATTAGAAACCTGTGGAAACTAACAGCAGCATACACTGTTTGCTTTCATAAACCAAAGAGTTGAAGGTGAAACATGTGAAGCAAGCTGCTGACCTGCTCACTTTTACTCATACATCACTATCTAAAATAATGTGATGTGAACATTAGGAATATATCTACTTAAAAGCATAAGCTGTGAAGTTCTATAACTATATTTAACAGTATATTAAAACATGAGAATGCCAATATGTCAGTGACTTATTGCTTTCTTTACACATTACTGTGCATATAAGACTTTTAGAACAGCTGCAGAGAGAAGTAATTACTGCAGCATATGCATATAATAGCCTGGAGAAGATATTTTATACAGTGAAACACACTTGCCCCGAGATAAATATGAGTAAACCTGACAAAGCAGCAAAACAGACCATGTCACTGGTGCTGAATGCTTTTACCTGCACTATGAAAATTTAAAAAAGATAAACAACTAAAACATGTTTCTGTAAAAGCAATTATGCGTGCAGTAAACCTCTCATTTCTGTGGACATTGTTTTCCCTTTCCTCTGATGACACCTCTCAGTTCAATGCGGCTGTGTAGAAGACATAACACAACACTGCACACTTCAACGAGCAGGGCCCTGCTCTGATTCTGACTTCACAACTCTCTTGTTTTGATAAAAATGTCTCTGTCTCTTTGAGAGAATATTACATATTTCAGTGACCTGATGGTATTGCTGCAAGTAGAGCAGCTTATACAGCAACACACCTCACATTTCTTTTACCATTTAATCTGGCCTCCTTTTATGAGAAACAGCAGTCAGCGCTTAATAACTAAGTCATAATATCAAACGCGAGCAAACAGAGAAGATCGACAGAGGAGAATCAATCTGCTGGAAGGTTTTGTAGATTACTTCCACTGTAAGCTGGTTAAGATCAGTGTGTATACACAATATACTGCGAGTCTTTGTGACTGCTGTATTATTCACGGCTCAGAGCAGCTCCTGGAAAAAGCTGGAAGGAGCTGTGTAGAACCTTATGTCAACAAGTACTTGCTGCTGAATTGTGATGCATTTAAGGTTTATTTTAGAGAGTGTGTTCTTTTTTGAAGTCAACTAGTAAGTAAAAATTTACAACAGATTCCCAGGAAAGTTTAGTACTTTTCATAGCATGGGTGTCCAAAATCGGTCCTCAAGGGCTGCTGTCCTTCAGGTTTTGGATGTTTCCTGCCGCAGCACACATGAATCCGATTAATGGGCCAACATGCTTTAAATCAAGCATGTTAGAGCAGGGAAATATCTAAACTGCAAGACTACAGCTCTTGAGGACCGGAGCAGGACATTCGTGCCCTATAGGAAGCTCATCAAAAAAATGTTTATGAGCACCCTGAACCAAGTTAACTAGTTCATCCATTTCATAAATAATAATAGGAGTTTTCTGATTAAAACCTGTTGTGCAGAGATTTTCGGAAAAAATTATTTCACTCTGATGAGTTAAGATCACAATTCTAGCACATTCATTACAGTACTAATTTAAAAGCCGATTTTAGTGATAAACAAGAGTCAATCTACAGCCCTTTCAGGTGAAGTATGTCAAGTTAAGTTTCAGTTATGGCATTTTTTATATGTTAAAGTCTAAATTATACTGAAGGGCTCTTTTACAGGGGTTAAGTTTGAAGTTACCATTAAACAACACAAGGGAAAAGGAACAATGTAAGTAGCACTTCTCTTAAGATTACACAGCACTTTACAGAAAGAAATGCACACGATATTGAAATGAGTAGAGATGAAAAGATCTCCAGTCAGTCTTTTGTACTGTGGCTTCTGTAGATGGGATTTCATTGTGTGATATTCACCTGCGTTGTATCCGGTCTGTTAAAACAGTCAAGCAGTGGTTTGAGGTTGATTTTTTGACCTTATTCTTTTTTTGTGCACTGTCCATGGTGCTGAACCTTAAAAAAAAAATCTAATGTTGTAAAGAATGCACACTGACGTCATGCACAGAACAGTGGGAGTAATTTGCCATTTTAGGGAAACGTTTACAGTGTTCTATTTATGTTGGTTTTTAATGACTGTGTTATTCAGAATTACCAACAAGTATTTCATCTTGTTTTTTCACTGAGTTGTGTACTCGGCTGCAGTCGCATCTTCATGATCAGCGCACAAAAAGGACATTACTCAGTGAATTTTTAACCTCTGTTCTTGTTTTGGAGGCAGTGCAGTGATAAATACATCCCAGTGAGCAGTGGACTTCTGCAGAAACTTTTCCAGGTGATTTGCTTCTGGCTGACTGGTGTGGATGCAAAGAACAGTTGGGGCTTCATGTGTTCAGAAGTAAATATGGCTGTATTTTTTCAAAGTGACAGCCTTATTAAATGGGATGATCAGAGAACAGGTGAGGTGGTACACCTGAGAATTCATGTAAAAAGGGTTACTGGCTGCAAATGCAATAAGAATGTGATTTTAAATGAAATAGTACTGATCTGAATGACACTCCCAAATGCAGATGAGAACATTACTTTCCTCCACCAGACTGTGATGTTTGTTGTTTTCTGATAACATGGTTGCACTTATGCCCAAGTTGATATTGTTAGATGAAATCGTGATCTTGTATTTAAACAAAATGACTTACAAAAAAAAAAAAAAGTTGTATGCACTGCCTCTAGCACTACATGACACCACCTGGGTCCAACTGGACTCACAGCAGTCTGACTACCACTTAATTATGATGTCCCATCTTGTTTGAATTGTTGTTCTTACTCTCAAATGTAAGTCGCTTTGGATAAAAGCGTCTGCTAAATGGCTGTAGAATAGAATAGAATGGCTTCCACTGTTATACTGCTCCTTTTGCTTAGACAAGATGTATTAAACTAATTAGTTATTCCTGCATATTTAGACATATGTCTTTTACTTTTATAACGGCCAGAATGTATTTATTTATCACAAATTAATCCACCCAGATGAACATATCATATAATTGATTTTGGAATCAAAATATCAGAACAATAAATGTTTAATTACCTCCGTCTAGTCCCCAAGGCAGAGTTTGTATATTAAGCGGTGTTGGTTAGCAACTTAAGTCAAAAGGTTACGGACGAATTTTGATTAAATTTTCAGGAAATCTCAGAAAGGAACCGATTTTAAAAGAATAAAGGATTCTTACTAAGGGGAGATAGGGATAACTTTGTCATTAGAGTTTCTAACTTACAAAAAAACTTATAATATTGGGGGGAAAAATAAAATTACAATGGCTTGGCAGAGGTCTGCGCTCTCGAGTGCTTAACGTATAAATTTCCATGATAGTGTAGTTGCAACCCACAGTTTAGAATCACAGGTTTTAATCCATCTGTTTGTAAAATGGCTGCATAAACATTTAATGATTGATAGCTTTTTTTTTTTTCTTGGTCCTGTCCAGATTGTAGCAAGTAAAATGATGGTCTGGCTGCTGTGTTGTGCTGAGGGGGTCTTTGGATATAAGGCTCCTCTTGATAATCGGTTTTGTTTTTGTTTTTGTTTTGTTTTTTTAATCTTATTTATTTATTTTGGATTACGGAATTTATGTAATCTTGCTGGACCTGACTGGAAAGGACAAAAAAGAAAGGAGAATAATGAATGTTGGGTTGTTTTTAGGTTCATGATAGGTTTAGGAACTTCCACCAAACACAAAGTAAACACTGACTTCTGAAACTAAAACAGGTGGAAACACATCTAAACCTGAACTTTATTTCGTTGCTCAAATTACAATGATCTATTAATTGGTGTTTTTGCATTAAAACAACTCTTCACTTCTGTCAGCTGATTGTGGCAAGGCCGTTTATTTTCAGCATTTTTAGTTTACTAGTAAGAAAACTGAAAGTGTAGATGTAAACTGTACGGGTAACAGCCAGGTGCCCTCAAAAGGGTGGACAAAACCACAATGATGTCATTTGCGCATTCTCTATTAATAAGAAAACTGAGTCTTTATTAAACTCTGGTCTTCTTTACTAATAGGATTATTAGAAAAACTGTATTTTTTAATCAGAGCTGAACAGCCCAGTTCGGATATTTTATACAACTTAGCAATAACTGTGGTCATCTGTCATATAACAAGAAAACATGCTTCATATATCAGAAGATTACTCACTTCTGATCATCAATAGCTCTGCTAGTATGCAACCTTGTGATTATTATTGAAATGATCTTGCTTTTGTTTGTCTTAATAAAATCATCTTAACATTAGTTGATCAGCAGCAGAACAAGCAGAACATTTGCGACTCACACCAATTTGCCTGAGTTAATAAATCTGGCCCATAGATTTTCACACGTAATATACAGTACATACATAATAATAACTGACAATTATCTAAAAAAAACAACCAGGTGTAGCTGAAGCTACAGGAAAATGTCTCAAGCAAAACCAAAACCTAGTATGAAATGAGTAAAATTTAATATTGTTATTTAAAGAAAACGGATCCCTGCTGACAGTGATTTTTTTCCCCTCAATTTTTTCCAGGAATTTCGATGCCAAATAGGATTAAAGTCAATCTAAAAGCTGTTTCATTTAAAACAACATTGAAGTCTCATAAACTTAAATAAATCGGGTTAACTTAATTCTCAGGGCTCACAATCTGAAAAGAAAATAATAATGTGCCATTCTGTTTAGCAGAGGTTAGTCTAGACGACCATCCCTGGGGCAATTCCAACTATATTTTGAAGGTGATATTTTATTAAGAAAAAAATGCAATGAATATCAAAGGAATGGTCTACAATAAACACTAAAATAAATTTAATTATCCTATTTGGTTTTTTATTTATTTTATAAGTATTCTTCTATTTTTTCTTTTATCTAATCAGGACTGCTTAAACACATCCACACTGGAAAGCTGAAAAAAAGCTAAAAAAAAAAAAAGCTGAAAAGGAAACAAACAGTCTCAAAAGAACTGAAGTGAAAAACACAATCCTTTGGAGAAATAATACCACTAATCTTAAAAAACACAGGTCCAGATTAAATCAGGTGGTTTTCCCCTTTAACGTGTAACTCTTAGATATCTCACACTATTATGATAAAAACCAATAATTTTTCTGTCAGCTCTGTACATCTGTACATCATAGATGTGTAAAAACACCCAAAAAAACAACACACATAACCCGAAGTATAAAAAAGTCAGATCTTAATCATGGAACAAACTGCATTATCCCTCATTTATTTGATTGGCTCTTTTGTACCTCGTATTGAGTGATAATCCCATAGGTCTGTGCTGGTTCTCTCCACTTCAGGATGATCTTCTCCTCATAGGCACTTCCCTGAATGGACTCCAAAGGAATGGCTCCCGGAACTGTGGGAAACAACACATTTGTTTCTCGTAAGTAGTTGCAGATAAGATATTTCCAAATCAGAGAATGATTTGTTTGATACATATCCAATATTTGTGTCCATCTGCTATCAGTCAATGTGAAATGTTGCCAAGAAAAGTCCTTATCCAGCAGCTTCAGTCTTCCCTACTATGATTTGGCCAGCCCAATTGAGCATAAAACAATCAATAAAAAGCTTTTCAGGGACCTACAATACACAAATGGCCATGAGCCAAAGTCAAACACATCTTAATAGGAATTTGTGGAAGCATTTGCAGTCAGAGTGACTCAAGACAAATGTCTTTTTAAAGGTTTTATAGAAAAACTGAATGCTTTACATGCTGGTAAAAATTTCTTTCAAGCCAATGTGCAGTTGCAACACCATGGGTTAAAAAAAAGGGAATTTTAAACTTTCTGCAATGTTTACATGTGCCTAGATTCTGTCACAGAGATCTGGCCCTTTAACCCCTCATGCGCATTGCTTTCATTCTGGAAGTGAGATTTATCTTGAGGAACGCAACAACTGCTACACCCTGTCTGTACACTCCTCCCACGGGGATCTAAACACACAGATCCACAGATCTAAACACAGAAAACACGCAGCAGTCAGATAGTAAAAAAAAAAAAAAATAATAAAAAAAGAAAGAAAATCAGTCGCCACTTTCAAGTTTTCCAACCACAGATATCTGAGCCAGACACGACTCTTTTTTCGTCAGCTGAGCTTGTTTGTTATCTGGCGGCCGAGGTTCCTTGAGACTTCGATGGAGTTCATTTCCTGCATCTGCTGAGGCAACACTTAAGATCTTTGAAGGAGGTGCAACAGTTACACAACACACAGGATGACTGCAACCGTCTGACTCCTGTGTTCTTCTGAAAATATTCAGAAAATCTAACATTTTGACAAGTGTTGGTAACCAGGTTAGAATTAGTCACTCTTCCTAAATATCATGACTTTAATAGAGTTTTTCCACTTGGCTTGTTTGTTTAAAATGGTGAAGACAAAGCCACTTAGCAGAAAAATACTGTTTTGTTGTACAATGTTTCTTGGCAGTAAATCTTACATCATTGTAAAGCCTGTTTATGATGCCACGCTTGTAAGGAAAATGCATTTGTGGGATGAGCAGCAGAGTTGAGTATTTGGGTTGTGCTCCTGAAAATATTGCCAAATCTTTTCTGCTGATGCAGTCATACACAGCCACAACAGCCCAGCTCCTCCTTTTCATACTGTTCACCAGCTTGGTCACAAACTGCTTTACTTGTCATTCTTCAAACAGAATTTGTTGCAGTCATTGTGATTGTAAAGGTGACACCCAAACTGTTTCCAAATTATTCAATGGGGTTGAGGTCAGGACTGCAAGCAAGCCGTTCCAGCCTCTCTACTCCAGATTCTAAAAAGTAGGCTTGGATAAATTCTGCATTGGTAAAGAAGATCTGGCAAGTTTTTCTTGGGTGCAGCCCATGTAATAAACTCTGCTGCTCATCCCACAAATACACTTTCCTTACAAATGTTGCACCATTTAAAAGGGGGGAAAAAACAGATTTTCCAGCTATGTAAGTTTAGTTAGTGTGAGATAATAATATGATTTGGGTTTTTTGTGTTGGCTTTATACACTGCCAGCCCCCTCAAAAATAGTTGCCCCCCCAAAAAAACATAAAAAAATAATTGGGCCACCTTTAGCTTTCATTACCTACACATTCACTGTGGCATTGTTTAGATAAGCTTCTGCAATGTCACAAGATTTATCTCCATCCAGTCTTAACATTTCACCAAGATCTTATATTGATGATGGGAGAGTCCGGCCACTGTGCAAAGCCTTCTACAGCACATTCCAAAGATTCTCAATGGGGTTCAGATCTAGACTCTGTGGTGGCCAATACATGTGTGGACATGATGTTTCATGCTCCCTGAACCACTCTTTCACAATTTGGGCTTGACGAATCCTGCCAGTGTCATCTTGGAATATGCCCATGCCATCAGGGAAGAAAAGATGCATTGATGAAATAACCTGTTCATTTGATATATTTTGGTAGTCAGCCTCATTCTTTGGACACACAATGTTGTTGAACCTAGACCTGACCAACTACAGCAACCCCAGATTTGCACTCAGGCTTCAACAGTAGGCACTAGACATCACTTAATCTGTCTCTTTCCTTACCCTGATGCTCCCAACACTCTGCAACAGGAAAAATCTGGACTTACCGACCACATGACTTTTTTCCATTTCCCCAGAGTCCAATCTGTATGCTCCCAAGCAAAGTAAAGCCTTTTTCTCTGGTTAGCCTCACTGATTCATGGTTTTCTTATGGCTACACAGCTGTTCATTCCCAATTCCTTAAGGTTTCTTTGGCATTGTGTGTTTGGAATGGTTCTTACTTTCACTATTAAACATAGCCCCTTTGTTATAATGGTGTTTTTCTTTGATTTGATTTTACCAAACATTTAAGTGATAACTGATCACGATCATTCTGGATTTCAGATGATGGTTTCCCACTATCCTTTTAATAATGCGCTGGACTGTTCTCAATGCCGTTTTAGTAGGTTCTGCAATCTCCTTAGATGTTTAATCTGCTTGATTCCTACCAATGATTTGACCTTTCTTAAACAGACTAACATCTTTTCCACAACTATGATATGTCTTTCCACATGGTTGTAAAAGAAATGAGAAGCTACTCATTGCAATAGTTGGGGTTAAATAACTTGTTGCCAGCTGAAAGATAATCGTCCATGCATTATCCACCTATTTTCTTAGTTAACCCTTTGATACATAGTGCCCACTACAGAGGGCACATTTTTATAAGGCTGTTTTTAAATGTATGCATGGGTGTGGACCGTACATTAACAACTTCACTGGACATTAGTGAGCCACCAATACTCTGCCACATATAAAGAATAACTACATTTTGATATAGTATATATACATACATTGTAATTACCAAGTTTGCCTCAGTGATAAACAGGACAAGAAAATGATCCAGATGTTTTTATAGAAAATTTATATTCTAGTAATATGACAAGATATTATTTTATAAATATTTTCATAGATCAAACAGAAAAATCAATACACTGAGTAAAAGTTCAAATAAGATTAAAAATGAGAAAAACATCAATGTGCATGTCTGTAGAAGTAAAATATTTTATTTAAAAAATTGTGGTACTGTTTTTGTAATAATTCATGCACCAGAGGGTTAAATCCAGATAGCAACTTGGCAACAGCTTTATCTGATTTATATGGATTGGAATAAGCAAAATTAAATACTAAAGAATGCAAGAGAAGTGTGTGAATCATTTGTATCATGTGCTTCTGACTGGTAAGGTGGCACACAACATTTATTATACATTTTCCTGAACTGGATACTGCCCTGATGTGCCCATGGACTGAGAAAAAAAATGCTTTCTTATTATAAACGTGTAGCACACAATGTTTCTGGTTTGCATCATGATAAACGACAAAAATACGCATTATGACAGCAGTATGTTAAACCATTCTATATTACTTTTTAGAGACTAAAATTCAAATTCAAACCTTATTATCATTATGCCAGCCTCACAGTTTTACCCTCAGCTATCTGGGTCACATTTCAGACGTGCATGGAAAAAAAATCATTACAGAAATCATTGGTCAGTTTAAACAAATCCAACACTGTAACTGTAACTGTTTTCCTTACCATCCTCATCCGTCTGAACCTCCAGCTCGGTGCTCTCCTTGACACCCTCTGGGTTGCGCAGCACCAACTTGACACTGAGGTTTGTGAAAGGCGTTAAGTTGTGAATGGTGTGTTGTGGATCGCGACTCTGGGTGTCATAACACACTTCCTCCCGGGTCTCCTCCTTGCCAGCCACTCTTGATCGGTACTGGACAGTCAGGTTGTAGCTATGGCAACGGGTCACGTTATAGCCCAGCGGTTCCCAGCGTATGGTCACCTGTTTGGACTGAATGTCTACCACTTCCAGCCGGCGTGGGCCGTGCATGGGTTCTGGTGAAATGGACAAAAAGAGAGGTGTTAGTATACATAAAAATTCTCAATTAGGTCATGAATGGGTGGGAGTGCAAGATAGTTTTAGTAAAAAGAAGAAAGTTATTCATATTGGATATTACTTCCTCTTGTAGGTAAAAAGAAAGAAAAAAATTCAATGCCACAGACTGACACAAAGCATTTCTAAATCCCATCACTGTTGCTAACATGGTCTCACAGCAGCTGCACACACCAAGACACCAGAGGTCTGTTGGTGGAAGCCCTCAGCAGGTGGTGCATCATCCCTTCAGAGGATGCAGTTTCTCTGCTCCTACCTTCTCTTCTGCCTTTTGCCTTCTCTTTTCCATCTAGCCCACTGGCGTACAGCTATTAGCACCACACTGATACAGAGTCAGCCAGCCTGTCAATCCAGGCAGGAGACAACCCCCACTGTCGCCCGATCACCTCTAACACATATACTCGCATCTCCTTGCCTTTTCACTTTGACTTCCTCCATTTTTTCTTCCTCCCTTTCTTCTCTCTGTCCATCTTTCTTTTTGCATCCAACTTCTATTTCCCGCTTCTCTCTTTCTTCTCATCAGCTAGTTCTGCTCTCCCTTCCCCATCTCTCTCCCTCTCCTTTCCTGCGGGAGGAAAGCAGCCCAAGCACAAGGTAATGGGATCAATTTCCATTCCAGGTTAAATTCGCAGTCCATTTCTCTGGAACTTAACACTTTACCACCTATTAGGAAGAGCCAGGGCTCAATTTCCCTGTTCCCCAGGAGACACAGTCCAGCAATTCAGAGGCAGCCACAGAAGCCATGTTTAACATTCTGGAGATGCTGGACTCCAGCTCCAGCTTGCTGTTCATTTCTACAGATTGTGTGGAAAGCATGACAAACAAGCAATAATCTGCTAACACTGTTGCCATCGCCTTAATATGATTCTGCTAAATGTTTTTTTGTGAAGTTCCTATTTCTCAAAGATACCCACAAAAAAATCTAAAACTGATCCTTTAACAAATACTTGAATGAATATGACATCAAGTTTCATATAGTGCCACAGAAAGTCTGCAAGACAGAAATTACAAGAAATTTGGTCATATGTGACGTGATAGAGCCTTATGCAAGTGGGAAAGAGTTCCTTGTTGAATAAATGACTGAACACTTGTAGATTTCACAAGGAGAACATTTTACACTTTAATAGAGCAGATGTAATAGCATTAGAAGAGGGAGAGGAAGAGTAGTTGAAGACAGATTGGGGAATGGATCCCCCAAGCACAGTAATACAGTGCATGAAGTATACAATAAAGGATATTAATGATAATGTATAGAAAATTAAAAAATAAATATATCCTATCCTTAACATAGTAGATTGGCTTAGCTGAAACTGCTACTATAGTTCAACAAAGATGTAATATTCATGCTTAAATCCCAATTTGAAGAACAGCAACGGGAAATATGCATTTTTTTTCAGCTACAAAAAGGTTTTCTCAAATATTCTCTGAGAATACTTTCTGCAGTGCTGTGCTACAGTACTTTGAATTTATTATTGTGGGATATTTTTAAAGAAGGTCTCAGAGCAGAACTGACCACCAGAGATAAATGTTAAACTAAAAAAAAAGTTTAATCTCTGGCACAGTAAGGTGTGCAAGACATTTGCATTCAAAGAGATCAGCTGTAGAGCTGCAAAGAAACTATTCGTCAGTTCAAACCCAAAAACATGTGAACCAGCTTCACATTAATCACAAACTATGCCAATAAATGTGATCATTCAAGTGGTCTGCCACTTTAAGCAAATCTAATAAGATGCTAATGAAAAGAGATTTTACCACAAAACTTGGAAGACATGGCAAAAAAAATAGGCCTCTTTAAATCGTTTGCAATGTGGGAAAATGCCACCCAGAAAATAGAAGTTTAAACCCCTTTATTTGCGGAACTATCTGTTGGCTGCACTCAGTAGGCAACGGTTACACTAAAGGCACAGAGAATTGCAGGGTAGCCAAGCACAGAAATCAAATTAAACCAGATGCTCTCAAAGTGACAAATGCACCAAAGTGTGAATCTCAAGCAGACGTGCACGAACGACTGAGAGGGAGGCTCATTTCTGGAGCGTTCAAGGAAAATGTCACACTTCCATCTATGTGGAACATCATAGATAATGTCCACTGCACCCCAATTCTGGCCAATGGAGAGATGCCAAATGGAAAACGCAGATGATTGCAGAGAGAAATAGTCCATGTCAAACAAAGGAGATGAAAAACTACAAGAGGGAAAGAAATAATCCATATAAATTTGAATTCTTGCTGTTAGAAGAAATATTGGACATTTTTATTTTAACCAATGCATGTGTAGTAAAGAAGGCCATTAAAGGCCTATTGGCTGGCTCTTATAATTATCATATAGCCCTTGCCTAGACTTTTGTGAAGAAAAGGCTAATTGTTAGTTGCCCCTCATGGCTCCCTGTAGTGCAAATGCCAGCTGTCTGAGGGAGGCAGTGAAAACGTGAGGATCTGTGGCGGGTGTCCAAGCCAAACTTGTAATCCATGACTCAGAATGACATCATCTGTTTGCGTGAAAAACAAGGTACAGCTGTTTCAGAGCCTGGTCGTGGTTAACTTTAAAAAGGGAGAAAAAGGTAAACACCTTAGCCACTTTATAAACCCTCTTCATTTATAATGGAAGATATCCAGCCATTTTGAAATAAGCCCATAAACCCATGAAAGACAGCTGATGGTATGAGCCTATTACCCAATACTACTGTGACTGCTAGTTTAGTTTTATTAACTGAGCTGTAAGAGGCTCAGTATCAAAAGTACACACACAAATCAAAACAAGGAATAACATGGCTGTCTCTGGAAACCCATTTAGTTTTTTTTTTAACAATTCTCTCAAGCTATCACATACTGAGGGCAACATTGGGGTGAAAGTACTGAAAATATGACTCTAATATCTCCCCAGTATGGCAGATATTTCTAGTGGAATAGAGTTATAATAATGGCTATGGAAGCATCCCTGGGAGCAGGAAATTACTGAGGACTATCTAATGCCACTGCACACACAGACTGAGCTCCAGTGAGAGCCAAATTTGTATTCAAAGCGGTGGACAAATTATCACCTGGCCCACACTTGCAGATGTAATTGAATAATCTGAATTTGACATTTACATAAAACAATTAGTGTTTTTTTGTCATTAAAGTGTGACATTTAAATAATGTTTTTTTTTTTTTTTTTTTTTACAAATTATCAGCACATTACTGCCTTTTGCAAATTTGAATTGGGCCCCTGCTTACATGCTATTGCAGCTGAAGCGTTAACATGATTTCATAAAACATGAAACAAAAACAATAAATAACCTCATGTTGCAACTGCCTGTCCTAAAGGGGACTTCAAATGGTGCACTTACCCCCTGGGTAGAGCAAGACATTAGTCCTGGATGAAAGGAAACAAATTGGGCATGTCTGAAGCACAACCACTTTACTGCCAGACAAGTGTGTGTGTGTGTGTGTGTGTGTGTGAGGGAGACAATGTGTGTTTTTTGTGTGTTTACACTCTTATAGGAGTGAAAGAGTTTCCATATACGTGCACAGTGGCTCACGTCTGGTTTCTCAGCATCTTTCCGGCTATATGTACAGAAGAACGAATTACTTATCAGATCTTCCTCAGGCTTTGCAGCGTGCGAGTCATTCGGAAAGCCAGGATCTTTATCATATCCACATCGATTGAGAGCAGAAAAGCCTGGTGCTGGCATAGACTTCCAGCTCCCTGCTCAACAAACAGACCTAAGACTTGGGGGTGGTGTGTTTTTTTTTTTTTTAAGGGGGGGGGTTACTCCCCAATGATTAGAAACCCCCAGCAAGTCAAGCCTGGTTGCCATCTCATCAGGATGAAACGGTGCTCAGGCTTAGGAACAGGAGGAGGAGGAGGGATTGCTTGTTATTCGGAGATGAAAAAAAGAGAGCGAGAGATGTCTCGACTTTCACAGGATGCTACTTAGATGGTTGGATTCCTTAACGGAGAATGTCAGCCAGGGCCCATCACATGCAGGCACTGTTGGCTAAGAAGCTACCAAAACAAAATGATGACGGCAAAGATTAAATCCTGGTCGGAGGGATGTTTTTATGTTAAGTGTTCCATTCCAGGCAGTGAGGCCTGGTATTGCAATCACTTATCTTGCCTTTGCTTTGTGTTTCTCACTTGGTTCTGTTTGAGCAGGGAAGGCTGGAAGGCAAGCGCATTTGTTTGCCTCTTTCTATTACATCTCGGTGATGGTGCTGCGACCACTGAGGTAATGACATGGGTTTTACACTAAGGAAATCATTTTCATATCCCAGAGAAGCAAGCGATAATGATAGCTTTTGATAACTGACAATCAAAGCTCCATCACCCTCCTAAAGTGCTCGCCTATGCAATCCTCTAGAGGAAGAGAAAGAGAGAGGTGGGGTTGGGAGAGTTAAGAGGTAGAAAAGGAGGGAATCAGTGTGTGGGCAGATGGGTGGTGGGCCTAAGAAAGAAAGCTTAGATGGAGGAGGGTGGAAATGCCAAGGTTTTTGTTGCCATCAAATTCAACAAGTCAAATGAAGCCTTGAAACTGAAGCATGTACACATGTCATAATTGATAGCACTTGAAAGCCACTGTAAATGGACCTCTTGTGTTACACCATCACCTTCGACACCCATTAGAAAGCCAGAGGCAAATGCCCACATGGTTGCAACACACATACACACACACAGACACTTTGCCCATACATCTTGAAGGCCTGGATAATCACAAGGATTTATTGAATGGTGGTGGTCGCTCCTTTCTCTATCAAGTCCTTCTTTATAGGCCTTGTGATAAATGAGACTGCCATGATGGGCGAAGATAAGGTGCGGAGGGGCCAACAGTGCTCTGGATCAAATTGAAACCACCGAATGAGCCCCAGCACTGGACCTGGCTGGGCTGCCACCTTGTCTGATGAACCCCCTGAAGCTCTAGGCGTGGAGATGAATGGGTGAATCCCTTCCTTCTCTCAGTACTGACTAAAAAGAAAGAGTGAAAGTGTGTGTGAGAAAGTAAGGCATGCTCTATCAGCACACATGATAAATGATAAAACAGAAGGCTCTAAAGGCACATCATGTCAGTACTTGCTCATGAGCGTCCATGTTTCAGTATGCTGTCCTAAAGAAAAGCTAACCGTCTCAACTGGACAAAGAAACTGAGAAAAACATTAATAAGTAGATAAAATATCATGAGAAACAAAATTTGTACAGTTTAGCAATTAAAGCGGAAGGTTATTTTTGGGGGAATTTTTGACATATTGATTGTTCAAGATTATCAAAATATAAGCCAAAATGAAAGACCAAAGGGTGCAGATGCTGTTTTATCTGAATATGCTTATAACTGAACATAAGTCTCAACATTATATCCTGAAGGGCACACATGGCATTGCACTTGGTTGTTCAAGAAAAAGAAATGGTTGAGTTAAGGTTTCAACAGTCAAGGACTGCAATATACTAAAGTTGCAGCTGGTTGTGCCACAGTTGAACTGTCTGCACACAGTACTTTGCAAACCATTAGGTTTGCATAGACTATTTTCACCAGAATGACTACTGTCAGTCAAATAAAAAGAAGAAATCCAAAAGCAAAACACCTTGTACCCAGTATAGCTCCACACTTAAGATCCTCATCTGCTGGTAATCACATTTTTAAACATGTTGTTTTTATGACAGCAATGCCAGAGGGAATTCTGCATTGAATCTGCAGAGTAGCAATTATAGTCTCAGAAAGACAGGGTCAGACAGCCCACTGCAGAAATCAGTCTTGACTTCTTGCAAGCTTTGGCTGTTGAGTCATTTTGATTAACTGATGAAAAAAGAAGCAAATGAAGGAGTTAGCTGGGGTCTCCCAGGAGCAAGTGACCAGTGAACCTGACTGAGTGACTGGAAACTAGCTACTGGCTACCAGGACTTGGCCTATGATGAGTTGCAAGCTGCTGTAGGCAGGTTGGGGGAGGCAGGGACATCATCCACAGAATTGGGGGAAAAAAGGTGCACCGTCATACTGAAGATATTTTAAAGCCATGAGAGCTTTTTTTTTTTTTTATGTTATTTATTTTTTTTTTTTTACTATTTTAAGCTACTCAGAAGACAGGATTAATGACTGCTTAAGCAGGACTTCCAGTTGTTGCACCAATATACATAAATACTTCAGATTATTTTGTTGTTGCCACTGTTCAGCATAGCAAGTTAGTGCACAAGATGGGAGGCAGCAGTAATGACAGACACACTCTCTCCCTTAAAAAAGTTTAAATTTCAGTACTTTTTATGTAATGAAGAAACTCAAGACCAATCGATAGTCAAGTAAAAGTTGATGCACTGCAGATCCCTAAGGGAGAAGATTAAAGTACCTATATGGACTGTAGTCAAAAAAAAAAAAAAAAAACAACAAAAAACAAATAGTTAAATTTAGATTCAATTACTATGAGGTATCATTTAAAGATAGAAGACCCACTTTTGATGTGCATTAGTGCCCAGTAAAAAAGGGAGACATATTTCTTATAGTATGCATTAACAGACAAGCAGCTTATATATTATATTATATTTGCTGCTAAATTTTTAATTACTCCCAACATTCTTCTTTGTTTTGTTGGAACGGTTCATACTAAAAAAGCTCTATCATCATGACAGTAGGATTCAGCAGCATGGATAAGAACAGTGCTGCAGCATAGGGATGTAAAGCACTTCAGGTGATGTTACTGATGCTAAAAGGTTTTCCAGAAGAATAAAATTGTGTAACTGAGTTAGCTTCAAACGCTACAATTGAATTTTGGATTGCAGAATTTAATATTCTTTTTGAAAAATGCAAAATGAGAAAAATATACCTGTATATAGAAAGGTTTAAAGAATTCTGTATTGAAGTCTTTTCCATCATTGGCCATTCACAGGGATAAAAAGAATAGATCTAGCAAAGTGTGGGGGTAAAAGGCGAGTGAAAGTGCAAATCCACTGACCGGATGAAAACAAATGGACAGCCAGTTGATAGGGAGAGCAGAGGCAGCGGAGGTGGAACTGGTTAAATCAATCTTTCATTTTGTTTCAACCAATACATTGTGCAGTGATTGGGGTCAGAGTGACAGGTAGAATGACCCCCACCTCCCACCGTCTGTCTTAACACATAGACATGCCCACACACCTGTCTCTGCTGTCAGACCAGACTTTTGTCTTTTGTGTTCAAGTTCCTGGGGAAAATAGGCTGTGGTTAAGGCTTACAAAATAGGAAGAACAGAGGCCCTCATTTACAGATGGGGATGCAATCTCTGTAGGGGCAATAGGAGGTTACCAAGGTGATTCTTCAACTTCAACACATCGCAGATGGCTCGTGCGCTGTTGTCATTTGTTGGGAAAAACCTGCATGTGTCGCATTCGACTTGGGGTGTTACCCACAATGTAAATCAAAGTGAAGAGCTTGACTTTGTGAAATGGTTGCTGCATTTTCTCAACCACCTACTTAAAAGATATATGAGACCCAAGATCTAGCCATCTAGGTGAGGGAATACAAGAAATAAATCCTGACAGTCATGTGCTTTAGTTGAGGAGACGTGGAAATCTTCTTAAGGAAGAGTTATACAACCAGACTGAATGAGTGCTTGTTGGATGCCTTAAAAGGGGAATGGGACATCTATAATTCAGCAAAAGGATGGAGAAAATCTGTGACAAAAATTACAGCAGATAGACCATGAATAATTAAACAGGGAGAATAGAAACATTTAAAGAACTTGCGAGGCGTTTCAGTTCAAATTTAAAAACAGCTAAAAAGAAAAACCCAAAACAAAACCCAGAGATAATCAAAACTGATAAATTTACTATTTATCATTCTCTTGAGCATTAGGAAAAGAGATTACAAACAAATTCAATGATAATTGTTTGTGAGGGTGTTGAAGAAGCAGCACATGAGTAAAAAATTTATTTAGATGTCACCAGAGTATCAAATGAGCTTATTTATTGCCAGAATCTCATTTTCTTCCCGTTAAGGGAATATAGATGGAGTGATGGAGGTGAGGGAAATAATAATAATGAAACCACTATAAATGCGGTCTCTCACACTCACTTTCTGTTTCCTTTCCAACAGCAGTTGTTTGAAGACATGTCCTTGAGAGAAACACAATTTGTCTTTTGCGGAGCCAATATCATAGAACACAATTCGCCTTTCTGCTTTAGTCTGGCTGTGATAAAAAGACTTATTGTGGTCTTCTATAACCTTCCTGCACACCACAAACTCAATCTACCCTGTTTTCTGTGACTGACAAAAGAACACAAATTCAATGGGCCTCAAACCAAGGCTTTTCATTCACCTCGCAATAGGTAATATATAAATCCTATAGGTCACGGAACTGGCAGCTATTGTGAGAGACAAACTAGACCAGTGCTATCAGAGATGGTGTGTGGAAGTGGCTTTTTATTCATGGCTGATGGCAACAATAGTATTAATTAGACACATGGCTAGAGAACAATTTCCTTTCCTTTTAGACCTTCAGAGATAAGGAGCCTCAATCACAACAAGGAACTATCATAAAGGCTTGGATCTCACTGGGAAAAAATCTGACCTGTAGACATAAAAAAGCTATGAGAACAGATAGAATAGAAATTAGAGCTGAATAACACATCATCATTCTGCCTTTCCTAACAGAATGTTGAGGCTTCTTTTAGTGGAAGATATGCTGTTTTTTTGGCAGTGTTTTTTATTGGGGAGGTGAAAATACATATAAATGGTTTATAGACATCTAGGTTCAAATTACGCTAATTTCAGTTCAAAAGTAAGTCATTTCAATGTCTTACCTACCTCAAGACATGAATTAAACATTCATATTTAGCCAAGATTTCACCAGGATTAGCAATGTAAATAGAAAAGACATACTCAGGAATCAAATTTACGTCTTTCACTTTACTTTCACTTTTTGCAGCCTACTGAGCTACATAGTCAGTAGTCACCACAGGCACCTCTGCTGTTTATATACGGGTGATACTAAGGAGCACAGAGTCGGAGTAGCAGTAGAAGCTGGTGCACGATTAATGCTCTTTTGCTTCGAGTATGTACAGACATGTACCACCTTTCCCCAAACATGAGGTTCTTTTACATGCACGCTACAGCAGTGGGTTAAGAAAAATGCCTTTTTATTGGTAGAAATTGTTTCTCTCATTCAGCTCACAATTGAATCGTGTGATATTGTGGTTTTGGCACATTGATACTAAAACTGGATTTTCAGGTGAACATCCAGATTCAGAATCATTTAATTTTCAAACAAAACCAAATGTTTAAATTTCTTGATGTTTTAGCTTAATTCGAAGACTTTAGTTGTGCCTTATACAGATAAAAATTTATTTGTATAATATAAACAAACCTTTACACGTACACTGCATGAAAGAGGTATACATGGATAAGGAAATAATGGCTAAAAGAGGGCTATGATTAGATGCAACATTGAATCCTTATCTATAGGTTAGGTTAGGTTAGGGCTTGAGATGAATGTCTATAACACCTATCCTGTCACTACTGCAACTTGACCTAATTAGTGGAAGAAAATGGATAGATGTGTGGATAACAGTTAAATCTGGTGAACAGCGGTTATAACAAGTAGTCTTTCCTGACTCAGAAGGACTGAGTCAGGAAAGACTACTTGTCTAAGCTAACAAAGATGACATCTTTGTTCGATGAAACCATAACCATAACTGATTTAATGAGCCATTCGCAGTTTCACTGTACCGGCCGTGTGAACTTAGACTTGCATGGCTTAATCTTTGAGACAAGCATATGCTACTGGCAGGATCAACCAGTAGCTAACAAAGATGACATCGAAAATTTTAAATCAGCACAACTGAAGTCTGTAATTGGACTTATTGACAGCTATACAGTATTGATCCAATACTTTTTCTTTCATTTTTTAACTATGTTTTTTGCAGTAGATTACAGTCACATAAATAATTCTTCACAGAGGAAAGTTCAATCACACCTTTGCTTTCACAAACTCTGGACTGGAGAGATTTTTAGTGTTGTGAGTTCAACAAAGGTGAAATTTGACCAGTGAATTTGCCAGAGGCAACAAGACTTTGCTCAAAAATAGACAAATTCTTAAACGTGAAAAAGAAGTGAGGCGAATACTTACAGACACTTAATATAACGAGTACCTGGCCCTAACTATCTACAAGTCATGTCACTAAATCTTCTTGTCTATCAAAGTGAATGGTTTCTTGACATATTAAGTATACATTGAAAAGAAAAAAGTCTTTTTTTCCCCCCCTTTTTTTTTTTTGTTCTGTAGATTGCACTTTTCAAAAACCTCTTTGGCAGCTGAACAAAGGCAGAAAAAAGAATAACATTAACGTAAATCAGTGCTACCATTAGTCATTACTTTGTACGGTTTAAAAGCGAGAATGGTGAAGCAAAAGTTGGATTAATTTTTTTGGTGAATAGAACCAGCAGACATTTAACTGCACAGGTTATGTGATTTTTATTGTGCCTATCACTCATGTAACAGAATTTGTCCCAGAGTTTTCTTTGTGATTCACAAGCTTTTTTTTTCAAGGTCAAGGCACTGGTAATGTTCCTCACAAAGGTTTTCTCTGTGAATAATACTGACATGCAGATGGGAGTTTTCATTATTAATCTCATCTATCCAATTTGATTCAAAGAAAAATTATTTTACTTCATAAAAAAGTGATTCTGCTAAAAATGTCATTAACATGTTGCCAGAGAAAGGTGTCATTTTCCTTAGCAACAAAACAGAGCTGGTCCTTCATTAATTAACTGGAAGGCTAAACACAAATATCAAACCTTGATGTAGGGCAACGTAATTGTGCAGCTTCTCCCTGCTCTCAAAGTTATACACAGCCTGATCCCTGATTATTGCCAATTCCCTTGTGTTTAATAGCATTCTGTGCAACAGAATGGCAAAGTGAAAACAAACAGATGAGACTACTCCCACGTGATAGCAGGGCGCAGATGGAGATAACTTATAGATGGAGATGTGGAGCTGGCAGAGGCTGGAGTCGGAGCAGGTGTTTGGACCCAGCATGGACATCGTGTATTGCCATTTTTAAAGCACACAAGAGCCAGCAGGACAGCAGAGGCCAAAGGTTGAGGAGATGAGACACATGGGACAGACTGTCCTTCTACCACGGCAACTAGTTTGCTTTTTGGAAATAAAATGCCATGTGCAGACACGTTACTGTTATAATTACATGCATGCTAAATATATTTTTTAAAATAAAGCCTCACTGGAGTGTGTGTATACTTCTTTGCAGGATAGGTTTTGCAACACACCAGATTCAAACTATGTCTGAACATCTTAACCCAAAGCAGATAAAGATCCAGGAGACTTCCACACAAATCAGAACTAAAACTCACACTGCAGAAGAGCAGTTGTTTAAGGATTGCTTCTCTGCCTTCCCTCTGTGGGCTGGAAATGGTCTCTCTGTGTGAGACCGTCTCTCAATAATGTTGCTGAAATTCAGGGCACCATGCTGTGATCCTGGGGCACCACCTGATAATACTGTGCCTTCCTTCAAGCAGCACTTAGAAAGTGTAGAGAACTCTCAAGTGGTAAACAACTTCACACAAACACAAATTTCACAAGGAAAGTGTGAGTGCACTTAATTACTTTTTTAGCACAAAAACACTGGTCAGCAAAGTAGCAAAAGGGCAAAAATGTGAATGCTGAGCTATGAAATCAACAGTCTAAAAACATGAAGATATGCTAAATAAAATGTTAGAATCATTTGGCACACCCTTGAAAGTCACAAATAGCCCCTGAAGCAATCACAGAGCCTTGTATAAGACTTTCTTTGTTGTTCACAAGCAGACTAATGGAAGTGCTTCATGGGAAAGAAAACCTTTCAAGGCTCTCCTCTCTCTCCCTCCTGCCTCTGAATAGAATTGGTGGTGTCCTTGCATTATACATTCTCCATTTTACAGAAGACTAAATTAAAACATCTTTTGTCATCAGAAACATTGCTCATTTTGCAAAGTGACCAAAGCATGCCTCTGAATAATTATGTGAGAGACAGTGCTCTAAAGTGGCCACAGATTTTCATTAGCGCCTCCAGACAGCAGCACTGGGAGAGGGGGAGTGAGTCTGTATCAACAGTGATGTATCACACAGCCCTGTGAGTCTTAACCGTTCAATTAGGAGCACTGCTGAGGCCCAGCCTGTCAGCAAAGACCAGCAGAGAGCCGGACAAGATCAAGAGCTGCTTCCTCAAACACACTTCAGGAGGCAGGGCCATCAATCTTCCTGACCGTGACCGGCGGGGTGGCAGAGGGGCAGGACCCCCGCTGAAGCTGGGCCTGGCTCAGAGGGCAGCACAGGTAGGACCATTCATCCTTATCAACCAGACTAAAAATGTATGAGCTCATGACCTTCACAGTGGGGAAAGGGGGTTTCACTCTGGGCAGGGAGGGGAGGGGAAAAAATCTCATTCTCATCAGCATTTCTCTGGACACCAAACAGCATTAGCTTAGGAAAGTGCTGATCCTAGGTTTGTTTTGTCCCTCAAGTTGGCATCCTAGTACAGCAGGGGAATTTAGCTGGTTAATGTTCTGAGAAGGACAATTTGTACAATATCATCAGGCATTCTCAAAGTGTTTATGTACATGTTTGAGTTTGACTGCCCACAGCTCAGCAGCAATATAATGATCCAAATTTATGGTGCCAGTGTGCTTCACACATGATATCAATCTGTGTTGCCCACAAATGAATAAGCTTACAGAGCGTTCTTTATGAAAACTAAACAAAATGGGTGAATAATTATAAGGTTAACCATGTGTTCAAGCAGTTTTTTTTTTAAGATTTAAACTTAATCTGAGGCCAAGAATGAACCATTTTTGTGAAACAGAGTTCTTTCATATAGAAATGGTGGGTGGATTTATTCTTCTATTGATTCACAGATCTTTAACCTAATTGTCAAATTTAATGGTCTAATGGAAATATAATGACCAAGTAAACTAGCAATGAGGGATGTTGGACAATTGTACGATCCATTTATTTTTCTTGCAATAAACTGAAGCTTCAGAAAAAAATATTTTATTAAGCTTAATCATCAAAGGAGCTAGAAAACTTATTTTCATATTCAGGAGGTCAAATGCAAAAGTGAGAAACATGTATTTTTCTCTTTTTGTTAATGGAAGTTCTATAAATTTAAACTTAAAACGAAGTTAAGACAATTATGATAAAAAAAAAGATAAAGTATTGAATGAATGGACTTCTCTAACTGCTCTAACCTCTCTATTACACAGGATTGTATCTTGCTCTATTTAATCAAGTGGGCACTTTTGTGAACTGATGCATAACAGTTATTGTGATGAGTGTGCAAAGTGCTGCCAGTCCCCCCCCCCCCCCCCCCCTCCCCCCCCCCCCTCCCCCCCCCCCCTCCTTCCCCCCCTTTCACTTATTAGGGCTGATATTCTGTAGCTGCAACAGATTTATTATTAGAAAGGTAACACCCTTTGTTTCAGTTGCTTACGGTATGACCCTGAAACATTCACACTTAAGGCTGTAGATTCACCATTTGTCATGACAGCACTGTAGCATGTAAACTTTGCTATCTAAAGACACCCTGAAGTTATTGAAGTTATACCACCTCAAGAACTATTGTAACAGAACCAGTTCCCTGGCAATTTCAGCCCAAGTGTAGACAGATGCAAAATAAATAAATAAAATAAATCCTCAAAAGCCTGACAACTGAAACTGCTGATATATATATATATATATGTATATATACATTTTTTTCCGCTTCTTTTGAAAAAGCATCTACAAACAGAAAGAAACTTGTCAAAAAAAAGTTCAAATGTTTCCAAATGAACATTAGAGGAAAGACCAAGTCTGGTGGAATAACATGTTCTGGCCAGACAAAGATAAAACTGTCTGGCCAGAGTGGCATTAGGCATGTTTGGCCCAGAACAAATATCTCCAGAAGAACCTCGGCCCATTTGTAAAGCATGGTTGCAAAAATGTCCTGGTTTGTGTTATTGCCTGATGGAGAGCTTGCTATCACAGACTTAACTATGAAGTCTGCAACATATCAAAGAGCCCTTGAAGATAATGTGAGGCCATGTGCCTGAAAGTTGAATTTGAACAGCATAACAGTCCTAAGTCCCAACAAGCAAATCCACAAAGGAAGGGTTAAAAAAAAAAAAAGCTACTGAATGGTCAGTTCTAAGCTAATGTTTGAATCTCACTGAAGTGTTGTAGGATTTAAGAAAACAGCAAATCTGTGAAAATCCTAAGAAATTTTGCAACTGCAGTAAAGTTTGGATAAATGTTTAAGATTAAAAAGGCATCTAAAAGAAGTTAGTCTCCTAAAGGGAGGTATTAATGCATTTAAGTCAAGTTTCAATTTCTTTCTTTCACAGAGTAATTTTACATTTATTCATATTTTTGTTGAATGATTGATGCAAAACTCTTACTTTAGGGATTGCTGTATGCAGCGGTACATGTACTCAAAGTTCTGGCCTTGTAGCTTTCCTGCACTTTGAATTAAAACATGCAGCCGTCCTTGATTTCATTTTATTATTCTGCTAATAGAAAAAAAAAACATGAAGTTTCTATACTTCTTATTTTAATTAAATAGATCAGTGGTTCTCAAACCTTTTACAGTATGTACCACATGAGAAAATATCGAGCTCACCAAGTACCACCATCATGAAAAACCTGAACATACAGTAGCAAACATATTAAGCTATAACATACATAGCTATTAGCTATGGACAGTTCATAAAGGAACTGGGCTGCACGGTGGTGTGGTGGTTAGCACCACAGCCTCACAGCAAGAAGGTCGCTGGTTTGAATCTCAGCTGGAGGGGGAGGTTCGAACTTTGTGGCCTTTCTGTGTGGAGTCTGCATGTTCTCCCCGTGTATGCCTGGGTTCTCTCCAGGTTCTACAGCTTCCTCCCACCGTTGTGGTTGTTTGTCCCCTATGTGTGGGCCCTGCGATGGACAGGTAACCTGTCCAGGTGTACCTGCCTCTAACCGGTAATGCTGGAATAGGCTCCAGCATACCTGCGACCCTTATTAATGTTTAATAATTTTATTAAAAAATATTTATGACTTTCCTCTAAGTACCACCAAGAGGGCTCTCGTGTACCACTGGTGGTACACGTACCACAGTTTGAGAATACAGGAAATAGATTAATGACATGGGGTTACTGTCTCATCCTGTTTGACTTCCAAATAATGGTAGTCAGTTTATGTATCTTGGTTAGATCAGAGTAATGCCAGAGAAATAACAATTTGCCAAATATCTCAGCTCTGTTTACAGAAAGTAACCAGTCTCACCTGCACATTTTGTCCTGGCTCTCAGAGGGGGTCCAGGAGCTCCGGTGCCTCCGTCCAGAGGTCTGGTTAGAAGAACACTGATCTCATACTCGGTGTCTGGATCCAGGTGGCCAATCTTGTGGGTGGTCTTGTCTACAGGCTGCAGGTCATACATAGTACCAGACACAGTGCGGTACTCCACCTCTCTGTCAATTATTGGACCGTCCCCATTGATGGAGTTTGCATTCAGTTGGATCCAAAGGTAGGTAGCCCCAACAGCAGTTAGCTGGGGTGGAGCAATAGGCACTGGGGGTTCTAGGAAAATAAAAAGTTTTTATTACTTTCAGAAGATGCTATAAAAAAAAAAGCACAGATACTCACAAAAAATAAAATAATAATAATAATAATACTGATAATAACTTTGGATAAAAACTTGCAGGCAAACAAGATGCCCCAAAATCAATCTTTTTTTAAACAATCAACTGCATCAAAATTCTTAGAAAGTTTAGAAAGCATATCTTCATGCAATCCAATAATCAAGGTATTTAACAAGAGCCAATCAATAATTCCAGCTTGATGAATAGAATTTCTCATCATACACTGAGTGAGTTGTGTAATTATGCATGTTTAAAAAGAGATGGCAACTTCAAACTGAGGTGCAAATAAAGTCAGCTCAGACCTCAACAAATGCTGCTCCCATAAAAATTGTATTGATTTCAATCAGAGCACTTCTATTGAAACACCTCTAGCAATTGGCAGCTGCTGTTGCTGTCATCTCTCTTCTCATTTCAGGTGCTGGTTTAATCTCTCAGCTTATGACTGCTGTTGAACTCTGTAATTCTGTTTAAAGGTGTAAAGGATTGATGGGATGGTGTAAAACACTGACTCAGGAGTGTCTTTCAGAGTGTGCAAATAGCAGCTGTTCCTGTCTGGGGATTATTTTGCTGTGTTTCCACTATTGAAAAGAATAATAGACATTTTGGATTTTGCCAGATTTTTAACATCTATTATTGATCCACTGCAGCAAAGTTGGTACTGCTTAACTCCATGTTCTAAGAGATCTTCTGTTTCTGGAGGAAGGTGGTACCTACAACCAAAACAACCATAACCTGCTTACATGTCACTCGGTTTTAAAGCGGTTTGGTTTGTATAAAAACACAGTTCACATATTTATTATGCAGGATACTTGCTATTATTCAATCAAATTCAATCCATGGACACCTTATGAATACCAACTATTCCAATGGTCTAATGTATGATATTAGAAAACCACAGCAGGAGTACACCAGTGGAGTCAAGACTGACAGTTAGGTTGCCTTGGACTTCATGTCATGGCCTCACATGCACAAACATGCACACCACACCACAAAGTGATAAAGATCAATGAAGCTTAATTTGCAAAATGCACAGGATGGTGGCTGTGCTCTCTGGTTAAAAAAACTAAATAAAATAAAAAAAAATAAATAAATAAATAAAAATCAAAACAAATAGTTGTTTACTTCTGTAATAATGCTCAAAATAAAGAATAAATAAGCCTTAAATTGCAAAGTGGAATAGCAGTCAAATGCTTGTAAATTAAAAAGTTGCAGCTAATAAAATTTGTGAGACTTATTCACTGTGTTCTGACTGTACTTTAGTATCAAATCTTGAAACAGAGAGACACAAGTGTCTGTAACCCTCACACAGTGATGGGCCTTCTTAATGTCAGGGGTTCTGTTTGGATTGTAAGAAAAAATATCTTAATATAAATAAAGTTCTACTTTAGTACAAGTTCATCTCTTTCATACAAATGTGGTGTTCAAAGAAAAACTTTAAATATGACCTTTTCTCTGTTATGTCACCAATATTTATATAATCTTCCTTAAGCCTTGTGCCATTTCTGGTTTAATGAGGCTTCTTGAAATGTGAGACATGTTTTTTTCTACCTTGGGATAATTTTCAGGGTTGTTTTTCATGCATGGCCAAGCATGGGGATGATGCAGGACTCCTTATTGAATCTTTTTCAGTTTTTAATAATATTCTTATTCTTTTACATTCAGTGGTTTTGGTTCTTTTAAGAAAAACACACTTGGAAAGAAACAGTAACTTAATGAGTGCAAAAACTGTGATCTTTTTATTTAATCCACATAGAAAAAAAATAAGGGAAACTAAACATATGCATCCTCTCAATATGACCATGATTTACTGCATTTCAAGCTCAGAAAACACTCTACCGGTGTAACTGGAAACAGCATATTCAACAAAGAGCTGTGACCATGAGCTAAGGACCTGCTCAGGAATCTTATCATTGTCACATCCCACAATAGCTGCATGTCCAGGCGACAACCTGAGAAGCTCTAATGAGCCTGTTAGTAACACAATAATGCCATTAGTCACCTGGCTGCTCCTCATGAAGTTGTCATGGTGTCTTAGAAGTCCCCAGGCAAATCAGAAGCAGGCTGAGGGTGACCAACAGAGAAGTATAGGTTCCTGCAGGGCAGATGGTTACCCCACAGTGACCTCCAATCTCACATCCTTAAACTCCCTCTAATCCAAGATTTCAGTGTTGCTGACAAACATCACCTAAAGTGAACCAACTAATCCATTGGGTTGTCTTTTATACTCAGATATGGTGCATTTGTCAACATGTTGGAAGCAGACAGCAAAATGAGGTGATTCAAAATCTGGCTTCAGCCACTGGCTTGTTCTGAAGGGCTTTAATGGTCTGTTGTTTTTATCTTTACAGGGGTTTAACTGAGTTAAGTAGCAATATACTCAGATTAACTTGAGCAAACAAAAACACAGTTCAGACTTACTCTGCAAACGGCTCTTTCTAGCATGATGGTATACTTTAAATAATCAAATATAAATACATATGTTGCAGAAATGCAATATCATAAAAAAGTAATAACGCATTTCTACCACCAAGTAAACAAATAGAATGAATCAGTTACCAGATTTTATTGACACATTTGCCAACACACTCGTTCTTCAATAACACCTTGTGATGCACAAGACCAAATGGCCCTCAAAATATGACAAAGTTTTAGCTGCTGACTCAGTCATGACTGGCTCGAAAAGGCCGTGGAACACAACATTTCACAAACTGATTAATAAAACAATTTAAGCTATAGAGTAATTCTGTAAATTCAGTATGAAAGAGCTCCTTTATTCATCCTATCACAGCTGATTCTCTGCAGAAAATCAAGTGTTCGTCACCGTGAAAACATAGATGCCACCGCTGCCATTCAGTGCTACTCTTACTGTTATCACATAAGAACACTTCTGAAACAGTACAGCTAAGCAGTGTGACATACTTCAGCAATAAGCATTTCATTTTAACTATGAAAAGTTACTGATTTACAAAAGCAACAGCAGCTTATGGTGATGAGATAATTCCTGCAGGTGTAATAATCCTCTGTGCAACAGCCACAGCAGATCCACTGCAAATAACAGATTACCACTGTAAAATACACTCAATTTCTGGAACACTTCACAATATTAGCAACATCGTTTCCCAATGTTTAAGCCTTGCATGGCAGCTTTGCAGCTGTAGGGCACCGGAAAAGTCTTCCAACCAAGCACCATGCTAGCTGGAATGGCTGATAGTGCACAGATGACAGTAGCAACAGTTCTTTAGGGTCAGCGAGCAGCTGCTGCCATGATGTTAACCAGACAGGCAAATGGCCTGGCGACAGCTGAGCTTTGCTTTACCACAGCACATGCCTGCCAGAATGCTCTCCACAGAAAAACACACTGGCATGCACATGGCATGCACATGGACTCCCACGTCATACTGAGACAAGTGATGTTTATTTTTAACGTTAACTGATTTATTATAAAATGTTTAAAGAATCAGTGGAAAAATGCTCCACAGTTTGGTGGCACTACACAACTTCTTGGTAAACCAAAATTTTTTAACCAAAATATTGTCTATTTACATGATTAAATTCAGAACAAAACAGCAAATTTAAAGCCTGAAGCAGACAATTGTTGGCATTTTTTAAAACAATCATTTAGATGATTAAACAGTTCTCTAAACAGACTAATAAGCGAATCATTTCCAAGCTGCACATACATTACACACATACAAATGAAAACACACAACCCTTTCACCACACAGAGAGCAATAATAAGAGCTGCCACTCCGCTCTGCTGTTAGATTACTTAGCCTGCACTGTTTAGAAATCCATCTTTCATTTTCCTGTTACATCCACTGAGCCTCTCTTGTTAAAATGCAAGAGGTCCTCATTATGTTGTGCGCTTTCCTAATTGGGCTGCTGTGAGTAAAGAATTGATCTGCTCTTGATACGAGAAGAGGTGGCCACAGGAAAATGAGGAGCTTGACTGGCCTGCCTTTGATTTTTCAGTGGCTATTCTCATTAGTGTTGACGCTGTTGCAACCTCGACATCCTTGAGTTGGTAGCATGGCCCAGAATACAATGTTAGAGCTCAGCGAGGGCTCCAGGTGATTCTAACCAGGCCAAGAAAAGAACCGGCACTTGGACAAGGAGTAATTATCCTCCTTTCAAAAACTACTGGCACCACTGCAGGAGAGCTCATCAAAACGGGGTGTGGAACAGGGAAAGGGTCTGCACTTGGCCAATCCATATAGCACTCTGGAAATGTATACAGCACACTTTCACATAGGGGCATAAATCTGACAGAACACTGGCAAGAAAGGCAGAAGTGATTATCTGGGATAATCAAGCATTCACTCTCCTCATGTTGAAGGAAAAGGCAGCATATGATAATGAAGGGAGGGGAGCCAGCGTGTGACTGTAGCAGGCTCATAATCCAGAGAATTGCTCCGTGGTCACTCCTCCAAAAGCGAGTCATGGACGTGGTGAATACATATTTAAGGAGGATTTACAACTCAGACTCTTTGCGAGAAGGGTTAAGCACTTGTTTTATGACTGAGACGACGAGAGGAGATATCAGCTTTTTATGTGTGACATTTTTAAGTACAAAAATGGCTTTTTCTCTTATTCATATGAGTTGGCTTACATCAAAGTCACTGAGGTGTGAAATCAGCGTAGAATTTAAACTAGGATGAGTTCCAGGTTTTGATACATGCCTTAACAGAGAAAATGACTGTATTTTAAATATTTATGATTGTGGCACTTTACACTTAACTGGTTTGTCTTGTGTAAAAATATATCTAGAAACATTGAGAGCAGCAATCAGTAAAAACATTGCTGTCTAGTAAGTATGTGGAAGTGTGTGGAAGTGCGAGTGATTGTGTTGCTGGATTTATGCACAAGACTGGTTTTGAGTGCCTCCAGTGTGTCAGTAAATTTTCTTTGAATACACCGCTGAAACCCACTGATACACTTGGGCAGAGAGACTTTATCTCCCTCATACACTCTGCTGTGTCTGGACCCAACCGTTCTCGCATGATTGACAGACCTCGATCTGGACGGGCAGGATTAAACCTATCAATCACATAAAGCTTAGAGACAAAAAAAAAAAAAAAAAAAATCGGAGCAGTAAATTCAATTGAGAGCACCCGGAGAAAATTGAGGTGAAGAAATATAGATGGCCATTACCGGGCTATAGGGCTGTAGGAAAGAGAGGCCTTGCAGGATTTAGTTTCGGACGAGTCCATAAATTCATATCAAACAACTACAGGAGTGAAATATCAGAGAGGTTAAAGTAAACCCTGCTGCCTCTTGCCTTTGTGATCTTTTAGTTGGAATTGTGTTCAGTCAAGGACAGCCTTTAGAGAGGAAGTATTAAAGCCCTGTGGATAACAAATCAACTTAAAAAGCTTGTGCTTTCAGTTTGGCATTAGAGGACATTTTCATTTACAAACAAGCAGCATTTCCTGTTTATCTCTCTAAGTTTGCTGGATGCATGGATGTCATCTGGATAGAAAATTAAGTCAAGTTAAGTCAAATGCAAGGGTCTTGTTGTCTGAGGTTTTCCTGTTCTGGGCAAAGAAAAAAAAACAAACAAAACAAACAAAAAAAAAACTTACGTTTTATGGTTAGTTCCCCATAATTGGACACTCCAACTCCTTTGTCTGAGTGGACAATGCACCGATAGCGTCCCGAGTCGCCCTTGGTTGTGTTCTCCACATCGAAAGTGCCTATGAAGCGTCGGTTGTTCCAAGGTTTAGTGGCTTTCATTGGGGCCTCCCGTCCACCGATGCCCTGTTTGGAACAGAGACAAACACACAAGTGAGCCTCCAAAATGGAAAGGTTTAATAAGCAAAGTGGCCTGACCTTGTGTGTGATTCAGAAACTCAAGCTCAGCGTACTTGTCGTCTGCTCTTGCAGCCTTTTTGTTTGTGTCCCATCATTCCCATCGGTGGCTGATAGTGGGAAAACATTTATTAAACAGGAATGCACTCACACACACACACACACACACACACACCCACACACACACACACTATGGGCTCTCCCCAGCTGTCACCCTCACAGCAGGCAGATGGGGGACATTTGTTCATTAGAAATATTTCTTCATTACTGTCATCAGGGGACTTCACTTAATGTTTGTTTTCCAGCTCCTGTGTTAATGAGGACGTGTTTGTTAAAATGATGGAGTACCTGGCAGAAGACCTTTACCCAGCATCATGCTGTCACATGTGTGACAGTGTGCTTAGCAGCAGAGCCAGCAGGGTTATGTTTGCCAGATGCACTACCTTCGCTGCTCAGAACAAGGTCAATTCAAGACTGCTGCGCTGCTCAGTTGTGTCGGATATAGTACACTGTATCCACATGGAGCCAGCATCTATATAGGTTAAGACCATACTGCAGTGATCTGAAACAAATGTAATCCCCTTCCTCCCAGCCACAGAAGCCTGTGGAAATCTGGTGAGCAGGTGACAACTTAATCACATAGGGTACATAAAAGCATTGTGTGAATGCTTCAACTTGAAATTATTCACACAGTAAATTACAAAATGCTACTATTGTTTCTTGAATTTCCACTTTAAAATGGGTGTGAAGCTGGCAGCTAGGTATTAGCTTTGCTTTCTAAATTAAGAAACATTGTTTCAAGGCTTTATGTAAGCCTAAAACAGAATAGTGTAACATTATGAAATAAAAATAAACACAATTTAGATTCCAACATATTCTCTTGGCATTAATCACCATATAGCCTGAGTGCATTATTAGTTTTACACTGAGTTATTTAGTTTAACGACAGAACATTAATGTTGATAAACTGTTATTTCACTTTATGGTTAACAGTTAACAGAGTATATACACACATATTAGTACATACTGATGGCATGAGTACACTTTGATCAGATCTTGCTAACCAGAGTTGTGTCTGAATGTAATTGATTTAAAAACTAAATATATATAAAACATGATGCCACCTAACTACAACCATGGCCCACCAATTTATGGGAAAAAATTATCAAAGAAAAAAAAAACAACCTCTAATTAATCAATAATCATAGCTAATCATTTTTAATCAAAACAAAAAATTTAAAACATGCAAATAGCAGAAAATGAGGCATTTTACTATTTCATTAAGAATATTTGCTCATCTTGATGTTGATAACAGCAACACGTCTCAAAAAAGGTGGGACGGGCCAAAAAAAGGCTGGAGCAGTAAGTGATCCTGAAAAGAAACAGCTGGAGGAACATGTATTTAAATACTTTAACTGGCAACAGGTGAGTATCATGAATAGATATAAAAAGAGCACCTTATAGAGGCAGAGTCTCTGAGAGGTAATGCTGTGCAGAGGTTCAGTAATCTGCAAACAAAAAAAAAGCCTACACCTACACTACAAACCATGGAGTAAATTCAGAAAAATGTTTACAGAATAATTTAAAATTGTAAGGACTTTGAATATTCAATCATCTACAGAACTAAATATAATTAAAAGATTCCTGAGACTGTTGAGACATCTCAGTGTGCAGTGGATATGGTCAAAAATCAATATCGGATGCCCTTCATTGTCAGGCCCTCAGGCAGGAATAATTCTGCCATAGAAATTACTGAATGGGTTCAAGAACACTTCTGGCAATCAATGTGTGTGTAGGCAGTTCACAATGCCATCTACAAATGTAGCTTAAAGCTCTATGATGCAAGGAAGAAGCCATAGGGGAACATAATTGAGAAATGCTGCTGTCTTCTCTTGACTAAAGCTAATTCAAAATGTGAGACAAATAATTAATCTGTTCTGTGGTCAGATAAATTAAAATCTTGGACGTCACTTTCTCCTAGTTAGAGGACAGAGAACATTCAGTTTATCACCAGCTAAGAGTTCAATAGTCTGCATCTGTATGAGGATGTAATAGTGCCTATGGAACTGACAACTTATCCATACACAGATTTTAAAGTAGCTTATCCTTTCATATGTATGACTTCTTCTTCAGGGAAAGCCTTGCGTGTTTTAGCAAGACCAGACCTTTAACCCACTAAAAATATTTGGAGCTACTGAAATGCAGCACAAATAAGAATTAGCAAACAGTCAAAAATGGGACAACAATTGTTTTTCAAAGGTCCAGCACTTGGTTTCTTCTGTGTAGATGCTACACAGTGGTAAACATGATCCTGTCCAAGCTTTTCTAAGGTATGTTGCTGCCATAAAATTCAAAATGAGCCACTGCTTCTAATAAAAATGTAAAACATCTTACTTTCAAAATCTGATTGGTTTTCTATGTTCTATTATTAATAAAATATTGGTTTGTGGGCTTTGCAAATCACTGTTTTCTGCCTCTAATTTGACATGGTTTTCCTTATTTTTAGGATTGGGGTTGTAAAATCAAAATCCTCTTGTCGAAAGGAAGATAACAATAACTGGAACTATTACACATCTTGTGAAATTGAATGTTTTTTTCTATGTATCATTGCTGTTTGAAAAACCTGCAAAGTGAAACAATATTTCAAGGCATAAAAGTCATATTTAACACATCAGCAAACACAATTAAAACAAGACAGGATTCCAAGACTGTAAGAAATCTGCAAACCTACTTTGTTTGGGAAAAAAAGAATAAGTTTTCATGTAAGGTCTTTTCAGTAAGGCCCTTCAATCTTCTCAGAATCCAGTTCCAATTACAATTTCACAATCTGATCTAAGTTCTGAACTACAGTGTAAGAAACAGGATAATAATGTTGCTCACTTGAAGCCACAAACGAAAGTTGTCCCTCTTGCGTCCATTGACGGTGCAGTGAAAAGATGCAGTCTGTCCAGCGTTGACCTCCACTCCCTTTATAGTCAAGAAGTGTGGCGTATTCACTATGGAAAAATGCAAACATTGCTGAGACTTTTCCAGAAGTAGAGTTTCCATTTAAGGTCTGTATCAGGATCATACTAATTTTGGCTTTTGGTCCCACAAATTAAGTCTTGTGTCAATATTTTTAGGTAAAACTAAAGATTAGAGAAAAGTATCTTTGAAGGACTTTGCGTGCTGAAGGCCACCAATGTTTGGAGAAATTCCATTAATACGTTAAAAATGAAGCACCAGGGGCCATTTCCAAAAACCTCATTCTACAGCATACTTTCAGTGATGGAAGGCACTTTTCAATAAGCATAATTCTCTTTTTCATTTGTGCTCATTATCTGTATAGAGTGGGACAGTCTAAAAAGTAACTTATTTAGAACATTTTTGATTAGTGCCTTGAATCTGCATGGAGAAATAGGGCAATTGAGGGTGACCTTGATTCAAACATAACTAAATCTCCGAAGACTTGGCAAAAGCTAATTCTATCGCTTTCATCAACACTTTCTCTTTCTCTTCATATTTCATAATCTTGAATTTAAATTACACCTCACATAACTTTTTTTTCTGTCAATCTATCATGTGCCTAAGAGACAAATCTATTTTCAACATCTCATTTAATGGTAGGAGGAGAAGAAGCCCACCTAGTGGCATAATCACACCTTTCAGCCAGATATTCCACATGGTCGTATAAATAGAAAATGAATTGGCTGTGTTCTAAGGAGGAGGTGCTCTCATCACTTTGCTTATCACTCAAAGAAGCCCAATTGCCACTGAGAGGATATTGATCCACTCACACTTACACATTGAAACACTGGCCACGTCATGAGGCCTCATTGATTTGCTCAAATACATTGATATGCTGCACAAATTGCTGTATGAATCCATCTTATTGACATAACATTTGTAAGAATTCAGCTGCTTTCAAATGGTTAGCAGGTAATTAGTGGCTAACAATCAGAGCCTGATACTTAAGCTACAAGGGGTAGAGTAAAGTATAAAACAATTGATAAGAACGTACATGCTATTGATTTAGACTTTAGAGTAGAGAGTGTGAAAACCTGAGTATTAACTTGAGGGCTGCCATATGGACTAACATGACTGCACTGAAAAGAATAAACTTAAAGAATACTGAAATGGCATCTTCCCTTCCTTCCCACAAAAGCAGTAAATCCTAAAAGCAGAAGCAGAAAAAATCTAAATCTGGAAGTGATTACATGTTCATTACCTCTAGTGCACTCAGAAATTACTGGAACCTATTCAGTAAGGGCAGCAAAAATCCAAGAGATGTCGATGAGATACTTTATTGATCATTCTTAGGGGAGAATAAAAATGGTGGATTACATATGCAAGAAGCAGCTCATTTTATAGTCAGTTTTTTGTACTATTTGTGTCATTTCTCAAAGGATAGATTGAACCCAAGCATTATATACTTAACATACTTCAGCATATCAACTATATGCTCATAAATCTTCAGGGAGAAAGGAGGGGGGGCGGCTAATAGTTGAAATGACTAAAGCATATTCTTTGAAGGCCTTTGTTTGACTTGGAGGCCTTGAACAGAACAACGATACAGGCATTTGGAAGGGTGTCATAGAAAGGACAATGATGGTTTGATGATATTTTTTATGGTGAAGGGAGAATAGACTTACTGCACTGGTGGCCCTGGACCACAACATCTTTGATGGCCAGCAAGCCACGCTGCCCTGAGGTTACGGCTTCAAACACAATCTGAGGAGGAGAAAGGAGACTCATAACATCAGTGATAAATGGGCACATGTCTTCAAAAGGCACCTGAGTGTTGCTGGGTGTGTGCACAGAAAAGTCCAGCTCTCGCCAACACGCTCTGTTCCTTCACTGGGCTGCAGCTGGTGACACAGCTGCAGGCCACTGACATTATTTCCACAATATGTCACAGCTGACAGGTGTTATGACATGCAAGTGTGAAATTAGGTTTGAGCCTTGTGACGATTAGCACACAGTCTGTGACAAACACAGAGTGTGGAGTGTGGGAGCAAAGCTAAAAGGTCATGTTACCCAAATTTCACTTTTTACTTGCCTCTTTCAAAAACATTACTGTTTTTTGTTGTTTGTGCTTTTATAACGATCCAGAGAATTATGTGAAGATAATAAAAAATAAATAAAATAAAATAAATAACTATAAGATAAAAAATAAAGTAAAAAACAGAAAATGGCAAACATGTCCAGATCAATATCCAAGTTAACACTGAAGTGCCAGCGAAGCAATATTTCACCATGCAACATAACTGAATGAAAATGGCCATTTCTCCAGAAAGAGAGCCAAAACTTGTCTCTCTTTACTGTATGCCTTAATCTCTAACAACCTCCAAGCGACAGCCTTTTGAATTCTTAATATCAAAATGTAGCATTTTCTTTGAAAAACTATCGTGCCCAAAGAAGTTAGTTTCAGCAGCCATTTCTAATTCATCGCTAACTGTGTGCCCTTCAGTTTTTGACTCAGTGATTGCAGTATTTAAATGTTACTAACTGGCTGTTGGAGACAAAAGAAAAACTGTTTACATAGTTTAGGATCTTCTGATAAAAAAATATTTAGATGTAGGTTATAAAAACCTGACAGAAAAGGGATGAACAATCTTCGTTTTAAGAATTGCCTAATGTCTTTAATCTGTTTTTAATAACCGATTAAATATGGGAGGTAGACTGAACATCAAATTCTAGGTAAATGCTAGTATCATTTTATCTTCATTTTAAAATAGACATTTCTTTGACAAAGTTAATCTGCTAAGCACTTTAAAGGGACAGTTTTGAATGTGAAAAATCAAGTTTATATTGCAGATTTTTCAATAAACCTTTACTTATTATCTTCACTACAATGTCCCCAAAAGTTCCACTGTGTTTCTGGTACAAAAAACGTGACTTTTTGGTTAAAATGCCATTTAATTTCTGTATGGATAATCAGGGGACTGTTCCATCTGTTTGTAGAGTATGACAGTTGCTGGTCCATTGCTGCCTCAACTTTGGTGTGTTAATGCACAAGGTTAGCATTAAACTATTGTGTCAAACTCTGAAGTCAAATACTAATAGGCCAAACAAGGAAGGCAGCAGAGACCAGCTAATCTTTTTTTCTCAACTGAAAAATTCACATTTTTATCTGCGGAGTAAATTGAAGATCATATAGTATCTGTAATGCTTTTAATGTTTTATGTAAAACACTTGAATTGTCCTGTACATGAAATGTGCTGTACAAATAAACTGCCTTACATTGCCTAGTAGCACAGAATAGACTAATACCAGTCAAAAAATGTGTTACATGACATTTTGTGACAATCTCCTTCATCTCCAAGAAATACTACTCCATTTTTTTATGTCAGATTTTAAACATACTCTGATACCATCTCAATATTAACATAGGTCAAGTACTGTGGTTTGTGCAACTAAATTGTTAACCAGCTATGAGGTAAATTGTTTGTATGTTCCTCTCGGGATTTGGCCAATGGCCATAAAAATATCTCTAAACAAAACTAAATAAAGTGGCAGTTTAGCTGTGAGTAAAACTAAAGGTGATATGCTGACTGTAAATACTTTATAATCTCTCACTTCAGAAAAACCAAGTTATACCTTTCAAAACTGAAATCCAGAGCTTGTGTTTAATTTTCATGATGAAGATTCCTTTAGGTGCCTATACCTCACCACTATTTCATTGTTATGCACTGACACACACAGCAGCAACAACAAACACATTTTGTTTTAAATGTGGATATTGTTATTTTTGTCAAATGAAACTTAATGTGCTCTCCATTCACATAGTAGACAGCACTTTGATAAACATTTAGGTCTAATCATTTCCAAAAAGGTATCTGTTAGCAAGCTAAAATTAGCTTAGTCAGTTGACTCATCTCCTCTCTGAATCTTGAAGCTAAGACTTGGCAATAAATGTACATGTTATTTTTGTGAAATGTAGCTTAAAGTGCTTTTCATTGACACGACTATTAGACAGCATTTTGATTTAGGTTATCATTTTCAGAAATTTAGTATGTTAGCAAGCTAACATTAGCTTGATCAGTTGGTCATCGCCTCTTTGAAACAGTTTTTAAGCTTGACTTTAATAACTATTTTGTGATCATTAAATTAAAAATACTCAGCTAAGAGGTTACTTTGGATCATGTACAAACTTAAGTAGCAACAAATGTTGTTAATTCACCCTTCTACAATACACAATAATCAAATACAAAAAGACCATTTTAAACCTCATAGAAATGAATACGTATTCACTCTAGAATTGAAAACATCAAACCATCAAAACAGTTGAGCATTAATATTTTCTTGTAATATAAGTTAATAAACCCTTTAAAATGCTATCTCTTCCATAAAAAGAAGTTGTTAGCTAGTGACACTTAGTTTAACATGTTTGTTGCCATCTTTGACAGAAGAATTTTTAAAATCAAGAGCAACTGTGCTGCATGACTAACTTAACCCTATTTTAAGGGCCAAGTTCTGTTACAAAACAAATGGTCTGAGCTCTGAGGGCGTGTACCAGCAGAATGTCAGAGTTATGTACTCCTCCATGTGATAAAAAAGGAAACAGAATGCCAGACCCTTCCTAAAGCCAGGGTGTGGTACAGAGACTCATTACACCACACATGCTACAGCTATACATGTTTTTCATACCATCATTCCCAAAATATAAACATGCATCATCCAGTGACTTGTATTAATGGCTATATCCCATGTATGGTGTAACATAGAAGCATGTCCCATTGGTTATGCACAGACACATCTCTGAGATTCTTTCTGTAGTCTAGGTATGTGGAGGCAGAGATAGTTATCATTGTCATCTGGGAGGCAGGATGCCTTCAAATAGGGTTGTCTAATTATAAATGTCTTTTTTTTGTCTCGTGGAATATGAAAGTGAATGTCTTGGGTGCCAATTATGGCCTCATTACTGCCTAATTTAAAGGAAATTAAAAGGCCAACCACTCCATATATCGCCACCAGACAAATGAATTGGCCCACACACTCTAATTGAAATCCTTTGTTTGTGCAACAGACATCAGTCAGTCTGCCTAATAACTGTGATATAATTGATTCCAGCATCAATGATTGTGCAGTGCATAATTGGGCCTGACCCACACTGAAAATATTCACATGGGACAAAGCTGTTGATGTCACAAGAAAGTTTATCACTCTCATTTGTTAGAGATGGACAGTGAGCCTGCCGTTCGGTGTCTACATCACCGCACTGGCTTTCCCTGTGGGACTTCGTTAAGTAGACCGTTACAGCAGGAATGATTAGCTCTGCCATGGCCTCTACTGTATTAAAACTAAGACAGATGAGTACATTTAGGCCTTATGGACATGGTGGACGTTTTGAAAAAAGACATGCAACATGTATAGGTCCCCATATTCCATCCATCCATTATCTATACAGCTTCATCCAATGACAGGTCGCAGGAAAGCTGGAGCCTAACTCAGCATTTTAGCAGGTGAGAGGCAGGATACACCCTGGACAGCTCACCAGTCTATTGCAGGTAGGTCCCCATATTACAGTTATTGATTTTTTTTTTTTTTTTTTTAAATGTTCACCTTTGGAAATGCATGGCAATCTCAATTAAAAGTTCTTGAGATAGTCTGTCAGAGGAGTAATTATCAAAGGCAAAAAGGCCAGAATGATGACTAAAAGCCTTACTGGTAATTAAAAAATAATTTCCATGTATCAGGTGGCTTCCCTTTGACAATTTCGTAGGTTGCTATGCAATTAAAGATACCTATAATTAGTGCCATGTTTTTAATTAGTGGGAATTTGAAGCAATGGCCTCCTTACATGACAGATTGTTGCTAAGATCATTAGCATCCTCACATTTACCCGTATTGTCAATTTGGGTCTGAAACAATTACAAGCAGACCTTCCATTTGGGGTTTGAAAGGCAGCAGATGCTGGGAATGTCCATTAACCCCTGGCATAGCTTAGTCTATCATCTTGGGTCTGAATGCACAGTCTGACTATGAAGAGATTTGCTGTACATAATACAGCCAACTTTTCAGAAAATTCAGGCATCACTAAAATTATTATTGGTCTGTCAAACTGAAGCAGCAGTTCTGGTCAAAGTGTTTGCTGAAGCTGCGGTATGAACAGTTTGTAACCTAGACATACCAACAAGAACAGAACTTAGACTTAAATTTCAGCCATAGATTTATACACAAATGAAAGAATGAATTCATATAACAAGCTGAACTTTACTTGACTGTTTTATCTTCTAACCCAACCTGAAAACATCTGATCAAACCTGCGCTGCATGAATATATCAAACAAGGTCCCATCTTGTCAACAGTTGCTGTTGCCTTCCACTTCTTTCCTTTTTTTGTCCATGTGCCTCTCATTAAATCTTTCAGTCTGCATTCAGCTGTGAGAATCTCAGCGGTATCCCTTGTTAACTTAGTTATCAGAGTGGCTATGATGAGCAGGCAGGAGGACTCCCCTCAGCTCCAATATGGACCAGTTCTGCCAGGCTATAATGAAATAATACACCATGGGACCTGCTCCCATTGGGAGGTTAAGGGGTCTCTCTGCATCAATTAACATTTGGTGGACTCGTGGAACAAGGCTGACGAAGACTAATAGCCAGGCAAGTGTGAAATCACCTTGCCCTAGCCAGCAGTCATGTGCATTGGTAAGTGAAAATGAGTTTTCAGAATTGGAAAAAAAGAGAGACCTGGCTCAGATGGAAGAGAGTGAAAAAAGATTACCATGGATACTGAAGCAGCCACAGAAATCAATAATCTTAGGTGTTTTGAATGGGCTATTGTGCAATTGTTTAGACCTTCTCAAATAATAAATTTGTCATGTTCCACCCAATGAATAGACTTTAATGACTTTCACGAAACTATTAAGGCTGCTTATAATGGGCAACCTACTTCTTTAGAGAAGTTGCACAAAAGATAGCAGAATTTTACCAAAGTTTTCCTCACCTGGTAAAAATTGGGCCAGTAGGTGCTGATGGCCAGCTCCACCTGCCCCCAGGAGCGAGAGGCTGGGCCTGACACGTTCCAAATGGGCATCCCCATGGGACTGTTGTTTTCTTTGATATAGACATTTAGGTGACCTGGGTGACTGTTGTCTCTTCCTCCTATGTAGTAGTTGAAGATAACGCAGTGTGTGTCGTTCTCCTTCAGCTGAGGTGTCAGCAGTAAAGCCTTCTGTCCTGCGAAGCGTCCTGATGTGTTCACCATCATAAAGGCTGATCCTGTAAACAAGAACAAGAAAGGTGGACCATAAATCAAGTGGTCTTCATACAGCTTGAAGACTAAAAATGGTCAGCTAAAAGCATTTCTGTCAAAGCAAAAGAATGACAACTTGCACAGTTTGAATCTGTTGGTGTTTAAAGGCAAGTAGTTACAAACAAAACAGAGCTTTTCCACACAATCATATTACCAGCGATCATATCCCGAGGTTTAACAGCAACCACATAAAAGAGCAATTTGATAAAAGTAGGCAGACAGCAGGAAAATGGCTGCTCGAAGAGGTTAACTATCATAATTCCAGCTTGTGACCTTTGATGAGAAAATGCTATTATCTTTGGATGGATTGAAACCATCTTGTCGTTACCATGTATCAATATCAAGACAGCAGTACAGTAGAGTGACTAATCCTAGAGAATACTGAATACTTGATATGAGCGTTTTTGCCTCAATGACAGTAGTGAGCAAGGCAAAAGATGAGAAATCAATAAACTAAAATCTATTTGCCAAGAAAGCCCCATTTAGATTTTATCACTTTGCTTCAATATTAAAGGTTAATCTAATTCTTTAGCCTCTTGCCAATAAAACTCAAGTGAGAATTATTATATTGGCAAACTTTCAAGGAGATGCAGAACACATTCTATTTGTCATCATCTTATTTAGCTTGGCTTGGTAATGAGATGGCACAAATTGTAACAGCGTTTGAGAAACAGCCAAAAGATGCTTGCTTTATGTTAAAATACATTTTTTTGGTAGTCTGCTAATAGTTGGGAGGTACGTAGAGGTGAGGAAAACAACCTGTAGGCATAAAAAAAAATGCTCTGGTGGATGTGAAGCAGAGCCGAATCTCTGTCATTACCATTTACCATTTGGTGCTTCACTCAGATATGGTTCTAAAACGGGTGAATAACGTCAACTTAATCAGCAGGCTTGGTCGCAGAGTGTGTCAGCCAAACAGCCTCTCACAGAACCCTATTTGTTCCATCAATGAATAAAGCTTGCCTACTTGTCTTGTTGTGCTGCTCTTGTAACGCTTACCAATTCCATCTGTCTCCAGCTTCAGATAATGAGTTGGGGGCTCTGTCATGTTTACACAATGAAACAGGAGGAGAGGGAGCGGAGGAGGAGCAGTGAGTTGAGATGACACAAAGTCAGCCTAATCGGCTTCGTCTGACAGGTACAGGCAGCTGTTGTTTTAAGCGATATTTACATGTTTTGGGTCATCGGAAGGCACATAAATAACCAGGGGTTTGCCTGCAGAGTTCTAGTGAAAACATGCATGTGCTGCTGTGCATGCTTGGATCACGTGTATCACCTGTGCTACATATGCGTGTCAAATGTTTGACTTTCACATGACCATATTATTCTGTTTCAGATTGTTAACATAAAGTTTATATGATGTCTGAGGCAAAGCAAAAAATTGCACAAAGAACTTGAAGAGGACCAGGAAATGTTGAGACACTGTCTGACCTAAATCAGGCACCTATATAAGGACTCTAAGGTCTCTTCAATAACACCTAGCCATCTGCTCAAGTGCTCAGAGCATTTTTGTTTTTCCTTTAAGGGAATCAGCAGCCCTTGGTGTGATGTGAACCAGCACTAATAATCACTTGATGAATTGTTTGCTTATAGCTCATGTTATAAAGACAAAGAAGCTGGCACCACGGCTTTCCTCAATGATTAAAACAGTGTGTTTACTATTCATTTCAACAGTCATGTTGTGACAGTGTTGCTTGGGAGATTTATGCACAGTGCAACTCTTTGCCAGTAATTAGAGATTAAAAATCCCTCAAGCAGCATTTGTATTTTGTTTTTGACTACTTGTTAATAAAACAGGTAGAATGTGTAAAAAAATAAAAAAGCTTCTTATTTAATAATGCTTAATGCAGAAGTGATCAACATAATATTAGATCACAGGTCTGCTGGTCTAAATAAAACATTTTCAACCGGACATTGATATCAGGCAGGTTGTAGCAATGTCAGTATATTTTAAACCCAAAAATAATCTTGATTTGGTTCAGAGAAACTAAACACAACAAAGGGAAAACTTTTCTCTGACCACCAAAAGGAATGAATTTCAAGCAACAATGAACCAGCTGATCATACCTCCTAGATGACAGAAGAGCACCGACTGTCATTCAGCTTCTGTGCTCTCTGAGCCTAATGACCACACATTCTATAGGACCTGCTGCACCATGACAAGCTAATTAGCCAGTGAGACTAAGAGCAAATCATAATGACACTGTGTTAGCACTGCGCTAATGTGCTAGTGATGCATAAGGTGTTTTCTCTCTTCCTTTTTCTCTATCTCTTGCACCTTAACAATAGTGTGTTCCAGACCAATTAAAAATCGAGAGCTCTCGGCACACTGAGCCTGCCTCTACAACTCCGTAAAGGCCAGGGCTCGCCTATTGTCTAAGGTATTCAGAGGAACAGATTTATTATTATTCCAATGTAGGCCACCTTCACCTTCCATTACAATGATGGCTGAATGTGGAGAACATGAAAACTGGTGTGAAAAATGAATGAGTGGAAGACAAAGTGTCCCTGCCGCAGATCCTACATAAATTCATTGTTGCTGTTCTTTGGAAATGAAGGCCACGCCAATGAAATAAAAATATGTGATTTTCAATTTGCTGGGATATTTTTGACAATGTTATCAGGGTCATTTGAATTTATATATAAATATTTGTATATATTTGTATATTACAAAGAATTTGTATATATATTGAATAAAAAGTTTCACAAAGCAGGAGAACAATTATATCACATCATATATCACATCAGTTTTACTAATACGCATTTGCTGACAAAGATCATAAAACAGAGAGTGCCAGTATTTGTCAGTTTCAGTGGATTACTTTCATTATTTGTGCTTTTGTTGAATGACAACTTTTTAGTAAAGTATTTTCAAAATGGAATCTTTCAAATAAATTTATGGGGTATTTTCTCTAAATTAACAATGGAAAAGCTGTGCAGTTGTATGCAATCTAACTAATGCATTCAATGAGAATAATGTTCAAACTCACAAATGTTTGGGCTCAGCTAGACATTAATCAATCCAAAATAACAAACTTAGTAGTTTAATGGTATAATACGCCATGCAGAGAAAACTGTGGACATACTCCAGTGGAAGGCTTCCATCAGGTTAATCCTTCGCCCTGACAGCTTCTTTAACTGGCAGAGCAGTTGTGAGTTGGCCACAGCTCGTGTCTATCCATATGGGAGGAAAAGTTCCTTCTGGTAAGAAATTAAACTGATGGAAACAGTTAATCTATTAAGAAATTGTTTAAGTAGTTTGATTTAGTTGGAAAATGTAATGACCGTCATCCATTTGTGGACTAAGACAGTTTTTAATGATGTGAATTCCTGCTTTTGTGAAATAATCTGTCTCCATTTAGAATATTAATGTGGAAAGACCACATGCCCATTTCCTTTTTTCATTATTTCTTGCAGTAAAATCTCAAGTCTGGAGTACATCTCTTAGCCATCATTAGAATCAGACTTGTTGAAAAGCAGACATAGAAGACAAATGCGGCCATTTTTAATTATTTTTTGGAAAATTCTAAAAAAAAAAAAAAAAAAAAAAAAAAGAAAGAAAGAAAGAAAAAACATTTTAAAAATGGATTACCTTTCAGGAACATGATTTCACAAAAATATTTCAGAAACACCTCAAAATAGACTTTTAGCTACATTGGTACAACTGCCTTTTCATCCTTGGTTTCTTATCTTAAAACAGAAAGTCTTCTTAATGGGAATACAGTTTGATCTAATTTAGTTTTCACAAATAAGATACTGACTAATCCTGATCAAAGACTATAAGCTGAAGGTATTTAGATTAATCACAAGTTGAGTGATGGTCTGAGCAGGGGATAAAATTTGCAGTAATGACTACCACTCATTATTTCTCCTCCATTCAGGTCCTGAACTCTGTGAAAATCATTATGTGGGGGAAATCAGAATGAAGGGGCGCTCTTTAAACCCAAACCCTCCAGGTCTCATTTGCTAATAAAATTCACAGAGGTCACCACCGCGGAAAAGCAAGGCTGCCGCTTCGGAAATGTCAATGAAGACAGGGCTATTCTCACTGTCTGCTACCAATCAAAAATGCTCTCGCTGTGAGGGTTAGGTTGTTAATGTGAACAGCCGTGGCCTCCGCTCAATTTTCCAGAACTTTCCCTGTGTCCTCTGTAACATAAAAGGAGCCTGATAAAAATAACAGAATAAGTTTGGGCTCTCTGTATGAAGGAGCTGGCAGGTTTCTTTAACAGAGTCAAACAGATTCACCCGAAACCATCCATCATTCAGAGCACGTTTAAGCCCTGTCACTTTAGTCAGGTGGAACACCTGACCCTTATTATGTTCCCTGGCAGCATCCTTTGTTGCTGTATGTCAATCAACCACAATCCCTAATGGCTTAATATGTCATCTTAATATGCAGTACGCTCTATTGGCGCTCTGCTGCAATAAATGGGTCATATAATGGGCCCATTCGCCTGATACAAAGCCATTACACAACAGAGAGCCTTCGCATGAGTCACCTATCAGCCTTAATTGTTCATACCATGCACACTCAAGATACAGAAATGATAAAATATGCAAATATGTCCTCCATCACAATGGCACATGCCATCTTAATTCTGTTTTTCATAATACCTAACCTGTTTGGTCAAATTAAGACACACTTTTTAACTCCACAAACCTGCTACAAAAAAAAAAAAATCATAGTCCCTCATAATTAGGAATTAATTCACAAATTGATCAGACATTGTAAATCACTGTTCCATTTTGTCCCTCTAATCTCATAATGGGGCTTCTCCTTAACCTAATGACCTTGGCAACGCCACAAGGTATGATTTCTGTGCATAGCTGTGAATGGCTCAAAAGCAATTAGCTTATTTTCACAATATGGGGCCCCCACCTTCTGCAAATACCATCTTTTGCTGATGTGATTTAAATTCTGATTAAATTCCTGATGTCCTTCAGTCTGTGGGTGTTCTCACCTCTCATATTTTAAACGGCTAGCTCTCTTGTCTTTCATTTGAGCAGCACATTCAGCACAACAAACAACCCTTGATGTCTAGGTAAGGCGGAGAGGCTTTGTCAATTAATTAAGTCATGACTGAAATGGTCATGAAGGTGAACAGTTTTCTTTCTGAGATGGCATTTAATCCATATGCAACAACTAAACTCTAAAATAAGCCCCATTCTGTGTTTTAGAGTGACATGGATTTGCATTATGGTGGCATAGTGAAGAAAGAACCGCTGGAGAAGATCACCTTTACCCTATGAAGAACCTCATTCTGCCAATCCTTCTCTATTGTCTAGGTGTCATTATCGACCAAGGGTGTGCTATTAAACAAAGACCTTGTGCAACAGTGAGACAAAAACATTTAATTTCTCTCCGGCAACATATTTATAGCAGACACTGAGAATTAAACAATAAGTCATTTAGCTGGAGCTGAATTTGCTATTGTGCTCGCAGAATACAAAAACACTAATTCATCTCAGTTAGAGGACCTTCTTTCTCCTCTTCTTGCCATTATTCCCCAGAATAAGTCTCAGGGGAGAGGCAGGAAGCAGCAGTGTACTGCTGGCAAAATCCATGACACCATCAGAGAAGAGGCAGCCACTGCAGCAGCTGGGGCTCACAAAACACAGCTTCCTTCTTAACAGCATCTGGTTACCCCTACTCACAACCTCTGAAAATTTCCCCATCAAATCTAGTGCAACACAATGGGAAACTTACAAAGCAGAAAATGAGTTGGAAATAAGTAAATTTGTATAGAAATTAAGACAAATTTCCATTCTCCAGAGCTCAATGAGCATTGTGTTGAATGGTTTTAAGCCAGGACAGATGAAGCTTGTTGGTTACAACAGAACAGAGAGCGACAGCTCTTCTGTGGGGTTTCTCCAGTTGGCTTGGGAGAAAAACACTCTGGGGAGTGCCCAAGCAGACATGCAGAGTCTCAAATCTGGGCTGAACCACCCTTAACAGGAGCCAAAGCATGCAATAAGCACTGCATGGAGGGATAAACAAGGCGACTCTCCATCCAGACGTAGCAATTAGGCAGAGAGCACATCGTCATAAACAACCAAGAGTTTCAGGCACAGTTTGTCTCCTCTTCATGTGACCAGAGGGCTTGTTTTTCTTGCTGTATTTCATTCCCCTTTTCTGTTAGGGTCCTCTCATTTACATACTGAGATGGAATTGGGCCAGTTTAGTATTTGATTACAGGATGAGATTTGCAGGATGAGGGACGATCCACAGCCGACTGACATCAAACTGAGATGTTTGGTACTGCACATGACTGTGTTCTCCACATTTACCACACATACCACATACCACAGCATATACTGATTTCCCAAGCCTTTGATACATACTTTTACATGCACTAGGCAGATAATGCACAACTTTCAGATGTGTATATTATTGACCTCTAATAAAAAGAAAAATGACATCATGTATGAAAAAGAAACTATATCTAGTCTAGTTTTTAATTTGAACTTTTTATGCTGACCTGAATTTCAAGCAGGACATCTGCAAACTATACGTATGTTTAAGGACATTTTTTATTAAACTGATGCCCACAGGTTTTAAAATTTCCTACAAAATCTGTTCATGTAGCACAGCCCAACTGTCCTGCTGTCCTGCCATAAGAGAACACCCACTTCCTGTTTTGACAATGAATATAGGAAATCAACTTAAACGTCAACCAAGCTCACAATCATCCAAGATTCTAAAAAAGGTCTGGAACTGGAGTTTATAAGAGAGCTGGAATTTTCAGCCTCAAGAGAGAGTTTACTGGCTTGGAAAACTCAAAAAGGGGAAGACTTGAAGCATTATTTTAAATCATACATTAACAGAGACACTGAGAACTACCCCATTTGGACAGAAGCAGTCTACAACCAATTTTTAAGGTGCTTGAAGTCAAAATGCTTCCAGTTCTTTGGTCTGAATATTGCCATATCAATCCCATTTTTCATCCTGGCACACCACTAAGGATGACAATCTTTAGTGTGACCATGATATGGTCATTTTGTGAAGATTCATGAGTGTGAGTTGAGAGAAAGACAGCAATCAGAGGTAAGACAGCTCTTCTGCCAGTATGGCTTTCACCTAAATGCATTTTTACCCATCAAACCCCGCTCTTGTAGCTGTAAAACAATTTTACCCGTCAAGTACTCTACATTTTGCATTCCTTTCAGTGTGGTCAAAGAGGAGAGATTACAATTTTGCACAGCAGGTTGAGTGCTCACACTGTGAAATGGAGAAAGAGCAGCAACCTGCTAATTACGCACAATTCAAGACACACAGGTACAAAACAAGCTTGTCTGAAGTATACTCAGACTGGGAAGCCCAATCAGGGACCCCTCTTAACCAGACATGGGATTTTAATTAGATCTGTTAAATTTAGACTGAGCACGAAGTGTTAATTTGTAGGTCAAGGCTTTTCCAGATTTCACTGTAACCTTTGCCCAGCCTCCATGTGTCCCGGCATTAATCAATTGCGATAGAAAAAGCAGGCACTTCCCCCTCTGTGGAGAGTAATTTCTCCAGGGCAGTTTAACACACTTCATCCTGGTGTACACACACAAACAGATCTGAGCACGGGCTGCTTAAAATTAGTGAGGGCCTGCTAATTAATCCCCCCTCTGTCACTTGGGGGGGCCCAGTACAATCTATCTGTGATGCAGCCTTTGTGAGACTAGGCATCAGATAAGAGAGGAAAACAATATCTATTAGTTTTCAGTACTACCTCTGTTATAAACGAGAAAAAAAAAGAAATGTTATTCCATTAGTCTAATTTCTAGGGTGCTGTCTGCTTGGCTGAGGTGATATCTTTCCATTTCAGATCAAATGAAAAGTGATCAATGGAACATTAAGGAGACAAAATTGTGTGAGACAGACACAAAATGAAGGGAACTCACTTTAATAAATTTTGATAGATAGATAGACATGGCCAATTAAAACGGACTCAAGTTCTTTGATACAATTTGATGGGCTTCTATCTACTGTCCTAAGCACACACAGTATCGTTCCACACAGAATATCCCTTCTTGAGCCAAGTAGTATTGTTTTCAAGCATATTCCTAATAATCAAAGTGTGTCACAGGCAGCTTATCTTCTCCCATGTACTGCATTCAGATCTTATTTTTTATCACCTTTTGCTGTTTGGGATAAACACTGACACCTTTCTAGAACTTTGTCGAGTTCTGTTTTGTCCTCAGGTTTGCCTTAAATCTGTGTTTTATTGTATTGAAAACACTAGTCAGAGATTTTGTGTTGCATCATTATGATGCAAATCCATCTCAAAGGTGCTCTGTTGGATCAAGATGATTAGACTATATACAACGTGGATGTAGTTATAGTGACATCATTGTGTGTCTAGACTACTCTTTTAAATAATCAAGGTCCAGACTTGGTGATCACTGTCTGGGTTATTTTCTGGAGCAGAAACATATTTGAAAGGTGAAGCTCAAATTGAAGCTACCAACTGGCAACATCCCAGTGGCTACATCCAGCTCTTATAAAGAGCCTAGTTTATGTTAGTACTCAAGCCTTGGTAGCCATAGTCATGGACAACCAAAGTGGTTTCTGAGTTTAGACCCAGGGACTATGGCATTCGTTTGTAATTTGTAGATGAGCACCATTTAAAGTTCAAAGTACATCCCAACACCATGACCAGAACTATGAAACGCTGATAAAAGACAGGATGGATCCATGCTATCATGTGTTGTTCTGACCAATCTGCTTTAAAAGGTACAGTGTGTAAGAATTACTGGCATCTAGTAATAAAAAAAAGACATAGAAATGAATTCAAATGCCAAGCACAGTTGTGAATGGACAGTGGCCTTCAGTGGCCAAAATTCTTCCAGACTTAATCATGTATCCATCTGCAAGTGGATCCAAAGGCCTCAGGTGCAGCAATGACTGCACTACAGGTGACTATTTCAAAGTAATGTACATGTGTACCGCCTTCTTCTATGTGGCTTTTAAGACATTACTGATCACAAAAGGTGCCCTAGCATCTATCAAGCAAAGCCAGTACTGCAGTTTTAAAGCCCAAAGGGTTCTCACCTCACACAGAGTTGTTTGTCCATTCAGAGACACCATAGTAAAAATAGTGGCTAAATTTTGTGGCAGCTGCCATGCATGTGGACCCAGACAAGCCTCATTCTAGGGCTGGGCGATAAATCGATAAAATCGATAAATCGAATTTTCCATTTCTGGAGATTAATTTTTTTGAAAATCGGGATTTTTTTCCATAGTTAGTTAGCAGCAGACTTAGCCCTCCCTCCACACCAGAACGGTGTTTGACAGATTTTCAGTAAAGTGACCGTCATTCACGCCTGGGATTTAGCTGTGCTTATAACTGCAGTGAGAAATGCTGCTCTCTACGAGATGCAGACATCAACTTAACCCACAAACACTAGTTAAGAGACAACCTACATCAGGGGAATTATTTCTGCAGTGGATCCTGTATGATAAGGATCCAGATGGAAAGAGATCACGGATGCATTGTGTCGCATATTTCAATGTAAGATATGAAGTCGTTTATATGGTGGAAGAGCTTTGACATTATATGCTTTATTTTTGCTAGCATTCATCTATATAAACAAATGAATGTTTTTAATAAGTTTATTTATGTTTTGTAAAAGAAAAGGAAAAAAAATCGATTAAAATCGGAAATCGGATTTGGTTATAAAAAATCGGAGATTTTATTTTTAGGCCATATCGCCCAGCCCTACCTCATTCTAAGAGAATAAAAGCATAACAGTTATTTAAGTGAGTGAGTGAGTGAGTGAGTGAGTGAGAGTGAGAGATACCAATAGAAACTGTTTTTGATGAAATATTAAATAGGGCTGGGCAATATATCGAGATTTTCAAATATATCGAGATTTTATCAGATGCAATATAGAAGGAAGCAATATCGTTTATATCGAGATAGCTTGTTTTGAGTAAAAAGCATCTTTTCTTTTGCATTTTGCACAGCTGTATTTTTTGTTATGGGCATTGAAAATTATTTTTAATTTATTTTGTTTTAGGAGCATTTAATTAAATTTAAAGGTAAATTAGAACTGTCTCTTTGGTTACTTGACAAAAAAAGTATATCGAGATATATATCATATATCGTGATTCAGGTAAAAAATATCACGATATACGATTTTGTTCATATCGCCCAGCCCTAATATTAGGTTTTTCTGTCATTGACATTTGATTTTGTTACATGCTGCACCTTTAAGTTTCCACGTCTTGTAAAAGATGTTTTCTTGCAAACCTTGATGTTATGAGTGTTTTCTTTGTTGAGTAACTAAGTGGGTTTCAATTGACTTGTGAAAAAAAAATGTAAAGGGATCTTTTAAAACGAAAAAATAAAAATCTGACTCAGACACTTAACTTGTTTGAAGTATATCAATTAAGCGAGCATGGTGGTGAAGGCTATGTTGCTTGCAGTTGTCATATATATTGTGGTTTCAAAATAAAGAGAGTTCTACCTCTGGAAATGTTTTAAACTCTGGTATTATTTGGGATTTTATATAATTTCTGGGAAAATTCCTGTCAGTCAAATCTATTGTCCTCTGTGCCAGCCCAGACCAGAAACAGCTGGTATGTTACAATGTTTAAATCTTTGCCAGGTCACAAACTGTTTCTGCCTAATGCACATCAAGTGATTAAAAACATGCCATAACTACTTCATTCATCCATTTATATAAAAACACATGGCTACAGAAACCTATTGTTGATGTCTTTCAACCAGTGTTTTCAATCTTCTGATTTCTGCTATCAACAAGACATTTTTGCCTGGAGAATCAAGACCCACTGCTTTTGCTGTTAATCTTTCTAGACTATTTTCTTTCAGCTGAAGTGTGTGAAAATCCCAGTACTATAGTAGTTTCCTTAGTTACTGAATTCCTTAATGTAGCCAGTCCAGCACCAAAGTTCAAAGTTTTTCACATCACCCTTCTTACTTACGTCCTCTCACAATGTCAGCATTTTCTACCACCAACTATATGACTGTTGATCATGGTGTGCAGCTTCAGCAATGTGTCTAGTTGGCTGGCCTGACTGGTTTTAAAAAGTACAGATAAAATGTACTGTAAATGTGTTTTCTTTAGATTTTAAATGAATTAGTTAGTGTGAATGCAGCCAGGTTCAAAATTTGAGACTGGCTTGAAACCTAATTTAAAAATGTAATCTCTGACTTTAGAAAATCATCTTCCTTTATTGATAAAGAATCCTTGTTCAGAGCAGTTTCTGGCTGCTTTTGACATAAAATAGTTTCAAATTTGCATTCTATTGTAATGATATGTTCTCAGTAAGGTTATAAAAGCCTCTCTTTTCTTCACTGAGCCAGTCACTGTTCTTACCTGAGGGCATCCATGGATCTGATGAAGTCTTCTCTCTGGTATTGGCCTGCTCCCAGTCAAGGTCATCATCTCGGCCTTGGCTGTATCCACACGCTGCCAACGGCTTCTCAAAGTTACAATCGCCTGTGTCAAAAGGAAGAAATTTATTTGGTTATACAGTTTTTCCATTAACTTCCTGCTCAAATGAATGAATACATAAATTAAATTCTTCTCTTTTTTCCCCCAGTGGTATTCATAATGCAATATGCCAGACAATGAGATACATTTAAGTGAGACAGAGTGAAGGATTACTATAGGAGGCGAGGCACAACATACATTACCATCATTAGCAACACGGCAGTCCAATTTCACAATGACAAGTATGAAGTGTCCAAACTCCATCATCGTTAGACATTATGTTCCCAAACTGCACCGCCATCAGGCATAAATTGATTTATTTTCCTTGCTGGCTACAGAACTTTGCTGTTCATGCGCCCTTACTTCACAGAGCCACTCTAATCCTTTTTACAAGCTGCTTGCAAAATGACAGCAAGCAGCCATTAGGGCCAGGCTTCAACCAGACTTGGCGTGTGATCGATTAATACAAATACCCCTTTATTCCTCGCACCTTAAAGGCCACACAGAGAATGTGAGAGTTGAGCTTTTTTTTTTCCCCCTAAAGTGCTTTTCAATCCACTCATAAATCTACCAAAAAAAAGGAATATCAGAACAATATGTTGCTAGAAGGAGTTGATGCTGAGTACAAAAAAACGATAAATAAATAAAAGATTACTTTTTTTTGTAGTTTTCAAAGAGAGCAGAAGACTTCAACAAAATGATATGGTGTTGCTTCAGATTCTTGATTACATAAGCGTTCACTGGTAACAGATGTGCAGTATGTTATTTAGCGACTTGCCAGAAATTAATCCAATTTGTGAATTTGAAAATATTTGCTGGCACATTGCTAATAAGTTTCTAAATACGATGACATACAAATTTTATTGCCTCTGGGAATGTCCTTTGAGCCAGAATCCATGCCAGGCCAAAACCAATATCTCATCTCTTACAAGCTCCCTCTGACATTCTGCAGCGTAAAGGCTACAAGCTGGGGTTTTGTTTTCCCATTTATCTCTCTGGTGACATTTACAGTACATGTGCAAATGAGTGGCCAAATGAGGAGAACACAGGATAATTAATACACAGCTCCACAGGGCAACCACTGATGATATATTTGTTGCTTTGACTGTTTGTTTTTTTTTTTTGTTTTGTGGTTTTTTTTAGACCGGCACAAAACTTTAAAGATCACATGTCTAAAAATGTTGAAAGCTTGCTAAAGAATTGATTACTTTTTAAGTATCAGGTGAATAGGCTTTATCCAAGCTGACACAGAAACACTGGACGCCACTTGTATACACAGTCAAAAGTTTGGACACACTTTCCCATTGGATTTAATCAGAAAGTTCTATTCTATTCTATTCTACAGTCATTTAGCAGACGCTTTTATCCAAAGCGACTTACATTTGAAAGTAAGAACAACACAAGCATGAATTCAAACAAGATGGGACGTCATAATTAAGTGATAGTCAGACCGCTTTTGAGTCCAGTTGGACCCAGGTGCTGTCATGTAGTGCTAGTGCATATAATTTATTTATTTATTTTTTTTTTTCTAGTCATTTTATTTAAATACAAGATCACGATTTCATCACATAATATCAATTTGGGCATAAGTGCACACAGCTTCTTCAGCACTTGGTTGAGCCAAAAAGCTGGACAAATCTTTCTAACTCATTTAGTTAAGCTAAATGTGGAAATGCTCCTTAAACAACTGAGTCTTTAGCTTGGTCTTAAAAGTGGATACGGACTCTGCGGATCGGACGGAGTTTGGTAGATCGTTCCACCACCGGGGAACAACAGAGGAGAAGAGTCTAGCTACTGATTTTGCGCCACGTTGTGGTGGGAGCACTAGGTATCTTTCACTGGTAGAGCGTAACTGTCGAGAGGGAGTGTAGCTCCGGATTAAGGAGTGAAGGTAGACCGGAGCCATTTGGGTTATTGTTTTGTAAGCCAGAAGCAGAGCTTTGAATTTGATGCGTGCTGCAACTGGAAGCCAGTGAAGAGCAATTAGCAGCGGAGTGACATGAGCTCTTTTGGGCTGGTTGAAGACCAGACGTGCTGCTGCGTTCTGGATCATCTGCAGAGGTTTAACTGAGCATGCAGGCAGGCCAGCCAGTAAGGAGTTGCAATAGTCAATGCGTGAAATGACCAGAGCCTGGACCAGGAGCTGGGTCGTGTGTTCAGTCAGGTAGGGTCTGATCCTCCTGATGTTGTAGAGAGCAAATCGGCAAGACCGGGAAAGTGTGTCCAAACTTTTGACTGGTAGTGTGTATTCCACTTTAGTTCTCAACTCAGGAGCTCCAAAAGATTGTGTGCTTGTCATCCTTCTGCTGAATCTGTACATTCATGCCTGCAGACAAGAGGGCTGTATTGTAGTGATGCGCGGGTCGGGTTTTTTTCCGACCCGCGGGTCCCGCTCTTTTAAAAAAATTGGACCGCACCAACCCGCCCCGCACCTCCGCTTCTATTTTTTTAACCCGACCCGACCCGACCCGCCCCGCCCCATTAAAACACATGTTATGATATTGACGAATGCTTTTATTTAGTCTGAGAAAGGTGCATATGGTCTCCTAAATTGGCACTGGAAACTGGCAACACAAAATGTATTTTCATTTGAACGTTAAGCCTATAAACATAAATAGGCAAATAAAGTGTTTTAAAGCGTTTAAGTGTTATAAAGCACATAGCCAATGCTGCTGTTGTTGTCTGCACTGATTACCTCGTTGAACCTGTCCCAAACCTGTGATTTAGCCATTTGACCCTCTTTCTTCTTTTTAAGGACGTAAACTCCCGAACGAATGTTATTCAACACTTCTTCCATCTTTTGCTGCTTGTCTGCTTGGCGCTTTCTGCACGTAGCCTGCGTAGCCTACTACGCGCCTACGTGGACATTACGTTATAAAACGTGACCTGTGTTTAAATAACTGATAAATATTTTGTCTTACATATTATAGTAACAAAATGTAGACACTGATTAAGGTCTTTATTTTCAGTTTGACAAAAAATAAAATAGATAGAACTAGATTGTAATATATGAGGTGGATGAAGCCATTCTTGTTTCTCAGGCGTGTCTTTTTATTCTGCGATCCTTACACCAACACAGCACATACAAAACCACAGTGCCACCTATGGACCAAACAGGAGATAACGTGTTAAGATGCTCACAAACAGGCACTATTAACATACTATAGACCTGAGCAACTCTAATTAACCCCAAAACTATTCGATTTTACACCGCAATTTCACACATGTCTATTCCTGCGCTTGCAAATCAGAGCAAAGGACCTCACCATACCAATAAGAAGTCCAATTATAATAACACATTTGCACCGTAACTTCAGCAAATGACTGAAATGTACAGGATTACACTCAACACAGCGTAATATATAATAATAACAAACCTGTTGTTTTTTTTGTTTTTTTTTCTCACCACCACTCTTACTTAATACTTGAACTAAGACCAGAAAAAATCTTTAAGTAATCCTGCACTGGTTAGACCAGATAACGCTGCGGCACTCTGACAGGCCTTCCACAACGTGTCACCGTTACAGGTTTACCTGCACACACAGCAGTGTCAACCACTATGTTGTTCTGTGGTACAGTGGAACAGTCTGAAGTGGGACTGCGCGGATCAGCGCTTGGTACAGTATCTCGTCCCACTTGACTTTGGCACTCTGATGACGTGTCAACAGGTGTTTCTGGAAAAGCAGTCTCTTTAGTTTTTAGCAGGTGTCTGCGATTCCTCCTGTACTCTTGTCCACGCTGAGATTTCACTATGTAAGACCTCGGCAGGTGGTGTTTCTTTATCACAGTGGCTGGTTCCCACTTGTTGTCTTGCCTTATCCTCACATTTTCACCCTCACGAAGATCAGACAGTGTCCTGGTTCCTTGATCAAAGTATTGTTTCTGTCTTTGCTGTCTCCAAACAAGATCACTCCTGGCATCTTTATAAAGACTCGGCTGCAACAATGCTTTTGTCACCGGTAACTTTGACTTGAGTCTTCTCCCCATAAGCATTTGAGCAGGCGACAAACCAACCCCGCTCAGTGGTGTATTTCTATACTCCAACAGAGATAAATATGGGTCACCATTACCATCCTGTGCTTTTCCCAGCAGGTTTTTTATCGTTTGGACAGCTCTCTCAACTTGCCCATTAGACTGCGGATAAGTCAGACTGGAAGTGGTGTGTTTGAAACCCCACTCCGTGCAGAAATCCTCCATCTCCTGGCTCACCAGCTGTCTTCCATTATCAGAGAATAACTCATCTGGTACCCCGTGTCTTGCAAATACAGACTTAAGTCCAATGATGATGTGTTTGCTTGTGGTTCCATTCAGCTTCACAATCTCTGGAAACTTCGAAAAATAGTCCACACAGAGTAAAAACTCTGCATTATTGAAGTGAAACAAGTCCACACCTATTTTTGCCCAGGCTCTCTCAGGCACTGGATGAGACATAAGAGGCTCTTTGGGATTGTTGTTCTTGTGCGCGTTACATACTGCACAACTAGCCACAACTTCCTCTATCTGTTTAGCCATACACGGCCAGTACAGTACATCACGGGCTCTTTCCTTACACTTAACTATACCCATGTGTGACTCGTGGATTTTACTGAGCATTTCACTTCTCAGCGTGTGTGGTACAACTAACCTGGAGTTCTTTAATATGAGTCCATCCACATACGCTAGTTCTTCTCTAAATGTCCAGTATGGTCTAACTTTGTCTGGCAGTTGTCCCTGTTTATTTGGCCAACCCCTCTGGATCATCTTAGCAACCAGCCCCAACACAGCATCTTCTGCTGTTGCTTTTCTGAACTCCTGCAGTTTTTCCTCAGATACTGGAAGTTGGTTAACAAAGTTGACCTCCAGTTCTTCATCAAGGAGTTTCTCCTTGTGCTCTTTTAAAAATGCTCTGCTCAGAGCATCAGCAATATGCATCTCCTTGCCTGGTTTGTGTTTAACCTCCAGATTGTACTTTTGTAGCCTCATAAGCATTCTTTGCAGTCTGGCTGGGGCGCTGAGGAGTGATTTTTTAAATATCACTTCTAGTGGCTTATGATCACTTTCTACCTGGACTTTTCTTCCATATAAATACTGGTGGAACTTTTCGCAGCCAAATACAATAGCAAGCAGTTCTTTCTCAATTTGGGCATAACGTTTTTGACAGTCAGTTAAAGCCCTGGAGCCATATGCTACTGGCTGTCCATCTTGAAGCAACACGGCTCCTAGACCCTCTGAGCTCGCATCCACAGATAAAGTGACCGGCTTGTCCACATCATAGTACTTCAGTACTGGTGCTTGGCTGACGAGAGCTTTTAGCTTGTCAAAGCTTTGTTGTTGCTCCGCCCCCCAATGCCACTCAACGTTGCCTTCCAACTTCCTCAGAGGAGCATTAATGTCCGAGAGGTTAGGGATGAATTTAGATAGATATTGTAGCAACCCGGTGAACCTCTGGAGCGTAGCTTTGTCCTCTGGTGCAGGCATTTCCTGAATGGCTCTGACCTTTTCAGGATCCGGCTTGAGTCCTTGCTCACTGAGCACATGTCCAATGTAAGTGATTTCAGTCATTCTTATCTTACACTTGCTTTTGTTCAGTTTCAAGTTAATGCTTCGAATACGGTCAAGCAGTTTCCTCAGTCTACAGTCATGCTGCTCTATGCTCTCTCCCCAAACTAGGATGTCATCTATTACATTGACTACACCCTCTAGCCCTTCCAGGTGTCTGGCTATGCACCGCTGGAACACTTCTGGTGCTGAGGATATACCAAATGGAAGCCTTTTAAATCGATATCTTCCAAATGGTGTGTTAAATGTACATAGGTGAGAGCTTTCTTCGTCCAACTGAATCTGCCAAAATCCATGATTCGCATCTAAAACTGAGAAGAATTTGGCATGTGGCATTTCAGCCACCACTTCTTCTATTGTGCGCAACGGGTAATGTTCCCTCTTAATGGCAGTATTAAGGTCTTGTGGGTCAATGCAGATCCGCACTTTGTTAGGTTTGGAGACCGTCACCATACTATTTACCCAGTCCGTAGGTTCAGTTTGTTTGCTTATCACCCCTAAGCTTTCCATTCTTTTAAGTTCTTCCTCAATTTTGTCTTTCAGGGCGACCGGCACTCTCCTGGGTGCATGAACAACTGGGGTGACGTTTGGATCTGTCTTAATGTGATATTCTCCCGGTATGCAGCCTAACCCAGTAAAAAGATCCTCATATTCACTGAGAATGTCACCCTCTGTTTTGAGCACATGCAGTCTTTTGACAAGACCCATTTCCTCACATGACTCTCCTCCTAAAATCGCAGGTGCTTTGTGTTTTATGACTTCAAACTCCACATCATAGCTTTTGTCTTTGTACTGACATGCCAACATAATTTTCCCGTGAGCTTGAATTTGGTGTCCTGCATAAGCAACAAGCTTGGAGTGAGACCTCCCCACTTTTTTGTCCAATCTCAGCTTTCTGAGGTTGCTTAAGGAAATGACGTTACAATCAGCTCCAGTGTCCAGTCTAACTTTCAAAACTGTCTTGTTGACAATCAGATTTTCATGCCACTTTTCTTTCTTTGCATCCACTGTATTAATCTGCGAGGCTTCATGGTCATGTTCTGCTTGAATTGTGCCAATGAAAAATTCCTGATCCTCTGCCTTATTTAGCTGTTGCACTTTATGGTTATCTGTGTGTCTCTGCGACCTGCACATTTTTGCATAGTGATTTTTCCTGTGGCAGGCTTTGCACACTTGTCCGTAGGCAGGGCATTTCCTTGGTTCATGCTTGTAGCCACATCTGGTGCAGACCCCTTGATTTCTCATTTTTATGCTCTGTGACACAGCACCATCGTATTTCTTTTTATCATGTTGCTTTTGTTTGACAACTTTATTAACCGGAATTTCAACCTCTTCATTCAGACTTTTGAGTTGACTCCGACTCAACTCACTGGCTCTACAAATGTCTACTGCTTTTTGCAGCGTGAGGTCAGGTTCTCTCAATAACCTTCCTCTAACTTGATCATCCATTATGCCACATACGATTCTGTCCCGGATCAGTGAGTCAGTAAGATGCTCAAACTCACAGTCTCTCGCTTTATTCTTTAAATCCGTCACATATGCATCAACAGTTTCTGATTTACCTTGCACTCGTGTGAAGAATAGGTGTCTCAAATATGTTACGTTTTTTCTTGGTTCGCAATATTGACTGAATAGCCTTTTCATCACGCTGTAATCACCGACGTCCTCATCGAAGTCGAACGTGTTGAACACCTTAATTGCTTCGTCCCCGGCCACATGCAGGAACGTGGCTCTTTTCACCGCATCAGATTTTTCCCCCACTCCGCTGGCTACAAGGAAAAGTTCAAATCTCTGGATCCAGACCCTCCAGTTTTCCGCTAGATTCCCTTCTAGACTTAGTGAAGTCGGCGGTTTCATCTGGTCCATTTCTGCCCCTTTACTTCACTTCTGACACCATGTAATATATGAGGTGGATGAAGCCATTCTTGTTTCTCAGGCGTGTCTTTTTATTCTGCGATCCTTACACCAACACAGCACATACAAAACCACAGTGCCACCTATGGACCAAACTTAACATTGACCTACTGGTATTACAATACACTACATAGATATTTCAGAATAGTAAACCACACCAACCCGCCCCGCAGTGAAGCGAAAATTCTTTGACCCGCCCCAACCCGACCCGCGGGTAACCCGCGGGACCCGCGGGTTAGGAGGCGGCCCGCGCATCACTACTGTATTGTGAAGTTTGCTGACAACAACAGCATAATCTGTGTGTTTACAAACAGAATTCATATTGGAGGAGCTAAACAAACTTACAGTGAAGTGCACTGAAAAGAAATCTGTTGTTCTAAGAAACTGAGTTGATGTTTGTTCTATGTCTTAACCTCTGGAAAAAACGGGGAGATGAAGACATAAACATCCCTTTCTACAACACATCTCTCAGGTTCGAAAGCTCTAAAACAACTCCAGGTAAGACAAAATACCTGAATCAAGTTCTATTAAACTTTTAATAAGGATTAACAGAAAGTATAGTAACTAAATGTCAAGATTTAAATCTGGGGAGACAACATTAGCCCACACTGGTTTTGCTCAAAGCCTGGAGGGCTCCAGGAAGATGATATTTGAGGTAATTTGCACGGCACTTACAGTTGTAATTGATCTAGACCCTCTCATCATTGGTTGGCATTCTTCCTAAGGGACTGAAGTTACCAGTAGGGGACTAACAGTTGTTGCCTTTACAGCCCTTCTGGCTCATGGCCTAATATTTATGAAATGGAAACAGTCTGCCCCACATACAGTCTTTCACTGGATAAGAGATGTGTTTTCAAACATGAAGTAAGATCAAATTAGATACAAAAGGTCCTGAAAATAAATTCACCAAAGTGTGGGGACACCTCACATTTTCATAAGGAACCATCTCCTATAATATCAAAATAAGCCAACCTAGACATAATCTTTCCAGTGAGTCCTGGGTCCTTGAGGCTGCCTCTTATTGGAACACATACATGCAACATTTCCCATGGAAGGCACCTGACCAGATGTCAAAACCTCCTCAATTTGCTCCTTTGGGTGAGTCTCTTCTTTATGATAGCCTATTTTAACTTTATGGACTATATATGGAACAAATAAAGTCCCAAGGAATTGGATTTAAGCTAACAGATCTCAGGCAAAGTGACATGTTTCACTCACGACATTCTAAACCAGGGCTACTCAATTCGGTCCTACGAGGGCCGCAATCCAGCAGGTTTTCCATGTATCCCTGCACCAACACACCTGAGTCAAATTAGGTGGCTCTAACAGCCAATCAGGTTCTACACAATAACTCATTAATTTGACTCAGGTGTGTCGGTACAGAAATACATGGAAAACCTGCTGGATTGCGGCCCTCGTAGGACCGAATTGAGTAGCCCTGTTCTAAACAATCAGGTTTTCCCCACAAGTTTCCCCCTGCTGGCCACTTGAAATAAAGCAGATTTAAAGGCATTTCTACGCTTGCTTTATTTTTCAGACCCCTGAGCCATGTTCATTTTAAATGGCATATGCTTATATTACTGTAAAGACCTTTTCAATAAGCAGTTAAAGGAACAGTTTGAAGCTGGTATTTTCATTCCCAACACTAGTAGAGCAGGGGATTCACACTGTAATAGCATTTCCATATATTACTTGTCAAAATGTTTTCTATTTTAAATAGTTTTTCTTCTTGGGAATGTTGCTAAGCTTAATAGCATTCTTGAACAGCTCTTTTTTAGTCATTCCCTTTTAGAGCAATACTTAGTTTTGACATTAATACCATCACTGTATGAAAGAATGTGCAGCCTGAACAACCTGTATCACAGCGTAAGTGTGAGGCAAGAGTAATTGGTAGCCTAAAACCTTTTTCCAAAATAGATGTAATTTTTGCAAAGAAATGTGAAATCTCAGTCAGCATGCTCTTAAAGCTCCTAAAACCCAATAATTCACATTAAGTGAGAAGGCAAAAATCAGAAAGCTGTTCTCCTCCATCTGCATTGAGATCAGCTGCGATAAAAGTCTAGGCCCATGAAAGTGGAGCTAAAAAGATCACGTAATTTAAGCTCAGTCAGCTCTGAATAAATAAAAACGTCAGCATTGCCAAGATGTAGCTTGGAGAACATTAAACACAAGTCTTTGGCTGCACTGTCACAGGGACTGGCTTTCCTCCATCAATATTTTGACTCAACAAGTTTCAAGATCCTTAGCTCCGTGCCACCCGCCTTCCTCTCGCAGCATGGTGGAGCTCAAACAGACCCAAAGAGGTGGCTTTTATTAGTGTTTGATATTCAAATTGACAGAGCTGGCAAGGGGCAAAATGTATTTGGAGTCAGTGGGAGTGGGGGGAAGATTTCTGAACACAAGAGAAAAGTCTTCAAAAGGAATAGTCAAAAAGAAAAGCCCAATTCTTGTTTAATCTAAGAGGTTTAATCATTTTTTAAATGTCACAGAGTTTAATAATGAATAAGGAAAATGAAAGGGATGAGGACTTGGTTTGAAAATTCATCCCCTTCAAAGACATCATTAACAGTTCTGTTCTATTAACTATTCTCTTGTTATTCAGTTCATTTGAATACAAAAGACATTAAAAACTCCTTATTTTTGTCTGCATACATTTTAGATGGAAGAATAGCAGATTAACAAAAAAGGGAGTTATTTACCCATTATTTTCATTTCATCTATTCAAACAGGGATGCTAATGAGATACCACTATTTGATGCCAAAAGCTGCCTGACTTTAGTAAATCACAAATCCAGTGCTATGTGAGAATGCATGCTGAAGAATGCAATTATATTATAGACATGCATAAAGAGTTTTTTTTTTTCCATATGGATCAAATATTGGAACAAACCAATACTGCTTTTTTTATACTGGCTGTTACTGTGAAGACATGGCTCCATTAAGACAGAGTAACAGGGTGTGAACAAGCAATAAATCAATTTGCACTGCTTTGATCGTGAGACAAGGCGCTTTGTGTCAGTATTGGGAAATTCTCCGATAACACCTGCAACCTTTTCATTGACCTGTTATGCACAGAGGTAAACAGCAAAGCAAGCATGTTCCTGCACAGATTACATGGCATAAGCTTTCTTAAATGTGTGATTTCAACATTATGAGCATCAGACACTAAAAACAAAATGTATCCCAGATAATATGTCGCATGTCACCAACACAAACGAGCGCTACTTAATCACGAGATTGTACAAACTCATGCAGATGAACGCATCAGTCAAAAGCATCATAATAGTTCTTGTCTCTGCAGGAGGTGTATATCGCTGCCAGTGTGTGGCACAACCCCCATGTAATCAGCCTTAGCAGCTGCTAAAATAGATATTCCAACGAGAGGCTGCCAACTCTCTGAAGGAGATTTAACTTTCAATAAAAGCTTCTATGAGGTGTGGGTAGTCTGAGAGCACAGATGAATGTGCTCCACCCTGTCAACATTCCCCTTTCAAGAGAAGCAAGGGGCTTGACGCTTAAAAGGTGGCCCTAGATATGCCATGAAACAATTTATTCCTGAGTGAGAACACACAATAGTCTTTATATTTTCACACAGAGTGCATTTCAAAAGAAATCTATCCATCTTTTCCTGGACCAAGCCAGAGGCCAGAATCAATATTTCAGCCCCTCAATGCTGGAGCCAATTTCTCCTAAAGATTTTCAAGTCAGACTTAAAAGGCCTTTTGTTATTGCACCTGTAACAAAAGTAAACTTCTGGCCATAAAAGCTGTGTGTTTGTGTGTGTGAAAGTTTGGTTCCGTAGTTGCGTGATGTGCCCTGAATGCCAGCGAGTGAAAAAGGGAAGAATGAAAATGGAGGACTGAAAAGATTAGTGTTGAGGCATTAAATGAAAAACAATTCTCCTCTTCTGAATTAGGTTTTATGAAACTTGGACTTTTGTAAAATGTTCTTTTTTTCAGTTTTCATTGATTCAGATGTAAAAGAAAAGAAAAAAATATCTATATTTTGTATGGCAGTGGAAGGCTACCCTGACATGAATGACTTTTCATGGTGCTGTTCAAAGTAATAACTTTTTTTTTTGAGAAATTCTATTTTATTTGCTTCATATTGACAGTTTGATCTTAGGACTGATATCATTGTAACTGATAGTGGCTCTAAGAAAAGTAATAAAACCAAAAAAAGAGGAAAAAAAGTCAGAAAAACACAGCAGAAGATAAATTTCATCAATATTTAAAAGAATGCACAAAAAAGTCAAAAAAAAAAAAAAGAGGGGGGGGCACTGGAAATGAATATAAAGTTCTGTTTTCTTAGCTTTGCATAACAACTGGAATCCTCTGCTCGTTGTGTGGAGGCAACATCAACTTCTATCACCTTTTATCCCAATTAATTACTTAGTATAGAAATAGGAAATCTGATTTGTTAAGAAAATGACTCGGTTAAGATAATCTATTGAACAAGTCTACTGACTATAAATTGTCACCATGGGGTAACAGGCAAGGAGCCAAGAGAATTTAAAATCCAGCTGTTCTATGTTATTTTTTGCCTGTATTATATTAATTTGGCAGGATACATTACATTCAGTCTGTCATTTTTAGCCATGTTGCAAAGAAAGCACATGCACAACAGTTGTGCCATTGGCACGGTATACTGTAGATTGTATTGCATACGATCAAATATCTTCCAAGAGATGATACTGATCCTTCTTTCTAGCATTGCCACTTGCCTAATCCCAGTGGCAGATATCATTGCTGCAAGACCTCCTTAGCCCTTCTGCCAATTCTGCAATTACCAGCTTTCCAACCTGTTCTGTCGGGCAGGGAAATCGCAGGTCTGCCCTCCGCCCCAATCTGCCTCAGTGTCTGCACTTGTTTTAGCAAACATCTTGTCTGCAGGCGTCCCCACAGACTGAAACCACAAGGCAATCTTGGGTAATTTAAAACCAATGTCGACTATCTCCCTCCACCACAGCCAGTTTAGAGCTTCAGAATCCTGCAGCTAAGCCCCTTAGGGACTGATAGGCCTTTTCACTCTGGCCCTATTTCACTTATCTATCGGCAGCTCCTGCCAAGTTCTATCTCTGCACTGAATTGCATGTATATATACTCTGTTTGGGGACTTTGAACTGTGGGAAGGGATTTAGACAATCAATCTCAATATCATTATCAATCACGTCTTGCTGTTCCCCACATTGATTCGAGGGGAAATAAAGAAGTTAGACTGAAGATTCCCACTGATAATCTGTTTGGTCGAGCTATGTGCTTGTCAGCAATGTTTGCAAAGGAAAACCGACAAACCATATCAAGTGTGGTGAAGCAAGATCAGGACAAAAAGTGAACATTGTCTTCTAAAGTTAAAACAGATCTATGAATAACTTGTTTTAGAATACGGTGCAGAAATTAATGATTATAATAATAAAAAAAAAAAAAACATCTACCCAGCACTATGTTTACCTCAAAATCCTCTCATTATAAAATAGCTCTTTGCTTTTTCGGGGCATTTTTTTTCTTGTCTTGTCAACCAAATATCAACTTGATGAATGTGCTTTACATCAGGAATATAACATAGCTCCTGATCAAACCCGCCCATGTGCTTGGTTAGATGTACATCAAAGATGACAGGCAGCCTTCTCCTTAGATATGCTAAATTTTGACAGATGATTTTCAAGCTGTGTGCCAGCACAGGGCTTGACGTTCTCTTCCACTGCGCCTGTCAAGAACTTCCACTAAATGACTTGAAATCCATCTCCATTCTGTATAACCTGCCAGGCACCAATTAAGATGAATATGGATTCTAACTCAGAGACATGGAAGATCCTTATTGTCATTTCCCCCTAAGTAATAAAAATGAGGACTTCAGATTTGCTTGCATGGAAGTATTTTTCAGTGTTAATTTTTTTTCAGTGATTTGTGTCTTGCCAAAACAATTTTCAGGAAATGTAGAGCTAAAGGTGCATTTCTAGGATCGAAGTCTACTAATATGCCTGACTCAGGACGATCACCTGCTTTGCAGAGTGTTGTGGCTTTTCATGTATCCTGTCTCTGGCTTGCAGCAACAAGGCTAGTTAACAATGACTTCTACTCCTGTTGTTCCCAGCATCCTCAGTCTCAGCTCTGCAAACAGAAAGAGCTGCAGTCTGTCAGTCTCAGTGTCTCTGCCCTCCAGAGAGAAAATAATGCCATTTCCTATTCAGCTTAATGCCCGACAAAGAAAAATAGGCTTGCATGGTTCCTATTTCCTGCTGTTCAGCATGCCCCTAGGAATGATACAGTAACTGAGCATAAAAGCTGCTTTATTAAAATCCCTGTTTGTCTGTTGTACAAGTTAAAACAATAGAGAAGATGCATTTTGATCAGTGAGGTGAGAAGACTTTCCTTGTCAGATATTTCAAATGAAAACAAAAGAAACATCCCGCTGTGTGTGAACTCACTGCTTTTGCTGATGTATATTCTGTGCTGCAAAATCAACTTCTGAGGGTGGTTTAAAGTGGAATTAACACTCTGCATCGATTCACAATTTTAGTTCAATATTGGAAGACTGGAAATTAAACGTCCGTCAGCTTAGTTTCACGTCAGATCCAGGTGAGATGGGTCTCTTGCCCAAGCCTCAATCAATAAACGTAAACTCCCTGGTTTCTTGTGATGGATCCAGACATGGACAGGGGAGCCCTCTGGAAAGAAAAAAAGGGAGAAGATCCCAGTCTGTGCTCAGTGTTAAAAAGCCCCCAGTTCACTCCAGTAAAAAAAAAAAAAATCCTGAACACATCTATTGACCCTTTAAAATGAACCTCTTCAATCCTCCAAAAACCTACCAAGTCAACAAACCTTTGAATTGTGGCTGAATAGCGTAACATAAAAAGGATGAAGTGCTTATGTCAGTATCAGTTCCTCCTCACACTCCCTGAGTTTCCCAGAGTCTAATTTGTCAAACATGCAAGTAACAATGCCAGAAATCAGCCCGGGGGGAGATCTCCTCCAGAGGACGGAATGATTATGTTTGATCATGGAATAAACAAGAACATTAACACGCTTTGTTGGTTTTTCAGAACTGGAACAAATGCCTGTTTTATGTTTGGAGGAGGAAATAATTCAAGGTTGAATGTCAAAGTATTGGGAAAATGTTAAAGCTAATTAGAAATTGTAGGAGAACAGAAGAAAGACTCAATCCCTCTTGAGAAGCAGAGAAAATCTAGGCCACACGCCTGCACGTTCGGGCAGAGTTATCATCTTGATAAAATTTCATTAATGTGCCAGAGATATTGTCAATAACACAATCTCTTGACACTCTGCCACATCGATCTCAGAACACCTGATGGAGTCAGAGAGTGCACAGGTGGAAGGTGGATGCCTGCGCAGGTGAAAGGTTGCTGTGAGGATCTGAGATCTGCCTTGACAGGTGTGGCTCAAGAGATTTCAGTCTCAGTGGGAGCTTTTTTAAAGTGCCATCGTGGGGTCTTCACCTGCACACTTCAAACAAAGTCAGACCCCTTTGTCTCTCTGCTGAAGCCTCATAAATCAGCTACCTGAAAGAAAAGAGCCATGGCCCGGATTAATCCTCCTGGGTCAGGGCGAGCCGGCATGGAAGGCAGGAGGCATTCGAGGCCAGCTTTCAAATTTACTGCATGTGCCGAGTTCTTGTTGTGCTTGGCAACAGCAGAGTCTGCAGGCTGGTTGGTGCTGATCTCAAAACAGGTGGGAGGAATCTTGTGTTACTGTGAACTACAACCTCGGTTCTTCCGGCCATGACATTTTAAGACAAAGTAGATAATTAGACCAATAAAGGCCACCATCAGCATGCTCCATGACATTTCTCTGCTGACAGTATTTCATCTGCATGATTTTATCCTAGCAGCCTAAAGCTATTTTTGTTAATTATGTTGTAGTCAAATTCCACTGTGTGAAATAATGCTTCACATTACCACAGTGATACTGATAGAAAGGTGGCTTCTAATGAGAGATACAGTCAAATAACAAAACAATGATCGTCATAATAGCCAAAAGTTTTAGATAAATTAAGTTTGTTTTTGTTTTCCTGCAAGTGACATTGTCTTATCAAGATTGAATATATGGTTAACTCAACCAGGAGGTTCCCCCTTGTAATAAAAGGTTCCCCTTGGATTTCATCCTGATTGAACTGCTTATGAAGTTACAGAAACATTTGGAATGGGTAGGTTGAAAAAAAACTGTTTTACTCCAAATTAAGTACAAATGTGGGTCAAAATGAGTATGTGGAAGCAATTTTGTCTATTATCTAAAGGACAGGTTAGGTTTCTTCCAAAATTTCAAAAATGTTAAAGCAAACTTCGGTCCAAGGTGTATTAGTAAATAAATTCTAAAAATCTTTGCTACAAAGTACTAAAGACATCCAGCTAATATTTTTCTTTATTTTCTAACAACTTTTGTTGACAGTTTCAAGGCCATAAGATGTTTAATCTCACAAAAACTGGCCTGTTAAGATCCCTTAGAAATTAAAAATGTTTTTAAGAAGTTTTTTGTTGAGCTGCTGGTTTATAAAAGCTAAAACCTTTAAATGTGTAAATGTAAATATTTAGGTAACGAAAGAAACTACAAATATACTATAAAATTTGTACCTACTGGACAATTTGTAATGTAGCTACATTTTGTGTTATTTGAGACTATCACAAAACATGCACTTGATAGATTTAAACTCCTCAAAAAACAATTGTAAGAAAGTAAGAGTAGATGGTAGGATATATCCTGAAGTTATCCTTAATTCCGGGATTACCAGCTCCGGTCTTCCCAGACTGCAATCCTGCAAACTTTATGTCTCCCTGAAATGAAATGACTCTCCCCAACAGCTTTTTTCTTTAGTTCTGCTGAAGCATGTTGACCCATCCATCTGATTCAGATATGCTGCATCCAAAACCTGCAGAATGCGGCCCTCAAGGACTGACTGTGATACCCCTACTTTTAGTTAATTATGTCATTATTATTCTCCACTGGTCATATCTGCAGGGTAAGACTTTGTGAGAAAAACATGGTTATGATGAGATATAAAAAATAAACTTAACTGTATAGAAATGAAAATCTTATTTAATGTCATTATACAAAGCAACAATGGCCAATGTAAAATCACCCCATTTCACAATTTTGGTGATGCTGTCACATTTTTCCACTACAGTAAAACATTTATTAAATTATTCTTTTTATCCTAAAAATCTTAAATCTGCACATCTTACTATGCAAGTCTCGCTGAAATCATGTTTATGTTATAAGATGCTAAAAATAATAACAATGATGAAGAAAACTAATGCCTGTAATAAAGATTCAATAAATTCTCTCCCAATGCCAAATCCATTAAAAGGAATAGGGAGTCATTTTTATTTGATATGCTCAATTGTATTGCTGCTCAAACAGCCTTCCAACAAATGGGCTGGCCGCAGTGATTTCCTGGAGTATGCAGTGGTTGCTTGGCAACCCAACAATGGTTCTGTATAGATTAAATAAATAGATGTGATGCATTAATTAGGGAACTTTAGAGGTACTGCCTGATGGATCTTGTTATCTTTGGTCAGAGGGATTTAATGCTAAGATGACTGTCTGTAGCCTCTTATTTACTGTACAAATATCAGAGTGGTATCGATCTTCTCAGCTCAACTGTTGGCAGGAAAAGAGAATAAGCATGTCCCCTAAAACATCAAACTTTAATGCAATAAGAATCGGCCCTGATGCAAATCTTGTCTTCTGTATTCCTATTTTTATTCTACCGACATGATGTAGAGATAAATCAGCAGGTGAAAGCAGGGATCAGGATGGAAAACATTTACATTTACCTGCTAGGACATCTAAAATTTTAGATACTGTTAGTTTACTTATTTAAAAAAATCTACTGATGTCTATTTCAAATCATCAGCAAAATAATTTCAACAATATAATAAAAAGCAAAGCCCTCGCCTCTCAAATTGCTTGAATGTAACAAAGCAATCTGCTCTATGCAGCTCTTTACAGATAACTTGAAATTAATTTGATAATAACGCCTGCATAGGTCACAACTATGCAGAGCTATGGAATAACATTACCAATTCAGCTTTTCAGCTGGTTTGTTATCAGTTCAGACAGTCAAGTGGTTTGAATAAGTTAAGGATACAAAGGAATTCCCTGGCTCATTAATAATATTAATTTTTTAAATGTAATTATTCTAGGACTGTTCACGACCTCTTTCATGATTTAAGTACCCTATCAAAACCTTGCACATCACAGAGTGTAGAGGAATCTTTAATGTTTTAGATGAAGCTCAAGCTCCTGCAGGGTTTTCCTTTGGGAGAGCTTCAGGTTCCCCTTCTGTCGTGAGCCCTGCAGGAGAATATTATGATCTACCATCCAGGTGAATGACTGCAGGTATTAGTCTGGAGCAAGAAAGATTTCTTAAGCACAGCACCTCTCTGATCTCTTGTTACACTGCAGCTTTTTTCATTAAGAGGGTGACAGGTCCGTATAAAGTCATAGAGCAAGCACATTCTAACCTGACACAGGAGGAAATTTACAATAGAGGATGGCCAGTGTGAAGAGAAGTGAGGCCAAATGAGTGCAGACTGAAGCAAAAAAGTATAAGGTCTGAGAGGATCACAGAAAATATCTTAACAAAAAAGAACATCTGCACTGATTTTTCTGTAATCTTGCAGGAACTGAGCATGTTTGCCCTGTGACTGAATAAGTACCCTGGTGCTGTTATTTATACATAAACATCACTTACGTACAATGCAAGCGAGAAACCTAAGGGAATGTTTTTTTCTGTAATACCACATTTTACCATTAGACATGAGGCACCATAATATTTAGCCTGCCCAGGAGGCAGAAGAAGAATAAGAGGAAGTAGAGAAGGAAGAGGATGGAAAAGAGAAGAAGCTGAAAATGGTTTAAAAACAAAAAAACAAAAAAAAAAAAAAAAAAAAAAAAACTGCACAGTGACATTGTATAGAGACTGTGAGAAGTTATTGAAAAGCACAATATTGGTAACAATGGCGGATGCTCCAGGCAAACCTAACACGACCTGAAAAAGTAGAAAAAGAGCCAAAACAACAGCAAATATTGGTGTTGCTTTTCTTGACTGGAAACAGCTTTTGGGTGCAAATGGACTGAAATCGGACCAGTAAGTAAAAAACGTGTGTGTTAAGGCTGTTGTTTTCTAATAAGTAATCTTGAATCAGAAAGGAAATGCACGTTTCTGAAAACCAAAATTAAAATTCCACCTTTAGTGGAAAGGCCGACATACTGCAGTGATTAGTCTCAACTCAACATATACTTTCTGCCAACATTTTCTGCTGTGCACATCAGCTCAGTTCCTGTTGTGAAATAATGATGTTCACGATGTAATGATGTTGACAACTGTTAACAAAAATGCCTTAAAATGGGGCAAGAGAAGCTTAGTAGATGGCATAAGACCCATGACCATCAAGCCAGAGACGCTGGCAGTGACATGATTGCCATCCCTGGAATGTGACTTTACTACATTTTATCATGTTTAACATGACCATTCATATATATATATATATATATATATATACTATATTCTAGGCTCCCCTGACTACATGTTGAAGTGTCATTGGGCAAGACACTAAACCTCACATTGCCCCTCCGATGTGTCTATCAGGGTATAAATGTGTGTGATAGGAAAAAAAAGGACTTAGTGTATAACAATAGAAGTGCTGTACGGGTTTGTGTGTGAATGTGACATGTAGTGTAAAAGCACTTTGAGTGGTCAACACATGACTAGAAAAGTGCTTTAAAAGTACAGTCTATTTACAGCTAGATTTGATTTCCTAGGCAAACCAATGGAAAGTGTTTGCCACTGAATTGTGTTGAATTGTCTTCTCACTTCTTTCACACACAGCAGACAGCACAGACATGACAGTGATGACAGACTCAAGGATAAGTGTCTTCACTAAGAGGGATGCATCAGATGCATCAGAGTTATTTGTAACAGCTCGATAAACTTAAAAATGAAGAAATATCAATATTTTCATATTGCTCTCCTCCACTATGTACAACTCATCAGCTGCCAGCTGTACATGTTGATTTGAATTATTTAGGAAATATAAAATGTTGTAAGAAAATTATATTCTACATTCTTGGTTATTTCTACCAAATGATAAATAAGACGACTAAATTGTGGCTCTCAGTCAGGGATGTCCAAATGAAGCCATGTGGAAAATTTCCTTAAAAGCAACCTACATCTGAATGACTGAATTCCATCACTTTATTAAATTAATGAAGTCATTAATGATCTGAATCAAAACGACATATTAGTTTTATTAACAGTGATTTAAAAAAATTTATTATTTTCAAAAATAGCACGAGACTTATCAAACATGAACACTGCAAAATAAATATACCAAAGAAGTTTGACTTTAAAGTTGTTCAGATCAACTTTTATTCAGGGTAGCTGGAGGCCAATCATAAAAACAGTGTGTCAATGTGTCAGTCTTGTTCCTCAGGTCTTTCTAAAGAAGTGTAACCATTTCAGTAACCACAGAGGTCATGATATTCTCAATACTCAATCTGCATTTGAGGCAGATGTGTCACAGAGTCAAACATCACTTCGAATCGGCAGCCCCACTTGACCATCCCACAGGCCTTTGGACCTATATCAGTTTGGCCAAAGGAGCCAAATCAATCACAAGACAAGAAGAGCTGCCAAAGGGTTGTTCACACCCCGACACTGAAGCACTCACTGCCATGTTTGGGCTATTTTGACATGGTCGCACAAATGTCATGGAAATCAAGAGGGGCAAAATATAAGAGCTGCAGGCCTCGTCACTGTCATGAATGTAAGCAGAATAAAGGAAGACAAGGGGAGAGGGTAAAAAGAGAGGATAAAAAAAATTCAATAACACTCATAGCAAGAAAAGAAACTATTAAAATGTCTTCATGACTCATTTGAGGCAAAACCAATAACATCCAGAAAAGTTTAATTTCATGTGAAATTAAGCACATCATCTTTATGTGAAGAATTCAAATACCAGGTTCAGTCCAATTTACATTAACTGCAGCTAATTCAGAACAGTGAACGTAATTTTCCATTTGACTGCTTATCAACAGATTAAATGAAATGACAAAACATGCCAAGGCCATGTAAATTAGTGATGAAGACAGATTGCCACCAAAAACCACAAGAAAGGGCTTCAGTATAGATCCTAATCTGCCTTATCCATACATGAATTTGAACATAATGGAAGGTATAAGATACCTGTATGGATAGATAAATGTGACAGGTGACAAATCAAAAAAGGAAAAAGCCAAATTAGTAAGTGGACAGACAACACGGGTTTATTTGCATGTCACTGAATGGGATTTGTGAGTTAACTATAAAGTAACTCAACCTCTGGAGGAGTTTCAGACCAATATAAACATTGCTCTTCCTCATCATTACGATCAAGCACTCCATGAGGGGTCTGACTGAATGGCATCCATACCCCCTGCTAAGTATTGCTTGATACAAAGATACTACTGCTCTGCTATAGAATAGCCTGAGTAGCCCACTTTTCTGCTCCGGGTTGGATTTAAGCCATTTTTCTAAAGATGTTATTTGCCAGGAATTCTTTTAAAAAACCCAGAATGATCTAAACTTGACCTTTCTGAATAAAATATCCTCTGAATGGAAATATATTCAGTCTGCTACATTCAAGTCAGTCTATTCTCACTCCCAGCCTATCGCACACGGTCATTAGGTCAGGAAACTAATTGCGTCACATTGCAATGTATAATTGCAGCAGGGCAGCCCTTTACCATCACATTTCAACAGGCAGGTTGGTGCTATAGACTTCAATAGAAGTTTCGCTGCATAAGGGCCATCAGACTGTGATTAAATGGTCTGCTGGTGTCTCTGATGCAGGACTAGTTACCAAGAAACTGAAGCACAAGTGTAAAGGGAAAAAAGGGAGAACTGAGCCTCATGATGTGGTTAACATTGTCAAAAAGTGAATTTTAAACCAAACTATGTTTTTTTTCTTCTAACAAGTAATTCTGATGCCTACATAGAAAAGTCAATTAACAATGATGTTTTTTCTAAACTTATTAAGATTAAGATTGTCAACTTCTTTACTTATTCCCCTATCTGTAGATTAGCATTCATCTGTCATTTGTTTTTAATGACTTTACAAAAGTTACACAGGCTACAGATGGTGGTATGTACCTTACATAGGTATGCAAACATGTTGTTTTCATCAGATGGCCTGAGTAAAGCGATGAGGATGAGAAGGATGGTTTTATATTCTTTGCACTTCTGTGTTAAAAGCTGCAATTGCATGCTAATAAGGATTTTGTTCCATTTGATGAGACTGAAAGAAACCCAGAAAGTAATTTCTCACTCGTGACAATAGACTCTGGAAGTTGCTTTGTTGTTGTTCTTAACCTTGTGTAGTCTACTTCCATATGGTAAGTACGAGAAACTGCACGGTGCCATTTTACAAAATATGGTCCACTGCAAGAGCTGCAGTGCGTATCACTCCAACAACAGATGTTTAAGATAAAAACCAACAAAGAATTTTACACCATGACCATCTGTAGTGCTGACCTGACACTACAAGAGGAAAAAAAAAAAAAGAAAGAAAACCTGCTAGAATAAAAACATCTGAATTTCTTTTTCCAGCAATTAAAAATTGTTCCTATTCCAAACATAAACATGAGTTCTATGAAACACAAACATTTGAAACATTTAACTAACACTCTGCCACATGAGGTAAACCATATGCATACACAAACACACAAAACCTATCCAAATAATCGAGAGTTGGCAAACATTCCAAACGTCTAAACAAAAAATCTGAATGCGATGATAAGTGGCACCTGGAAAGCATTTTTTCCTTAGAAGGAGAATCTCAATATTCAGCTGTATTTCCATAAAGAAGCATGCATAAATGTATTATCCATCTTGTGCACAAAATTAACAATCTGTGCTTTATTTTGACATTCACAAGCTTCATTTTCTAATGATTAAGGTGAGAAGCTGCAAACTAAGCGGTAAATTTGGTACCGGAGCATTTTTGTGGATTGTGCCTGAGGCTTCAGCTCTTAATGAATTAGATGTGTGAAACTTTTCAAGAGGCATCTTCTGTTTCACACACACATTTCATTAACCTGCAGTTCATTCATTTATTGCTGTGGGTGTGAGGAAAGCAGCAGCCACATGTATAATTGCGTTATCGGGGGTTGTAGGGCTGTGGCTAATTACTGGCTGAGAACACAACACAGGCACTCAGACGTCAGCCTGATGGAACAACCCACAATGGTTTGTGACAAGAGCTGTCTTGCCTGAAATTTCAGGAGAAGTCATGATAGCACAGTAATTCATGACTCATAACAGAATCGCATCATCCCCATGGCATGAAAGATGACACGGGGGACACTGAAATAAGTCAACAACTTTTCCACTCCTCAATTGAGAGACTAGATATGACAGCAAACCACTAAAACAAAGGGGGGTTTACATAAAGTCAAAATTTAGCACCATTTCAATCACCGTGTTCGAGAAATCCAAAGCAATTTGTTAGGGTGATGCTGTTGCTGCAACATAGTAATTATCAAGTAACCTGGTGGGGGTTTGTGTTGAGCTGTTAAGGTTTTCTTTGAGTTAATCTGTTTTTTCAAGCCTCTCGTGCTCTGCACCTGCATTCTCTCATCACCAGACTTTTACTTTTTAAATAGATGAAGCTTGAATTGTCAGTTATATATAAATAATCTGAAAGCAGAACTTTTTAAACATTGTCATAACAACTTCTTTCCTTACGCCTACAAAGCAGGAGCAGCACACCTGACACAAATGAACTGCAGCTCTAAGAATGAGTAGCAAAAACTTATTAACGCACACCATAGTAAATGGAGCAGTCATTTGCAGTAATGTAATGCTTGCTCGACTCACCTCACAGCCTATTACAATTCAGCAGGTGTTTTCATCACATGGTGTGCATCCATCAAACATGATGCCATTGCAAACTTTATTAGATGCATGTTCCAAAGTGTGACTTAAAGTTAAATTATAGGAAGGCCTGCTCATTTGTGATCTGTGAAATAGACAATATATGAGAATATAATGGGATGCCAAAAGTGGACAAATCTGCCAAAGTCCATAGTGCTGCTTAAATAAGCCAAAAATACACAAACTGCATGCAGTCAAAGAGGATATATTGAGAAATATATCAGAAAAGACTTCTGTATTAAACAGCAATCTGACCCTGTTAAGATTCACATAATGATGGCTTCCAAATTTAAATCATGAAGTCATCCTTGTTTGACTCTTGTTTATAGTCAAAACTTGTAAAAACTACACATGACACATGATCAGAACTCAACTCTCAAATAATGCCTATGTGACTCTTTATGCTGAAGACAAAATAATGCATACATAGTTTAAAAGATATATATATATATATATATATATATATATATATGTGTGTGTGTGTGTGTGTGTGTGTGTGTGTGTGTGTATTATGGAATTGAGACAGTGCTTATTATTAACAGGGTTACAAATGTAGTTAGACTTTGCATGAAAGTGTTAGCTAGTTCAACAAAACAAAGTGTGTTTCCCACTAGGGAATGTCTTGTTTTGGAGGCATTTCATAAACCAAACCAAAAACTTCAGAATCATGTCAACAAAACCACCTACAAGACAGGAGAGAGACAATGATAGGTAACGTGTTATTATGCAGCATAATGACACACCAGCTCCATTTACAGCACAGCCCTAAATACAGCACAAAAGAGAACATAAAACCTCTTAAAGCCAGAAGCTGATCCACAACAACATTCATTCTATATCAATGTTAGTCCTCAGTAAGACACAGGTACAAAATGTGTAGATAAAAGGACAAAGTGAAACAGTTGTATATTTTTTTCCACTGCATTATTTTTAAACTGTGCTTGGGAGTCTTTCAATTAGTCTCACTTCCTCTGAACCTGCTCTTTTAAAAACTACACATGAGCAGAACTCACCCCACAAGTCAGAGGAAGCTGAGACATTGTCTGTTACCTGGCCTTCCTTATCTTCTGGGTAACACAATGTCTGACTTACTGCAGCTCTAAAACTCCACTTTTGGAACTCATAAAAAGCGCTTTAGACGAGACGTCCACAGCAGCATATTTCCTCTCAATCATAGCTTAACAAAAGGAAGAAAAGCAGAAAGCAGCCGCCATGGAGTTATCCTCATGAATCTTTGACAAGTCCCCCCCCCCCCCCCACACACACACACACACCCTCTCTATCCTCCTGTCGGCAGCTTGTCTGATTCATATAAAACTCATCCTACATTCATGTCTGTCTTTGACTGAATTGACTGGAGAAATCTTCTCCACTGACTGACCTTGAGATTGCATTCTGCTTTTTTTTTTAACATGATGAGAGATAAATGGAAAAATCAGTAACACGAGCAGAGGATCCAGAAACTTTCCATCCATCTCTGCAAAAGCTCACCAGCTCCAAAGCTTCTGGTACAGGAAAAACCAGGCTAGTCTCAGAGACTGACTAGTTTATTTTTCCTCTGCCATTTTTATCTCTCTGTTCACATGCTGTTCAGTGTCCATTTATCCATGGTGAGGGCTTCTCCTTGGCAGGAGCGATCACTTTCAACAAGAGTCCCTGCGAATCAGAGCGATGTGTCACATCGTTCCAGTGACAACTAACGACTACCAATGTATCTGGGCAGGCTGCCAGTGCGCTGGGCGAAGAACAGCTCAGGGGTGGTGGTGGTGGTGGAGGAGGAGATGGCAATGGTGGGGGCTGAATGCTCCAAGGAGACAGAGGTTTAGCTCACTGGTGGCAGCATCAAAACCTCACATCACATCCCTTCAGTCAACAAAGTCCCTTACACATCATGTGTCGTGAGATGAAATCAATCTGCTTTGAGAGGTTGACTCTGATACAGTATATCTGGAGGCTGGCTGAGACAGGAGTCAGACAGTCCAATAATCCAACAGAGGGTGGGGAAGGGGGCAGCAGAGACATGGAGGGGTCATCTGATTCACAAAACAGTCAAGCCTTCTTTTTGTTCATTTCCCTTCTGCTCATTTGTATAACCAAGGTCTAAGAGGTCACCAAAACTTTACTTTTTTGACATCAGGATTAAGAGCAAAACACACTACTGCCATAAATAAACACTAATTAGAAGCTAATTTTCTTAGTTCTTGCCTGGTTGATTCATTGCCTCTGGGTTGGTATGAATTATTCATCGAAGTGGCAAAACAGCTTTATGTAGAAACCTACAAGGCACTGCATTCATTATGCTATCATGCCGAGTAATTCCAGGCACTGACGGCTAGTATTAGAATAATATGCATATTGGGTATTCTTTTTTTTTTTTTCCTAAGGCATTGGCAAGCAGTTGTGGTGCTTCCGCTGGCAGGGACTGGGAGGGATGCAACACCCCTCATGGCTGACAAAACCCCCTTGTTTCGACAGAGAACTGAGCGAGGAGAGGAATGAGTGTTTCAGCTCTGCCCTCATGGAGAGAGGATTAAGCTGTGTGGTCACGATGCATGATGGCGCAGGGAACCGGTATGCTATGTTATTGTGTCAATCCTCACTCCCATGGTACCCCAGATCTGCGCTGCCCCCATGACTGCAAGAGAAGCACCTGGCCTGGCTGCAGGGAGCTCATAAAGCCCACCGCTCTCCCTTGGGAGTATGGCTGCATCACACTTTCTGCAGAATCCCAATTCTGGCTGTCTGCAGAAGAAGGACAATTCAAAGACATGCTACACACACTGTGAGGCTGCAGGTTCTGTTTATGATTTGGAATAAGCTTTCCCTCCCTGTTATCACTTCCAGTCTGCCCACATTTTTTTTTTTCCCTGTATACAAGTTTACGATGACAGCAGCAGAGTGGGGGCGATGACTCGCACGAGAAATGGTAAAAGAGAAATGTCAGTTCAAAGCAGGGTGAGACTGTTAAATGGCAGCCGGCGCCTGGCTGAGGTATCCGTCTTCCCAAGTGTTCCCTGTCTCCGATGATCTGTCTCTGCACCGGAGATACCTTTACTCCAGAGGCCTACGTTATGTCCTTAGGCATCAGCAACATCAGTGCGAGGAAAAACATTCAGGGAGCACGGAAGGGCGACAGCTGGTTTCCTCTGCCATGTTGATATCAAGGGTTGGACTAAGTTTGTCAAAAAGGTTTACAAATCTAAGCTATAGCTGGCTCAAACTTCTGGATGCTTCTGAAACACACAACTTTTGAATGGAATTATTTGGGGATTTTTTTAAAGGGGGAGGCCTTGAAATTTATCCACTATGAGTTGCTGTTTCGGCCAAACAAACACCTCAAACAAGACTTACTGAGATACAACAGCTGTTGTGAAGCTTCTTGTACATGATATGTTGGTCTTTAGCGACTGCCTGAACAATTTAATAACTGAAGAATGGAATCAAAGAGTGAACAGGTGTGCTGGAAGTACAAAATATGGGATTATTATTGCTTCTTTGCTTTGCTTGGTACTGTTCAAGAGATCTCTTGTTACTTTTTCACTGTTTTATTGCCACCAAAAAGAGCACTTGCTCTGCTCAGAGACCACAGAGAGCAACAACAAGATGTGATCTGTCTAATAGAGCGTTCATGTTCAGAGGAATTATCTGCATTTCAAGTGTTTACCTCATTCCTACTGATCCTGAGTATCACACTATGTTTTACCAGATATTAGGGAACATTAGTATCATGCTTACCCACTGGGGTGGAATTCAGCCTGTCTTCAAACCCAAACTGTGAGCAATTTTACAAGACATTCATTTCAAGAAATTAAGACAGCCCAAGGATAGTTCAGGCGATCGGCTATGCCTTGCAGCAAATGTGATGTTAAGTTTTTATCAATCTAAAGCAGGTTTTAGTTATGTCCTCTATTTTGGAGATCACTTATATCCAAGGACAAGGATCTTTGATGTGTAAGATTCAATGAAATAAATGAAAAAGGACAACATAACTCAGAAATATTTCCTGAACATAAAAAAAGACATCCAAGCCTGAAGCAGACTGCTCCCTATGAGAGTAATAAAACAGATACACTAAACATGTTAAGCAAATCTCAACATATTCCCAAGTAAATTGAAAAGATGTTTAAAAACTTATTAACGGGCAAAGGATAATATTCCTTCTGGAATTAGGGATTGACAGAATTGGAGCAACTCGGGTGAAACATTAATTAAGCAAAGGGTTTAAATGTTCTACCGTTGCAGCCAATGGCTCGCCTGGCATCCAGTCCAATGCCATCACTCAATGCAGGCCTAATACTAACATCTAAAATACTATTTTTGCTGTTTTGTTTGGTTTTGTTTTTAAAAGCCATTGTTTAAAACCAAAGTAATCAGACAACTTGGGTTACTTTGAAGGCGAAGCTTACAAGCCATGGCAGGAAGTCACATGTTGGTAAAGTGATGAAAAATTGCAAGGAAAAGATCAGAGTGATATCATAAATCCAGAGGCAGGGAGCAAAGGTGCATTCCTAGAGTAAATGTCAGCTCCTCCTACCGGAGGCTAAGCCTTGATGCCTCGTCAATCCAAGAGCTCCACAGCGTGAGTGCTGGTGTATTAGTACGAGATAAGGAGCTCATATCTGAGGGCGTCCTATTTAATTTCTGAAAATAGGCCCCTTTTACAAGTGCGTGAGATGAACTTCCACCTCGTCAAGCTACTTATGACGATTTCAAACCGAATTTCAAAAACTGTCTTTTTGCACAGTTCTAGATAATAGCCCAATGAGCGCACAAAACAATGCGACCTCCACTGCTGACCCTCTTTGTGGTGGGGAAATTGCCTCTAATGACATGCTGTAGCACAGACATTAAAACGATTTTTCTTACAGCCTTACCAATTGACACATCTGCAGAAAAAAAAAAATTCCACTTGTAATAAATACGGTAACACATTGTACCAGAGAGCAGAAAAAACCTTTTTGCCTAAAGGAAAAATGCGCTCTGACACAATATGACAAACACACATGATTTTGAATTGAATCTAGAGGATGAAATAACCTAATTTCACATGATGGAGTTGGGAGGGGGTTGGGGGGGTGTGATTAAAAGATACGAATTTCCAGAGTTGCAGCAGTACACTTGGGCATATGAAATTATGAGGCCAGTCATGAAAGTAAAACACTTTAATTATCTTGAAGAAAATTAATGTGCAGGAATGCATTAACAAAAATTAATACAACTAATCCTAATCTATCTTTTTTTCAGTCAGGTGGACAATCTTTGGGGATTTCCCCAATTAAAAATGTGACTCTAAAGCTAAGACCTGGTTATTATAAATCTAAACCACCTTCTTTTCATCTTTCGCCCAAAATAACATTTTTTTCTGTTGTCACTGCTACAGGAGACGCTAATTACAGCTCATACATAATCTTTTATGTAAATGTTTTTGCTGTCTTTGATCTCCCCGTGTCATCGAGGACAGCCAGATCACAGACTCGGGCTAGATCTGTCAGTTCAGTCAGAAATCGAGAAGTGAAGTGGAAGCAAATCTGATTTGTTGTGATGCTTGTCAGCCCATGAGCACAGAGGATGTTTGATCAGGTCATTACATGCAGGCTCTAAAACAACATGGTCAACCCACCCCAAGCTTTCATCGCAATCTGTTAAGATAAATAAGCTTAGCCTCAGAAGTGGAGCAATGAGGATGGAGTATAGAGAAGGATTTCAACACCTTTTAGTTTCAGGATTAATCATTGCTAAGCTGAAATGAAATTGCTTCCATACACAGTTCTTTAACTTAATGAACACTTGGCTGTATGTTAGAGCAGGTAATTTTTCACAATGAACTTTTAAACTGCTAAAATAATTCTGAATTTAAATAGCAGATCATTTTTGGTGTGAAAAAATAAATAAGCAAGTAGCAACTATCAGTATAACGCAACCTAAATAAAATAACAAATACTGTATCTCCTTTCCTTTCACCCTAACATAACACAATTGGCCCCTGTGGTCCTTCTGAGCATAAACTCAGCTGGGGGCAATGCAGACAGAGGACGGCTGAACAGTATTCCTCATACCAGCACAGAAAGGTCAGCTTTGACACCCTGGAAGGAGCCCTCAAACTCTTATGGACATTAGGGAGCTAAACTGGCTTTCTGTAAAGCAGATACAGTCTTAGGGCAGAAGGGTCAAACAGCGAGCCAAAAACAAGGCAGGAAGAACTACTGACAACGTCTGACATCCAGTCCAAGCCTGAAGGGTTGGCCAAGCCAAAACACAACAGGAACATATGTTGTGTCCAACAGTGCACATTAGTTTAGATTAGTTTAACTTTCCTTTTGAATTATCTGTGTGGAAATCCTGTACTGCTCATGTTATTGTAATAGACAGAACACTGTTTCATCTGTAGCTCATTTGTCATAATAAAAATTATTGGTCATTGTTTCTAAAAAGATTTAAAACTGTTTATTTTTTTTAAGTCATGTATGCTAACTTAAGTGCAACTGTTCAGTTTCAGAAGAAGCTTTTTTTTATTTTACAAGAAGGTGCAACTGCAGAGTGATAGCTGGAAACTTACAGGGTGCTAACTTTTTCATGTCTTAATGGAACAGGAGTCTATTGGAAACAGAGGTGTTTTGGGGCTAGCTTCTAGTGGTCATCAGTGGTACTGCACATTATGCCACTGCTGCATTAGCTTCATGTTTAACTTACAGTACCTCACCAATCCTTTATTCATAATCTATTGTTTATGATAATCTTTAATGGACTTTGGCCTCAAGTGGTGGTTAATTGCAAGTGCTACAAAACAGTGAGCATTGACAAGAATATACAGCTGTACATAACTTTGTTGAACTTTGACGGAAACCAATATACCTCTAGTGCCTCTGGTGCATTAGTCGGCAACTTGCGGCCCATGGGCCAAAACTGGCCTGTCGCCGATCGTATCTGGCTAGCCAGATTACGCTGATGCAGGAGTTATGTGTCCGTGTGCAGAGACATGGTAATGTTTACAGCGTTGTGTTAAAAGAACAGCGTGGCCCCTTTAAGAACGGTAAAGTGAAGGGAGCTAAACATGAAGCAGCTTCAACCAGGAGTAATCACCTCTCCTCCACTTCCTGAGCTCAGTTTGGAGCTGGAAGCAGGAGAGTTTAGCAGCCGTTTCTGTTGGAGTTGTCCCTGATACTGGAGGCAACAAACAGAGCAGCATGGTTGCTACACCGCCAACGAAATGTTGCACTTCAGGAGCAAAAAGACGAGGAAAATAACATTTGCTGTTGCTGTGTGCACAGTCTTTATTTCACTTGGCAAAAAAGCCGCTCCAGGTCCAATCCTGAGGTCTCCCTGCCCCATTTTCTCATCTACTTGCTGAACAATAAAAGACACTAGTATGTAAGCGTTTTTGTACCTTATTTCAGTTTAAAATGGATTAACAGAAATCCTTTTCATTTTCAGAATGTAGCTGCATTTTATGACTCATTAATTAAATGAATAATAAATAATACAAACTGCATTTTCATTTTCTTCTCCAAGACTGCTCATTTTGTAACTTAATTAAAATGGAAAAGAAAGGGACATTTAAGATTTAATTTTAAAAACATCCCCCAGCAAATAGGTACCAAAATTCAATTTGAAATGCCAAATTTGAAAATTGAAATGCATTAGCAGAAAGGCTTCTTCAATTCAAGATCATAGCTGCATTATTTGACTCATAAATAAAAGTAATAATAAATCATCCAAACTGCATTTTATTTTCAACTTCAAAACTGCTCCTTTATATATATATATATATATATATATATATATATATATATATATATATATATATATATATATATATATATATATATATATATATGGCTACATTTGGCCCCACCACTGCTTTGGTGTATCTCTTGTGCACAAATTAAATATACATTTGAGATCTAAAGACAGAAAAAAACCTTTACTGACCAGATAAATAACTCTCATATATATTATGTCTTTAAAGTTTGCCAAAATTAAGCATAATTTATCTCACATTGCTAATATCAATCAACACTTGTACAGTAAAAAGGTAAACATTGCCTTTGAGCGTAAATTTTTACAAAAAAGGAAAAATTAAGCATGTTCTCCAAACATTAAAGTCTCCTTTTGATTATATTTGTTAACTTGGGGGACAAAACCAAGCATCACGCTGACAAGGAATTCATCCCAGACGAAACCTGGCTCTTTGAAAGTGTCAGCAAAAAGACAAAGATTGATCAGAAGGATGTAGGTGTTCTGTCACTATGTGTCTTCTACAAATGAACATGACAGGCTTGATTCAGTGGTATGGCACCTTGGTTACTGCCCCTCTCATTTCCTTGCTCCACAGTGTCACAAATTAGCCAAGGCCTAGGTTTCATTAAGGCTTTGGTGCTGCTGTCTGTAACATCACTGATAATAAGCCCGAAATGGGTCTGCTACCTGACTCACAGAGACAAGGGGGAAAAAAAACACAGCACACATACTAGGTACGTACAACAACCAAGTCCATCCTCAAGTCTCACACACTGTCTTCATAAGCACAAATGCCCACACACATGCAGACTCCGAAGAATCAACATTAGATGGTCTTTTGTTTAGACAGTTATAGAAAACGAAGGCCTAATGATGAGAAGTGGGAATATAGGAAGAGAAAATTCAACAAGTTGATCTTAGATTAAATTAAAGCAGCTTTAGTGATCCACTGTAAAACCTGACATATACACCACCAGTGTCACTATACATTTTGGATTTAATGAGAAATGCAAAATGTTGCACAAAAAGAGCTATATAACACGTTGATCCAAAAGTCCTGAAGTCTGTTTAAGCCTTTAGAAATAAATGCTCATAACTTCCATAGCACTGTTTTTGATTTAGCTGTTAAATAGACCTTTCTAAAACTGTTGAATAAATCAGGAGCAACATAATTATAGAATATCTGACATTTAATGCTAACTTTTGATACTTCCTCTCAATATATTTTCTGCATTTCAGAGTCCAATAACAACACAATTTAATAACCACTGATATGTATTCCCTCTGTACATTTTTAGCCATGGCAATGCTAGACTGATGGTTTGGAGGAAGCACAGCTGGGGTGATGCTGGGGTGAGGTTTTCCCCAAAGGAACCTGGTAGGTTGAAGGGAAGATTTTCAGATACACAGGTGCTGCTGAATATTAGTCTCACAGCATGAAGTGTGGCCTCATGGGAGTGAATTATTCATTCTCTGAACTCAGACTGTGCCCCTCGGCCTTACCAGGCCACTGTTTGATGCTGATGCACTTTCCTGACACCTAAATGAGGATGTGGAACTGCTCCAGAGACCAGCCATGCTGGACTGCCCAGTGGAGTTGCAGGCGCTATACAGAAAATTGACTATCAACACTGAATTCTGCTCACATTCATATATTCAATAAACTTTTCCCCACTGTTTTATCTCAGAGCAATACTTTGTGTGCAGTAGCATTCAGTCTACTAAAGTTATTTTAAAGCTCTGTGAAGTAAGCATACCACTAGGTTATTTTAGTGAGTACTGTAGAAGATGTTTTTTATCATAATGATATTTAATTCATTTACTCATTGTGCTAGAAAACTTGAGTGGGCTGGATGCCACATCTGGAGCTGTTCCTCTTCACCAATTTGCAAAATGGCAAACACAACACGGAACGTTTATCAGTGAACGGTTTCCAGTAAACCAATTAAATTGATGGACACCTCAGAGCTCGGCTAATCATGCATTTCAGATGTCCTCAGAACTCGGAATTCCAAGGAATTTTTGCCAGAAATTGCAAAGTGAACTCATTTTTCTGAACGCGTAAGTTTCAGAGGACCCCAAGGTATGATTTAAAGATGGTTGCGCCCAGTACCACTCGTAGTCCATTGTTGTCTTTATTAAAATTCCTTACAATATATTTTGAGTCCATTAAGTTTCAAGCGTAAACAGCAATGAGTTGTTGTTATACATAATTATATTGTTACAGTAGGTTTTCTTGGGAAAAATTGCATCAGTATGTGTAGTTTATTGATCATCATCACCTAAATTGGCAGGTGTTCCCATGATGTACATTTTTACAATAAGTTTGTGATTTTCTAGTTTTTTATATGGAATTTGTAGATGACAAATTAGCCTTTTTGGAGGCATCGGTTTTTGGTGCAGCTGGAACACCAACTACCTCATAATAGATGTCACATATTCTCGGCCGCTCGGAATTCCGAGACAATTGGAATGCACCATAAATGAGCGTTGCCAATTTAACTACTTTGCCGCCCCACCTGGTGACTATTTCAAAGAAGTGACTAGCGACAAATCTAGTGACTTTTTCTGGTGTTGTTGGAGACTTTTGGAAACTGACGATAGTTTACTCTTCTCAACGAGCAGTGCTTCTGAAGGCCCCACTTGACAAACTGATTTTTATTTACATTTTTTATTTATGTATTTATTTATTTTGAATTATAGAATTTAAATAATATTGCTGGACCTGACCGGAGTGAAAATTTTGGTTTTAGAACAAAACAAAGGTGAACTTGGATCAATGCTACTGCATGGTTGGTCTTTAAATTTATGTATAGATGTATCGTTACACCCCTAATCCCTAATAGTGCATCATCCACAAGACAGAGAGGACTTGTATGGATGGATGGATCACATCTCTTCACAGGAGTTGGTAGAGTAATCCAAGATCCACCTTCTCAATGACTTGCAAGTGTGTATGAGGTATTTGTTACATCTCTACATTTAGGCAAACTTGTCAGGCAAACTGTGTCTATCTTTTTTTTCTTTTCTTTCTTTTTTTTTTTAATACCCGTTGTTGCACTGTTTTGTGCTGCATGTGTTACACATTATGGCATGAGATATGTTGTCAATCATCCCACATGAATTTACATTGTAAAAGGACATGTAGCTGTAATCCCAAGTTTTCTCCCATTTTCACAATGTGTAGGAAAATAAAACATTAAGAGGGACACATGACTTTAGCATATTTTAAACAAATATCCATGTTTAATAGTTGGAGTTGATACCATTTTTTGAAATTCAAAGAAGCCCAGTCATGCAATTGTTTTTTGTTGTTGTTGTTGTTTTCCCTTCCAAAGTGAACAGCTGTAACCATTTACAAAACGGCCAATGCTCTTTTATGGTATGTAAAAAAAGAAAAAGAAAAGCAAGCCGATGTGGTGACAGAACAAGCTCACGTCTTTTTATTCCTTCACACTTAAATCTCTAACTTAAATCTCCATGGGCCACCTTTAGCTGGGCTCCTCTTATGATTAATGCCCCATTTAGAGATGTAAGAACTGCAGGAGGGAAATCCTCAGTTAGCCTTGGGAGTCTCTCAAAGACTTAGTAGAGCAGGGAAAAGATATGTTTGCATTTTTGTCAAACCATAGTTTTAGCACTGGGCAATGTTACACTACAGAAAAATATACACATAGCTTGTCTTTAGCTGTAGCCCTTGAGGCTATAACGTGCTGAAAACTAAAAATTCAAATATTACTTCAAAGAATTATTATTTTATTGTAATCTGATGATTTTTTAAAATTCTAAACAAATAGTATTTTAACTTATTTAAATGTAGTGCTATTTGTCCTAAGTGTCGCTAAGGCAATTGTATTAATGATAATGTTGCTGAAACCAACTGATGCTTGAAGCTTTTCACATTAATTACTTTGTATTTTGCTGCTCAGATACCAGTTAGTGTCTGAAATATCACATTCAGCTGAATTTATCCTCCCGGCCAGCAGTGTACTATCATTACAATCAACCTGTCAGATTTTCCCCGGTTTGTTTATTCAGATGTGCATTATTCCAAAAACATGTGTTTTTCAACTGTGTTTCCGTTTGCAATGCAAAGCTTCACTCACACTTCTAATGACTCCTGTGCCCTGTAATTTCTTTAGCGTGGCAAACTCTGATTACAGGGTGGGAGTCAAGCTTCAAGCCAAGCATCATCTTTTCCAGTTATTGTTTTGTGTTTGCTCCATCTTTAACATGAGCCCTGCAGCTGTGTGTCTCAGTAGTAGTTTCAATGAAGCAGTGTTTAACAGCAAAATGACTAAGTACTACCATTTTCTGTAGGACAGCCCATAGCTACCGGTTTTCAGTGCATTGTTTGCTCAGGCATTTTAGCAAGTTTAACAAGGAATGTGTCAGAAAGTGAGCTGCATGAGCTGTGCTGCACGCCTGCGATAGTGGAAAGGACTGCAGTTAGCCAAGTTGTCCCCAGAAGAGCTATTAATGCACTTGACTCATGTCAGATTTCAGTGAGTTAACAGACTGTCACAAGGACAAGCACAAGTGAGAATATAATTTTTTCTGGTGATAGGAGGTTTGCCCCTCAGTTAAAAACTTAAATTGTGATTGACAGTGGCGAAAAACACTGCTGCACTATCTGATAATTCCATTCCCACAAGCCATTTTGAGATCATTTCAAGGGCACAAGCCGGGTCGTTCGCATAATCTCCCTCATAATTTTCTGAATATTTGAGCAAGAGACAAGACTACATCTGTTCTCCTGCATCGTTTCCTCTGCTCTTTTGAAGGCACAGACACCCAACCCTCCTGTGGTTCTTACAGCTCCAGAGTGACCACCGTGCGCAGTGCGGAGCGTACAATAATGCCATTAAACCTCCCCCTGGGGAATCAGTCACGCGGTGGTTGGAGCTCAGGGCCAATACAAAAGACACCCATTTGAAAAGGAGCCAGGCCCAGCCTGAGGAGGTCAGAGGGCTGTTTACAGAACAACAGTCTCTTATCGGCTGTGTGCTTCCCCGAGGAGTCTCCAATGCGAACAGATAACAGCCTCCAAATAGGCACCAGAGTGTGACCGATAAGAGTATAATCAGGTACATTGTGCTTTGGGAGGAAGAAGTGGAGGATAAGGTGGATAATAGTGTTCACAGCTGTTAGTGGTGCGATCATATGCCAGAGGGATGCCTCTGCATTGAAAGCATACTGTTTAGTAAGAGACTAAAAGTTGAAATTTGCTGTTACATGCTCACCTTAATGCAGCATAAAAATATACACAATAATGGGTTGGTTTTTTTTGGTTTTTTTCATCCCCTTTTTTCCCTAATAGCTACTGTTTAGCAGGACCACTGCTGCCTAATTCATCCTCAGGGATCACTTCATTATTGAACAGTTAAACAGTCAATAGGTTCAGCCAAGGCTGCTTTTAGCACAAGGGCAAATAGACAGTGTAAAATCCAATGCAAATAACCAGTGCTCAAACAAGGCCTAATGCATTAATGACTGCATGACGTGCGCTAATGTGACGGCAGCAGATTCAGACTGACAGTAATGGAGAATTTTGCCCCTGGTAATACTCATAAGGCCCGGACAGGGAGAGGAGGAGGGATGTACACCTGCCTGCTGCCTGAGCCTTGACAGAAGCCTAATAAATAACAGGAGACAAGGTGAAACAGCAGTAGCAGCTCCCCCCTCCTTCCCCCTCTATCTCTCTGTCTCTCTTCTTCCTCCCACTGCCACCACCTACACTGGCAGCAGCCTACTCAGACAGCTTTCTGGCATGAAACAGAGTCTCCTCCGAGTTAGCAAGTGCACTTGTCCCATGAAGGAGGCAACTTGAGTTATTCATGAAATTATAGAAGAAACTTTGCACCTTTTTCCAACTACGTGATCGTGGCGCTAAAGCAGAGACGGGACTTGAAATTAAGCTTCATGCAGCAGGGCAAGGCTAAACGCTCACCTGATTCAAATATCAAAGTGCGCACTATCAGAATCAATTTCAATTCACATAATAACCTCTGGGTTATGATCGACAATGCTGAATGGATCCAGCTGATTGAACAGTGGGTTTTGAGGATGGGTGATGAATGTGGCAGGGTTGAGGGGGCTAGTTCAATCTGAGAGTAAAACTACCCGTGTGGCTGTCTGTCATATTTGTCACTAAAACCCACAGACATGCTCAAAACTTTAAAGAAAATGAGCAAAAGTGAGCTGTGGTATGCAGAGACTATGTTCAACAATCAATTAAGCAGACAAGCTAATGTCCTGATTTAAACTGCTCCTCCTCCACCTCCTCCTCCTTCATTCCCCTCCTCCATCTTGTCACCATTAATAACAATTGAGACCCTTGGAGCATTAATTAGTAAAAACTTCTACAGTGGCTAGATTCTTCGAGCCACCTACAATGAAGGCAGACTTCTGTAAACACGTTCCACTGCATAGTAAGTTGTTGTTTTTCCCTACAAGGAACCTTTTTTAAGAGATGGTTATGCGATCACAGAATTGTTGGAGCGTGACAAACACACACAAACACTCCCCACTCTGTTTCTCACTCTCTCTTCATTAGGCAGCCCCTGCGCTGGCCTGTGTGCGATTCATTAGCTTTTATCCTCTTCATTTGAAGAAGAAGCTGTGTATAATTAGAGCATCTCTGTTTGTCCGGCATCCTTCAAGCAGTCACATCCCAGGGCATTATCATTCCGCTGCAGATAACATAGCCGCATCAACCACCTCGAGAACAAACTTCAAACTATTACTGCCTCTCAAGAATGTAAATAAAATCACTTGCAAATCAAAGGCTAATGATTGAATAATGATTGAATGTGGAGTGGCACTCCTGGGAAATGAAGATGAGGAACCATACTGGTAAACTTTCAACATTTTACTCACTTGAAAGTGCTTGTGAGAGGCCAATTTCTATATTTCCCTGTAGTGTTACTGTATCTTTGCTATCCTGTTGGCTCTGCTTTTACCTGTTGAATCTACTGGCAGATTTAATTAAGGGTCTATTCTCATATTCATTTTGAATCAACAGCATATAAATAGATGATGATCTTAAACACAGTAAAAACTCCCAAAGCGCTTTTTATGGTCAACAGTGGAATGTCCCTGACCAGCCAAGTTAGTCATCTAACCAAATTACCATGTGTTTTGCTCCCTGAAATTGAAGACAACACTCTCTACAACCATCAAAATATTAAGATAGCGGACACTTTAACTGTAGCTATGACTGCAGTTCTCCAGGAGGGATTTGACAACCAAAATTAAAAAAAAAAAAAAAAAAAAAAAAATTGCTTTGGCAATGAGTTTGTTGCTGCAACAACAGCTTAGTGACACGTAATTGACACCGTGGGATTGGTTACAAATCTTATGGAAGGGTTTAAGCATGTGAACCTTTTCAGTTACATCAATAGACTGATGCATCTTCATATAACAAGCAGTTGTTTGAAGCTGCATAAAGATTTGAAATATAATCTTTGGGACTTTAAAATAAGATCTAACTCACTGGATTTTGAAGCTGACTCCACAAAACTGTTATTTTGCCAATATATACAGCACTTTCCACCATCCAATTAATCAACTAACCAAACCAACCAGTTTGTTTAGAGGGCAGCAGCAATGCAACATTTCCACATCTGATTCGATCTCAGCGCAAGCTGTGCGGCTTGCTGCCTGCCCTAACGCAGAAGTCCAGCCTTTGGTTACTCATTCACTTCTATGCTTCATCAGTTTGTGATGTTAAATGAAACTAGGGCTGGGCAATATATCGAGATTTTCAAATATATCGAGACTTTATCAGACGCAATATAAATGGTAAATGGTCTGTGTTTATATAGCGCTTTGGAACCTGGAACAATACCCAAAACGCTTTACATCATACATCACATTCACATTCACACACTGATGGCGGAAACTGCCATGCAAGGCGCTCAACCACGGCCCATCAGGAGCAAGTAGGGGTTCGGTGTCTTGCCCAAGGACATCGCGACATGAACTCGACTTGGCCAAGGATTGAACCGGCAACCCTCGGGTTACAAGACGGCCACTCTACCTTGCTGAGCCATGCCATATTCCTCGAAGGAAGGAATATCGTTTATATCGAGATAGCTTGTTTTCAGTTAAAAGCATCTTTTCTTTTGCATTTTGCACAGCTGTATTTTCATTATGGTCATTGAAAAGTATTTTTAATTTATTTTGTTTTAGGAGCATTTAATTTAATATAAAGGTACTTTAATTTCAGTCAGCTGTTTTAATGCACATGGGCTGCTGATCCTTAATAAAAGTGTTTTTAGCACTGAAGGCTGTAAATTAAAACTGTCTCTTTGGTTACTTGACAAAAAATATATATATATCGAGATATATATCGTATATCGTGATTCAGGTAAAAAAATATCGAGATATAAGATTTGGTTCATATCCCCCAGCCCTAAACAAAAATTTGCAGTTGATACATGATCAAGTGTTGTTTACTCTTTTTAGCTCACTTTACTACTTCAGTAACTGATTTTCTTCATTTCCTAGAATCCCTTGTGGCAACGTCCAGAGAACAGAGGCTGACTTTTTCCATTTTAACAAGGTTGAATAATGTGTCAAACTCTATGCCCTTTACTCAGAATGCAAACTATTTTTTTATTCTGGTATAGGCTTATAAATCTAATAAAAAACCATTTTATATCCCTCTCTTGTTTGATGTGTTCTCCTGGTTTTGCTCCAAGTCCAAAAACACGGATCTGATCTTTAATTCTGAGACCTTAGATCTTAATCTTTGCTGCTGATGCGCCAGTTAGGTGTTATTATTTTTGCCAGTGTTTCTAAACAGATTTGATGACTATTAGAATATTTAAATATGTATAAGAATGACACAACTGGATGTCACTATCTGCCAAGTGGACCAGTATTCATTCAAACATCAGGAGAATTGAACTAAACTAGACTTGTTTTTCATACAAACAGTAAAAGTGGAATTTATCAGTCTACTCACTTTGAATGAATGCTGTAAGCCTGCAGAGCAGCACTCAACATTTCCAAGTCTCCAAAATCTGTTTTTTTTGGGTTTTTTTTTTTGGTTTTTGTTTTTTTTTTGTTTTTTTTTTGTAACCAACAACCTCCGATTGTCTCCAGTCTCAAGACAGCTCAGCTGACAAACTCAGCAGACCCCTTTTTCTAGGAATACACACAGTGTTTGAAGAGCTTCAGTAAAGCCACGTGTTTCCACAGCCTTCATTATCATCATAATAAAAAGTGTCTGAAAAGCAAAGTTACAGAAGAATGCAGACACCTCACTTCCTGCTTTGTACTATCATCAATCACTAAAGAGCTTTTTTTTTTCACTCTCCTCAAACACTGGTTGAAGCCATCATATAAGAAAAAGAAAATCACATGCATTTTTAATTTCATTCTCCACTGGCTCACACAAAGGAAACTGCCATCCTTTTGGACACCTTTTGGAGAAGTCTCTATTAAATCTGGTTCAGATGAGGGAGGGGGGTGTACAAGAAACATTTCACAAGTGAAAAATTATCTAAATTATTGCCAGACTTCAAATGAAGTGCTGTTTATCTCCTACGGCAGCCAATGTGTCGTTTTACTTCTTAGTCACAGCTTGGATGACAATCAGGATCGGTCAACCGGGACGCCATCAGGAACAGTCACTCTGCGGTGACAAACTACAGCTCTTCTACACGCCGAGCATGGGCATCATTCTCTACACGAGGCTCAGGCCCCATCAGAAAACAAGGCAGGTTTTATGGCTGCTGGAAAAGGTGGTAAACATAACAGTGCATGCGGCTCCCTGGAATTTAATGTGCTCAGTCAAGAGACCGAGTGTAGATATCAAAGGCCTGGCCTTCTGGAAAACAACAACGAAAATAAAAAGAAAGAAAAAAAGCTGGCCTCATAATGTAGAAAAACGATCTACCCATACACAAGTGATTTATGGCAATATTTATTTTTTTTCTTGCTATGAGCTTTACAAAAGCAACACTAGTGATGGTGTTGTTGGGGGTGGGTGGTGGGGGGGCAGTTCATCTCTACCACACCATTGATAACAGATATGTAGACACATAAAAGTTCTCAGGAAGGGAGATTGAACTAATAAAGTGTGGTGGTTTTATTTCTAACAAGTAAATTAAAAGACTTTTCCAAAGGCCTGTTAACTGTGATCAACTTGAGGCTGCACAGTCACAAGGTGTTGATACTCTGCACTGGTGCTCTGGTTACCTCAGTGATCTAATTATCACATGTACTGTTATCACATACTCTCCATAACAAATGCCTCTCAGCCGCATGTACAGGCTCATATTTAGCCTCTGCCTCTCCATCCGTGTGTGGCTAATCCGTCACCTAACCCAGAGAGAGTAAAATACATCCAATTGATTTCTTCCTGGTTTACATATTTACACACACACTCATGCAATTAGGAGCACATTTATCGATGGTTTTGGCACTACTGGGAGCCCTGCAGAGCAGCCCACTCCAATAAATCTTCCATTCCTGAGGCTGCCAGCGGGCAAGACTGATAAACCCTCATGTAAAAATGGACTGCGAATACTTTGAGCTTCAGAGTAAGACAGCTCTCAGTCACTAAAATTGACCCATGGTGTCGAAACTGCTTGATGAAATCTGCTTGTTTACCATAAAATGCATAATGGGTCTCTAGTAAATCTTTGAATATGCAACAGCTCTTCTACAGGAGTCATTTCTCTAGTTTGGAGAAAACCATGCAAAAATAATTAAAAGCAGTAATTATCATTTAAGTTGCTTTGTTTCAAAAAACAAAGAAGAAAAAGCCAGAGACGCTGGCAGTGACATGATTGCCATCCCTGGAATGGGACTTTACTACATTTTATCATGTGAACATGAACATCCATATATATATATATATATATATATTTTTTTTTTTTTTTTCTTTAAACAGCACTACCACAAATAGTGAACTCTGATCTATGTGTCTGACTCCCAGGTTTCCACTCTGAGTGGCTCAACTTTATCATCTGGGTATCATTATATGTGTACCATGCTGCCCCCAACAGGCTCTCTGCAAAATACATCAACTGTCTGCTGAATCCCACAGCGTCCAACTCCAACCGAAACTACACAGCAAGTTCACACATCAAGCACTCATAAGCAGTACCCACAATAATAATAATAATAATAATAATAATAATAATAATAATAATAATAATAATAATAATAATACACATTCAGAGACAAATGTAGTCTGTTGCATTTGCTTGTGAAAATTTTCAAATGCAACGCTAATTGCCCTGGCAGTATGGATCAGCATCAAGCTGGACTTTTCATTGATCGGCATGAATATGGGCTAATGTGTCTTTTTCTATATTGATAATGTCTTTATGATAACAGCAGCAATGACCCCTTTAGGCGGTAGGTTGGTTAATTTATATTGTGGGGTGTGAAATCCCACTTGATCAAGAAGCTGTCTTTATATTAAATATGAAATTATTTGAACTTTTTCACCTCAACAAGCTTTATGTGATAAGATCATTCATTTAAATTGGAGTGCTGGTGTTTTGCAAAAACGAAAGAAAAAAAAAGGTCATGCATGAAAACACTTTTGCACACATACAAGCCAAAAAGTTTTGATTTTCCCCCTTTTCTAGTTAATGGTAGCTTTTTGAAAGTGAACAGTCCTGCAAAGATCAAGTTCACAGCATTCGCAGTGTGAATGAACATTTACACAAGATAAAAGTAGATATAAAGCAGAAGGATCATACTCAGAGAAGTTGAATTGTTTTAATTAAAAGCCAGAAAGCACCAAAAACTGGATGGAAAATAGCTTTACGCACATCAGTTTGGCTTTTTTTTTTATCGTCACCTACACCTTGCGAGTCGGTGACGAAATAAATGTGTGTAATGTCTTTTGTTTGGCATTGCAAATGAAGTTTCGGTGAAATCTTGACAGAAGGTCTCGTTTAGCTTTCTGCCTCAGCGCAGTGACTCTGCTGGTGCGTGAATCCCTTAAGGTTAATCACATTAGACAGACCAAGATAAAGTTAGACACACAGAACACTCTTGAAACTTGTGGTCTTGTAAACAGCGATGCTGAAAGCTGCCAATTCTCTCCGCAGCGCACCTGCTCGCTGCGCACAGCGGCACCAAAGGTGAGAACAAACTCCAGCCAAAAACCGAGATGTAGCCCTCAGCTGAGACAATCAGTGGATTGCCAGTAATATGTGATTCTACCTCATATTTAGAGCTGCTTTTAAAACAAAATGTCACCTTATCATAACACTTTAATTGCGCATAAGATATACAACTGAAAGATTTATTACATGCTTGGAAAGGCAAATAAAAACTATCAAACAAAATTTGTGCGCCAACTCGCTGGAGCGCATCTCCTCTTGATCCCGTGCCATTAGGATGGCAAGAAAAGAACTAAACATGTGATCGGTATGTGGAGACATATCCAGGTAATCATTCTTACCTTTAAAAACTTCCCCTCGAACGGACAACAGCAGGGTTATCGCGGCAAATAAGCAATTGATAACTTTATCCATGTCGGCAGCTCCGTCGTAGCGTTAACCCCCAGCCGCGGGGTTAACTGACAACTCTTCTTTCTTCTCTCAAACTGTACTTCTGACAGTGGAAAGTCTTAAGAGGCTTCACTCTGTCCTCCGTCTCTTGGCGTATTTTCTAGGAGTGAGGGGAGAGACTATCCCCGATACGGCTGCTCCTTGCCGGCTCGCTCCACTCTTGGAGGAGGAATGTGTGAGTGAGTCCTGATTCCTGAATTACGCCTGGATTGAGTGGTCCGGCAGCTCCAGGAGAGCAGCGGCTGTCTGCGCGCTGTCTGGCCGATAGAGGGCGCGTGTGAACTCCGCCTGTGAGGGAGAGTGTTCCCTCCTCCTGCTCTCTCACAACAGTGACTCCCCTGTTGATGTAGATTTGGAAATACTTTTAAGTCTAAAGTTAAAAGTACAATAGCAGCAGTTTGGCTCAATTTTCTTAATGCTTGGGATCACCAAGAAAAGAGATTATGGACACTGGTGTTAACCCACATTTCTATCCCTTCACCTTCTCTAAAGAAACTTATAATAATTGGTAAATCCTGAGATTAAACAGCAGCTTTTTTCTTTTTTTAATCTGCATGATCAAACATACAGGTTTTAAGCTTTTGTACAATTTTGTTAAATGTCAAATAAAAAATCAAGCATCAAAATTGTCTTCTGGTCCATCCAAACACATCCCACCCCAACACATCTCTAACAGTTTGGATATAAAAAAGAAAATCCAAGAGAGGCTGAGCCTTAGAGATGGCAAGAGCAAATAGTTTTATATCTCAATAATAGCATAATAAACATAATTAGTCAACTTATTTAAAGTTTAAATGGAACCAATCTAAGAATAAAACATGTGGGATCTTTTAGAACTCGTGCAACACTGCAGTGGAAACTGACACCATTCTCTTATCAGCTCGGCTCATTGGAAACAGAGCAGTCTACACTACGAAATACAATGACCCAGCTTCCTTTATTTAAATGGTAAAGTAAACTAAAGTGGGCTGTGGAAAATGTGGAAAGTCAGCAGCCTAATCCCATGAGAGGATGGTTCTGTGTGTGGAAATGTACAAAGATGCTAAACAAATCTAAGAAGTTGTGGTTACCATGTGGAGGAAAGACAAATGCCCAGAGAGAGAGAGAGAGAGAGAGAGAAAGAGAGAGAGAGAGAGAGACCTGTTATGGCAGGTTTTTGTAAGCTTAACTCATCCCACCTTTCAGGCGCAGCACATACAATTATGATCTACCCAAGATAACAAAACCAGAAGAAAACCAAGGCGGATGGGACATCACAATGCTGAAGTGGAAGTCACTGCATGGGAAAGTTAAATCTCTCTGGAGTTATTGAAGTATGGCTGTTATTGCTGAATGAATAATACAGTTTTTGGAATAACTTATGCTGCCATTTAGTTGACATCCTTATCAGTGAAGGTCTTGCTAATGGTAACAAGACAAGCCACATTCAGCATGACTCTGCAGGTGAAATAGTCCAGCTCCTAAAATGGTCTCCCTGCAGTCCAGACCCATCTTTCAATTAAAATATTTGACTCATTATTAAACAAAAACAGAGATATAACAAAAGCTGACCTGAACTATTGAGGAGCAGAGTTGTTGTTAGAAGAATAGGTGATGCACTGCAGAGATAAAAAAAAAGTGACCCCATAAGCAGAGCAGTGACTCTGGGAATTCATGAGTGGGCTGGTAGACAGAACTGGGTCTAAACTGGTCCCTGAGATTGAGCTCAGCGAACACAAACTAGTGGCACTTTCAACCACACAAGACTGGAAGAAGGGGAAATGTGACTAAATCTGCATGTGACTGACAGTCTGGCAGAGCTTTGGAGAAGCACTGCTGATGATAATCTAGACACTGATGTGGCAGATAATACAGTGCAGGTGTGCCAGCTGCAGAAGCCCAGAGGTCACCACACTTGTGGACACACGAACACAAAGACAGATGCACTCACAGAAAAAGAGAGCAAAGGGACAAAATGGGAAAAAGCATTTGAGCACTGATGTGAACTATGCAGCTTTTTTAAAATCATGTTTTCAAATTCATGATGGGAATATATGTGTTATACAAACAAGCCAGCATTTTCAGTTTCAACATCTGCTTTGTTGTCTTTGCTGGTTTTAGTTAAATGTTTTAAATAGTTTTAAAGTGACACAGCTGCTCTTACACAGCTTTGTAATCAGTGTGGGTATAGTCTATTTCAATCTTTCCAAGAAAATAAATAAATAAACATTTCACATACATAAGCTTGATAACACTGAAGATTAAACAGAAAAGGAAAACATTCATGTTCTGAAGACAAGTACCAGTACAGAGAGCTGGTCAGTCAGTTTGTGAGATGCTGCAGAAACAATGGCCTCATCTTGAACACAAGCAAAACAAAAGAGATGATTGTTGACTTCAGGAGGAACAAGAGTAAACAAAACACTGTTTACATCCTGGGAAAAAAGGTGGCGGTGGTGGAGGAATACAAGTTCCTTGGAGCCAGAGACTTAAAGAGACTTAAACTGATAAAGAAGGCTGGTTCTGTTGTGCTGGGGAAAACTCTGGAGCTGCTGGGGCTGGTTGTCCAGAGAAGAATACTGCACAAGATGAGATGAGATGAGATGAGATGAGATGAGATGAGATGAGATGAGATGAGATGAGATGAGAGACAAGACTTTATTGATCCCTTAAATGCCACAGCAGCAATAATGTAAAGGATAGTTCCAGATACAAAAATGGGTGTTACATGGAGCTGTTATACAGTCAGAGGCTCTGGGAAGGAATGACATGTGGGAACGCTCCTTCTTGCACTTGAGGTGTAGCAACCTTGTGCTGAAGGAGCTGCTCAAAGCCACTACAGCAGGATGCATTGGGTGGATGGTGTTGTCCATGATGGATGTTAGCTCCACCAACATCCGTCTGTCTGCCACCTATTTGATGGAGTCCAGTCCAAAACAGATCCAGCTTTCTTACCCAGCTTGTTAAGTCTCTTCCTGTCTGTGCTGCTCCCTCCCCAGCACATGATGGCATAGAAGACTGTATAGGGTCATTGCAGCGTCATAAAATGTCTGGAGCAGAGCTCCATGTACACAAAGGACCTCAGCCTTCTCAGCAGGGGGAGGTGACTCTGGTCCTTCCTGTATAAGGTGTTTGTGTTTTCTGTCCAGTCCATTTTCTTGTTGAGGTGCACACTCAGGTACTTAAATGGCTCCACTATCTCAAGGTCCAAGCCCCTGGATGTTCACCGGTGTGTGAGGGAAGACAGAAAGGTACTGGAGATCATTCCTGCCAGCCCCCACCTTCTCCAGAACAAGACATTATCATCTTCTTATCAATTATTATTGTTTTTATTATATAAATAAATAATAATAAATAAATGAAACCATACAAAAACATTGCAATTTTTCTCTGGGGTAAGAATAAAAGTATTTTCATTTCATTTTATTATGTTGGCCAACTGAACAATATGGGTGACCTCAGTTGCCATCACAACATAATTAAAAAATATTACCACAACATGTAAGATAATTTCTCGGATCACCACAAGTCAGCCCTCCTTTTTGCCAAATCTAACTTTATTTAATTATTCAAAAGTGATTTTAACGCTTAACTTGATGCATCAATCACTTAATTTAGTATAACTTATTACATTATAATGTTTGGCAGATGGATCTTTAATCCCAGCTCACCTTGTGTGTCCTTTCTGATCAGATTTATGCATTGATCCTGTTAGAGCCAAACTCAGGCTGACATTCAAGAGGACTTCATTTACTGACCTGGAAATTCATCACAGCAAACGTTTTAAGACCTTTGATGGAAATCTAGTGATGCTTTTACTTAAATATATACAAATATGGATAAAAATTTACTGTTGTTTGAAACAGTAAAAGTGAACAATGTTAGAATAATTTCACTGTAAGGGGAGGGAGATGCAACTAATGACAAAGTCAAACAATGTCATTCCTTTATTGTTTTTGTACCCACATGGCAATTCTTCTTGTACAAGCAGTTTTCATGGCTAATTAAAATGCAGCCAGACTGACATGGGTCCACATTTAGTTTCAAAATGACCTCCTGTTGTCAAGGATATATGGTTCTGGTAACTGTTTTTTTGACACAAGGACACAAACAATGGCTGAGGCATTTCAAAGAGGTATTGTCTTGGTTGCTGTGGTTCTGTTTCCAGGAATGCATGAAATCCAGTCTGAGCAGAGCTGTCTTGGGAGTTGGGGAGAGTAAACTTCTGTGATTGGACAGAATGGATGGATAATATTATTGTTTGTGCTTTAAAAAGTGTAGAGGAAGAGGGGGGGCACGGTTGTGAGAATGAGAATGAGAGGTGTGTTTCAGTGGTTCACCATGACAATCTATTCTAATCTGTTCAAATGTTTTCTTTCCTCATCTGTAGATGTCAGAAGTCTCAAAATTGTTAATTTATGAAATATATAAAAAGATGTTTCTTTTTTTTTTCCTCCTTTACAACTGAATTGTCAGTCTTTGGGTTAATTTGGGTAAACTGGTGTCCCTTTAAGAGGCAGAAACTGGACATTTAAGCAATTCAGTCTCAAAATTTCCATTTAAAATTCTTTTCTATTCATTTTTAAATATATTATGTGTTTATCTGATAAAGCCAATATGTAAAAATATCATACAGAATAGTAATCTCTGTATATATGACTTCTACCAATGATTAATTTTCAGACTCTGTTCATGATTAGGAAAATAAATTATCAAATGACCAAATGTGGTATTGAAGTTCTTACTTAAAATAATTTGATAAAAATACAGTAATTACTGTGAAATATTTAAACTGCTCTGATTACTAATTTTCTTTACAATATTTGAACCTTTCACCAATTATAGACCATTTTATCTGTTTTGTTCCGATTTTTACTTTTTATCCCGTCTTTTACAACCTTATGTCCATTTTTGTATTTAACCATCACAACCGCAGTTTAGATGTGATTCTGAACTGGTTTCGGGCGCAAGTGTGAATTGTTGAACATCCTTGTTTTACACTTGTACTTGACTGGCAACCTGTCAAGGGGGTCCCCTATCTCTTGCAAAGTGACCCCCCCTTCTTTGTGACTTTCTAGGACAAAACAGGTAAAGCTGTTGGGTGGTGCTGTATTGTAAAATTAGCTGAGGTGCAGAAGCAAAACTGATTATAACTGAATTACTCATGACAAGCACGCTCAAGTCACTAAAATCCTTACATGATGGCCTGTTGTTGATGTGCATTATGTGTTGTGATGTGTTGTTGATTGCTACGTTTGTGCTGAAAGAAGATTAATTTGCACCACTATCATTTAAAAGATATTAATGAAAGTTTGCAGGGGTCATCAAAGGTCATCAAGGTCCATCCATATGCAGTGTTGCCATTCGATCAACCACCGCTGCCACCTTTTCGGTATCAAATATATTCATCATATTTCTCGCAACAGGGGCAGTTTACATCAGATGAATATGAGAGTGATGAGCTAAATAACAAGCTATAATTGACATAAGTGGGAGTCTAATGCTTTGTCAATGAATGCCAATCACTTCACCCCATGTGAGGAGTCTCAGTGTGACTGAATATTTCACAGAACTTGAGCTGCACTCCAAAGAAAAACTTATTAGGACTCTCCTCATGTGGCTGCCTGACAACAGTGGTTTTGTCATTTAATTCCATTGTGATTATCCCGTGTCTTGATTGTCAAAAGCTCAATATGAGATTGATTAGCTGTCCTTCTTTTTAAGAAGTCACTGGCTGCCGTTGAGGCTAAACTATTTTCTAAGCTTCAGCTTAGGAATGCAAAAGAGCTTTGAATGAAGAACATGGGAGCCTATCTGCACTTCTCCCAGTTATGTCTTGTAAAGTGTCTCAGTATGATGAAAAGTTATTAGAACATGTAGCATTTAAAGACGATCAGCAAATCCTACAAAGCCTGCTGACGGCTGTTCCATCCCTGGTGTATACTGACCACTAATTTAGAGCTGCAGTGAGGTTGATTATCAAGCTGCAAAGGATTATTTGAATGTCTTATTTATAAGAGATTTTAAGATTTTAAATCCTAGACTTTTTGTGACAACAAATAATTTATTCATATATATATATATATATATATATATATATATATATATATATATATACTTTGTTTAGTAAAATCTGACACCAGTTAATATCTTTGTTTCAATGTGTCTAGTTATTCACCTTACATTTAACCTTGATTTTTATTAACTAAAGAGCTTTTAAATAATTCCCATAACAATTTTGTTTAATCCCACTTATTTGAAAAATCTTTGCATATGCCTTCCATTTCTAAAATATTTTAATTCTATGAAAGGTTTTAAATAAATCTTTGCATTTACATTTTCATATTCTGTTAAAAAGTTGGAGGGATGAAAACAGAAATCAACGCAGAAATATGTACATTCAAGTAAATTTAGACACAAATACAGGGATAAAAAGAAACTTAGCAAACAAATACACGAGTAAAAACAGAAAAATGTGAATGAATATTTACATGGTAATATAAAAATAAATACAGATGATGGCTGAACCAAGAAAAAACATTTAGTAAATCAAAAAAGTTTGGATACACTGTGCAAACTTTTGATTGGAAGTGTACATTTATTTAAAATACTCTCTTATATATATATATTTATTGGCATAGTGATGGATTTATTAGGTTTTTATATATATATGTCTGTGTTTATTTTGGGTTTGACAGTTTTAGTTCTTCTTAACATTAATCCACATAAAACCTGAAATCAGGTCATCAGACTCACACTGATACAATATCTCTATAGGTGCTTTATTTGACAGCATGTCCCATGATCACTATCTAGGACAAAGACTTATTCAGGAGGGGTTCATCTATCATGAATACATGGCTTGTGTGTGTGCATTTGTGTGTGTGTGTGTGTGTGTGTGAGAGAGAGAGAGAGAGCTTTGCAGTCTCTCAACCCTGGTCCTGAGGACCCACTGCCCTGCATGTTTTAGAGGTAATTCTACTTTAACACACCTGAATTAAACGAATGGCTCGTTAACAGGCTTGTAAAGAACATGATGAGGAATTTCATTAATCTGAATCCAGGTGTGTTGGAGTAGGAACACATCTAAGACATGCAGGGCAGTGGTTCCTGAGATTCATTGGCTTAGAGAGAGTAACTTGGCTATCTTAACATACCCTTTGAGTGATGCAGTATCAAGTACATACCAACAGAGGTCACTTGTTTAACTTTTCTTTCATACCTGTGACTGGTTAAAATATGATCTTAGAGCTGGATTCCTGTCTGCAAATCTCATTTGCAATTGCAACATCAAACTAAAGTTTGGTTGACTCTGCCATCGACCCAAACTCTGCGAGAAATTAAGCAAACACATGCAGCACAAATATAGTGGGACTAATTGGAGAATTACATGACACAAAATGCAAGTACAGGATGCACTGCTGATCTTTCAAAGATACATACTCTTCTACACAAATGAGGAGTGCTGTAAAGTGAGGAGAAGCTACTGCATTAGTGATGATAAATTGCTAATGTTTAGAAAGAGCTGTAAATAAGGAAAGTATATTATAAACCAAATTTAGAGAGAATTAAAGTTGTACTTAAATTAGACATTTTTCCACATTAAAAAGGGTAAACCAAATATAAATAACTTATACAACTTGGATGTAATTTTTACACTGAACGTAATTCTATACAATTAAGCTAAATTGTATTTTTCCAGTTTTGTGGCCCATAAAGTCATTTTAGTTATATAGTAACATTTAATTAGTTAAAAACAGTTTGTTGCTGTGTCAACTCTCAAGTTTTCTCTTTAAAAGAAATCATTCTAGACAGGAATTTACAACTCAAATTTATATAAATCTGTAGCTGTTGGAACAATTGGTGAATTACAGTGAGATCACAAAAACTGTCCTCTGTTAGTTCACAGTTTCATTACAATTCAAAATATATAGCTTTTTCCAGTGTGGTGCTTGAACGAGCTAATTGAACGATCGTTCATGAACGCGTTCATATTTTGGGTGAACGCGAACTGAGCGTACTGTATTTCTGCCTGATGAACGTTATTGTGAGCACGCTCATTCTGGCGTTTGTGAACGGTGTTCTTTCAGCCAAAAGCGTGCCAGATTTCCATGGAGCCTTCCAGGCAAAATCCCAGCTAAAACACATCGTAAACAGGCCTTAATATATAGGTGAAAAACACCAAATCTGGCAACACCAGCCACCACAGAGTCACACCATGCATGCGTCATCAAATTGCAAAACATGGAGGCAAAATCCATGAAGACAGCACCACCTCTGCCTCAATAATCACTACAGCATCTTCATATGATCACTTAAAATAATTTTTTGAAAAGGTCAGTGGTGATCCATGGGGGAGAAGTCATACCTTTTTGTGTGAACTTTGTCCACCGGGTGTCAAGAAGCAACTCCGGACAACAACTTCAACAGCAAACCTGAAACGGCACATTCAAATAAAGCAACCAGCGAGTCTTCCAAGGTGTGTGAACTAAATGTCACTAAAAACAATCTAAAGACTTGGCAATGGCGTGCTAAAGCAGATCATCTACCACCCAAAACTAAATAACAGCGTACAGTAGCAGCAGCTCCGCTGTCTTCATCTCCAGCCGCAGCTGGAAAACCTTTTGCAGTATGTTGTCGGAGACCTGCAGCCGTTGAGGAAAGAGAAACCCTCAGCTTTCATAAACTTGACAAATGCAAGACATTTGGTTTTGCATGTCTTTTGTTGTTTTGTTTTTTACTTCTTCATTTGGGCTGAATGTTGCACTTTTATGACCCAAGATCTAGAACTTTTTTTAGACAAACAAGTCAGAAAAAAAACATAAAAAAAAGTGAAAAGTGACTTAATGAAAAGATAAATAATGTTTGAATGTTTTTGCACTTTGAGGTACATCCTTTGTTTCCTACCTCAGCCTGGTTCCTATCACAGATAGTTTAATAATTCCTCATTAAAAAAAAGACCCATTCAAGCATCAAGTTTTTCCTCATGTTTGTATACTGTAGGAGTGAAAGCTGCAGCTGGCAACGAGCGTGGACTGAATGGGTGGCAACAATAGGAAAATGCCAGTATTCTGAGGGTAATAGCTCACAGCAACATATTGGGAAAAAAAGAACTATGAACTAGGTAGTTTTTAAAACTTTGAACTTAGTTTAAAATTATGAAGTATGACTTGAATCAGTTCATTTTAAAATGTGTGAACTAAACTTTGAATTAGTTCATGTTGAAACTGAACTTTCCCAACACTGGCTTTTTCCTTTATTTGTAATATCATAAAGGCTGGGTAGCTACAGATTCCATGTGAGCAGTTTGCCATTATAATATCACAAATATATATATAATATATAATATCTCAAAGTGATAGTGAGGTAGTGAGGTCAGCTCACTTATAGCAGTTTGTTGTTTTTGTATGTTGTCAAGGATTATTAATTCCATATTTTAAAAAAAACAACAACAAAGCAATAAAAAGCTAAGAACCAGAATAATACTCTTCTTTACATTTTATGCCAGCATCTTTTTATAAGAGCAATCTGAGTTTTCACATTTTAAAATGCTGACTATATTATAGTGCTTTGTGTGGATGTTCTCTTACGCCACCACTTTTGTTTAATGCTACTTAAAAAGTTCTCTTTGATGATGATATTTCAATTGAAAATAGAGATTAACAGTAGTAACAACAAATTCTGCAAACACGCACACACACACTACACACAAAGAAAAGAAAAGAACAAAGTAAAAAAATAAATAATAATAATAATAGAAGAAAAAAAAAGTAAAAAAAACACCACAGTATACCTGTAATTTGTGCCAGAGTCGTTTAATTTTACTAACTGTAACACCTGGGTATGTACATGCATGTTTTTGCATTGAAAATGTTCTGAAATGTTAAAGAAGTAAAAATGGAATTTTTCAAGATTTATTTCGCCCTTTTTTGCCCTTTTCTTTGGGTAATCCAGGTATAATTCCAAACATCTGCATTAAAAAGCTGAATACATGCCAAACTCTGACCATCCTCTTTGGCTTGTGTTGTAATTCCAAACAAACCAATATAAAGCACAAATCAAAATCTGCTGATTTATTTACACTACAAACAATTATTGAATTATTTCAGATCAATTGAATGTGTACCTCATCAGTCAACATTAGCCCTGCTTTAGTGTATATTTCTGTAATATCATGCAATACATCCTTTTTCCCAATCACTGTTTTAAAGTTTTTGTTGCATCAACCGACACACGAAGAGCTGCTGCTTCCCAGCAGCCTCGCTCTGTCTAATGGAGTGGAACAACATCTAATCTGAGACTAAGTCCCTGTTGTGTTTTGTGTTGTGTTTTTGCAGATCTTAAGCTCCCTCCCAACCTCCAGAGTTCTTTCCATTGACTTTACACACCTGATCCCTCTGACCTGAATACAATGATGAGTGGGGCTAACTGTAGTTGAATTTACCCCTATACCTCCCCCTTAACACCAAGATTAACTGAGCAATAATCAGCGCCCAAATGAAGACTTGTGAAGTTTGTGCCTGAGCAAAGTAACTTTTCTTGAGTCCTTCACTGCAGCTTAACAAATCTAGTTAAAAAACAAAGCGTGAACCAGCAGCTATCAGATGTAATTTTCTATTAGACCTGCTCTATGACATTTTCACTAACAAATGGTCCTTTGTCACAAGTCAGTTTGAGGTAACAGCAGTGTCAGAGTATGACTATCACATGCGAAGGCCAGATTTGTGGCAACATACCCTTACAGCGCACACACACACACACACACACACACACACACACAAACACACACACACACACAGGAGCATAGTAGTGGTTCCTCATGTGGGCTTGAGGTAATTATAAAGGGCACTGAGTCCTCCTTGCAATACCTCTTGGATAGGCTTGAGGAGGGGGTTATGAATAATATGAAGTCCTTTATCCAGTGGGTGGCACGCCAACCGCCTGAGCCTGCTAAGCAGGTACATTTCCACTGGCACACTTTGCAAGTCATTGAAGTCAACATTGAGGAGTTCTAATGATTCTAAGAAGCACAGAGTCTTAGGCAGCGTATGTATAGAGTTTCCCTCCACAATAAGTATCTTCAGGTTAACTAGGTCCTGGATCTGATCTGCAATGGTCTCCAGACGGTTGCAGGCCAGGTGAAGGAAGACCAGGCCCTTCATGCTGTAGACACAGGTGGGGATGTGAACAATGCAGTTGTGGCTGAGGTTGAGTTTGGTCAGACTGCGCATAGTCGCCAAGCTGCCAGGGAGACCTGTGATTTGGTTGTTGGCCAGGCTTAGCACCTCCAGGCACGAGCAGGAGCCCAGCTCCTCAGGGACCTCGCTCAGACGGTTACGGCAAGCGAAGAGCACCCGCAGCTTCTTCAGGAGGCCGATCTCAGGTGGGAGGCAGGACAAGTTGTTCCCCCACAAGTTGAGAACTACCAGATTGTTCAGAGCTCCCAGAGCAGGAGGAACGGTGCAGAGACAGTTCATGGACAAGTTAAGCTTCTGAAGCTCGCGAAGTTCCCACAGTTCAGTGGGTGTTTCATCGAGACCCTGCATGGCTAGACTCAGGGTGCTGTAACCAAAATGCACTGTAGCATGTTTGCGGATCCTCTCAGCAGCTGAAGACAGGCCGGGCTGGTCGTCTCTGATCATGCTCTTCTTCCTTTGACCTGTACTCACCTCATTTAGCTCCTTGTTGGATAAACTGCGAGAGTGCTTGCCACCCATTGCCCTCCCAGCAATAATAATTCACTTATAACAGCATGAAATTAACTCAGTCACCACCTCATGGAGCACTGAGAGGACTGTTTCATCTTGAACATCATCATCTTCTTAGAACTCACACTGAATCCTGGCTGAGTTTTTCTGTGTCGCGTTCCGCTGTAACAGGGCACAATGTACACTCCGGGTCTGCAACCAGCTGCCTGTCTTACTGGATTTCATTCCCCAGCTGGTCCTGTCACTTTCCAAGTCCACAGATAGCACTCTGCTCCCCACCCACTAAAGGCAGGCCGGAATAGGGATAGGATGCTCTGTGTGCTCAATCAGCTGAGGTCACTACCATGATCTTACAGTCTCACATCGCAAAAATAAACACACGTTGTCCTTAGCCATGTTTATTCTGTCAATACAATCTTAGCTGCAGCTGCAACCTTTTTTAAGGTGATTTTTAAAATCAAAATGATTTGGATGTCTGGCATACCATTGCTGTGTGTTCACAATCTCCACCTACATTTTTTCATGCCAGTCTCGGATCAGTCCCTCATTTTGCACAAGCTTCTATGTCCTGATTTAAATATGGCATGATCCTGAGAGCTGTGAAAACAGTGAAATATCATTCACAATGGTAGCAGCTCTCAGAGGTACTATGTGCTAATATATGATGCTTTAATCTCAAGTGCAAAAGAACATGAAGCATTCCAGTCTGTTCCAAGAAAGCTCAAAATCTCACTTATGTTGTGCCTAAAAGGAAGTAACTCTCTTTACATGAAAAAGTACATTGAAGTACATTTACATTTTTGAATTTGTCTTTCCCCCCAGCATCTTACACACTGAGGTAAAAAGTTCATTATGCATTTTCCCTGAAGAAAGTTTTGGAGCATTTCTGAGCATAGCTTAAAGCTATTTATTAAAGTCCCTTTTAAAAAGTCAAACTTTTAAAATTTGAAAAATGATAATATATCCATATTTACCCTGGTGCTTTTAATGTGAATAGGGTCTATGTTCACCTAATAGACATTTAAAGCTGCGTAGTTATCCCAAAATGCATTTGGTTAATGACTGGTCTATCACAAGACAGCATTAAGAAAATGTAAATGAAGATTTTATATATATAAACCTGTAGAGGTCATGGTTTATGTATGAAAAATGAAGAAAAGTCTTCAAGGAATTACCAAGAGCCTGTTTTGAAGTTATGAACAAAACAGACTCTCAGACTTTAGCAGAGTTATGACTAACTTTGAAGTCTAAAGTTTGCAAATGAACATTTGAATGTCTTTTTAAATAGATACTGTGGGCTTAATTTGAATAGAATTTTTTCCGCTCCAAGGAGCAAAAACGTTTGAGTGAATAAAGGTAGACAAATAAACAAAGAAAAAGATGCATCTTTAACTGTTAAGTGGAGGAACCGATAGGTTATGTAATCTGTAATATTGAGAATGTTTCACTGGTAGAGGGGAAAAATGTTTTCAATGAAATAGCAGCAAACTTGACACTTTCTGTAAATCCCCTGGAAATCTGGGCAAAGCTCTCTTTAGAGCTGAACACCTGCTGCCCAAGAATTACAGGGAACTAAAAGATTTTATCCAGAAAAACAGACAAAAATGTAAAACTCTTCATTACTACAGGAGCTTACAAGCTTTGATACTTGCCCAATGTGAATTATGATATAATGAACATGCAGGGTGCCCATGCCTTTGCCCTTGACTCATCTCTGTTTTTGTTACTTTTACTCGCTTAGTTATTTAGAGCTGCATTTCCTTTTGTTGTGCCACTGTTATTCACATTTTATGCTTAGATGCACATATAGCCTACAGATATATATCTATATAATACAAGCTGCTATCAAGTGAATTTCTCAACAATATATAAATATTAATTATATCCAGGTGCCTCATTCATTATAATCCAGTATGTGTACAGTGTGTGTTTAAACTTAACAGTAAGATTTTTTTTCACCATATCTCTCCTTTCTTATGACATTAGACTTAAACTTTTTTTAAAACTCCATGTTTACCAGTGTGTAGTACCCATGTTTACAACAATCTGTAAACATCTGGGAACTAAAAATAATATTGATAATAATAATAATAATAATAATAGCGAGAAACACAAAGCAAGATCAGTTAAAAGATCAGGTTTTAAAGTTTAATCTCCACTGGCAGTTTGTTCCACTTGTTTGCAGCATAACAGCTAAATGCTGCTTCTCCATGTTTAGTCTGGACTCTGGTTTGGACTAGTTGACCAGAGTCTTTGGATCTAAGAACTCTGCTAGGTTTATATTCTCTGAACATATTACAGATGTATTTTGGGCCTAAACCATTCTGGGATTTGTAAACAATCAGAAGGGTTTTAAAATCTATTCTGTGACTGACTGGAAGCCAGTGTAAAAATTTCAAAGCCAGTGTGATGTGTTCAAATCAGATCCTGGTTAAAACTCTAGCAGCAGCATTTTAGAATGAGTTGCAGATGCTTAATGCTCTTTTTAGGAAGTCCTGTTAAAAGACCATTACAGTAATCCAGCCTACTGGAGATGAATACACGGATGAGTTTATCCTGGTCTTTCTGGGAGACTAAAGTTTTAATTCTGTTGATGATTCTGAGCTGGTAAAAAGCTTCTTAGTGACAGCTTTGACGTGGCTGCTGAAAGTCAGATCTGAGTCTATCAACACTCCAAGGTTACGAGCATGGTGGGTGATTTTAAGAGCCAAAGTCTCCAGGTGTTTACCAGTGCTGACCCTCTTTCCGTTGCAACCAAACAGAATAATCTCAGTTTTGTCTTCGTTTAATTCTAGAAAATTCTCCTTCGTCCAAGTGTTTGTTCGCTCCAGACACTGACACAGTAAGTCTGTTGAGCTGCAGTCGTCTGGTGACAGAGACACATAAAGTTGTGTATCATCTGCATAACTGTGATAATTAATGGTAAAGTTCTGTAATACTTGACCCAAAGGGAGTCCATTTACTATATTCAGGTGCCTCATTCATTATAATATAATATGTGTACCAGTCCAGCACCTGGACTCTTTTACTATGAAGCCATGATGGTTTAAGAGCTTCAGCAAACAGTTTAGCATTACCTTGCCAAAGGTTTCAAAGTTATCCCACCTGGATGAGAACTTATGATGCTCTAAAACCTGTATATATCTTTTAGCATTAATGGTGCATTTTCAGATGTGCAAGTTCTATAGGCACTGATGCCTCCCTCTAGCATCAGAGGTGCAGGTTTTTAAATTGAAAGCAGATAACCAGGACAGCATCTCCAATGCCCATAATTTCTAAAAACAGTTTCGAATTTTGATTAATCTAACAACAGAACAGTTGCCACTTTGCTTTGCCTAAGTCCTTTTTGAATGAGCTTTGGCACAAAGAAGATGGGTGCATTTCTAAATGATCTTCATATATGGCTTCTGCTTTGCCTGTTAAAGCTTTAACCTCTATTTGCACATGGTGGGATGAACAGTTTTCACATGCAACCATTCTGCAAGTGTTCCTAAGCTCATGCGATTACCAGAAATAATACCTGATTTTTAACTGTGTTCCCTGTGCACTGAAATGTCTTTAGATTCTCAGAATCTTTTGAAGTTATTATGTACTGTAGGTGATAAAATATTCAGTCTTCTCAGTGTTACATTGAAGAAAACTATTTTGAATTTGCAACAGTTTTATATGCAGATTTTTGTAGATTGCTGAACCTCTGTCCATCTTTACATCAAAGAGACTCTGCCCCTCCAAGGTGCTCGTTTTGTCCAATTATGTTACTGACCTGTTGGCAAACAACCTAATTAGTTGGGGAGTGTTCTACTAGATGTTTTTTAAAGCTTACTTGTCAAGCTTTTGTTGCTCCAGTCAACATCTTTGAGATGTACTGCTATCAAATTCAAGTCTGTTTTGTCACTGAAACAGTGAGACATATCATTTTCATTATTGTGATGTCCTTTTTGAAATCTGTGAATCGTGGTGCTCTGTTTATTTACATTTTATATAGTGCTCCAACTATTTTGAAACTGGGGTTTTATAAATGCATCTGAGGTATATTATATTGCAGTTGGTCATTATTAATATACCAATGTACAGCGATAGACATTATGCGAGAGGAATTCATTTAACTGGCCTTTCATTAACTGAAATGAAATGTAATCATTTCTTTTACAGGGGTTAAATATGAGCCTGGTCTTGATCCACTTTCCCTGACAGGCTCTTGAAGTCTGACTAGGACTTGAAGCAGCCTTAGTCATCATTCTTCTCCCAATCCAGTAATCAACATACAAGGATGACAGTTAGCAGTGATATCCACCTCTGGGGACTCTGTGGCTCTGCTGTGAGCAAGGCTACATCAGCACTTATGAATGACAGGCTGAACCATGTGTTTGCAGAATTGGTCATCAGAGCTGCTGAGACACATTGACCATTCAGGCAGCTGCTTGTGCAGCATGTCTCATCTGGAATCGTTTTAAGTAAATGTCAATAGCTTCAGATCAAAATAACTTTTGCAGAAACTGGCTGACTGGTAGATTTCTTGTGTGTGCGCATACAACAGTGAGTCCTCATTTCTTAGGAAGTCTGCACTGCGGAACTTGCATGTATGTGTGCCTCAACTAATTTCACAAACAGCAGGAGAACAATATCCTGCTGTCCTTTATTTACATGGAAAATGACACCTCAGCTGTAAACATCAGAATAAACCTTCATCCAACATGCAAACACATTTCACAGAGTAGCACATGGCTCTGAGCACATGCTGTCAAATATGCCAAAAAAGCCTCATATACATATCTCCATTATGGGTTAACTATAGTAATGCAAAACCTGGAAAGAGCATGGATGGACAGATGGAGGGAGGGGTGGGATGCAGAAATCTGGGCATATGAATAGATTTCTGTGACTGATAGATGTCATTATGACATACCCCTACATAGCACAGCTCTGCAGGACTTAGTCATAATCTACTGAGTGAATCCCCACTAAGTTTTTTTTTTTTAATTGGGGGGGGGGTGCATTTTTTTTTCCTAAAGAATCACCGCTTTCTGCCAGAGTAACAAATGTGGGGAAACAGCTTGAGATTTAAATTACAAGAAAATGGGATTTACCATTCCACTTGCATTCACACAACACCTTAATATGGAGTCCCATTAGCACTAAATGAGGATGAGTTATTCACTCTGAGAACAGTTACACCCCTCTGTCCTCAGGGTGACAAAAATGATCTCATTTGAGAAGGCTCATCTGGTTATGTAGCACAATAATGACTCTGGATGAGCTACCTTTAGAGACTCCACTTCAAGATACCATTATTGCTTGTTCATTACTGTAGAGGCTTATAGCGATGACAGATGATATATAGCCTCAGTGCTAGAGAATGTGCTGTAGGTGTCTGTCCTGTTAAAAAGTAAGGAGCACCTGCCAAGACCAGAGGCTCTTTAGAGTCAATATGGGAGACACACTACTCCCTGCAGCCAGAACATGCACTGAAAAGTATGTTCTCTCTTTAGACAGAATATGAGACAAAATCAGGTCTGAGAGACAAGAAATATGCATTTTGCCAGCCTTTTCAGACAAAATTAGCACTGTGAAATGGGAGAAAGCGTGTGAATAGGGGCTGGATGGTAAGCCACCTGAGCTGATAATCGTCTATTATTCAGCAGGTGCAGATGTGAATATTCACACCAGAGGACATTTTTCCATTTGTGCACATGCATCCCCATAGCTAATGGAGTCTGCAGAAGAGGCAGCACATTTTGTCAAAAACTGAGGATATGTCACACATTTGAGTTGCCATCTGGAAATTGGCTGCAAAACCGCTCTGCCCAAACCTCCAGGTGACACAAAGGATCTACTCAGCAATGCAAATTAGCAGGGAGAAAATTGGAGGGAATGTCCAACGAGTGTGCTCGGAGGCTGAATACAAAGCCAAGAACATTTCATTTCAATGTTTCAAATGCTCATTTCTTCACAAGATTCGACACACTGAAGCTGCCCCTGGCTGCTCGTGCAAATTGTCAGCATGGAAGTCAAGCTGGTTTTAACATATTCAAAACATCCTTTGAAGACATATTGGTGTTTTAAAAGTACAAAACACACATTTGTAACTGCTCTGCACCTTCTCAGAACACATTTCACCTTCTTATCAACTCAGAGAAACACTTCCACTGAGGATCTCATAATCTTCTAATCTCCCTCCCCAGGCCACATGCCAGGTACATGTAGTTAGATCTATATTGAAGCAGCTAGATTCATCTTGAGATAAACTGGGACAACATGATGAATAGATAATAAAGGCACCTGGGGGACGGAACTATCCGGGTTAACTCCTCCGTGTGAAGATACCATTTGTAATGATGGCTGGAATAGAAGTGAGCAAAGCTAACTGGGCTCCAAAGTGACCAAATCAGTTGTGACTTTGCTGATGCAGCAGATGGGAAGTAGAAACCAATTGTGGCTGTGACAACAACAAGCGGAGTGATGAAGTACCACAGACCAGCCTATCTGGGTCTCACCTGCTTACTGCTATAGGCTACTGAGCCTTAAACAAAATGGTTGAACAATCAGCTCAACTCTACGATGATCACTGAGATAAACTATCATTGATTTAGGACAGCAGTTTGAGTCACAGACCGATTTGGAGATGATAAAATCTTTCCTTATAGAAGCATTTCAAAAAGAGGTCAATCAGACAAGTAAATAGGATGTCCTTTTTCTTAAAAAAATAAAAATAATAACAGTAATTATAAAGAAATCTTAAATCTATTGAAGATTTAAAAATGCACCATTGTTTGTTTATAACCTATATGAAAATACTTTGGCAGGAATTTCAGAAGATTAAACTTAATATCCTTATAAAATGCATCACACAAACTGATAAAATGACACAGCACACACTGTTGAAACAGACACTTATAAAAGGAGGGTGGTGGTGGTGGTGGAGGTAGTCCCCTTGCTATAGAGATTGCTAGTTTAAGCATAAGGCTATGATGCGATTTATCGCATTGTTACACGCAAAATGCCTCTTTCCTTCAAAAGAAGGGCTACTGCTATATAAAGAAAATGCAGTAAATTGTGGTTTACAAACACTTCATCAGGGGTCTCCAACCTGCGACTCTGGAGATGCAAGTGTGTCTCTGGACCTTCCACAATGCTTCTAAATACGTGGCTAAAATCATTTTTTGAGTCTATCTTTCTTGTCATTAGGTTGGAAACCATGGACTTTTTTTTACTTTACATAATTTTCCACAAATATCTACATCCTTTAAAAAAAAGTCTGTCTATCCTCATTTTATAAAGGTTTTTTTTTTTAAACCTAAAAATTTTCTTCAAAAATAACAAATATCCTATAGTGGCTCTTTATTAAAATATATATATTAAGTTGCCTTTTTGAAAAGTTTCGTAACATTTGCAGCTCTAAACGTATTTTATTTAGCTGGCTGAGGGAAAAATGGCTCTTTGGATTGAAAAGGCTGCAGACCCCTGCACTAAACACAAACAGATTTAGCAGCAGTTTTTTCTTTAAATAGCAACAGTTAAAATAAAATATTTCTTCATATATATTTATAAAATCAAATATTTATGACAAAGAAGGACGAAATGTTCAGGATTTACTAACTAAAAGGTAAAAAGTCAGCAGGATGAATTTAAAGCTGTGAAGCTGCTTCCTTCTAAACACAGAAGGAACAATATGTGATGAATATCAGCATCAGGTGAACAGACAGAAAGCAGGATTAGAATCTCACAGCTTCTAGATGGTGAGGAGAGAGAAATATTCACAATATGCACAATAACTTCCATCCATGCACCTTCAGTGTTTCATTATCCAGATTTCTGGCCTATAATTTCTCTAAACTTTCATTTTCAGCCTCCGCTACCAGGAGTTAAGGGGTTAACATCTCGTTCCGGGTGTAACGTCAGGTCTGTAGATGTAACTATAAACATGTGTGATATCCACAGAAAGTCCAGAATCTCAGCTAACAGCTCAGCAAAACCATTTCTATCACCACCCAACACAGTTAAGACAGCAAACAATTTAAAGACCAGGAACACAAAGTCCAAAAAATATGTAAACATAGATGATGTTTACCCATGAACACGAACAAACGACTCCTCTGTTGAAAGCTCACATCTCATAGATTCCACAGCTGGAGGTTTCATCGCTATGACCAAGATTCACCGAACCAGAGGGAGAAGACCTGATTTAGGCTTTACGTTTGTAAAAGTCAGAAAGCATGTCTTACCTTTGTTGTCTTGCATAAATTAAAGCCGCATTTATTTAAAATAAATAAATAAATTTAAAAAAAGTTTCTCATTGTCTTTTGGAAGCAGTTTCCCGTCCAAAACTCACGGGTTTTGACAAAGAGAAACGTCCCTTCATTTTAATAAACCCGCTCTCTCCTGACTACATCAGACGAACCGCTGCAGCAGGGAAGGGAGACAGGGACGCCATGTTTCTGTGGTCAAAAAAAAAAAAAAACATCGCGAGATTTAAAAAATTAGCTGCGTTAATTAATCGTTGCTTTAAAGCGAGATTAACGCTTTAGCGTGCCCACCCCTAATATATATATATATATATATATAAGGTATATATATATATAAGGTATATATAAGGTAATTTCTTTTGCAGTTATACTGTAAAGTAAGGTATTAGTCCGGTGGTGATGAAGATTATAGAGATGTGACGTTCATGAAAAAATCGATTCTTTTGAATGACTCTTTTAAATGAACGATGGGAACCGATTCACAGCTGTGAGCCGTTCGTTTGTGAGCCATTCTTTTTATATACAAATTTTGACACTGCCTTCATCAAATCAAATCAAACTTTATTTATAAAGCACTTTTCATGCCATAGGCAACTCAAATTTCTTTACATGATTAGGAAATTAAGAATAAAAACACTCAATGAAATCTTTCACACAGTCACACACACACACGTATACACACACACGCCAAGCCCAATCCCCTCCACCCCCCCTTCCAGCTAAAAATGACTGAATGAATAAATAAATGAATAAATAAGTAAATAAGAAGTAGTACAGTTGAGTAAAATGAAAATAAAATAAATAACATTTGTGACATCATAGAAGTCTGATGTCCAACACGCTACATTCATGTGAAGCAGCGTTTTGAAAACGATTTAACAGCAGGTTTAGCAACTGGTTGGGTACTGTTAGCCAGCAAAGCAGTTGTAGCTCAGGCTGGCGGTAGGGTTGCCAACCGTCCTGTGAAATACGGATGTGTTCCTTATTTGACAATTAAACATCTCCTCCCGACATTTTATTGGTTCAATAGGGACGGTCCGTCCTCCAATGTGAAAACGCTTCCATCCTTAGCTGGACAGCGTCAGTGGAGATGTTTACAGGACACACACAGGAAACACAAACAGATCTGCTTTAGTTACTGGTGCTACCGCCGCGTGATTGTACAGTATCTCTTTCACTGAGTTAAGTTAATTGTGCAGTAACTAAGTTGTGTGCATATGGTATTTTGTTATATAGTTTCCTCCTGTATGTTAAATAGGGATGCATGTTATTACAGCTTTATGGAGCTTAACTAACAGCACTTTATATGCAATAATGTTGCACAATAGTGTCCTGGAGTGTTTTGAATAAGTTAACATACAATATATTATGACGTAGGGTGTCACATCTACCCAAAAACTTTGTTCATGGCATGAAGGGGTAGCGCCCCCAAAACTTATTCTGCTTAGGGCCCACTGAAGTCTAGAGCCGGCTCTGGCTGCAGGTAAGATACTGATGTGAACTACACACAGCCCAATGCTAAAATAAGAAAATAATAAAACAGAATATCCACTTAACTATTTATGATCATGAAGTTATAGTGCAAGAGTCTGTGGATAGTGCAGAAATTTAATTGTCTTAACTGGCCACACCCGTGAAAGGTGTAGTTCAAAGGAGGTGGGTGCTTTGACCTTTGGTGAGTCTAACATTGATCATTTTTAGGTTAAAGGGTTTGTTTGTTTGTTTGTTTTGTTTTGTTTTTTGTTTTTTTGTTTTGTTTTGTTTTGTTTTGTTTTGTTTTGTTTTGTTTTGTTTTGGTTTGTTTTGTTTTGTTTTTTGACAAACCTTTAGTTGGAAATTTGGTTTGTCAAGTGTAACATGCTAAGCAGGTATCACTGTGTGTTGTGCCCATCACTCAAAATTTAGAAAGTAGCCATTGTTTCTATAACATTTTAAATATCTAAAAATGGTTCCTAAACATTTTGAAGGTGCATTTCCTTAACAAGCTGAAACAAAAAATGAAAAAACTGTTTATACGTGTTCTTTGTCACAAGCATTTCACCTTTGTCTTTCCAATCTGCCTTTCAATTTTGCATCAGGTCATCAGCCTAGCAGATGATGATCATTCATCAGAAGGCATTTATACGCCTGTTTTGCAAAATAGGAAAATCTAATTAAATTTACCTTTTTTTTAATTAATCTGAAATTAATCCATTTTTCCACAACATTTTTACTAAATAAATTTATTAGAATTTTGCACTTGAATACCAGGAATATGAAAATGGATTTATTGATAAAATATATGAGGCTGCAAAACCCAAGTAATGTGAAGCAGAGTTAGAAAAGACAGTGAGCTAATGTACTCGGCTCAAAGCTGAGCCAAGAGTTGAGTAGAGGACTAGTAAAGCTTGTATAGACTGGTCTACTGCACATCAATTATTCTACATTTGGATATCTTAGAAGAAGAAAATCAGATCATGTCAATCATATAATCACCTACCTACTTCCACATGTTAGTGGCTGTTCAGACCCAGTGCAAATGTGGGGGATCAGGTCATTGTGGACTACACAAAACAAATGTTAAGACAGACTGAGGCTGCACACAGAATGTTCTGACTAACAACATTGATGTGTTTTCATGGATTAACCCTTTAACAGCCAGCTCTGCCGTTTGGTAAAGCACATTTTTCAGTGACTTTAATGAATTTTATAACAATTAAACCTGCCTGAGTCATCTCTAACTCTTGGTTTGGGTATGTAATGCCAAAAAGTGTATTGATATCCCATTACTATTTCAAATCTTTACCATTTCACTTTTTCTTAGTGTAAATTTAACGGGTTAAAAATAAAAGCTGCTTCAGTAGTCATGTACGTTATCTAACGAGATAGAAAAGCTAAAAGGTGCAATTGTACAACTTTTTTTTTTTTTTTTTTTTTTGAGAATATTAAATTAAGGTATTTCCATTTACTGTTGTCTGCGTTGCCTTGGTATTGACCCTGAACCATTGCATTTTTTTTTGTTTGTTTTTGTTTTTGTTTTCTTAGATAGTTTAGAAGAATAACCAAACTAAATGAATGAGAAAATTATTGAATGAACAAATATATCCATGACACCAGAAGTCAAGGTTTAATATGAGGCAAAAAAAAAAGCTTGATAGTGTTTTTGTGACATATGTGAAGGCCTAATCTTCAATATGTTGAATAGTTTAAAGTGCTGTGCATTTGTACATGACAGCTGACTATCACAGATTAAACTGTCATAAGTACGAGGCATGGAAAATTGCCCTCTCAAAAAGTAGTAGTGAATGACCAAATCATAGCTTATGAATGCAAAATAAAATGTTTGCAGCATAATGTGTGTAGTTATACACCTTTGTCAAGCAAAGTGTGTATATACATGGTTTAAAACAGTAGTATCCAGTGTAAGAAATAACTGCTGCCTTTTTAGAGTGGAGTTTAGTTATGAATTCATCTCACTTTTTATTAATTTACCCAGCTGCAGCATCAACAATTGTGCCATACATTTTATTAAAAGAACTAATAAGCAGCGCAGTAGAAAGACAGCACAGTAGATGAGTAGAAGCACCTTTGTCAGTTTGAATCGATTGCCTCATTGATGCAAATTGCTATGCCTGTTTGATTAAGGGTTAGGAAGAGTTTAAAGTGTTATCAAGTTGTGCTTTTGACCACAAGTGACAGAGCTCTTAGAAGTTTTATGGCTGATGATTTCTCTGTTCATGCCACCAGGACTTGAAACAATAGAATCTGACAGTCTCTGTTTGAAAAATTAAGATGCCTGACAGGCTACTGATGCCAGCAAGCCATAAATGTTTCATGTGGTGCTGATATGGTAATCACAGGATGCCTACAATGACACCTTGTGAGAGTTGGATAACGATGGCTGTCTTTCAGGCCTGTGTGACTCTGGACACCGTCCAACAGCTGAGGCACAGCCTGAAGAGTGAATCTGTCTGTTAAAAATGCTGCATGGCATCTAATGTGGAGACATGTCTCCATTAAATAAATGAAATACAGTTGCACATATACTCCCGGCGTCATGCAGCTATAGGCATGCTGTCGTGCTGCCACATAAAAACATCCTTCTGACTTAAATATACATTCTGTTTCATGAGGTTTGCAAGAGGGTCCAGGTGCCCAGTGGTGGCACCGGCCCAGCTGGAGGATGTGGCTGACTGGTGCTCAGGCTGGCATACTAACAGAGCCAGGGGTGCTTTCACATTGAGTTGAAAGAGGCTGGCGCTGGTTCCACACACCCAGAGTTCAGAGACACGAACTCCAGCTGCATGTCCACTCACTCGCATAGCTGAAGAAATCGTAAGCTGAAAATCCAAAGTTAACTTTTTTTTTTTTCTTTTTTTTCCATCCACACTCTCAGCAGGGTGTTTTTCGTGACTGGACTGCCGATTTCCTGACATTACACACTGCACCACCACCTTGAGCACATCTCCTTGTCACTGCACACGAGATTCTGCGAGGTTAAATGGCAGCATGAGAAAAGAAATTTTCATACCAGAAGGGATGAAGCAGCAAAAGGCCAACATGTCTAAAAGGGCTTAATGCGTTATTTGTCCAAGGCTTGCGTAAGCCTTTTATTAAAGTGAAACAATCTTGTCAGACACCTGTTGTTCTTGTGGGGGGTATTTATTGTTGGCCTATGTCAGCAGACTGTAATCCCTGGCTGGAACAAGGCTGTATTGCCAGTGTGACCTATTCTTGGTCATCATAATTTCCTGAGAGAGACTGTGAGTGTGTGTTTGAGCCAGCGCGGCAGCGAAAGTGACACTGCTCATGTGTATCAGAGTGTATTTGCGTGTGAGCGCACAATGATTGTGGGCACTTTTTTTTTTTCTTTTTTTTTTCCTGGCACCCAGTGTCATGCAGAACAAATCTCCTATTGCTGACACCAGTGATTTCTTGTCTCTACTGCTGAGAAGTGTGTGTGGAGGCAAAACAGTTGGGTCTTACTGACAGAGAGTTGGACATTTTTGTGATTAAGTAGTAATGGTCCAGGAGGTGACAGGGAAACAGGGGATTTTCATGGTCATAGAGCAGGAAAAGCTGCACAGCTTTGAAGCTCATTTTCTATTTTTAGGGGAGAATATAATCATTTCAAGAGTTTTTTGGCATCAAAACTTATGAAAGCAGCATTTAAGAACTCTGTAGACTAAATAACTAAGCAATGATTGACGTATGCGAGTATCATTAGTGTTTAAAAAGCAAAGGGGACTCTCATCATCTCACCACCTTCACCAGACTGCCTTGAATTCCCTTGTCTGCATGTAGGTTTAACCCACTAATTGTGGCTTAAATTCTTTTGGCATTGTTACATGCCTGTGGTTTAGTTTAAAATCTTAGTTATTTTAAGACCTGGGTATTTTAACATCTGTAATGTAATACATTATTAGATGGGATAATTGGGGATGTGTGCAGTCTGATTTGTGTGTGTGATGCTGGTATGGCTTGGTTAAACAACTGAGTTTCATGAGAGGAAAAATAAAAATATGAGATGAAAATAAACATTAATTAAAAAGTGATGTTTCCATGGGAATGTGAGGCGGTTACATGAGCACTTACAGATCTCTGAGGTGCCTGTTAGAGCTATAAATGGTGTTATAGGGACATCTACTGGCCAAATCTGAAGCATGTGACGGGTGAGTTACATTAATCTGAAATAGGCAGTTTATCTAAATGAGACAGTACTATTACAACAATTTTATTTCTGCATGAAAATATGCAGTGTGAGCTCATTGTGTTCTTGCTAAGTCTGCAGGTCTATCGTGATTTTAGTATAACTACTTTAAAAAGTTAGCTCTTATGAGATGAAATTCAGATTTTTACGAGTTGATATGCAGCTGAAGTTAGTTAATAAGTCAATTTTATTTCTATTACACATTTCATAATCAAAGGTGCACATAAACTACTCTACCTTAACATACAGCAGTGATGCAGGTAATGGGCCAACAAAGAGAAACAGAGCTAAATAAGTTATAAGCTACAAAAATGATAGATGACACAAGTAGGTTTTTAGTGGGCTTTTAAAATGTGGCACTGATCTGAAATGGAGTTTGGTCCAAGGTATGATGAAAGTGTGCCAGTCTCCATCTGCTGGGGGATCATAAACTTCCCGATGGGCCAGACGTTGAGGGAAATCACATTCAGCCCCAGGAAAATCAGCACTGAAATCCTGACACAGAGTTCATCAAAGCTGAAGTTGGCCTCTGATTTAAAGCCTCTCATACCTTCCCCACCCCACCCCTCACCTTCACTCCCATTCCCACCTCCCAGAGCATATTTATTCATTTAAAATGGGTCCAAAACTGAGGAGTAGTGAAACTTGATAAGATCATTTATAAACTTTTACTCACTCTCGATGGCCCACATCTCTAAAAAAACAAAACAAAAAAAAAAACAGTCTGATTAGGCATTTTCAGGAAATAAGTCATTTAATTAACAGTAATAAGCAGCTGATATCCAGGAATAAGTTGTTATGTTATTCCAGGGGCAGCTCTAGTTTTTGATGTGGGTAGCCAGGCAGGGACACAGACTAGAAAAATTATTAACTGATTTTTGCTATTAAAATGGTTATTGAATTAAAAGGAAATCAATATTTGTACAGACAAATGGGACTGTGATATTTTTATATAATTTGTTTTTTTAGAATGATCCTGGATTGTATGACTTTCATCACTGCTGCACAAACACTTGTATTTTACAGATGATGAGAAAAACTTTTATCAGTGTTTCTTCAGCATTATTTTGCCCTTTAACTTTGCACAATCGTCACATCTGGTGGTTTCATTACTTTTACATCTTCATAAATGTAAAAGGTTTGGACAGACAAATAGGACCCATGTTGGCAGTTGACAAGATGATGCTGTATAAATGCTGCATTATGGTCAAGAACATGGTTGTGTTCATGTAGAATAACATACAGAAGAACACATAAAAGTACATTTCATGACAAATTCACTTGACCATCTAAGTTTTACCTTGGTAAAAGTTTACACCAAATATTTGTTAGAATTTGACCTTCTATTCCTGGAGTGACACTTTGGAAACCCTGTCAGATTTTCCCTGTTCTTGCCCTTAAAGGCTTTTTTTTTATTTCTGTTTGGAAACATTTAGATTTTACATCAGCACCAACTCTCTCCACTCGAGGGCGCTAAAGAGCACGTGTTGTAGCGTTGGGAGGATCCAGCTTTCTAAAATCTAACAGTTTCTTATTTCCTTACTGACTGACTCTTTTTTTTTTCTTTTTTTTTTTTTTAGACGTGGTTACGTTTGAAATTCATGGTTTTGTTAGGAATACTTGTATACACTGATAATCAATTACATAACACCAGAGGCCAGAGAGAAGTGAACATCTGTGTCATTCATTACTTTAATTTCTACTGGCAGTTAGGAGCATTACAATGACATACTACCGTCTACAGAGCAAGAACCCCTTTCCTAATGTCACCATAACCACAGGATTCCCTCAGTGTTCCATATTTTGACAGGTCTGAGCTGTCAGAACAACACAAGAAGATAGCAGAGGCTTCAATATAATGTCTGATCAGTGTGTGATTGTAAAAAATCCACCTGTACGCTATCTATACATTGTATACATGCATATACTTTACATATGTAGTGTTACATTGCACTTTTGTCTACCATAGTTTTATTTGGCTTTGTTCTTTGTCTACATTTTTACTTTTCTGCCTGTGTGAAAACAAATGAGACCAGTGAAATTCAAGTCATTTGCTGCTCTTTGCACATTGAACCAGAGCTGGTTTGGCACACGATTCTCCTTTGCCATGAACTTGTAAAATTAAAGTTACATGAAACTTAAACTTCTCAGTTAAAATGAGATATACTACACTAAACAATGGAAAGTTTAAGCCATGACAGTAGACACGCCGGCTTATTTAAAATGAATAAGTATAGGTGTAAGCAAACTTCTGAATGGTTCTGTATGAATTTAGTTCAACAGCTGATCATTGTGAATGTTATTTTATTAAATATATTCAATCTTCTATTTTAGACATGAACTAAAGTTTCATGTTGCTTGTTAAGGCAGAACTGTTTTATTAGCTCTCACTATTTTCTAATGCATTTGTCTTTTATTTTCTATTGCTTTGTACAACGATTAGCATGACTACATTATTAATTTGTAAACATATTTACATTTAAATTGTTTTTGTAGCTACTACGTTTACTAATAACATTGTTCTGAGTCATTACGAGGTCACTACAGAACTACTACAGCTGATTAAAAAATAATGGCGTCTTCATCAGTCAGTCTCTATCACTGCTCCATAACCCTGAAGACATGAATGACATTGCACCCGACCACCCAGCTCGTCATGGAGCCTATTGCAGCCAATCACAATTCAGAATTAAGATGCCACCATTTGATGAACAGCTGGATTAGCCAATCAGAGCATGGCAAAGACCATTTAGACCCACCTCTATTCTGATTGTAACCAATCAGAACGGAGCAGTAATTACTAATTCATTACATTTCAAAGGGGAGTGACGCAGTTATTGTACATCTATAGATACTCCATGCTTTTTTTTCATATGACCTGAAATCACATTTTTTTTTCATCAAACTTTAGCTATAAAATTCCTCAAACACATTAACGGAGAGGAATTCTAATCGTTATCTGGAGGCTGTATGACGGATCTCTACGTCTCTTGAATTTGGATGCCATTCTGGTTGGAGGTTGCGGTAGACCCCGAGGACTGGATGCGATAACCAGGACGAAACATGCCGCAGCCAAAATCACGAAAAATCGCCATCCTCGGGTACAGATCCGTAGGTGAGTTAATAGAAAACGAAGCAAATTGGGGTGTCTCCTCCGTGTCCTCGAATGGGACGGTGAGATTTAAGCGGCCTCTCCAGTGAGTTTTAAGTCCATTATGCGAGCGGTTTACGCCTCCTATAATAGACTTAAATTGTAGGGAGTAGGATCTGTCACGCAACATTTCTGAACGAAAGGAATGAGCGCTACTAGGTGAGATTTGGCCTTGTGGGTTTCGTAGGCCGCGAATAAGCTTTAAGACATTTATTTACCCACTTATTGCTCGTATGGATAGTTTTCCATCAGTGACCCTGACCCTGGAGCCATGTTAGTGCCATGCTCTGTATAGGCCTGACTGTCCAGTGTTCTGACTCATCACTGCGTGGTTTAATGTATCGCATCTGAAATCAAAGAAGTACAATGTGTACGCACTGAAAGGATGTTGAGGATGGCAAGATGGCACTCACAGATAGCGCGATTAAAGAGCAGCGTGCCTGTAGTAAGGACAAACCGCTCATTGAGAGGATGGTTGCAGTTGTATATCTTCCGTGATGGCAGCATTATTATTATTATTATTATTTTTTTTTTTTTTTTTTTGGCACATTTTTCTTTTAGCATGCCTTGTTTTTATCCGGGATTGTTTTTCAGATTTTTTTTTAAATATTTGTATCTCTGCCTTCTTATAACCCTGTCAATCATTACTATTTCTAATTATTATTTGTATTTTACAGGAAAGTCTTCCTTGACAATTCAGTTTGTGGAAGGCCAGTTTGTGGATTCCTATGATCCAACAATAGAAAACAGTAAGTGGGGATTTCATAAACTGTTACACCTTTTCTTTGCAGTACAAGCTGTGTATGCTGGAAACTTTCGCAGAGGTGGTAACCCTCGCCAACCCCCATGTGTTTGAATCCTATGTTATTTCGAGCTTATCATCGCATGTGATTGTTTTTGCTGCAGTTTTCTGTTATCAGTGGTATCTTCATCATCTGTTAATAATGTGCAACATGGTATTTGGCTGTCAGGTTTTATGACTAGTAGTAGTTATCTCAAGTCAGATTTCATATGAAAATTACACATTGTCAGCTGTACATCTTCAATATTTTATATTCTTGTAAAGGACCCGTATGATTATTAATAGTGATTATTCTTAGAGCCTCAACAAAAGAAAACAGAATTTCTTTAATTGGCTCTAGGAGATGTCATCTCTTATAAGTTTCTTCATTTTGAATGAAGTTTGAAATATCTTTAAGAACCAAGAAGAGAAATTCACTCGTCTTCTTTTTCAACACTTTCCATGTGGTTGAGATTCTACACAGACTTATTACGATAAAGTGAATAAATAGACACGTTAATAAATAGTTTAAACCATTTTTAGGCATGAAACATCCTTTTAATGACTGTTTCCTGCAAAAGAAAGGACATAGTTTATATGAAAATGCTGGTTTTCGAAAGACTGGATAATCTACCTGGAGCACTCCAAGAGAAAACAAAATATTTTAGCCATGCCTTTTCTTCATTGTGGCTTAGGTGATTAAATAAAAAAATACATACAATATAAATATGAAGCCCTGAAACCTAAATGACAATCTACACAGAAACTAGAAAAAACAAAACAAGATTAAACTCTATGATGTAACTAAAACCATGACAACTAATAAGAGTTTTTTTTTTCCAGTATTCAGACAAGTGTTATACTGTCTTACAAGAGTGAAAAAATATTTGTCATGCTTTTCCTGATTTGTTACTGAGGTTATTATCTTGTCTGATCAAAGCCTGAACAGAAGAGAAAACCACAGAACATGGTTTTAAAAATTAACAGAAACACTCCAGCATGAGTTCTTGTAGGAAGTGGCACCTATTTTTCCTTTAATAGCAGATGTATTTTATCCACATTCATATTTTATAAACAAGTTTTTCTATCTGAGCAAAACAACCACTTAAAAAAAGGACATAAAAAAAAATTAGATTTCATAGTTTTATAGATTTGAAAAAAGTTATTTTCTATAGCATCACAACACATCCACAAGCCCAAGGAGTGAAGAGATCTCCAGCTCTGAGGCTTAGTTTGATGTTAACACATGAATGAATGTTAACATATATTCATTTTCAATCAAGCTACAATAATGAGTAACAAAATAATCACAAGGACTGATGTAAAAAAAACTCTAAACAACCTCAAAAGAACCCCAAATAAAGAGTAAAGTTTACTTAAAATGACAGAAAGCAAACAGCAAGTTAAAATGATCATTTATGCACATATCAGTGGAAAAAAGTCAGAACACATCCATGTAATAGAAGCAGTCACTTTAGTCTCTGTCCTTCTGGCTGTCTTGCTTCTAGAAGAACCAGGTCTACCAGCCTGTCATAAATCCTCAGCTGACTCCTTGTTTTTATTCCAGGGTTAAATCTGAACTATAACATACTATAAATCCAAAAAACTCCATATTCTTAGTAGAAGTTGACTGATAGTAAATCACAAGATTCTGTTGTTACCCAGCAGGGTGCAATGTTCCCTCTAAAAACAGTGTGTTGAAGCACTCCACCAGCTGATTTCACCAGTTTCCACACTTTCAAACAGAAAAGACAACAGAAAGAAAAAAAACTTGTTTTGAGAAACTTCTCTGGTACACGGCTGGACATCTTACGCTAACAGAGGGGAACTTGCTCGAAGGCACTTTTGACAGCACGTTTTTGCAGGACTTGCAGGAGAACATGCAGTAATTCATCAACCTCCTGAGCACAAATGATCCCAGACACTCCAGAGGCTGGAGTCTAAACTTTACCTGCAGGCTGTTTCTCTTTCCCCTGACATGTTCGCTCACATTTACCACCCTGTGGTTCTTGGCCGTGTGGTCTGTATCTATAAATAATCCCTGGATGTTTAACATAGTTGTGTCAGCATTATCAGCGAGATGCTGCAGGCTGTGGGCCTCCTGCGTCCAGCGAGAGATAACGAGACTCCTCTACAGACAGATATTGACAGTCCTGCGCTGAATGAACTCGATGGTACCAAACTGGATCTATAATTGAGTTATGTTTTGAAATGTCGACAGGACAGAGAGTACAGAAGATGTAGTTGGTAATTGTTATATGTACTTTTCCCCTTTGCATTGAAAGCTCTGCTCTCTAATTTCTGTTTAATTCCTGATCTTTCTTTTCTACTAATTGCAGCATTTACTAAAATGATCACAATAAATGGACAAGAGTACCACCTTCAGCTTGTAGACACAGCAGGACAGGTATGACTCTGTACACTCAGGCTGTGATTGGTTTACTGATTTTCATGTAAATATGTCTTGTAATATTAATGTCTTCTTTTCCAGGATGAGTACTCCATTTTCCCTCAGACTTACTCCATAGATATCAACGGTTACATTCTGGTCTATTCAGTTACATCTAATAAAAGGTACTTGTTCATCTCTGCTGCTTAAAATATATAAGCCCAATATCTCTGCAGTACTGCATGATGAGTTGGACTGCATGCACTTCCTGAATGCTGAAAAGGACATTTTTCTTGTCTCTTCCAGCTTTGAAGTTGTACAGGTTATCCATGAAAAACTGTTGGACATGGTGGGGAAAGTTCAGTGAGTGAAACTTCTCTTTCTGCTGTCCAAGCAAGTCCAAGACATTTTTAAAAATATAAATCAATGACATTTCCTTTCAATGCAGAGTTCCAATTATGCTTGTCGGAAACAAGAATGACCTACATATGGAGCGGTATGTCCTAGTACTCACTAAAATTGGTTTTCATTGGGTTCACGATAGACAGGAGCTGTGCATATATGTCAGAATACTCTATAGTTATGTAATCACTTCTATTCTGCAAACACAAAGCTGAAACACAGATGAGAGTAGATGTCAGCATCAGATGTAATATGCACCATATGAATGAAATGATTCGCCCCAGGCTGATGGAGTTACACAGTTTTTCCTTGAACTTTTGTAGCAAATTCACCATTCACAACACCAAGTCAATGGAATTAATTACCTGTACAGATTTCTTAGTTACTATGGTCACACTCTTTTTTTTCACACCTCAGAGTAATCAGTTGTGAAGAGGGAAAAGCATTAGCTGAATCCTGGAACGCAGCCTTCATGGAGTCCTCAGCTAAAGAGAACCAGGTAATATTTGCATTTTATCATCCTCACAGTTTGATGAAACTGTTTATTTATTTATTTTTAATGCACAGACAACATTGCTCTGTTAGTGATAATAAGGAGAGGTTGTTTAAGTTCTGGAGCTAATGTTGCTAATGTATACAGTGGGAAAAGCAGGTGCAGGACTGCACTGTGACAGGAAAAATACATACACTGCATAAACTGAAGGTTTAGAGAGGAAACAAATAGACTGTAATCATTATATTGGTCTTTTCTGAATTCATATTTTGTTTGGTGTAAAAGAAAAAAAAAATATTCAGTACATCTCTCAGCCTGAACTCCAATCTCTCTGACCCTCTTAAGGAAAAGAAGATACTAGCATTGGATGGATATGTGGGTGGATAGTTATTGAAATGGTTTTTGTTAATCAAATAGAGATTTTGTGAATGGCTAAACAAGAGTTGCCATTGAGGTGCACTATGAGAAGTGTAGAATCCAGAATTTTATGTGGCTTGACACACAAGTTGTGACTAAAGTTAAGTATATTGACCACTTCCAGCTGTCTCTCTGCAAAGTAGTTTTCATTAGTTCATGTGGAATCAGCTTTTTTCAATCTCTGCAAGGCACACCCTTCGGATGTTGCCAGTCAATCACAGGCTGAAACACAGGAGAGACCAACAACCATTCATGCACACACTCACAGCTATGGTCAGTTTAGATTAACCAGTGAAGCTAACATACATGCCTTCAGACTGTGGGAGGAGAAAACCCACAGAGAAACTAGGAGACGAAACTATTGCAAACTCCACACTCATACTGGGAGTATTGTATGCTCCAAACAATAGCTTTCCAAACGCTGCCTTAGCCAGCTTATAACAACTCTTTATGTAACATGCTAAAGTTTGATATATTAAGACTGTGCAGGGATTTTAGCTCAACACAACTTCATGACTGCAGAAGTAATTTAGTCTCCATCTGTTGATGTAGACTAACTATTGATTACTAGTATGTCACATGCTAAGGTTTCGGGATAGTAAAATGACCAGTGCAGGAAATGAGAATGCTGCTATCTCTCTCAGAACTTCACCAATTTCAACATTAATCTGTTTTCACTGAGGTGATTTGACCAAGAGAGGTGCCTAAACGCAGCATGTTGATAGAATAATGTTTAAAAACTGAATAATTCAGCCAGTGATTTTAAATTTAAACATTAATTGTTACGTAGCTGGAGCTTCATAAATCAGGCTATACGGATGTCTTCAAACAACTCGGCTGACATCTAGTTAAACTCAAAACAGTTTTTCCTTCTTCGGTTAGGCACTTAATGTTATGTCAAAATAAAGCACTTCAAAATAAAGCACTGTATTGCCCTTAGAAAGTAAACATATCACATGCATGTCAGAATTATAACAGCAACTAATCATGAAATACAGGCAAATTCATACTCAGCAAACTAAACATATTAAACATCACTATTCACTGAGCATTCTACAACATTAATAGTGTTTTGAAGACATTAAATCAGGTTGCATTGATTCATTAATCAGTGTAAAGTGATTTATTACTTAGCTCATGAGAAGCTGCATTAAATCCCTGAACGCATCAGGACACATATCCTCCAGCTTCTCCTATGAGAAGTGCTACACCAGAGCATGTTCCCATTCAAATAACATTAAGTAGCTGCACTAAACCAATCAATACTACACACATCAAACTGGGTTGTTCTGACTCAGGTGATGCATCAATCCTCCATGTTAGTGCCTTCTTCCCAGTTTTCTTTGGCACAAGTAGCAAGCTGTGCTGTTGAAACAAACTGCTGCAGATGCAGCAGATTTCTTGATAAGAAGCCCTGGTGCATTTGTTGTATCACTGTTGTCGTACATCAGCTGTTTCAGAGCAGTGACTGCACTCGTGACTGACTTGCAGTGAATTTAGCAATCACCACACTCGTCCACTTCAGCAAGCTGTGAGGCACTTTGTGCTGCTGCAGCTACATTAACCACAACAGCAGGTGTGCTTGAAGACGCCTACACAGTCTGTGTTCTGAAGCCCTACTGCTCTGCACTTGTCTGTATTGTGTTTCCTACTTTCAAGTGGACGAAAAGCCAGCAATGCACAACGGTTCAAAAGTTTATCCTCCTTATCACAGCACGTGCTATTCACAGCTCTCTGCGTGTTCATTTTCATCTTGGAAATACTGTCCTGAACAGAACACAGCAGCACTTCGAAAAACACAAGAGCCCCAGAAACACTACTTATTTTAAGAAAATCCATAATCCAACAACAACACAGTGTTTCACAAAACTCAGCCAGTAACTGATGCGCTCTGGTTGTTTTGCATTGACTTTGTTTTGATGTTTTGATTGTTTTATTTACATTTTATTTAGGTAGGCCAGATTAACTAAATTCAGCAGTTGTTTCATTGGCTAAAAAACTTTTGTTTTCATTCAAAGACAGTGTGATGAAGGGCTTAAAAAATAAAAAATTTCAGTTATTTTTGTGGCACATATTTCCTTCATTTATTCACAGGGATCAGCTACTGGAAATTGGCCAAAATATGACTTTTTACTGTCAGTATCAGTCCAGACAAGCTTCCCTTTCAAAGAGAAACAAAATATGTGAGAAAATAACGACATGGAAAAACAGAAAAACTTAAACATCAACAACAAAATAAGAAGCATCAAAACTAATTCACAAAATGCAAAAGACATATAACACTTTTTTTTAAATGAAATGAAAGGTGTGACTTTGTTTTTCTACACGTTTCTAATCTTTTGGCAGTTTTTGTAAAATGTCACTTCATGTTTTTGAGTTTCCTGTTTATGTTTTTCTTTTGTTGTTTCTCTGCTCTGAGATTTTTCAGTTATACTGATATTTTTTGCTTTAGTGTTGTGTTTGCATGCTATACTACTCACCCAAACTTCCATTTTCAGCATTACTAGTATTAATCTACACACAGATATATTCAGCGAGTCAGTTAATAAGCTTTGAGAAAAGCTGGATGCAACAGTGCTAAGCTTATAAACAACATCTCTATTGTGGCGATAGTCCTGGGAGAATCCAGTGGAGGGTGAAAGTTCAAAGTAGTGTGAGTGAAGCTTGTGACATTGTCCTTTGTGTGTGTGTGTGTGTGTGTGTGTGTGTGTTTGTTTGTTGTGTCTCTTTCAGACGGCAGTAGAGGTTTTCCGAAGGATGATCCTGGAGGCAGAAAAGATGGATGGCGGCGTACAGCCGGGAAAAACATCCTGCTCCATGATGTAGAGCCGCCCAATCAACACACAGGACACTGCACTGGGATATCCCGTTACTTGAAGGCTAGCTGCCAGTTCTCCTCCACCTCAGCTGACTCCACCCTCCCTCTCCCCACTCCTACCCCATCCCCGCAGGGTCCTAAATATCCAATACTGTATATTTATGGCTGTGATGGACTGGTGACCTGTCCAGGGTGTAACCTGCCGCTCACCTGCTAAAAGCTGGGTTAGGCTCCAGCTGCCCCGCGACCCTTCATTGGGCGAAGCGGTATAGATAATGGATGGATGGTATATTTATGGCTCTGACTCCACTGTTATTTATCAGTATTTCCTATTTCCTTCTGTCATCCTTGTTTTTCTTTGCGTGTTTGATGGGAATTAAAAAAAAAAGGATGAGTGGTGGTAAAAATGTCTTAAATTTCCCACAATTCACCCCTTCATCCCTGTGCTTAGCACTGATGCAAAACAGAAAAACAGCATATGCGGATGTATCAGAAAAAATGTTTCCTTAGAAGTGGACAACATGTATCTAGGAGCAGAGATACATAAGTAGTGGCTTGATGCATCTTAGCTTCTCATTTTGTAGTTTCCATATGAGCTACAGGCTGTTTAAATACACAAGATAAGAGAGTTGTCATGTTTGCCATGCATACGTTCTTTCTGCAAACACATTTCTTCTGATACATCATGCTGTTTGGGCCCTCCAGTATACAGATCTTTTTCTACTTCATCACCCCGCAAATCCTCTCTGTCCATCAGTTTGTTTCATAGCGGTTACTGTCAGCCAAAACAAAATCTGCATCCATTTTCTAATGTTGAAAATGTTGTACAAATGTTTTTGATTGTAATCATTAAAGCAAAAAGTGGTTATGTAAGCTGGTTTGTGGATTATTCTGACCATATGTTTGTTTACTTTTCTGTAAAAATGTCAAGTGTTTTCCAGATTAGTGACAAAGAGCAAAATTTGTTCTGATCCTCTGTGCTTCTAAACACATGGAGAAAGAGTAGGTAATAATTTAAGTTTGTTTCATCTTTTTGCTGCATGATAAATACTGTTATCTTTATTCAAGGAATGGAAATTATATGCATCATTTGAGAGATAATCAGATGTGTTGCAAATGAAAAGTTCAACAAATTGGAGGCGTGCAACTTGTACAACTGGAGAATAAACACTACAGATTTTAAGACTTGGGAATAACAATGAGTAGACACACATGGTCTTTTATAAACTCTTTTATTCACGAAGAAATAATAGCTCCTTGTGCTCAACATCTGCCTGCAGCAGCAGCATTCTGCTGCAGGAGTCATTGGGGGTTAAGTGCCTTGCTCAGCCTCCACTGTAGAACAAATTTTCTTTGACTGGGAATCTTACAGGGTGTTGCACATGTCTTCGGTGCAGCACTTTATGTCAATGTAGGCGTTCATCTTCAGCATTTGGCAGTCTGACAGAGCCATGCATTTCTGATAATGGCCATCTAAGAGAGTCAAATGAAAAAATGTTTTTTATGCAAGAAGAACCTAGGATGTTGACTTGCTGTGTATTACATGCTCTTTAGAAAATCAGTTAAATTATCTGTTTTTCTTCCTGCACAACTAGATGCAAGTTCCCACTTCAATTACACTGTCATCCCTCCCTGTTTGTGTGTCATGTGGTAGGATACATGTGGTAATGTACAAACTGTTTAATAATTTAGTATTTCTGCAAACTCACATGGTTGTCTGAGGAAACTGGCTGCAGCACAGGCATCCTTCTCCGGATTACAAGTCTCTACACTGAGCTCACACTTGCCTCCGGCCTTTCTTGGGACACAGCGATGGCAGTTTAGAGCCTCACCTAAAAACAGAAAAGATAACATATTTCAGACTGTTATTCTGAATAAATGCGCCGACTGTTCTTTGTCAAAATCTATTGTTAATGTCTTCTGATCATGGAATTAGTCTATTTCTTTGTTCCTTTTTTGTCTCAGATTTTATTCAAACAATCTGCTGTGACATTAAAAAGAAATACATTTAAGCTTCTGGCTAGTTTGCCAAGACTGTGCTTTAAAAGGCTAAAAGAGAAGGTAGATCTCCCCGTTGCACAGCAGCAGAGGTTGTGTTTATATAGTGGAGAATCAGTGACAGACTCACCAGCTGTAAACAGCATGGCGACGGTTAATGCCAAGATCAACAGCTTCATTGTTTCGTTCAGCACTGCACCCTACAGCAGATAACGCACAGATTTGATAACATACACAATGCTTTCCATTTCCAGATTTTATGGCTGGGAATCCATAAAATTAAACTTGATGTGAGTCTGTAAATTCTCAGTATAGGTGATTATCTCTTAATTTTAAAGCATTACGCGGTGTTTACATTTAAATAAAAAATAAATTATTCCTGATTTTATATTGACACTATGAATCTGATTTAAAAAAGAGCCAACGGGGTTAAATACACACAAAAAGATAACTGTATGTACCCAAAAGCAGTGTTTCATATGCACATACCTCACTGATATGTCCACTTCGGTGTCTGCCAAATACTCATGTGTGTTCACTTTCTGTCTTTTTATACTCCCTTATACTTTGTTTTGTCATGGTAACGTCCTCTTAAGTGCCAAGCAGGCGTACCATATCCCTGCTGAGTCTATTTGCTTATTACCTTACTGGCCTTGGGTACACTGTGTTCAGGGGTTATGCTTTCTCAATGAATTATGCAACAACAGTTCACCCTTTGTCCGATGTAAGAATTTTCCAGAAAATAAAATATGCACTGATATCAAACTCAAATAAAGCTTTACATTAGTGTGTTAGGAGGACAAATGCACATTAGTCAAATTGACTGGTTGTTTGCTTTGGGTGGATTATGTCTGACACATAAAAGGTGGCACACCTTTAGCTCTTAAATCAGCATTATCACCGGATATGGGCTGACTGAAACAAACATAAAAGCTGACTTGATATGAGCATGCATGTAATATACTGTATGAGGCAAAATAAGTTTTTAAAGTTCTAACAAGCTTGAAAGTCAATATTTGGTAAACACCTTTATTCCCAAACACAGCTTGAACCCTCAGACAGGCTTTCTTGATATTTCTTTAAGAGGTCTTCAGGAATAGTTCTCTAGTCTTCTTGGAGGACTTTCCAAAGTTCTTATTTGCTGCCTTTTGTTTCATTCTCTTACTTGATTATTCCATACTGCTTCAATAATGTTGAGGTTTGGGGTCTGGGGAGGAGTCATCATTCCATAAGACTTGTTGCCACTGATTTTCAGTTCAGTTCTTGTGTCATTTGGCATACTTTAGCTTTTTTTTTCTCAGTTTTATTCCTTACGAATAACTTCTTGACAGCCACCTTTCCATAGATTTCTGATGAGGCTTCAGTAAATAGCAGATGGAACCGAGGGTCCAGATGTATCTTCAGGTCATGTGTCAGGTCTTTGCTGGATTCTTTTCTTTTTTTCTATTGCTACATCATTTTTATATGCTCTTCATTTGCTGCAGAAAATTCTTTAGGCTTGCTATTTCATCATTTTGTCCACCACTACAGCTGAAATAAGTTTTCAGCTAATGACTCTAAGGGAATCCAATTATTAGTGCAAAAGATAAAATTTTATGTCAGTCAAATTGTATTATGTCAGTTGTATGGTGTATTTTTTGTAGCTGCAGATAACACCACTGGTCTTTTTTTATGCATGAATGATTCACAGGTCAGTGATAAGTGACCTAGTAAAGAAGAGTTAAAAAAGAGACAATTCTCTAAAAATGTTCAGTTCAGGCACTGAACCGAAATTGAGCGAAAAAGCAGCCAATGTCTAAATAAAAACTTTAAAGGCTCTCAGAAAGCCTGGAGAACTATAGTTCAAGACCACTTAATAATATAACCAGACAGTCTGTCTCCTCGGAAGTAACATACAAAGAAATAAGGGGCAACTCAAGACTTTTGCACTACAGTAAGTCTAGTGAAAGAAAGTGCTGTACCATCTAAGTGTGATATATAGGCCATTTCAAATTTTTGTGACTTATCTCTGCTTTTGCAAATAAATAGAGGAGGGTCATACAGCATGCTAACCTAAAAAAAAAAAGAAAAACGGATTTGCTTTGCAACCTGCTCTACCTGCCTCACCCAGGGATCATCTGTAGATTAGTGGCAAGAACAACAACAATTGATTCCTAAAGAGAAACAGGAGGACTGTCAGCTTTCATGTAAGACTGCCCTCTTCACCCTGCTGCCGTTAAACCTCTCTTAGATAAGTAGTCTGACACTGACTTGGACCATACGTCCCTGTTGCTTTCTGCCAGAGAAAAGTTTATTATTTGGGTCATTACTGCCCTTTAACCTCTGTTAAAACTTTCCCTCTCTGTGTTTGTTTTCCCCCTCATCTGGACACAGCCCAAATATTACTCTGCAACCTCTAACAAAACCCAATCAAAGCTAAATCTCTTCCACCCTGTTGTTTCGTCTCCTTTGGAGGCAAACTCCAATATCAGCACTGGCACATGTAAGGGAAACTGTCCATGAAGCAAAATGTCTAAACCCCCCATTGTTGGGCTTTTGTTGCCTCCACCTCGCGATACCACCAGTCTCTCGTTCGGCCATATATATCTGGGAGTCCAAATTTTTCCACTCTTAGACTGTGTGAGTATTTTGGAAGAGTTAAGAGTGGAAAATGTCTCAGTACTCAGGAAAGGTGAGTACCACAACAAGAATGCAGTCACAGTAAACCTTTCCCAGACCTATACAGGCTAATCACGAACAGAAGTTGATCACACACACATCACAAGGAATAATTTGAAGAGTTTTTGATATCCATTATAAATATTTCTGACTATCTGTTAGACAGAAAAGGAAACATGTTTGTAGCATTTTCACTGTGTCTTCACCGTTGTTATGAAAACAGATTGTGTTCTATGAGGGAAAATGTTTTACGGGGAGGAAGCTGGAGATCTGCAGCGACTGCGATAACTTCCAGGATCGTGGCTTCATGAACAGGGTCAACTCTGTGCGTGTGGAGAGCGGTGCCTTCATCTGCTTTGACCACCCAGACTTCAAGGGCCAGCAGTATATTCTGGAGCATGGCGAGTACCCTGAATTCCAGCGCTGGAATGCCCATAATGATCACATGGGCTCCTGCAGACCAATCAGAATGGTAAGAGTGAGAGTATGAGAGAGACCCCAGGGGCAGACAAATGTTTGGTTGGTAGAAGAAAAAAAAGGAAGACTGGCATATGTTTGGCCTCATTTGTTCACATCTGTTTTTCTGAGAAATCAAACTCTGATTAATTAGTAATATGTGGCATGATGTAGAAATCATGTTGCTACAAAGCTGCACTTTTTAATCTAACACTTTTTCATATTACAAGCTGACACCATCAGCTGAAGGGAAGCTTCAGTACTGCTGGATTTCAGAAATAGACTATGACTTATAGATAACATCCTCCGCATTTAACGCTTGCATTTCTATAGGTGTGCACACAATGCAGCCTCGGTCACATAAAGGAGACAGCCTTGGTCGTTGAAGAGAGGTGAAGCTGATCGTTGCTGCTATGACTCATGCCATTTTCCTCCCCAGCACGGAGAGCACTACAGGATGGAGATGTTCGAGGGAGACAACTTTACCGGCCAGTGTGTGGAGCTGTGTGACGACTGTCCATTTCTGCAAGCACGAGGCTTGACCAAGAATTGTATCAACTCCATCAAGGTTTATGGAGACGGAGCGTATGTATCTTTGTGGCCATAAATTATATTTCACTGGTGCACATAACACTTTTAAAACAAGTCTTAAATATAACTCATTGCACTTAAAGAAGCAGATTTTCTCTCTTGCTTCATATTTACATAACCAGCTCAGAAGGCAAAGACTGCTGCAAAAACTGCTCATGTTTCCATAGAATACAGCTGAATCTAAAATCATTCAGCTACAACAAAAAATGGACTTAGCACTCTGGTTTAATTCGCAGATAGTTTTTGTTTAATGTGGAAACAAACTAAAAGTTCAAAACTACAACAAAAGCCAAAATACTTAATGAAATATTAATATTGCACAATTAAAGGATGTAAATAAAATCAGTGCAGTCCAGCCCTCTTCTTATCCTCTGAGAAGTTAATAATACAAAGAATTAAATCAACATTACATTCTCTGTGATATTTGCAGCTCTGGAGCATTGCTATTATTTAAAAGGATATTATGAAGAGAGGGATCTAGGACTTCATATAACATAGAAGTAAAGTTAAACTTTCTGATTTTATGGCCATCATCTTAAACACATCTCTCTTCAGGGAGTCACTGAGCTACACAAGTGAACACTTTAATTCTTTAAAGCCCGAGCCAAGAAAAAATTGGGTAAAAATTCTAATTATTTTAATCTGAATGCTTAATTTGTCCCTTTAAAAAAAAAAGAAATTAAAAAAAGAATCATTAACAATATTATCTTAACATGTGATGTGTTAAAATGATTGTAGTACAAAAGATTTCCACCAGGGGGCAGAAGACATGGCTCAGATTATGAACAGCAGAGTTTTTACCAAAAGTGATGCAAAATGTCTCAGAAACTGTATGTGTCAAATATGAAACATACAGCATTACATGATTAAAGAGTTATCGCGGGGACTGTCTGAAAGTGGTTTCTGCAACAGAAAACTGTTGGCAGTGAAGTTTGTGGAAATCCCAGATGGGGATTTGGTTTTCACTGAAAAACTTACACTACAGTCATTGCTATTACAGATAACATGAATGCATTCACTATAAAAACATAAATAGTAAAAATACACAACATGAATAAATTTAAAGTCAAACTAAACCTTTTGAAGGTGAGGTAAGGTGGTTTCTTTACAGAAACCACCTTAAAAAGCTGAATTTCATGTGGAATTTTCTATGCTTTTAGGCGCACAAACAAAATGAGAAACTCTCAGAGGTGCATAGGCTGTCTGCAGCTTTCAGGCACTGACCATGAACTGCTCTGCCTTTGGCTTTAAGCTAAGCAGAATGCTTTTTATGTGAACCCTTTTGCATCTCTGTCATCTCTCCACTGCTGTCAGAACCTGCTTAAAGGATTAAAACGCCCAAATAACGTTTCAATATTTCTTTTTCTTTAAGAGAGTTCAGACACACTAAAAACTTGGTAAATAAAAATGAATGAAGTCAAATTTTTATATTTTGGGAAATTAAATTTGACTTCCTGTCACTACCTTACATTAGATTTTGCCTATTTTACCACATGCATTTGATTTTATTTCCTCTCTAAACAGCTGGGTGCTGTACGAGGAGCCAAACTACCGTGGCCGCATGTACATCGTGGAGAGGGGAAGCTATTGCACCCACATGGAGTGGCAGGCAGAGAACCCCAACATCCAGTCCGTTCGCAGGGTGGCAAATTATTTTTAAAGCTACCTCACCATTGGTGGCAAAATAATCAACCACTGAGGATAAACATGCCACGCTGTCAAGTAATCTCTCACTGACTCTGTGGAGCTGTATAATAATAAAATATGAAGAAAATGTTTGAAGCTGCTTGCTGTTTTATTTTTGTACTGAATTATTCAAAGGCTGAAATAAAGTAGTGATCTTACAGTATTACCAATATTATTTTCTTTTTTTCCCTCCTTCTTAACCATTATATTTTGTTGTAGAAATGCCTACAGGGCTATTATTCAGGTAATTGCTTTCTATTAGACGCTATAAGTGGAAAACCTTTAAGTGCAGCACTTTTCCTCACACTAATGGATCCATTACCAGGTTATACGAGATATTTTGTACACCACTGAAGTTGATTAATAGATATATGTGGACGTAATTTATTTAAAAACTTTAATTGTTCTAAAGGTTTGAAGAAAATACAGCCCCAATAATCAGCAAAAGAAAATGCCCCAGTTAAGAGCTAAGCTGGTGAATGTTTGGCAATTGGCACAGAACAACAGAAACTGTGTTGTCCCCACATGCAGTGTATAAATCAAGAGTGAAAGATAGATATTGCACAGGTCAACAGTGTAGGTGCACCTGCCCCGGGGAGCTCTGCTACCACCTAGTGTCATTTATCTATTTTACTGTGTTTCTCACCTCAGGGGTCTCAAAGGGGACTTTCAGCATCACTGACAAAAATACACAAACATACAAAATGCCTCATACATGCTTTACAAGCTAGATACTCATTATAAAAGCCCTATAAATTCTACTAAATAACTATACTATTTTCACTCATTTGCATATTTAATCTAATGTTATGAGCAAAATCTAGCAGCCAACATGCTGCTAAATAAGACAACAAAAAGAAGAAGCAAAGAATAACTGAACACTTAGGTCAATACATAGGTACAGAATGCAGGACTGCTGCTGAAAACATAAATGAGAGGACAGTGACTATCGTATGTCTGAAAACTGACCTTACCTCACCTGAAATAATCTCCATACACACGGTCACAAAACAATTATGTTAAAGATGCTTGTGGTGTGAATGTCAGAACATTTTCTACAAGCACATAGTTTGATAGGTGCTTTCAGACTGCAGGAACTTTGACATAGTTCTAATAACCACAGGAAGAACTACCCTAGGAACTACAACTCATCTTAAGTCATGGAATAGCTTATGGGGTTCGTTTTTTGGTCCTGGTAAATCAATGAGAAGGATTTTCTTCTTCTTTCTTGTTGGTCAGCTGTCATTTCGGGGGACAACGCCACCTAATGAGCAGCTGTTGTAAATGTGTGACATGGTGTAGGCGGTTTGGTTAAGTGCATTGTGAAAGCAAAACAAACTAAGGTGCTAAAATGTTCTGAATTCATGGACCCCCTTGAAAACGAGATGGTGCATCTGAAGGAGCTATCCACTAAACAAATTTTAAATTTCAAATGTGAATTGCTCATCCAAACGAACCGAGTCCCCCGGGCTGTCCTGGTGTGAATCCCCTCTAAATTACAAGAAACAGCACCAACACAACCACGAGCAGCCCACTAGACATGCACAAAAGATTTGGTTCTGAGAGCCGATTCTTTGTAGTTAATCAGGAGAGCCAGCTCACATCGAGCTAGAGCTCCGGCTCACAGTTTTTTACTTAGCTCTCACAGTCCTGAGCCCACAGCTTAGATTGCGCCACATTTTTCTGATACTGCCCCCAAGTGGCAGCTAAACATTAACAGACAGGGATGTGCATCTGCAGGAGCTTTAAGACACAATAGGCCTACACATCAGTATGTCTGGACCTAATATACCAGAAATCACATGAGCTGTTTAAATTCTCCAGATACTAAGAAAACAAGCTTTAGTGATTCTTTTATTTGTATATATATATATATATATATATATATATATATATATATATATATATATATATATATATATATATATATATATATATGCATGACACATACTCACCAACATTCAGACATAATAGATTTTCACCATTGTTGAAACCAAATCTATGGCCTGGCTGTATGATTACATGAAACTGCTCTTTTACTTATTAATTATTATTAATAATGAATACATATGCCTAATGAAACATTACTTATTCAGCAAAGATTAACTTGAAACAATATTGTCAGACGCAACAGATAAAGTGTCACAATCGTGGAGTACCTTTTGAGATGTACTTTTTACTCTAAATATATATGATTTTATCTAATTTTATAATTTTCATTTTCTGACTAGTAAACTTTAATAATGTTTTGCATCACTTGTATACTTTTTTTCTACACTGGGCATTTCCTCCAGGAATAAGTTTTTCAACTGGTCTTTATCATGCAGTAATACACAAAACTCAAGCATTATAAGTTATTGCTTGTACAATGCAGTACAAGTGGCATCTAAGTGATATTTGCTTCCTTTACTGGGATTTTGCAACACAGTTGCACCAAGTTTTGTGTTTTATATGTGCCACTACATGAAATTCCCCATTCTCTCATTCTTGTAGAAATGTCACACCCTGGTTGTGGCTGTTAGACCTCTAATGAGCACTCAAGTGCTTTCTCCTCCAACTGTCATGACAACTGAACATCTATCTTTACAAGGTTTCGGTCTTGGCCTCTATTGAGTTACAGGGTCAGTACATGATAGCTTAATGAGGAAATGCTTTGTCTTGAGTTACACTCAATGGCACTAGTTTAAAGACGACTACCTATAGCTAACTCTGTTCCTAGGACATTTGTTGCTTGAATTGGTTGAGTGTCGCCAACATGCCATTAGTCTGTATCAAAGAGGAAAAGGGGAGAGGGACCTGTGAAGCAAAGCTTAATGGTATTTTAACTGTCATCCTTGTCTCTTTGTGAAGATGGGATTTATTATTTTGTTCAAAAGACCTCAACTTTGAAAATCTATTGTGAATGCTATGAAGTAAGCTCCATATCTATACTTATTGTAACAATTCTGACACGCATACTTAAATTATCTGCACTAATGGAGGTGAGCATTCTTTTCTTAATGAGAAAATGATAAGAAGGTCTACCCAAGTCAGAGCAAAAGAACTTTAATCTTTACTCTTTTGAGAGAAATACTTCAAAAAGTGATTTACTGTTGGCTGGGAGACTTGATTAGTGGGTCTGCAATACACTGTGGCACATTCTTGTGTTATATGACAGATTAGTTAGGCATTAATGCAATATACAGACTTAAAACTGGGCACTTCCTGTTTTGTGAGAAGAATATTGTCCCCAGCTACACTGTTTACCATTATCTGATTCTATTTAAGTTGTCGGACATATTAAACATTATGTAGAAGGGAAATGTGGAACTGGAGTAAATGCATTTTAATAAAATTTATTGTATCATGTTACTCTAAAAGTAGGGCATCTATTTAAAGCTCTACCACTTATGCATAAAAGATTATTCAGACAGAAAAAGAAAACAAAACTGAATTTTTCATTTTCAGAACTCTTGGGAATACAAAAGATATTTGTCAAACTGACAGACAAAAAGCTGTAAACCTAAAACATTTATATTTTGAATATAGCATTCCTGTGCTTGTAGTCTACAGGCTGTTTCTCTGAATCAGTGTAATCTCTAATCTCTATATATTATTTCTTTTTAATGAGGGCAGGTTTATTGGATTCTCGTCCACTGTAACGGATATATTAAATATTAATTATTAAACGATATTATTGAAACCCATGGCTATGTGCTAAGAACCGGAAAGTGGAGTGAAATCCCACGCCTGACTATAGAAAGTACAAGTACGTCGTTTGGAAGAAGCGATACAACTACCGGTGTGGGCAAACGTCAATCTCTTCCTAGCACTTTTAACTTCTTTCGCCATGTGTGTAAAATTGCGAAAATGATCGACGGGACCTTACAAAAAAATAATTTCAGGCGTGTGTTTGCGGTGTCGCGTTAAGGTCACTCTCTGGCTGCCTGAATTCCCCTCTTTGTGTTTACACATCCGGGTTTCCCTGTTTGCAGCCCATTCCCCATTTAGAAGCCATTTTGGACACAGATCAGTAACATGCATGTAAACCCCGACCGACCTCCCGACGCAGCGGTGCTACTATTCAACCGAATAACCTCAAAAAAGAGCGCCGAGCTTTCGACTTGGATGTTTTAACGCCTTTTGGACCCACTTCCGATGCGAAATGTCGCATCTTTTAACGGACTAACAGTCCCGGTAGTCAATTAATCGCTCCTGTCTTTTCGCGCAACATTGTTGCAGCGTCGCGGCTATTGACACGCGTTGTGGTGGTGGAGGTGGTGGTTAGGCTGCTGGAGGGACCGGAGGCCTGTGGTCGTTTTGATCCTGGACTGATGTTTTGGCCAACCTGAGTTTTAATGTTCGTGTGGGAACGAGGGGGGAATCTCTGTCCTGTATTTAAAACGGAACATGTCTTTTTCATGGCTGACTTGTTCACTTCTTCTGGGAACTTTATGCGCAGGTAAGCGTGCTTGTGTTCCAATTTGCAACTGTTTTATCGACGCATTTTTATTTATTTATTTTTAATTGTGTAATGTGGGATTGGAAATTCCGACCCGAGCACAAGCTCACGTTTGCTAGTATAGCTTAGTTTAAACTTTGCTGGCAGTGGATACTGTCGTTCAGCCGGGATTTAAATCTCTCAACCATAATCTCCTCTTTTTCCCTCCCTGTTACGCCACTACAGTCAAATACTTCTCTCGATAATTATTTGAGAACTGCTTAATAAAAGCGTTTAAATTAAATTAGTCTTACAGTATTTTTAACTAATGCAATTTTTTAAGTGTATCCAAATTTAAAACTGTTGCGTCCCCTCGCTTTCCTCTTCAACAGTGGCAGGAATAGAAGGCAGCAGCTGCACCAACATCCTGAAACCTTATAGTCTACATCCCAGGTCTGCACTCATGTTTGTGGTAAAGAAGAACCGTAGGGGGAAAAATGCACTTCCTTTGTGAGGATTTTCCTAAATCGATGTCGTTTGATTCGAAGAGACAGCAGCTGAAGCAAAGTCTTTATTTTGAATTGAGGTTACTGTTACAAACAGCTCAGTTTCCAAAGCAGGGCACCACGTGAAATTGAGCGTGGTGGTTGTTTTGTCTTTTGTTTGGCGAGTTTTTTTGTTTATTTGCATCTCCAAATGGGCAATATAACGTTGCCCAAACGTTAAAACACTTCTCCTGATTGGCCATGATTTTTCAATCTGAACAAATATATTTCTCAACTAAATCCACTTTAGTTTTCCCTTTTTAAATTGTGGTAAATCTTTCATTGGGGCACAGCTGTCTCTTGTACGTCAAATAGCGCAGCAGCTAATGCCTTTATGGTTTATAGATTAGGGCATGGAAAGTACAGTAAGCTGCTTCTCCAGAATTCGTGTTGTTGTGGTGTAAAGGCTCAGTAAGTGACAGGGGGAGGGGGTTGGAGAATGATCTTGTAGTAAAAGTCCTCCGGGATCATGTGACCACGAATATCAGAAATGTCATCTCGGCTCAGTGGAGCATTGAGCATTACTGCTGTGAGAGTGTGTGTCGGTGTGCGATCAGTCTCTCTCTGGTCCGTCCTTTTATAATGAGCATGATGTTTGGTTATTTCATGCTTCCCTATATGATATCATGAAGTCTATTGTATGCTGCTGGACAGCTAAACGTGTGAATGTGTGAGTGTACGTGTAAACTGAGTGTGTATGTGTAATTGGGTTGGTGGGGGTAACGCTGGGGGGATGGGCAAGCTCCTATAGGCAGGGATTTAAAGAGACAGGCACTATTTTTCTCCTAACAAAGATAGAGCATAAATGTCGAAGATGTATTTTGAATCATGTGTCCAACATGTTATCTACCTCTTCTGTCTTCTGTGTCTAGTGTGTATCCAACATTAAAAACCAATGAGAACAATGACAAACCTTTAATAGAAATATTTTGAAGCTATTGTTACAGGTCTTCTTAGTTGAAGGAAGTAAAAAAAAAAGAAACAAAGAGAGAGACGCCTTTAAAGAAGACAGTCTTATCTAGCTTTACAGATGTCTCAAGAAGGAATACTTATCTGTAGAAGTAGTGTGCCAATATGTGTATGCTGTGTTTCTATACCACAGCAGGCTGATCATTGTTTTCTAGCTAATTAAATTCTGTAATTTCTCCAACCATTTAGCTTTTTTTCTCTCTGAAAAGATCTTTTAGTCAATGGGATTATGCCAAGCCAGTATTCAGCAACAATTTCTTAGCCCAGGGGAACTCCCTTTTCACTACAGAGAGCTCCCAAAGCTGGCTATGTGCCAGATTGATGATAGTCTCTGCTCCGAAATGTTTCGTCGTGGCACAAAGTGGATCCTACGCCATATGTCTGTGCTTCCACTGTTGGGTTTAAATTCATTATGGTGTGAGCTGACTGAGGCCTTATGTCCATACCAGGGTACAGTCTTGGCGAAGCGGAGACCCGGGAGTGTGTGTACTATAATGATAACTGGCGTACGGAGAGGACCAACCAGAGTGGCTTTGAGCGCTGTGAGGGGGATAAGGACAAGCGCCTGCACTGTTATGCCTCCTGGCTTAACTCCTCAGGAACCATCAAGCTGGTGAAGAAAGGCTGCTGGCTGGACGACTTCAACTGCTATGACAGGTCAGGTCACAGTGCACTTAAATGTATATTTTAGGTATCCAGCTTGCACAGAGCGAACTGGCGGTGAGGGCAGTGGATATATCGGCATCACACCACTCATGTCGTCTAATTTTCCCTCTCTTCCTGCACTTTCAAGAGCACAAATTTAAGATTCGACGATGAAAGAATGATCTCTCTGCATTTGCTGGTTCTTTTATTTCTACATCACAGAAGAATCAATGTGGTTACCTTTTAATCTAATGGTTAGAAAATATTTTCGAGATGCATCTTGAATGTTTAAAGAGAAATTTTCATAGTATTTATGACATTTTGCAGCATTGCATAACCAAAACAAGCAAGTATGTCCTTAAGCTGATACATAACACACACATGAAGGATATATTAGCCATTTTCATGTTGTGTTTTTATAAGATATCATTGATTTTTATTTCTAACATGAATCTTGGCACATTAGCTAATTTGGTAAACCTTCCTTTCACAATTCATCTGAGACTGTTCATGGACACGCTTGTTCATGAGACGTCAAAAGCCTGTTCATACATTTAGGTATGCACATTTTGATTACTTGTGTTGTCTGGTTAGTGATGTAAAACCCTAAAATTATTTAATTCACTGCAACATAAATAAGAAAGTAGCAGAAAAACATGCAGTATACAAGGACGGTAATGTTTAGCAAGTCATTTCCAAATCTGGAAAGTGGTTTTGCTTCTAGTTAGTCTCCCTGCAAATGGCTCGCATTGACAGCGTAGAGTGCAGTTAAGTCCACAGCCTGATGATGGAAGGTAAATGCTGGCACGGAGCCACTCAGGGTGAGTTTAGGAGAGTTGTTTCTTTATTTTCCAAACTACCCCGTATGTGTAACTATATGGTCATGTGGTACAATTAAACATTGTAGTTCCAGAGACAATGTTTAGAGTAGTAAAGTGAAAAGTAGTTGGTGGCAATAATTGGACCAGTCATCTTCAGCGCATGACGGCATTAAACATAAACCAGATTATGCTGAAGTGGTGTGTTTAAAAACAGTTTTGACATCATTTAAATGGAGACTTTTTAATATTATTGAAGAAATATGATTGAATCTTGAAAACTGAATTAGGTGTTTTTCAATAGGACTGATCACGAATGACGTCAAAATGCTATTTTTAGAACAGCGTACTGCGCAGGCGCCGCCGCCATATTGGATTCGGACAAACAACCTGTGGAGCGTGTATACTGTGTTTGTAGGAGCAAAGTTGCATTCCGAATATTTCTTTAACAAAACCATTATGGTAACAACTAAACACTGCTGCTTCGGTGTCTGCCGAAGTTACTCGCGATATAGTGACCGTGAACATATGAAGGGAGTTTTTTTCATTCCATTTTCAAAGCAGCCTGTATTTTCACAAATGGTTTTTGTTGCTGCCTGCTTAGTCAACTTTCAGGAACCACTTGTAACATAACAGGAAAGATGTTGAACGTGAGGTAGCAGTTAAGTTCTTGAATTAATTCATACATGAGCTGTTGAATTAACTACTCTGTCATGAAGTAATTAATTGTAATAGAAATGAAGTTCAAATAAAAACATTTCAGATGCATTTGTTTTTTTTATTGTGACTGATAATGTTCACTGTGATCCTTCAGCATCAATAGTTCAAACTCAGAATCGGAAGGTGTCTAGGAAGTCTCATTTCTACATACTCTGGGCACAGGTAATTACAGTGGAAGTTTCTCAGAACAGGAACCATAGCGTCAAAGAAATCTTTGTCAAACAATATTTTTTTAACTATCATTCCTTTTGGGCTCCAAATAACAAAGTAGGACCACTCTCTCTGTAAAACGCCCATTTGCATCTGCACCTGGTAATACGCATGTTTTTTACTCATGGTTACCTCATCCCCATCTACCTTCAAACAGAAACCTGCCAGCTGTTTCTTGCTCAGTGCTGTGTAGAAGTCTTTTGGATGTGCTTCTTTCAGTGATATGGGGCATTTTATTTCCAACACCCCGTGACTGTCCAAGTCTCTGTCATGCAACAGGCCATCTGGTGAGGCAGCAAGGTAGGGATACTCAGAGTTTACCCACAGTCCAGTCTCTCTAACTGTCATGTTCGGGAATTTCTCCACAAAGCTTTGCCTTGCCTTAGCCTCATTTACATGGCCATACTCCAGACTAACAGCTTTCACAGGTGGTTCCCATAGCTTTCTTTTCACCAGGTTTGCTCTAACACAGTCACTTGAAGCTGTTACTACTGATTTAGCTATAGATGCAGTTACCCTAAGTCTGCGCTCAGCAAACCAAGTCTCATCCCCCTGTACAGAACATAGTTCTGTGATACCACTCACACTGGGCATCAGATTTTGGCAAATTATGCCCACCTTTTGTTGTAACAAGCCTGTTTCATCAATGGAGAGGGTGTAGTTGTCAAAATGCATGGGGATGATGGTCTCCCACATACTACCCTGAGGAGAACTTGCAGTTTGTAGATCTCTCACAAAATTGTTCATCTCCACATGTGTTAGCGATGTCCTCCGCAAAGAAGTAGGCCTAGGGTCAAAGTTTATTACAGCAGACATCTTCCGCTTTCTGTTTGGATACTGAGCATCTGTGATGGACTTTGGGTTTTTGCCCACCTTCCTGCCAACATTCCAGGTGCATGGTTTGCTTGTACAGGATTCATCACTTCTGGAGTTCTTACAGTCATCTATTGCAAAGAGAACTGCAGCCACATGACTACAGCGCCCAAGTGAGGAAGCCTTACACTCACAGGAAGCATTTTGCACAAACCCAGTGTTCGAGGAGAGAACTATCACAACATTGTATGTGATCTTTCGCATGCTTCCAAGAACTTTTGCTTTAACATGATACTGGTTACCTTGATATAAATCCTGCATCATGGTCACATTTTGACTCTCAAACAACTGTCTTCCTCTTCTCAATGGTTTTGTTGTTTGACAGTGTAATCCTTCATCTTCCACATCACTATTTTCTTGCACTGATTCTATGATGTGGTGATAAATATGTCCAGAACTGAAGCAAACCGGTATGCCGCTTTGAGGAAAATCTTTCCAGTTTCCATCCTTTGGTTGAAGATCCTCATTTGCTGGACTTGACCCTCGCTGTGATGCAGCTTTGATGTTATACCATGCACCACCGTCTACAGCTGGATCAATTTTAAATTCTTGATCCACAGCATGCTGGCATCTGTACAAACACAATGCATGGAGTAATGTATTTATCTAATAATCAAACAGAACAATATCTCTGAAAATAAATATATCTTGCCTTTGTATTTATAATTCATAAAGGAGCTATACCTGATATTATTTTAATATGTCTAAGAAGAATGGTTTTTACATAGTATATTATGTGGTATATGGGGTAAGTCCATAAAACCAAATGAGTCATTGATTGCTAAGGATGTAAGGAAACAATCGAAAATTGATTTAAAACCAATTCAAACTGGTTTAAATGGAAATCGATGTAGAAAAAAGGAAAATTGATTTGCATGTAATGCATCAATGAAGATGACGTTCAAAACAAATCATCTTTTGTTCACAAAAAGATTTGTTTTCCATTCCTATCCATTTCCATAATAATTATTTGTTCAGTGTTAAGTTTTGTTAGTACAACAAGCAATAGAAGGCCACAGTTTTAAACAAGGGAGAAAGGGGCAAATATAAGAAAAATGTGAATGAAATGTGAAACACACTAGTTACACTGCATACAACACTAATAACTGAGCGAGAGCTAGCTTAAAAACAGCTTACCTTTCAACTAATAAAGCTTTCTTTCCGCTCACTTTGAGGCCTCTACATGTCAACCAACGTTTAAGTTCAACAACACTGTGTTTACTGATTGAACTGTACTGAAATGAAGCTCCCGGGACGTCTTTTTCTTCCAAAACTACACGTACTCTAGGTGTCGCCATCGTAAACTAACTCTTTGTTTGTCCGAACTCGCGCTGTTGCCGGAGCTCATGAATATTGATGAGTAAATGTGACGTCATTTGAGATCAGTGCTATTGAACTGAAATGAAAATATGATGAAATAGTTAAAGCAAATAAAGAGCTGAGTTATTTTGATGTGTTAGCTAACGTAAGAGTAATACGATGAAATCCCTTTTGGTCTGAAAGACTCCACTTCTTTCACCTCTGCACTTTTCTGGTAATCCTCTGTTTTGTATTCGTGTGTAATTCTGTGACTTAATGATGTCTGTAAAAGAAGAGTTTGTTGACTGGAACATTGACACCACTACCTGTAACCAAAGCCAAGTGACACATCAGTTAAATAGTCTAGACAATAAATTGGACTCGTATTACTTTGTCCTCAGAGAGTTCAAGCACAGCGAATGTAGGACAACAAATACCCATCGACTTTTCCAAGTTAAACATCTAGATCATAAAAAGAAAATAAAGGTTTATGTATGTTTTGTTTGTTCCGAAAGCCCAGTTTCTATCTTGCCTTTGCATTTTGGTTATCAGAAAATGATGCAAGTGTGTCATTTGTTGTTTTAGGCAAGAGTGTGTCTCCATGGAGGAAAACCCTCAGGTGTTCTTCTGCTGCTGCGAGGGTAACTACTGCAACGAGCGGTTCACCCATCTTCCTGATATGATTGGCAGCGGCGACCGAGGTGAGTAAAAGATGCACTCGGCATAAAGTACAAGTAGGACGTTGATGTTATTTTTTTCCTCTAAATTTGGCCATTTTTGAGCTTTTAATTATCTCCAAAAGATTCCCAGATGTTTGGTGATAAATTTAGTTAGTGTACTTCTCACACTGCTGATCTATTACACTTTTAGGTTGTTCTGTAAACTTATCTTAGACTTATAGTATTTTTTTTTTGCTTATTTTAAATGTAGTGTGAAGTTATTCCACATAATAGATGGATACTTGACTTTTTTGAGCCGTGGTAGCTGTGACTTTTCTAAACATCACATGATCACATCCAGGTGTCACTGCTGGTAACTCTAGAGCAGAGATCTGTGACACACTTGGATTAAATGTCATTGTCTAAGGATAACAAGTGATAATTAATGTTGATACATAATGAATTATATTGATTACTATTTTAAAAGTTTAGAAAAACAAACATTTAAAGTATTTGGATAAGCCCTGCTGATAAGTGATAGTCGATCTGTCGTGTCTAAGTATAGGATAAAGTCATGATCATGGTCCTTTCCATTTAGCTTTTTCTTTGCTTTATTAATTTCTTATTACCTTATTATATATAAGAGCCACAGTCGTTTTTTTTAAGTTGATTCTCTTGGATTTCCTCATATCAGATGAGAAATTGTTTGCTCATTTAAAGATGCAGTATTCAATTTGGTAGATTTTGCAATTAGCTGTTTGCTTTATGTAAAAGTACACTGAGGTTACTGGACTTGTGTGTGATGTTGCATCACTGAGTATCTCTACATGCATAGTTCAGCACTGATTATCAGCAGAGCAGGAAGCGACAGAAGTCAGATGTCTTTTAGACTTGCTGCGTTCCTTCTGTCTTACTGCATCCACTCGCATGTCATTCAAGGATCAAGTTTGGATGAGCTCAATAAAAATGTCCTCTATTAAAACCAGGTCCTGCAGTGTGTTGGGGGTGCATGTAATGCTGCTTCTAACTTGCAGGCCATGAAGTCGACACACTGATTTTTTCTGTTCGTCTTTGACAGTGAAAATCCGGCCTCCACCCCGAGTGCCATCCTTGCTCAATGTGCTGGTGTACTCCCTGCTGCCGCTCTGTGTGCTGTCCCTGGCCCTCGTTCTGGCCTTGTGGATGTACCGCCACCGCAAGCCTCCCTATGGCCATGTAGACCTGAGCGAGGTGAAGCGAGTCATTCTCAACTCTGACTTTAATCTAAAGTGATATATTGAGGCAATCCTCATTGTGGTCTGACTTGCTGTAGGACTTGTCACTTTTGCACTTTTTAGCAGTTGTAATAAAAGGGGTACGTTTGATGGATTTAGCAGAGAACTGAGAATTTTTTCTCATGTTTATTCAGGATCCTGGACCAGTTCCCCCATCCCCTTTGGTGGGTCTGAAACCCCTGCAGCTTCTGGAAATCAAAGCAAGGGGGAGATTTGGTTGCGTTTGGAAGGCTCAGTTAATGAGCGAATACGTTGCTGTAAAGATTTTCCCCGTTCAGGTATGTATATACTCAAAGGATGCCACAGTTTTCTATCTTGTTGTTTGCTGTTTTGTTCACCAAACAGGCACATTTCCATGAGATAGAAACCTTTCACTCTGAGAAAAACCCGGAATGTTGCTAATCAACTCTTCCTGTTGTTCTGAAGATTTGCCAGATTCCTGCTGTGACATGTAAAGAAACAACCCCATTCTCTGTTATGAATCACCAAGGCTTGAACAGAAAATCTTTTGGTTTGTGTTTACAGGATAAGCAGTCATGGCAAAATGAGCGGGAGATATTCATAACCCCAGGGATGAGACATGAAAACATCTTGCGTTACATCGCTGCAGAGAAGCACGGCACCAACCTGGAGACAGAGCTGTGGCTAATCACAGAGTTTCACGAGAGGGTGAGAGCCCATCTACACATGTTCAGCATGTACACAGATTCCTGCATAATTTTACAAAGCAAGAACTGCTGGACATTTTCCAGTATTCGGCCGAGCCCTTAAAACAAGTATCGCAGCTTTATTTAAAGAGAGGATTTTATTTCATGCAGTGAAAGCAGTAGAAATGTGATTTTAGGTTTAATCTTGTATATGAAAAATTAAAATTTTTAAACATACAGTTTAATACTCAGAGGATTTTATGTGTTGTCAGTACCACAGATGTGGCTTTAAGTTACTTTTATGACTTTTTGGTAGGACATATTATTCCCACCAGTGACACAAGATATTTAGTCACACTTGTGGTCCCCTTGCCATTACGTAGAAAAATAGATGTGTATGATTTTTTTTGCATTTCTATAAATGTATAAGTTTAGGCAACTAGTTAATTTTCCCGAGGATATTATTTGGTTGGCAATAAGGGGCGTAATCTATCACTGTCTCTTGGTGGATTCAGCAACTGCTCCTTACGTGACGTTATGGTCACAGTGGGCTGACTTTATGGATGCTGAATAATAGCAAAGCTTCTTAGTGATGGATTAAAGATTCTTGCAGAGTTGTTAATCCTTGCTCCTTAACCTTTCATGCGTTTGTGCGTGAGCAGGGCTCATTGACGGACCACCTGAAGGGTAACACTGTGACCTGGTCAGAGCTGTGTCACATAGCAGAGACCATGTCCCGCGGCTTGGCTTACCTCCACGAGGACATTCCCAGCTACAAGGGAGAGGGACCTAAGCCTACTATTGCACACAGGTAGGAAATCATATTAAGCGATACCTGTTCCTATGATACCCTACAGGAATTTTCATTTTTGTGCTTCAATATGTATGTAATGTAAAATTTTTGACATTATTAAGAAAAGCTGGAAGAATGTGAAAGTTATGACGTACGTATATCTACAAAGAAAATTTGAAAACATCCATTATAGCTTGTTTCAATCAACAACCATGCCCAGTTTTAAAGAGGTTTGGAGTTAATGGGTTGCACTTAAATGCATCATGGATTTGTGTATTGCCATAGCAAGTGCTTCCCTTGTTTATCTCCTTTAGCAAAGTATACACTGGAGCACCTTTTTATGAAAGAAAGGAGATCGCTTTGTCCCAAAATTCATTGCAGTTGCATCTTTCAAAGGGATGCTCAGTTAGATTTACTAGGTCATATTTGCTGTGATTTGTGTACAAAACATGAGGACAGAAGGGTGAGTGAGCAGCAGTATCTGTCACTTTTGTACCATTTTCTTTGTTTTTACAATGTCCCAACATGAAATTAAAGCAATGTCTTGTATTATATCTAAATATATTAACATGACACATGGAAGATATAAGTACTGTGTAACAATGTGATAAGATTGTGTGAGGCAAAGTATCTAAAGCACTTTGAAACATATCCCCTGTAATTGTGTTTGTATGTGTTTGGGAGCTGGGAGGAGCTGCAATGACTTTGACTGTTTCACCCAAATTCATCCCTGGGTATCAAAATGTGGCACAGACTAATTTAATGCAAACCTTTTTTGACTTTTGGTCACGGATTAACCTCCTCTGCTGTTTGAATTTGTAGCTTAACCCTGACAGTTTGTTGACTAATTTGTGCAACTGCTGTGGCTGAACACCTGCACACAAAAATGCATTTTAATAAGTATTTGTGGAATTACTTCCCCAGGGACTTCAAGAGTAAGAATGTGATGCTGCGAGATGATTTGACTGCAGTCATCGGAGACTTTGGACTTGCTGTACGGTTTGAACCTGGAAAGCCTCCTGGGGATACACATGGACAGGTATGAGGGAATTTTCATGTATGTGTTGGCTCCGATAGAAGATTTTGTAGCTTCAACCTACTTTTTCTTAAGCATTTTAAGCTTTGTACAGTTGTGCAAATCTTTACACACTGTGTTTTAAGTGGAAGGAGTGTAACGGGATAACGTCTTACAGTAAATGTAATCAATGGGTAATAAGAAAGATATAAACTGTAGTTCAGTTAGACAGTAATATACACAAGTTTGAGCACATCTGTTCTAAAAACCAATCTTGACATTTGTCAGTGTTCAAGTAACAAGTGAGTTTGATAAAAGCTTAAATCACACAAGACATTTTAAACTCATAACAATACAGGTGCATTTGTAATGTGATTTGTGATGGTTTTCCCAATTGAAGTCTTCTACGTAGTTGGCTAAACCTAATAATACATTGTCCGTGTAGGTTGGTACGAGGCGTTACATGGCTCCAGAGGTGCTGGAGGGAGCCATTAATTTTCAGCGAGACTCCTTCCTGAGGATAGACATGTACGCCATGGGCTTGGTGCTGTGGGAGCTGGTGTCCCGCTGCTCAGAGACAGACGGTAAGTCAAACAATGCAGGAATGCTGCTTTGCCCACAGGTGAAAGGTCACTTCTCTTCGAGCAGGCCTAATAAACAAAGGATTAGATTTCTCTTTAGTTTTGACTGCAGTGTTGTCCGATCAGAGGCAAAGTTCTAATGAGGATTTGGTTACTTTTTATATCTAATACTGTTATTAGTTTTACCATCCTTTTTAATAAAAAATACTCCTTATAAGATTTTTTTTTTCTTTATGCTTTATACTGTCCACACTGTTGGCTTACCTCAGGTACAGTTGGTGAGTACATGCTGCCATTTGAGGATGAAATAGGTCAGCATCCCTCCCTGGAGGATCTGCAGGATGTGGTCGTGCACAAGAAGATGCGTCCAGTCATTAAGGACTGCTGGCTCAAACATCCTGTGAGTAATTGTGAAAGAATAGCTGCTACAACTGTAAAAGCAAAACCAGGATGTCTTGCATCCTTTTTTTTTTTTTTTTATTAAAGATTATTTGAGCACACAGTTCCACGAATCTGTTCTGTTTAAATTTGACAGTAATATTCAAAATTTCAAGATGCCAATTATGATAAATAATAAATCTACAAATGTGCTTCTATAACTTCTTGTCTATGACTGCAGGGCCTGAGCCAGATGTGCGAGACCATCGAGGAATGCTGGGACCATGATGCAGAAGCACGGCTGTCAGCCGGCTGTGTGGAGGAGCGCATCAGTCAGATCGCCAGGACGATAGGCGGCACTACCTCAGACAGCCCCGTCTCCATCGTGACGTCTCTCATCAATGAGGACCTACCTCCCAAAGAGTCCAGCACCTGAATGGGTGACGCAATCCCTCACCTGAGCTCCTGACTTTTCCTTGTTCAAATCCAAACTCAGCGGATCTCCGTGAATATTTAACAACATAAAGATCCTAGCAACTTAAACACAGCTGCTATTTTATCCCAATACTGGTATTTTTATTATGTTTGTTTTTTTTTTTTCCAACGTTCAGTGTTTTTCTGTGTCTGAAGTCAGATCTTACTAATACATCCATCTGCTGTAGTTGAAGTAGTAAAAAGCTATGCGATGGGCACATCTGATAACACCTATGTGTCAAATCTTAAATGGTGTCATTACCTCATGTATTCCTTTTTGTGTTTAGTCTCTTTTTATTACCTCATGAGTTGTCGTCTTTGTATTTCCTATTGTGGTCATGATCGTCTGCGGCCAAATGAAATGAACCGTTGCTCCAAACCTCAGACGACGTGCTGCACACCTCGGAGGAACCGTTTTGAGACTGTTAGACAAAATATATTCATCTTCCTCAGGGGTTGAAGCTTCTTGTTTTTTAAACTCGGAGGGTGCTCCCTTATTTTAAACCTGTGAATTCCTCAGAATGGAAAGGAGAAAAAAAAAAAAAACATAAAAAGAAGAAAAAAAATCTGGAGCACAGCTGTTTTATTGTAAGGGAGGGAGCTAAATGAGAGCTGAGCAGTTGTATTGGACGTTTTTGACTTTTTTGAAGATTTTGGACAAATGTCTTGTCCTCAGAACTACCTCTCAGGTATCCAGCAGGCTTCTTTGGAACATTTCTTTAAGTTGAAAGCCAAGCTATCCAGCTAGCTATCATGGACATATTCCTGGATTTTTCTTTTTTTCTTTCGTTTTAATAGATGAAATTCAGAGTTACTCCTTTGCCAGTGCCAGGGGCATTGACGGATGCTGTTTGGAGTTGCAATGTTACACATTCTTAATTTTAACTCTGTGTGTGTGTGTTTGTGTGAAAGTGTAAGAATCTAAAGTGATGCGAGGCAAATAGTGTTTTTAAAGTAAGAACCATTGACAGGTAATTGGAAGTTTATCTTTGCAAGGGCCATACTTGAGCAAGCAACATGTCTGTTTTTTTTTTTTCTTTTCTTTCTCCATGGTCAGTAGACTCATTTGGACACCAGTTACCAGATACCTCAGTCACTGTAGGTCATGCAAGGAGAACTCAAATGGTTGCCTTTGTCTCAAATGCAATGCCATAGCTGTACCATAACATGAATACCATACATTGAATGTCCGTTATGCTGCTGTGACTATTCCAGGATACTCAAGGATTTGTAGATGTACATGTATTCTTTGTTAATATAACACTAACATGTGATAACTATCCATATTATGTGAGGCTAATATTCTGTTTTTTTTGTTTGTTTTTTGTGTTTTTCCTTCATTTTTGACTGGGTAGGCCCTCAGCTGCTTACTCCTCCTGACTGACCTCAGATATTCTGAAAAGTACCTCAGGCTTTTTTCTACATGTATATCAAGTTGTGTTATGCATTTTATTGTGTTTTAGTAGTGGAGATATTTTATTGCAGGTTGGGCCTCTTTGTGGAGATTTTTATTTCTTGGATAACCTGACCAGTTTTCACAGTGTTGATGCTCTACAAACCTTAAAGTAGTTAGTCAGATTCTTGTAAATATACGTGTACACACAGATGTTGAACGCTGATCTTTTTAAATACAAAATCAGGGCATTGCTCTTGCAGTTACAGAAAGGGATTTCTCAGCTCAAAATCCACATATATAAGTTATTTTGTCAACTAGCCCTGAGATTCTCTCTTTTTTTTTTTTTTTTTTTTTTTTAACTTTGAGAACAGTGTTACTGATATTGGTGTATAATGGTATTGGCTCTTTTGGGTTAGAAGCTGTGAGGGTGGCGCTGACATCAGAAAACTTTGTTCTTTATATATAAACACCAATGACAAAAAAAAAAACAAAAAAAAAAACAACAAAATCCATTTGTTATGTTTGGTGCGGGCAGCTTCTGTGATTGGCCACTTGTTTAATCAGTATTGCCTCAATATTAACCTGCTGATGTGATGTTCTGACACGTTTAAGTGATAGTTTAGCCACATTGGACAACACCCAGGCTCATCTGTTGTACTTGATTAGTGGTGTGGAAAAGATAGTGCTTTTTAACAGTGATCTGTAGCTCTTGCTGATGTGCAGTTTTGGTAAAGGACATCTGGAAAAATAACGGGATCACGTCAGTGTTTGGAAACCATCGTTGTGTTTGTATCAACTTGACTGACTGATGCATTGTCAAGGATTCACATGAACAATGGCATGTCCAACGGTCCAGCAATATTTACGATACAGCAATAGTCATTTGAATATTATAGCTTATGTAATTATACTTGGCTGTGACTAAGGAGTTATCTTCTGCAGATCAGCACAGTACATCTCATCACACCTGGATCGGCCTCCTGATGAAAAAAATTAAAGGGTTGAACTTTCTTTGTTCAACCCCCCCCCTCCCCTTCTTTCCTTCCCAAACGTGGCCCAGGTGCTTTCACGAATCGTGCCAGAGAAACAACGGTCACGTGGGAAAATCTGCTGTGATCGGTTGTTCCCTCCAAACACTGTCTTACACCCAGCTCTTCTGAACCGAAAAACCTTGTTACCTCATGCAGTACCTCGTTCAGTAACACTAACATGGAGTCAGTCTCATCTTCAACAAAATAGGGGAAAAAAAAAGAAGAAAAAAAATGATCAATTGTGTATATATTTACTTGATAAATGTAAACAGTTTCTTCCTTTCATGTGTGGATCCTGTGAAAGCAAAATCCTTTTTTTATTTACAGTCAGTATATTATTTCTCATAGTGTGAGTGGATGTTTGAATTGAGTGACTTTCCCTGTTTATGTGAACTGTGTGTGGTTGTTGGTTGGTTTCACTAAATCAGTACGAATGATAACTTTATATGTGCATTGAAATGCTTAGAAATATAAACTAGATGAGAATACATTCATCTTTTTGTATATAAAAAATAAAGACAAATCCTGATTAACCATGTAAAATTAATTCTTTGCATTTTATGCGCTTGTATAGATTTACAAAACTCAAATTACATCATGATAAAAATAGGGAAAAAAAGTCCACATCTATTATTTAAAAATGTTTTGTTCTGTATGTGTACACTAGATGGCAGTAGGGTCGCCGGTTGTTTCTTTTCCCATCAGTTTATTTTGGACATTAATCCCCCTGTTGATGGGTGGGCACCACTAACATCTTTTTCTTTTCTCAGGAGCAAAAGTTCTCTCTCTCTCTCTCTCTCTCTCTCTCTCTCTCTCTCTCTCTCTCTCTCTCTCTCTCTCTCTCTCTCTATATATATATATATATATATATTTGTGTGTGTGTATGTATATATGTGTGTGTGTGTGTTTATTAGAAAAAGTCTCACAATATACCTGGCGCATTCAGAGTTTATCCGTCCAGTTCGACTTCAGTCGATGTTATGCTGGCCTTATAAATACTTAAGGTGAGATAGTAAATTAGAATTACAGATGTTATTATAAGTGCTCCCTGAATGTATTCATTTTGCTATTAATCGGATTTATTGTAAAATTAGGTAGATTAACGCAACACCTTCTGAGCTGTTCGTCTTTTCTTTGTAAACCTTATAAACGTCCGTCAGTACCTGAAGGCGTCGTGGTTTTTTCTTTTTTCTAGGAGTTGTTATCCAATGAAAACGTTGCTGATCTGTCACGTGATAAAGAGAGTACTAAATTACGATTGACTTGAGAGTTGCCGAGAGTCAGCTCCTTGTCGATGTACAGTGAATCTATAAGACCAACTTCTTGCCTTTGATTGGAGTTATTCTGTTTTTAAAAATTTTAAACCCAGCGGAAATTTTCTTTAGATTCCACCGCCTCTGTTAAGAAAAATTTTATTTCGATACTCTGGCCATTATGTCAAACTACCGAACTGGTAAGTTTAAAAAGCGCATTTTGACTGTGCTCGCAAAGCGGCTAATGACACGGGTCGACTTTTTTCATCCAACAGGAGACATCACTTTTCATTGCAAACTGCCCGAAAAATGAAAAACTGATGTGGCGGAGTTTTTGTTAATGTTAATGGAGTTTGATAATATTGTTAAAAGAACTTTCTTTGTATCGTTTATTTTAACGTTTAATGGGTTGGTTCCTATAAAAATGAATGACGTACATACAGTTAATGTTATTTTTTAAATGTAATGTTAGCAATATTAGCTAATAGCAAAAGGTCTGAACGTTAGATATTACCAAGTAAATACAAACTAAAAGCTATTAAGGCAAGTTGGGCATCATATAAAGACATTACACAAAACTTATTTTATAATTACGAATAGAACATCAAAGTTTAATGATATACCTATTAAAAAACATGTAATATGTTATAGTTATATAGTTATAGTTAATACATTAATATAATAGACACAGCTTTTTCTTTGATTTCTTTAAAACAGGTCTTTCAATTGTGGACAGTACATTAGAGTTCTGAAAGTAAATAACTGACTTAAATACAAACATAAAAAAACAACAACAAAAAAAAAAAGCCCACAATGTTAATAGGCATCCTTTTCACATATTATCCTTTGTTTTTCAGCCTTCCAGGGACCAGGGCAGCGTGGTGAGTTCAGGAGCTAGCTGGCCAACTGTACCACCTGTAAAAGGTGGCAGCTGCTCCAACTGCTGGGATGCTACGGAAGAGCAGCAGTAACAGTAGCGCCGGCGGGGCAAAGCACACCCAGGTACCACCAAGGCATCCCTCTAAACCCCGCTCAGAATTTCTATCAGCAGGATCCAACAACACCTGGGCTATGGGCCGCAGCACCAAGAACCCCAACCCTCTGAGCAGCATGGGGCTTTCATCTCGCTTGATGGGGGCTCCAGGAGTGGACCCAGACTATGTAATGCAGCTGGTGAATGATGTTCGGTGGTTTGCTGATGTGTTACTTAAACTCAAGGATGCTTTTCAGCATGAAGGTGAGTTCAGGTGAAACTGGAATGCAGAGTTTTTGTGCTGGGGCGTTGTTGGTCAGGGAACAGTAAAATTCCAGATAAAGAAAGAAAATATAGCCTTGGCTACTCCTGTTACATGCTGTTCCATTAATATTGAATGTTTATTACATCTAAAGTTTATTTGTGATGAAAGTGCTGTATTTAAGAGTTATCTGTCTGCTTCTCCTTCAGATTTAATTTATGAGATCAATAGTCTTGTTAACCACAGAAAATGATGGGAAAATGTGTTGCATTCAGTTAGTGGTGTTTTTATTTTGTTATAAGTTCTTTAATTAAAGTTAGACAACAGCTGCATTATCTTTCACTCTAAGAGGCGCCATCTGTTGAGAACATACAATATTTTTGTTTCTTCTGTGATAGCATTCTTTCTGTGGTGAACCCTTCTGGTAAATTAAATCTAACTTTTTAAACTGAAACTCTAAAACTAGTTGTCTACCGATGATGCTGTTATTTGCTAAACTTCTTTGCCAGAAAGTTGTCTTTGTTTGGCTAAATACCAAAACTTTAACCTTTCTGCAGCAATTTCTTTAACTCATCTACACAAAAGCCAGTTAGTTGTGTTGCTGCTTTGCTTTGTTTTCTGTATCAAAAACTGCAAACATGGTTTAAAATGACTTAGAAGGCACTTTTAAAAAATCCTTTTAGACTACTACAACTAAAAACTAAAGATTGCTAACAAGACAGTGAGCCACAATCGTGTGTGGAGTGTCAATATGTTGTGTGATCACTGCGAGCAAACTGGAACGTTTGCAGAGCTGTTGGTGTCTCAACATTAACTACACTCACCCACACACTACTACATTCACACAAATCCATGAGAGGAACAAACTGGATCAGAGACAGGTAACTTTCTGTTTTTTCCTGACAGAAAGGGTTTAGCTTTTGCTTGCAGACTTGGATAAACATGCCACCTACACAAGTGCACATTAGAACACAGAAGTATAAATACTGACTGTGGGTTGTTGTGACTATAGCTGCAAGACTAATTATTTTTATCGTCAGTAAATGACCTCATTAAAAATTGGTGAGAACAAGCTCCTTAATGCATACGTCATGAAATTGCATATTTTGTATATATGTTGAATAAGAAAAATAAAGGATGTGTGTTTTTATTTTTCAGCTATGTGCTATGGCAGAAGGCTCTGTCTTGTGACCTAATTTATCTTTTTAATGTGTAGAGTAAAAGTGGAGAACCAAAAATACCTCTCTTCCATCGTTTGCTACTAAAAGACAAAGACAGACTAACCCTACAAAGACATGCACACAGGCTTCTACTGTATATCTGGCGAAGGGAGTGAGTTGTTTAGCCATTCCTCTGGCTGGAGGAGTGAGGCCTCCATGAGAAAGAGCCTTAGCTAATTTCGTTTTGAGCGTTTCTCTGAGCCATCTCAGAAACATTTTGGGTATTTGCCTTCTTGTTAACAACAAATTCTATTCAGCAGGTGGGATGAAGTCATACCATCTGACCCCATAATGTCATTTGTATTTGTGGGTTGTTTTTATGGTTCTTTCCTCTGAGACGCTGACATTGGCAAGCTTCTACAACAGTATGGTTGCCTGTCTACTTGAATGCACAGTTTTTTATTGTACAAAACGTGGTAGAAGATGGTCATAGAAAACAAACCTGCTGGTCAGAAGTTGTAACTTCAAATATAATATATGATTTTAGATTCAGATCATCCTTAAAAACAACACATTTTTAAGCTACACTCAGAAAACCTGCTCTCTGAACTCAAATTCAGTGCACTAATCTGTTATATAAAGTCATCCTTAACTTTACTAACATACTTTGTATTGTTAGTAAAGTATGGACTCTCATAGCTGCTAATTAAGCATTTCTTCAAGTTCTCTTCATCTCTTAAAAAAAGACATGTTATCCCTTTTGAAAAGCTTTATTCTAGAGTCAGGTGTCTGGATTCATGTGATCTTCCTGCTCAAAAGTTGTGACACATGACATTATAAACCCTTAATGTTTATGTTTTTGAGGCTTTGCTTCATTCATAGTAAACATGTTTTTAGTCTGAAGTGTTTAATGACGGGGATTTACTAATCTTAACTTGTCTTAGGATGTCAACATATTGTTCATCTTCTTGTGTGTGTGTGCATGTGTTTTCATACCAAACTGATTGGAAGACATGTGGTTTTTCTCTGAGGGGTCAAGAAGGTTTCACAGTCTGGAATAAGTAACAGTTAAAAGTCTGTTTTAAATTGATTTAAAGCAAGTCACAACCATTTTGGTTTAATCACCTTAGATGAACAAGAAAAGTGATGAACGGGACGCAGCTTTAAATGTCTGTTGTTAGTTTTTAGTGGAAACTATTTGATATTTAACATATCATTTCCTATTAATTTATTGAAAGCATTGTGTCTTAATACAGATGAGAAATTCTCCTTTTTGCACACTAATATGGGATTTTTCATGAATTTGGAAAGACTTTATAACAATAATTATCAACCATGTCAGAATTAAAGTGGAATTTTCCAAAAATGCTTTTTTAATCAAATCCAGATAGTTGTATTCATAAAATTCACAAAAATAAACAAATTTAATTTTAGTAATTTTACTGATTGAACTAAGAGATCAGGCAGGACTATAACACTCTCTGTTTCTGTCTATAGCGCCTTTGTTGTGTGATTAGCAGCACTTCCTATGTGTCTTGCTTGAAGAGACAAACAGCCTCTCAGCAGCAGCCCCCCTGTCTGTGGTTGAAAGCTGCGAGAACAAGGCAGCGAGGGAGGTTACTGAAGCACATGTCAGCTCCTCTGTTATTATTTTCATACTTGGAAAGGTCTGTCATTGGAGTACTGTGTGAAACTGATGCAATGTTTTGAGATCTTGAAGGGTATTTTTTGTGTGGCAGCAAGAGAGAGGTTTGAGTCAGTGTACCTCTCACAGCCCTTCTACATCCAGAGTTTAGCTTGGAAGATGCTTGTTTTGCCTCTCAGAGGTCCCACTTGTTTATGCTGAAAGTAACTGAAGACCACAGCATGTTTTGATTTATGGAAACCCACAGAGGAGTAACAGTCAGCAACTGTAAGCTTGACTTAACTACATCCACATTATTTACACCCACAGCTGCACACCAATAGATTAACCTCGATCTGATTGTGGTGTAGGTGTACACTTTCTCTTATGACTAGGCCATCAGTCACAGAACTCACAAGCACTGTCGGAGAATTTAATCACAGAAAAGATTGCATGACTGTATTAGTTTTGACTCAGTAGGTGACTGTTAAACTTGGACTCCTGCTGTCCCAAAATGATCTACGTCCACTCGGAACCACACAGATCAGATTAATGAACCTTACTCTCTTGTCTCTCCATCACAATCAAAATGATGAAGATGGTAATGAGATTGTTGAACCATGATATTTGAGTTAAATTGCCCAAACAAGAGAAATAATGAAGCATTAACTGTTTGCCAGCATTTAGTTCAGCACAATTAATTGCTCTCTTGTAAATAAAGTGGAGACAATAGAGAACCACGGCGTGACTCGAGTGTACACAAATTGTATTGTATACAAAATGAGGGGCAAACACAAACTTGTTTGTTGGAACAAACCACTTGGATGTCTGATTGTTCAATCGAAATATATTTCAGTTGTTTTAAGCCTCAGAGAAATGATAGACTTTTGATTCCCTTGATGCCAATGTTTCAAGCATTTAAAGGTAACTGTACAAAAATGGTAATTTCACAGTCCTGCAGGCTAATATTAAGAGAAGATATTCAGTATAATTGTCTTCATTAAGAAGTTTTTTTTATTTAAATCTATATAAATTTGCAAAAGGCGGCTTTGTTAATGATTTTAATCGGCATGAAAAAGGAGTCCTCTGCACAGAGCTGAACTGCTGTCCCCCTCCCATCCCCCCACTCTCCTGCATACTCTGCATTCCTCTAGAACAAATGTTCACTTGTAGCTATAGTGCCTTCAATAGACTAATGGTAGGTATGAGGCAAAATGACTGTAAAAACTCATAAAAAAAATAGATCTGCTTTATATATGTTTGCAATACAGGTTTAGGGTTTATCTGTTTGTCATTTAAAAATTTAGGTTTTTAAAAAATTGTGAAAAAGTTCCTGTTTTTTAAGAACTATAGACCTTGAAATGGCAAATGGGTCTGCGTATAGTTCTGTGTATGCAGGACAAAACTGTTACTCAGAAGAAGTTTAAGAAAATGAAACTTACCACACAAGCTCATATACTAAGAAGTGGGTCTCATGATTGTCTCACATCTTAGTTTTGCTTTTATTTTTGCCATCTTTAAGAACAAAGAGACTGAAGATTTCTCCTCAAAAGTGTAATTTTCTCCCCCTGAAATGTGTAGAAATGTTCAAACTAGTGGAGTGGTTTGCCTTGAACCTAAAAATTTTAGGAATGTGTTTTGAGAAATGTGCGGTTCTGGTCAGTCTATAGGCCAAAAAAGCTAAACAAGCCAAGTTTGAAATTGTAAAAGGGCTTTTTCATAAGAACAGATATGAAATTCTTTTTCCTTAAAGGCTTCTTTGCTTGAGAGAGTCCACTTTAGTCACTTTATTCTTTTAGCCTCTAGTGTGTCACACCACCACTGACACAGTTCCACTTGCGGGTAGATCAAAGATCTCACAGCTTAGTTGCAAGTCATGGGGTTATAGGCTTATAGTATTTACTCAGTATATGGTCTTCATTGTAGTTTGTTTGGTCACATATAAAGTTATTCACATAATTTAGAGTTGTGCCAGAGAAAGGGTATTGAATGTTGTTTGATGAGGAAGAACATGTCTAGCTGGCTCACAGGTCCTTGTTCCCCTGTCAAAGTGTGGCTTTTTTCTTGTGTTGGTGTCATCACAACACTGATAAGATCTGCAGCTGAGCTGCATTGTTCCGTGTTTCACAGTACCAGGCTGTAACTGTGTTGACCTATGAAGGCAAATGATGAAAATATGAAAGTATTTAGTTAGATCGTACAAGGACTTACTCCTGGCTGTAACAGTGTTGTTTATTTAGTGGCCTGTTTTTCTTCCTGCTCAAACATTTACAGTGCAGTAACTTTACTAACTGAAAGGAATGCATTAAAAAAAGTCAATGCAATTAAAAAACAAACAAAAAAAACCTTATTAATCCCAGATGGAAATTGCAGTTTTCTTAAAAAATCAAGCAGACTTAATTACATTTATGTTCTATTATTGTATAACAGGATTTTGTTAGTTTTTAAACTTCTTACGGAAATTAAATCTCTTACAAATGTCTCCCTCTGCCACATATGTGCCCCCGTACCATTTTAGAGGCCACTTGCAGGTGGTACCTTTGATTATTTGAAAAGCCGAAATCTAGCGTATAATGTTTTAATGGCCAACTGCTCTTAGAGAAAGAAAGAAAGAATGAAAGAAGAGATTTGTTGGGCAGTAACTTTCCCCTGTGATGTTGAAGGATGTTTTTGTGCAAGCTTGTGGTTGGGGTGTGTTTCCTGGGGTGGGATTTATGGTTATGTGTTCTGGATGTTTGTGCAGGACATTGGTCAGGGTGATGGGTGTGTTAGAGCTCCCACTCACAGAGGATGTTATTGCTGCTTATTAGGGGTGTGAAATATCATACCATTTATGATAATACCAATATATGTATATATACAGGAGTCAGAGTGGTAGGGATGGGAGGGGCAATGTTGGAGCAGACAAAACTGCCTGTTTAGCGGTAAATGTTTTGCTACAGCAGAGTCCCGTGTCTGCTTCACCACCGCTGGGTAAAGTGAAGGGAGTTAATCCTGAAGCTAGCTGCAGCTTCACCCAGGAGTAATCACCTCTCCTCTGCATTCTGACCTCAGTGTGGAGGCAGAAGGTTTACCATCTGTTTCTGTTGTTTTCACCGTAGTGGAGGCTACAGACCAAAGCAGCATGGTTACCAAACCTTCAGAAATATTGCTTCAGGAGCAAAAAGACCAGACAGAAAGACTAGGAAAATAATGTAGCTTATTAGTCGCCCCAAAGATGCAGCCAACCAGGTTTGATTCCGTCCATGGTGTTTCCAGATCTTGTGTCTTTATTTGCAATAAACAATTGCCTCATGGATAAGAAGGTTTTTTGTTCCAGCATGCTGCATGGTGAGCACGCATTTCACACTTTACACACTCCAAAACTGGCAGAATACCTTTGTGTCACCTCCCACCTGAGGTCAGAACCAGCCCTCCAATGCACTCTCTTTGTCCACTCCTCAGACCACATGACCTTCTTCCATTGCTCCAGAGTCTGATCTTTTTCCTCTCTAGCAAAGTAGAGCCTTTTTCTCTGATTAACCTCACTGATTAGTGGTTTTCTTATGGCTACACAGCTGTTCAATCTGTGGAGTCCATTTCGAATTATGCATGCTCTTACTTTCACTATTAAACTGCCCCTGAGTTCTACTGTTGTTTTTCTTTGATTTGATTTACCAAATGTTTAAGTGATCTCTGATCACCATCATTTAGAATTTTTTTCCGACCACATTTCTTCCTGAAAGACGATGGTTTCCCACTCTCCTTCTAGTTTTTAAAAATGTGTTGGACAGTTCTTAACCCAGTTTTAGTAGTTTCTGCAATCTCCTTAGATGTTTTTTCTTTTTTCCCACATGTTTTTTTTAAGAATAGAGATGCTACTCATTGCATCAGTTGGGGTTAAATAATTTGCTGCCAGCTGAAAGATAATCGCCTATGCAGTAATTATCCAATAGGAGGCTTGTACTGATTTGCTTAGTTAAATCCAGGTGGGGACTTTTTCTTTTGCTCGGCCAGGCATGTGTGTGGCTTTATTTTGCTGTTCACCTTATGACAAGTCAGACAAGCGTTGGAAGGATAATACGAGGCTGTGACTTATTGTGTGGGCAAAGACATAAATATTGTCTGTGATATTTGTATCAACATACTTTAAGAAAATATGGTGATATATTTTTTGGCAATATTGCTTATCCCTACTGCTGATTTGGTAGAACTATTGTACTTAACAGTTGTGAGATTCATTCATTAAATTTCTTGAGGTGAAGTCATCTTCCTGCATGCATGTCTGGGCACAAACAACTTTCTTTATGGCTTGTAATATGACATCATTCTTTAGAGTTAGAACTATGTATTGATTAATCAATATGAGCCATTTCTCCGGCCATAAAAAAGTCAAGCATTGTTTGGTTCCTCCATCTGAAATTTGGAACACTTGTGTTCTTTTTTCTTGTTTTTGTGACTAGTATTTAAACTAAGAATTGTGACATATAAGCCAGGGGTGTGAGATGGTTTGTTACAAAGAGTTATCTGGAATGTCTTCTGTAGAAATCCTTTAAAAAATGTTCTGCAGGTAACTTAATTGATCTTTAGCCAGCCAAGTTAATGACACGCTAGAAGCAGATAGTAGTCAATTGTAATCTCTGTCATCACAACTAAAACTCTTTTTTTTGTAGGATTTGTTCTTTTTGATTGAATTTTCCAAAAATACGTTATGTAACGACCATAAGTGACTGTCCAGCTGCTTCTTCAAGTAACCAACATTCTTTGCATAGATCTTAGTATACCTGACACTGTAACTGGCATAGACTGTCTTAGTCTTAGCATTTCTTCCTAATATGCCAGTCTAAAATCCCCCCAAACATGTAGTGAAGTGTCAAGCACTTAGCCAGACTGTGAAGCCCAGACCTCACAGAGAGTAGCTCACTAATTGTCTGAGAGCATCTAGCTGTTAAAGAGACTGTTGTTTACTGTCTTTGGGATGACTGACTCCCTCTGTTGCCAAACAAGGTATGGGATAGATGGAGAGGCACCCAGCAGTACAGCATTTGTTTGGACAGAGAGGGAAGTTAGTGTTGGGAGATGGAATCCTGACCAAACAATTCCACCTGTTGCATATCAGGTTTCCAGGCAGCCCAGTAATACAAGCAGAATCTGTTAGGTTGATGTTTTCTGGCCTTGTGGATGACGATCAGGTGTGAAGAAGTTTATGGAAAAATGTCTTGGATCCATGAAAAGTTTAGCCTTTGAGTTTATATATAAAAAGGCCAGTAAGTGTTAGTTTGGGTTATTTGGGGTGATAATTTGAGTTACAAGAGAGCAAGCTGCTGAACTGGAATGTAGCAAACGGATACATGTCAAAAAAAATAAATACAAAAATCCTGGAATAAGCTGCTTCTGGGGGTGTAAATGCGTCATCCTCCCTCCCTCTTGATTAGAAGATGAGGAGGTAGGATGCTGAAGTGCAAATGTGGCCTCCTTGGTCTTTCAGTAAAGCCCTGCAGCAGTTTCCCAAGCAGCTCTGTGTCACTAAACCTACCGAGGCTTGTTCCATGTTGAGCAGATTGCGTGTCCAGACAGGCCAGTTGATTGCCTGTTATCAGTGGTGGGAGCAGAGGCGGTAACCCCTGTCAGGCCACCTGAAGATTGGGATTAGATTGGTCTTTCTCTACTCTAAACTCACAATGAGCTTTGTTAGACACAATGGGACCCCTACAAGCGCAGCAATTTAAGAGGCAACATTAATTTAAAAGCCAAATGTTTGAGATGATGCATTGCAGTAAAGTTCTGTCACCAAGTAAACTATTGACTATGTAGCAATGAAGTGCTGTGACATGGGTGTTTGGAAGATTTGAAGCAGAGGAAAATTATTATTTTAGATAAATGGTTTGCAAAGTTTGCAGTCTTTCATTTCCCATTCACACTGTTAAATTAGTGTTGCTGAATTTTTAAGCTTTAACATTACAGCATTTCTTTGAAATTGTCCTTTCATTTATTGACCTACTGAGCTGCAGAAAAGGAAAGATTGAACTCAGGCAGCTCAAGCTGTGAGATGACACATTCTAATCATTGATTTTTCATTAATGTTAATCATGAAAAATGAAAACATCATCAAGCCCAGAAAAAATGTGACACTGTGAAAGCCTAGAGAACTTTTAAATTCCAATGTAAGTTAACAAAACATTTAGACATAAACACGTAACTTGATTTTACTTTTGACTCAGCTATCAGGAGTTCGGTCATAAAAAAGGCTGCAGGCATGACTGTCCTGACTTTCTGTTCCATATGATGGATTTGCTGCAGCACCTTAAATTCTTTCGTAGTACTGAAGCAATTAATTGATTCATTTATCCTTAAAAAAAACTGTTAGCAACTTTTTTTCTTTATTAGGTAAATCTTTAAGTTACTGTTTAAGAAAGGGTGCCCTAGATGCATCTAAGTATTTGTTTTGTTTTTCTTTGTCTTTCCTCATTTTGCATTAAAAAAATTCTCTAAATAGATGTTTCAGTCTCATGGAAAATGAGAGAAGCAGACCAAGCATAAAGCATGGCTGTGACACACAAGCTCGTCCTACTGCTGTAAACAAAGAGCAGGCAAATTCGAACTGCACTGGCGCTGGCAGGGGTCTTCCCTTTAACAATACCTCAGTGCTGTTATCACTGCCATAACAATGGCCTGGCTCCACACTCACCAGCAAATTTCCACTCTGCTTTTTGATGACGTTGTGGCAGAAGCACTCCAAACTATTTAAAATTTACCAGCTTTTTCCCACCTGTCTGATGCTGCTGTATGTACAGACACATTTACACACAGTAAACAACAATAGTTGGCATTAGTCTTATCTGTCACAAAAAAATGAGAATCTTTTTAATTCTATGTAGGATTTTTCAGGGGAAATCTTTAAAAAACATTTAATCGATGCTTAAGGGTAAATAATTAAGAGGGATTTAAAATGGCCTGGCACAGGCAATTCATTTAATTTTTATACTAATTCATTTATATTTTTCTTTATATTCTGTCAGCTAAATCTGGAAGCCATCTCAGGTCTGCTGCAACGTTTTGCTCTAATTAGTGTGGACATGTTCTCTGCTGAAGGCCGCTAACAGTATGTTTATAATTAATTGAAATTGCTGGCTGTTATTTGTTTGTGCCACTTTAGCACAGTGGTTAACTCCTCACAGTGCTGGGCTAGTAAGAACTAGAAGGGGGTGACAGTAAACAAAGGAGGAAAAAAATGCCTGGCTCAGGTCATTTGTCTTTGTTACCACAACATCTTAGCCTTATTATTTCCTTGCAAACTGTGCCTTTTTTTGCTTCTTTAAAGAATAGATTGGTCTAATTAAATTCTTTTCAAGCGAAAAGGAAGCGGGTAATCCAAACCAACTTTACTGCTGTGATTCTGTAGCGGCACTTTCATGCTCCCCTTGTGTCATGCTAAATGCTAATTCTCAGGTGTGCATCTAATTAGGACAGACTGTTATATGCTAACACCCAACCCACACACATCTTTGTTGGGAAAATCTTCAAAAGCAAGTGAGCTTGGCATGAAACCCTGTTGACAAAATTTGAGAGAGAGGATTTAAAAAGGAGAAGGAGGGGACCTAATGAAGATCCATTATCAGTGTCGATAGAGTCAGACTTCAAAGCACATGTTGCAGTGTGAGGGAACTCTCACCTGGGGCCAAGTGAGCAGGTGAGCCAACCCACTGCAAATCACACATTTTCTTTAAATCTGGATGTGAAAACTGAGGGCTGTTGCCCATGTGACTGTTTTTAGGATGATTATTAATGGATATTATTCAAAATAAACCTTTCATCTGATTATTGGCGTCTCTATTTTTGTCAGGTTTTTCATTCATAAAGAAGTTCCACAAATGGACATTGTGCACGTCTTTGTTGCAGATTTAGATTCTTTTATGTGTTACACCAGGCTGTTTAATTAGCGCTTACATATGAATAAGAAAGGATAAAAAAGGATAACTCACTCACACACACAAGATCTCCTTTTAACTCCCTCTGAAACTCCTTTTAATAGCCCAATAAACTCAGTCTCTTGCCTCACCCTACTGCTTGGTGGGTTAACTTTGATGGAAAACAGATGACTTGTCTGTCTCTAGCCAGTGCCCCAGCTTATTCCAAAACAGTGAGCTGACATGAACTCACCTATTGTTTGGTGCCAGCTTGCAGAGCCTCTGCTGATAAGCCTGAATAGGAGCAGGAGACAAACTCTTCCTCTCTTGTTGCTGCTTTCTTGTTGGCAGATGTTCATGGCTTCAGTATTACTAGTATTGCTGCTTTACATTCTGTTTTAAATTTTTCCAGGTGTTTTTCAAACATGCTTATTCTGCTTTTGAAAGTTCTTTTGGAGTTATAATTAAGTTATAATCAAAACAAAACAATAGAAAGCAGCTCTAGCCACGCTATGTTGCTTTGTCTGGTGGTTCTACAGGGAAGAGATGCCTTTCATAGCAGAGTGCCTGACAGAATGTGATATGGTTAAAAATACAGAGCAAAGAGTAATCTGAATGCATTTGAACATTCTTTTGCTCCTCTGTCATCTTGTGTAACCTCACTGGTGACGTCTTCCGAGATCCTCTAATTTTTGTGCAGCTCACACTGTCTGTCATTTGTTACAGGAAACATGAATACATGATCATTGCCATTAGTCATGTCAGTCATTTTTTTCTTATTCTTTTTTACTATGAGAGCCTTTTGAATTCATCCTTTTTTTGTTGTTTTTGTTTTGTTTTGTTTTTTAGACAAGGGACAATTTTCTGACTCTCTAGTTTGACTCTGCTTCACTTGTGACCACAAAAGCATGCTATAAATCCATCATTCATCTCTTTTATTAGTCTGTGAATCTTATTACTTTGGCTGACACTGTTTCACTCATTATGATACACACCTTTTCCGTTGCTCATGTTGTCACTGTCTGGAGGAAGCAGAACAGTTGCATAACGTTGGTTTCGTACAACTGAGTTTGTCACTGTTTCTCAACCACAGCCTTCTCTTTCTGCTATTTCTCGATTGGACACACTAGAACACATAATTTATCATTTACCCTAGGAGTTGTGTATTGGAGAAAAGACAGTAAAGCTTCATAGTTTCTAAATGATTGTGAAATTGTATGTGACAGTGACAAAAGGAATGCACTGGTCCTATTGTGACTAATAGATGAAAATGTGTGATTGTGTTAGTTGGGTTTAGAGTTTTATTAAGCTTTGATTCTTATATGACTCCGCCTGGCTAATGTGCCTCTTTTTTTATGTTTAGAAAACCAAGCTGGTCTTCAGGAGGTGGTGCAAGAGCGTTTAGCTGAGTTACTCCGGGTCCTCAAGGCTGTTATTGGCAAACATCAGACCCTCAACTCAGTAGACATTCTTGGATCTGCTGGCACTGTCATTGCCAAAGTCAAAGGTGAGTAGTCAGTCTAGTATACACAGGTGCACACAAACAGGTGAAAACACACACAGACACCCTGATTATTCTCAAATGTCTTAACATTTTACAGTTGCATTGGCGTTTAAGGGTACACGTCAGTTTTTCAGTCCGGTGTGAGAATTACCCTGAAGGCTTTTCATTACTCAAGAGTTGTTTTAGAAATATGCATCTGAAGCATCACGGTGGGATACGTTTATTCCTAAAGCAACACACGCACTATCACGTCTCCTGAATGAACACAAAGAGAATCTCAACTCACAAGCTCATCTGTTAGTAATGTGATCCACAGCAAGGGGAATTCTTCACATGACTTGCACAGGACAACAATAGAGACTACATGCCTGTGATTTGTTTTCCATATCTAATCATCTTTAAAGACTTTTTCAGTCAGGTACATTCATTTTCCTTCATTCATTTCCTTCGTGTTGTAAGGTGTCTGTTGATCTGATCACCTGCACTGTCTCTGGGCTGTGACTTACTCCCTGAGAAAGCATGTCTGCACATTGTAACCTGTTAAGTGGTGTGCTGACAATGTTTAGAATGCAAAAAGAAAACAAAAATGATCTAGATTAGTCAAAAGAACTATTGTCATGGTCGAGACTGGTGAGTCACAGAATAGATGGAAGAATTTGGTGACATTATTACTTGTCAGAACAGAATGTTGCCAGAGTATTACTTAAGTATACTAAAACTGGACAAAGGTATGCATGCACCATTCTGACACTGTCAGAAGGGTTGCATAACAATACATGGCTGTCCTGTGTGATTTGTCTCATGAGGAAAGCTGTCAGTTGGTGTAGCAATAAATGCAGTTGATTCTTCGCAGCTTATTTAAGGGTTTGCTTGTCCACAAGAGGGTGCTTTTCATCAACTGAATCCCTGGACGGATTGTCTCTAATGGCCAGTAGATAACACAGTTCTGACTCAGACTGAGCTTGAGGAGGACTGGAAATGAGAGGCTGTCTGAGAGATGAAACAGTGAGACATCAGAGATGAAGACTCACACGTTTGGATGATAACAGACTTGTGCGTCTCGCTGTGTTCAGTGTGTCGTCGCCTCACTCGTGTTCCTCTTTGAAGCTTGGTCATGACACCTGGGGCGTTGGTACAGCTGCCAAAATTACTGGAAAAAATGCTCCTCCCTCTCCAAACACATGGTAGTTTAACCAGTTTCAAATGAGATATTATCCTACCAAACTATTGTTTTGTCATTTTTTTTTCTTTAGACACTATTAAAATTGGTATAACATTGAAAATGTCAGGAACCATTTAAATTCCACTTTGCTGTGCACAGGTTTTCATTCTAGAAGAAGCCAGCTGTTTTTGTCTCTACTCTGTTTGTGTGTCATCTGGCCTAAAAATGAGAGTTGCTGTTCTCCTCCCCCTTCTGCTAAACTGCAGGGCATTGCAATAAAACTGCTAACTTCCTCAACTTATTGACATTATTTCCTTGCTTTGTATCCTCCTTTGCTTAGAGAGTGTGCTTACAGCTGACATACTACAGCCTTGTAGATGTAACCTGTTGTAGATTTATTCAAATCAATTAATTCAGTTCAAATTTGTTAATTTGTTGTATTTGTTGCATTTATGTTCAGTTTAGTTTTTTTTCTTCCTAGATTTGCCTAACATGTTCACCTTATTTTGCCTCTCTGTACTTTATTCTATAACAAGAGCTGCTGTAACAAGTGAATTTCTCCACTGTGAGATAATAAAGTCTAATCTAATCTAATCTAATCTAATCTAACAAATTGGGTTAAAACAAACAAACAAAAAAACCCCCCAAAAAAAAAAGATGGAATTTTTTCCATCAGAGGTCAAGTTAGATCCAGACAGAATGATCCACACTTTCATTTTTCACAAGCTAATCATCCCACTTACAGCTCAACTGTGAGAAAACAGTGGATCCTGTACTTGAATGATGCAGTTTCCATATTTCAGGCATGACAAGGGGGCAGAGCTCTGGAATCATTGTTAGAGACCCACAGGATGTCCTGAGGAAGAAGTCAGTGCAGAGTTGTATGCTAGCATTTAAAGCTAGGGAGGTGCACTGCAGGGAGGCTCGCACCGTGCCTCCTCTTTTTGGTGTCCTCAAGAGTCTCCCTGGAATGTGCTGCCTCTCTAACCCAGGATGCCATGACCTATCTGTGCTTATTCATCGGCTGGGGATTTATAATTATCCATCTGCCACTGACTTGGACTGATTGTTTTTTCTCATCAAGAGGAAATGAAAGCACAAAAGCTAAACAGCGCTGTGGGAACTTGGATTGTTTAGGTCGCAGCTTTTCATTCACACAGCTGGGGTTTTTGGGTGCCATTTGTGAGTTAATGCCAGGTGGTGAACAGAAGGTAAGTGTGTTCGTGGTTGTCTTGAGTTTTTCATGTTACAGAATTCAAACTGTGTGAGTGTTTCCTGTTGCGGGGACGACAGGAAGCAGTGTGCTCAGTCGGATTTCGCTGACTGCGTCTTTGGTTCCTCCAGTTTCTTTCTGCAAATGTCTTCTTACAAAGAAAGCTCCTTGCACATGGTCATGAAGATTGTCATGTTTGGATGGCTTCCTAAAATCACTGGTTGACATTTGGTCAGTGGATTTCAAAGCAAATTTGCCTCTTCTGTGCATGATCAGTATGGATAATGGGCCAGAGGATTGTATCATTTTTAAAGGAGGGAAAGTCTGCGATTATTTCTGGATATTCATTGAATACTCCTCCTTGAAGACCTTTGAAGCCTTTCCAGGAGGAGTGTAAAAGTGGGTAAAAGAAGTAAAGACAAGTACAAGTCATTGCCTTTGACTGCTTCTGCTTCTGTTCTGTTTTGTTAAGACATCATCGTATAACCACATAAAGTGTTGAATGAGTGAGTACATGCAAAGGTTGATTTGTAATTTCATTACTTTTGGCTGAAGTTTGGCTGTATGTTATCACTGTCCACAGGCATTAACTTCAAGGAAGTGAACCCAGAAAACGAACAAGCTGTATTCAGCGAGATACACACATCCATTGACACTTTAGCATTCACATTTGGCAATGTGTGAGTAAAAATGCTTGTTTACCTTTTCAACACTTCTATTTTTTTTCTCTTTTTTGAGCTACAACCAAAAAGTCTTGAGCTGATTTTAGACTTGAAGACAGGAAGTTATTGGTCTGGTCAAACCTGTCATTACCTCTGTCCCATATCAGCATTTTAAATAGTAGTTAAAAGTCAGTATGTTTTAAAATAGAGAACACTTTTGATCATGTCAAGCTATTTCTGTCTGCTTCAATGGAACCTGTCACATGTTGACATTTAAATCTTTACCCCCAGAGTTTCTGACTTCCTTATGGGAGATGTGGACAGCAGCTCAGGGTTGGGGGTCCCCCAGACCAGGAGAAGCAGGGTAAAACACCATCTTTCTTTTCCCTGCTTTTAAACCACGTTATTCGAGGCCTTGTTTTGCAATATGGCAGTCATCTAAAGGGTGCACTAATTGCAGCCATTTAACCATGCCTCCATTAAAAACAGCTTCAAAAGACTTGCTTTCCGTACTTAATTGGGGTGTTGAAAACCTAGCTGCTTCTGATGTGTGACTTTGATTATGTGTTTTCCCTTCTTTTTCATCTTAAATGTCTTTTTCACAGTCTTTTGACAACCTCTCTGTGGATCCTAAGCAATATGTTCCAGAGAAAAGTGATCTTGTGGGTAAGTGTACCTCACATTCAGTCATTTATCTCTGAGCTATATGTGTGTAAAATAACTTGATAGCTATTAAAAGCTTTTTTATATATATATAAAGGATTTAATGGTTGCTTTGCAGCCCAGGGCAGCCCGAAATGTCAGTCTGAGTTAGCTGAGTGATTTAGGATTTGGACTCTTGAATGCCTGAGGTAGACGCGCCTTAAACCATTTCTTCAACCCCTGTTATTTCTGCAGTTTTGTTTTTTTTTTTTTTGCTAGCTGCTCGTTTTCCCCTGTCTGTCCACATGTCTAACATTCCTTGCCTGGTGAAGAGTAGTTCAGTGTGGGATGGAGCACACATGGGGTTTATGTTGAATCACATGGTGGGTGACAAGGAGAGGTTACACAGTGTAAAGGAATATAATGCTGTTTTTTTTACTATTTTAAAAGACGCCTGGCAGTTTTATATCCTCCCACACCGGCTACTTCACTGACCTCATTCTGTTTTTCGACTTTACCTCCCACGCGTGTGCTGTGATAGTGGAAGTGAGATTCATGAATCCAACTTCAGAACTTTGTGGTCATACTATATGCGTGTCTCCTCTGCTGATTTCATAGGCCCAGAGGTGCCACTGTCACGAGAGGAAGAGGTCGACTTGACCCTGCAGAAGAATGACAGCGGGGTGGAATCTGCTCTGCTCTATGCGAAGGCCTGGTCCAAGTACATCAAAGACCTTCTTTCCTGGATGGAAAAGCGACTGGCCATGGGTAAGACAGTTAAACTTCTTGTTATATAATATATATATATATATATACACAGAAGATTCAGTTTAGCCGGACTGGAAAAAAAGACTTAAGTACTTTAGTTTATATGTATCTGAAGGGGCATTTAATTGGAAAAAGCCATTTTCTTCAGATATGTTCCAGTATGGTCAAGAATGTCTTCATGTCACAGAAAATTATCTGGTCATACCTTAGTGTGAGTTCTGCTTGTTAGTCTTCTGCTATTAGACAAAATCATGTGCTTTGAAACAACTGTAGCTAATTAACCTTAAATAATTTCAAATTCTGTTTCAGATATTGAGTATGCTAAAGGCTATGCTAAAATGGCTGAGTCTGCAAAGACGCTGGCCAGTCAACAGGTAACCAAAAACTTCACTCGTGTGTCATGTAGAATTGTTATTCCATCCACATAATTCCAAAGTTAATATAAAAAACATCTGTGAACACCATTTTCCTCATATTTGTTCAAGGTCTACATGCCATTCAGTGATATCTACATTTCCACATTCAAGAAGGACATTGATTATAACCAGCTGATTATTCAGACTACAATGACTCTTCAAACCAATAAATTCATACAGGTAAGTGTGAAAAGAGGTACACTCCAGCTATCATGAGCTACTCAGCTTTGTTCCTTTATTATGCTCAAAACATAACCTTAAGACACCTTTTGTTTAATTCACTTAAAAATATTTTTATATTTTTAACAAAATTATTGTTTTCTCAATAAGAAAGATCTTTGTGAAAGCAGGTATTAATTATTATTCTTCATCCCAGTTTGCCCTTTTGAGAATCAGATGAGCCTGTATTTGTTCTATGAAAGGCTCTAGTAGGGATGTCATGATTATTTAGTATTTAATGCTAGAATTAATTAATCGTAACGCTCCCTCAGTATCGTCACTTTAAATAAAATATTACATATGAACCATAACAGCAGATCAGTGCAACTTCCTCATGGAACGAAAACAAAGTTACTCCACATCCGTGTGTTTCCGCTTGTGTTGCTTTGTTTTGGTTCCGTGAGGGTGAGTGGGACACTATGGTAGAGGAAGAGTTTTTCCCTCCAAACAAACGGATTAAGACATCCGTGCCGTTTTTTCTTTTTTTTTTTTTTTTTTTTTTTTTGTCATTGTGGAGAATGGCTCACCGGCCAAAAGCTGGACAAAAAAAGTTGCAGAGAAAGGAGGAAATGCATCCAAAAAGTTTCACCAACTGTAGGATACCAGTAGATTTTTATGCTACAGTAAAGGTAAATGCACAGTAGTTTTGTTAAATAACGCTAATGTTTATCGAACGTAAAATTAAAATTAAATGTTATCGTGTTGTTTGCTATTTTTAAATTAAGTACAACTTGGGTTGGTCTTACAGCGCAATGTGACTCGTTCAATGAACGTTACATTAAACAGATGAGGAGAAAAAAACAAGTTCAACAAAACAAAAAAACAAACTTAATACATATTTTGTGACCGTTTGTTTTGCTGCTTAAACATAATTGAGGTCCATGGCTTTTAGACGTCGGCGTGAAATAGTCAAATTATGTAGAAGAAACAGCATTTAATTCCAAATATACGGTCTTATTTATCGTCACTATTGTGGTTTTAATTATATCCCAAACAAATAGCAGCTATTCTGCTAAAAGACAGCTGGAAGTCAAAGCTAGCTGGTTTTCCTGGGTTTCTAAACTCTCTACTCAGGTTGAAAAGCCTTTTCATCTGTTTTCTTCCAGAGAAATCCAGAGTTAATATGTAGGGTTTATTCATTCTTTACACAGCAGTTGTTCTATTATTTTGTTATGTTGGCATGAAAATATAGAAATAAATAAATCTTAAAGACCTGGAAGGAGTGTACATGTGATTTTACACATAGTTTTGGGAATTTATGCATAATAATAGTGATCATTTTAAAATCATGATCATTTCTTTGACAATAATTGTACCAAGAAAATCTGTAATCGTGACATCCCTAGCCTCTAGACACAAATATTTTCTGTATGAGTACCAGCTGATACAGACACTACCCGATTGTTCTCAACTCTCTTTTATGTAAAGCTTTTTAGATTAAACTTTGTGTAAAAAAAAAAGAGAAAAGAAACTAAAAGAAGGTTGTTTTGAAAAACCTCAGTGTAATTGTTGACTCTGTTCTCAGCCTCTTCTGGCTCGCAAGAATGAACTGGACAAGTTGAGAAAAGAAATCAAGGAACAGTGGCAGAGAGAACAAAAGAAAATGGTTTGTAAAGAGTCTTTGTATATCTTTATAACATAATTATCATTTATTCTGTTAGTAATGATGCCAGTTTTTCCTTTTTTGCATTTTTAACCAGTCAGTGTTGCACAACCACCAGGCAACTATCAGATACATAACAAATGAAGCATATTGTAGTGAGCAACAATACAATCACTCCAAACAATCTTACACAAGCACAGACAAGATTCACTTGCATGATCAGTTATATGTTGTGTAAGAATCAGGGTTTTTTTTTTATTCTAATAAATTATACCAGAATTTTCTGCTTGGCATAATTTTTTCAGAGCCTTGTTAGTATTGATATACTAATGTCACAATTTCACATTGTTATAGTCTGACAAACTTAACTGTAACTCTTCTCATGCAAGGTTGATCATTTAAGAAGGCATATTTGATTGTACCCATGGCAACAGTTGCACACATTGTCACATTTAATTGTGTGTGTTATATGGCCAATCTGTGTGGTTTTGGCAGCAAGAGGCAGATGCAACTTTGAGGAAGGCAAGAGCGCTGAAGGCCCAGAGGAGGGAGGAGTACCAGAAAGCCCACTCATCCACAAACCGCTCCCAGGAGGAGCAGTCTAATGCTGGAAACAAGCAGCTGGATAAGAAGAGGAAGATTGAGGAGGAGGCTCTGCAGAAGGTGGGCAAGAAAAACAAAGCAAAAAGGAGACAACAAAGGTATTACTATGAACAACTTCTACACGCTTACACTGTTCTCTGTGCATTATGTTGGGCAGGCTGAGGAGGCTCAGGACCAGTACCAGAGCTGCATGGCTGACGCAGGCGTCAGAAGAATGGATCTGGCCAATGCAAAGAGCACCATCCTCACACAGATACGGGAGATGATCTTCCAGTGTGACCTCACACTCAAAGCTGTGAGAGGCAGTATTTCATTTTTAACAGTCAACAACTTGTTTTTATAACTTAGTGCATACATAGTCAGAGACAAGATTAAAACAACCTGCCTAATATCGTACTCACCCTGCACAGTATGGGATGGCTTAGCACAGCTTGACATAAATAGTAGACCTTTAATTTTTCCCCTGCAGGTAGAATCGCCTCGACAAAGGTGGGATATTTTATTGATTGTTATAGTGGTTGTCTTTTGTCTGCATCCAAACTGAGAAGTTTGTACTTCCTGGACTGATCTTGGTGTGAATATGTGAGCTGCCATTGTTGTTGAAAGACATGTCCTTAGAGCAAAGAAATTGCTGCTGTTTTGTTTTTATTTTACAAATGTTCTTAATTAGGTCCTGGCTCCTATTCTGTGACAATTTCTGTGGCTATTCTTTATATAATCTGTAGTCTACAGAGTTTTTAACCTCACTGTTCAATATTGGTTCAACTCACTTGGAATCTCAACCGAAGTGATTTTGTTTTGGTCCCCCCTCGTGCTGCCAAAACAGTTCTGACCTATTAGAACGTGCACAACTCTTGTGGTGCCAGACAACAGGCAGCAGGCCTTGGTGTACTCTGGTTTGCAGGTTGTGAGCCTCTGGTGAGAAACCACAGGCACTTTATCAGACTGGGGGAGTTTTTGAGTCTGGGTTAGCTTTTTTATTGTGTTGCTAGAGCATTGTGGGTCCATGACAGTAGCTGCGTTTCAATTACATTATTCCGCTAAATAAAAGTGATTTCTAACATTTCGATAAAGTGCAATTGCGATTTGCAGGTGTTTCCTCTGAATGGTGTTTAGCGCATTAGCCGTTATTCTCGTAAAATCTCGTCCCGCTAGACTCCACTTTGAGGAGAATAGATATTTCTAAATCTTTGTGAAACTCTGCATTTCGCCGCTGTTTGCTATCAAGGATGATGATTACATTTTTTTCCTTAATTATTTGTAAAAAGATTTCCGTCTCCTCCTGCATCTACTCATATTGCGCCATCTTTATTTGAAATGAACTGGTCACGTGACCCGCTACGTCACATCTGGTCAAGGGTAATTGTGAGAAAATGTTTTCATTACATTCTTGTGATATACTTCTATATCAACACGTCTGAAAAACCACCTCATGAGAGCGTAAAAACTTTTTAGCCACATTTGAGAGTTTTTTCGTAATGTAGGTGTTTCCATTACAGGTTTTTTACTGCGATATCTAGCTTTTGCGCAATTTTAGGGGTAATGGAAACACACCTAGTGAGGGTGTGCTTGTCCTGCAACAATTTTGTATCAAAATAAGCTACACATGAATGGCTGGACTCATGGTTTCCCAGCAAAATGTTGCCTTGTAACAAGACGATCAGCACAAGCTCAAGAGATACATTTGTTAGCACATCAGTAGCTCCACACACACACAGTTATAACAGAAGATTATTGTCCACTGCTTTTAGTTTAATTTAAAGAGCTTTTCACTTAGCTGGTGGGTCATTTGCTGACTTGCTCACTCATTCTGGTTTTTTTCTTAGGTGACGGTGAACTGGTTTCAGATGCAGCAGTCACAAAGTGCGTCGCTCCCTGCCCACTACCAAGCTCTGACTGAGAGTGCCAAGTTGTATGAACCAGGACAATGCTATGCTGAATTTGTCCGGAACCTGCCCAAAAATCTGCCAAAGGAGCGTCTTCACTCTGACTCCATCTCTGACAGTTCCAGGTAACAAGGACACCATAGAGTTCTCAGATTTTAAAAACATGAGCTGAATTTATGTTCAGCTCAGAGAGGCACTCATCAATGACTTTACATTTTGTGAAACAGGAAGGTTGCAGATTCAAAATTATTACGTAAAATTTTGTTGCACAGGCTTCAATTTGATGAGACCGTGTGTGTCTGTGTGCCAGTCTGGACTGAATATAGCTGCTACTTATTATTGTGTTCGTGCAGCAGTTTAGTAATTTTGAGGTTATTTTGGTTTTAGAAATATTTTGAAATGTCTTTAAGTCTTTCCTATCCATTTTTAGGTTTCTTAGGTCTTCTTTGAGCAAAGGTAACAATGAGTCAGTAAGAGGAAAGAGTCAGAGGAGAGACAGAGCGCATGTTGAATTTCTTGCCCTTCCTCAGGAAATATCTGTGGCGCAGGCTGAATGCAGCTGGGGAGATTACAAGCGTGAGAGTTTGGCTCTGGTTTGGAGCTGCCCGCTCATATTCAACTTAGGTTGTCAACGCTATGAACCAGTTTCCACACATATTTACTGTTTTACTACATGAAAAGAAGCAATATTAACCTGTATTTGATAATACTGGATAGTATGGTAATGTTATTAGAGTTATTGTAGTAATTTTAGAAGCAGTAAGAATTAGACAATAATGTAAAAAGATGGATTTTTTTTTTTTTACTTTTAATGTATTTGTTTTAGTGGTTTGCTGACGGGACTTATTTCGGTTTCTAATCAAACTCTGTTCTTTCAGTTCTGGTTAATGGCACACAAAAAATGTAGTAAGCTAATGGAAAGAATACTTTTCATGAGATAATAATAATAATAATACAGTTTATTTATAGCTGTAGATTTGTGAAAACCCTGAAAGATTTCTACTAGACAGAGAGCATTTTTTTGCCTCCTCTATATTTATGATGCATAGCCTTAAATGCTTTAATTGTTTTTATCAGGTTTGTGTTCAGTAAAAGGTCAGTGGGCAGCACTCACTCCTCCCATGGCAACCTGTCTCAGACATCCATTGCCTCTGGTGACGTGTTAAGTGGAGATGAAATGGATAACCCTCTAGTCCGACCTGCAAAGATCAGTGAGCGAAGGTCCAACAGCAGCACAGACATACCAGGTATTTCTTCCAACACACATGTGAGTTTCAGCTTATATTATTTCAGTAAGAATCTAAGATTGTTGATGAAGTTTCTAAAGCTCATGGCGATATGTGAATTTGACCAGCCTGCACACATGCCTGCATCTTTATGAGCCCTTCGGAGACTTAACACTGTGTTGTGAGTCATGGGAATCTTTTTAGGACTAAAGCAGTGGTTGTGTGTTGCTTACTTATAAGAATGGAATATGTGTGTGACTGCTTGTTTCTGTAAATAACGTAGAATATTACTTAATAAATTACTTTTGTTTAGCTGTATTATTCTGTTTGTGACTGGTGGTCTGCATGTATTTTCGCAGCATTAAAGGTTCAGGTCCCACTTAGAACCTGGGCTTCCAGTAGTCAGGGTGGGATGTGCAGTGACTCAGAGAGTGCTGGAGGCAGCAGTGAATCCAGGTCCATGGACTCCCCCACTGCCAGCCCAGGTATGAAGATTTTACTTTAAACCTTGTAGATGTAGAAGATATTTTACATATAAAAATAAATAAATTCTTGAGCTAGGAAAAATGAAACATCTGTGAAGAAAAGAGCAAGAAGTTAAATGGGACAAACTTTCCTAAACTTTTGCTAGAGACAGTGAGAAGATAGAAACAGAAAACAGCTCAATGTTGATATTTCAGAGAGCAGCTTATATATTGTTGTCTGACTTCCTGATTGTATATGAGAAATTCACACACACACACAAACACACACACACACACATCAGATCTAAGAAGACGTCCTTCTTCAGCTGAAACTCCTTGCCACTCTTTTCTAAGTTAAGGTAATTCCAACACTACAGGTACACAGGTAGAGCATGTCTTTTGTCCTATTCTTATCCCAGCCTGAAAGCGTTGTCCATTTTTATTTAGTCTCTGAACAATGTTAATTTATGTGCACAGGTGACTTTAAGCGACGGCTTCCCAGAACTCCTTCCACTGGGACCATGTCTTCCGCCGATGATCTGGATGAGAGGGAGCCTTCCCCTTCAGAAAATGGTGAGATGTGTGTTTATGAATGCGTTCTTTGTGTGCACACAGGCCGATGACTCATCATGTGTTTGCCAATTTTGACCTGTTGTCTTCCATATCGAAGGTTTTCATTGTATCCATTTTTTATGAAGGGAAGCTGATGTAAGGACCAAGTGGGAGCATTGCATAATTCTCTATAATGTGCAATACAAAGGACTGTTGTACTGGTCAGAACCTGTGGTAGATTTTTTGATGTATCAAATGCTTTTACACTCAGGGGAGCAGTGTGGATTCAGGTCATGTTAGTTTTAGCTTATGGTTTCAGTATACACTTCCTGTATCTTTGCAGATCTCTTTCAGTCAGTGTGTTTTTTTCCATGTGAATTGAAGCACCTTATCAGCTCTCTTCTTTACCCTATTTTCCTCTGAACTGAACCCCAAAAATCCCAAAACCAAAGAAAATATTATACTATTTTGATCCCTTTTAATTATGACTCTTCTCACATCTGTTCTGAATTGGGTTGTGAATATAAAACATAATAAAAGGAAAGAGAAACTAGTTAAAGTTTAAGTTCAAGTAGAGATGAAAGTCTTTTACCTTTTGTAACTATCAGTAGGGTTCAGTTTTTTTGCTGTTGTGAAACAATATCCTACTGAAATAACACATAATGTTTCCTGTCTTGTTAGTCACCTTTCTCATAAGCTACTCTGATTTTCAGATCTGGCAGAGATGGTGACGGAGACAGCGAGTTCTCCCGGTCCATTCCGAAATGCTCAGATGTCCAAAGCTGCTCAAACTCACAAGCTAAGAAAACTGCGAGCCCCATCTAAGTGCAGAGAGTGTGACAGTCTGGTTGTTTTCCATGGTGCTGAATGTGAAGAGGTACGGACCACCATGTGCTTGTCACTAACATTAGAAATGCTAATGAAAGCATAGGGCCAATGTGTACAGCATAAAAGATTAATTTTACACTTCTTCATTTCTGCTTTCCTTTGCCAGTGCTACTTGGCCTGCCATAAGAAGTGCCTGGAGACGCTTGCTATCCAGTGTGGTCACAAGAAGCTACAGGGCAGGCTACAGCTATTTGGTATTGACTTTGCCCAAGCAGCAAAGAACAGCTCAGACGGTATCCCCTTTATAATCAAAAAGTGCACATCTGAGATTGAGAGTCGAGCTCTTAACATCAAGGTAAGTAGATGCATCTTCCTTCTGTTTACTGTGATCATGTGATACCTTGTTTGGCAATGATCCAATACTTTAGTTTCAATTAAGTGTCCAAACCTTCCTGTTACTGTGTATTTTCTAAAAGTGTGCTGGTCTAAGTTCCTGTTTTACTCTCATAGGGCATTTATCGTGTGAACGGTGCCAAGTCGCGTGTTGAGAAGCTCTGTCAGGCGTTTGAAAATGGGAAGGATTTGGTTGAGCTGTCTGAACTCTCACCCCATGACATCAGCAATGTCCTCAAACTCTACCTGAGACAGGTGGGTCTCAGGTTTTAACTGACTGGTCAGAAGGTTATTGAAAATGAATGTGTCACTTCAGTTAAGGTTTATATTAAGTAGATGTTGTCATATGTCAGTAGTTTATGTTCAGTTCAGTCTTTTAGCTCTGTTATTTACTTGAACAGCTACCAGAGCCATTGATCCTGTATCGATTCTACAATGACTTCATCGGCTTGGCCAAAGAGTGCCAGAGGGTTATAGTGGAGGAGGCTGATAAACCTCAGAGCACCCAGCCCAAAGAGAAAAGTGGACCAAGTGTTCAGCTGAACAGAGTCCTTTTCAAGATCAGAGACCTACTCCGTCAGCTGCCCACAGCCAACTACAAGACTCTACGTTACCTTATCACACATTTACACAGGTAAGCCTGTAAATAAAAACCCAGGGCTATGCCTTCATTTAAAACCTATACATGTTCCTGCTTTTGTTTTACAAATAAACTGATAAAGAAAGCTTCCTTAGAACACTCAAAGGGAAAAGACTTCCTTTAAGCACAGGAGAAGTCATATTTGACAGTACGACACATAAAACCTGTGCTTTTTATAGTCTCACTGATTCCATTTTAAACATGTTTTTTTTAAACAGTCTGTTTTTAGGTCCTTAATATTCAGTTGTCACAATTTCCAACCCTGGAAATTTCAAGCCTTTGGTGCTCATGATCATTTTTGCAGTTTTACATCATCACATGATTGAAAATGCTCTCTACTGTGGGTAGATTACTAAAGTAGAATTCTAAATTTTACAGTCTTGCCAGTAGAAACTTGCTCAGTAACCGGTTACCTTTTCTTACCTCAGTGTTTCTCAGAACCCAGAGAAAAATACTGAAAACAACACCTGATTTTTTATTTTTGTCATTTAACTCTGTCACTCTACTTACCTCAGAGTCGCTGAACAGGCTGAGGAAAACAAGATGACGGCGAGTAACCTGGGCATTATCTTTGGCCCCACGCTGGTGAAGCCACGGCAGATTGACGCAGAAGTGTCCTTGTCCTCCCTGGTGGACTACCCTTACCAGGCTCTGATGGTGGAGCTGCTTGTGCGACACTTCCAGACCATCTTTGACGTGTCCTTCCTGTCTCATTCTGAAAGTGCCACGGCTGGTCAGGCATCACCCAAGTTGACCCAGCAAGAGAAGGTGCGACGACTTAGCAGATACTCAGCCTCCCTGATGGACATAAAAGAGGTGAGGAGGAATTAAAGCTTGAGCATAAATCTGTGTTTAAAATGATACTGTTTAAAGACACTATAATCAGATTTAAAGTTGATGTGGAGACCACCTGACTGTCACAATGTGAGGAACTATATAAACCAGTGCCAAAATGGCTTCAAAACTACTTTTACCAGCATTTAAGTGTGAAAAAATCCAGCAAAGTTAATTCTTCTAATAGAAAATATGCCGAATACCCTATATATTTGATTTTAATCTCCATTAACTTGTTGTAGAAACCCTACAACTATGTTCTGATTATTGTTGGTCACATGTGAATACAGTTTAAAATTATTAATACTCAGATGTTAATCTAATTTTCAATTTTGCTCCATCAGAGTGCCAAAGTGTACAAAAGGTACTCATCAGTAATTCCATCTTCCCACATCCTGGATGAAGTTCAGAAGGTCCAGCCAGGAAAAGACAGAACGGAGGTCTCAGCATTGGACCGACTCAATGGGATCCAGACCTACAGTGGGGGAGAGGTCCAGAGGACAGCCCCGGCATGTGCCAGTCCCAGCACAACCTTCTCCTCCACAGTTTCAACGGCACCAAAGGTCCAGCTACGCACCCAGCGTATCAGGCATGTGTCCCGACCTATCAGCATGCCTCTGGAACGCTTGCCTGCCCCGGCTCAGATCAGCGATAAGAATAATAGAAACAATTCATATAGCGTTGATGGAGGCTCTGGCACCACCACTGAAACAATACAGGAGATGCCAGAGCCTGACAAAGTTCGCCAAAGCGGTTCGTCCAGGGTGAGCACCTATTACATAACTCCTTTTATAGATACACAGACTATGCAAAGGAAAACCTGGGACAGAAAGTATAAGCATTATGATGTAACTCCCAGAACTGCTATGATAGTTGCCAACCTACCGCCTGCCAGTTCTGGACTGCAGCCCTTGAAGGCAGTGGTGCCCATCACTGCCAGCCCAACAGCAACCACTTCCTCTGTGGTCCCTGCTACAACTAGCGTGAGCACCGTACTCTCCAGAAACTCTCACACAGTGTCAGTCAAGCCTGTTTGGACTTTTAAAAGGGAAACATACACAGAAAATGTAGCCAGTGAGTCAAGCAGCTCACCAAACTTTCCACTTACACTCAGGGCACCAAGAACTCTTCAGCCTCCTCCTGAAACATTCTACCAACCCCCAATTTCCATTAACAGCAGAGCTAGGACACTTCCAAACTGGACTACCACTGTAACAACCATCACCACCACCTCCACCACCTCATCACTTGCCAACCCAGCCCAAATAGTCACCTTATCCCTGTCTCCCGCCCTGACAAGCCCCACAAAGACAGGGCTCCAGACACAGGACTCCACAGACAGTGCCATTGACCCTGGAGTCTCTTCCTCCACTACCCTTTCACCTCCCCAGTCTCCACCCCCCAGCAGTCCAGACGACCTCAGCCCCAGTGAAAATAAACCCATTTACCAAAGACTGCGACCTCGGAGGTTGCAAGAGCTCGAACACAGAGAAGCTCATTTTGTCTGAAACCAAATCAAGATATTGTATCTGTAAATATAAATATATATGTGCATATGTTTTTATCAGCAAACAGAGAATGGGAGAAGACGTGTCTGTGAAAATAAACCATAAAAGTGTTAAACATACTAATATATTCTATTTTACATATTAAAGGCAGTGCCAGTGGTTGGTCCAAGCATGTAGCCAATGTGAAATGACTTTATTGTCATGTTTTTGAACAGTTTGATGACTTTTTTGATGGTATATCAGAAAGGAAATGGATTTTTGTCAGTTAAAAACTGTGAGCTGACCATTTTTCCTGTTCAGTGTTTAAATTGGCTACGAAATTATATTGTAAACGATGCACTTAAAGGAGGTTTAAATTGTGATGCTCCCTTTTATTCACAAAATTAATGATGTATTGTGTTACACTAGGACAATGTGGAAGTGTTCTTAACACAACGTTCTTAATGATAAAGATTTTATTTTTTTGTTTGTTAAATGTATCCACTTTTAAGATTGGTACATATTTTCTCAGTATGTAAGCCTTCCAGTATGTATCTGTTTACGTTTTATATTTATTCATACATACTCAATGTTTGTCACAGTAATTTTGGCTCACTGCAGAATTGTGACTTTACAGGAGGTCAAATGAAATGCAACAGATCTTGATGCAAATTAAAAGCATTTAAACTATCATTTCTGTTCTTTTTTTAGTGATCTTTTATATGTATTTATTTATATTAACTGTGTATACTATAAATGTGCTTTAAATGACTAAATTACATAATAAATATTTTCATATTTCAAAGGAAAATCTGTAAAACAATTGCTAAAAAGAAAAAAGATGTATGAAATTTATTTACATAAATCATTTATCTGTAGTCTTCTTGCATAACTGCATTTCAGTGTTGTGGTTAAATTGTTCTTTTGTTGTATTTGGCAAAAATGGAAAAGGTACCATGAGAGCCAGTCCTATTACAGACTATTTCAGGACTTGACAGCTATTTGTCTTGTAGTCCTTTAGTTTGTTGAGGGCAGAATATAACAATTTCCCCAAGGCCAAAGCTTTTTATTTCTATACAGCAGCATAGCTTTTCAATTGAAAGTAACAAAACAGAAAAAATAAAAAAAAATATTCATGCTTATTCACTTATCACAGTTTATATGTTTATATTTTTATGATTTAGACCCATATAGGTGATTTATGTTGCTTATATTCATGTTTAGGTGTATATTTCTTACTATCTATGAGACATGAATCCTGTTTTACTTTACAGTCATGGATCCTGTGAGGTTATTTTCTCTTTGTTTTATTTGTTATGTTACATTTTGTACAGTTAAACCCTGAATTGGTTTCAGTTTTCAGAGTAAGCTGTGTGTGCTGCGGGCTCAGGTGCTTTTAATGTGCTACTATCGAGTCTTCACATACTCTTCACCTAATTGCCCGTGTCACCTGCGCCACCTCACTGAGCTCCTCAGAGGAGGGAGACGTCTTAGGCATATGCAACACAAAATCTGAAACAATCCTCTTCATCTCTGAGTGCTTACAGCTCCTGCATCTCTGAGTCCAAATTCTGATTTAATTCATAGGTGCCTCGCTGAGAGACTTGCCTCCAGAGTGACGCACAGTCAGTGACAGTGCAGGTAAATCTCGCTCTCGCATGTTTTGACAAACACATTTGGCTGCTGCCGTGATGAGCCCACCTCCAGTTTTTCTCTCCACCAGGATTCCACCTTTCTTCATCGGCAAATATCCGCCTAATTCAGCCTCAAAATGGATGACTGTTGTCTTTTTTCTGCCTGCCCATGTTGAGCTGGGAGATTAAAGCAATCAGATTAGGAGTGCTGCTGACCTGCAGGGAGAGAAAGAGAGGGAGAGAGAAAGAGTGGGCAGCTGAAGTCATCTGAAGCTCTTCCCTTCCCTGCTTAATGTTCCCCATTACTTCAGCTTGTTTATCAACCTGTTTCTCTAGATGTTCAACTTTTTAACCGTTTGGTAAAAGGTAAGCTTGAGAATTAACAGCTTTTTTTTCTCTTAACAGGTAATAAGCTAATTGTCATGGTCTGCAAAGTGTCATGACAGATTCTAGGAGAAGCTTTTGAAAGGTTTTTATTGATACAGTTTGTATAGGTTATATATTTTAATCTAATCTTCCATAATGCACCATGTTTACCACAAAATTACTACATTAATTCTGCCAAGCTTTCACAAGGACATCCGGTGGTGTGAATTTAATGTTTGAGTAAGAAAGAAAGCAGACTTAATGATAGCCTTTACTCTCCTGTTTTAGTCCTAAAGTTGCTCTTTTGTTTTTTTCCGACAAGTGTTTGTGTCCCTGCATCCTCATTCTAGCAGTCTGTAGTAATCCATTGGGCATGTCACTAAAAACAAATTACTTTTCATATCCGGCATTCACTGATGTTCCATCTGCACGTAACTTGTACATGTTATCGACTTTTTCCCTTTCTATATCTCCAAAATTAATTTGTCTTTTGGGATGAACCTTTATGACAGAGCAGCTACAAATTGTGTTTGCCCATCATGTATTAAGGGTCATGTGCATGTACTTGATGTACTACTTAAAGATAAACATTTGTTGTTGGTAACACATTTAGTAGTTCTTAATAATATTATAACTTGATATTCCTATTAGAGTTCTGCCTCTTTATAGGCCCACACAATGAAGTAGTTGGGGTTTTTATGTATTGCTCAGGAACTCATTAACAGGATGGATACGTCACTAAAAGTGGTCTGAAGGATGGTCGTTCAAAAGATGGACTCAAAACTACTGCAAACAAAATCTTAGATTGTATCAAAATCCTGTTTGGTCAAAATTAAGTCAAACTCAAACCCACAGAAGTTCAAAGTCAGTATAAAACACGTGAACGTGCCTACACGCTTTTATTCTTCTGTTTTGAGGAAATTATTAACTGGAATTACTTGTGTTGACAATACAGAACAATAAGTTTTGGCTGAACTATGTTATTTAGCAAATGTGTGACTGATGGGTTTCAGAGATACTTTGTGTCTATACTGTTAAACCTGGTTACTTACAGCCTAACCTTTTTCAAATACCCATATAATCTAAAATCAATCACATTTCGTATATCATGATCTCCTTTAGCCCTTTGAAATGGTGCTAATAGTCTTTCTAATACTATCGTTGCACATAGTTAGCACTGATTCTTTTAGTTGGCTTTTAAATGGTAGAAAAGGGTTTAAGAACAAAATAAGTATTGTTTTTATTAAGTATAATGACTTAAGTATGGTGCATTATTATTCTTTAAAGTATCCAGTATGATGTAGGAATGAAAAGCTCTTGCTTTGTGTTGATAATACTTGTCTCCTATTCTTTCTTTGCTTTGGACAATTTTTTACAGTGCAACAGTGATTACACAGGTGTGCTCATCACCTGCAGAGTTCTGGCATTAAAAAGAAGCATTCATATTTATTTTTTAAACGACATTACATCTAACAGAATAGAACATGGAGAAAATAAAGCTGAAGTTACAGAAAATGCAATGAAACAGGTAAAGGTATAGCAGTGATGTTTGGTGTGTATTCAATGTTGTGATAATGTGTATATAAACTCCATTTAACTATAAGCAAGGAAAAGAAAACAAAATGGGGTAAAGGCACAAGTAAATAAGTGCAACAAACTACCATGATGATAAGCTTGTAATCAGCTGGTTACTAATCCATCTTTCAAGCTCTGTTTCAGACACACACGTGCATGAAAGGAAACGACAAAGCTGTTTAATAAAGATGGTCTAGAAAAAGAGAAGTTAGTAGGGAGAGGATGGAAATGACCAGATTTGTGGAAGTGTAGGATTAAATAAGACACTGATGGAGTCACATGTTGTTAAAAGAAAGGTTTTGCCAGCTGGGAGTGCAGATTGGCTCTTGTAATGGGCTGTCAAGTGTAGATATTTAAAAACCTTGACCCTTGTTTCACTATTCAGAGGTAAGAGAGGAAAAAGGATTTGTGCAAATTCCTGATGTGATAATGTTCAGGTCGAGAACAATTTAATTTTCAGCTTCCTTCTCTCTGCTGTGGCTTTACTGTTCTCTCTTTGAGTATTGCAGCTCATGAGCAATCTATGCTGCAGCTCTGGGAGAAAAGTTCCACCAAAATATTTTGAAAACACATCAGCCAGTGAGAGAACTGCAACGCTACAAGCTGAGCAGTCTCTCCATTTAATCACTCAGTCACTGATGTTTGTGTTTGTATGAGCTGGCTGGTTTCTCCACACAAAACCAACCAGTGTTGGATATTATAAGATTAGTCTCCACAATAGTCTAATAAGGCAAGTCCAGATCCCAGTAGTACTGAGTCTGTCAAATCAGCAGTAATGGACAGCTGATGGGTTAATGTCAGGAGGTATAATTGACCCAAAGTGGTGAGGTTTACAATAAGGCAATCTGTTTAGTCTGATGTTGATTTGACAAACAGATTTTAATAGAGTTGTGCATCTGCAGGTTTATCAGAGTCTGATGACCCCTTCCAGGGGTTGAGCTGCAGAGCAATGAAGACAGGCTCTCAAATCCGCCTGTTACTATGGAAGAACTGGACTCTTCGTAAAAGACAGAAGGTAAAAATATCTTTGTAAACTGGGTTGGATCAAAGGTCCAAGATGCTACATTATAACAACACAAACTGCAACCTTAGAAATCAAAATCCAATACCACATATGAATCTGTTTGACACAACCGTCTTAAAATAGACTGGATGTATTCATGCTCAGACCAGAAACATAATTACATGCCTGTAATACAGTGCTCATCTTCCTCTTTCTGTCCTCCTTTCCTGTATGACTTTTTCTCACCTGGTTCTGTCAAGATCCGCTTCCTGGTGGAGATCTTCTGGCCGGTGTTGTTATTCATCGGTCTGGTGTGGCTGAGAAAGGCCAATCCTCTGTACCAACAACATGAATGTAAGAAGATATTCCTGATAGCTGTGAAGGCATAAACAGCTTCATTCAGCTAGAGTTCCCTTTATGGAAAAAAATAACATGTTAACCTTTGTGGGAAGTCTTTTACAGTCAGGTTGTAAGCCCTCACATGCCCTCTAATATCAAGTATGTTTGTTCAGGTCACTTCCCCAACAAGGCCATGCCCTCTGCAGGGATTCTCCCTTGGATCCAGGGTGTCTTTTGCAATGCAAACAACCCCTGCTTCCGATATCCAACCCCAGGAGAGTCACCCGGTGTTGTCTCCAACTATAACAACTCAGTGTAAGCATAGCCACAGTCCTCTTAAACATGCAAAATTCAGGAATAGAATTAAAACCATCCTTTAACATTTTCAGACTGGCACGGTTTTATATGGATGCCCAGGAGCTTCTGCTCAATGAGACGGAGGTCCAGCAGCTTAGCCGGCTTTGGCGTGAAATGACATCTTTCTCAACCTTTATGGATACTTTACGCAACAACCCTTCTGCAGTCTCAGGTAAAAGAGAAATGTGAGAACGTATGACTGGCTCAGATGGTAAGATTTCTCTTGTGAAAACAGGTTAATAAAGATTTCTGTTATCTGAATGGAAAAAGATTGCTGAGACTAACCAGCTTTCAGAAAAGATGCTGTGATTGGTGCTTATCTTAGTGTGACACGTTAAATGTTTCTTTCAAACTGGTGGATGGAAAATGTTTAAATAGAATATTGTTTATTTTGCCATCCATCCATCTGATAAGAAGCATGCAATAGATACATAGAGATCATAGAGAGAGAGAAAGGACAGTGTTGTATAATCTCGCCTTTCCTTTCTCCATTGTTCCATTTGACCTCTTATTCCTGCACAATGTTCACAATATTGTGGTTGTTCACATGCAGAGGATTTTTTCATGACCAGGCCTGAAGGCACACATAAAAAATGTTGTTCTCAGTATTACCTCCAACTATATTAACTTTAGCTTTTGGCAGGGATATTTGTGTAAACACTGCTTTTTTCCTGCCAATCTGTTTTGTTGTGAATCATTTCCTCTGAGCAGTCCAATACTGCCCAGGTTAATATTGTTCTGTGTGGCTCTGACCTTTTGCTATCGGTGTGTACAATTTTCTGTCTAGGCCGTGGGCTGAAGGTAGACGATATTCTTAAGGATGATGAGGTTTTCACGGCCTTCTTGTTAAGAGATGCCGGCCTTTCCGATTCTGTCGTTTACCAGCTCGTCAATGCAAGGATACGACTGGAGCAGGTGAAGCTGCAGTCTAAATTGAGTCATAGTGGCATGTTCACAGAGGTTAAGATTAGTTTTTGTTGTGGATCTACCTGAGAGAGCACTAACACAATGTTTTTCTCTGAACCTTTTTTTTTTTTGCTAATCATGTTTAGTTCGCATTTGGTATCCCGGACCTGCAGCTAAAAGACATAGCATGCAGCCAGGCCCTGCTGGAACGCTTCATCATCTTCCCCAGTCGTATGGGACTCCACGGCGTCCGCAACGCCATGTGTGCCCTCAGCCAGCAGAGGCTGCAGAGGGTAGAGGATGTTCTCTATGCAAATCTGGACTTTTTCAAGATCTTCCAACTGGTTAGTATCTGTCTGGAAAGTGTTTTATTAGAATTGCTCAACAGTACGCTATCATTTATCATTCATTAGCTTCCTGCTATGCTCATGTAGAAGCCATTTAGAGCTTCAGCCTTTTTTTTGTGTTGGTTTAATTTGTTTACAAATTCTGGATGGATCTTTTAATTTCTCTCAACTGAAATTTTAATGAAATTCACAAAGCTTTTCTGTCTACCACTCTGGAGTCCAATCTCATGCCAGCTGAGACAAATGTGGCTTCACATTAGGGTCAGCAAAGCTTAATTTCTGATTCATACCAGAGGGAAACTGCATTGTGGTTGTATTTTTTTATGTACTTTCTGTTACGTTGTGAAGTTATCATTGGAGGTTTGTTGTTTATGCTAACACTGCATATGCAGCCTAGAAGCTGACTCTGGCTTAAGGGTGACTCTGCTACATCTGTTCAGGTTGTTGTTAGCTCTAAGTACACATGCTTTATCACAAGTCATTTATATTAAAAAAGGGGGAGGAAAAACAAAGGATATGTGCTCACCTTCACTCATCTTTTTGATGACTACAAAATGATCATTTAGTGATTTACTTGAATATATTTCCAAAGCCATCATTTCTAAGAAGCAGCTACGCTGAAAAAATATCCTGAAGAAAAAATTAGCTATAAAACAAAAATAGAGAGCAGATAGAATTGTGCTTTATTCTTTTATCCTCTTTGACACCTTCTAGTTTTTTTTTTACTTTATGTATGTGTTGAGGTTCAGGCTGGGTGAGTCAGCTGACTGGCTCAGGGAATACATATGGCATTATCCGTCTTGGCCTGTTTTCTCTAATGGGCTTAACCGAGGCCTGCCTACAGCCTGTGAGGTAGTCTATGAGAGAGAATGCTGCGCCTCATACAGTCACTACCTACATGTGCTAGTCTGAGGAGTGCAGTTAGCATACAGTAGCTTCTGGCTACGAGAAAGCCTACCTTTAGGACTGAGTGCAATTAGCTGGCTGCTCTTAATTACTTTCTTTGTTGAAGACAAATACAATAATTTTAAGGAATCTGGTGTAAATGGTTTGTAAATGAGGCCTATAAATGAATAGATTGGGGGCATGTAGCTATACAAATTTAAGAAACAATATGTAGATTAAAGCTTGTGTGTTGAATTTGTATTTGCTAGTTACATTTACTCAGTTCATGACATAGTTATCTCAATATACTTTTATAAATATAGCCCAATTCACTCTAATTCATTGTAGTCCAATCATGATCAAATTAAATGAAATGCATTATATAATTTGCATTAGTCCAGTTTATAATAACTGTGTTTATATAAGCCAGTTCACGAAAAGATAATTGCCTAGCTAACTACCTATTTTTAATTTATTTACTTTGTAGTATATTAGCATATTTTATTCCCGTTGTGCAGCTCATGTACTGATTTGTTCAGGCTCTTACTGAGAATGAAATATCTTATCTTCCACTGGTTGAACTATAATGTCCTTTGGCACAGACCTTGTTCCCAGAGGGCAAATCCTAATGATTTTTGAGATCTTGTGACTTTCCTGAGCATCACCATGAGGCTGAAATGTCTAAATAACTTTTTTGTAAACTGACACAAAATGTAATATTCATGCCTTCCCAATTTAATTAAATAAATCTAAATATTAATACTAATATAATATATATATAATATATAATATAATATATATATACTAATATATATATAAAATATTAATACTGAAATAATTTGAACATTACCCAAATTTCCCTGAGGGCTCTCCGAAGGGATTAATAAAGTATTTCTATTCTATTCTATTATATTTGATTTCATTAGAAATTAGAGATTCATTAGAGATTAAAATCTTCTATTTCATTTTTTTTTCTGTACTTTGCATCTTGTTGAGAACACTCAGCCCTTCTTAGCATGGGGATACCCATGTTGTTCAGATTTCTGGAGAAATATTCTATTACTCTACAAGTTTTTTCAGCTGCTCTTGAAGGTGTGGCGTGTCTCTGCCTTTCCTTTTAAAATTCCCAGAGGTAGTCTAATTCAAGTCAGACAACATGCTTGGCCAGCTCCTAGCTTTTACTTTTCTCTTCTTAAGAATCTATAAACTCATTTGGATTATGTTGTAATACTCCTCCATTGCCAAGCTGTTGGAGGCCACGAGTTGATTTGTCAGCCTGTATTTTATATCTAGAGTTATTCATGATGTCATCTATAAACGTACTACTTCCACTACTTACACAGATGCAGCCCTTCATCATCACTCTCACCTCTGCATTGGGACTGCTTTCACTGTGGAGGTCCTGGCCACATTCATTACAGCTGAACACCATCTGAGTTAATCAAATTGATCGGCTTACCTGAGCAAATAATCCATCCATCCATTTTCTGTACTTGCTTATTCCAATCCAGGGTTGTTGGAGGGCTAGAGCCTATCGAGAAGCAAGGTACACCATGGGCAGTCTAACCAAATCTACCAATCTAACCAAAGAGTGTGCTTTAATATTCATTAGCCTTCCTTTTGTTTGTTTATTTATTTAAAGAGAAGTTTAATCATCCTGTTTTGAGCTGAAGAGAAAGTTTCCCTTCCCTGGACTCTGTCTGCAGGGTTTGATGCTAAGGCAGTGTCCTTTAAATTATCTGAGCTGTCAAAGAAACTTGGACTTCCACTGATAACCCCTGTGCAGAGACTGGAGTACAGGATCTTGTGGTTATGGACAGTGTACTGTCTCTCTTTTATAATTCATATCATCCTTTTTTTTAAATATTTGGTATCCAGATGCTTTTTAATTGACATTTTCAATTAGACAGTTTATTGACAAGTTTATTATATTAACAAGAACAGGAACATCTTAGTTCTCATCAGTTAACAAATTAAATTCAAAGCCCATTACTGGACTGACCTTTGCCTTAACAACTTTTCTCCCCTCTGTATGCTCTTGACTCCCTTCTCTTCTCAACACCGTTCCCTTCCTCATCAGACTGCCTCCCTCCTTCCTTCGTTCATTGAAATGCAGGCATGAGGAATGCAAGAGGAAGGATATCTCATGCATGTGTTTGTCTTGGCACTCAGCATTTCCTTAACCTCAGCACTTTGCCCTGACCACCAGTTTTCTAACACCTTCTGTTAATGGTTTCCCAAGAAGATAAAGTCACTTTTGGAGTTTTACGATGATCTCAAGTTTGAGACAGGTTCAACAAAGTGCACAAGAATTTTTTTAAATTTCTTATAATAACATTGAATCTAAAGTGCATCAAAAATGGACTGGATAGATGGCATTACCCAGTTGAATGTTAATTATAATTCCCCTGAAGTCTTTGTAAGAATGTTAGCAAAAAAAAAAAAAATCCTTCCTTAGTAACAAACACCTTAGTAACAAACACTTCATGGAAATTTTCAGCACTTAATGGTTGTTGTTTAACTGGTTTCTTGCTACACATGATTGTGTTGATCTTTGTAAGCTTATCATGGGACAGGACTTATAAAGTTCACAGATGAGTTTGACACAAAGGAACAAAAGAAGACTTGTTTTTAAATCTCTCATTTCTTATCTTTATTCATCTCATTTAATTCTGTATGAACATCTTCCTCCAATGCATCTTGTGACTGTTTCCACAGATGCCTCAGGTTCTGGACAGCAGATCCCAGGGGATTGACCTGCATTTCTGGGGTCGAGTTCTAAAGGCTACATCGGAGAAGATCCAAAGTGTAAGTGCTCCCAAAGCCATCAATCCTCTCCACTCCTGCTCCTCCACTTTCCTCATCGCCTTCTCAGTCCTGCAGGATCAGAGGCACTCGTATTTTTAGTCATCCAGGAAACTCGCCTTTTCCGCTTCTCCCTGTTTGAGAACTGGTCACAGAGGAGGCTGAGTAATGGTCTTAACAATGCAGGAGTTACACATGTGTGTGTTACTTATCTACGTGTGTTCTACATGAGTCCTGGTATGTTGTTGTCATTTCAGATATATAAGGGATTGTGTATGTGAGCGTGTGCAGTACATGTAGAGTGATGCATCTACATGCATTATTGAAAAATACATGTTAACTAGAAATAACAGCGGAACAAGATAATAATGTAATGCAACTGAAGAGATTGTAATAGTAACAGAATAGAATACTACTGTATGGAGTAAAATCAAATAGATAATATTTGTATAATTATATAAAATAGACAATATTTCTATCTCACTAAATGAAATAGGATAGAATAAAACAAATATGATGTAACAGTTAACAGACCATCAGAATAGAATAGAATATGTACAATGAATAAATGAAAACTCACATAAGAAATCTGTTCAAGATTAGTTCAAAAAGATCAACAACAATAAAAAAAGACCCAACAATGTCGATGCAGCCGTCTGTCACCTGCCTATCAGCGTGCTGCATGCCGTGAAATTAAATTAGCTGCAACAGGAACCTCGGGCAGAAAATAATTTTCCTCTGTGTCACCTGTTCTGATGGTTCATTTACCTACAAAATCCACCAACAGCTAAAAACAAATTTAGACATTAAGGGTACTGGAACATTTTGTTTGCAGCTCATCTGTTCAAGAGAAGAACATCAACATTAAACCTGGAACATTGTTGCTCCTGAATTCAACTCCAGGTCTGTTCCTATGCTTGGTTGATAATGACTTTTGGATAAGTTTTGCTGTGAAGGCAGTTGTCAGAGCTGAAATAACTTTACTACCATATCAGGCTTTACAACGTCTTCAGGGATGTCACATTGGTACCTATGTTTGAAGAATTCCATCTTTCTGAAGGAACCTGTGATTGGCCAGATTCCACCATCAGATTTTTTTAAGCTTATAAGCCAAGCAAAGAATTCCAGATGTTGCTCAGATCACTTAAATTCGAATCCACTTGGAGGTTTTTCTGCCCCAGCTTTAATGCATGTGTTTATGGATTCACGTACACACTTGCACACACAAATGGCTGTGACAAGATGTGTGTTTCGGCACGTTCACTGCACGTCCCAGGGGAGTGTATCCCATCATCACCTTTGTCAGGGATAATAACAGAGAAAGAGAGGGTTGGGAGGCACACAGAGATAGAAGAAGGAGAGGAAAAATGGACATTCTTTTGAGGTGACACATCCTGTAGGTGGGACTTTTGTGTCACCGTGGTGACAGAAAGGCGAGCCAAATATTCTCATTACCCACCTCTACTTCCTCCCAGTGTGTGTGTGCTTGTGAGGAGTAATAAATAAGAAACATGAAGGAAGAGGGAGTGAACTAGGCAGAAATTGCACTTGCGTTGTTGCATGTGTGTTTGTTTTGTAAAGCAAGAAATATGAGAGGAATGAGTCATTTATATGAGTGCAAAAATTTGGTTTAATTATGAGTGCTGAACTTCGCTAATAAAAACAATTATTCCTGGAAGAATGTAACCCCACCTAATATCATTTCCTGAATTAGATCATTCAAAACATTTCAATTCACCTTAATTTGATTTAATTTCTTCAGTTATATCTGGAGCAATGCCTTTTTCTTCCCCCCTTCATATTCTTTAAAAGAGGAAATTATACACACTTAGGAAAGCTGCACTATTTTTATCCTGTCAATAGGAGGATATTTAGTCCACCCTGCTACTATCCTTATCATGTGAGGAGAGACGTCTGTCCAACATGTTTGCTTATCTTTCAAACTATTGTTTTCATGTGATCGTTTATATTATGAAATTCGCAGGGTATGAATGAATATGATGGATGTAAATATCCCTGCCCTGTATGCAATTACCAGTTGAAGGTCAAATAGCTCAAAACTAATTGTTTAGACTCTAGGGCAGCACCTAATATTTATTTATCCTGTTGGAACTATACTGTAGGCCAAATGATATTTGGTCTTAGTTGGCAGCAAGCGTGGCTGAATGTGCTTAAAGAGTATTTAAGTTAGGTTGACACAACAGTGAATCTAAATAGACGATAAAAAATATATTAAATTCAAGTTTAAGTAAAGGTGGTTTGATACTTGATGTAATTTATGAATTATTTAAAATAGTTTTTTAAGAGTTGCTATAAATCTAAGATAGACGTCAAAGGATATTCTGATCCTCCCAAGATATTTTCTGTAGGTTATTGTTGTGCATGAAGTGATGCAGGTTGATTGATTGGAAAAGTTTATTTATATTAATGAGTAGACATGTTCATTGGAAAAGTGACTGCATAAGGATATTTTCTGTGTTTTGCACAGCTGATGGAGCGGGAGAGTTCTCAAGAACTCCTGAAGGCAGTTTCCTCTCTGTTCCAAGCTGGAGGTCCCTCCTCCTTTACTGAGTTGATGTCCAGTGTGTCAAGCCTCTTCTGTGGATATCCAGAGGGAGGGGGATCCAGGGTCCTGTCCTTCAACTGGTATGAAGACAACAACTATAAGGTGTTTCTGGGGGTCAATGGCAGCAAGAGTCGTAACTATGTCTACGATGACACTGCTAGTAAGTATGTCATGAAAAATAGAAGTCCCAACATTATCAACATCTACTGACTGATTTAATAGCAGTATCAGCTCACAGCTACTACAAGAAATTGGGATATTTTTAAACTCTTACTCAACAAGAGTCCATACAGAGACACTGTTTTGTCAAGACAAGATGTGAGCGATGATAGCACATGATATTCAAATGATTCAGTTTGCCCACGTGTTATGTTGCTAGAAATGTTCCCTTTTCAGGATTTCAAGCATGTCTCTCATTTTGACATAAACTTTTGAAAGTGAAAATACATTAATGGAAACCACAGTTACAGGTCCAAGCTGTTTTTAGTAGGAAGCTTAATGAGCCATCATGCCAAAATAGTGATGAAAGGAGAGGTCAGCTATTAGGTTTGACTAAAAAAGAAAACAAATGACTCTTTTGTTTCTTTATTAAACTGAATTATTTTACTGTTTTTGACAAATTCATGTGCGAGAAGTCTTCGGTTATGTTTATATTCGTCTTTTCATTTGTCAAAACCTAATGAGTTTATATTATTTGAGGAAAATAGCTCCAATGGCTGAGTCCCCCTCCTTGTTAACTTACAAACTTATGAGTCATCATGAGCAAAATCATCCATCAAGGTGGAGAACTCTGCTTTAAATCTGCAGATCACAATGTAATGCCTTACAAACATGAGGTCAGACACCCTAATGTTCCATGGAGGACAAAAACTGGAGGAACGAATCCACACTAGCAGAGTACAGCTAATCCACATGCAAAGTGAGGAACTGGTGAAGTGAGAAGCTAGAAACAGCTATGAGAAGTTAGCCAATCCTTCGAAGGAGGTACTATCAGCCACAGTTCCAACAGAAGTGGAAGTATTAAAAAAGTACTTACACTTTCATTTTTATTGCCCTTAGTAATATTTAAAAAAGATTAGAAATGGACCACATGGCTAGATGAGGGCGCGGGCAGCTGTCTTGGCTCAGGTCAAGCAGCTGTAGCTGGCTTGAGTTGGTCTAGCTTAACAAAGCAGCCAGTCCAGCCGGCCGAGCAGCTTTGCCGCCCAGCTCAGCCACCAGCATATTCATAAAATTTCATGCTCTGTGTGAGGCAAAGGTGTAAAGTCATACCTCAAGCTATTTTAAGGCCATACTCATACTTAAAAATGTACAATTTTAAGGGGAAAATGACTTTTTGAAAGCGTAATCATTATAAAGTAGGGCTTTAAATAGGAAGTTTCCAGATGGTTGTTAGATTGTATGCTTGGAATATGTTCCTAATAATGTAATCAATCTAATTTAATCTATATCATCTGAATAGCTGTTGAGTACTTTTGTATTTTCTACCCATAGCTCCCTTCTGCAACGCTCTGATGCAAACCCTGGAGTCCAACCCTGTCACAAAAATTGTGTGGAATTCAGTCAAGCCCCTGCTGATGGGAAAGATTCTGTACACTCCCGACTCCCCTGCCGTCCGCAAGATATTAAAGAGTGTAAGACAGTCTACCTCCAATTTGACCCTTCACCTCTCACTTTTTCTCTTCTCACTCTTTCTCTCTTTTTCTGCCTTTCAACATACTCAGTAACTTTGCATACACAGCCAACCCTCCACCCTTCTGTGGAATGAGCTGACTGCAGACGAAAAGGAGAGCAGAGGGGTGGGGTGGGGGGTGGAGGGTCTGTAGAGGGAAGAGAAGAGGAGGCGAGGATTAAACAATAAACTGAATGTGAGGGTGCAGCAGTTGAAGGACAAAGAGATCTGTCACGGCTCTCTCACAGAACAAATTTCACTTTAGGGGGTAAATCTTGTAATGAAATTGGGTTAAATTGTGTTTCCCTAGATCTCATCTATACCATCTGACACTATGCTCATGAAGTAATAAGCTCTTATGAACAGGGCCAGAGTGGGACCAGAGTTTCATGTCTAAAACAAGCCCTCTTCTTTTTATTAGGGGGGAAGGATAAATGAAAGAAGAGATCCATAGTTTTAAGTCTTTATTGCTGACATGTTTCCAAAGCAGCAGTAAAGTGTTAAAAAGGGCCTACTCTTTCATCTCAGCTGAAACTAAATTGAATTACTGTTGCATTGTTAGTGAACATGATGATTTCTTTTTGAAATTCCCAAACTGGGGGTCCTGAACCCCATGTGTGTGTATCTGATACATTTATCAAATAAATTTGGGATTTTTATTGGTGCTGTCAAAATGAGTACATTAATGCAAAATGATTACTCTGTGTAATTAATGCCTTTTTTTAACACATTAATGCATAAAAAACAAAGTTATTACTCATGCCATATTAAAAATCCCTATTTGGCATTATCTTAGTGAGAGAAGCTGATTTTTGGTATATGGGTGCTTTGTCCCAGCTTTTAACATAATCCACTACAGACCACTTTATCCTCCTTATTCATGAAGATTCTGACAATTTTCAAGCCTTATATTTAGAGGATGGGGTTTGCCAACACTAGAGTGGGAACCACTGGTCTAGAGGCATGAAGCTTCACAAAAAGTCACCAACTTAAGTGTCAAGAAGCTTTTCCCATATTTTACTGTACACACAGCTCCTGCTTGAATATATTTCAAAATATTTTCTCTTGAAATAGCACTGGAAAAAAATTCCTTAGTTAATGATTTGATATTTTGACTGGCATCATAGCTGACAGCACGACAGTAATTACCACTCATTATCATCTCTCTCATTACCTTGTACTCTTGTTAAATATTTCTTGGTTCCAAGCATTTCTATACCTTCCAATTCATTAATTTGTCTATTTATTAATTTATTTATTAGTTCATTTTTGGAAAGAATGAACAGAACAATTTAGAAGTCAGAGTAAATCTCAACCACTGTTGACAGTTCATAGGAGGTAAATTCCATCAGGTTGTAACATCCATCCGATATGTTGCAGTCCTGAAACAGAGTAGTCATTGATATAGAAACTTAAACAATTCTAGCCAAAGTAGCCTTTTGTTCCCCAATATGATACCAGCCAAATGGATGGATTACTGTTAGCACAGGATAACTGCACTCTTTCTTAAATATCGTTGCCGTCGGGCAAAAACTTCCTATGTCCAAAATTTGTGATTTTTGTTTTCCTTAATAAATCAGTACTATTGCTCGACCTTTATGTCTGTCTGTTGTTTTACAAATAACCAAAGATATATGATGTAAAACACAATACCAAGTTTAATGACATTATGTCCAATTATTACAAAACCATAGAGTTTTTTTCATTTTTTGAAAAATGGCAGTTTTGGAGATAGGACAGCAGCGATATGTTTCTTCTTTTCTGTTGTACAACCTTGGAAATATGTGTCAACTTTATTATCACATGTTTATTTATCTGTCCAGGCTAACACTACCTTTGAGGAACTAGAGAGACTCCAGAACATGGCCAAGGCCTGGGAGGAGGTGGGGCCTCAGCTCTGGGCTTTTTTCCACAACAGCGTCCAGATGAACATGATAAGGGTATAAATACTGTGCACAATTTTCTGACTAATTGTACACTTATTTTGTCCACAACATGCACCCAATACTAAATGTTTCATATTTCCTACAAATAACATGGAAAATGACAGAAATATGTAAGAAAACCTTAGTTTTAAAAATTTGTTTCATGAAAACTTTATTCAGTCTTCCTGTGACATACTATTATCTTGGAGTTGACTTTTTTCTAGATCCTTTTGGATCCTAATGTGGTTTTCTTTTTGGAAGAGATAACAATTTTTACTTCCAGGTGAATTTATTTTGACACAGTAACACATATCTTGATTCTAAGACTTCTTTAGGAATTACACAGCTCAGCTTTCTTTTGAGAAGATTATACATAGAGCACCTGTGTTTGTTAAAAAACAAAACAAAACAAACAAAAATAACCTTCAAAAGCCAGGCTTTTGACTGACATGTCAAATCTGGGGAATTTTACATTCATATCAGTATATTTTACAGTCAGTTTGAAGGCACTCCTTGTATATCTGAACAGTGTTTATTTATGCTATGCTTCAGGACACCCTGAGGAACCCGACAGTGATGCACTTCATGGACAACAGTCTGGTGGAAACAGACTTTACAACCAGAGATATTCTTAACTTTCTGCACAGTGGGCCGGAGGAGGAGAGGGAGGCAGGAATGCAAAACTTTGACTGGAGAAACATTTTTAACACCACTGACCAGATTGTACGCATGCTCAACCAGTATGGTGAGGTAAGGAGCCTTTTTTTTACTGATGCTGTGACTCACTATCTTAACTTTTATTTTCCTAATTTTTCACACTCCCAGGACCTTTTTTTTCTTTTACTTTAATTTAAATATTCACAATTAATTCTACCGACACGTATATTATTCTACTGGTGAACTTCCTGCAGATTACAGCCAGGCCTTATTGAGACAAACCAAACCACTTAGCACAACTCTACAGCTGCCCTCCTGCCATTCAAGCTGAAAGGTGGAGAGAACAAGCATACTGTCACCTGCTTCCCTTGGTTCCTTTGTAGAGTCAGTGATAAAGTAGCGAGTAGATGGGAGCGAGTTACCCCCCTCATGAGCTCAGCGCTGCTTTAGTGTACAGCTCGTTATAGAAACAGACCCTTGCACCTCTTTAAAAAAGCAGGCAAATCCCTCTATCCATCCTTCACGCCTTCTCTCTCTCCCCTCTCTTCTAATTTAAAGGAAACTGAGGGTTGTGATTTTAGAAAGAACCCTATCATTGCAGGAATCTCAATCTGTCTTTTGTTTCAAGGTTCAGTGCCAAGACCCTTTAGATCCCCACAACAACAACAACAACAAAAAGCCTTGAGCAATTTAGCTATTTAGATATAGTTGTCAGCTAGCATTGGGTTGTTGAATAGCTGCTGCTGTTAGCACCAAATCCTCTCAACCTGAAGGGGAGGGGGTGTTTCTCACACTACAGTCCCATTTAGAACATGTGTATCAGTGTGGCTCTGTCTCCTCAGTCCATCTTTGAGTGAGTGTTATTGTGTTGTGAATGTATGGCCCCCTAAAGATGAATGGGAAGTGGTCTCTTGTATTTCTTTGAGGGCTCTCAGGGTATTGTACAGTAACATGAATGGAGACATTAGACATGGTGCATATGAGGGGTCTGTGAGGAGCAGTGCAAATATGTGTGCAGGGGGAGATTTTTGTAGGGCACTTATGTATGTTTTGTAAGTTTTTTGAGGAAATTACATTATGTGAGAGTTGCACTGATGTGTATTTAGACGTATGTGTGCGTTCCATGCATTTTGAACGAGTTAATGAGCATGAATGAAAACAGTGGCTCAGATTTCACTAGTCAATAACACTTGAGTTGAAATACACAATAATGCCGGGGAAGATGTTTTCTTCAGATTTTTTTTGTGCCAAAACAACAACTGAATTTATTTTGCAGTAAAAAATCTAACAAGGAAATGTAACAAGAAAAACAAAACATCCATAAAGAATTGTAATCTTAAATTATCCATGAATGTCTGACTCTGTTTGTAAAATAGCTGGTCAAATTATTTAAAGCTGATAGTTCTGATGTGTTAACAGGCTTGTGAGGGTAACATGTTCCTTAGCTTCTTTTGTTCAATGCTAAATATTTGTTGTCACAGCTCATTAATTCAGACACATAACTTTGCTTTTCATTTGTGCTAACAAAGATAAACACCTTCCGCATAGTTTCTTTATTTTCACAGGCTGATAAGCAGTTTCATGACCAAATGTGGGCTGTTTTTTTCTATATGTTCCGATAAAGTGATAAGATTACATTTCTGGAGGTCATAATGTGTGGTCCAAATGTAATTTGGCATGAGGAATGTCATTATGTTGAAATGACTAAACAGAGAGAGCATAAATTTCAGGGGTGACCATGTCAATAAACTAGTACATTCTTAAAACAAAGAAAGAAAACACATACAAAACTCTCATAATTATTTCCTTGAAGAGGAAAAACCTCTTCAAAACACGCTGCCAAGTTGAGAACTCTCTCAAGCAGGCAGGTGGATGCTTGTGAAAGAAGATCTCATGAATTTAAATACGGAGGATTTTCCTCAAAAACTGAAAAAATGGGGTGAGACTTTGCAAAACAACATAAAAAAAACACGCTCAATAGTGGAGCAAGATTCTTTGGAGAAATTATCCTGAGAGTGTTTGGAGGAGAAAAACACGTAGGAGCCGGGGAATGCTGATGATTGAAAGCAAGCCACATCATCTGTCAAATATGGTGGAGGCAGAGTCTGACTGCCACTGAGACTACTGATGAGGTGACTGCTGAGAGAAGCAGGATGAACTCTCAAATGCATGTCAAATACTGTAGAACTGATAGGATGGAGGTGGTGATTATCCATAAATTCCAGACTGTCTTTAACTTTAAGAAATATATATCCAAGTGAAATTAAAAAAGAAAGCACATCTTGTATTGATAAATAGTGTATGTTATCTTGTTAAGTTTGCATGTTCAGCACTATTTGGGATGAAACATTTCTGATTATCTTCAGTGTCCAGAGCATGGTTTGTTTCTGACTGTGAACAGACCTACTTGAATACCAATGTTTTTACCCACTTTGGAGGAAGTATGTCAAACAATGGTTGTTATTCCCTGGTCAAAACAATATGTTTGTTAACTGCCTTAACCTAAAGCTTAAAGTCTCCTTAACTGCCATATTTCAAGATAATTGTGATGGTTTACAGAGATGCGTTAGAAAAATTATGACCTGTGGACCTAACAGGCAATGGCTTCATATCACAGGCCCAATCCCAGTTACTCTCCTTGGCTGTATCTCTGCATTAATCATGCTTGCGATTGGAGTAGGTGCCACTTTTGTTTTGGAGATCAAGGAGTGAAGGCAATGTAACCATCTAAATTTCCCATAATGCCCAGCAAGGGCTACATGGCCACTATTCCTTGATATCTAGAAGAAAAGGGGCACCTTATTTTAGCCTGTGCAAAATGAAGAAGTAGGGCCCCTAATTTCAGCCTAATTTCACTGCTTAACAGGCATAAAAATCCCAAAACATCTTTATATTTGTCATCTGATTACTCCATCTTCTGAATTTAGGTCTCTTCTGAAAGTCAAACTATCCAACCTATGTCTCTCTTTCCTCTACATCTCTGTTTATAGTGTATTAGTCTGGATAAGTTTGTGGCCTACACGGATGAGTCCCAGATGATCCATCAGGCCTTGTATTTGCTGAAGGACAATAAGTTTTGGGCTGGTGTGGTCTTCATGGACATGTATCCCTGGACTGTTAGTGTTCCCCCGCACGTCAAGTACAAGATCCGCATGGACATTGATGCAGTGGAGCGCACCAACAAGATCAAAGACAGGTCAGTGAGCTCTTTGTGGAAATCTGAAGCTGTTTGTGGTTTGCAATTTGAGCTAAATGCCTACTTTTAATACCCTGGGACGGCACATACCTCAGATTTAGTTCCTCCATAAAGGTTTTTACTCCCTAATTTGTTTGATAAACTGTAACTATAATTGCTTTTTACAGCAAACTTCAAGACTAATGAAACCATCTCATATAGCTGCATACTTTTTATTTCTCTGCTGTGTTCTTGTAGAAAAAAGAAAAGGGTACTCTCAAATGCTTTGTATTTCAATAGATTGGCTTATATGTACACTGAAAAATTATTAGATTTCAGCCATTGTCATTTAAAGCACCCAATAACCTCGGCAGCCTCCCTTTTCTGTGTTTTTATGTTATTACCACCACATTAATCTGTATGAATTCCTCAGAAGAGGAAAATCCTCTCCAGCTGGCTTCATTGTGCCTTCCAAATTTTATTGGTGATTCCCCATTAACTCATTACCTGCCCTTTAATCCTCCCATGTGCAGCACTTACATGCATTTTCCTTTCTCTTTGATCTCCCATTCATAAGCAGACAGTATGTCAATAGTCCCTGGTGAGCACAATCACTTTTAGCTGTTTACAGCACACCACCAGGCTGTAATGGACCCAGAGGGAGTCCTGCCTCAATACAATTGAATAATCAGATTGTAACAGAGCTCTGACTTATCCGCTTAGGCAAAGGCAATGTACATGTGGTGTGTGTGGCTTAAGAGACTATGGCTTTGGGATGTTTTATTGTTACAAGAAAATAAATTGAGACCATGGTTGGGATTATTTCACACAATAACTACAACCAAACAGCTTAAATTTAACTGCCTGTACAACTTCTTATGTGATGAATAATAAGAATATAATTTCTGTTGTTCTCTTCATGTGTTTTCTTTCAGGTACTGGGATCCTGGGCCCAGAGCAGATCCCATGGAGGACCAGAAGTACATCTGGGGAGGTTTTGCTTACCTGCAAGACATGATTGAACATGGGATCATCAAGCTTCACACAGGGAATGACTGGCCACTTGGAGTCTATGTCCAGCAGATGCCATATCCTTGTTATGTTGATGACCTGTGAGTTCAGCTGCAATTGGCACAAAATTAAAGTTTTCTCAAATGTTAGCAATGGTATTACTAATAAATACATGCAATGATTCCCAGGGCTGAGAATTATAAACTAATCTACTAAAACTGATCAATTTAGCTGAATTATACATTGATTGTCAGATAAAAAGTGAAGCCGTTTCTTTTTTTTGTCTTTCATTTTGCGAGTCTATGTATACCGCTGTGTTTTTTAAGGCAAAATGTGGTCCTGGAAACACCTACTGAAGCTTAAACTGCTAAAAAAAGGCATTTCTGAGTGCTTCGGCAGATGTTTACACTGCTGTCAGTAGACAGAATTTATCAAATTGTCTGTGGATAGTATTTGCGATAAAAAAAAGTACATTGTGTATTGTCACAAAACTTCATAAATGAGTTGTTCAGATCAAAGTTGTAACTGAATCTGTTTGTAATATACTCCACAATCTATGTGCTCCAAGAACTTTTGGTGTTTTACCTGGTTTGGTTCTACTACATGACAATCTGCAGTTGACTGTGGATAATTTAAAGTTTAAGCTTCACAGTACGTCCCCCCAAAGTAAAGTTAGATGAGTGCATCTTCATGGAAATAAAATGAGAATAATAAGGGTTCACATGCTAATGTCAATCCTTAAAATTACTCCTTTGGATTAAAAAATAATCTCAGTAAAGAAATGTTACTACATTGTATATTTGTAGTAAAAGGCTACAACCATAAGAGTCTCAGTCTTTCTCTCTCTCCACCCCTTTCTTCACCTCTCATGCAGCTTTATGATCACCCTCAACCGCTGTTTCCCGATGTTCATGGTTCTGGCCTGGATCTACTCTGTGTCTATGACTGTGAAGAGCATTGTGCTGGAAAAGGAGCTACGCCTCAAAGAGACCCTCAAAGCCATGGGGGTTAACAACGGAGTCATTTGGTACACATGGTTCATCGACAGCTTCATTATGATGACTGCCAGTACGGCCCTGCTGACCACCATCATCATGGTGAGTAAACAGAAGAAAATTAAAGGAAGACAGTAAGAGAAGAAGTCCATGTTGAGAGTGAAATTTTAATAGGGTGCAATGCTGCCCTCTTGTGGATAATAGAAAGATAGATCCTGGAGGTTCTAGTTTCAGTGTGAGTGAAAAATCACTTAGCAAAATCACTTCTGGCTTTATCACACCCTCCTTGTAAACTCTTGATTCTCTCAGGGTGGGAAGGTGCTGAATTACAGCAACCCGATGCTCGTCTTCTTCTTCCTGCTGACTTTCACTGTGGCCACCATCATGCAATGTTTCTTGATGAGCGTGTTCTTCAACAAGGCCAATCTAGCAGCTGCTTGCAGTGGTATCATCTACTTCACCCTCTACCTGCCTCACATCCTCTGTTTTGCCTGGCAGGATCGCATCACTACAAGCATGAAACTTGCTGTGGTATGTTTACTTATTTATTGAATCCTACTGAATCAAACATGCAGTTGTTACTCTGTGAGCCCTGCATGTGTAGTAGATATATGAACCAATTTTTCACATATTCAAGAGAGATTATGCATACCAAGATAAAAAACAATGTATTTGAATTTGAACTGGATTGAGCATCATTTGAATAAAACTAACTGAGCATCCTCCGTGCATCCTTTTGCTACTCCAGAGCTTGTTGTCTCCTGTTGCTTTTGGTTTTGGAACCGAGTACCTGTCGCGGTATGAGGAACAGGGTTTGGGTCTGCAGTGGAACAACATCCAGACCAGCCCGTTAGAGAAGGACACATACTCCTTCCTTACCTCCATTCTCATGATGATATTTGATGCTGTCCTCTACGCCTTCCTTGCTTGGTATCTGGACAATGTGTTCCCAGGTTAGGCGTCTAATATATTCTGTATAATCTATATTTTGTTTGTATTTTGTAAAATTTTCATTTAATTTATTTTTTCTTTATAGCACTGAACATAAAAGTAAATTCTCTTCCTTACAGGACAGTATGGGATTGGTCGGCCATTCTACTTCCCACTCCAGCCCTCATACTGGCGAAGTTCGACACCCTCACACACAGAGATGACAAATCATGGTTAGTCCACAGAGGTTATGAATGGAGGCTTGACAACATAAAGAAGCCCTTTACTTTGTTTTTAAAAGCACTGGAACTAAAAAGGTATCATAGTGTCAGTAGTAGACTCTTGTTGCACCACAGAGGTCAGTTTAAGTTGAGTTGTATCATGGAAACAGCTTTTCTTTTGCCACTCATGCATGTCTGAATCAATTGTGGATAAAAGACAGCACCAGATCCTCTTCTTATGTAATGGTTTTTCTAACTGAACTGATAGTTATTCTAGCCAGCGCTGTGTTTTAATAAAGAACAGATCAAGTCCCTCTGGAGCTAGCTTGCTCAAGACCTTTGATAAAAATGGAAATTTTATCCTATCAACAGTGCTTCATATTTGTAGCAAGGGCTATATGCACAAATATACACGTAAGCTGTATGCCTGGTATGACTCCATGCTGTTAATTGTAGTTCAAAAATTTCCAAACTATGCAAGCTGACTGCTGATATTTTACAGTAGTGACTTCTAACAAGACTCTTTATTCCAGAAGCCCATAAAACAGATAATCCTTTGTCAAAATCAATGTGTCTCACCTAGCTCCTGAGAAACCTGAACCAGAGAATCAAGAGAAGGATATTGAGAGCAGAGGCACGCCAGAGACTTACACCTGTAACGGCTCAGCCAGCAAGAAAATATGCAAGCACCAAAGTAAGAGAGAACGGCTGGAAAGAGAAAGAGAGCTTCTGAAACAACCAGAAGAAGCTCAAAACCAGGAAGAGGAGCATCAGGACTGTGGGAATGAAGGTGAGGAAAGAAACAGAAAGAGTCCAGACTGCATGTAAGGAAGACTCTGGGGACATCTGGTGGACAGACAGAGAAATACAGCACACTTACTTAGTAATGGCGTTGGGAAATATATAAGAATTAAAACCCCAACCTTAAACAGTTATTAAATATACATATAGTATAGTTATTGTATGCTTATGATAATACCTTTGTTCCACTCCAGGCTTCCATCTGAAAAACTGAATGCAGGAATCCCCCCAAAAAGGTTTTTATTGCAATATTGAGAAAAAAAGTTTCTTCATCAATTGCCAGTAACAATATTTAGGTTGACAAAGACTGAAAAGACATCAAAACATAGTTTGCATGCAATCTTTAAATAACTGAAGCCTCCTGCTTTGTGTAATCTGAAACTGAATCTCAGATTATCTCAACACACCTATTATACTTAAAAATGTTGGGTGCTATCAGCCTCTAAGCCTGTCTGAGAGAAAAGATGAACTATAATGCAAGAAATGAAGAACTGAACATTTCTCTGCATGCATGTGATGCACGTTCTCTCTTTCTCTGGAGATAGTAGCTTTAACTTTGTGTATTAGAACCATGGTTTGGGCTACATCTACTGCCACTGGCCTCATGCACTGGCTCCCATACACAAGTTGCATTAAAACATTTTTGAATAACAGCTTAAGGAAAAGCTCCAACACTCAACTAAATGAGCAGTTATGCAAGTTTGTCTCTCAGTCAGCAGGATTAAATCATACAGAGCTGGCCCTGCCATGAGGTCCACCTAAAAAGTGTGAAACATATTTACATAAACATTTTAATGCAAAACACAAGACAAATGGGTGTTTCATGATTTATTTAGTCATTATGTCCTTTCCTTAGCTGGATGAACTATACCTCAGTTGAGTTGAATAAAGGAAAAGAAAGGAATATGTACAGATGTGTGATTTTTTTAATTAAAAAAGGCAAACATCCATCTTACTGAGATAAAGTTTTGTTTTCTTGCTTTTTAATCTCAGGCCAGTTGTTCTTTGAGCCCGACCCTGTGGACCTGGTTTTGGGGGTGCAGATTCAGGATCTGGTGAAGGTGTTTGATGGAAGCTCCCGTCCAGCTGTCAACTGCCTCAACATCAATTTCTATGAAGGACAGATTACATCTTTCTTAGGACACAATGGGGCAGGAAAAACTACAACAATGTGAGCAGGAACAGGATTTAATAGATAATAAATCATTTATGTTTGTAAAAACTGGCTGAAAGAGTTGGAAAAGTTGCAAAGTTTTTGTCAATTCTGTTTTTTTTTTTCCCTCACATGATGCAATTTTTGCTAACTGCACAGCATTTATCTAAGCCTCGAGATATTTCAAGAGATCCTGGCAAAGATTTTCCACTTAAATAGGACATCAGATGTTATTACCCTCTTCATAAACTGCAGTTGTCTTCACCTCAGATGGATTTTCATTAGCTGCTGTATGACACTGATGCTCTGTCTGTTTTCTGTTTTCAGGTCCATCCTGACGGGTCTCTATCCTCCTACATCTGGCACAGCCTACATCAATGGAAGAGACATTAGAACTGACATAGACATCATTCGGACTTCTATGGGGATGTGTCCTCAATACAACATCCTCTTCAATCAGTGAGCTGCTTGAACCTATTATGTTTCAATGAAAGAATTACCTCAGATGCTTTAAAACAAAGGAAAAAATAATTAATCAGGAAGAGAAACTTTGTAATAGGAAAACAAAAATTACTTATTGATTCCATGTTTGTTTAATATTTGTTTACAGAAATGTACAGTGGTGTATTTTTTTAATGAAGTTTTACAGCAGACATTGTTAGAAATCAATGTGTTTCCTTTTAATACTACACTCAGCAGCTTTAGAAGAATTTGTTCTGTCAAAAACCATCAAAACATCATTCTCACCATCCTCTTTTGTAAACATCATTATTTATGCTTCTGTTTTTCTGTTGCAGTCTAACAGTGGAGGAGCACATCCTGTTCTACTCACTGCTGAAGGGTCGAACTCGAGAGGAGGCAAGGAGGGAGGTGGAGGACATGCTGGTGGACCTTGGACTGCCTCACAAGAGAGACGATGAGGCTCAGAACCTCTCAGGTCAACCACTTTCGTCTTTCTGTGTATAAAAGAGGATGCAGGGTAATTTGATTGGGTGTCATTCCAACATAGATCTTATTCATATTGCAGGCGGTATGCAGAGGAAGCTATCAGTTGCCATGGCATTTGTTGGAGGGTCGAAAGTAGTGATTCTGGATGAGCCAACCTCAGGAGTGGACCCCTATTCCAGAAGATCCATTTGGGACCTCCTTCTTAAGTACAGAACTGGTAAAAAAAATGCTTCAAAGTCACAATTAACACATTTGAATCCAAATTTACCTCTAGAGATTATTACTTTCAGACTTTAATGCTGTGTTCTAGCAGTCAGAGGTGCAGATCTTCCTCTTGCACTGTTAAGAATAAAACTGAAACCTTTGCTCCCATGGCACTTGAACTAAGCACTGAGCAGTTCAAATGGAAAACTTCAACAGCACAGCTACAGTGAAAGAGAAAAAGAGGCAGTCCCAAATCTAATGTCATCTGTTCCTGAAAGTATTGGAAAGCTGTGATCACTTCTGCTCCTTTGTTCACGAAGAATGCGCTGAAACATTTTAATTAAAAGGCTGCTTCTCATGCAGGCCGTACTGTAATTCTGTCCACTCATCACATGGACGAGGCCGACCTGCTGAGCGACCGCATCGCCATCATCTCCAAAGGACAGCAATACTGCTGCGGGTCCCCCCTTTTCCTCAAAAACTGCTTCGGAGTTGGTTTCTATCTTACGCTTGTGCGCCGCATGAAGGATCTAAAGAAACGAGAGGTGAGCTACAGCTTGTGCTGAATTAACAAGCTGCAACTCTTCTCATTTCTGCCTGTTAGCTGCAGTGGACATAAGTAGATCCTAGAATAGAGACAGAGGAAAATACTTGATTTTCTCTTTTTTTTCTGTCAATAAAGTTTTTTTTTTGCATTTTTAAAAGTGTTCCTGTCTTTTGCATATTTTCTCAGAATGAATGCGACTGTGCCTCAGACTGTTCCTGTGCCTGCTCCATCTGCACCAGATACAAAGATCAATCTCAGAATCAGTTCCAGCAGCTGGACAGAGTTCTGGATGGTAAGTGTACACTTTATTTCATTTCATTTGCATGTTCACCAGCAAAGTCTCCTATAAATCCTGTGTTTTCTCTTGTATTTTTCTTTTGTTTTCTCTTGTATCATGGCTGTTGACTTTAGATCAACAGTAGATTAGAGTTACACTTTAAAAGGCCTTTTGGCTTTTCTTTATTTCTTTGTTGAAAGAATTAGATTTTCTAGTTAAGTTTGATTTCAGTTATAGGTCATAGAAATATCTGTATCGCTTGATGTTGATAAAGAAAAGTAAATTAGAATCAGGCTTAGAGTTGCTTTGGTATATTGAAAAGAAAGGAAATAATCCAAGTAGAATTCAGAAAACAAAACAGTAATCTGGTTAGATGACAAATAAAGACAATTTAAAACTTATTGGCACATAAAAATATTAATATTACTGTAGTTTGGATTAGCAGGATGGCTGCTGTGCTCTGATTGGTTATTAAATCTTTAAATGGTAAATGGTCCATACCTATACAGCACTTTTACCCAAAGCGCTTTACATAAACATCACATTCACCCATTCACACACACATTCACTCACACATTCATATTGTCTGCTGAAGTATCTCAGCAGCTACTAGGCCAGAGGCAGTATTTTAGGTCAGGACTCTTAAAAGTCCATTAAAATTCAGTCTACCCTGGAGGACCCTGGACATCCTCTTTTTTGGGGGGGATTTCTTGTTTGTCTGTTTGCAGAAACATATTCCTATGTGGGACTAATCGGTGGAAAAACTTTTGTCCAAAATGCCATCAGCCTCTTGAACAGCTCAGGGTGATATTTGCTGTAGATATTTCTTGTCCTGTGATTTATTTTATTCATGTGAGATGGTTTGTTCTCTATTGCTAGCTGTGCAACCAATAGCCCTTGAGAATAATAAAGATACATTAGACCTTTGACTAGTTGTCTGATAATGAAACAATCTATCACAGTGGAGTGGAACATCAATGCGTCTGATCCAGTTTAGCACCAGTCTCGTTCTGTAACATCCTCCTTTTTTCAGATGAGCTCCACCCGTTAACAACTAATGAGAGCAAAGAAAACGGCTCAAGCAAATGAAGTGAATCGTGAAACAACGTGGACTTTTTAAGTCTTATTGTATCTCAGGATGGAAATTCTTCCTCATCCATTGGACAGAGGGGGTCTGGTGTTTTATTGCTGTTATTATAAACACTCTATGAAGACATTTATAGCTTTTCCTTTAACTTGTCACCTGTCAGAACACCTGTGAGCGCACATGCACTTGTTAGAATTAACGTTGTGGGCCCACTTTTTCAAACTGCATTACAGACTTAAAGAAATTACATTGTTTTTCTGGCATTAATAAAGCTGTGAGATGGACTCATGAGGTTTTCCCTCAAGATCTGCCTGAGGGCACATTATTTAAGATGCAGCACCACAAAGTTGTTCCAGCAAAAATTTGCTAATGCGTTTTAGTGCTTGAATAATGTTGTTTGTTTTTGTACTTTGTTTTTGCATTTTAAGCAATTTCTCTTCTTTTGTTCTTGCTTTAGAGTTTGCTATTTTGGGAGCATTTTGTTCTTCAGTAGCTTCTAAATGTGTGATGTTCTGTCTTTTCCTCAGGGGATATAGACAGCATCACGAGTCTTATCCATCACCACGTCCCTGAGGCCAAGCTGATTGAGACCATTGGACAGGAGTTGACCTATCTGCTCCCCAATAAAGGGTTCAAACACAGAGCCTATGCTAGCCTGTTCAGGGAGCTGGAGGAGACACTTGCTGATATGGGGCTGAGCAGCTTTGGCATCTCTGATACATCACTAGAGGAGGTGAGGGCATCACCAGCTGAGGTTTAATGACATTACCACCTTTAACCGCTGTGGGTTTTGATGTTGCTGCAAAATGCTGTAAAAATTTGAACTTATTAACAAAGCCCAGTTTACTTTAGTTTTGTGAATTATTTTAAAATGAAGCAATTTTCACTGCTGTCAAAGAACATCAACTAGAATGTCTCTTCAATAAACCACAACAATATAAAACACTCATTAATTTTTATTCATTCATTTTCCTATGTACTTAAAGTTTTACTTCTTTAAAAATTTTAAAAATTATTCTGCTATTACATTTCAGCCTTTTCCTTTGTTAGAGGAATTCAACGAGGAATCAAACTGTAACACTTCAGGGATGTTTCTTGCTTCGCTCCCTCCTCCACATTTCCTTTCATCTCTCTGTTGTTGCTGTAAATGTGAATTATTTGCTATTATGCTCAGAGTAGCAAGCAAATCACAAATAAACGGAAAAAAAGCTTGATTAATCTCAGGAGGAATTTATAAAAACATATTAGAAAATATAGAAAAAGCATATTAGATAAACACAAATATTGTATTCTGCATTTTAAGCAAGATTAGTGTATTACTTTTGCTTTATTTAATTTTTTAGGGGGAAAAAGTAAAGAAGTATAATGTAGAAATTTTGGCACCCCAAGAAATTTGACCTCTTTAATCATCATCTCTGGCCATGATTGGTTAGGAATATGAGCATTGTGACTATCTTCAGAATAACTGATTTCCACAAAGCAGAAGACAATAAAAAAAGAAGAAATAGCTTTCAGGAAGTCTTTACTCAAAGTATAACTCAGAAATGGACGTTAACAGGAGCAGAGGGGGTTCGTGTTGAGGTCTGGAAGATAAAGAAACTGTCAGACAACTGTTTGTAGGATTACTAGAAAAGCAAATCAAAGCCTATGTTTGACAGGAAAAGATGTTCCGGAGGATTTAACAGACTCTGGAGTGATGGTGCACTGTTCTGATGTGCAGTTATACCTGCGAAAATTTAGAGAGAGAGAAAAAAAACCCATTCACACCACAAAATTCAGCATCAGAGGTGAAGAATGAGTTAAAATTGAACTCTTTAGTTACCACAAGCAAAGCTATATCTGGAGGACAAAAGGTGATGAAGAGAACACCTCTATGTGGGGGTGGATTGATCATGTTTTGGGCTCAAGTTGCTGCCAGTGACACAGAGATTTACTCAGTTAAACAGCTGCAAATTATGGAAAGAAACTTGGAAATGAAAGAGGATAGCTTATACATAAAGATTATTATCCTCATCACACCTCAGTCCAGAATGAAACATGTACAGGCTGGAGATTTTCCCATGACTTTTACAGCCCCTGACCTAAACATAATATAAACAAACAAACAAACCAACAAAAAAACATATCTGTAGTCAGATTTCATTATTTAGGCAGGCTAGACAGCTTCAAAATATCCCAGAAATAGTTGTTTTTAGCAGGAAGAATGAGCAAAAACCCACTAAATATAAACTGAAAGACTCCCACAAGCTGCCCCACCATAATTTTCCAACTGGGATCCTTTTTTTTCTTCTTTTGTTTTTTTAAAACTTTATAAAAAATTTTAAAACTTTTTTTTAAATCAGCTCTTACATAAGTTTTCATAGTAATGGATGTTTTACCCAAACCTTTGCACACCACTGCAGATAGAAGATGGAAACCTATATATATATAAAATTTTATATTAAATGCATTAAAAGTTCTAAAAGTTTAAAGAGGATCTTTTTTTTTTCAGATATTCATAAAGGTCACTGCAGATGGAGAAGCAGCGAATAACTCCGCCACTGCTGGTAAATGCCACCACTGATATTCTATTCAGCATTTCTCCTGGAATTGGATTCCTGACCTGCTGGCCTGTCTCTATAACATGTTTTTAATCCATTTGCCCAACATCTGTATTTATAATGTTTCCCAAACTTGTGATTCCCATTCCCATTGAATCATACCTGTGACTAGAACAGTATCCATCTGTGGATTGTACATGTGGTGTGGTCTTAACTCTAGTCTGTGTGTGTGTTTTTCCCACCTCTAGAAGAGTGGATGATACAGGGAAGAAAAAATGGCAGAGTTGGTGTAGGAGGAAGTGAAGGTCAAGACCCACTGGACAGAAATCTGCAAAAAAAAATGCTTTTGCTGTTGGATCTACTACACTTGGGTCATTTACAATAAATCTGGTCATTAATGAAGCTTATCGTGAGGGCTTGAGGGCATTTTTTTTATTATAACAAGTGCTTTAAACCTAATTGATTAAAGTTCACAGTCCAAGCGACCCAGGTGTAGAAGGTTCAGTTGGTATAATTAAGAAAACAAATGCAGTCAGAATATAATATTTAGTAATGCAACTTGCATGCCCTTTAGCAAAGCATCTGCTTCATATATTTACTCCTATGCCCACTAGTGTAGTGCTCTGACAAGAAAATCTAAATTTAGGCATCTTGCTCTTTGGATCTCAGCAGTAGAAATGATCAGAAGACAACAAATAATTCCTGTTTGGTTCTTACAGTGACAGTTTTAGTATAGTAATCACTGTGTTTTCCTGTTGACCATAGAACATAACGGTATAGACGGCACACACCATGCATCTGACAGCAGTGCAGGAAAAGGCTCCAGGCAGGTGAAAGGTTGCACTCTGGTCCTGAAGCAGTTCCATGCTCTGCTGGTGAAGAGATTCCACCACGCCATGAGAAGCCAGAAAGACTTCCTGGCACAGGTACAATTTGATTAATGTAAGCAATTCTGTTTTATTACACATTTCTATTTCAGACCAATGACTAACTTCAATTTCAGATTGTTCTTCCCGCCACGTTTGTCCTCATATCTCTGATCTTCACCATGATTGTCCCTCCATTTGGAGAATATCCCAGTCTGACCCTGAGCCCCTGGATGTATGGACACCAATTCACCTTCATCAGGTCAGACCTCAATGCACATGCTTTGAAATGTTTTAAATGAGCAACACCATTCACAGACTCACATTTAAGAGATTCATTTGGATGATTTTGCTTTGTATCATCAACACGACTTTTTTCTTGTATTTTCTCTACCATCTGTAGCAATGAGCGGCCATTTGACCCCAAAATGAAACACTTTACAGACAGATTCTTAACCCGACCGGGTCTTGGCACACGTTGCATGCAGGGAGAACCACTAGGGTGAGTATTAAATCACAGCTCTGAGTAAAACTATAACTGTTACATGTTTGACAGACTTTGACTCTTGTATCATTCTTCATGCCTTACCTTGAAAACATGTAGTTAACAACTAATACATAGCTTCACTCTGTTTCTATGTGCATTCAGAACTCATTTAATCCTTATGATTAATGTAGAATAGTCTGGCAAAAACAAGTAAATTATTTTGTACATATTTCCTCTGCATCCTGAAAAATTTGTTCTTCTCTCTCTCCAGGATGCCCTGCAGTAACAGCACGCCAGCATGGGAGCAGCCTGACACCTCCGCTGTGGTCATGAACATCTTGCAGAGTCCTGAATGGAATCAGCAAAACCCATCACCTTCTTGCCAGTGCAGCTCCAGTAAGAAGCTGACCATGATGCCCATCTGTCCCATCGGAGCTGGAGGCCTTCCCCCTCGCCAACGATTAGAGGTCACAGGAGACACCATGCTGGATCTGACAGACAGGAACATCTCTGACTACCTGGTCAAAACTTACCCCACTCTCATCAGAGCCAGGTAGGTCTGAATAGACTTTGCATGATGAACGCCTATGGAGATAATGAAGCTGCAAAGAAAGTACACATTAAGTTTCTTGCTTTGTAATAAAACTGATTTTATTTCACAGTTTGAAGAGCAAATACTGGGTGAATGAACAAAGGTAATTTCCATCTGAACCTGTGAGTCTCAGTTTCCTTCTTGGGATCATCATGTGGGATAGTGAGTGTGGATCTTTTCTATCATCAGATATGGGGGCCTGTCAGTTGGAGGGCAGCTTCCCATCCTGGACGTAAACCCGACAGACATCCAGAATGTTTTCCATCACCTGGGACGAATGCTCAACATAACTGGGGTAACTCTTTAGCTTTTTCTTTGTTGCAAACACAAAAGTAGCCTAAAAATCCACCCAGTCCATTTATAATCAGCATTTTTGTTCACAGGGTGACTATTGCAGACTTGCACTGAGGGACTTTGGGACTTTCTTACGATACATGGAGAGTGAATTTAATGTAAAGGTGAGGTTTTCCATTCGTTTAAAAGATTAGCTTTTCTCTTAGAAGATTGACAGAGGTTTGAATGATAAACACAAGAATGGTAGTTATTGAGTGTGGCAGCTGTGGGATGTGTTTAATGTCTTAACTCCTCTGTTAGGTATGGTATAATAACAAAGGCTGGCATGCCATGGTCGCCTTCATGAATGTGGCCAATAATGCCATTCTGCGAGCTTTCCTTCCCCCATCTGCCAAACCCGTTGAGTTTGGCATCACCGCCATCAACCACCCTCTGAACCTCACCAAAGAGCAGCTTTCCGAAGTCACTGTGTAAGTTAATCCATTTAGTTACGTTTTACTTCAAGAATTTGTTTATTGGTTAACACTGGCTGCCTGACAATTTTACAGTAAATTTTAAGATTTTACTGTTTTTAAATCGTTAAATGGTTTGGCAACAACTTAAATATCAGACCTGCTCGAACTAAACACTCCATCAAGGGCACTGAGGTCTGTAGATCAGATCCTCCCAGTGTTTTCAAAATCCAGACTTAAAACCAGAGGTGATTGAGCTTCTTCAACACTGGGACCCAAACTGTGGAATAATCTTCCCTCCCAGATTAAACTGGCCCCCACTCTGAAAACTTTTAAATCATATCTTAAAACACCTTTTTTACTCTTTGGCTTTCAGCACAGCATGATAACTGTGTGGTCTCTGTTTGTCTTTTGATGTATTTTAGTCTTTAAAATGTGCTATTTGTATAAAGTGGATTAGATTGGTTAAGGTCTAAAACACAGACAACAGTTATTGGATATCAGACCAAAAACATATCCAGGAAGTAGCTACTTCTTCTGGCTACAGACTTGGATACAGGATGAGTCTGTCATGCTGTCAGAGGATAATACTGGTGTTACTTTTAACACCAGCATTATCCGCATGGCAAGACAGGTGTTTGGAGAGTTTAGGCTCATCCAGGAACTGCAGCTGTACGGTGACTGCTTCCAGGTCTACTTCAGGGTAAAAAGAGAGCAATTTTACAGCATATTAGGGAGAGTCGCACAGAGAGTCACAAAAGTGAGAACCAACTTTAGGCAACTGTCATTCTATACACCGTATAGAATGACAGTTGGTCTGAGATGGGGGATTTGTTGAGATCAGCCAGATTTAGTCAAACTGAATGGGTCATCATCGCTGCACTCAAGCTGAAATTATTTTCAAGTTCTTGTATTGTTGGCCATATTAACCTTAAGGGGTTTTAGGTGCTGTGAGCATCGTGCTTTAGTGTTGTTATCTGTGGAATGTCACATTATTTAACTTGAGCTCTACACTGGTTACCTCATCTAGATAATTGCAAAGATTAAACCAGCTGTCCAAACAAATTTAATTTTAGATCATCAGGTTATTTATTTGAAGGATTAACATTTTTAATCATTTCAGTCTTAATGATTTACATTGAATCAAAAAGAGTCACACTAATATTTTGTTGGACCGTTTTTAACTTATATTCTGGCTCACACTTGCTGATAAGCTTTGCAACATTCCAACATTTATTTTTATCCCAAGTATTAATAGGGGAGTAGAACTGTTATGTCTTCTTCAGATGTTTAATACTCTCTAGCAATTAAACTTCTATGAATCCTGGTATTGACATATTGAAATATGCCTGTGCCTCCAGAGGAGGTAATGTATTGATGGAGAAAAACCTCCTGACCAACTGAAGTAACACCAGATCATAGCACTGCCCCCACAGACTTGCACAGGAAGTTGGTGTGGTAACATGCATGTGGTTCACCTTTATCCATCCATCCAGTTTTAGTAATAGATGCATGGTTTGTTTTAGTAGTTTCAGGAATCTTCCTCAGATATTTTCTTTGCTTTATACAGGCCAATCATTTGACTGTTCTGAAACAAAGACATCTTTTCTACAGGATTGTGTCTTTTGACATGGTTGCTTAAGACACAAAGAGATATTCTCTGCATGAGACATTAATTACAACAGAACATTTTTTTCAGTAGGAGACTCAAGCCTGTTTGCTTATTTAAATCTATGTGGTGACACTTTTTGGCCAAGCAGTGTCAGGTGTAGCACATAGCACTTTGTCTTGTTAAAGTGTTTTTCCTGTGGTAATAATAAACTTTGTTCCTATGATAATTCCATACAAGTATGATATTTCTTGACTATAATGTTGCATTATACTGAAAATATGGCAAGATGTCCAGTCTTCTGATATTAAAAAAAAAAAGTGCAAATTACCGACTTTGTCTGTTTTTTCCTTCAGGCTGACCACATCTGTGGATGCTGTAGTGGCAATCTGTGTCATCTTTGCCATGTCCTTCATCCCTGCCAGCTTTGTCCTCTACCTCATTCAGGAGCGAGTAACCAAAGCCAAACACCTACAGTTTGTCAGTGGGGTCAGTCCGTTAGTTTACTGGGTGACCAACTTCTTCTGGGACATGGTAAGTGAGGAGAGCTTAGGATCAGTAGAAAATACACAAAAACAAACAGCTTTCTTTTATCCTTTCATTCATTTTCTGAACTGCTTAGTCCATTAAGGGTCATGGGTAAGCTGGTGCCTATCCCAGCATTAACAGGTGACAGGCAGGGTACATCCTGGACAGGTCACCAGTCCATCGCAGGGCCAACACATAGGGGACAAACAACCATTCACACACACTCCTAGGGAGAATTAGGGTACCCAGAGAGAACCCAAACATGCAAGTTCCACACAGAAAGGCCACCGCCCTCAGATCCTCCCCCCAGCCGAAATTCAAACCAGCAACCTTCTTGCTGTGAGGCTGCGGTGCTAACCACCACACCGCCATGCAGTCCTCCTTTTATCCCATTTTAATAAAACATTTCCAGGTTTGCAATGACAAAGGTAGATATTTTAAGACTAAAGCAGTGTCTTGTGGGTTGTTATATGAACTGCTTTTTTCCTTTAAATATTAAACCTTTAAGTCACTTGTTTGTTGGAGTTGTAAATATTGTTTCATTGTATTTGCTCACTCTGGATATTTGCCCCCCCTCCCAGTTGAACTACTCCATCAGCACTGCAATGGTGGTTGGCATTTTCATGGCTTTTGACAAAAAGTGCTACACATCAGAAACCAATCTGCCAGCACTGATAGGGCTGCTTCTATTATATGGGTAAGCTGTTGTTTTTATTTATTTAGTTTAAGGTACATTAGAAAATAATAAGATTAAAGTAATATTTATAAAAAGAAAGAAGATAAGCAATAAATGCAAATTGTGCCTTTGGGATAGTTTGACTGTGAGAGAGCCTAAACAGCAAGATGTTTCACAAAACAAATTTATCATTAATATGACAGTAAGAGGAAAAACAGCAATTCCCCAACAACAGATATCAGAAAGAAAATAAAGATGTGTACAAGTGATGACAGGGAGGGAAATAAGCTCAATTCACAGAATAAATTCCTATTGTATTTAAAAATAAATTTTTTCTGCCTTTAGGTGGTCAGTGACACCGATGATGTATCCCATGTCCTACATATTCAGCATCCCCAGCACTGCATACGTGTCTCTGTCCTGCATCAACCTGTTTATTGGCATCAACAGCAGCGCTATCACCTTCATCCTGGAGCTTTTTGAAAACAACCGGGTAAGAACATGTTGACAAGGTCACAGACAAGGATCCTTATGTTGTTCTGTTGAACCTAAATGTTTCTTTTGGTATAAATTCTGATTATCTAAAATAGATCTTATTACTGTATTAATCAATTTGGTACAGCCCTGGCAATTATGTTAAAAATGTCATTTTTAATATATGTTATTTCCTTGTGCTGCTTCCTTTGTTGATTAACACAAATGGGAAGCAAACAAAGTGCATCAACAAATACATTTTTATTAGAGTTTTTATAGTTAACATTACAATCAGCAGTAACAGTCATGTTGTCACCTTCTGAAGTCATTCGAATGAATTGCATCTAGTATTTTATTTCAATTTATGCAAATGTTTGCATACATATGGCCATGAAGAAATCTACAAATGAATGCTATTGTGGAAAAGGTTTGCTTTTCAAAACATACAGAGTTTTATTAAATATTTGTCTGCACTAAAGCTGTCCAAATTATAAAAAATAAATATATTTAAGACTGATTTAGATGCTAGAAGGCAGATTGTGTAGTAAATTAAATAAAACAAACCAAAAAAAAGTAATAAGAATGTAACCACAAGGAGATAAAAATTGTATTTGCATTGAATTTTATTGTAGTAAGTGAAGTGGAAGACGCTACAGCCTTTTTAATAAAAAGTAGGAGAAATTCACGACATCTGGAGCCAGACACTGAAGGAGCTGGATGAATTTCATCATTGTTGTTTACAGGTGTGACTACTGTGACCAAATACACAGCAAACACCATATGTTGTGTATATCACATACACACAGACTGTTTAATAATGTGATCTGAAGAGAAAATGAATCACAGAAACACAGAGTTGGTGGGAGGATAATACACAAACATGGAAGCTGGTTGTGAGGAAACATTAAATCTGAACAATGGAGACAAACACGGCAACTGTTAAAATGATCTGTCAAGTGTTTTTAAAGAAAAAGAGAAGTGAGATAAAAAAAGGTGCAGACGCTGCTCTCGTGATGACCTGATCAAAGCATGGAGACGTTTCTCAACCAGATGGTTGTCTTTGCTGCACAGCTGTTCCCCACTTCTCCCACAACAGATGAATCATGACAGAAGCACTGGAGGTGGATTGAGCCATAGTTTTAATGTGCTGAGATTTCTAAGACAGTAAATTAGTTTCTCTGAGGGTTATAATAATAATAATAATAATAATAATAATAAATCTTAAATTAAATGCTCATTATCAAGTGACGTTTGATATTTACACAAGTTTACATGTTGTTGTATCAGTAAATGTGACATGGATGTGCTCTTGTGCTTCTAGTCTTTACTGATGTTTAATGAGTGGCTAAAGAAAGGCCTGCTGGTGTTCCCTCACTTCTGCCTGGGACGAGGACTGATAGACATGGCCATGAATCAGGCTGTAACTGATGTTTATGCTAGGTTTGGTAAGTACTAAGTCCTATCTTATTGTTCATTGTTGCACACATTTTCATTGCAACCAGCCAGATGATATCAACTTTTGACATGACAAATGACTCAGTTTAGTGTAAACAGTCCTCACTGTCAGGGGAAATTATGTTTGTTCAACTTGTGAAGCGTACTCTGTAAAATCTCATTTCATTGTCTGAAAAAACTGTTTCATTTTCATTTTCCAGGTGAAGAGTACACCATGGATCCTTTCCGGTGGGACTTTGTTGGAAAAAACATGGCTTTTATGACAGTGGAAGGCTTTGTGTACTTTATCTTCAATCTTCTGATCCAGTACCGGTTCTTCTTGGACCACTGGTAAGGGCCTTATGAAGAATGTAAACCTTTACATTCAGATCAGAAAAATAACCACAAAGTTTTTTCACACATGATCAAAAAGGTGATACCAGAAAAAGCCTATCTGTGTTATAAAGAAACCCCCCTCACATATTTTCTTTACAACTCAGGTTATCAGATCATAAACCGACTCCAGTACAAGATGAGGACGATGATGTGGCAGCAGAGAGGGAGAGGATTTATGATGGAGGGAGCAAGACAGACATCCTGCATATCCGTGATCTGTCCAAGGTAAAAATCACTGACTCAACCATGTCTTTGACCTCATCAAGATATTTATTTAGTAACATCCACTCAAACTTTGCTGCACATAGCAACACTCCCTGAAGGCTGCAGCCGCCACCGGCAGGTCAATGCTTCACAGTCTTGCTGAGGATTAACTAGAGGAACATGACCTCAAACTTCCTAAATTGCTATTTGATCATGCACCAGTAGGATGCAAAACAACTTCACAGATGCCCCGTCTCATAGCCCACAGAACCCAAAAGATGTACGGCATAAATCCAGTTACTGACGAAACAATACGTCCTCAAAGGCAGCATCACATGGATAAACAATTTTAACCAGGTTGTGTTGGTATTGTCCTGGATAAGTGTATGTTTCCAGGTTTTCTCCAGGCCACCCTGGAATAAAAATGAACTATTTGTCAATTTGAAATTCAGCTTCAGTTTCATCCATCATTTTGTGCATATTCATATTGATCTAAATGAAACATAAAAATGGGTTGAAGAGCTTTATATGCAGCTTATTTATTGAACTACTTTTGACTTTGTTTTATATGTCAGGAGGGGAATCAAAAGAAGATATAAATAACTGAGTGTGGAACACATATGTATATATTTTATTATTTTTATTGATTTATTTTTTAGGAATGAAATAAACCTTAACTTTTTTCTCACTTTAATCATTTTAGACATTTCCTAACAGCAGATTATTACTGTTTCCTTACCTTCTCTGCACAGACGTATGTGGGCAGAAAGAGGGCAGCTGTGGACCGGATTTGTGTGGGAGTCCCTGCAGGAGAGGTAAAGTCACTGAGTTCATTTACACTGTTATCTACTTCTCTCTTTTCTCTTTGCCACAAGCTCTGTCTTTTTGTCCTTCCTTGAGTAAACATATATACTAGTTTAGCCTCCAGCTACAGAATAAAATAGAGATACAGTAAAACTTGCTGTGCTGTATTTTTCTCTTGTCTTGTTTTATCTTGGAGACTTTGTTCCATTTCTGTTTTAATGTTTCCATATTTCTTACATGAGTATGTGCACATGGATATTTTTAGTCAGTCTTGTAAGGCAAGATCAGATACTGAAGTTTCACATTAATATTGTATTTTTTTTTCCTGTAATTGTAGTGCATCTTCAGTTTTGGAGTTTTTTGTGTCCTTGTATTGAAAGCATGGTTGCCTTTTTTCTTGTTAGTGTTTTGGTCTCTTGGGAGTTAACGGGGCTGGAAAGACGACAACCTTCAAAATGCTGACCGGTGACACTGATGCCTCTTCTGGAGAGGCTACTGTGGCTGGTTACAGGTACATAGAGCCATGGTCCAAAAACAATGACAAGAAAAAAACAAAAGAAAACAAAAAAACACAAAACAAACCTGTCCCTAGATGATGACACACTCTGTTGAGGAATGTATTTATAAAAAAAACACTTTGCTCCTGGCTCATCCTAGTCACAGTTCTAGATGGGTGACTACTGTAATAGTTAAGTTAGTCAGACAGGTTGAACACAGAAAGGTCAGTCTGACATAATCTATGTGATAATATAATCTGACTACGACACAAACAATCCATCACTAAATAGAAAATATACAAGCAAATAGGACTTGAGTGTGAAATAGTTTTGTGAAGTCTAAAGTTTTATTTTGTTTTAGGAAACCTTAATGGCAACAACAACTTTTTCCCTGTAAATATCCCTGAAAAATATTGCCAGAGACTTATTCTTGATGATATATTGGATTAAATGCCATTATAATAGTGTTGAAAGGGGATTTCCATCCTCACAGCTCTGCTTAGATGGCATTAAGCTGTAATGCCATTCAGAGATATTCTATATTTTCCATTTCCTGCTGTGTTCTATGCTCGTCATATCACTGCACTGCATTTTGTGTCTCTTTTTATAGCATCCTGACAGAGATCCTCGACGTTCACCAGAACATGGGATACTGCCCCCAGTTTGATGCCATCGATGAGCTTCTTACTGGCAGGGAGCATCTCTACCTTTACGCTCGTCTCAGAGGGGTACCTGAGTCAGAGATCCCCAGAGTGAGTTGGAATCCAGCTGCTTCACAAATTGATCTGTCTGAGGAGGTTTTACTCTGCAAGACGAATGACAAGATCTCACTTTTTAGTTAATGTTGTTTTGTTCACCCTCCTCCCTCTCAGTCTCTGTTATCTAATGCTTGTTTTGCCCTTTTAATTTTGTTTTAACACATTTTTTAATGAAGATCTTAGTTGGATTACATTCAAGTGGCCTCTAAACACAGCTCCTCATCTTGCTGCAGGTGGCAGAGTGGGGCATCCAGAAACTGGGCCTGACAGAATACGCTGGCTGCTGTGCAGGAACTTACAGTGGAGGCAACAAGCGCAAACTCTCCACAGCTATCGCCATGATTGGCTGCCCAGCACTAGTGCTGCTGGTGAGTTAGCCAATGATGACAAGCTCCTGAGCCCATTGTTTGGTTTTTGGGTTTTATGCAGGGATTTATCAACGAAATGGTCTAAGGATCCAGATGGGAAGCCATATGGGTTCAGTCAAGCTTGGCCTCAAATGTTTTATATGTTGGCAAGAAACTGTGCAGTTCAATTCAGACTGGCATAAATCTGTGATTTCTGCCATATGCTGATAGCGATAAGGATTCGTGTGGTGGAATTATGTGCTCAGAGAGTCACGTTTGCTGTTTGTTTTGTGGCTTTGTGTTTAGGATGAACCCACTACAGGGATGGACCCCCACTCTCGGCGTTTCCTGTGGAATGCCATCATGAGCGTCATTCAAGACGGCAGGGCTGTGGTGCTAACATCACACAGGTTCAGCATTTAATAATGAGAGTAATCCATCAACAACTGTTGATGAAATCAGGAATTGTGAATACTGTACTTAGTACTTTGGTTGATTTGACCACAAATGTTGCTGAAATTATGATTTATTGCTCATAGACATGGAATAGCAGCAGTAAAAATTAAGATGGATTACTTTTGCTTTCTACCAGTATGGAGGAGTGTGAGGCTTTGTGCACTCGACTGGCCATCATGGTCAATGGGACCTTCAAGTGTCTGGGTACTATCCAGCATCTCAAATACAAGTAAGAGTTTGTCTTTATGAGTCTTGTAAACATACTGTATACTAGATACCGAACGTTATTACTATTCTCCCTGTGGCTGTTTCAAGTTTTGGAAACATTTATCTTCATGTGTTATGTTTTATTGTTTCAGATTTGGTGATGGGTACGTAGTAACCATGAAAATCAAGGCAGCTAAAGCAGGCTTGTCCCCAGAGCTTGAGCCTGCAGAGAGCTTTATGGAAAGCTCCTTCCCCGGCTGTGTTCAGAGGGAGAAGCACTACAACACGCTGCAGTATGAGATTGCCTCATCCTCCCTAGCCAGGATATTTCAGCTGGTAGTTGCCAATAAAGAGAGGCTCAGCATAGAAGACTACTCTGTTTCCCAGACAACACTGGACCAGGTGAGGATGATATACAAAGAAAACATTTAACACAACGTCACTGTGTTTAGGAAACATAAGGAATTGTGTGCCTAAACAAGTTGGATAGTAATTTACCTCTCTGAGATGTGTTTAAACAAACATTTAAGTTCAGTCATTTATCATTTAGAAGTAGTTAACAAACATTAAATGGCTTCCATGTAACATAACACAATGTGGATGTGTCATGTTTAGTATTTTCAACAAATATGATGTTTGACAGGTGTGAATCCCTGATAGTTTTTTTTAATATGTATGCATGAATAAGGTATAAAACATCCTGAGATCTTCACATCTAAAAATTAGATCCAATTGGAATCCAATTAAACAAATAAAACAAACATACCTCTGGGGATCCTGTTTAATTAGAAGAACAAGATCTATCACAAGTCCCCATACTTAATGAATGAACAAAAGAGAACTCCAGAAAAAGGCTGATAATCCTCATCAGATCAGAAAATAATATAAATCTATCTGTTAAGAGTTTGGACTCTATCAGTCTACAATCATATAGATTGGGTACAAATTGAGGAAAATCACAATTTCTTCCCTGGAAGTGTTTAGCCAGAAGACAATCACAGCCAAAGAAAAATGTGAAATGGTCTTTTACATCATGAAGAAACTCAGAGTTTTCAGAAAACTCTCACACACTGGCTAATGTAAACATTTGAATCCACCATTAGGGTAACACGGAATAATAATGTTGTACATGGTAAGAAAACTAAAAACCCCCAAACAATGACACCAAGGAAAACACTGCCTTCCTGTTAAAAAGCCTTATCCTAGCTGTAAAACCTAGTAATGGCAGTATCTGTGTTTGGGCTTTTTTCTTTCTTTTGGACCACACTGACAGAACAATGTGTTGTAAATGATACCAGTTCAAATATAACAGTTTTAAGCTTTGTCTTTTAGAATATTTTTTTACTACATTTATTATCTGCTCTCATCACGTCCCAGATAAGTTCCTTCACAGGAAGAGTGACAGTTGTTTACATTTACATTAGTCTGTTTGCGATCTTGATATTTCAGTCTAACTCATATATGCAAATGCAAATAAATGATGATAGTTAATCCTTGGCATTAAGAAAAACCTTTTTATCACATCTTGAATTGAATTTTTATGATTTCAGGTGTTCGTCAACTTTGCCAAGCAACAGACAGGAGAGGACGAGGACGTCACATTAAACAAGAGAACGGTGTGTTCAAAAAAAGACATCAAGGTAGCGCCAGTGAAGAGGAAAAAATGAAGTCACCTGTAAACATTTGAAGAAATATTACTCTGTTAGACATAAAAAAATAAGCAGCTATTTTTAATATTTTACTAGCCAAGTTGCTTCTAAGAAAGCGAGGCTCTCACATGATGATGATTTTTACAGCTACAGCCAAACTTGACAAGCCTCCAGCTGCAGATGGAGGTTATTTTCATATAATATAATAAAAACACAAGCTGACTGTACTTCCACTTCAGACAATGTTACTCTGACCAGCAGAGACTGATGTAAACACAGCAAGATATTTCTGCTTAGACTGACTGGGTTGTATAAATATGTACATATTGTATGTGAAATGAATACCTAAGCACTCTAGAGGCTGTATATTGTCTATATGTTTGTTTATCTATTTTTATCTCAATTATTGCACACATTTCAAATTTATCTTCTGTGTTTAAATGAAACATTTTAACACTGAGTTTCAGACTGAATACAAACCATGTTTACCACTACTTCTGTTCTTTTCAGTCACATTAAAACATTTCTTTGCTGTGTTTCATATTTTCAGTGTCATGTCTTGCGGCGTGAGCACAAAATAGTACATTTTCCTCTTGAGGAATTACACCGTGAGGAAATTATTGCAGCATAAAAATAGCTGCGGTTGAAGAGAAAATCCATTTTCTATCTGACATTTGTTGAACATATTTTACACGTGCTGTGCAGTCCAGTCCACGATTTAACCATCCTAATTGTACAATGCATATGTAAAGCTCTGCATTTCTTATTTAATACTTCAACCGCCCCTTTGTGTTTCTTGAAGCCGCTCTGTGGTTTGGCAGAGAAAGGTTGAAAGGTTGCAGATCAGTGCAGTGGCAAAGAGACAGCTTTGCATTGGGGGCTACAGCGGCACTGCGCTGAGTAGCTTGTCACAACCTGGGCTTATCTGACACACCAGTCCAATTACTCTTCTACCGCTGCAAGAGCTGGTGTCATTGCCTGAGGCCGCCCACAAGCCTGAATTTCATTGGCCATCTAAAAAAAAAAAAAAAAAATAGAGGGATGTTGGCACTGTTCAATTGAAAGCTGCTAGTGAATTCTCTGGAGAGAATCTCATGCTGCTCTCTGCCCATATGGTCATCTGAATGAAGCTGATGAGCTTGAATGATGCCGCTGTAGGGGAGCAAACGAGTCATGCAGTTACTGGCTGTGCAACGTGTTTGTATAGCGCTGACTACTTAAAAAGACTAATATTTAGCATATCTAGACAAAAGTGAACAAATAAACAAATGCCACCTTATTACTGGATTATAACCAAAAATCTGTTTAATTCAGTGCAAGAGTTCTGCTCAGTCTTGACATTAAAGGGGTCATTAGCTTCTCTGAATCAATGAACAACAGAACAAGAGACTCTAATGATAAAAGATAGGGCGAGGTGATTCATCCCTCTTACTCTGTATTTCCCAAATTGTTTCCTCTTTCCCATTCACAAGCACCCTGAGCGGTTCATGTTAATTTTTTTTTTTTTTTTTAAAGTAATTGTGGTACTTGGATGTTATTTAAGCAGCGTATTCTGCCTTTAAAGGAAATGTTTGGAGTCTAAACCTGATGAGGTCTTTTGATATGGACCTAAAATGTTATGGAAGTGTTCTGGATAGTCTTCATGTTGAAAACCTGATAATATTCTGAAACATTTGGTCTAGACTTGCAGAGGTTATTCCTCATCATTAAGCCAGCATTAAGATGTGTAATGCATAATTTTGTCATTGTGTCCTGCCTTTTCGCACAAATCAATATTATCAGCCTCTCAGATGGAAACATTTCTGCTGAAGCCTCTGATTGAGGGACCAAATAATATATAACTCAGGATTGCCCAGAAATTTATGAGTTCTTGAGATACAATATTTAGGAGAAATTACTGGTACTTCAAGAAAATATATAGACTTGATACAATAAAAGCAAACTACTTTCAATACAAACATGCAGCTTTATTTAGCCTTTTTCATAACTAGCACCAATAAAACTAGCTAAAACCTGGATTTTTAAGTCATAAATTACATAAAGTATAGCAATCAAATTAACCTGAATGATCAAACGTTTAGCTTACCCTCCCAACTCCCTAAAAGTGTCACTGTGGACATAATTTGCAGCATAAATAAGCTGTGGAGTTACAGATGGTGTCATTAAGTCAGTTTGAAATCTAAATACAAACACATCTGAGAGTTTTATGTCCCATCAGTAAATGTCAGTAAACAAAATATATACACATTTTTTATACAGGACTGAAGCACCAGATAAAACGTAAACAAAAAACAAGACTTGTACAAGGATATTTGGTGCTGGTCCTAATGCACATTTACACAAGTTTCTCTTTTGGAACTACCTCTTCTGCATTATGTCTAATAACTAAATACCTAAAATTTGAATTAAATAAGGTGTAATTAAATGTCAGTTGCATGAAAATAGCTTGGAACTTTTAGCAAAACAACAACCAGAAAAGCAGTATAAATTGAATATTACACATTTAAATGTTAGTAGGCTATGTGATTTACAGCTGCAGCCCACATTACTGAGCTTAAAACTAAAATCCAACATGCATAATACATGTAACCAGTTTTTTCTACTTTAAACTGTAGCTCTAAATATGAGGCAAAAATCCCTAACAACTGTGTAAACAACAGCTAATCCTTTTCTGCTGACATGCTATAAATCAGTTGCTGAAATATGATTTTAGATGAAACTTTAGATGAGGAGTTGACAGTAGATGATCGATGTATCTGCAACCCCCTAGTGACACGGCACTTCTCAGAGGAAGAAAGTGAAAGGTATTTCAATTATTAATGTGATAATATCAGAACTCTCTGGCCACATGACGTTGTCATAGTGCAATTATCTTGCACAGTGTTTTTCAAATGCTGTATAAGAAGCTCTGAGCTGATGGCTACTCTGTGACAGAGAAACAGTGTGAAGCACCCTGAGAGTTCCTTATAGTGAATGCAGCATATAAACCGATCTGACAAGACTTTACCTGATGCTGATGTCCACTTACTCTGTGGTGTCAGGTGAGCACATTATAAAAAATTTACATAGTATTAAAATAGTCTGCAGTGGCTTTGGATGAGCTTCACATCACCCAGTGCTCTGTGAAAGTTCAGTTCTTGTGATTAACTTGGACGTAAAAAGAGGCTTGTTACATTTTAGAGATGCTTTTAGAGGCATGAGCATTTATCATTCAGGAAGAGCCACACCAAAAGTTGCTAAGACCATTCTTTTTTTCTCCAACTTCATTTTTCTTTTCAAACTTGTCCATTAAAAATCCTCCAACTTATTGAAAGTACAAAATTTAAATCACTGCACTAGCCAACTAGAGTCAGCAGGCTGTAAATTATGCATTATTGATATAACAATAATCACGTTCTTTCAGAAGTGAGATAATAGTCTTCGGCTGTGTTTTACTTTCCCCATACAAGGACCTGGAAACTTTGCCAGGTTCTGGGAGGATTACTGGTGAACCAGCTTCATGTGGCAAATGAAAGAATGGCGTTGGAAGAGACTTGTGCTTGTGCTTGATTTGCAGTTACAAACAGGTTATGTTTACTCCTTTCCATCACTGAAAGCAACAATGAGAAAACAACTAATACATGGAGGAATGGGAAAAAAGCTGTTTTGGTCTCAAGAATGATGTTTTCATATGGGTAAAGTGAAAAATTATACTTACCTATTGTTTACTTAAGGAAGAGACAGCAGGGGAACATCGTGATAAGTCAAGCTTCAGCTGCTTTATATAGACATGGCTACACCTTAACTGCTGCTTTACAATGTAGAAAATAAATGCACACACGCACAGCCTATGGGTTATCTGAGTAATGCTTTGTGCTTTGTATGTTATGGGTGTAATGAAGGCTTTGAATGGGCGAAAACGGACTATAACTGGACTATGCTTTGTAACATGTAAAAAGGAAAATTTATTAAGTATCCTTATTTAAAAACTAATCAGAATATATATAATATATTCACAAAGATCAAGTTGGGAATCATGTGCCTTAATTTTGCGGCGGCGTCCCATAGGACAGAATTGGAGACAAAGCTGATGGCAGTGGCGCTGATATGCCTATGAGCTGGGATATTTACAGAGTTGATTGGTTTGTGTGTAAAACAAGCCAACATAGCAAAGAACCTCTAAAAACAATATGTCAGGCAACTAATTCTACAATGCTGGCTTACTATGTGTCAGCACACACTAATGTGGCACTGAGACGCCTCAGTGTGAACAACCAAAGAGAATAGCTTACTGAGGGTGTTGGATTTAGAATAAGTTAAATAACTGGATTTTTTGCTGTGTGCTAAAACAGTCACCATTGCAGGATGCATGTACCCCCACACTGAATCACTGCTGTTTCACATCCCAATTTACAGGACTGATCTGCTCACGTCTTGATGTCTCATACATGAAGATGCTTCAGGGCTAATGTAAAGTCCATGCATTCATGAGGCTAAAATGTTGATCAGAATGAGAACTTCTTTTTCATGTATAGAATAACACTCTTACATTTTATTTAAACAGTATATTTTTAAAAGAAAAAATATGAAATTCATGACTTGTTTTTTTTAGTTAAAGGATTAAATACTAAATCCTTTTTTATTAGTTTTTAGTTCCACAGCAGAGGATATTTCGGGTCACAAGTTTAATTGAGGGCATGGTTCTAGGATGGAGTCAGAAATGTTACCAGTATATTCATGTTCAGAGTTGGCAAAAATAAACTTCTGGATGAAATAAAAGTTTCTATCCAAGTTTCAGTTTTAGAATGATAAAAAACTGTATTAAAGCTGGTTAGTATTAACCATACTGTAGTATGTAAGAGAATGAAGAGAGAGATGGGCAGACAAAGATAGAGACATTCAGCAGTTAATGTCCTTTCATGCAAACTACTTCACTAATGATTGCAGCATCATCTACTATCACTGGGCAGCACAATGACCTTTTTCCATTATTATTATTATTTTCTTGTTTTATTTATTTCAGTCATTTCAAATGTCCTCCTAAAACAACATTAACAAAAGGCAGGTAAACAAAAAAACATGATCAACCAAGAATTAAATTCAATTTGAAAAGACAAATCAATAACCAAAAAAAGAAAAAGATTTCTTGAAGCAAAGTAACATGTATGGAAGCCGAGCACAGTCGTGCTTGTGTGTGTTTTTTTTTAACACTGTTTTCTTTTGATAATGGGATCATTTATCTCTCAAATTCCACACGGGTTCCACCCAGAAACCTTCTTGCTGTTTAGATATAAGAAAAAAAAAAAAAAGTAAATACATAAATAAATTATATAGGCTTTTATTGAGTGTGTTTGTGGTCTACTGGGAGAAGTGCTGGTTTCCACTCTGACTACTGCAGGAATCAAGGATCTGTGACAGCCTTTACATTTTGGATGAAGCAATCTGTCCCTGAAGGAGCTGTCAGTGTTTGGGAGGGATGTGGGGAGGTGGGGTGAAGACAATTCTTCAACACTGATGAGAGCTTAGCCATTATCTTCTTCTCTCCCACCACCTCAGTTGGTGGGTCCAAGGGTCATCCCAGTACAAAGCTGTTCTGTACTGGATTGCCTCAGTACAGTCAACAGTCAGTAATGGATGCAACCTGAGGGGTATTCCACGAAGCTGGATTATGGGAAAGCCTGGCTTATCTTGATAAGTCTGATTCATTTAAGAGAGTTCTGTTTCATCAACGTGGCTTATGTGAATGCCCGCTGAGTAACCATGGTAACTTATGCATCAGAACTAGCTTGCTCGTGGGCAGGCTAACGTCCAAGCTTACCTTAGCTGTGTGTCAGAGATCTGATGGGCTCACAGACTCCAAAACAGAAAGTTAAACATGGTAGAATTCTACCACTCATTCACTCATTCTTGTGTAAAATAAAACAACATAAAAAAACCAAACAAAAAAACAACACTTGTTGTCCTATAACCACCCCCACTGTCTTAAAAAGCAATAAATTGGGCAGTGCCAAAGCAACTAAAGAAACACAACTATACAAGTACTGAACAAGAAATTACATGAAAAAGAACATGGTATTCATTAAAACTAATTAATACCCGCTTCCGTAGAGATGTAACAGTGCAGAACTAATGGTCACACACACATGTGTGCAAGCACGCACACAATAATATATTCACAAAGTATGATGATGCATAGAATAGAATAGAATAGAATAAAACAGAATAGAACTTTATTGATTATTGGGCTATTAATAAAATGAGCAGGGCCAGTACATCCTATACAGAGACAACTCAGCTGCTTTATGTAAACAGATTTATAACACAAGAGGAGACCAGAAATAATCCAGGATAGTGAAATCAACATGTAACAGTTAACAATAGTATGAAACTTGTATAATTTACACATTTAGTCTGCCAGCAGCTGTTTGCCATGCCGCTTCCCTCACTTTATTATTCGCGCTATACTATTACCTTTTCTGGTGATGACACTTTAAAGTCCTCATAAATCTCCATCAGTGACGTTGGGTCAGGAGAGGCAGGAGAGGCAGCGCTCACCTTCCATTATAAAAAATAAAAAATAAAAAATAAAAAAGTACATAAAATAAATATTAATATTTTCCACTGATCTGTGTCAAAATTGCATTTTCAGAATGACTACACAAAAATTGCAGATTTTGAGGAATTTCACGATCAAATACAGGGCAGAAATCCCAGGTAAGGCAGTGGCGAGCTGAGCTTCTCCTCTGACTGCGTGATCCAATACAAACTGGGTTGCATGACCCATTTCTGTTGCTCAGCATATCATATCATTACATTACATTAGAGTCATTTAGCTGACACCTTTATCCAAAGCGACCTACAAAGGTTAGGGAGTGGCATTAACGGTCTTACCTAAGGACCCAACTGGAAGGTGTTATATTCGTTCCCTAGGGTATATTGCCAATATGAAATTTACAGAAATATTTGTTATACACCATGGCACTCCACAGTCTGTGTAATATCTTTAATGTATGTGTGAGAGAATTATTCCTGCTGATCGTACAATAAAGTACAGAGAAAAGCCTGCAGGTGAGGCAAGCAGTACTCTGCCTCACCTCAAGGGGGCAGAGTTGCATGCTGTTAGATGAATAGTGAAATAAGATGCTCTTTTTCGTTCTTACAATAGTAAATCTGACTCCAGAGGAGTCAGTGCCTCACCAGCCATGAACCCCACCACACATCACTGATCTCCATCAGCATACTTTGTTCAGCTGCTGAGAAACTGACAGCTCTCGGCTTGCTCTCTTTTTCTGCCAGCTCCTCTTTTCTACCATCCACTTGTCAGGGCTTCCTACATTCCTCAGGACCTCCCACATAGCCAGGCTACTTAAGCCTGGCTTGAATTAGCCTCAGTTAGATGCAGCTGAAATGTGTTAGTGAAAGACTTGAGCCTTACTTGGAGTCGTAGATGGTGATAGTTCAAGTGGGGCTTTCCCAATACAGCCTGGCTTTCTTTAGCTACTTTGGTGGAATACCCCCCTGATGTATGATTGAGGAACATCCATCACTGATCAATGCATCTGACTTTACTTCCATCAAGGCTGACAAAGGCTGAAATTGCAGTGTTTTACCAACCACTCATTTACAGAATTACACATATACCTGCCATGACTTGTAGCCCCTCCCCATCAATAAATATTTTATTTTAAAATAAATATTTTAAATATATATTTTGATCAATAAAATCAGGAGTACCACTTACTTTTATGCCCACCTTAATCAACTAATTTATTTTGATATAACAATTAAACAAAGAATAATGGAGCACGGCAGAAACGTATACAGCCATACTCATTTACATACAAAATATGCCAAATACCTACACTTCTTGGACTAATAAAGAAATTGAAAATGAGGATAAACTCTTAACTGAGACAAAATCTAATGTTTCATAAACAGTGCAATAATAATCACACCCTGATTGTGTATTTGTTACACACATTTTTTTCACATGAAAAATGTACATAATCAAGTACACAATCTTGATTTCTCATCACACTTTTGAAGTTTACTCCTCTGATGTTATCAGACTGAACCAGTGGGAAGGCAGACACAAATGCAGGTAAATGTGAAAAGAATTTATTGAAGATCACCAAAGCCTAAACATTGCATAGAGACGCACTACAAAACACAAAGGTGACACAGCAAAGACATGGAGAACAACAAGACTACACAAGGAAGCTGTACTGAAAAGGGTGCAAATAGATGGATAAACAGGTGCGACACACGAGGGTAATGATAGAACACAGGTGTAGTTTGTAATGGCATGAGCAGAGGAATCCTGGGAGATGTAGAGTCAGAACTGGTGATTAGTAGGCTGGTGAAGCTGAGCACACAAGTGGAGGAGGAGCAGGCATGATAGATAAACGTTGATCCTTTTTACGTTTGTCCTATCCCTTGACCTCTTAAACATGCCTTTACCTCTGAGTTCATATCTTTTTTTCCAATTTCAAACAACCTCGACATACATTGTGAAAGGAGTTTATATTGCGCTTTATATGTAGTGTCAGAGAGCTCCTCTAAATCATAAAATTTCAAAGTATGAAATGTGATAAATGGTCATTGGTTGGTTCATAATGATGGTATCCATTGACAGCTCTTAAAGCATTCTTCTGTAAATTGGATTAGTATAAGTTTAATATGTGCAGCATGTTAACCAAGTACAACATTTTGAAATTAAAGTTTATTTCCTCAGTTTCACAGAATTTCTATTTGTCCTTTTGTAGCCTCCCCTTATTATCGTTGGATGCAGAAATTGGAAATAGTGCAGTATAAATTGCCTCACAAAGTACACCCATATAAATAAAGTAGCAGGTGCAACTTAAATCCCCTTTTCTGCAAATTACAACTAAGCTGCTTTTAGCATTTTCCCAATGACAACACAAACTAAAAAACCTGCTTGTTCACGTCTTTAACCGAGTTACCTGCCTGAACTAACAAAATCAACATCATAGCTCTTAAACTTCATTATTTTATTTGGCAAAACCTTCATCAGCATTTCTACTACAACCATTCTAGCTTCTTTAACCCAATAAGGTTTTATTGCTTCATTATCTAAAATGTGAAACAGCCAAGTAAATACTCTGTTATAATAACACAATAAAAAAGTATGTAAGGGGATGCTCATTTTAATGAATGAACAGAACATGGAGCTTTGCTTAACACCAAACAGCAGTCAAATTTAGATAGTAACTCTCCTGTGACCGTAGGGGGGCAATTAACAGCTGGAGTGAGACAATTTCTCTCAGGAAATGCTAAAAAAGAAAAAAAGAAAAAAAGAAAAAATAAAAAATAAAAATAAAAATAATGAACACCAGTTGGCCAAAATCTTTCAATGACTGTCTGCTGCCAGTGTTATATCCATAACTCCTTCATTACTTCTGTATTTCAGTTATTTCTCAAATGCAAATGTTCAAGTATTTTTATTGTCAAGTAGTTGCCGTCTGTTGCTGTCATAAAAAAAAAATCTGCAGTTTATCACATTGTATTAGCCAGTTGTACATATGATTATTAGATACAGGCACAGGAAAGATGCAAGGAACAAAGAGGAAAGAAAGTGTGCAGACAGAAATATGTAGCCAGTAGTTGGGCCAACTAGCATTAAAGCATTCTGACATTGGTTCTGCAAGTTTCTGGAAATATTCCTCTCATGTAGTCTAAAATGATACTGAAGTGCTGTATGTAGCCAGGTGATCCAAATTCCTCCTGAGGGAGTCCTTAAATGAAAGGATCAGGTGACTGAGAATTCTATCATGAATGTGAATCACAGCATTTTCATGCTGCAGAAGGTATTTTGTGACCACATTATCATCTTGGAGAGAAACTAGTCTCATTAGGATAAAGTTGTTCCATCAAGGGAATAAAAGTAACCACACAGAACATTTGATTTACAGTAGACTCAAACCATGCCAGCCAAATGTAGAGAAAGCTTGCTCTGTCCTCTCTGTGTGCGCAGTGACCTCATCACTTTTTCCCAAATCTTTACTGTTTTTGCACCATCGATGTATCAAATATATATATTCATCAAATATTTGCAACAGTTTCTGCACTGCAGCTCTGCTACAGCATTATTCTCAATGTAATTGTCAATGGACTGCTCCTGCTGACAGTGAGACGACATCCTGCACTGTCTCAGTCAGCTGAGGATGACTACCTGCTGTTTTTCCTGAATATTTCACACTAATGCATATGCATCAACAAATGCATACCGCCGACCTCAATTTTCGACCCCATTAACCACAAACATCCTCACAGATTTACAAAAGAGATTTCACTTAGTCTGATGACACTAACAGGGCAGTCTTTGCAACTAAAGCCCCTGCCTGTGACATCGCTTTTCTTTTTGTCACCTTGGTAGAAAATCAAAATGAACAACACACAACAAGACAAAAATGTATGTTACCTGCTTAACCCTAACCTGAAATGCACCTCCCTGGATGCACTTGCATTTATTGTCTCTCAGCACCCATTTATTTAGGTTTTTCTTGTGTCACCTGTCTGTATACAGTGAAGAACAAACCTTTACTGATGTGGAAAACTCAGACAAATAAGAGAAGCACACGACCATCAATAAAGTCTGTGCTGAGCAAAAAGCTCAGCTGTTTTCTAAATTAGCCTAATTATACCATTTTCCCTGAGAAAGCAGGACATGTCTTGGTTATTGATCAGTTACTGTACCACCTGAATCATGTGGATGGAGTTATACGGCAGGATCCACCAAGTACTCTGTAAGATATATCAGCAAACTCAACAACTGTTAGCAAAGTTTCATGTTATTCTGAAAATGTTTGTACTACCTGTGACCCAGAATCAGCCACATGAGGGCAAACGGTTTATAAAAATATCTCATGTCTTGTGTCAAAGCAAAGTCTCTGCTGAGGCATCTCTGTGTCTAGTATTGACTCAGTTCTGTGCCCTGAACCTTCAGGAGTTGACTTTTGAAGTGTAAGGGATGTGTGGGCTTACAGAAGGAATTGCTGATCAAGTGCGCTTTTAAAGTGCAACAGAACGACGCAGCCAGTCTGCACCTTCTCGCCTGAACGTGTGCGGTTTTTGTTTTGACAGAAGCTGTAGGGCCAATCCTTGCGAAATCTAAAACAAATACCTCTTCCTACTCTTTTTCTTGTATGTTCAAAGATGCTATTGTGAACTCTAAAAACAAATAAATGAAAAATACTGCATTTGCTAAACTTTAACATTCCCTCTTGCATTTCTTGGAAATGTACAATAATCCCAGACATAACTGTGCATGATATCAATCTGTGAACAGTACAACTAGTCCTCAAATTTGGCCTGTGAGCGGGATTTTTGTCATCTTCTTTGGCATTGATCTGGACTTGCCAAAAACCCCTGACACTTGGACATTTACATTTAGAGTGCATACTGAAGATAAAGAAGTATGGGCTCAAAATGGAGTCACTTGGGACAAGTGGAAGAGGCTGAAGATCTACTGGTCGATCAGATTTGCAAGCCAAAATTGGAGCAGTAGAATAAAAAGATACTGAAGTTGGTATCAGACAAGCATCTCATCATAACTTTAGAAAAAAAATGTGATATTGTTGGTCAGGTTTCTCAGCCTGTGTGGGCCTCAGGCACCAAAAATAAGCCAGATCAGTAGCAGAGTTGACTCATCATTAGTTTGACATTCTTGCTCTTTTGCTGATGAGAATGCCAATTTATAAACCCTGTGTGTTTAGGCTATCATTTACTGTGGCATGCTGTCGACATTTTTGCTATTTTGGCTGAGGAAACACTCCTGTGCTGTGAGTTTAATGTTCTCCCGAGGTGTCTCATCAGCACTGCTGGGTACGCAAAAACTCAAAAATCCTATGAGAGAATGCAGCCGCTCCTCTGCAGCCCTGATTACCATAAATCTCAAGCTAAGGTGTTGTGGTAATATAGTAAGCCATTAGAGATATGAAAAATACATTCATTAGCTTCCTCAAAGCTCCCCTGCTCCGAGCTGTTACTCTCCAGGGGAAAGAGTGTGAATAGCTTTGTTGTTGCCAGTAAAGGGGGTGGCATCAACCTCCGGGGTTATAAAGAAAAATATGATTGAAAAATATAGATCGACGTGGCTCAGCTTCAAGTGTTGTCTTCAGCCTAATATGAAAAATATCATGACATGGACAGTTTGCTTTGTTACACCAGCAAGTCAGGATACAGAAAAAAGATCATATGGAAATTGGAGTACCTCCGTGTGCAGCATGTCACTGTTTGAGTGTAATATATGAAACAGATTTATAAATTAGGAACTTAGATAAGATATATATTTATTCTGTAGGCGGGCAAAATTGCAGTGACAGTTTATAGATGCTCTTCAAAGATTACAAAGAAACTGGAAATGTATTTTTCAAGAAGACTCAACGTCAGCAGAGATGATTCAGCCAGATCTGGTAGGAAGGAGCAATGTGCAAATGGAAAACCTGAGGAATATAAAAAAGGAGGTTAGCGACTGGGGGGGGGGTCTGCAGTTACTGTACATCATCTCTGACAACTCACTGATATCAAGCCTCATATTTTTATTTTGAGTTCAACTTAACTAAAATGGGAATCTGCCTTCCACAATCCTCTAGCAGGGATCCAGAATGCCACAATTTATTTGACTTATGACCATTTGAAAGAAAGTCTGACAGAATGAAAATAGCAGCACTGGTACAACTCAGAAGGAGGCTACTTCTGCATTTGCATTTTTCTCCTACCATGTTTCAGTTGTCACTGAAAGCTTCACCGTCTTACCCTCAAAAAAGGTCACTGCTGTCATCATATCGACACATGGCTAGGGCCAAATGCTTCAGAACTCAAGGCTTAAGAGAAGCATTACTGAACACTGGCAGATTTCCTCAGTGATGCGCCCCTTAAAGATGTCTAATTTGGCATCTATCTTGCATCTTACTTACTTACTGTAAGCTCTCTCCCGACAGCAAATGTTAGTCTTATGTTGACTCTTGTCTTATCTCCTGCTCTGTCCCTTTTGGTCTTGCTTTTCCCTTCTTCCTCTGATAATGTCCTTTTGGGTTTCGCTGAAGAGTCAGTCATGGTGCACCTTTAAAACGGCCAGTGTGTTGATATGCAGTTGCTAACGTGTGAAGCGGTGCATAACGTGAAAATCAGGAGTAAAGTGATGCAGCATCCTGGAAAAAAAAAAAAGTGTGGTTTTTCAGCCCCTGAGATGCTGCTGGGCTACAACAGCAACAAAACGCACAAGATAAATGTGAGTGTGTCATCAACATTATTCAGAAACACACAAAGTTACATAGTGCCACTTTAAAGAGCAGTAAAAACAACATAAAACCAAAAAATAAAAAATAGCAGGTCACATCAGGACCCTTTTTTTTTTATTATATGCAGTCTATAGTCCAAAGGTTAAGTAATCTTAGATCCTAATTACTAATTTTTCAAGAAGAAAACAGACACTAGAATCACAAATTTCCCCTGACTCATTGCTGACTTATTAAACTTGTAATGTCTGTGAAGCACAACACAAACATGAAGCATTAAATGAGTGCAGGGCAGGTGAACTGTAGTACATCAGTCTGCAGGAAGAGGAGAGGAATTTACCAAAAGAATATGCAGAAGAGGCTGAAATCACAGTGTGATTCAAAGCTGCTGGCTAAACTCATGCATCAAATTAAAGGTCCAGTATGTAGTATGCTGTGACATCTAGTCACAAATTGAAACACAAATTGAAATCAAGTGAATACCAGCAAGCTGCCTAGAACAGTTAAGCAAGAAAATAAATAAACAATGAGAGAATATGCTTACAAAATTACATAAAAAACAAAACAAACAAAAATTGCACAGCTTTAAAATTTACAATAATTCCCCTACTGCAATACTTACAAACAAGCAGACAGTCTACCTACCAAATCATGGCCAACCTGATAAACCTAAGAATGCACATAATACAGATGTAAGCTCTGACTCAAACCACAAAAAACAAAACAAAACAAGAAAAGATGCCCATAACATAGAGAGAACCCTTTTGTTAGTGGTAAGCTGCCCATGTTGAAAAAGCACTTAAAAAACTTAAGTGAAAAGGCTGCACTTCAGTCTAAATAGTACAACTTGTCCCAGAAGTGGAACCACACAACAGAATCAGTGTAATCTATTGCTGTAAACATACTCTGGGTACAGAAATAAGAGTCTTAAAGCTTCAACAGTTACATTTACTGAAGCACTTTCCAGTTCCTGACTGGAATTACACTCTAAGATCCTATTGTTGGGGTTGAAAATAAAAGCTGCTCCACTAGAGTAAAAAACAAAAACAAAAAACAAAACAAAACAATTAATGGGAAGGGCTTTCTCTGTACTATAAAAGACCACCTGAATTGATGCTATTAAAATATTTCACATGCAATAACTCTCATGATCACTAAAGATCACATATTCTTTGTAATTCTAGGCCACTATTACCTTCATAAACAAATGGCCGACTGGATTATTTACATAAACAAACAAATAAATAAATATATAGAGTGAAAAAATTTGGAGCAAAGTAAAATAAAGTTTTTCCGGGAACCTGTCAATGGATGTCAGTTTGCACTTTCTCACCTACTGTTAAACACTGTTTTTCATGTTACAGGACAGTAATTATATCAGATTTGCAGAATGTTGTCAAATTAGGGTATCTGAAATCTGTAAGCTCCATTAGATAATTTGAAAAAAGATTAGCTTGACAAAACGTTTGCTTTTAGAAAGTCTTTCACGCCTCATTTATGGAACATAATTTAATCATTTGCCATAGGAAAACATGTGAGTTTCATGCATTTCTAATTAATTGAATTTTAGACCATTAATAAAAAAGGAATAAGAACATTTGACTGAATAATTATAGCAGTACATGCACACATTCACAAAAAAAAACATTTAGTTTGGTTTCTGAGGCAAATGCAGCTAAAATTAAGCTGACAGCTGCTGAATGACAGCTTTTAGAAATAGCTGATGTATTCATCCTCACTCTGCTTCAGTCTGTTGTAATGCAGCGCAGGCTGAACGTGTATCTGACCTGCTGCTGTAACTGGGTGCAAAGAAGGTGATGCAATTAGCCCCTTAATGTCAAAGACGATAACTCTGACTACTTATTCTGGGTCAGGTCACTGTCAACCAGTGACATAATATGCAACCAAGTGCTTCTCCCCATGTGAAGTACTTAAACATTTAGTTTAATTCATGGTGACTGTTTTAGAAAATGCATGTGGTATGCTATTTAAAACATTTTTAACACTGTTTTCTCATGATAACGGGATAATTTATCTTGTTATCTTGAGAAAACAAAGTTTGTTTTCTCTAGATAACTATTCAAATACAGAGTTGTTCCATCACAGAACCAACACAGGCAGACAAGTATTTAATCAGACTCGCAGTCATGCTTAGCGAGGATCTAGAGACTCAAATCAGCATGACATGCATTGTGAAAGAAATTGAGCTGCATATGGTAATCACTCATATATACTCATAATAATCACATATATATTCAGTTTCTTTATTAATTTAATATTGTTAATCCATTCACTTTTACATTTTCATATTGTGTGTTGTCATTCTACAGAATACTGAAGTAACAGTTTTCATTGTGTATGTGTGTGTGAGGTCAGACTGACCACTTTCTTCCCAGAGCTCTGATATGGCAGAGTTGAGACTGGTTTTCCACCTGCTAGATAGCAATAGTTGTTTGGGATATCAGCTTGTTGTGGTATGTGGGCTTTGTCTGAAAACTGGAAGAAAGTGGCGCCATTAAGTCGTCTATTCCTCATATTATTATTTTGCTGTTTGACCTTCAGCTGGGGACCAGCTGAATAAAACAGTTTCTCTCTGATGAATCATCAGAGTCTATCCCGATTTAATGCGAGTCGGGACGACCACTCTCTTACTTGCAAGTAATTCTCCTGTAAATAAACCTTATATACTTTTACTCCTTCCAGACTCTTGGTAATTTTTCTACAACAGCATGTCTTTGGACTGTGGATGGAACCCATGCATACACCGGGAGAACATACAAACTCCACACAGGTTCCCCCCAAAAACCTAGTTGTTGTTAAGATAAAAGAATGATAAAAATAAGATATGTTAAGTATGTACATTAAAACATTATATTAGATGCTACTGAGTGTAGTTGTGGTCTATTGGGAAAATCACAGACCTCCTTTAAGCGCTCCTTCACACTTTGGATGCAGCGTCTGGCTCTGAAGGAGCTCTGCAGGGCCGTCAGTGTTCGTGGGGGAACAGAGCTGTTCTGTACTGGGATGCCACAGCAACAGATGCAAGCTGAGGTCAGATTGAGCAACATCCATCACTGATCAATACATTCGATTTTATGAAGACTGACAAAGGTTGAAATTTCAACATGTTTGACTGTTAAGTTTTACCAACCACTCATCCACATAATTACACATATACATAATGACTGGATTTCCTCCCATCAGCTGTCATGGGGTCTATTTTGATCATTGAAATCAGGTGTCAGACACTTTCTTTTGAGCCCACCTTAATCATTTTGTTATTTTGAGAAAAAGAAATGATTAATTTCATATCTCGAGATAACGAGTAAAAAAAGAATTATAGCCAATAACGGCTGCTCTTGGCTTCCATGTTGACTTACAAAGAATTTATGTGTATTTTCTCCGTGGTGTTTTCAGGTTTTCCATTTCCCCAAACGTGTTAATGACTCCTCCTGCATGCAGGAGTATTTACTAACTTTGCATCCAATTTTTCTTTCTTTCTTTCTTTCTTTCTTTCTTTATTTGAATATCTTGTTTTATCTTATTTGGGATTATGGAATTTACATAATCTTGCTACAGAGAAAAACAGGACAGTAATGAAGAGAAGTAAAAAGAAAACTGGGAGAAAAGGAAAAAGGAGACAAAGTTACAGTAGATAGAAACAATGACCTTCAATCCAACCTAACACCAGACAACCAACTATTACACCTGTACAGAAACAGATAATTTGCCACAGCTTTTACAAGTAAATTATGCTGACAGTCATTAGGAGTTCCTAAAAAATAACCAAGACAACAACAAGAAGGTGTATGACAACAACAACCAAAGTACCAAGGACACACACATAAAAAAACCCCAAAAAGCAAAAAAGCAAAACCTAAACAAAAGTAGCTTGTGTATCAACCCACTGGACAACTCAGTGACTGTGTCAGCATGCAGAGCTTGAGGAGTCAGGAGTGAGCGGAGATGAGTGTGATCATGCAAATGTGACCATGCCTCCATGGAGGCTAGAGGCAGACTTGGGCAGCTCAGAAACCTGGGCTACCAGCGGCAATCCCGGAGCACGAACCAAAGCTCCCCCACCACAAAGACTACCCTGGACCCACCCCGAGGCAGAGGACGGCCCCAGCCAGAGCCCCCCACGGTCATGGGGCACTGCCAAGATCTGCAGCTGCCGACCCTGCCAGGCACTGGTCATCCAAGGCGGCCAGAGGGAAGCGCCCCTAGCCCCAAGGGCCCAGAGGCAGAACCCCCCCAAGGCAGAGGGTCCGTACCATGCCCAGGAGGAATGAATGAATGAATGAATTTATCGCGCTACATTTCAGAGGAAAAGAAACAAACAACTATCTTTATTTAACATTAACTAGGTAGCACAGCTTGGTTTGGGGTTTTTGTTGAAATTACTGTTGCTTTTTTGATCATTGTCCTTGTTTGTTGTTATATTTTATAGGTTTACTTCTTGCTGTATTCTGTTAAATTTATTTCCTGTTCTTTGCACACCTAATTTCATTTTCTAATTTGCTTCACCTGCGCCTCATTTAGTTTGTTCTCAGTGTATATTTACCCCTTGGTTTCTTTTGTTTGTTGCCGGCTCATTGTGTTTGTGTGTGTGTTTGTTAGTCTGTCTTCACTCTGTCAGTTAGTCCGATTCAGATCCTTATTCTTCATTTGTGTTAGTGTGTTTTCACAGTCTTCAGCTGTTTCTTCTGGTAAAGTTAAGTCTTTGCCCACCTTCATCTGCCACCGGAGTCAGTCCTGGATTTGGGTCCTTCCACCTTGTCTCCTGTGTCCAGTCCATGGCAGAAATATACTTAGTTAATTACAAATGAATTTGAAAATTTTTGTTTTCCATTTTCATGTGTAAATATGAACATCTTCAGCTTTTTAGTTGGGCAAATTTACTACTTTTCCTTTCATTTATGCTGAGGTAAGGTCTGTTGGTTGGAGAAAGCAATGAAATTGTGATTTCCAACTTGAATACAACTAGATATAATCTTTTAATATGTCAATCATTCAGTGTGTAAATTCATATTAAGTAAGCTGGAGCCAGGAGGTGATACATCTATCTTTAACTAAAAAGAACATTATGCAGTAAATCCATCCTGACTGCACAGAAAATAGTTAATTTACCTTTTTGTTTGTGTATAGATTAAATGTATTTGAATCCTCAATATAATTAGTTATCTTTTTCTTTTTCTTTCTTTTTACTGCAGAAAGCCAGCATGCAACCCCCTCCCCCAGATTCTGGTGATCTAAGAAATGCTAACTGCTGCCAGCCCATTTCCCTCAATCAGTCTTTTAACATTTACATTAATTCTGAAATTTACATATAAAAACTATACTGAAATGTTTTGTGGGAAAGCTATTACATTTAATTTATTCAGATTCATTATAAGAAAAGTAACACTGGCAACATTCATTAGAGTCATAGCACACGCTACAGCTGGAAGCTATGTTGTATGAAATGATTCTTTTCAGACAAATGACTTAAAATGATCCAAAAAAATGGATGACAAAATGTGTAAATCTATATGTATACAGTACAGTGTGTGTGAAAGGGCTCCTGTATACATATAACTCACGCACTATTATTCTAATCATTTAATAAAGGTGCCATCTTTCTCTCACTCTCTATTTTAATCACAGTCGTTCTCCCACAACCCTGAAAGTCCTTGAAATCATAAATCCAATCACTTTTTACAATCCCCACAACAAGGCCTTGGCAGTCCTCAGCACAGATCAATCTCTGAGGCTCAACCTGCAAAAAGTTAATCTGGAAGAGGGCCTTGTTCATCAATGCCCCGACGTGCTCGGGCTGCCACTCAAAAATCTCAGTGCACAGATGTAAATGCTAACATCCTGAATGGCCCTCCAAAGACCCATCAGCTGTCATCTTTTTATCATTTGTCAACCCTATTAAAATTTATCTGAAAAACTGAAACAGAGTACTGTAAGTGGTTGCTAATGTGATGGATTTCACCTTTATAGTTTATTTCAGCTAGGACATAGTATGCCCTGTGAAGCTTACAGAACATGCACTTGCCAGTCAAAGACTTGGATGCATACACTCATTAAAAATGTATGGATAAGTGTGTCCAAAGTTTTGACTGTTGCATACTCAAGCTACGAGAATTCATATATATCTTAAGAGGTTCTTTGCTCCACAACCTCTTTTTCCACAACTGTCATTCAAATTTAATTATGCATAGTACTAGTAAAAGTCCTATACATAAATGTTAAAATGTTTCTGAAGTACTAAAAAGTACTCAATGCAGAAAACAAGGCCATTGTGGCATAACGATGTACACATTTGTGTTTTTTCTATGTGTTTAAGATTTTCCCTTTTTCACTGACTCCACAATAACAGGCAATATATATATATCTATATCTATATAGATATAGATATATATACTCTCCATTTACCTCCCTATAAGGTGATGAAAATGAAAACAGCTGATGATCACCATCACTTTCAGTGACTTTGTGTTTTGATGGCTTTGTCGTGGGTGGGTAGAACAAAGCTAAACAGAAACTAATAAACAGGATGGATCCCTGTAACTTGAGTCAATACAAATTCAACAAGTCTGGGTTGTGACAGGTTTATTGAGCCCAGTCATTCAAACAGATGGATCCTTAGCTGCTGTGCACACATTTAAGGAATAATGGCAGAGAAATGCAGCATCATGCACAAATTCAAACCAGAGAATAAGTAAAGTTCAAAATTACCAACTAGCATGAAGAAACAGTGCAAAGGACCAAATTCTTTGCTTACATGTATCCATCTATGTTTACTTCTACTACTACTGCTGCCACAGTGTGGACAACTTGCAGTTATTGAGTTGACCATGAACTCCTCCGTATGCCCTCTAGGTTTCACACATGGACATTAAAGTCTCCTAGAACCACGTATAACCTGCTCTAGGACACCACCACACTGCTATTTAATTGAAGCGAGGGTTATCAAGAATTTGGTACTAACATTTATATTCTGCAGTAATTATTGTTTATACAAAGCAGAACAGCCTGTGTTGCAGGAACAGAAGAGATTTTTTTAATTTAAAAATACATAGATTGTTGGCAAGCAGGTGCAGAAAGACAATTTGAATTAAGAAAATGGGGTAAGAGTGTTAAGAGAATGAAACAAAATACAGAGATTGAAGGGCAGTAGGCTGTTAGCCTTAAATACACCCATAGAACTTTTGTAACTGGGATTAAAAACAACCCTCCCTTCAAACTGAAGAATGTCTACATGGTATGAATACTAATGTTTAGATACAGGTGCACAAAATCTATTTGTTTCTTCCTTTAAAGCCTATTTCTTTCTCTCAGCTCAAATGGATGGATGGATGGATGGATTACTTTCATTCACTTTTTCACAAAGCTCACAGTTTTGGGATAACCTTTTAATTAAGGATTACACATGATAAAATTCACAGGGAAGGCTTTTTAAGTCTTAGGCTTCTTCCAGTTTATTTTTTCACATTATTTTAATCCTCCTCTTGCTTGACACTTGGAAATTGATCTTGGTGCTGTGGTACTTCTGGGATGTTTCAAATCCTAACATGCATCTGGAAGAAAAAAGAGCAAGAAGACCTGCTGAGGAGAAATGAGTAAGGGTGCACAGCTGAAGACTTTCAGATACCTGATACTTATTCTAAAGGATAACATGCCATGTCAATTGAATTAGAAGTAATATAAGTTATTAAAAAACACCCCCTTTTCATTAATCTCATATAAAAGAATAGAAATAATCATGAACGGATGTGTGAAGTTCCCCAGGGCTCTATCTTGGGGCCACTGCTGTTCAGCATCTACATGCTCCCACTCAAATTATGAAAACAACAAAATATGTTACCATAATTATGCTAATGACACATAAATTTACATGTTTATGACATCAGGAGACTATAGTCCAATCCAAACACTCATCAAATGCGTTGATTGGATGTACCAGAATTTCCTTCAGTTAAATGAAGACAAAACTGAATTAATAGTTTTTAGGATCATATAACTCTAGTCCTCGGATCTTTTTACTGGCTTCCTGTTTGACAAAGAATTGACTTCAAAATCCTGCTGTTAGCTTACAAAGCACTGAATGGTTTAGGACCAAAATACATTCAGGATCTTGTTCGTTGTTATGGGGCCCAGGCTTGGTGGCTTTGGGTCAGCATATGCAAAGAGGACTGTGCCAGCGCTTGGTTGGCTGCGGATCTTTACTTAGGAGTTCCCTCCGCTCAGATTGGACGATGGCCTTCTAGGCTCCCAATGGGCTGCCCAATCATGACCCAGGACCATCTACTAATATGGAGGAATGCCTTGATTTGACGCAGCTGTGTACAGCTTTGGAAGAGACTCTTTGTTGTGTGTTTTTGAGATACCCTGTGTGGCCTTTTGCTAAATTTGGTAGTGCTAATATTCATTTGATTGTTGGTGGAAGACTTAAGTACTTACCTGAGTTGTTTGAGTAGTTTGGAGATTTTCTTTTGCTTTGTTTGTAATCGCCATGTGGGGCTGTATCATTGACGGACACCTTTAGTTAATCCTCTTTGGGTTTTGTTGTAGATTACTCTTTGTGTTTACGTGAGCTTTAAGTTGTCGGAGTTATATATTTATTTTGTGGATATTTGGATTGTTTTGACCTCCACAGCTTCCCAAAAGATTGTATTTTTCTTTATTCATTGTTAATAAATTGTGGGTTTTTCTTTTATATCCCGACTCCTGTGTTAATTCCCTTTTTTACCCCTAGAGAAAAGGGGATATAACATTCGCTATGAACCAACCAGAACCCTCAGGTCTTTCTGTCTCCAGAGTGAGAACTAAAAATGGAGAGGCAGCATTTAGCTTTTATACTCCCCACATATGGAACAAACTCCCAGAAATTTGCAGGTCTGCTGATACTCTCAGCAGTTTTAAATCAGTTAAAAGCTCTTCTACCACCTCTTATCAAAGCAACTGTTAATTCCTCACAGTGGAATTTTAATTTTGTGCATTTTATCTTACTTTACTTTAGCTTTTTCTCTTTATTTACTTTCTTTTATTTCTTTTTTAAGTTTGTTTTAATGTACTTTTTAATGCCTCTTTGTTGCTTTTAAAAAAAAACACAAAATATTTGGTATAAGGAAGCAATGTGGTGAACTGTCCACACAGATCCGTGCCAAATACATTATGTGTGGTTATTAAAATCCAGTATGTAGACAAATTGTCTTGACCACTTAAATGCACATTCATGTGACATGACATCAGGCAGTAGATCAGAGTTATGCTAACATGGTGCATTTGAACTGTACTCGATAAACTCTATATGTGTAGTGCTTTAAAACAAATACTCAGAGCTGTGGGTGTATAAAAATTCACCATTGTCTACTGCACTTGGTGGTAGCAGCTATAAACACGTTGCTGTGATATTAAGCAACACACATAAAAAACTTTAGGTTTGTAGCATGTTGAATTAAACCCATTTATCATCCCTCTATATGTGTATAAAATCAAGTTTTGGCAAATCCACAACAGATAGTTTATTAAAAAGCAAATTCCAGCTGACAAGATACAGGGTACACCAGTACATTTCAAGGCCAAAACAGAGACAAACAAGTAAAACAACCAAGCCAAGATTCAAACTGGGAAGCTTCTTGATGTGCATTTGAAGTTGTGATTGCCAAATTACTTAAAGACACATTCATGGGATAGTAATTGCTTCTCACTTATGCACACACACACAGTGGGCGAGGACCACCTATTTATAGATCATTGTTGAGAGTTGACCTGTATTTCAGTCAATATATGATTGTGAGCAAAAATCAGCTTGAAGGATTTAATCCTTGATTTGCCTGTAAAATTTTTAAGACATCCCCCTTAACAATTAGCATTTTAGCACGATATCAGCTTCATTTATTCATTTAGTCTAAATCACAGCTATACCAGAGTGCAATTTGCAATTTTTCTCAAGTGAAAATAAAGCCAATTATATAGCCTGACATCTAGAGGAAGGCCTTTGTGATAGCCTTGCTTTAAATGTAAAATTTAAGAGTTCATTCCAATCAGTAGCTATTAACTTTTATGACTTCAATCATCAGTCTGCAGATGTGTTCTGAATTCAATCTGTTTCCCACTGCCTCAGACGTGCTTCGATTGCACAAGAAAACAACTGAACTTATTTTTTCTCAAAAAAACAATCTCTTCTCTTGCTGAGCTGGGAATTCGACATGATTCAGAAAGTTTCACTTTGTTAGTTTTTGTTTTTTTCCTTCTCCTGTAAATGGTCATAATCAAGTTTGAAGTGGACAGATCTGTTTCCATGCTTTCAGTTTTCTTGATTTGTGATGTTGCAGCTGTAAATCAAGCACAAAATATGTGAACTCACAGTTTTCTACTAGGTTAACTTTGCAGTTGTAGTCCTGACATTGTAACAGCCCTTTTCATATTTGAGTTTTGCCAACACATATAAGATGCAATGTTAACAATATACCAACCAGTCTAGAAGAAAGGTTTCAAGTTTGCATCAAATTTCAGTCTTTTACTGCCCAAAGATGTTTCTAGCAAATTCACTCAAATATTTACTCCTACTTTGGAACTCTTTGCTTAACTTGCATTCTTTATATGTGGGAAGGAATGATGGCAAAGGTTATGTTCCACCACTGATGTAATTGTGCTTTTCACTAACTTCTACTTGTCTATATGCCCTGTTTGCTGTTAGTTTGTTAGTGCTGCAAGCAGTGGGTTTGATCCTTTCTTCTCTTGTCTGCAGAGCAAACTAGACACTACAGTCACTCACTTCCCACAAAGAGGTACCAAAATCAGCAAATTACAGACTGTTCCCAAAGGATCTCAGTCAAAGGTCTGGACATACCTATCCTATCATCTATTGAACATAATGGGTACATGTGTCCAACCTTCTAAATGGCATTTATTTTTATATTTATTTTTTAATCACAGGTGTTGCTCTTTACAATACAGTTGATTTGTGTAGTGACATTTTTAACGTTTTAATTTTGTTTTTTTATACAAAAAGCCCCTTGTAAACACCTTAAAGACATTTAATTGCATGCTTTGAGAAGCTTTATGTCTGGCTGAACTGCATTTATCTGACACATTAGAGCGTGTTTGTTCCAAACCGGTCAGAGATGAAGCTGAGGGTGGTCAGTGTTCTTATAGAGGGTGTTATTGGGTTTTATGTGTGACTGAATAACTGTGTGTATATTGTGTCGAGACTTTACCTTTGCAGCATAAGAAGACTGAAAAAGTCCTCAAGGTCATCAGACACACACTGTGCAATCACACCTCTTCTATGATGAAAGGTTCCCTGAAGAGAGAACAGTCCAGTGCTGCAAAGGGTGTGAATTCTGTTCTGAGCTGTAAAGGTGCACCAGTGTAGCAGGAATTCGGGGTTTAAAAAAAACAAAAAATAAAAACAAAGGAAAAAAAAACAAAAAACAAACTTTTAGCTGATTTACAATGTTGTTTTCCAACTTTATGGCCATTAGAATGAACGTAATTTTAGAGTTCAGGGATTGTTGTGATGTTTGTCTCAGAATTATCTTCTTTTCCTGGATTTCACTGCATCTCCAAAATGTTTTCTACAATTACAACTGTTGCCTCAAAATTATTTTCTAGTTTCCAAAAGTAATTAAATAAATAAATAGGTAATGAAAAGACAGTAGAAAAGTTATCCTAGATAGTACCCTGGGCTATGTGCACTAATGCACCCCGACACCATCTCAGATGCTGGCTTTTGAATTGTGAGCTGATAAGAATTAAGATGTTTCTCATCAGCCTTGAGGATGTGTCCATGATTTGCAACAAGGAATTTAGATTTTAATTTAAATTTAAATTTAAATTTTTAAATTTGAATTAATGCAGGCAAAGTCAAGACAAACTTCTGGAGAAGATATAAAAAAAGAAAAGAAAATTTAATTAAAACAAAAGATGCTAGAGAAACATTGGAAGGGTATCCAAATAATCCATTTGAACTTAAACCAAACAGGAATTCATGATGAGAACAGACTGGCAAAGGAAAAACAGAGGATCTGGTCAAACTGTCTTTTCTTTGCTCTGGAAAGTTCCTAACATGGCCCAGTAGTGGTGGCCATAACACAGCTATATGCTTCCTATGTAGGAACTCTGGACCATCCTAAATGAATAGGACATTTTTCCATCTCATATTTCCTCATGGACTATGCTCAGTATTTTTTTTTTATGGCCCAAAAAAATTGGATATGAGGACATGAGGTTAGCTGTGAGCAACAAGTTTAAATTCTGTTTTCTTTTCTTCTTTTAGTTTTAAATGATCATCTTTCATGGAGATGTGCAGCTTTAGATTAGCCTGCTTGCATTAAATAGCATGGTAAAAATGCACAAAGCAGAGCATAATGCACTAATTTGGTTTCATGTAGATAAATGAAGGCAGGAGGATGACTATGAGCAACCAGTGGTATTTTGCCATTTTGCAACTTTATTTCTTTTTCTTTAAGTTACCAGCCTTCGTAATAAGGTAATTTACATTATAGTTACCTTTAAACAACACAGTAAGAATGCATTAGCCAAAATACTAAATGTACTTCTTACAGAACACCTTTTGAGCAGCTGGTAGTCTCACTATTACAAACCCAGTCAGTGCAAAGTGATTCTCTTTGTTGTCTCTTCCTCACCATCTCTCCTGGACCTCTTGGTATATCCCCTACAATCTTGAGAAAAAGGGACTATTTGACCTTTAATGTACTTAAAAATACAAAACTATATTAGGCCTGTCATTATCTTAAACAAAGTGACTAAAATTACGAAATGAAAAAAAAAAAATACACACTACACCCTTTTAATGAAAACAATACTTTATTTTTTGTTATGAATGACATCTTATTTACACAACTGAATGCATATTAAACTAATTTACTGCAGTGTATATATGGATCTGTACCATGAGAATAGCTCAAATGGAGGAGAATTGGGTGTTGTGCAAATACAAAATACACAGAGTTACAGTAAAAATGCCGTTAGGATTACCAACATTCATGCACGAGAGCTGGTTTCCTTAGGCTTACAGAACAAACGGCACTGAATAAGGCATACAAACTGTTGCTGAAGTTACAAAAAAGTTCATATCTTAGAGTACTAAGTTAAAGGCAGCCAGATTTTGGTATTTGCTAAGTACTTCGACTTGGTACTTCAAGATATCCCTAACCATGATGGCTGAGAATCTCCACAGACACTAAGAAAAGCGAAGTACATTAACTATACAGGTGCATCATGGTTCACCACATTTCTCACTGTCTTGTACAAGGTCAAGTGCAAAACTTTGAAAGGAAAAGTACAAAGACAAATTGAAAGCTAAATGCAGGCAGTGAAAAGCAGGAATAAATTAGCAGATTGTGATGAATTAATGGCAAAGACAGAAAAGAAACAAAACGAACAATTAATGAACACAGTCAAAATGTGAATAAATTAAGGAGTGTGAATAAATGACTAAATGAGGAACCCATTATAAACATAACTTCTTACTTCTTGGAAAAGCTTTTATTCAAGAAACAGGAGCTTCAGAAATTATTCAGTTCATTTGTACATGCCAAAGCCGAAATTGCCACATTAAAGTGCCATCATTTAGTCCAGAATGAGTTTGCAGTGGGTTTCAAAATACTTTGAATTTATTTCCATGTTGTGCTGCCTTATTACATCTTTCTCAACTTATGTTTCATATAAAGAATTAAACTAGTGGCAGTAAAAGTCATAAAAAAAGAAAAAGTAATAAATTGATAAGAAATATTAAATAAATTAACACATATATAAAATTAATTAGAATGTTCAGGCACAACCTCTCATGTTTTCTGTTTTCTTTTACAGCTTAGGTTCCTCCTTTAAGAGTCATCCTCAGTTTTAATTATGTGGAAAAGTGTAACGTTAAATAGGACCTGGTGGCCATTATTCCACCCGTAGAGGGCACGGTCCCTGGCGTTGTAGTCCAACATGGACATGTGAAAGTACTGGTTATGAAAGGGAATGTCTGTATACTCATATGTGGATGTTTTGGTGGAGTAGGCGTAGTACACCTTGGCACCTGTCAGGTGGGAGTTGGTGATGTAGAGAGTTCCACATATCATAAAGGACTCGCCGGCATTCCTCTTTGAGTATTCTGTGTTCCATGTTTTGATGATCTGGAGTGTGTCAGGGTTCAGCTTGCTGATGACGATGTTCCCTGCGTTCTGGTTGGTTGCATACACCGCCCACAGGCCCAGCTCGTCTGCCATCAGGTCGATGTCTGAGAAGCCTCCCCAGGTGTACGGGTACACATTGTGGAAGCCTGCCAACTCCAGCGCCCTCTGCGTGACCACGCGGCCTGTCTCGAAGCTGTACCTCACAATGATGTTACTCTGCATCTTGTTGTAGTACAGAGAACCGTTGTACACCACATGGTTGGTTCCAGCCCATTTGAAAGGCAAGTTATAGGTTCTGGACTCCATTCCTGCCACAAAGTCTGCCATGGATTTGTACTCTTTTACTATCTTGTTATTGGTGTAGCTGTCCATGTACCAAACCTGTGGAGAAAAACATACAGGCAACTTTCTGTAGTGGTCAGTTAAAAGAAAAGTGTTGATACAATTTCTTAGCTTGGATCTGCACTATTTTCTTTCAATGTTACTCATAATCTTATATCATATAGAAAATATATTCTTATATGATACAGTCGGTTGCTGTGTCTATTCATACAGAGCAAAGAAAATGTGTGTGTAAACCTGCTGACAAAGATTTCTGATTCCATTTGGTCAAGGTCACACACACAGTGCATTTTCACACTAAATGTAAAAATAAAAACTTTATAATGTAGCTTTTTTTTTTTTTTTATTAATCTAAGGTATTCTATGACTAAATTTCTTGTACAAATCAACAGTTTCCTCAGTTTTTTATTTTCTGCGCTGAAGATACAACATCTTTTAAATTCTGGCCATTGATCAGCTCTTCCAGGATAATTGCTGAAGTCGAAGATTCATCTGTCTTGTACCTTAAATAATAGCTTTTTGAAATTCTGTAAAACATGTGAATGGAAAGTCTGTGTAGTTATTACAGTGAAAACGATTTGTCAAGTTTTTTTCTCTCTTCCCCCCACATTCAGTTAAAAGCATCCACGCCTATTTGAGATGTTTTATTTGTATTGTATGTTTGAACTCAGGCATCAAGCATAGGAATAGGTAAAGGTAAGAAAAAAGGTAAAGTAGCTCTAAAATAATAATAGCATTGACTTTAAAACTGCCATTATAACCCAGAGAGCAAAAGATATCTGAATATACATAATGTTAGCCCTGGGCAGACCAGGATTTTCTTGGTTGTATATTGAAGCGTAAACCTTTATTTAAACAAAAATATTAAAAATGTATAAATCCTGCAAACCTACTGGAAAAAATGGCTTGTAAATAAAGTATAGTGATTTATAGTGAATGTGATTAGACAGGCTCACAGTATCAATACTAACATTAACTGATGCTCATTATTTAGATACAAAATAGAAGTTTGTACCATTTATTTATATTTACGCTGCATCTTTCCAGTGAGCATTTTTTTCAGCTAAAATATAATCATCATAAAAAAGATATGTTCAAAATAGTTTAAAAGGTTTTTATTAACTTCTGCCTGTAAAATGTGAAGCCTATGCTGAAGTGCAAAAAAATTGCAGTTCACCCCTCATCCACTACTGGCTGGCTCCACAAGAGAGCAAATCCTCATAGACTCCCATGTTAAAAAGGCCAACTTTACAGCAGAAATAAACATGTTTAAAGCCTGGTACAAAAATCCATTTCAGGATTATTAGGTCACCTTCATGACAACTGTGAGGGGGGTGAATTTTTTTCTAACTCATCTGTTTGGATGTTATTTAATCTTGAAACTTGAAAGAATAATTAGGGGTGTGTCCTTTTGACTGACAGGTATTCAATATCTGCAGAGAGCGCAGCATAACCACGGTTTTTAGCCGGTAACAGCGTTAGCCTTAGCTTTGGCCTGCCTTAGCTTTAGCCAGCCTACCTCCATTAGCTGGTTAGCTACCATTGCTCGGGTTTAGCTTGGTTAGCTTTAAACTACAGGCAGCTCGGAGTTTGATGGTTGTCAATCATCCACCCCCACCTTCACAGTCCCCCTCTCAGCTCGACCTCTTTGCCCATTTTTGCGTGACGCTACCAAGATGACGACGGTGGGAACACCCAACGAGCTTCAATTTTGCTCTTCAAAACCCTACAGGTGACATCACGGAGGCTCTGTCCATCTTTTAGTCTATAGTTTTTTTTACCTATAATCACTAATTATTTGAAGATATTGATTAAATATTTCACCATAATCACTGATAAAACGTCATCTATTCAGTGGCGTTGGTTTGTCTGTCTATTTGCCTGTTAGCAGCTTAAGTCAAAAAGTTATGGATGGATTTTGACGATTATTTTTTTTAGGAAATCTTAGAAATGATTGAAGGAACAAGTGATTAGATGTTTGGGGGTGATCCTGATCACTGCCAGGATCCAGGAATTTTTTAAAGGATTCTTTACTATGAAGAGATAGGGATAATTTTGCCATTAGAGATTCTAAATTAAAAAACAATTCCCACAGTCATTGGAAAAGAAATTACAATGGCTTGTTTTCTAACACATTTATGTTGTAACTAGGATTAACGTTTCTGCAGAAGCTGAAAGTGGCCATGTCTTGACATCACTAGTACATTTTTTATCTCAAGTTATCCCAAGATAACTTGTCCTTGTTTTCTCAAAAACACAATATGATCAAAGTTAGCTTGGAAATTTGTGGTTAGCAGCTAATTTAATTTAAGTTTGTTAGAATGTATGCCAGTACGTAGGCAAGCATGTGTTTTGTCACTTCCTGGCTTTTTCTGAATTCTAACAAAGAAAGAGACCTTTGTTTTATCACAACTTTTTTCAAAATATTGAGAAAACAATCCTTGTTATCTTAGAATAACATACACTGTTAGCGCATTAGCTCAAGATAATGATGTTGATTTTTTTTTTCCATCATGGCCACTATCACCTTCTATATTTATTTAAAATCCAGCATGTCTGTGTTGTAGATTACTGAGGAAGAATGACAACAGTAGATAGTGGGTTCCTACTTCACCCAGATTTTACTATACTGCTCCAACCTCAACAATAAATAGAGTGAATTAGCCTCTATGGCTTAGATTAAACTACACTTTAACTTTTCAATCTTTAATGGTCTAAATGTAGAGAACTTTCTTAATGAAAAAGAGAAAGAAATGCACATTAGCTCACCCTGTTGTTTTTGAGATTGGTCAGTGGGTCCGTCATCCAGGCTCCGAATCTGGTTCCTGAAGTTTTCACTGTCAGTGGCCCAGTGATCTTCATCAGTTTGCCACATGCTGTAAACACATCACACAGATTCAGTCAAATATGGATGTAAAACCAAATCTTGAAAAAAAATATGACCAGATGGATGTTGTTAAAAACTCAGAAATTAACTTGTTGACTTTAAGTCTTTTGACTAGTCAGCATACTGTACATTATCCAACATTTTGTCTTTTTCTGGCAAAACTAGTATTATACAAAATGAATTAATTTTGTGCACCTAAAAAAGTAAAAGTTTTATTACTTTTAACAATTCATGGCACATTCCAATTTTATGATTGGAATGGCAAGAGGTGGCTTAGTTAAATTTTTAGCACTTTTCTCTATTGATGCAAAAAATGAAAGTACATGATAACAAGTCTCAGACAAAATACAACCCATCCATGTGTCAGAGCCGGGGAAATCATTTATCTAACATGGTTTGATTTTTGAGGCATCCAAGTTGCATTTAATTTATCTTTCTTCACACTTTAAATGTGCCAAAAGGACAATAAGGCTATCAACACACACAGGTTTCCTATTTTCATCATAAGTACGAAAGTTTTTTTTACTGAATCAATCAAACATCTGTACAATGAATGCTTAAGCAGATTCAACAGATTTCAGGACATGTCCTCAGAGGACGCATCTGTTGACAAGAATGCACACCGTCATGACTGATAATTGAGCAGCTGATAAACTGGAGCTTCAATTATGCAACCCTTTAACAAAGGCAAGGCTGCTCTCAAGGCAAAATTGATCTTAACTGGAGTAATGTAGTTAAATGCTTTTCAGTGACTACAAAAGAATTGATCAAATTGAAAAAAAACTTGAAGGTAAGACAATTGCTTTTGAGTTTACATAGAGTCACAGTACAAAGCTTAATTATCTTAACAAAATATATCTTCAGATTTAGATTAAATAAATAAATTAATGATAGACTTATTCTGAAACTTGTAGCATATTTTAAAATTTGGGTAAAAGTTCTGTTGCGCCTTCTTGTCTGTATCCAATCTGACAAATCTGCCAGTGGCTGCTCTTAACAGACAGACTTACTGAGTTTGCTCATGCAGTTGTGGAGCCTATTCTCCAGGTTTACGACCCTCTGCTGCAGCTCCTCATAGTCATAGGCTCCCATCTCCTCCTGGATACCCATTAACACGCCGGACAGGTTTCTGATCTCTTCTTTGAACTGGGAAATGAGCTTGGCATCTGTCTTATACTGCTCCAGGACAGGGATCAGTGGTTGCAATGACTCCATCCTTCCCTTCAGCTCCTGGAACAAACAGAAAGGCCATTCGCTGTAGAAATTATAGCGTCAGTATGGCAATGTTGAATTGATGCAATATCTGCATCCTTTTACAAGTACCAGTGCTCCATAAATATAAATATAAATAATTATCTACCTTCTTTGTTTGGCATAAAAGGCATGCTCTTCCTTCTCTTCTTTCTGATTGATTTCCATTAAGTGAAGCAAAAAAGCATCTTTTCATTCCATTAATGGAAAACCAGCAAAGAAACCATATCTAGCAGAGCAGCTTGTGAACAGCAAAGTTTGTCATGAAAAAGAGGTGAAACCAAAAAAAAAATAAAATAAATAAAAAAATAAATAAATCAAGATTTTACCCAAAAAAACAATTTTTAAGCATTTCTCTATATTTATAATTTTATTAGCCATGGAATGTTTATTGAATGTCTTAATCTTAAAGTGGGTTGTGTTCTTGAATTATCTTCATTTGTACACAGTTTGTCTGATTATGGGTTGGTGAAGTCCAAACTCCTACATGGGGAGCTCATCCAGATGAAGCTGCTACAAAAAACGATAAAGAAATAGAAGAAACAAAATAAAAAAGCAAGGATTCGAAGTCTTTACTTTATGAAGTCTGCACTTTAGTACAGTACCAGATTAATTATATTGTATCAGTTATACTCCCAATCAGGTCTTTATTCAAAGGCTTATAAACCTTTAAGCACAATTATATCCATTTATCTGACACCTGAAATCCTAGATAAGAAAAGTTGTGACAGAAAGAAGCAGTGATGAACACAAGGAAAAGATGTGAATACAATGATTTCAGAGATAAGGGCATTAAGGTGGAAGTGTAAATTCCATGTAAGCATTCTCTTTATTTACAGCATGTGCCTTTGCCTATTTATGGGTCAAACAGATGACTTGGTGTACACATTTAGTGCTGCCTTCCGACTCTGTCTTGACTTTAAAACAACCTTGTCCTTGGTCAGCAAGCAGCAGACCTGTAATAATTTTATAGTGAATGACGGTTTACAATTTAAAAGGCTTCTCAGGTATCTTATCAGGTATTTTATCAGGTATCCTGAGACGGGCTTTCTTATGATGTTTCTCACACAGTTAAACATCAAACAGAAAAGATACCTCAAAGTTTTTGTTGACGAGCGTCTTCCTGTCTGACTCGATCTGCCGGAACTTCGACCGGAATCCTTTGATCTGGCTCTCCATTCTCATGATATACTGAAAGTCTCTTTGCGTCCGCAGGTTCAGCACCTCGATTGACTGCGACATGTTCTGCACCTTTTGAAAAGAATGAAAAGGTGCAGCATTGATTTTTCCGTCCACCACCAGATTAAAATGTCCTTCTTGTTCAGGCGTTCAGTCACCAGCCGTGCTCCAACTTCCCGTGGAACAAATCAACAATTTGACCTCCAACATGATTGTCTTTTAACAAACGAGCAGGTTATAGCTTCAAATTAATTTCACAAGGTTTGGGGGCTGTAACACAGCAGATTTCTTGCTCTGTTTGTTTCTGCATTTTTAAACCAATATTCCGCTGTTTTTCAGATGTCACACGGAAACTATTTAATCTGCTACTTTTGATAACATATTTTACAGTAGAGACTGGATGCAGAGACTGTATAGTGCCTTTTTCTGGTTTAACAAAAGCTTACTGGGATATGGGGCATGTGAACAAGAAGAAATGTGGTCCCTTTTCTTCTCACTCTGGCTCTAATTATAAAAAAACCCGCATTATTGGAGCACATCAGTAGCAAAGTGGCACAACACTCATATATTGTGTTCTTTTCTGTCTCTGGCAGAGAGATCCTGAAATGGCCTCACTGATGCCCTGAGGCAGCTTAGTACATTAGTGTCAGAGGGCCCTGAGAATGATAGAGCACATGCATTGGCAAACAACATCAAAATGTAAGTAACGGCAGTGTTTCCTCGTAGTATATCTCACAGTCAATGGGGAAAGTGATGCCAGCGCTGTGCTATGTGTTGGCTTGCAGATGATGTGCGAAATCACAACTGTCACGAGGAGGCATAACATTACATTTGATGGTTGTACCTCAATTCCCAATGTTGTCAGCTGTGTACATGAATCATTTTAGAAAGTGACTCAAAGTCCACCTTTTATTAATAAAAATAAATGAGGATGGTTTATTTTAAAAACAATGACAACAGTATCACAAAGCTTAATTTATGATGACGGTCTACTTAGCAACACAAACCACATTGTCATGTAATTTAATTCTTAAAAATATCACAGTATGATTGCATTTGTTGCAAAAACTGAAGAGCTACTGCTGTGCTAGGGTGAGATAAAAACATTTTCACCTTTACTAGGTGTTATTCAGCTGATGTCACTTATATAATATATGCAGAAGAGAAAAATTGTGTTATGGCCCAGGCTGGTGCAATTTCTCTGAGGATTACAGCAGCAAAACTCCATGAATAACGATTGAAAATGGATGCGATGTTTATATGAATTCAGGTGTGCTGGTTGCTTACAGCGGATGCTTGTGCTAGAGTGAGAGTGTGTGCTCGTGTGCGAGAGTATGCACATGCCTTCTCTAGGAGCTGACGGAGCTGTCTGCCTTTGGCATCTCTAGAACACAGATTCTGTTCAGGTGCCACCACCGTGCAGATGCAACGTCCGTCTGCATCCTGAGCTGAGCTGTACACCTGCCACCCTTCCTTTGGCCGGATGGTCTGCACACAAAGAGCCACAAAACAGTCATATGTACACACTCAACATTATCACTGACACACAAATAAATTAATGATGTTATTACTATTGTGAAACTGTAGCACACAGCTGTGATCTTCTGCTACTTTTATTCTTCATGGGTCATCACTCTTCTGCCTTGTGTTCCCAAAGCTTTGACACCATCAATTTCCACTGGCTTACTAAAAAGCTTCAGCTTTGGAAGAACAAAGTGCTTTTGCTGTAAGATGTTCTTCTGCTCACACTATATTGTCTCCAGTGAATCAGTTCCTCAAGAATAAATAGTGTTTTCAGGCCTTGATGAATAACCTGAGTGTAGAAACCCCTCTGTTTCTCCTTAAAAGGCCTTCTAGTGCCTTAACTGAAAAATCCAGCTGGGAGAAAGAGATAAACCTGATTTGTGGGAACCTGTTCTGCCCTTAATAAACATTTAATATACTCCCTGGTACAAAAATGCAAAGCTTGAACAACACAAAGCTGTGCAGGATATTTGAATGCAACACCACACACTTATGTCAGAGTGAAAACAGCTAAAACTAACCCTGTTCCAAATATGTTGATCAAAGTCTGCTGGAGTGCTGGAAAACTTTATAACTCTCAGGCTCACAAACAGCATTAGTATTTGAAGAATACTGCTATTTACTGTCAGCATGGGAAATTAAAACAAGCCTCCAGCCAAATCCTGCCAACCTTTGATTGCGGATGGCAAATTTATCTGTGCTATCAGCCTCTTTGCCAGAAAAACAGTCATTATTTAGATGTTGTTGTATATCCTAAAGCTAAATCTGGAGGAAGAATAGCATTTGAAACATATGAATGTTGGCATCCACCAACCTTTGAAGTCTAAAGATAAAAAAGTGAAGTATACTGTTTTCATAGTGCAGACATCCTTTCATTCTCCCATTCATTCTTACCTATCAGTCTGAGCCATTTAAAAACACTAGCCATTGGACAAGGCATTGGCCATTAAAAAAATGCTCTCTATGAACAAAAAACACCAAAAAAACATCACAGCAGGGAGATGGCTCACACCAGGGTGTTTGATTTATCATTTTCACCCACTAGGAAGCTGCTTTTTGCCACTTCATACTCTTGTCCTTACACAAAATGTAGTTTTTTAAGAAATATCTGGTAGCTCAAACCAAAACTTTCAACCCTAATTTCTCAACCATATTTAAACATTTTTTACATTTACCATCTTATATCTTAATTACTACAACATATACCACACCTTAGCTCTTAAACTCAGGATCCCTTGCATAAAAATCAAAACCACAGTGAGAAGCAGCAGAAGAAAAGATGTGATATCTGGAGGTCATGTGGTTGCATTGCTGGGGTCTAAGGAATTATTAAAGAAACTGAATAGTGTGGTGCATCATAATTGCTGCAGCAATCTGCCTCTGTCTTGTGTTTCCGTAGTTGAATGGGATCAAAGTTGGAGGGGAAGCAGCATCCTTAGCTCTTATTTCTCTTTCTTTGCTTTGAAAAGAGGATAGTTTCTTTAATCTGATAAAATGGTCTTTCTCTTGTCTGATGAGTGACGCACATCCTTTCCCCTCTTCTCCCTCTCACATTTCCTCACATGAAAATGATTCTGTCGCTCAGCCAAGCCAGATGCACTCACCACTTTGGCTTTACTTTGTGAGGAACTCTGTGAAGAGTTTCTCTCTCATTAAATAATCCAGACAGCTGGTTTCTCTTTTGTTTTGAACATTTATTTGAACTTTTTCACCCATCTGAATGAGTGTTTCTTCAGCCTGAGAACATTTTCTGTCTCTGAGCAAATGAGAAATGTTCTGTCGGCACAGCTCTTACAGTTATGGCAAGGTGAGGAAACTGCTTTGCAATCAAGGCACTGGCAAACGGACTGTACTCTGCATGGGTGGGATGAACCTAATCGACCATTGTTCTTCTCCAAATGGCTTGCAAGCTGCTTCTTCTAATTAGTGATAATTCTCCCCAACACATTTCCATTTAAAAGCTTCAACAGACGTTTGCTGTTAAACCGATAGCAAGTTTGGCATTTTAAAAGAAATCTGTAAATATAAAGATGTTTAGAGGAGCTACTTTTGAGAAGGGTTTTAGATCTACATTTTATGTATTTTCTTAGTTTTACAATGAGATAACTCTCTCCCTTAAAAGTGAGTTATGTATCTGGCATTACCCCAAATAGATTTAAGCAATTAACAAAGTGATGTGAGTGTGGCTGCACCTCTACCACTACGTAATATAAATTATTTGCAAAATGTTTTGTGTACGGATTTTTGCAACTTATTGTAAATTCCCGTGTGTACATATGACAACACTATAAGCAAAGACTCAGAAAAAATGGCAATGAAGACAAAAAGTGAGTGAAGTGACTCATCCTTGTCTTTTTAGGGAAATACGGATCATTATTATCAAATACTCCAACCACGTTTAATACATCTTAAATCACCTATAATTATTAGTTATAACATAGCATGTTAAACCAAGCTTGTATTTTAAGTTTATTTTCTGTCGGAAAAAAATGAGGCATCTTTTTATTGGAAACTCACCACTGTCGGGCAGTAGCCGAACAGCAGCAGAAACATCAGCGGGTTCAGGACCACGGACAGCGGCCACATTCTGTCGGCTACAGCGTTTTCCCCCACTTCCTCCGCGACAACAGGAGAAAAAAAAATCACGCAAGTTTTTGTCCGTATGCCCGCGTCACCCCGTCTACTACACTGTGGTAAAAGCCGTGACTTCCTGGCAAAGAGGTGGGCGCATCCATCCACTCGTCCCTGTCACGCGTGCCATCCGGGCAGCAGGGAGAAACCTCCTCACTGCAAGGAGGGAAAAAAGTTTGTGGGAATGCATGCAGCGAAAATTCGGGCTGCCTTCAGGGACCCTTCTTCACGGATATGACATCATTCACCCGCCTCTCTCGACTTTAAATGAAGCCAGATTGTGTTTGTTAGGATGAACCACTAGCAGCTGTGCGCTGATAAAAGTTGCAGCTGGCAGCATTCGTGAGGAAGCTACAGGGGCGCGAGCTGCTGCGTTTAAGTGATCACGTAAATGGCGCAAGAGGTTTAGTAACCATTAAAGCAGCAATATAACCATTAGGCTACTTTTACTTTAAACAAATGAAATAAACGACAAAATTCTTCAAGCAAGCAAACAACCAAACAAAAACCTTAAAGTAAGACTTAATAATTCAAACTGTTAAAGGGATATTTACGGTTTTGTCTGTGTACCAGTGTATGGAGACCCCTTGATGTCAAGAAAAGATAAAAAATGTTCGTCCAAGTCAAACGTTTAGACACACTTTCCCATTTAATTTAATAAGAAAATGTGGTATACTGTCAAACTGTCCCAGTTTGACTGGTTTACTGGTATCTCTCTCTCTCTCTCTCTCTCTCTCTCTCTCTCTCTCTCTCTCTCTCTCGCTATATATATATATATATATATATATATATATATATATATATATATATATATATGGGTGAATACTCGATTCTGATTGGCTGGAGGGTGTCCATTAAAAAGTGATAATACTTATTGTTGTAAATTATTGTGCTGACTAAATGGTAATTGGTAACCGTGGCAACATTAACTCAGGCACTGGCTCCAGACACTAGATCATGTCCATGACATGCATTGCTGTGAAAGCAGGTGCAGGCTTATTGGGCTCTGTCAGTCCAGGAGAGAAGAGAATGGAGCAACATTTTGTCATCCTGCAACGTCCCAACTAGCAGTGGTCAGGCTCCACAAATCTCCGTCCCTCAAATGCCACTATTCACCCATTCACACACTGATGGCGAAAGCTGCCTTGCAAGGCGCTAACCACTACCCATCAGGAGCAATTAGGGGTTTGGTGTCTTGCTCAGGGACACCTTGACATGAGTTCGACCGGGCCAGAATCGAACCAGCAACCCTTGGTACAGGACGACCACTCTACCCACTGAGCCATGTCACCCCTACATGCTGTATCTTTATGAAATGTCACAATCAATGACAACGTTGCAATGAATTTTTAATAGGTCGTCCCCTGTCTTTCTGTCATGATTATCTTACATACTTGATACAGAGTGAATGGTGGATAACATTATAAAAATGATTTAGAATAGACTTACTTGCTTGATACACATTTAATGATCAGCGTGCATGGTGGATAATATTTCTTGCAATAAAAACAATTTAGGAAACTATCTGTGGACTTTGACTGTTTGAAACAAAATGTTGCATCATCCTCAGGACACACACAAGTTGTAAGAGCTGCACCCACCCTCTGAAATGTTCGTGTCACGTAACATAATTGCGGCCGACCGAGCTGCAGGTTCTGTATCAGAGCCAGTTATCTTGGCAACGCGTCACAACTAAATAGTCCACTCAGCTGCTTCTTGTGAAAAACTTACCATTTTAATGGTAAAAATGGCATTAACGCATTAATAATTTATTTAATATTTTTTTCTTTCGTAAGTGACCATGGTATAAGGGGGATAATGCCCGACGAGGTGTCCATTATCATAAATTAATGGATGATTATATGCTTCCGCTATATATATATATATATATATATATATATATATATATATATATATAAACATGTGTGGTATCCACAGAAAGTCCAGGTATATATATATATATATATATATATATGTTAGAGCTAAGCATGTTAATTATCACAGTTTTTTTTTTCTTTCCAAAGTTCTTGCTCACTGGTTCTGAACACAGAAAAACCACATGCAGAGGCTTGCAGCCTAACGCCTCTTCCTCCATGTCTTGTTCTGCCGCAGCAAAGTCTCATGCAAACAGGAGACTGCGGGTTCATTAAAATGAAGAGACGCTTTCTGTCTGGCACTTAAGAATGAAGAAAAAGAACAGACATTTCTCTTTGTCTCTCAACACCCATGCAAATGGGCAGAGCAAACGTGAAGCATAAATTAGGCCTTCTTTTGCAGCTGGTTCGGTAAATCTGGGTCATTGCGAGATGAAACTTACAGTTTGGTGGTAATACAAATGGTTTTACTGAGCTGTTAGTTGAGATTCTGGACTTTCTGTGGATACCACACATGTTTATAGTTACATTTACAGACCTGATGCTACACCTGGAGAACCAGATGTTAATCCCTGAACTCCTGGTAGCGGAGGGTGCAGATGCAAGAGTATAAGCTAAACAGTAAAGCTAAGAATGCAGAGTTACAGAATTTATAGGCAGGAACCGCTAAAGATACATGGATGGAAGTTATTGTGCATATTGTGAATATTTGTCTCTCCTCACCATCTAGAAGCTGTGAGATTCTAATCCTGCTTTCTGTCTGATCACCTAATGGCTGATATTCATCACATATTGTTCCTTCTGTGTTTAGAAGGAAGCAGCTTCACAGCTTTAAATTCATCCTGCTGACTTTTTACGTTTTAGTTAGTAAATCCTGAAATTTTCATCCTTCTTTATCATAAATATTTGATTCTAAATATACTAAAAATATTTTAAATGCTGCTAAATCTGTTTATATGTGTTTTGTAGGGGTCTGCAACTTTTATAATCCAAAGAACCATATTTTATTTACCCTAGCTAAACAAAACTAGTTTAGAGCCGCAAACATTACAAGACTCTTGAAAAAAAGACAACTTAGAATTTAAATATCTACAATAGGAAATTTGTTGTCATTTTTGAAGAGCCACATTTTTTTATTTCTGGTGATAATAATAATAATAATAATAATAATAATAACAAGAAGAAGAAGAAGAAAAAGAAGAAAAAGAAGAAGATGAAGAAGAAGAAGAAGAAGAAGAAGAAGAAGAAGAAGAAGAAGAAGAAGAAGAAGAAGAAGAAGAAGACAAACAGATTAAAAAATATATTACTGGTACTTTTACTGTCATTTCATTGTGGAAATTCAATGCAATTATTCCATGAAAAAAAAATAGCTGAAAACCTGCACTTGTTATTAAATCTATATTCAAAAACATTAGTTAGTTCATTTGCATTTTTAGCCATACATTAAGAGCCATTGTGGAAGGTCCAGAGAGCCACTTACGGCTCTGGGTCCGCAGGTTGCAGACCCCTGATGTGAGTGTTTGGAAACCACTGCGTTTTCTTCCTATAGCAGTAGGCCTTCTTTTAAAGGTAAAGTACATTTTTGCAACTAACAATGTAGTTAATCGCAATTAAAAATGTTAATCATTACCAGCAAGCACCAATACACACACACACTAACACACACACATATACTGTACATATATATATATATATATATATATATATATATATATATATTGTCATGTCCCCTGGCCTCTGGCCTGGGCACGTGTATGTGAAGGACTGCTGCATAGCCTGCAACCCCTACTCCTGGCCTGCGAGACTACCTCCTTTTCCTCCTGTCTGGTGATTGGCTGCCTTCGATTCCACCTGCTCTCAGGGGAGACCCACCCTAGCCACATTACGGGACAATTACTCCACACCGCTTCCTCCTCGGCAACCAACCAGCTGTAATACTGGTCCTTAAAAGGGAGGCGGCGACGATGATCAGGGCAGCTGTGTTCCTCAGGCTCACAGCTCACCAATTTGGGATTTGCATTCGTAGTGGCTGGTTTGATTACCTTTAGTGGTTTGTAGGAGCATTATTTCTTCCCTTCTTTAGTTAAGACACCTGAGTGGTTTGTTGTATAATTGTGATTCTGCGCTCTCCGCCCTGTATTATTTTAACCCGTTCTTTTTGTAATAAATAAATGTAAATATTTTAAGTTTTGTCTTATTTGTTTTGTTATCGACCCGAACACCCCTGGTTCTGAAAAAGGGGTCCTAACAATATATATATCTATCTATATATATATATATATATATATATATATATATATATATCTATATATATATATATATATATATATATATATATATTTATGTATAAACTCTTCCTTCACCTAACCTCCCATCTCCCTGGGTAGGCTGGATGGCGGTTCATCTCAAACTTCTTCTACCAAACTTCTCTACCAAAGTCCTGGGAGCTTGAGGGTCCTATACCTACCAGTATATTTAGTTTTTTAAATATATCCATTCATTCAAGGAACACGAAACAGTTGAAGAAGATAAAACAAAGTGTCTTATGCCCTTTCGCCATGGGGTAAACCCCACTGACACTCACTGTGACGTGACACAGTGGATTTATTTTAAAAGGCTAGCTGCTCATTTTCAGTTCTGTTGTGCAGGGCTGATTTACACAGTCCACTCAAGTATTATAAATTGATTTTCTCAGAAAGTTGCCTGTGATTTACGGCAGTCATATGCAGTGAACAAAGCTATAATTATAAAGCTTGTATCAATGGGGTTACTAGTTAAACATCTTCGTACAGAAAAAAGGAATACAATTATCTTGAAAAGATGACACATCATTGTTTTTATTGTTATTGTTTTTATTTTATTGGGCAGCTTTAAACCATTTAACAAGTAAATTTCTGAACTCTATTTTAAACCATGAAACAAAGACCACGTTCCTCTTGCTGATACAATGAGATGTTTATAGAAAAATCTGCTTTTGTAACTTGAGTTCCTGACATGAGTCATACAGGAAATATCCTTGATTACCCAAATCTCATTGTTACATAAAGAGATTTAAAACCTGTCATAATAGTGAAACTAATGACACAAAGCTTTTTGTGTCATTAGTGCAGTTCTAATGTCCCTGTCTGGCCAAAGGCATTAGTCTCATACTCCGATATTACACATTGTTTTCAAATAACTGAGACAAGGTATTAAATAATGCGTGGAGTACTCTTTGTGCATGCAAATGAAGTTCACAGTTTGGGCACAGCCAACAGATGGTTGATTTTTCAGCTCCTGTGCTCAGTTTCTTTTTTTTATACATATATAAGAGACCTCTGGTAATTTATTTTTTTTCTGAACATAAACCTTCAGACATTTGCTGTTTTAAAGTAGGAGTTGAAAATATGTTTTGTAGAGATGAAATAAAAGTAGCTTCAGGCTATTTTGGTTTGTGTTTTTAATCTCTTTTGTTGGAGTTGGAAATGTTGGGGATGGGGGGGAGTGGTTGTTCACAGATTATTCACAGCACCAGTAATGCTCTTTTTAGAGTTTCTCCTACTCTAAATGGTAAAGAGCTCCATATTTTCCCTGCCTCTCTCTGGTGGCTTTGTTTTGCTGTTGCTTTCTCCTAATCACCCCTTTATTAAACTTTTTTGAGCACAATTTCACATCTCTCTTTATTAAATTCACTTTTTCAAACTGCCTTTAATTCACTAAAGACATTCTATGTGGTTGGCATTTTGGTGCACTAGAGAATGATTGTTTTTCTTTTTGCTGTTATTGCATCTGACCTTGCTTCCTAAAATAACACCCACAAACACGTACATTGGTAAGAGAGGATCTTTGAAATACTGCAGATCTCTGATGTATTTATGCCAGGGTTGTCAAGAATTCTAAACCACACAGAAACAACTATTCTTTATTTGTAAAACAATTAATAAAACATCTCAGTAGAAGTCCCATATTATGCAGCAAAAAAAGAAATGTTGTACATCATCACAACCTGTTTATTTAAGGTAATTCTATGTAAAGATTACGTCAGAGAAGCTTTTTCATCTACAAAAGACAAAGTTTTGGGCATAAAACCACCTGTGTTTATTTAAACCAAGCTGCCAGTATCACAGATCAAACTTTCTAAGACTTTCTAACCAGACAAACTTCTTGAAAAATATGTTGAAAATTTTTGATAAATTTGATAAATTGATGGATGTGTACCAATTCTCAGACACACACAGTCTGAAAACCATGGTTTGTTTTTAACTGTAAACATGTTTCTTTGACTGAGAAAAGAAACATGTTTGTTTGTCTCATATTATAATTTTTTCAGTAATTCCATATGGGTGTCAGAGGTCCAACAACGTTGTTTTCAAAGTGTACGAACCCAAATTCAGCCTTGGTCCTTAATTTCAGCCATTCCTAATGTGGCTCTAGTGATCTCTACTGAGAAGTCTCTTTCTGTGTCTGAACCTTTAAATGTGGGGGGCAGGTCAATGACAGTATCCACTACCAGGGGTCAGTGGTTATTTCCCTTTGTGAAGTCACAAAGGGAAAGATCCCAGACTCACCCGTTTGAGCACACGTTCACTAAAAAGTAGAGCAAGCAAGAGAGAAAGGAGACAGAATTATCTAATATTTGGGCCTCATACACAGGCTATGAGGACAGGTATGACTGTTAGAAAACCTTTAGAAAGTGAATTTTGCATAATATGGGAACTGTAAGGAAACCCAAAGTAGACCAAATGACTTTGAGGAATCAGAGATGTAAATTGCTTGTTTACAGGTCATAATTCAGGATTCTAAAGTGATTCTAAACTATCTAAAAGCATGCAGAACAACATTAAACCCTTAATGTTACTCATAAATGTAGACTTTAAAGCAATACCACATTGTATTTTGTTTTACAGCTTTGTGGGTCACATGCCAGCAACTGGATATCAACACACTGGCCGTTTTGAAAGCACACATGGCTGATTCAGCAAAGAAACACAAGAGGACATTATTAGAGGAAGAAAGGAAAAGAAAGAGAGAAAGTGACAGTGCAAGAGGTCTAGAGGTCTGATTCTTGATGGCTTGAGCTCTCTCTCTCTCTCTCTCTCTCTCTACACACACACACACGTATATATATACATATATATATATATATATATACGTGTGCGTGTGTGTGTGTTTATTTGGACACAAACTGCAGTTATGAATTGTTCAGAGCTTTTAAGGTTCTTCTTTGCCACAGTATGGTGTTGTCACATGCAGTTTTTGCAGAGCCATTTGACAACTGTGTTTGGTAAGTGGGACAAATCAATAAACAACTATAATAATTTTCCACAAGCAGTCAGCAACACATTCCTCCTCAAACACCATTTCTACCATGTCATGTTTCTTTTCACACCTTTCACAGCCAAAAGGATGCAAAGCTCTGTCAGGTGTAATGAGTTTAGACCCAATTGCAGACCCAAACAGGTGTTAGAATATTTTTCTACTAAATGCAATGTATGTGTAAGACAAGGAAGCATATGCTGGATATATGAGGAATAGGGATATCCCCAGGCCTTTCCCAGATCACCAGGGATTAGTTGATGTGCAGAGCAATGAGGCGCAGTACAGTGCAGTTGGAATGTTTCCCAGTGAAGCAGTTTGAAAGAGGAGTACTTGAGTGCATTTGATAGAAGAAGAGACACAAGTTTCTTGGCACAGTCAAACAAAGGGGTTTTGTACAGTGAGTCATGACCTGCATTGCTGATGAGTTTCTCCTCAGCTTTGACAGTAACTGCCACTTGCTTTGTGGTTCAGTCCAATTCAAACTCACTATGGCTTACGATGTGTTCAGAGCGTCTTTTGCATCTCAAATACACTTTAAAAACAGCTCCAAAACTGTATTTGAAAAAGTGGTTAAGAAAACGAATATAAAAAGAGAGAACGAGCAATTATCCTCCTACAAAAGAGATATCACACAATTCAAGCCATCTCCAGTAAATAACTGAAAATTACACACAGTTAGCTATTCTAAAACAGACATCTTTATCTTCCTTTTTCATGTAAAGCATGAAAGCAGCTCTGCAAAGGAAGTCAGAGGATAAATGTTTTAATCAAAAGCAGCAGCAGCTTAATCACAGTTAGCTGTCCTGATTTGACCTCATCCATCAGGGGTTTAAGTCAGCGCTACAATAAAGTATTATTTGCAAATCTAAAAGTAAAAAAGAAAAGGTTGTTGTGCTGTAATGTAGGCAACGTGTAACAGAAAATGAGACTGTCAGGCAAGATTGGAACATTTTACATATCAAATAGCATGAATAGAACCAAAACTTTTCACAATTCTGGGCACAGGAACCCAGGAATTATATCTAAAATAAAAACATATATATAAACAACATTTTATATATATATATATATATATTTATTTATTTATTTTGTTGCTGTTGAGTGTTCTACCTCACTAGGATTCCATTTCCCTGCCATTGCCACCCGACTCTCTGGTTCTCTGCAGCTGAACTAAACATTCAGCAGCGAATTACACCTCTATGCTCTATGTGTGTCTCTGATTGGGTAAAATATAGGAATAAGGTACTGAGTGAAGCTGTATGACACAGCAGTCAGTAAATTACACATACAAACCTTTCTTTATAGACTACGATTTGTTATATTTAGAAACAAATAAAATCAAAGTGTAAAGCAAAAACTACATATTTACATATTAATTAACTACAACTACTGCTTCTACTGAAATGCTGGTGCAGTATGAATTGAGGACAGATATATTGCATACTGTGAAAATAGTGCAATCTGACAGCAAGATAGTATAGATGAGTAAAGAGCCCTCATAAGTATAACAAATATATAAGGGAAAAATACCAGGTACAGTAATAAGGGTGTCGAGGTGACTCAGGCTGTTTTCTTAGTGTGTGTGTGTTTCAAAGCTTCAAAAGTGTCAATTTCTTTAAACCTGACTGTATATTCTACAACGTCAGTCATTAGAAATGTTATGGTGTGGTGGAGGTGAGGACCAGATGCAGGACTCAGACGGAATGCAGGAACAAACGTTTTAATTCTAAACTCAGGAAACACAGAAACCACACGACCGGGAAAAACAGGACAGATGATGTGGCAAAGGAAAACTGAAACCAGGGGGTACAAATACACCATATACAGTCTATGAAATACACAGAGGAACTAATAGGGAACAGGTGAAGTGAATTTGCAAATAAACCACTTGAATTAATGTACAGGAAGCAAAACACAATATACAAGAGGAATGAACTACAAAATAAAACAGGAAAGATGACAAGACAACCAACCCATAAGGATTAAAACTAAACCAGACACAAAGACCATGACAAGAAAGAGGGAAAACTGTTGCCTAATTTTATTTATACCATAATGGGAGTCAGCTTTTAACCCTGAACAGATCAAATAGGTTGAATAGAAAGGAAAGAATCTGAAATAGAGAGAGAGAGAGAGAGAGAGAGAGACAGAGAGAGAGAGAGAGAGAGAGAGAAGAGTAAAAGGAAGAACATTTTCTGTAAAAGTGCTCCCTTATCAGATGCAACTGCAGCAACCCTGGTGATTTGAGGAGATCAACTATGCTTGGGCAGGCAAAGATCTGTTTGGTCAGCAACAATTTCCCCCAGCGACAGCTTTCAGAGCAAGTCTGCATCTTTAGTTACATCTTCTTTGATTTGACCCTGTTACCGTTTAAATATGTAAGGAAAAAAAAAAAACAAAGCAAAAGAAGAAAACCTTTTCTGCAATCAATAATGAAGAACAGGTGGCCACATATTAGTGTAAAAAAGTGCAAAAAATGACTGTCCATTTGCCCAAGCAAAATTGCCAGGCACACAAACTTAATGATTACTCATCGCCATATGTGCTTTCACTGACCCAATCATGATGATAGCTTCTCTGTTTGAGAAGTACACAGAGAGCTCTACCAACCAATGATTCATGCAGCCGAGTGAAAACAGGTTGGACGGAGGCTGCCAAAACTTCACTTGCTTCTCATAGCAGAGTTAATTAAAAACAATACGGGGGCATGCAAAGCAAAGCTGGTAGACAGAGGTTTGTAGACTATGTTTTTCAGAAATGAGGATAAACAGAGATTTATACTCCAGAACAAAGTTATGAAAATAATGTATTTCCAACCAGAAGACTAAGTTACAAAACATCTATATAAAACATTTGCATTACACATTAGCTATTAATGTATGTACTTATGAGAAAATATTGAGCCTGCAGTATGGTTCATTCTTGACAGCTTGCATTCACTGAACTAAAATAAAAAGGCAAACATAAGCATGCTGTTGGTTTTGACACTGTAATAACACTATACAAAGCCAGACTGAGATGTTTGTGAAGTTTTCATGACAAAGCCACATGAAGGGGCATCAGTGACATACAGGACAAGAAGCAGTGGTCAGATGTGCTTAGAAACTATTTACATGTGGAGGTTCAGTCACAGTTACGTCACAGGTGCTGCTATCTAAAAAATGTATATGAACCTCTGATAAAGAAGGGAATAGCATTCCAATGTTTATCTCTCTTTATCCCAAACTTCTTAATATAGACCTGAAACTGCAAAGACCTGTATCAATCTTAAGTTTATCACTTCGTTAGTGATGAGCTTAAACAAGAAATGTGTCTGATTGTTTTTGTTTTTCCCATTTTTCTCATGATGAAAATTATAATTGGTTTTTTATTTTGTAAAATTTAACCAGTGGTTGTCATGCGTTATTTCCACAGACTTTCATATTTGCCTCTGCCAAAATCACAAACTCCCTGGAAAGAAAAGATAATTACTGTCAATTTGCATTTTCTGTGGACACTTGAGCGGCCCAGATAAAAGCTGGAAGCTGTTATCATGTCAACATTATGCAGATTGTGCTGTAAATTACACTTCATGTGATCTTTATGTGCATTTCATTCTCAGTTAAGAATGAAAATCAACAGAGGAGAGGCCATATCCTGAAAGCACAGAGGCCGTTTGTACTGCTTGTCTTTGTAAGGATGCATGCAAACTGAAATGACACAGCATGGTGATATATGCACTGGTGTGGTTGCATAAAGTGGATGTCTTATTAAAAGTGGTGTCTTATATGCACAGAAACAACACGTTTAATTCCTGTAACAGCCCAGGTAGGAATGTTTTTGTGTTAGAACCCAGCATAGAGGACTGATACCTAAGAGATTTGCACACCAAGTCTGTAGGTTTTTCTTTAAACCCTTATTTGAGAAAAATCTTTAATGCACAGGAAGCTTGCACATTGAGTCATAACATACATCAAAATAGAGCTGTCAAGCTGTTAAGATTCATGTAGCGTTTAGCCACTTTTTGTTTGAAAAAGTAAAAACAGGGTCCATCTGAGTTTCACCAAAAGGATCAAAGGACAGTTGCATTATCCCGAATTATTTGAAGATTCATTTCAGGAGGTCAGCACTCTAGTTTGACAGTGTGGGATCAGAGCCATGATAATGAACCATGCATTTAGAAAAAGGGCAGCAATATTTATTTATTTATTTATTTATTAACTTGATTGTCATAAATCACTTGGTGCTGGGAAATGAATAACTTTTTTGTTTTTGTTAAATTTACCTTTTATGTGTAAAATCTTCATAGTTGGCATTAATATAATCAGCATCATATGGCATTGCATTTATCTTTGAATGTGCAACAATATTAATAAATACCAGCCCAATTTAAAATAAATAAAAAAATAAAAAACAATAAAACATGTCTTTCAGCTGATAAAGACAAAGTCTACATGTCTTTCATGCAATCAGGCAAAACCATAGAATACGTGGTTTGTTGTAGCAATCCAGTCAAAGGATATTTTATTTGCAGTGTTAGTTGTAATGCAACCTATGATGTTTTCCAAGCCCTAACCATCTTTCTTGCCTAATACCTAACCTTAAATAAGTAGATTATGTTGCACACAACAGCAACTAAACAGTGACTTATGAATTTAAAAAAACATTTCAAAGTATAATTTTTTGAAGACACCAGTGGAAGAACCAAACCTAATTGGCTTTCAGTTGTGTAGCACCATTCTCCAACCTTCACGTCCTCCAAATATGGACTTTCTCCCCCCATAAAATGCGACACAACAGTCAAAATGTGACTTTTTTACAAAAACTTGTGACACTGGGCTTCTCTGTGTAGTTGTTTTTGTGATCAGAAGCATGAAAAATGAGCAAAAACTGTATCTCCAGACAAACGTTTAAATATTTTGCTGTGATTCTGGGTTTAAAATATTGTCAATGTCACCTACCTACTTGAGAAATCCAGGTGAAAAACAGGTGTGAGTGAGCTATGGTGTAGTTAGAAAACCATGAAAAGTGTTATTTTTTCAGTTTAGTTAAATTCTCATTGTGCATTATGAAAGTTTGCACTTTACATCAGCTCTATGAAGTCACTTTGCTATCATACAGTTTAATCTGCAAGTGAATGCAAATGATTGCAATGTGCACTTAGCAAAGCACCAAACATTTATTGCAGTTGTACATAGGTAAACATACTGTAATTACACAGGTTTGAAAGCAGCTCTCAAGTCTTGGCTATCATAGCTTTAAGCCGAGGAACTGAAGATGCAAACAGATCTTGATCAAAGTCAAATCTGAGTCAGAGGAAAAAGCTGGAAGAATCAAACAAATAAAACCCAAATGCTCGGAACCACTTATTCTCCTTTAATTATGGCAACCAATGAAGTTGATATGCATCAGGCAGCGCAGAATCACAAAAAAGGGGCCAGTTGTTTCTGCCCTCAAATTGCCAACAATTCAAGCATTCAACTCAACATTTTTCAAAACACAGTTTTAATATTTTTGAATGAAACAATCCAAGGCACATGAAAACATTTAGTTCATTGTTACAAAGACGTAGCCACAGGGCCTCTCTGTTTCTTTATTTTTAAACAGCTGAATTAATTTTAAGCAAATGAAACAGATTTTTTTGTAAGTTAAAAACCCTTAAAATGCTAACCCCCACCCCCACCTTTCTTTCTTTCTTTCTTTCTTTTAAGAATTAGAGGTATAACAACTAACTGGAGGAATTGTTCATTTGGAACATTTATAATACTGTCTCAACTTGTTATGGCTTAACTTTTTGATGGGTGTGTTAACTGATTTATCATGATAAAACATACAGAATGTTTTTTTGGTTTACGTGTTGTCTTCCAGTTTTGTCTAAGCTCAAAAAAGTCAAACGATGATACCCATTATTTACAAAAGGATTACTTCATACATACAAATTGAGATTTGTGTCAATTGTATGTCATGGGTGTTTTCAAAAGACATTTCTAATCAAATCTGTTAAGAGAAATTAAATAAAATCTTAGGATTTATTCTAGCATAGTTTAACCAAATATTTAATCAAACTTTAAGAGCTGGCACATGCAAGGTTTTAGAGTGGAGGAACAATATTGTACAAAATAATTATAATAATAATTACAGTTTTTTAAAAAAGAACTTTTTGTAGCACCTTGAGTGTTTTGTGATTCTGCACAAAAGCACCTCTGTGGTTGTGTTCAGAGCAGCACCCAGAGCATCCAGAGAGGGCGGTGTGGTAGGGGCGACAAAGGGTGAGTGGATCCTCTCTCTGTTGCTGAAAGTGCACAACTGTCCGCCACGGCATCAAATGTCCTTTTCCTGATGTCACTCCCATTACAAGTTAAAGTCATGTGATTCTGGCCCTACAAGGGCGAGGAGTAGTTTCCCCTGGGCAGCGCTTTCATGACAGGGCCTGGGGGTATTTTTCTTCTTCTTCTTCTTCTTCTTCTCCGGACTTGAGTGGACCTTCTTGGCAACAAAAGAAAACAGGTTTTTGCTTCGCTGGGAGAGAAGGTGATGGTTGTCAGATCTCAGCATGTGGGTGTTAATATATACCCTCTGACCCTGTCCTTTAGCGGGGGAGTAGGGTTGTGTCTAGCCGAGGAAACACACAGGGCCGACTTCGAAGCCAAATCTCTGGTTGGAGTTCCCAAAGTCATTCAGCATGACATCAATGATGGGCAGCTGGTCGATGCGGGGAGTGTTGATCTCCATCACTGTCTTTGAATAGCCCTGCCTCAGCTGCAAATACAAAGATATTAAAAAAGATTGATGTTTGTTAAAGGGGTTCTAGTACAATTCTAACAATAATTTACAGCACATTGAATATGAACAATAGTTAAAACCGTCACATAAAAATAAATTATACAGGATCCGGCACATTATAGTTTGCCTGTCTTCAAGGACCAGAGATATGATTGTATTATTGTTTTTATTAGATGGATGACAAACAGTCACAGTATAATAATTTAAAGTTGAATGCAGAAAATAGAAAAGAAGGACTTCTCAGGATCAAAAATGGCAAGGATTTTGATGATTTATGACATCTCTCAGGCTAAAATCCTCCCAACAATATATAAGAAAAAAAAAACAAAAAACCAAAACAAAACAAAAAAACAAAAAACAAAAACAAAACAGAAGCTCACCAGTTAATAATGCAACCTGTTTTAAGATGCAGTATTGTGGCTAAAACATGGTAAAACTAACCTCTGAAGCTTTACACGAAGAGATTTCTCTTTATATTTCCAAAAATAACTATTTTAAAACAGTTTATCTATGCTATAGAGCCAAAGAACTTATCAAAGACTTAATAAAAAAGGGATGGATTTAAAAAAACAGATGGATCCAGCAGGTCTGTGCCTACTTTTAAAAGTTCCCATTTAACTATTGACCTGTGCTTGACTGAATCCTTGCTGGTGTGTCGTATATAAACACTCCCCCACTCTTCTCTAAGACTGTCTACATATTTGTGAGGATTAGAGGGATTTCATGGGCTTTAGAAAAAGTTTAATTGCAAACTCCAAGTTTGAAAGTGAGTGTTTACCGAGCAGCCGTCCATCAGCGGCTTGATGAAGGGATTATTGTCGTAAGACATTTCCTCATCGTTGGAGCCCAGGAAGCGCAGCGCCTTGTCATAGGTATCAGCCTTAGCGTCGTACCAGGCCACAGACTGATGGCAAATGTATGTGAAGTTCTGCCGTGCCGAAGAGCTCAACAGCTTCAGGAAGGTCATCTGTACCGTGTTGATAGTGTTTTCTGCCGCATCAACATAGTTTAACTGGGGGCAGATGGAGGGAAAGACAAAAGGGAGAAAGTAAGACAAAAAAAGGAAAGCAAATTGCAGGAGTAGAAAAGTGATGGTGTGGGTGCAAAGACAGGAAAGAAAGTAGAAAAATGAGAAAGGGAGGGAGAAAGATGTTTAGAAGAAGCAGAAATTGAGAAAAGAAAGGATGTAAAGGTAAAAGGAGGGAGATGTATAACAAAGAAAGGTAGGGTGCAGAAGAAATGGATTGTGGGAAAGAATTACTAAACAAAGGACAAATGTGACAAAGGAGCAACATGAAAAAAATCTCTATAAAAAGATGTGAATGTCTCTTTGAGGTAACAGAAAATAAATAAGAAGCTGTGTGGGAGGACTTACGATTTTACCACGTTTAAATTCACTGAACCATGAACCTGGAGATTCCTTGGGCCAGTTAGATATTCTGACCTACAGTAAAGACAAACAAACCAACAAAAAAGGTTAATGATGCAGATTATTGGTCAAACCAGAAATACCCTGATGATGAGGTCAGTGCTAATTACTTACTCCTGTGGATTTCTTGTCTGGGTAAATGCATGTTTCTCCACCTGCTGTGAAGTTACATAACACTTTGATGGCGTCGCCGATGCAGCCTTGGTTTGGATCGATCCAGTATTCACCTGTGAGAGAAGCAGATCCATGAGACATGGCCAAAGCAACAGTGTAGAAAGCAGCTATTTCTTTCATGTTCACCTCTACGTGCAGTCCTGCCCATAACACTCTTAAAATGACTGATCATTCAGCTGATCTTATTGTGAATACTATGATAGACATTCTCTTGATTTTACCATCTGGGAAGTCAGGCTGGCTGAGGTGCAGGTCATTGCATGTTCTCGCAGGGTTGTCCTGGGTGCCCATGGGGAACTTCATGCGTTCAATATCTTGTTTGAGGTTGTTGAGAGATCCAAAGACATCTTCCATTCCCTCCATGCCCAGGTCATCTACACCATAGTCTGCCAGCGCTTCGTCTCCCTGCATGTCAGCCTGCCGCCTGGTCTTCCCTGCAGCCTGCTGGATGGGCAGTGGCTGGATGATGTCACCAGGAGGGCCCTGCAGGACAGAAATTAAAGAAGATGCTTTTTTTTTTTTTTTTTACTATTATTTAAATAGTTGTATCCATGTAGACTCTTTTATCTGAGAGCAGAAGAATCTACATGATTGGTAGTCTGCAACCACAGGTGTTGTCATTATCTATTCATCTACTAATTATTTTTCTAAATTAAGAAAAATACTCATGACTCTCTCCCAGATTGCATGATTTCAAATTGTTTCACTTTCTGGCCAATCATCTAATGCCAAAAATTGCCTAATCTACAATGAAAACAATAAACATGTAGCTTACAGGTGGTCCAGGTAGCCCAATCGTTCCAGGGTCTCCCTTCTGACCAGGTGTACCCTGACAGAAAACAATGTATCATAGACATATTATAAATGGAGCACACTCCTTTCAGACCAGACAGTGGTGTGTAAATGCCATCAAAATGCAGAAAGGGTGGTGTAAAGTAACTTACAAGTGATCCCTTAGATCCCTTCTGTCCTTGAGAACCCTGGTGACAAATAAAGGAACATTTAGGGATGAACAACAGTTGTGTGACATAAGGTGTTTTTCCAAAAACACTTGCAACTTACAGGGATTCCAGGAGGGCCAGGAGGACCGAGAGGACCATGACCACCACCAATGCCCTTGTAAGACATGAGAAATGGAGTTAAAAACAATAAACGATTTACCATTTTCTAAACTTTTACTGATAGATTTGTATAGATTTATATGTAATTATATTCATTATTGAACACAATATAGCAAACACATGCACAATTCCACAGAAAATGCTATTTTTTTTTCTTTTGGATTGTTTAATGATTTTATAGCACACTTACAGGTTCACCCTTTCCACCCCCAGTGCCCTGAGGTCCAGGCAGACCTCTGTCTCCCTTCTCACCGGGTTCACCAGGAGGTCCGATAAGACCAATTAGACCAGGATGACCCTGGAGCAGGCAGAGAAGCAAATAATTACAAATTTGGAAATCCCCATTCAACAAAAAGTAATGTTCACAGCAAAAGTTTAATTTCTGTCCCTTTGTTTGGCAGCAGAGAATAAAGGCACTTCATTTAAATGAAGTAGGTAATTTACTTGCAAATTTAGACAAAATGCCTAGCCAGATGAACTTTAGTATATCAGCCTATAAATAATTAGTGGTTTTATTGTGGTCGTCATATTTAACAATGGTGGTCTGCCTCAGCAGCTGCTGGTGGGCAGAGTTATGATCATCTGGCTCTGACTGCTGCCTGCTGGCATTCAACCGAAGACTATCGGAAAGATGATATTATTGAACTTATACATATTCATTCAGTACAATAAATCACTGAGTAAAAAACTCCTCAAAGAGTACAGCTTCTCCTCATCTCACTGGGAGACAGTGAACAAAGAGCGAGAAGTGAACAGGCCTAGATGTTTGCTTGAGAAATACACTATAAAGCAATTTGAGATTAGCATCTTAATAATGTCTTGCCTTTTCTCCTTTGGATCCAGAGTCACCTTTCATGCCTGGAAGTCCAGGGGGTCCCTGTAGATAGAAAAAAAGTCAGCTTTTCAAGCACAGCTGACAGCAACATGCATATGTTTGCAGTGATATTGATACCATGAAAAATAATGACAAAAAAAGCATTAAAATAACACATTTTTAACAGGTTTTGGGCAAGCATGGTAAAATATCAAACAAATTTTTGGAAGAGTAAAATAGATGTTTGAGTTTATGCTTCAGATTTTCTAGGATTTGTGGAGTACTTGGGAGATGGAAGGAAATGCCTTACAATTGGTCCAGGAGGGCCATCTTGACCAGAAGCACCAGGGAGTCCTTGTTCACCCTGAGGATAAGAAAAAATATCATAGCTTTTGACTTAGAACATGATACAGTCATATAATTACCACAAAGCTGAATTCAACCACTAAAACAGACCCCTAAAACCCCTAAGATATACACATGAAAAGAGAAATATTTATCCTCAAAACTCACAACAGGACCAGGGATTCCACGCAGACCCTCAGCACCAGGTTTTCCAGGAGGACCCTGAGGTCCCACAGGTCCAGTTTTCCCAACAGGTCCCTCTGCTCCAGCTTCACCCTAAAAAAAACAAAGGGATATTAGCAAACTACTTCTATACACAGTAGGATTTATTTAAGTTAGAACTTCTAGATTCTGTGTGTCACAAAAGACACACACAAAAAAAGAAATATTATATAGATTATGCAGATGTGCATCCACAAGCAGCAGAATTAAACAGAAAGGGGATCCAGTCTTAAAACACATCAAACATCTTTATCCTACTAGCAGTATTCCCAAAGTGCATCATTCCATATTCTTGCACTACAGTTAAGAGTGGGAAGATTCGAGGATTCAAACAGTTCAAATGTTTCCAGGTCCCGTCTATTGTCTCTGAGCAGGAGCAGCTACTTTTGTATCTTGAAGCGCCAGAGATGATATATTGACCTGGTTGATAGAAGACGCGGATTAAACTCTTCTGACAACCAATTAGGCCTGGATTTGACACTCGAGGATCATCAGACGGGCTTTGCCTTGTCTCGGTCAAATCAACTCTATTCCTTCACCTCAGTGAGGATAGAATATGCACTTTGTGTCAGACTGAGTGCGTACATGAAGAAGAGAAATAAAAGAGCAAGAAAGGGGAGAAGCAAAAAGAAGAGCTAAGATATTTCTTAAATTTGTTGGGCTTTTGTTGTCTGCAGTCTCAGAGCTATCTGATTTAGTGTTAAAAAACTTTTAAAGGCTTAAAAAGATTATTTTCTCTTTGATGTTCCTTAATTGTGTAAATATTAGCCACTTTGGTTGGATTTTAACAAAACAGTAACAACTGCTGATATTCTCAAAAAAAAAAACTTTTTTTTTTACATGTGGGACTAATTTGCCTATTTTTTACAAAGATATGGGAAGCCAGATCAGGATATCAGGGGAAAGTTGAATGTGTTCACCAGTGGAGATTAGTGTTTCCAGAAATTTCATTTATCTTTTGTTGAAACGTCTCTTTGTGAGATTGTAAGATTATTTAAAGGATTTTTGGAGCATTTTTGATAAATGGGCTGATCCCTGTGGTGAAGTAACACTTAAAACACTGAAATACAGCAAGTGGGACTGCTAAGGACTCAGCTTAAAGATGCTCTAAAGCTAAGCTGAGAGGAGCTGCAGACTGAAGTGATGATGAGAGATCTCTTTCATATTGCACAAGCATCTCAACTCGAAACCCAGCAAGAATAATGTCCACACACACACACACACACACACACACACACACACACACACACACACACACACACACACACACACACACACACACACACACACACACACACACACAAAAGTAATTTATAAAAGTTAGAAGAACTTACTTTTGACCCCTTTTCTCCTTGTTTGCCCTCCTGACCTGCTGGTCCAACAGGTCCCTAAGAAACACAACAATGAAACATTAAGTTTTTGTTTAATTACATTTTGTAAAAATTTAAAAAAAATTGTTTTTCATCAATGAAACCCTCCAACATTTACTGACAAGCACTAGCTTCAAATACATACTAATCATTCAGTCCAATCATGCTTTGACCTTGAGAGGGGGAGGGCTATGCATGGCCAGGCGCCATCAGGGTGAACAAACTGTCCTACATTCTAAATATACTCTGATAAAAATGCATCAGCATTTTCAGCAAATAGCTTCTGGTCAAAACCTTGTAAGTGGGCCAACGAGCCATTAGAAACCATAATCAAATACACCAAACAAAAGCCATGGGTCTTCAGAGTAGGTTATTGGCCCAGAAAAATGTGTACAGGTTTGTGTGTGCGTGTGTGTGTGTGCTCTAGCGCATATCTGTGTGCTAATGTAGCCGAGCAGCTACATGCATCAATGAGCACCAAACCTGATTCATTTCCAAGGAGATATTGGGGAAAGAGACTAACTCAGAATTATGCTTGTGAGGGATGAAAAATCACAAATTCAATTAATAACAGGACAGAACTGGGGTCAAATTTGTTCTGTAGCCTAAATCACATGCATACTTCCCCATGGAAAATAATAATTTTGGACTCAGTCTTGGCCTGCATATAATTGCACTGAAAAGATGTAAACAAATGCAGCTGAATCAAACATTTCTAGCATTTAAAGGACAACAGAAATGGATATCTATCTATAAGTGATCTGTCATTTAAATTAATTCTACTTTTAAATATTCAGCGATCACTTTATGTCCAATAACCAGAAGGGCTAAGCCCTATTCATTTCCCTAATCGAAGAAAATCTTGATAAATTAATGTGTTTCAGCCTTGTGAGAAATTTTAAATCAAGCAGTCAAATTATTGTTGAGAGACAGTACAGAAAAAATGATGACTTACTGAGCAGAATTAATTAACTTTATGGCTGATAATTTACAGTGTATGACAATATAAGGTTGTTATAATGCTGATTTTATATGACAACCATCTTTTTAGTTCAAGTGTATCTATTGTATGCATAAATTTAGTCCCGGTCCCAATTTAGAGAGTCCTCCAAGACATCATAATATCAATCTGGAATCTTATAAGTCAATTGATGGGTAAAATATGTCTTGCGTTTCATGCTATTTTATGTTGCAAATGTGCTTATTTTCCCCAAGAATGATTCAAATAAAGTGAGATCCTATCAATATCTAATTCTACCTCTTCAAGACTAAATTAATATTCAGATATTATTATATATTCATTTTAGAAATATAAATCTAAATGAGGCTATCTTAGACATTTGCAGGAAATATTTCTTTGCTATAAGAACAAACAAACAACAGATGTCTAAAACATCACTGTAATGCTTTAATTAATTTTTGACTGACACTATATTTAATGTATGGTGGGCTACACATAAAACCATATATAATGAAAAAGCTAAGAAAAAAAAAGAAAAGATAAACTTAAAATGCATATATTATGATTTCCTTTTGGATTAGTTCTTTTTACCACAGTGTGTTATATAACTTATGTAATGAAAGCTGTTCATGTTCACTTCATTTTTACTGTTTTTTTACTCATCTACATCAACATTGCACACATTTACATGATGCTATGTTAGCATGCCTCAGAGAAGGAGTGTTTGCTTTGCGATGTTAATGCCGTCAGTTTTTTACATTTTGTTTAACATAATGGTCAGTGCTATGCACCACTTACCAAACAAGAGACTGTCCTCAGCGAGTCAGACAGAGAGGTCCAGCTTATGTAATGCATCTAACTTCATCTTCATTTAGTACTTTTTTCATTTTAGGAATAAAATATTTCTAATTAAAATGGAGCCATGGTAAAGTGTTATACATTAAAACATTCTAGCAGACCTTCCAAACAGAATTATAAACCAAGCATTCACTGGTCCCTTTATTAGGTCAACCTGTTAAATTGCTTGTTAACACAAATGGCATCAGCCAACCACATGGCAGCAACTCAATGCATTTAGGCATGTACACATGCTAAAGACAACTTGTTGGAGTTCAAACTGAGCATCAATATGGGGAATAAACTTTGAATGTGGCATGGTTTTTAGTGCCAGATAGGCTGGTCTGAAACTGCTGAGCTACTGGAATTTTCACACAACCTTCTTTAGGGTTTACAGATAATGGTCCAAAAAAGAGAAAATATCCAAGGAGCTGCAGCTGTCTGGACAAAAATATAAAAATACTTTGAAACTGCCAAACCATCACTTCATATACAGGCCACAGCTCCTCAGTACAGTCCTTCACCCCTGTTCTTTGACCCCCTTACTAAAGCCAACAAAATATAGAAAAAATGTCCTGTTGATGTCAGAGAAGAATGGGCAGACTGGTTCAAGATGGCGTTCATAGCTTGCGTACGAGGCCAAAAAAATGAGAAAATTCTGTCTCCTCTCTCACTTGCTTACTTCACTTTTTATTTTGCTCAAACAGGTGAGTGTGAGATCTTTCTCTTTGTGACCACACAAAGGAAATTAACCAGTGCCCTTGGTAGTAAATACTGTTGACCTTCCCCCCAGGCTAACTGAGCTTTCCCTTTAAAATCACCGAGTGGGCGTCGGCAAAAGCCGAATCTTCTCCCAGAGAGGGGCATGGACAGGCACCACTTATGAACATTTAAAGGTTCAGACACGGAAACAGCCCATTCACAGTGGAGCTCACTAGAGCCCCATTTGAAATGGCTGAAATTTGGAGTAATATACTTTGAAAACAAATTTGTTGGACCTCTGACATCCATATGAAATTGTTGAAAAAAATGTATAATATGGGACCTGGGATAGCCAGTGGTTACAACCAAGGTATGCAGAATACCATCTCTGAATATACAACACGTTAAACTATGAAGCAGTGGATTATAGCAGCAGAAGACCACCCTGGGTGCCACTCCTGTCAGCTAAGAACAGGCAACGGAAGCTACAACTGAATTGATTGTACGTAAAGTGCCCTGAGAATACACTTTTTTGAATTGATGCTAAACAAATAAAGCCAAACTGGACTGAATTGAACTGAACAATTCACACAGACTCATCAAATAGAATATTATAAAAATGTTTGAAAAATGTAAAGGTGTGTGGGGCATATTTTCTTAGTTCATACTTAGTACCAAATGTGCATAGTTGAAATACCACAGTCTTCCTGAGTATTATTGCTGACCATGTCCCTTTCTTTATGAACACAGTGTACCAATCTTTGGATGACTACTTCCAGCAGGATAATGCACCATGTCACTAAACTCAAATCATCTAAAGCTGATTCCTTGTACATGACAATGAGTTCACTATACTTCACTGGCCTCCACTGTGGCCTGATATCTATCCAATAGAGTACCATTGGGATGTGGTAGAACAGGAGCTTCTCATCATGGATGTGAAGCAGATAAATCTGCAGCATCACGTCAATATGGACCAAAATCTTTGACCAGATCAACGTGTCTTTAATTACACCTCTTCTGGAAGAGAAAACTCTTATTCCTTTACTCTGAAGACATTTTTTTGTGTTCTACATTCACTGTCTGGTTAAACAAACAGGCACTGCAGCAGAGCTGGCTGATACTGAAGCTTTGGGGAAAAAACTTGGACTTTTAAGAGCAGCATCTCTGTTAAAGTAAACACATGCACAATGAACTGAGTGTCAATATAAAAGTTTCCTTTCTATTTTGTGACACTGTGTCAGGCTTTAAAATGGTACATTGATTGCATGCTTTATTGTTAGCTGTGAATCATTATTACTGTAATTTTAAAGGCATCATAAAAATCACTTTGATGGTGAAATGAAATAATCTCAACTCAAGTCTGATGTTGCAGAAAGGGCACTGCGTGCCAGAAATGAATGTGACACATTAATTTCCTGACATTAGCAGCAGCAGTAGTCCGACTGCTTTCACATTACAGCCAGTCAGACTCTTAATACATCAATATCCCCATACAGTATGATTTCTATCTGTAATCACTGGTTACTTTAGTTACTCTGTTTTACTAATGGAAATAATTTCCTGTCAAACACATGGAAAAGTCCAGAATCTTGCATATGATCATAAATATGCATCACTCTACAGTGGGTTATAAAGTAGCTTGGGGCTTGTTAAGAGCACTTTGAATCTAAAAATAGAGAACATCTCAAGAACTGAATATAAGTATAAGCTTATGCATCACTTTGGAGTAGTACTCACCCTTTTGCCAGGAGGTCCTGGTACTCCAGCTTCCCCAGATGGACCTGGAGGACCCTACATTAGAGCAGAGAAAACACTTGACTCCGCTTGATGAAAATTAACCATCTAAGCACCAAAGTACCAGGGCAAATCTCCAGAAAAAAAGCTGTTGCTACGTTCCACCAGTAGATGGCAGACATGTAAATCTTCAATGTTACACAATTGGTAGGTAAGAGGAGGCAACAGGAGGGGAGTGGTGGCGCTATTTAAAGTTTATGTTTATGAGGAAATCAGATTTGAAAGACACCTTATGGAGCAGATGAGGAAGCACTTATAAGCACATATCAAACTGCTTTTTCATCTTTAACGAAGTACTTCCTCAGATATTTGCCATCTCTGATTCTAGAGGGAATTATTTGCGTCCTGAAGATGACAATTGGTCATCTAGCGAGAGTGAAAGTGATGCTTCTGTTGGAAGTCACGGTGCATTCATCCATAACAACAATGTCGCTGAAGCAACACATGCGGGGGGTGACAACTCTAAGGCTTTATGTAATATTGTGGAAGAAGAATTCCATTATTTAGAATAATTTCTGAACACAGTCGAGGCAGCAAGGGTGGAAAATTGGAAAGCATAACACTGAAAAATCTGTGGGAGCAGCATGGGTCCAAATAGTGCTATAAATATCTATGATGGCTAGGTGTATATGAAAAATGAGGAAGATCATCTAGGGTGGATCAAACTGTTTGATGAGTCTGACTAAGCCCCTTCACTTTATTGCAATAAACAGCAAAGTGTTGTCAGATGACACTGTCAGAAATCCAATTAAAATGTTTCCCTTATCTAGGTTTTACATTTTTAATAAATATCTGAATAAAATGATTATCTATGCAAATGTTAATCCTCAAGTACATTAAACCAATCTTAAAGGCAGAATGTGAACAGGTGACTCTTTTTTTTTTTTTTACTTGGAAACTATTTCAGCTTATGTTTGACTTACTGGTTGTCCAGCCTCTCCATCATCTCCTTTATCACCAGGCAAACCATCAAGACCCTAGACATAACACACAAATGAGCCAAATATAATTAATTCAGCACAACAGAGAAAATGTCAAGTAATAAACTCAATAAGAAAACCCTAGAAAATTTTAAATGAACATTGGTGACATAGCTGCATTTTCATTACCTTTAAGTTATCTTAAATATGAACTCTCAAGCATAAATAATTATTATAATGCATATTCATTAAACAGCATATAGTAGACATAAACCCATTAACTGATGGAAAAAATCACCAGCTTTACTTACACCAGCACCAGGCTCACCAGGGGGACCAGGGTCTCCTGGGAAGCCAACAGGACCCTGCAGACACGCCAAGACATAGAGAAGACTGAGCTTCCCTCACATATTTGACACTGTGTCAACAACAGCTCTGGCAGCTGACAGCTCAACTGAGAAATATGACATGAGGATGGTGTAGCTGACAGCAGGGCTGTGTGAGTCTCACTACAGCCGACGTACAGGGTTACCCTTGGGACCATCATCTCCAGGTGGTCCTCGGCCACCGGGTGGTCCAGCAGCTCCAGGGGGACCGGTTTCTCCTTTCTCTCCAGTTTCTCCTCGAAGGCCCTGGGGAAAAATTAATCACAGTCCTGTCATCATAAAGACCACATTAGGACCATTTATGCCACTTTGAAAATAGGATGGCAAATACAGCACAAGACAAGTGTCTTATTTAATCTGTCACCACATCTGGCTTTAAAAGATGCTCAGAAATGGCCTGCAGAGGAGAAAAGTGACATAAACACAGAGCTTTATGTGCATGTTTCAGATCATCTGCTACACAGTTTGATATAAAAATATAATTTTCATCCACTAAACAGATGACACTAAACACTCCAGCCTAATTTTTCATTCTAGCAATAGCAGACTGTGTCTCAAAGCAGTAGCTATGACTCAGTGGCAGCAGCTGAAGCATTACAAGACCAAAATCATTAGTTGGCCCATTAGAGCCAAGCGTTTCTCTAGTCAATGCCAGCATGGCACCTTTAATATTGACCTTGATTTGATGTGCAGCACTGGCTCTATCTATCACTGTAAACAGATATGAGGCAGCAGAGGGATCTGTCAATATAACCTGATGGACTCAGACTCAAAGAGGCATACGCCCATAACTGAGGTGTGGTGTCCATGGTTTTATACAAGCAGTGGCTACTGCTCTGGCTGGATCGATGACACTGCTCTGATTTGAGAAATGTATGATGAGGATGCCTTCTGTGAATACTTAATATCCATTTAGACCAGTGCAACATTATAAGCTTAGACACCTTTGCAGGCAAACACAGAATTGATATGAATGGTGTTAATGTACACTAATTATTGACAAAAATGTATTTTTTTAAAGGTTTGCTGCTGTTGTTATGCTTTTGAGAGCCGAAGGAAATCTTGAGATTTTTATTTTTCCCTAAATAACAGCCTGGTACCAGAGATTAGATTTACACCAACCCAACACCTTTTCAGCAGACAAATTATCTACTAAAACTCCCTCAGGCTGACAAAGATTCTGTGCATCAAACTATAATAAACTGGAGGAACATGTATTAGGCTAGGTGTACACATAAAGATTTTCTTAATCTGATTATATTTTTTATCTGTTCGAGACCTCCCACGTGAAGGTAAAAGTCAGGCACAACACCCAACATAGAAGAGGATATATAAGACAAGGGAATGATGGTGGTCTTGCAACTATTATTGCGAGAAAAATACAGAACCGAAAAAAAAAATAACAGACTAGAGACAGCGTGAACACAGACTTTATATCCTTCCATGCTCCCCAGTCAGCTCGCTCTCTGATTGGCTGCACTCCGTTCCACGTCACAATCCACATGGTCACAACTCAGGAATCGTCTGCTTTCCTCACAAACGTGAAGACTTTTGGTCGTAAATATCGAACATGCTCAATACTTCCAATTGTTGGCCATGATCCCTTTCGGAGCCGACTGTCTGGACGAATTTGCTCAAAACACACCATAGACCAAATGCTAATTTTATAGGAAAATCTTATAAGATGTAAGAGGGACAAAATTGGGACAAAAACAGCCCATATAATCTTTATGTGTGTACCTAGCTTAGTTGTATACATGATATGCATATGTTATGGGTTGCACTGAAAAATATGTATACGCAGCAGAGGAACTGCACGTGCATGAGGTTGAAGAGAGCGGCTTTGTCATTGATTTCTATGTACTTTTCAAAGTACATATATAGTGTTAAGTTCTTAAGTTTGTAAAATAAAAAATGCTGTCTGGAAGAACACAAAAGACAATTTTATCAAAATATTGAACTTACTCCAATTCCAGGCTCTCCAGGTGGTCCTGGGTTGCCAGCCTCACCGGTTTCTCCCTGTAAAGAAGTAAAACATAAAAGGTAAAGTAAAAAGCATTTTCCTTTTGTACTGCAGTGCACCTAAATATAGAAAGGAAACTTTCTACATATCCAACTTAGTTTCTGGCTAAAGAAATAAAAATCAATGAAGAAAATTTGTTTCTACTGCAGAAGCTGAAAATTACGTCATTAGTACATCAACAGCCTCCAGGTTATTAGTTATTACCTTCTCACCAACAGCTCCCATAGAACCAATACCACCAGGAGGACCTGGTGCACCCTGCAGATAAATCGCAGCAACACTTGTTAAAGAGAATATAACAGAAATGCATTTTAACAACATTAATTTTGAAATAGTGAGTGCTGCTAAATTCTAACAGCAAAGAGTTGAAGTAAATATAAACTTACATCAGCTCCACTGGGTCCCTGAGGACCTCTGGGACCAGGAGGACCAGGTGGACCCTATCGGAAAAAGCATTCTCAATAGCTTAATCTCACATGATTTATTACTACATTTGTTCTCTGCCTAACACAGTCATAAATAAATGCAAAGTAATCACAGGAGGGCAGGTTTTTTATTGGGATATGACACTGACTACTTTAAGGTACCTTTAGTGAGAGAAAAGCTGTCTTAGGTAAAAATCAAAGGGCTATTCCTGAGTTGATTAGAGTGCTCTCAGATTGGTTAATCAACTAGCTAACATCTACTTAGAACAAAATAATGTGCATAATGCAGTATGTGTTGCAAATTCCATGACAGAAAATTCCATGACAAAGCAAATAAGGCCGATGGAAAAGTGACGTGATGTAAAAATCAGCAATATAAAGTGACTGTTGCAACCACAATGACATTCTACAGTTTAATATGTTCCAGATGATGAAAAATGAGTTATTTTCTTATCACTGTTTTGAGTAGGTGGTAGCTTAGCTCCCATGAGTGAATTCCTTTATGCCTCTCTAAACTTAGAGCACTGACTGTATATATAACTTCTCTAAATTGCTTCACACAGCCTCACTTCAGAAAATACAGAAAAAAAAAACACATTTTAAAGAAAGATATAATTTAAAGCTAGAGCCAAGTTTGAACTCTCAGGTATTATTAAGTCCATGCAGTTATAAGGTCCAGAGCAAAATATAGCCACCTGTTTATGAGTACAGAGGCAAAATTACACTCCAATTCCAAAATGAAGTTGAGACTCTACAAAGTTTAAATACAAAGAAAATGAAATGATTTGCATTGAATCTTATAAACCTATATTTTAGTCACATTAGAACATATATATTTATATCTCACACAGAATACCAAATGTTATGGAATTGGGCATGTAGGTGGGTTAAAAAAAAAAAAAAGTCTGTTTGCTGTGCTTGGGTGCGAGAGTGAACTTCCATCAAATGAAATCCCCACACAAGAGCTAGAGACAAGACAATTTTTTTGACCTCACTAGTTGACTCACTCTATGGTAAAAAAAATAAATAAATAAATAAAAAGATAAACATACTGTGGACAAACAGAGCTTGCAACTTTTTAACAAGTTTAAGTGATTATATCAATATGTCTTGCACAAATAAAAACATCTGCAGTGTCGGTGGTGGAGTTGCCAAACGCTACAATAACTTTAAAACAATCAGCACAACATGCCATTCCACTGAGATGGGCATGGAGACGATGTAAATCCTCCTAACAGAGGAAGTTTGCAGAAGGACTTGCACTCACCATTGCTCCGACATCTCCATTCTCTCCCTTCTCACCAGGAGGGCCGGGCAAACCCTGTGAAGATGGGAAATATTCTTCAAAACATAGAAACAAAGTTCATGAGGCAGCACCCGAGACAAAACTCTACATCAGGAAATTCACAGACAGGAGCATACATACATTTCTGCTGCTCATTACCAGATATTTTCAGATGACATGCTTTAAATAGCAGCTTCAGGATGCAAAGTGATGGAGAGTACATTAATACAAGCAAAACCCCTGAGTGTAAACACACAATTAGTCAAAAGAGACACCTATTGTAATTAAAGGTTATGGGAAGCTTGGGTATAATCAGCCTGTGTAAATTGCAGGGTGGAAACTCCATCCATCTATGTCCACACCAGAGTGGAAACAAAGGCAAGTGTGCAGGTGGCATGTATCATCCAGTTTTGGGATTCAGTCATGCTTAACTAAAACAGGTTGAATACACTTTGGGAAGGTGTATCTGTAATGAAAATGAAGAAGCTGTCACTTATTATCGTAGCGTATTGTCTATCTGCATAATTACAGATATTATGTGTTGTGTTAGCTTAACTCCAGTGATGGAGCATGCATCATCAATAGGTGTGTGGAAACCAGCAGCAATGATAAGTTATTGTAAAATAAAAATGACATGGATATCAATCACCGCAATAACATATGGGTAGTTTCAGTCTATTTTGTTGATTTACTGTACCTCTGCAGTGACAAGGAAAGCTAATTTATAACAGGTTCTAACTGGGCTTTTGTCACAGTAATAATGCATGAGGGTAGTAAGAGTGGGAGAATGAATGAACCATCAGCTCAATGCTCGTCTAATGTTTGCAAGTGACGTACTCGATCCATATTTAACTTGTTAGGCTTGTTTGCATAATACATGAAGGGAAGGATAAGAAATTAGAGAAAAGGCGTCATATTACGTGTTAAATGAGCCAACACGATATACACATAGGCAAACTTTGCCAAGCACGCATTAGAAGAAATCAATCGACATTATGACTTGGCTTTCCTTCTATTTTCCACACTAGTCTTGAATTATGAGCACACTCTGATGTGAGCAAATCTGATATTTACTCTCTTCTATGTCCCCGTCTTAACCTCTCAATCTGAAGAATTCTTCCTCTCAGCGAGGACTCCAATATTCCACAGCAAACAGCCTAAACTGATGAAAGGCTTTCAGACCGAAGCCATTCATCCCCCCTGGTCAAAAATCATTAATGCTACAGATAATTGCATTGAAGAGCTGAGCTTGCAGCAGCTGCTGCCATGTATTGAAGGGCAGCTTAGCCAAACATAATTAAAAGAGTGGAGATGGAGTGCATTATGCCCAATTAAAAGCCAATTGCACTTAATAACAACGTTATCTAGCCCTATTGACCAGCAGGGCTTTGCTCTAATTTCATCCTCAGTGAGTCCTTGGATAATTGACTTTGAGGTATTCTGAAGAGTGCCGTTTCTTTATTCAGTGCCACCGAGGGAGGTTTTCTGAACTTCAGCTCATCAGCCTGTGCATTGTCCCCTTTCACTCCTTTTACATGTTGCAATTTAGAAAAAAGAAGAGTTGCATATATGAGGTAAAGTAATGCAGCAACAAGATAAACTGACTGTTAATCAAAGAAATGCACATCAATATTTTAACAGCAAAGTTTTGGTAAAGAGAGCCAAGTAACCTTTGCTAACACATGTATCTGTGATCATATAACTGCAACATGTTACAATATAATGAAGCACCATGTAAAACTGCTAACCTAATAGCATTAGATAAAATATTCATAAAGAGCTTAATAACTTAAACTTGTTCAGTGAGTTTAAATCTGCAAAACCTATGAGTGGACTAAACTGAGGAAGATATTTTAGTCATTGAGTTATGCTTTCATTTACAAAAGTACAAATGTGTTATTGCTTTATTGATGATTCCAAGTAAAATCAATGAGCTGCTGCCATTAAAAATAAGATAAATATAGATCAATTTGTGCTGGAATGGAAAACAAAATGTTCTATCAGTTATGGATAAAAGCCCTCAGATATCAGTCTCTATATAATATGAAAAACCTGTGTTTCTGCTAACAGAGAGTTACTGTGTAGTGGATGTTTGTAAGATTACCAGTAGAATTTCAAACAATGTGTGTCTCAGATTTTGAACAAAACCCTGATTGTTCAGGTCCATTTCTAATGTGTTAAATGAGAATATTTGAAAAAAGATAAATGCATTTGCACTGTATATTGACTAAAATATGTGATCAAATACAAACTGGTCCCTCATGTGAGCCTGAGGGCACTGCAGGCTACTGGTTTACTGCATGAAAATGATGTAGTCTGAGTGAAAAGCCTGATGGTGAAAACCGCCACCCCTCCTCACCATTAACGTCACGGCAAAACGCCAAATGCAAAACGCCAAATACAAAATGTTAGCAACGGTGATGGATTATTAGCACTGTCTATATGAGGAAAAGTCCTTGAGAAGGAAAAACATTATTTGCCCAGGAGCTCAGCAAAGTGCTATTAGGAGTCAAGGCTGCATTAATAAATTACGTTCTGTTGTGATGTAATGCAAATGATGCAAGGGGAGATGAAATGCTATTGGTTGAAAGGGGTGGGGAGGAAATCATTCCGTTTTGGTTTTGACAGAGGGGGAAGTAATGTGCATGCCTATGAGGCAACGCTCAACGTGACCTGGTTGTCATGTGTTTACAGAAAGTGAGACAGGGAATCAACATGTGTATATTGAAGTTGCAGTTTTGATCAAGACTTGCCTGTAGTCCAATGGGTCCTGGAAGCCCAGGGAATCCTCGGGGTCCTTCATCTCCTTTCTGGCCAAACATACCCTGTTGTCCTCTTGGCCCTGGCTCACCATCAGTACCCTGTGGGGGGTCAGGGATCACAAAATCTCATTAGTGGAAGCTTCAGCAAATGCACCTCCACAAACACTTGTATGTACTTTTCTCTGCTCCTCTTCTTTATTCTTAATCCTTCTCAAGGTTATAGAGTTTACTTAAGCTCACGTGGCAGAGGTTGGGTCGATGGGCTCTTTCAAACAGGGACTTAGGGGCCTTTATCTGAAAGTCATTTTATGGCAATTTTGATCAATTTATTAATGCTCAGGGTTGTGAGGGGTCTGAGATTTTCCAAGCGCTTATGCTTGGCAGGTCAGAGGTCCATTTCAGGGGTAACTTATGAGGAGGAATTTGCACAAAACCAACCTTCGTGACAAAGTCTATTTTATCTCTTGGAGAAAATGTGATGACACTTAAAACTTTTAACAAAAAAATGGACAAAAGAAGTAACATCTGTAACCACCGACACGCCCTCCTGCTGGGCTACCTAGAGGAAACAGCATCCTACTAGAAACTCTCATCAGGGATGGCAAGATACAGAAGTGTATAGCCACAGGGTAATGACAAACTGTATGTGAAAGATGCTGACTTCTGTGAAGTCAGAGGTGCATGGAGCTATGGAGGATAGAAAAGAGACTGTGGGGAAAGAGTGAAGTGCTGACAGACTGGGAGTATTCAGTTCAAACACGCGTCAGCACTTGAAAGTGCTTGAGGAGCTCTCGCTGAGCCCTGGGACATGTAGGCAGCCTCAAGCGCTGGTACTGAATGCAGAACAGTTCAGAGGGAAATAATAGGCAATTACAGGTAACAAGAACAGAGCTTTGATATAAGAAAAATCCACAGACTGTGGACTTAATTTTAGCTACATTTTAACAAATTTGACTAACCCAAATCCTGCTTAGGGTTATCTGAATTCATTATTTAATACAACCTTAACTGAATATAACCTTATTTTTGTTGATGCAACTTTATAAAGTATGAAAGTTATTACATAAGCTGTAATCGTGTATTTTACCTCATTATTGCTGATATTGTTCAGATTAGTTGAATATGATATGTTTAAGGCATCATGAAATGAAATGAATTATTTCATTCAATCATCATAAATCATGATGATGACCTTTCCTGTAGGGTAAATCTAAAAATGTACAGCATAAAAAAAGCTACTATTACTGTCCACATCCTGTCTGCAGGATATGGTGCAAAGCAATTCTAGCTGCTACAAAGGGCTCTTTGTCTATCATTGTTCATCTAGCATCTTTAGAATTAGATGCTATAAATGTGTGGGGCTGTATTTGCAGTGCAAGTCACAAAAAGACTCTAACTTTTATGCACGTACAGAGAAGCCCTTTCGGTAGAATTAACAAACAATTTTCTGAAAACTGTATCTCAAGACACTTGCTAAATATTCAACTCAGGCTGAAATTTTAATTAAAAGATGTTTCGTTAAGGCTCTTTTCTCATAAGTATGTTTGCAGTTTCTTGCACTAGAACTTGCTAAGAGCATTCACATTAGAGGAAAATTCTGGGAAAACATCCTTGCATCAAGGATGTTTTGCCACACCTTGTTAAGGATCAACTCTGCTGTGGGTTGTACCTTTAAAAGTGACCTGGTATACATTTTAAAGATAACAGCGCTGCTGGTTGAGCTGCTGCAAATCTGGCTGAAAAGGAAATTAAATTATATATTGTCTCTTCAAAAACTAACATTTATCCTGGAGACGTGGATCATAGTAAACAAGGGTATGTCTGTTTATAGGGATCTGAATTAATTAAGTTGAGCAGAAAATCTGAGTCAGTCTTGAAGACATGAATGCACATAAGCAGACTGACTCACCAGGACAAACAACTGTTAGATAATTTGTTATTCAGCTTGGATGCACTACCTGCTCATGGCAATACATCTCACTGGGTCTATTCTAGCCCCCACAGAGACCTGTGGATGCTGAAATTTTTGCAAGAATGTTTGTTAAGGCTTAATAACTTACAGTAATGAGCTGTTACTTACCCTCAGGCTATCAGCTATTGTAGAAACAGGACTTTCCCTGTTGTGTTAATGAGATGGACGAGTGGAGGATGTTCTGCAGCATTTTTAGCTAGTGCTGTGCCAGATCAGCTAATTTATGGAAATGATTGGCGGTTGGCAGGCTTGATGTTTTGGTTTATAAGACTTTTTCTTAAGCTGTGAGTCACATGTTCAAATCCAAGTTTGTATTAGCAGTGCAACTGATGATAAGAAACATGTTTAGCAAGGCTGTTGACATGTTTTTGTTTTGTTTGTTCTGGGATAATTCAATACAATTATGATACTTCAAATAAAAGCAGTATTTAAAAATCTGTGCGGACATTACAATCATGGCAGAATGGTGATTTTTACATTAACAGGGACTGCACCCAAAGATTATTGGACTGTTGAGAAAGACAGTAAAAAGTAATACTGTTTGCATAATGCCTCCCCAACCTGGCAGGGATCTGACTTAATATCCGCTGATGTGGGATCTGAAACACTTTATTTAAATGATGCTGGTCTTTCTTAACAGGGGTCTCCAACCAGGAACAATCAGGAGCCAAGTTTTGCCCATCCATCTAAACACTGATAGGCATAGCATGCCAGCTCCCATAGCCCTTCCAGGTTTTATCTTTGATTCTAAAGAATAAACATCATTACCTTCCTTCGATAGACTGGTGACCTGTCCAGGGTGTACCCTACCTCTCACCTGATAAGTGCTGGGATATGCATCACCTGCAAGCCCTGAATTGCACTGAGCTGTATAGAAAATGTATATATGTATGTATGTATGTATGGATGGATGTATGTATGGATGTATGTATGTATGGATGTATGGATGTATGGATGGATGGATGGATGGATGGATGGATGGATGGATGGATGGATGGATGGATGGATGGATGGATGGATGGAAACATGATGTAAAACCTTTCAGGGTTATTGACCCATGATGAAAGCTAAAGCTCAACTCCAAGCAATTTGTTGACATAAACTGAAATAGTACACCTTGGTAATGAATTTCATTTTCTGAGGCTCAACATATTGTTTTTTTTTTTCTTTTATTGGAAATATTCAGTTTTGGTTTGAATTTGAATTTAATGGCAATTGTTTTTAGTAATTAAAGCATAATAAGGGATCATTTTCTATACAGTTTTGATACAGGATAATATAAATATAGTTCTGAAATCATTTAGAAGATATTTCTCCATTATTACATTATTAAAAAAACACTGCCTCCCACAGATATTTCTGAACACTACTTTTATCATGTGATCATTTCAAATTTGTTAACATTATCATCTCTTTTCAAAACTGAAAAGTTGAAGGATGATTTAAAGTTGCCAGCATGGAGTTTCAATAGCACAAGAAGTTACTTCATCATTTTGTAATAGTGCAATAAAAGCATACTTTTTTGTTTCTTTATGTTGATAAAGTTATCATTTTATTTGGTAATGTTAGATTTTCAGTTATCTTCAGGTATTGTCTCATTTATGTGCACACTTTTCTTTTTGATACCTTGGTTTAACTGTAGTCCTGCTCCTGCAAGGCAATACGTCATTATGCCCCATCATCATAGACTTGTGAGTCATGAGAGAACTAGTTAAAATTCTTACAGCCTTTTGCTCCCAAGTTGAACAGCCGCCTTCACTATCTTCATGAAGCTTTGACTGGAGTAAACATTTCAAACCTGACTGCACAATGAACTGTTCTTACCCTGCAGGCACTATGATAACCAGTGGCTGAATCTTCAACAGCACTGATATATTTATAGCACAAAATCTGTTTTGGAAAAAAAAAAAAAAAAGAATTTTAAAAAATTTAGGATCTGCCAGATGAAAGATGTGAGCCTTTTTGAAAAGAAAAAAAAAACATTTGGAGTGAATACTGATGTGTGAGGATGCCAAGTGGGTATTTGCAGCACTCTTTTAATTTCAAGTCAGTTTCCTGAATATAAGATCTTTGCAGCCTTGCTAGTGAAAAGCTAACGTCTACTATGAGTACAGGGTAATGTTTCATCAGGATACTCTAATATTATCGGCTCAGAAAAAAATAATACTTACAGCTGGGCCAGGAGGTCCAATCACACCTTGGAGACCACTTGGGCCTGGCGGACCCTTAAACATAGGGGGAAAAATATCATGCAGTTTGACTGTTAGTAAATACATGACATATAGCAGCTGTCAGTGTTAAATCATAGGACTTAGTAAAAACAGTTTCAGGCTACCTGAAAAGGAATGCTAACTCTGCTGTCAAGAAACTCTAATTCAACTTGATTTATTCAAATCAAAAGCTGTAATTACTAAACCAAAATTCATATGAAAAGGTTAGCAGTAGTGATCATTGGTGTTTCTGTTAGACAGATAGTACCAATCAAGGTAATATTTTATTTAAGATACAGTGTGTTTAAGGTAAGACAAAGGTAGGTTTGATGTTGCCAAGTGCTTTTTGTACATATTTATTCATATATATTTAGCTTACGGGAGAAATCAGCAGCTAAGATTATTTAGTGCTCGACTCAATTTATTTGAATCATAATTTAAAACTAATTACTTAAAAGCAAACTGTGTGCAATATTACAAAATTCAAACGAAAGACAGTGGAAAAAAAAAAAAAAAACTCACAAGTTCACCCTTGTCTCCTTTGCTTCCTTTTTGTCCAGGTCCGCCAACTTCTCCCTGTGTAGCAACACACACACACACACACACACACACACACACACACACACACACACACACACACACACACACCAGCTCTTACATCTTTCCATCTTAAAAAGCTCTTGCCTCACATGTTTAGTCAAAACCTGCTATCTTAAAGTGTCACCTTTACCATGATTGGACTGTAAATATTTCTCAAGAGATTCTAATTTGATTGGCCCAGAAAGACCTTGGGCAAGTGTTTGCAATTAATTGATTGGCTCCCTGTCTCACCCCAATGGCACTGCGATTGACAAAAAGGGGTCATAGAAGACATGATTTGGATTGGAGATGTGCGATGATTAAAAATGTAAATATGCAGATCAGTGGATGTTGTTAAATTGTTGGCTTGCGTAAATAATGTGCGCACATGCATTTGTTTGGTTACTTGCATTTGAAAATATCATTATGCTTTTCATTTTATTTCCCTAATGCAACCTTCTATCAGGGAATTTCTGCCTTAACAACCCTGAGTTAAATTTAGTGAATGGACACATTTGCTTATGTTTTGTATAAGCGTATCTGTTATAGTGAAAACAAAGCAACAGCCTGAATCTGAAAACAGCCATGGTGTTAGTAGTGAAACCCTTCATAAGAAATAATTTATAATTCTTAGAACATCTGAAAAATGTTGACAGCTGTGGAGATGCTTTTTGAAATTCTTTGATGTTATATTTTTTTCTTTAAAAAGAAAAATCTAAGTACTTGCTCTGATCTTATGAAGTAGAGGATAAAAGTTGCAGATCTTAGACCAAGTGCTCTAAATGCCTTTGTTTAAAACTGTATCACGTTCTCTAAGAAGTATACTTATGTTAAAGATTCCTTGTATTATAAATACACTTTTAATCTACCTTGTCACCATCCTCTCCAGGGGGGCCCTGAGGACCAGCTGGTCCAGGAAGACCTACGGGACCTTGAATACCATCTCGGCCAGCAGGACCCATGGGACCTTTCTCTCCCTGTGGACAACATTGATTGTAATCACTTGAAGAAACAGCAACAACTTCAACTTTAAAAAAATTTTCATGGAGCAAAAGTTAATTAAACAGCTCACAGGAGCTCCTTTTTCTCCAGCAGGGCCAGGTGGTCCTTGTGGGCCATTGCGTCCTGTTTGACCAATGGGACCTCCAGGACCGGCAGGACCTCTCTCACCAGGAGAACCCTGTAACCAAACAACCATCAGCAATCACTGCATTAAATGAAAGCTGACAAGAAAAATCAGCTTTTTGAGCAGAAATTATATGAAATCCAAGTGTGCTTGGTTTAACTCGTAGCATTAAAGTCCAACTCTGTTAGAAAGGCTGCATTATTGGGAAATTATTCAAGTAATACAATTTTCAAAGAATATGGCAACAATAATTTGAAATGTTCCAAAAACAATGAAAAGAAAAAAGGTTTCATTTAAGGATGGGAAATGAATGTTTTCTACCTACATAGCTGGAGTGATTTCCGCCAAAATTACATCATTCACTGAAGTTAAGAATAGCCCACAACTGATTGCAACTGATTTGCAACAAGCCAAAATAAGATAATAAAGAAACTAAAGCTTTTGTTTGTTTAACTTTTATGTGATAACTGATGACGATATTGATGAAGCACAAGATGTAACAGCAGTTTATACATTCAGACATTTCTCAGCACTCGATGTATGTTTTCTTTATATTTTAGCTGTTTTCAAGAAATCATTCTTGTTTTCAAGAACATTGAACTGCAAGCTGCTGCATAAAGAGGGATGGATATCTGAAGAAGACAATAATGTTGGAAGGCAGGATTCCTAGGGGGAGACATACAGCTACTTCACATCTTCCAGCCAAGTAAAGAACACTTTGCAGCAGGGATATGTATCATTATCTAAGTCTACCATAAACAGAAGACTTAACTGCAGATAGTCATTCATAAGCTGCAAAATTGTTTATAAATCTCAAAATTAGAAAGGCCAAATTAGACTTTGTAAAACACATTAAACGTAGAGCTGCTGTGAAACTGCATTCATTGGTCAGGAAGTGTGTAAGATCAAACACTAAAGTGACATGAGAACAAAAGTACTGCATTGACTTAGGATCTTAAGCAACTGAGATGTTTTGTGGAGATACAGAATATGTTGGAATGGCTTATTCAATAATCTGAGCTATAAAGTATTGAACATTTAATACATTTTGTGGAGCTAATCTCTCCTTCTAAACACATATAATTTAATTTAATTCTGTCCTTAAACAGCATTTTCTTTCATTTCAAATCTTCTGTTGTGAAAATGGTGGCAAAATGATAAAACAAACTAAATCAAGCAATGTCCAACATTTTTATTATCTACCTGTATACTGTTCCAGCTGACAGTGTCAGAGCTTCCCTAGGATTTGGAGCTGCCCTTGTGAGCTAACCATGATCTAAGTGATATGAATGAATTGACTTTGACGTAAGGACTGGCCAGTGTTCTCCTCAGTGTTCCCAGGATGATGACATTCACTATGTAAGAAATCTAAGGCACAAACATATTTATCAGAAGGTCATTGTGGCATCCTCATATCCAAGAAAGGTCTTAGGCTGCTTACAAACTAAATAAAATGTGCATGTTTTCAGGCCAAAGTTTTGACCTGATTCACACACAAACACAGATTCAGCTGTTGATGTGAGCTGCCACCTGGCACTCGTATGCCTGGCCCATTTCATGACCGACATTGCTGGTGACACACACACAGAGCTCCAAACTGTCATTCACATCCTGCCAGCCTGCCCACCACGGCAAACACACAAGTTGTTTTGACTCAACTAACTTCACATTTATTGTGGGATACTTCTTTCTTTCCATTTTACTACAAGTTTTCTCCCATTTGTTTGATTCTTTGGCTTGAAACAAAACTGCAAGACAAAAACGTGTAGACATGCAACTCATAGCTTCTGTTTTTTTTGTGCTTTTCCGTCTTGGTTCGTCTTTTACAGACACATGCAGCCCTCCGCAAAGACAACAAAAAAGCAACACACAGCACTCAGACTTTCAAACAGCACAACAGCAGCTCAATCTCTGGCAGGAAATCGATGGAGGAAAATATCAGATCTCTTGTGTGCGTGGGCACAGCACACTCACTTCTTCTTCTTTTTTTTTTTCCAAATGCAACCAAAACAGTTTATCACCTGGATTCAGCCAATGGCTCACTTTCAAACCAATTTAAGGAAACTATCTCATTTCACATTGGAAATGGCTTTGCTCATTCAGACAGCATCCCTCTTTCCACTTTCATCATCTTTTCATCCCTGCTCTGCATATCCGCTGTCATCTAATCTGGTGTTGCTCTGTCACTGGTGAGCAAGGGGCAATTATCGGGAGCCTGCGTTTAACGCTTGAACAAAATGTCAGACAGTTCAAAGCTGCCTGCCAGTCAACAGAATCTCAACCAGGGCTCCTGGGGTTTTCATTGCATAAATCTCTAACGAAAGGGGCTAGAGTCAAAAAAGTGTCCCTCTTATTTGTGGATTACCATGCCACTCATGCTATTTTAGGGGGTCATGAACTACAGGATGATAGGAGCAGATCTGATCTGACACTTTGCATTATACAGTATATTGCAACTTTAATATGCAAGAGGATATCCTTTGACCTTGATTCATAAACAACTTTGACAATTTAGATGCAGGAACCCTGACTGGAAGAGAAAATGAATTCCTAGTGTATTCAATAAAATTAACATGAAGATATAAGTTTCTCTAAAAGTAATGGTCAGACAAAAAAAAAAAAAAAAAAAAAAAAGGCGACAAATGAGACACAAACTACCTCCATCTGTGCCACGACAGTTGCTATAGAAACTGTTGAGTGTGAGAGGAAACCATCCATGGCCAATCAAGCAAGAGGGCTGAAACTAGTTGTTTTTCGATTAGACAATTAGGCAATGATTAGGCCATGCTTCACGGCAACGTTGTTGGACAAAAACACTATAAATCAAGCAGAATATTGTCTTTTGGCAAAATGTAGCTTAGACATAGCAAGGCTGTCAATTTGAAGAGCTGAAAATGTTTTTCTGAAACAACATTTTTTATCTCACTCTGTGCAATATTAAAGGGAGACAAAAAAAAGGATTTGCTTGAATATCAAAATGAAATGTTAGTACTAATCTGTAAAAATAGCTGAAAATTAATGTCCACTCGTATCACACACTTTCAGTGAATGGAGGACGTGATTTTAATCATACCACCACACTTTGTTCAGCCATTTCCTACACTGCAGTTTATGTTGCATGTGCTGAATGGCCAAAGAGCGGAGCTGTGCACAGCATGTGCAGCTCCACTCTCTGAACACATAAGTAACTTTTGTTGCAATCTCTGTGGCAATAGAGATGAGGTTACCATAGTAACAGGCTACTTACGATGGGGCCAGGCGGACCCTGAGGCCCTTCTCCTCCCTTTAAGCCAGCTGGACCCTGAAAGCAGAGGACAGGAGATTGTTAGATATTGCCTGCTGTGGGCCACCACTCAATGCTAGTCAAAGAACAGCTGTCAAATGGCCTTATAAAAACCTGTGAGTGTACATGTGTGGGCCTGTATGTGTTTGTGTGTAGACATATGTGTGTGGTTGTTTACTTACAGTGACATAAGTGTGGAGGATTTGGATCCAGAAAAGCATAGAGTAATAAGCATTAATATTCTTTGTGGTTCCATGATGCAAAATACAATTTATTAGGTTTATTTATTAATTAATTTATTTGTTTATATAGTTGTTTATTTATAAATTAATTAATTTATTGATTTATATATATTTATTAAATTATTTTTTATTTTTATGATTTCTTTTTTATTAAGCAGTCATGATAAAAAACTATTCTAAAAACTTTCTGGATAATAACAATTACTACAGAAGTACTTTTTTTTTTCCTGGCAGACACTACACCACTGGTTCATAAAAAACAAAGCTTTCTTTAATAAATACCAACTATAAAGCTGCTTTCACACATGTGCGCCAGAGATGTTCTGGAGAACTTGCTGACAGTTTGGTCCAGTCTGTTTCCAGTGTTGCTGTTCACAGATGCACATCACAGCAGGAGATTTCATGCTGGAGAGGTAAACTCACAGCTGGAAATGTGAGGAGGCACTAATATGGGAAAGTGTCTAAAATTCAGAGGAGGCTAAATGTGATGCAGAAAGTAGACTGAGGATTCCCTCTGATAACTTCAAAACATGTCAAAAATAGCAAGTGAGACTCCTTGATGGCCATTGTTGTGTTGTTATCAATTCCATATGGGTGGAAAACATGTCAATGGAAAAGAAAATAAAGCACCAACTCTCACAAGTGTGCACAAGTACTCAATTAAGCTAGTAGCAGTAAATGCTTCTGAGTAGTAGTAATAATAATAATAATAATAATAATAATAATAATAATGTTGCATTCTCACATGGAACATCTCTGGAGCCTTTCAGGACTCCACCAGATGTGTAAAAACAGCTAAAGTGTCAGTGAAAATGGTTAAGATGAAATTAAATTTGACTGTCTGAATCATTTGACTTGAAGTGAGATTGGTGTGTGTCCAAATGAACCATGAAATATTGGTTAAGTGTTAATCTCAAATGACTATTTTAAAAATATTGATATAATAGCAAAAGTAAAAATACCTGTTAATAAAAATGCATGTTTTACAACACATTTAATTAGTCTGCTGCTTATCGCTCCATCTGAGAGAAGATGTCTGTTACTTTAATAAATGATGATTTAGTCTAATCTGTAGGCATTTTTATAATATTAATGCAAAGGGAGTCATTAAACAAGCCTCAAAGGAAATGAAAAAAGAGAAAAAATGACAAGGTTCTGAGGGCCGCTGTGAGTCACTAGTATAGGGTTTAGTCCATCTATCTCAGACCCCTTGTCAACTCTTCAGATCCCTGGTCCTTGAAATGCACTGGCTGGGCTGAATCACAGCACAGACTGTATATGGAAAACACAGCTCACAAGAGGAGGTAAAGACTTTTATTATGATAACTAATTTACAGGTTCCAACGGAGCCAAGGGGTGCGGAGGCTGCCAAGCAGGCTCTCCGCCTCTCTGGCTTCCACGTTTTTCTTCAGTGCATTAAGAGACTGGAAGCATCTTTGCTGGACACAGAAAAAGTTATTTATTGGCTTATATATTGACAGTGTGCCTGTCCTCAAGACTGGGAGATGCGATAAGGAGTGTGTGTGTGTCTAAGTGGGTCTATGAGAAGAACAATACTATGTAATTTTGTAATTTTTATTCAAACACAGTGAAATTTATGCTAGTTTTCATCTATACAACAGGTGCTCAGACTCACAAGATATATATTTTTTTAACTGTTTGTACATTTTTGGGCTGGATCACTTTAAGAGAGTGAGTGTGTTTTCTCACATATTGTGTGAGTGCAGTTCCATTAAGAAAGGAAAGATATCTTTCTGCACACATGGGACAAACACAATGGTTGTAATAAGTCTGGGCAGTGCTGTCGTGTGCTCTCTTAATAGCCAACCTTGAAATGAGCTTTAGCTACAGTCCCCCAAGTTGATCCTCAGTCAGCCTCTAATAGCCATACATGCTCACCTTGAACTTTTTCTAAACTCACACCCACTCCTTCTGTGATATAACACAGGCCTCTCAGCAGGATAGGGTGTATGTGATGTAGCCATAACGTTGTGGGTTTGAATTGGAATCAAGAGGCTCTGACTCATTCTTTGTTTGAAGGCAAAACAAGTCTCCTTAAAGAAAGGGATCCAACACTGAAGCCTCTTAAAATGAAGAATGGAACACTTCTAAAATGCAGGCAGCTAGTTGCAATGACATTTTAATGGGATGCTTTGCAACAATCTAGTTCTAAAACTGCTAATATTAATAATGAGAAAATGTGTCAATATTGTGTTTGGCTTGGCCGTCTATTAGTTTTACATGAGCCAGTTATGCACCTTTTAGTCTGATAGACTGTCAAGCCTGACATTTGACTTAACAGCGGGTTGTTAGCCTGGTAATTGGGGTTTGGAGTCAAATTCTGCTGGGTACATACTTAGGATGTGGTTAAAGTAAAGATGTTTGCACAAGTGTTTTATCATGAGGGTGGTGAGTGCTTACCATGGCTCCTGGAAGACCTCTTGCACCATTGAAGCCCCTAAGGCCAGCAGGTCCCACTTTTCCAGAAGGACCCTGAGGACCTGGATCACCCTATAGAGGAAGATAGAATAAATCTAATCATCTCCATGAATCTGTTAAACCAGAAAAAAACTATATAAGTAATTAATTTAAGTTGTATATAAATGTTCTTGCCATTAACACGCTAAAATACTTTTAATCTTCTGATCCCTTACATGTATGATATTAATGCATGTTTTTATTACTACAATCTAACAAATAAACATTAAATATTAATACAGAAAATCATTTTACAAAGAACTTTTATTAGAATGAAAACTTAAGTTAATATACATTAAGCGCAATGGATTTTTTAAGTGCAGAGAATACAGTTTAAATTGTGCACAGAAGGAAATACAGCAGACACAGATACACAGACACAAGATGTTTTGTTTCATAAATATGAAGAAAAATCTAATGTTCTTTACCTTCCCACCCTCTTTTCCAGCAGCTCCAGGTAGACCTTGCTCTCCAGGTGGACCGGGGGATCCTGGGTGTCCTCGCTCTCCACTTGGTCCTGTCTCTCCAGTTGGTCCCTAGTAAGAAGGTACATCAGGTATGGTATGAAGATACATCAAGATCAATGTACTTCTATTCTATTCTATGGGGCGGCAGTGGCTCAGGCGGTAGAGCAGGTCGTCCAATGATCGGAAGGTTGGCGGTTCGATTCCCGCTCCCGCAGTCATCTGTCGTTGTGTCCTTGGGCAAGACACTTAACCCTCCTTGCCTCCAGTGTTGGCATCGCTGGTGTATGAATGTGTGGATGAATCGGTGATGGTCGGAGAGGCCGTAGGCGCAGACTGGCAGCCACGTTTCCGTCAGCTTGCCCCAGGGCAGCTGTGGCTACACACGTAGCTTACCATCACCAGGTATGAGTGAGGAGTGGATGAATAATGGATTCACACAATGTAAAGAGCTTTGGGTGCCTTGAAAAGCGCTATATAAATCTAATCCATTATTATTATTATTATTTCTAATGTATATGAGAGGTATCACCCACATTAACTGGCACTTGTCATTGAATAGAATACTCTATGATTGATTATTACTATCACAATGATCTTGTTGAAATTTAAAAAAACAAGATAAAGAAAGAAAATCTAAACTAGCTGTTATAAAAGGTACATAATTTATGTTTTGTGTTCCAAAGTTCTCCAACAATAGACACAAATTGAGAGTGTGGAGCATCACAAACATACAAAATTTTGCTGTGTGTGTGTACCTGAGGTCCGACCACTCCTCCAGGACCTGGAGGTCCAGTCTTTCCTTGGAATCCCTGAAAAGAAAAACAGCCAAATGGTTTGTTAGGAGATATGTGTTATATACTGTACAACACAACATGAAGAAAAATGAGCCACATAATCAGTAAATTACATGACAGTGTATCTCTACACTGCTTACATGTGCTACTATTAGCTGGTTTGTATGGTGTCTCTGTATCAGTAAAGTGGCACAATGTCACAAAGTTCGGGATATTCAAAGAGCAGTCCCACTCCAAAAAATGACTGGAGACTGTAAATTTGTATATTTTAAAGTTTTAATAAAAACGTAGTTAAAACTGACTTGTATATTTTCATTAATTGATACTTGATTCATCTGTTTAACTCTATTTCAGGAAGTGGTCCTATTTCGCAACATTACATGAGTTTTCAGCACAATACTACTTTTATACATAAAATATTAACATTGCCTTGTCTGTGTGTCATTTTCAATTTCCTTTGCTTCAGTTTTGCCATATGAACACAATTTCCCTCCTACTTTAGTCATCCCCTTGCATCCTGTATTTTTGGCTGTAATAAACAGCTTGCTTAGTTCTGCAGCAAGCAAAGACTAACATAACTTTTATTAAACAAGCCTTTTTCAGTTTTGTTACAAGTAAGGCTTTATTTTCTATTCAATTCTATTCTATTCTATTCTATTCTATCCTATAGTCATTTAGCAGGCACTTTTATCCAAAGCGACTTACATGAATTCAAACACGATTTAATACGCAAAGCAGCTAATAATAAATGTAGTCCCTCTAAGTAAAATGTAATTTTAACAGTTAAAATGCAGCTGCAGCACCTTTCTGAGAGGCCAAAGGACATGAGGTCCAAAGTCAAAACAATGTATTTATGTTCAAAACTGCCCACTCACCGTCTCTCCCCTCTGTCCTGGATGACCGGGCAGACCATCTTTCCCTGGGGGACCCTGGGGTTGAACAGGTAGACAGGTAATAGATATAAAAACATTATGTGTATTAATATTTGAAAAGCTTAAAAGAGGAGAGTCAACATGGCTGTGAAATATACCAGCTCATAGACAGTTTGACAGTAGCTACTTACATTAGGTCCTTTGGGTCCGGGGAAACCAACTGGTCCCTGTGGTCCTTGAGGGCCCTTAAATGAAAAGAATAAAAAGAAGAGAGGATAGGAGGAACGATGTGTCACATTTAATGATAATCTAATAGAAAATGTGTAAGCAAATTCACCTGTATTATTATTGTGATTAAGAAACAGCTTTTTTTTTTTTAGACTGTATAAATGTGAAGGGTTTTCTTAACACCAAAAAGTATCTGAAAGAAAATTATACAAAAAAATTTTGATTGTTGTTGAGAAATGAATAACCACTGGGAGCAGCAGCTGGAGTACCTCTGCATTTGATGGATGAAAAAGCTGAAATTCACTTTGAGTTTAGATTCAAAAGTAACACTCCAGATGTGCTTTTGCTGTCACACACAAAAAAAAAAAGAAAAAAAAAAAGAAAAAAGGCACTGATCAAACAAAATCCAATACTAACCCGCTCTCCTGGGGGGCCAGGAGGTCCATCATTGCCTGAGGTGCCCTGTGGAGAAAGCACAGAGAAACGCTGTGAACTTTGTTATAACTGTCAGCGTGGGAAACGTGAGTGAAATGTATGTGAAGCATTAATACTCTGGTTGCAAAACAAGCCTCGTGCATATTTATATTTCTAAGTGATCGCAAGGAATGGGATTGGCTGGTGAATGCTACAGCTGAGGCAACGATTTTAGTCATATTTACTGTGATCATATACATGAAGACACATTCATATCAATGTTTCCAATACTTAGAATAATCAAATAGCCTTAAAGCTCACCTTAGCACCTGGTTTTCCTGTTGGTCCTCTAGCTCCTCTTCCCCCTCGTGGACCCTATATCAAGTGTATATGAAGCAGTACATAAAATAAGACAGAAGAAGTAGTTGTATAAATGGGCCAGTAATCAGTATCTTTCACTGCCTCTTTAAAAATCTTGACCTGGTACATAACCTCTTCAAATAAATGAAAAAAAAAAAAAAAAAAATTATGCAAGCCCACACGGGACTATATTTTCATTTAACCACCATACATATTTTATGTGCCAAGCCTGGTCTCAGTTATTAGACAGATGAGTTCCCTACCGTTGGCCCACGTTGCCCTCTAGGGCCTGATTTGCCAGCAATTCCCTGAAAAGAAGAAAGACAAAAGCTTTGATTTAGAATAAAATCATACCTTGTATATATATACTTTTTAATTCCCTTTGTATTTTAGTTTAAGTTTAAGTTTAAGTTTAAGCTGAGCCAGTTTTATAATTCCAAATATAATTCAGCATCAGACAGAAGCAATTGCAGAGGAAATCCATGTCTGGGATGAAATAGAACCGTCTGAACGTCTATGGTCAAAAATAAATAATCAAATTGCCGGAGTAAGTGGTTACCCACAGGCACTTGACAGCTTCAGCTATCTGCCAGTTAAAGCATTCAGAGGTCAGATGTGTCTGCCTCTCAATGTCTGAGAGTGCAGATGAGCTTGTCTTGTCAGTAACAACCCCCATTGTTCAACAGCCCTCACCCTCATCCCTTCACCTGTAACCGTTTATTCTGAGGCCACTCACTGGTTATGTTCATGCAGCAGAACACAGCAGTCTGTCCTTCATTAAAAGGTTTTGGAAAAATGTAATTAGACTTTATAAATTTGGCATTCTTACTTAAAAGGATTTGCTTTGTCAAGGCTAACACTATTCATTGAACATGCTGGTTTGATATCTAAACCTTTTACAGTTACTTCTATTTAATTGTGAGAAAAACCTTCAGGTACTCAAAATGTATGTTATTAAGAGAATTTTGCTCACCCTTGCTCCTTTTTCGCCATTTGCCCCAGGGAATCCAGGAAAACCATTGGAGCCCTGCAAGGCACGTTAAAAAAAAAAAAAAATGGGCAGGAGTGACAGAAAGAGAAATACATTAAAGGTAGTTGAGGGTATGAAATAATAGATAACAACTGTCTACATGACACTGATTTGGAGGAGGAAGAAGAATTGCCCTCTCTGGAACAAGGCTAATTAACAGTGACACTATGAAGCCCTTACTTAGAAAAGACTAGCCAGGAGATTGTTATGATGGAGCTGCATTTCGTAATTTGAGGCTTAACAAAGAAAAATGAGCTTTTTCAAAGAAGACCAAGGGGGAAAACTCCAATCACATAGTGATGCATAGACTGACACAGTGGTTGTTTGGTTGTTAGCAAAGTGAGCAACTAAAACACAAAGATAAAAAAGGCAGAGGGAGTAAATAGAGACAAAGGATGGGAAAACAACGGATCCCCTTTGATACTCATCAGCAGTTTAGTTACTGGGCATTTGCGGATAATGGCAATGGTGCCAGTCAAACAAATACTAGGAGAGTAATCGCTGTTAGCTGAATAACATGAATGCCGAGTATCTTAAGAATCCAGCCTCACTTTATACAGATTTGGCTAGCATAAATAGGCTCAACTAGCCAAAATTAAATATGTCTTCGCCTCAGCTACGAACCAAGGTCAGGTGCTTATCGAAGTGTTTGCAGCTAAACCATTCTCTGATGCAGTGCTCATCTATAGTGCTCATTGTTGTGCATGCACATATGCATACTGAGCATAATGATGTGCAGCACAGGCAAGGACACCGCAACAAGGTGGCGTGGGCAGAATTGCAAGAGGCAAACAGCTCAACATTGTGCAGACAGCAGGAAATGGAGATCTATGCCACTTAATTTGTTTTTCACAGAGGTGCAGTTACGGTAAACTGAAAGGAGAGCTGGTACTGGACAAGCATGACTTGTGCCATAGAGATAAGACAGTCTGCTGAAGCTTTTGCAAATGACATCCAGAATTAACGATGTGGGAAAGCTGTTAACAGAGAGTGATGGGGCGCAGCAGCCAAAAACACAAGCAGTGGAGGGATTTGCGAACAGGCTGATTGAGGGGGATAAAGGCTGCTGGTTGGCCAAAACTTTGACCCTGAAACTACATATGAGGACGACGTGACATTTCATCACATTGACAGTACTTTAAAATGAAACCATGAGCTGTGTTTGCTGCTATTTTGCATGGCAAAATCTTTCCCTTTGTTCAATCTACAAAAGGTTTTCGCTTGGACCATAAAAGCACCCAAGTTACCACAAAATGTTTCACACATTCTTTGAAGTTAGAGAGGGTGTCACAATTTTGAAATTGTAGAAATTGACTTCTGCTTTTTCTTTTCTTTTTTTTTACTTTATAGAAAAAAAAAACTTCAAATGCAGGCAAAAAAAAAAGGATCAAAATGAGACACCCACACCAAAGTCAGAGTCTCTTCACTGTTATCTAAAGTCGAAAAATGAGATTTAATTATGGGCTCCAGCAGGAATCTTAGGAGGGGGATCTTGTTTGCACAAACAAAACAGTTTTCTTTTCATTTTTGTTCATACTGCACAACGGTTGCAAAAAATCTATTACACAGATTAAAATTAAAAGTAAAATTTACAATGAAAAAGCACTATTAGATTAGAAATGTAACCCTCACTTTGTTTTTTATCTTCTCCATTCAATCATTTGTGGGGCTCATTCGAGTTGGTTCATGCTGACACAAACATGTAGGCTTGCCTATCTGGTTGTTGTGAGAGTATGTCATATCAGTGCCCAGGTGTCAGTGCTGACAGCAGCAGAGAGGAACCAGCTGCAGCAGCACATCCTGATAGTAGAGCTGTGGCAAAATAGCCAGTACTACAGTGCAAGGAGTGCCAGGCTCCTTCGATAATGCCTGGAGTGTAAGGAGGGAAGACAGCTGATGACTACAGCAGATGACGATGCCAGTTATGCTTCCTGGAAAAATTATGGAGCGTGTGCAAAAGGTGTCTGCTTGGGTTTGTGTTTATGGGTTTGAGAGTTAGTCAGCAGATTTTTAGAAGAGTTTGAGAGTGTGAGAGTTAGTTTGAAAATAGGTGGATGTCAATTTCATAAAGTTTTTGAGGTGTTAAATACAGTGTAAACATTTTCAAAACGTGTTACAGGAGAACATCCAGACATGTAAGTGCACAAATATAAACATAACAGACACTAAACACAACACAGTGCATTAACACAGAATTAGTCAGACAGCAACTGTTATCAGATGCTGTCCTTGCACTGTAAATAATTAATAATAATTGATTAGTTTTTGAAGGGGGCATGTCTAAAACAGTTTGAGAAAACACTGTCCTTATCAGGATTTTCCTTGACCAAGACACTATGCACATATAGCTGGTTCCAAACTTTGAAATCCAACTGGACAAGAGGCTTGTTTTATATTAGAATTTCTCTGCTTTGATCAGGAGAATTTCTTATTCTCATCACACACACACAGACCTTGGGGCCTTGTCTTCCAGGGTATCCAGGCAATCCGGGGACTCCAAGTTTTCCCTAAAAGTCACAAAAAATAACAAGAAATGACCATTAAATTCTACTTGTGCCACCAGAGACATTGTCTGTGACTTGCACAGAAAGTTCACAGAGGCATTGCAAAAAGCTGTAAACTTATAACCATAAAGTTTTACTTCTGGTGTGGGAGAGTTTTTAATACCACGTTTATGAACATGACATCACCCAATCTGAGGTCTTTTTTCACCTAAATGTGATGTCACTGAGGTCCATTTTTGTCCTCTTAGGCCTTTGAGAGTAACACATGACTTGATGAAGCTATCCCTCAAGCATTTAAATGTTGATCAAGTCAAATACTTTTAAACTTTAAACATAAATTAAATATATCTGATTCTGGTGCTTTAACTATACTATTTCTACTACTGAACTCCTAACAAAAACATTTAAGTGTGTTTTGAAGATAATCAATGCAGCACCTGCATAATCAATGCAATGCAGTCCATTAAAGATCTTAATTACACATTTACATTTTTACATAAAACCTTTGTTCAGAATTCCTGTTGTATTTGTGTAAAATGGTTAACTTAAATTACAACTTAATTTGAATGGAAAAATAATACACATTCATCAGCATGAAAAATAAATAAATAAATGAATGAATAAATAAAGCTGCAGCCTTTCCTGGTATTAATTACTTACCTTCTCTCCAGCTGAACCCATAGGACCAGATTCTCCAGAGGGTCCTGACTTGCCCTTGGGACCCTCAGGGCCATCCTCCCCTCTGGGTCCATGGACACCGCTATCACCCTATCAGAGGGAGAGAAAAAGTCATATCTCTGCAGCTACATAGCTCAACTTTCTCTTTGAAGAAAGTTGACCTACCTTGTCACCCTTGATGCCCATGTCACCTTTGAAGCCAGGAAATCCATCTTCTCCCTACAGGTTGAAATATTGTTTTTGAGAACTGATAGATTAAAGATACAAAATCAATTTTTGTTAATATATCTTACATCTAAACTTTGTCAATGCATCAACACTTGGTCATTATTTAAGTGACAGAATCATTGTGAGAGTTTATCATGGCAGTCTAAGTGAACTTGAAAAAAAGTTTCACACAATAAGGCATCACAACTACTAGAAAAAGATTAATACTGACATCTTGTGGCCAATTTAATGAATCTTCAAAGGAAGATTTGCCTTTTTCTTCCCTTGCCAGTGTCACTTTAGAGACACCTTGTGGTTCAAACTCAGAATACACATTTTACTGTTTTCCCCTCTTTGTTTAATAAAAAACATTTTTCCACATAATATTTATTGCTGACATTTCTTTTTTTTACATTTTCAAACAGACTTGGAAAATAAATTAGAATACATTAAATACCATTGACTAATGCTTAATGTAAAACTTGGAAAAACTTGACAGTGGAGTGGAATATCTACACAGAGCTAGCAACAAGCTATGCCCAAAAACAAACAAACAAACAAACAAACAACAAAACAAAGGCGATGGATCTATCTGAAACTGCCCTACAAAACAACATCATTCCAGCTTAACGTTTCACAGTCCAATCCAGTTCAGTGGCACGAGGACTTAACTGCCAACCCGAAGGGGCTTTAAGAGTTTTTCCACTTGTTGGATTGAAATGAAGCCTCATTTGAGAAGGAATTACAACTCAGATGGGTCATTTTCTTGAGGATTAACATTTGTCAACCACGCTGATGAAAAAGAGGGTGATTTTTACCTTTTCTCCTTTGTCACCTTTAAGGCCTCTTATTCCTTCAGCACCCTGGAGAGTGTGGTAAATACAGTCAGAAGAAAATTGAGTAACTTGCTCTTTATTATCGCTGTGGCCATCATCACTCTTACTTTCACACCACGAGGCCCAGGATAGCCGATGGATCCCATAGGACCAGGAAACCCCTAGAAATTGAAGAAAATAAAACAGTATTAATAAAATATTTGAAATCTCTTTACTCATATTATAAAAAGGTTTTATAAACAAAAGCTGTGTTTTGCTCTACAGTAGTGCCATGTTTGAAATACAGAACATTCATTTGGCATAAGCTAAGACACCCAGGTCAGCTCAGTGTGTTTCCATTCATTTTGCTTCACAGCATTTAAATTTTAAACCTTGGTCTGACATATGTTTACCCTGTGTTGTGCCAGTTTTTACATGCTTTGGTGCCACTTTGGATAAATCTATACAACCTGGTGTAATTAGATACTTCTCTGTAAAAGTAAGCTGTAGAATAAGCTTTAAGCTAGAGCTTCTTTCAACCTTTGAGCATTTTATTCAACCTGACTGTTGTATAGTAATATTGGAATATTCAGCATGTTCAAATAAATCACAAATAAATCATAAAATCTATAATACCACTGAAATTTATGTTGACTTACAACTGTTCCTTTCTCGCCAGGAGGACCCTCTTTACCTGGGTGACCCTGTGAAAATCAGATTCAAGAACATTTGGATTTTTTCCAAAGGACAGAATTATGAAACAGGTATTAGAAGTTGCTACTTACAGGAGGGCCATCAGCACCGGCAAGTCCAGCCAGACCTTGTTTCCCTTGTGGTCCCTACAAAGAGAAAGTGATAAATATAGACAGTCAGACAGATACATATGTTTTAACGGTTGTCATATATTCTCAGAATCACAATTAAAATGCTTTCCGTTCAACAACATTAGTGCTCATGTTTATGAAGTCTGCATATTTTATGTGTTTCTGTGTTCAGAAAAGAGATTTAAGGCTCACAGCTCAGCCTCAGATCTGCAGAATCACTTATGAGGTCTGGACTAAAACATGCACTTATCAGGGCTAAGCAGTTGTGGGGGAGGACTTAAGCAGTGGCTGGGTTCTCTCTTCACTTACTTTTTCACCGGGAGGACCAATTGGACCTTGAGGACCAACAAGACCCTGAAAGACAAAAGAAACAGAAATGTAATGACAGCAAAAGGAAGTGACACACTTTGGTTCATAGAGCAGGTTTAAGCCAGTTTGGGAAGACCTACACATAATTTTATGAAACACATTTTAGTAAAAAGGTTGTTTCTAATACAGCCTTCCTTTACATTTCAAACCATTACTTCATTTAAACCAGTTTATATCTGATCTGCAAAGGGACCTTTGTTATTCTCTGCTGTCACTTGAATGCCTCACATTTCAAAGACTTCCTGAAAGCTCAATACATAAAGGACAATAATAATAATAATAATAATAATAATAATAATAATAATAACAATAATAATACAAAGCTAATAAGAGTTCAAATAATATTTTCCAATCTGGAAAGCAATAATGCAGCTCCAGCCAGGTATAACTGCAACGAATAAATTATTTATTAAACCTGTATACCACCAGGACAGGTTCCTGCTAAAGCTTTCCAAGTTAAATTATGCCACCCTGTCCACAGTGTGAGCGTCAGCAGGACTGAAACTTTTACCTGGCAATGGTAATTTAACGTAATAACCAGGTTGAACGCTACCATTTGTATACAAAACGACAATGTTCGCAAGACAGAAGTTTTTGTTAAACAATGTTTATGTACACTTGTAAAGTTTAATGAAGGATGAACATGGAGAGAAGAGAGGAAGGAGAGCAAAAGACAACTGTATGGAGTTTTGATGTGAAAAGCAGAAGCAGAAAAGATTGTTTGGGATTATAGTACTCCCTATTGCACAGTGAGAAGGGCAAAGTGAATATAGCTAGAAAAGGACATGCAGAGAACAGTGGGGTCAAGAGACAAAGTGAGAAAATATTCAGTAGGAGACACAACAAGAGGGACAAATTGATAAGGCAGAGTTGGAATAGAGAGGTTGATGCACAGATAAAGAGATGTAAACTTACATGTGGACCAGGTAGGCCCTGTTGCCCAGGCGGTCCTGGTTCTCCTTGTGGACCCTGAAATGAGAATTAAATAATATTTCCAATACTTATAGTCTTTTGAATTTCTGATATTCTATTGTAAGCTTTACTTTTCATTGCTAATCCATAAATATTGACAATTCAAGCCAAATTTAATTTAAGGACGTGCAAACCCTACAACATCAGAAGATATAAGATGAATAAGTATGGTGAGTCTCTCTTGTTCTGCTGCTGACACAAAGTCAGAAGGAATGCATTTATCAGACAACAAAAGCTCTATGAATATATTTACTCCAGTTTTTGCAACAAACACATGATAAATATTTTGTAGAAAAAAATGGGTTCCCTGACAATGGATGTAAATGCAATCCCAGTGTAACAAAGAATACCTTTAAACACCCATATGTTTTTTGACTGTATTTGTTATTAACACTTAAACCCTTGGGGAGCTCTACAATAGGGGATATTTTTAAGTTTTTTCTTTGAATTTTAAACTATGTTGAGATCAGTATCAGCTTTGTGTAAGTTATTTAGAGAGAATAAATTTCTATTGTTCTCTGCCTCCACAACAGCTGCTAGTTTCTTTGCTTTAGTGACTCAGTGACCACATACAAACTATGGACTTATCAAAACTGTCTTTACTAACTGCTAACTTCACCAAACAATCTCGCCAAGATCTGCCAGAAAGATAAATGAATGAGGGAACTTTGAACTGTCAGACTAAAGCTGTGTAGGCCTTACTTTGTTGTATATGGAAAAACAAATAAACAAAAAAAATCTAAGATATAAGATTTCAATAAGAGACACTCCCTGCTTCCATCTGCAATCTTTAATCAACAGCTGAGTTATGACTTACATTCTTGTCATGCTAAGTTAAAGTTAAAGGTCACTGAACTGCAATGAGGCAAGGCCATTGACAAACTTAGCTTAGGTGGTCCTGACAAATCTGATTTTCTACTTTCTTTTAAAATAAATAAAACATAAATATTTCCCACCATGTTTCCTTTGGGACCGGCTTGCCCGTCAAGTCCAGGAAGACCCTAAAGAGATCAGAATTTTGCAATGAGTGTTGCTGTTGAGCAAGAGCCACATAATGGGAAGCATGAGGATTGAGTAGCATACTTACACGTTGTCCCCCAGCACCAGGAGACCCTCTGGGGCCAAGCAAACCTCTAGGACCCTGCATAAACATATGGAAAAGAATGTTAAAGGAAATCATAAAATCACACATAAACACAGATTTATGATAATTTCCCTTAAAGTGTGCACACTCTTTAAATTGCCTTGCAATAAAAGATGACATATGGTAATATACTGCTCATTGGATGCACTGAAAGTCCCATGCAGTGAATCTTAATGATTGCCTTGAATATGTAAAACACTGCCCCAGTGTGGTTTTACTTGGAAACTGCAGGTACAAAGTGAGAAAAAGTTTTTCCTTAAGAGCCAGCACAAATACTTTGTTCTTTCCTCTTACTGCCAAAGTGTGATGAAAGGCTGTGTAACTGCTTATTTAAAAGGACGATGCCATTTTGGGTAAGACAGGGAGCGAACAATTTCTCATGCAACTCTAAGGCCCATTTGAATGGCACTTGGCAGTGTGTGGACATTTCTCACAGATAATCATAGAACAACACATTTCTCAGTTCTATTTTCTGATTCGTTATGCAAAACCATTCTGTGTTGGCAAGGTTTAGATTAGAAAGGCAATGGTCCTTTCAGAGAGGAACGTCATTACAGTTTTAGGGAAGAAAGGATGGTAAGGTCGTGTGCTTAAATGTGTGCTTTACAACAGTGAATGCTTAGAGAGCAGTGAGTAATAACATCATGCTCACACTCTCATCAGTCTGAAATGTTTGCTCATGTGATATATAAGCTTTTAGCTAAATAACCAGCTTTATGTGTCATTGGACAGCAGTAAATATACTCACACTCTCTCCTGCTACACCTCTTTGTCCAACCTGGCCATCTTCACCCTTTTCATAGAAAGAAAAAAAATATTAAATTATTTGGGAACGTAAAGTTAAGTTTTAGGATAGTTAAGATCAATGCAGGACAGATGGTTGACTGAGGTGCTGCTTACTCTTGGACCATCCTCTCCTGGAGGTCCTGGAGGACCTGTGGAGCCTTGTTCTCCCTGGAAAAGATCAGAGGAGAAGAACATCAGTGGAGATTAGGAGTGGTAGAGTCAAACATGCTTGATCTCTGCAGCTAAGATGGAGAAAAAAAATCATAATTTGAAGTTTTTGAAAAAAATATGAGTCAGAAATCTGGACAACTGATGCTGTTTTTACAGCAACAAAAATAGGCACAAGGCCACCTTTAATTTACAGTAGGCATGGTCACCACAACTGGCATGGAGCTACAATATATAGTTTTCACTCGTCATAGTGCTTCATAAGGACTGCAGTACCTCTGGTGGCCCTGTAATTACTTAGTACAGGATAAGGCTTGAAAGCCTGTCTAGAAATACTCCTCTGTGATCTCTGAGTCTCTTTTTGGACTGTGTGTAGGCCCAGATTCCACAAACACTAAACTCAGCAGTCTTCATTTGCCTCCAGGCTTGGTTAAAGGCTGCTTTAGCAATTCTGGTGTTCGCCCCACCTCTCATAACTGGGTCAAATGCCCTAATGAGTTCCACTGGTTCAGAACTCACATCTGTCAACACTGGAAGGTGGTCTTTAAACTACCAATCAGCCTCAGTGCTGCTGTAAGGATAGACTACAGGGCATCAATAACTGTGATCAATCAGTATTTAGGTCTAGAAATGACCAACTGGATATTTTTTAAGACAGAAGTCTTTATTTATGTTTGTCCTTTAACCTTGAACAAAACACTGGATTTTCTCCTCTTTTACTTACTCTATGTCCCTTTTCCCCTGGAAGACCAGGGAGGCCATCAAAACCTCGATCACCCTGAGAAAAAGATAAAACATAGCAACAGATTAACACCTTACAATATATATCTTTATCAAACTGCAGGAAACTTTCTGAATGCAGCCTAAGGACACTTAGACCAGTACATGTTACCTTGCCCCCTGCCTCGCCTGGCATTCCTCGTGCACCATCAGCTCCGTTGCGACCCTGAAAAACATAAAAAGATCATGAAAATCAGAAGACAATCTTTTATCCCGTGTGACTTCAGTTTTCTAACTAGCTTTTTCTAACTAGGTTTTATTAGGTGCAGCTGAATGACTTCTCATAGGGCCATTCTTGGACATAAACAGATTTTTTTTGGGGGGGGACTAAATTAAGAAAACATAAAGATTTTAGACTTTTTTGTGACTTTTTACAGTGTTATCCTTGATAAAAAGGATCACTTAATGTAATAAGTATGAAAATTAAGCTTAATTGTTTAAAGAGCTTACCCTTTTTCCTGCTTTCCCTGGTGGACCAGTTGAACCTTGAAGACCTCTGGGTCCCTAAGATGAAAGTTTGCATACTTTCATTTGTTAATGTTGAGATGTTCAGACATGAAAAAAGGGTATCTGGTGTTAGCTAAAAAGGAAATACTGATAAAATAGGTGTTCCTCTCACCTGCGGCCCATGATCACCGCTGTCACCTTTAAGTCCGGGAGTTCCAGGGCCTCCCTAATTAAAATAATTAACACACACGTCCCTTTGGTGAATAAATATGTCTTGAATAAAGCCGCATACAGTATTTCGTCATTTCATCCTTTGGTTTGAAAGCCAGTACAATCTAGTTTGGACTTTAACTAAAGAGAACTTCACACTTTAGATGCCATTAGACCCAATGGGAAAGTGTGTCCAAACTTCTGACTGCTACTGTATATCCTTAATTCCTTACAGCAAGAAGCTCTAAACATCAAGTGCATTTGTTATCAGTTGTGAAACTGATGGATGGTAATGTGAGCAACGTTTGTGTTTGTGTGTATATATTAATGTTTGGAAAAAAAAAGCAACTCACCAAAGGACCAGATCTTCCTGTCAAACCCATTGGCCCTGGAGGACCTCTCATTGTCAGCTGTGGATCAGACCAAAATAATCCATAAACCACACTGTGCATATACCACTTAGATATATGCAGGAAAAAAAACATTGTTTCCTATTAATAATATTGCATGCTTTATGTCGAAGCAGTGAAGCAGCTTGAGGGTGTCAACACTTCACCAATATACAGAGATGTGTTCCTGATATCTCTTCTTGATCTAAAAGGGCTACTTTTTCAAAGCTACTTTAAAAGAATGGTCTTATTTTGATGTCCTTTAAATTTTTTCCCATAAATTATTAAAAATCACGAAATCATTGAAAAGTTTGGTCACCATTCTTTTTAAAAAATGAATGTGGTATGCATATAAAGATGGAATGCATTTAGAAAGGCAGGAACTTGAAATTAAAATGGACATCATAACTAGTTTAAAGACCTTTAAATCTAAAAAAACAAAAAACAAAAAAACAAAAAAACCACCCATGAAAATTCTTATTTAACCTCTGTGAGGCATAAGGTCTGACTGTGTGCAAAACATATTTTCTTCCTGTTCACAGTTTACCACTTCTGTCTTTTTTCTGTCATAGTTGACCACAATGCAGAACAGCCAGAAATGTTGTCTGGAAATTATTTGCAGTGTGATTATTCAATGAGAAAATTAGGTAGTAGGACATCAATTCATGCCCTACAGTGTTCCACTCAAAGAGTGAACCACATAGAACAGTAGGTGTATACACTGTGGGCATGTTCTGTTTCTGCTTTTTTTTTGCATGCATACATTCATGCTTGGGGAGAACAAGCTAATACAAAACTATGAAAAAGCATTTTTCCCTCCTTCAGGCCAAACTTTTAGAATGACTGGTTTGGTTTTGAAAGGTGACAATTACTTTCTAGACATTACTAATCACCAGACCTGGCAGCCCTTCAGCTCCATAGAATGTTCTGAATGTGTAAATATGCAGTGTTTTTGCAACACATAATGAACTCCATATGTTCGAGAAATAGATCACACCTTGCTTAAAGCACTAAAAAATCTATGTGTTTTTCAACAGCACTCCGGTTTTCCTGAACCCCCGAGTGGGTGTGAACATCTGTTGTGGCTTTGCATACTACCAAACCAGTCAGAGGTTCATATTATGGAATCTAGACAATTTATATGAGTGGAACTCATGAATAGTGATTTCTCCTTCATTATCACTACTTCTATTAAAAAAGCATCTTTTATAAACACTTGAGTTCTACAGTAATTCTAGTTAATAAAATCTGAGTTTTTCCACCTTTATTTTACATCTGGTAGACGTTAAAATGCAGCTACTGGAATACACTATGAGCGAGACAGAAAATATGAACTTTAATAGTATGCTGAGGTCATATTTACCACTGATACTTACTCTAGCCTGAGCTAGGATGGCCTGAGCCTGAGCTTCCTGGGCTGTCACCACAGGTCCTTTGTGTGCTTCACCCCCTGCACGGAACTGAGAGCCAAATAGAAGAAAAGAAACACAATAAAAATATATTGACTCGTCTTGCTTTTACAGTGAGACATGTAATGGTCACCCTGGTGAGTGCTTTCAAAACTTTCCTGTGTTCAGCTGTTCCCATGCCACACACACATATGTGCCCACTCATACAAATATGTGTCACTGAGTGTTTCAAAGCCTCCGTCAATGGTTCCACTCCATTGAACTGGCTGACATTTACAAGGTAAGTGATTTGTAACCCAAAGAAAATAAGGTTGCGATCCTTGGCCTACCGGTGATGCAATGAGGTAAATGCACTAACTGGAGTGAGTTCATGGGCTGGTGCCTGAGATGAAGGGTGCATAGTATGTGAGGAAAATAAGACAGACAGCTGAGTGGGCCTGTGGAAAGCAGCAGGACTTACTGGAAGCATCAGAATGGTACCTGGAGGCCCAGGGACACCGTCTGAACCAGGAATACCAGGACGGCCTGGAGGACCCTGCAGAGGGAGAAAATGTTTTTTTGTTTTTTCCAAATATTCCACATCTCAGTGAGAACCATGATGTGAAACCACAATTTCCAAGTGCAAATAACAAATTTAATGAAAGAAAATCTATGTTTATTACATTAATCATTCGCACACAAACTTAATTCATTATTGCAGTGGAGGAACATGCTTTTTCAAATCATCAAGTTCCTGTCATGTAAACTTGTGTTAAACTTTACTGAACTGTTAGGAACAATTAATTGAATAACATTAAAACACAAGCCACATATGTCTCCTTGAGTTTGTGGGATTATTTTGCCATTTCTCTATAATCCTTAGAGAGGGACGGACTCAGTATATTAAAATCCAAGAAAACTGCTTCAAAAGCAACAATGAAGAGGCTGAATAACTAATCTGTTCACAAGGAAGTCTTTCTTTCTTTCTAACAATAGTTTCAAAGGAAAATATTTTTGCTATAGTAACTTATGTTTCAGTTTACCCTGAACAGACAACTGTCTAACCCCACTAAGACGTATTCAGCAGGGGATTCTAAGAATAAGTGTTTATGTTCTTTTAGCTGGCTGAATGATGTTGCCTGTTTGGAAGATCTGACTTTGTAAGACTGAAAGTCCAGGGAGAAAATGTTGCTCATTAAAATCCATTTCAAAATACTTTAAAAGATGAAAGGAAAAACTGTGAGCTGCTAGAGGAGAAATTATGATACCTGTAACCAAAGTGGTGAAAAACTAGAGTTCCTTGAAACAAGCCTCAAAAGGAAACTATTTCCCATAGATCCCCATGTTAAAATGCTCATCTTTACACTTTAATAATGTAGTTTGTTGCAACACTATATTGTTTTGGTCTTTTTAGTATATTTGAGCAGTACTGTGTCCATGTGTACTCACTCAGATCTGTCTCATACACACCACTTCTGACTGTAAAAAACTAAAAATGATGACCAGAGATGTCATCCAAATGCTGAACATGAGGCTACAAAACAGTACTCACAAAACAAATTGGTAACATCCAATTTGTCACATTTAAAAGGTCACATTTATCTTTTTTACACAGACTATGGTCATTAAGTGAAATAGACACACTGTTTTTATGCTGTTTTTTCTGATGCATTCACGGTATTTCTATAACAAATTGGGCAGGTGTCTATCCAAAAGATTGCGTGATATTTCAGGCAGACATATAAATATAATGCTTGTCATATTGAATAATAACAGTATGAAATTATAACATTGTAAGATTTTCATAACATAAAGACATAAGCATTTTATAAACCCCATCAAGCTTAATCAGTGCATACTGCTTCAAGGGAAACTAGGATCTACTTAGCAGTCTTGTCATGTGCAGCGATCTCAGACTGGCTCAAATTGATGCCATGTGTTCCCACTTGCTTTTTCCCAGCAGTGGTGAAATGTCTCTATCCACTGATGGGATAGTGAGCATAGCAGCATCTAGTGTTAATGATGCTTATATGTGGCTGGGAAACTGGCATTTGAGTGGAAAAGAGGGACGTAGCCCTCACAAGACAAATGAGCTGATCAGACATTGAGCGCAGGCGGATACTGCACAACGGAAAACCGCAAGACTACAGAAACCAGTCACTCTTAATACCCCTGTCAGTTCTCAGCAAGACAGCTTCTCATGGGAGGAAATGAAGGGAGGGGAGACTTTTGAAACACCAAAATGTTTGATCACTTAACCCCACAGAACAATAAACCTTTTTGTGTTTGGAAGGACTATGATTGTATTTGAGGAGGCGGGTTTGGGTATTCTTTTGTTGGTAGTTAAATGGTTAACTTACAGAGAATAGATGTGAATGATGGGGGGGTGAAAGAGGGGTGCAGGGCATCCCATCACATTTGGGGAAAAAAAATAACAAGCTGAGTTTTTAGCTTTCTAGCAGGGGACAAGCACTTATTTTGTGTCATCCAATCAATCAAATAAATGACTGGAGTCCCACAGTGCTGGAGAAAAACAGGGGTTGAGATTTTAAGCTTCTACATCTTTCACAGTAAACTCCTTAAACTTTGTAGCAATCCCATAACCCGCCAACACAGATGTTTCTCAGAACTTTTCTTTGTCGTTGTATTGACAGTTTGTGGGCATCTTATTTCCCTGAGCAACTCCTCACCCTTCCCTCCTTCTGCAGTAACGAGCTGAGCTCAACTGTCACTGAAACAATGCTCTGCAGCATTGCAGCTGTGTATCAGCCTGCATGCATCAATTATGAGCTCAACAAACATTTAACAACTTACTTAGATTCCAAACTCATTGTTGCAAATATATTTTATTCTTCATTTGGCTATCATGTTTTCAGCCATCAGATTTATATTTGAATTCCCAATGAGTTAAACAATCTGTGGTGGGGTATTTTAAACACATCTGTAATCAGGTATAAAATTAAGCCAGCCTTCACTCACCCTCTCACCAGGATCTCCATGGGCACCTGGGGGTCCTTGCAATCCTGGGGTACCAGGAAGACCCTGAAACCAGAGGTACGTACACTGAGAAAATTTCCCAGACTATTGCTAACCAGCTTTTTTAACCACTGTATCCAGAGCTACACATGCAGAGGCCAACAAAGACAGAAGCAAAGCCATCAGTCTGAAAGAAATAAGCTTCAAAATAAAGGAGCCACCCCCCAACCCCCCATTTTTCTCTTCTTTACACACACAGACATACACACATTTATGCACAAATACACATTTTGACAGTTTCTCCCAACTCAGGCTTCACTGGCGATCGGGGCTGACGGTCTTTCCATAAAGACATTTTTTCCCTCTTTAACTGTTCTCCATCTGTGGAAGGCAGACAGGAGTGTGGGAGAATGTGATACTCACTGCTTGGCCAGGGGCTCCTTGGGGTCCTTCTATAAGCATCCCCTGCAAAAGGAAAAAAGTGGATACAGTAGCATTACAGGGCAGCCTGTAAATCCACAGGCAAAGGAGAATGAGGAAAGAACAAAATGGAAAAACAGCGTGAGCTCTGGGTTTTGAGGTTGAGGATTTTACTGACTAAATGCTAACAATACTTTAACAATACTGCTGCTATGTTGGCTGGATTCTGTAATGTGTTTGTGTAAGATTTGGTGGCGTGCCTGTGGTGGTATAGATGGTATCTTAACTGTAGCTCCTAATATAATCAATGTTTAGTCATAAATTGCATAAGATAGACCTCTACAGAACTTCTATGGCATTGTATCACAGTAGATGTTTGCATCTGTGACCCTCAGATAAAAGTTAAATCTCATCATAAGGGAAGATACATCCCCTGAACTCAACTGCACTGAAAAAAGAAAGAAATGAAATTGTGTTGGGTTATAAGTCAAATTTGACATGGGTTTTTGTTCTAAAGATAAAACAAAATGTATTCCTCAGAAAATATAAAGCAAATCTGATTCAGCACTTTTATAGTCTTATAAATCATTCAATAAAACTGAAATGCAAAGTTTATATGAAAGTCAGGCAGGACTAATTTAGAAAAAACACACTTTGCTGAAAAATTTTGTTAGCCAAAATACTTCACCGCTCTCTTTGGTAACAGGAGACAGAAATGATTAAAATCATAATAGCTCTCTTTTTTCTAAAATTTAAAAAGGAGGCCTTTTCAGTTTGTGTCTCAGCTGAAGCTCCAGCTATGCACATTAGCTACATAGCTAGACTGATGGATACACCGGTGATGAGTACTGAGGCAGACATGTGCTATTACATAATTACCGTTAAGCTGCAGTATAAATGTATGAATTATTTAGAAAGGTGACAACTTAACCATTAACTAGCTGATTTTTTAAGCATAACCATTCTTTTAACTATTATTTTTACTGGCTAGCAGTGATGGGTATTTGGTGACAGACTAGTAAGTGTGTAGTAAATACATATTGTGAACAGACCTAGTGAATTCACATGAATTCGCTTGACCCTATAAAATCACCATAAAAGGCAGAAAAAATGAAGAGGAGGCAGAGGAGGAAAGATGGAAAGAGTGGAAGAAGGAGATGAAAGGTAAAGATGTCAATTTTAAAATATGCCATAAAACGTAATTGATCTAAGATCTGCACGGACTAACCAAAATGGCCTTTTTCCTTTTAATGGTAAAAGTTGTCTATTTTTATGAAATATTAACCACCCTGCTAAAAAACACTCCTGGCCTCAGCCTTGTAATAGATGTATCATAAAGAAGTGATTAAGAACCTTTTTATTGTTACCGATAAATTCCCAGCAAGCTGAATCAGGCTGATTGAGGTCAAATGTCAGCACACTCGGCACTGTTTTGTCTGCTCATTACTAAAAGTAAATCTACTTTGCTTTAAGACTGATTTTCCGAATGAGCTAGCTTTGGGTTTGTTCATTTGAAGCAGTTTGAGGTAAGGATTGTCAAATTTGGTTGTAATTTGACTGGACCGTATATGTGGACAGATTGTGGGAAGAAACAAACCAGGGTCAGTAAAAGAAGCCAGGTGTATGGGCCACAGTACTTGAGCCAATGCTGGATTGTAATTCTTCCTGTGCCTATTTCCTCTAGCGTGGAGGATTTGGACCATTATGGAGTTTTCAACACTTGCAACAGTATATTAGAAGAATTAGAACAGATGGGATTGATACTTACCGGCTCGATGACAGCAGGTTCACCCTTCTCTCCTTTTTCTCCCAGGTAACTCTGACCACTATGCACCTAAAGACATATGGCAGTAAGTTCATTAATATAAAGATAAGTGAGACTTATTTCTATACAGATACAGCATCAGTGGCTTGAATTCAAAAATATGAATTGTGCAGGAGATGTCCTGCCTAATGTCTGTGTCATCTATGTAACAGAGGTTATATTAAACAGAAACAAACTGCTAAGAAAAGCACAGCAACTAAAATAAAGCACTGTGTGCTAAAAAGTTTAGATAGAAAACTGGTTGTACTAGCCAAATGGATTTTTCCAGCATAATGTAAATAATCATTTTATTACCAAAAAGCTATAATTTAGGATCTGGTCTGACTTCAAGCATCCTTAAAGCAGAGAGCTGAAAAAAGACCCCAACTTTGCATTTATATAGAAGCTGTTACCTGACACTATCTATACAATGACCTCACTTGAGAAGAATTCACAAACCAACTACAGGACTGTGTCCAAAACCCTCTAGACTGCACAGTTTAGCCTGAAGAGGAAACCGGTGTTTAATGAGAAATTCATACAGAGGGGCTGAAATTGCACAATAACAGAACAGAGCAGTTCAGATTAACCTAAAGCAGACAGATCTCAAGCCAACATCCAGACAGTGACTGTGTCACTTCCTATCTCTGAGACTTTGATAGACACCAGCTCAGCAATTTCTCTCTGGTTGCAGAGATGGATTCAGTGGAAAAACATTTACAGAGACTATGTCTGCCACCAGATAAACCAAACAGATTAGTGGTAGAATATCCACATATAGGCATAAACAGCAGAGGCCACCCAGGTCAAGAGGTTACAGAAGGACTGCTTGTGCCAACAGCTGGGCCATCATCTGCTTATGTGTGAAAGACAAGGTGTGTATTTGTGTTTCATGCTTGTGTGCAAAAGGTTTTAAGTTGCAATCATAAAAAACAAATAATAAAAAGGGCATTACAAACACCCCGTCAAACAAATACCATCAGCATCTCTTAGATCTTTTCACATTCCTGAACATCACTACCATGACACTTGCCTTCCAGCCTTTCCAGAACTTACACTGCTCTCTCTGAAGTCTGTTTCCGCCGGAACTGCAGGACCAAACTCCTCCTCGTACTGGTCAGGTGAAGGCTTGGCATCAGTGGGATCATAATCAACGGTATCACCATAGTCGTAGGGTTTCTCCACAAACTCTTTGCCATATGTGTACTCGTATTCCTTAAATTCATTGAGGTCAGTAGCAGGATCCACTTTTTCTTGGGTGTCCACTGGGGCAGCGGCTTCAACAAGAACAGTGGGGTCTACACCGACCTGTTCCACACCGGTGATGTAATCATCCACTATTTCCCCTTCATAAGTCTGGGATCAGTCCAGCCATTGTAAAAAAAAGAGAAAACATGGAGCTGTGGTTAGTGGAATTTTACCATGTGAATAGGTTTGATATTTCACGTGTAAATTTTTTCTTAATAGTTATGAATTAGAGTCAAGCATTAGCCGTTAAACATCGTCATTTAGCACCAACTAAGGGAAACTTCCCAAAGTTTCAGCTTAGTTGTGTTCACATCTGTGTAACAGCACTAAAAAAATCTACTTGTTCTTTTTTAGTTTGCTTTTTTGCAACAAAAACATAAATCTAAAACTACTGGATCAATGAGACTTTTTAAAAACCAATCAATATGGTTTAGTTAATCATAAAAATGAAAAATAAATATTATCATCAGAAAATCAGATGAAAATCAGAAATCAGAAAAAACAGGTTTATTGCTGATCTATATGCAGATATAGACTGATTATCTACAGAAGTCTTCCTATAAATATATTTAAATAACCTAGCCACAGCATTTTACCATAATATTTAAAAACATTTAAAAGCCTTCTGTACTAAAGGACACAGCAAGATGAGCCATTTCACCACCTGATAATACACTCACTGACATAAAAATACAAAATATTTACATCTAGAAAATGGGTAAGTAGCAGTGCCTTTACATACATTACAAATATTATACAGCCCAAAGAGCATTTTTCAACAGCTTTTATCAAAGAAACTGTTAACTCTCTCATATCTTACACTGCAATCAAAGGGACAAAATGTAGCTGTCATCTTTGAGAAAAAAAGATCACATGCTTATAGTTTACCTGGCCTTGTTCAGCAGTCTCTGTTTGAGTTTCAGGCTGACTTCCATCCAATGTGGTGTAGTCGTACTCACCAGTGTAGTAGTCTCCACCCACAGTTGTCTGAAATCAGAGCATGTTTGATTACTGGAAAATGAATTTGTTATAATCAAGAACTTGTGATAATGCAGATGAATCTGCACCACATTCTTCCTCATCATTATTCTCAATACCTTTAGATTCATTGTGGTAATATTGTTTATTGTGTAAAGCTTCCACACATAGAAGTAAATAATGACTGTAAAGTCCCCCTCCACTTAAAATCATGGTTTTAACTCCACTCTTATTTATAAAATATTTTAAATGTCTTATGAGACATATCATGAGCAAAGTCAGTAACTATAGCTATGGTTACATTCCTGCTTTAAATCTGCAGAGCCTCACCAACAGTCTAAGGAGAGATCAGTGAGTCATGTGTAGAAAATTGGAGGAACCTATCCTGCCTATTTGCAGGCTGTGCGTCTTTTTGGCACACCATGGGAAGAATTCATTAGTGAAACTAGCATTAATTATGAGGAGAAATGAATTGTTAGCTAGTGGGGTCTAATAGGGACTAATGGGGCAATGAACTTCTCTATTTGCCAAGTAAGTCATAGCTATAGCTTCTGAGACTGGGTCAACAATGTAGCTGACTGCAGGCTGCCATTTTTAGGGACTTGGCCCCAGAAAAAAGTGATAAGGAGACTGCTTGCTATGGCAACACTGCTAGCTACTTCCTTGTAACTTGTGCTAGGTTGTCATGAAATGCTGAGATGGGACTGGGTCTAATTTAGTGTATTCATGATTATTTACTGATTAAACTGATTTTAAATTAGGCAAGAACTCATATTGGTGCAAATCTGAACAACATATGGAAATAATAACTACTAGAAATGAGACTTCAAAACAAGAAATCATGTGGTCTAGGGAAATAAGCAGAAAAAGGTGCAACAGAGAAATATAGTTAGATCAGGGTTACTCAATTTGGTCTTATAAGGGTCAGCGGGTTTTCAATTTATATTTGCTTCAACACACATGAATCAAATAAAAATTATCTAACAGATCAAATTCTGCACAATGACTTATTAATTTGAGTCAGGTGTGTTGGAGCAGGGATACATGAAAAACCTGTTGGACTGTGGCCCTCGTCAGAACGAATTAAGTAGCCCTGGATAAAATAAGAACAAGAAAACAACTGACAATCCATGTCATCAGCCACAATAGCTAGTAAAGTGTTACCTCAGTCTTTGCTCCATCAGTTGGGGGAGCATCAGTGGTTTTCTCTCCTTCACTGTAGTCATAGAACTCACCATAATCATAGTTACCATACTGTAAGAAAAACCCGATAAAGGGCAATCAGTTAATAGTCGCCAACATGTAAACAAGGAAGCACAATGTCTGAAAGGAATATTGTGCATCATTTACATGGCATGTGAGAAAAGGCTTTCTGCAACAGTTTAAACCCAGAATTTTAACCATGTAATAGATCAACTTAATTAGATTGTGTCAACATGCTACTTTAAAAGTAGCATGGTTAAACATGTTGTAGGACACTGTTTAACATCCATACTAGAAAACTAAAAAGTTTTGTGTATGGATGTTGATTTTTCTAACTCTCTAAGAATCACATGAGAGAGTCTATGTATCCAAGCAACAATGAATTAAGGGTAGTTTGCTTCAAACAGGATGTTAGAGGGTTCATGCAATGCCAGTGAAAACTTATCTGCATCTGCTGCTTTAACCTGTATGCCAACAATGGCCTGCAGCTCTCATTAAAAGCTCTTTAAAACAAAAATCTCATGCTGTCCTGACTTACTGTATCCTGGTAAATTAGGTGGAGCAGGGGGCAATCTTCCCCTACTTTTATATCACAATGCTTTTAAAAATTAAGGGCTATTGACATTCTCACTAAATTAACATTCCCTCTAAAAGGTTTTAGGTTATTAAATCTTTTACCCCAATTTGTTCAAGATATTCAAACATGATGCTGTTTGTGTTGTCCACCATCCTGCTGCTTATGAGTTTTTTGTGAAGCCAAACTCATCAGGAAGTGAACTTCATCATAAAATAAACTCTGTGATTTCAGACTGAGAGGGCTGCACTTACTTTCTTAAAACAATTAGAACTGAAGCCTCCAGTTAATGTTTAAAATATTGAAGAAATATATATTATAGATATTTGATTCTTCTCTAACTTTAAACAAAAACAAACAAATAAATAAACATATAGCTCATGATGAAATACTTTGAACTCATTAAAAAGATGGTGCAACATGAATGTCTTTTAATTTCTATTTACTCTTTTGTCCACACATTGCAAGATTTTTTTTTGTCTTTTTTCTTAAAATTAATTAACATTTGCAAAAATCTGATCTAAAAGCAAAAGGTTCTTAGTTACAAAAACCAGGTTTCTCTGTTAGAAGCCATGGAAATGGTGAGAGAAATTATAAAAAGGTTCTGAAATACAAATCAGAGCTGGACTGTTCTATGACCACGTGGTTGACAGGTAATAGAAATAATTCAGATATGCAGGGGTGGGTCTAGAAAAGTCTTGATAAGGGGGCCAGGCAGGGGCCCTGACTAAGAAAAGGGTGGCAGAAAAGAGAAATCTTTTTTATTTATTTATGTCTTGATTTCAGTAAATAATTAGCTGATTTTCACAACATAAGTAGCAATCAGATAATTTAATTCGTAAAAAATAAAAATAGCCATTGATATTTCTCAGTGCTAATGTAGAACAACAAATAGAAGTGCATTACATGCTGCATTCACTGACCCTTGGGACATCTGAGGCCTACCTAAGTAAAATATAGTTTACACATATTGATTCATTACCCCAAATCATGTCTCTTTAAGCAGATACACAGTCCTCTGATGGTAAAATAGGTATTTTGTTAATTCGTTACCGCTAAGCCGCGGCTATGGTTCAGCCATGTTCAGCTGTGTGATCATGCTTGAAGTAGCCCCAGCCCCCGTAATAATAATTTTGTTTCTCAAGACAGGATAATGAGTCACTGCAGAGTTCAGTTTGGCTGAAAGGACAAAGTTACATTGTCCAGAAAGATATTTTGTAAAGTAGAATTACCATTTGCCAATAATTTCAGTGGACAATTTATCTATTTATTTTTATTTAGCCAATCTTTAACCAGCAAAGTCCCATTGACATCAGAGACTCCCTTTTCAAGGGAGTCCTGGTCAAAAAAGTTATTTATAAGTAAAACAGTAAGGGTTATTGTGAAATAAAGGTTTGTGATTTTATGGGTTTTTTATTTTAACATAAAAAAGTACTCAAACTTTCACCTGCATACATACAGTACCAGTTAAAAGTTTCTTTCCCACTCAGTGGGAAAGTGTGCCTAAGCGTTTGACTGGTATAGTATACAGTTTAGTGTACAGTGTAAGTGACAACTGCTGAGGTGGAAATGAAGCTAACAACAGTGGACAAAAGTGGGGGCTAGTTGGTGTTTGGCAAAGAATTAAATCATAATAAAATTTCTTCACTATCTCAGGTCTTTTTCAACAAAAACTCCATTCTTCAATAAGTTTTACACAGTACATCTTTAAATCACAAACTTCATGGGGTATTCATCAGCACTTTGCCAAGAATCCACATAACATGTCCGCTTTAGACCTTTGTCAAAATTTTTTTTACACTGTCAAAACACAGGCAAAGTAGATTATGTTAACACAGCAGCCCCTGATATGCAATACTCTATCAGCACAGGGATAAATATTAGTCCCTTGACAGCTGCTAAGCTCATAAAAATAATATAGGATCCACTGTCTGCTGTAATGCTGGCCTGACCTGTGTTTTGCGTACCAGAGGGAAAAAAAGGTCACACATGAGAAACCCTGGTCAGACGAACAAAACAGAAAGAAGTACAAAGAATAGGAGATGGTCCAGGAGAACGTCAGATAACGTTAAAGAATAAAGACAAGAATATAAAGTTTTATGTTGTTTGAGATGAAGGCCTTCACCACAGGCTTGAATGAAAGACGTAAATAATGAAGTGGGCTCATAAAAAGAAAGGATTTTCCCTTCCTGCTACTGTATCACTCTCTCTTCCCTGATTTTAACAGCTGCAAACATTTGGATGATGACTGCAAAGGTGGCATGCTTAAGGTGAAAGGGCATAAGTAGTTGGCCTTGACAATAATTGGTGAATAAAAGAAACAGATGCACTGATCTTGTGCACTAGTAAGCAAGTTTGTAAAATGCTTAGCTGGAATGTAAGAAGAACATTCCTGTTTTAAGTTAAAACTTTTAACTGCACATAAACTGATAATGAATAAACCAGATTTACAATATTCTTTAAGCCAAACTTCTCCCTGCTGTCTATTTAGAATCCACAAGCTCCTTACTTATGAGTAGTAACTTGATAATGAAGCAATATTTTCCAGGACTGGTACCCACTGTACAGCCAATATTTTTGAATAGAGAAGCAGCTCCTGATTTTTTGTATTTTTTAAATTTTTTCCTTCCTTCTTTTTTTTTTCTTGAACTAGAGATCTAAAATCTACTTTTCCAGGTATTGGAAGTCTAGCTGGGGAAGGGAGAGCTTAAATTTCCCTGTGAGTCTGGGCAGAGCCTGCAGAACTCGTTAGTGATATAAATCATATGGCCACTCCAAAGTGGGTTCAGACTTTGAGGCAGGGAAAAAAGAAAAGTTTCCAAAGTGAGCTCATCAGTTATTTTGTGAAAAACTGAAGGAAAATGTCAACCGATGAAAGGCTCAAAGTAGCAAAATAAGAAAATATTAGGATGAAAAGAAAAATGAAGTTTTGACACAAAGCCCTGTGTTTCAATATAGAAATCTTGATTAACAGGCACCAAGTGAAAATTTTATGCCAGTGGCAATAAAACTTTAATTTTACCTGAAGCTATGTATTTGGATATGTCAGTGTGTTTCCACTTGTAAAATACAGAGAACATAGACATATCAGACCTGACATAGAAGCTAAGGCAAGTTTTTCTCCTTCTAGGTGTTCAGTGAATGCCTTCAGGACTGTTTATAAAACCACTATTTTTAAATATATATATTATTTTATCTATTTATTTATTTTTATTCCAGTGAAGACTTAAGGTGCTTCAGATTAAACCAGGACAAATAATCAAAACAGGATTATGCAATCAGGGAAGTCTGAGCTGGCCGATGTGAAATAACTCTTATGACCTAACCTTGCAATGTGAGTCTAAAAGTGTCACTTGAACTTCTTTCTTCCAAAATACGACCTTAACCTTCAACTTAACATTAAACTTTAGATATAATTTTGTTTATGATTAGATACGCCCAATTACATATTGCACATTTCATGATTTATTTGAATAAAAGCAAGCCAAGATACAGAAGCAGTTTGTTAAAAGTTACGTACATGATTCAGAGCCACTTTTAGCTGTAACTGCTACTCATCATCTTCTATGTGATGGTATCAGTCCCTCACATCATTCCTGAGGAATTTTGGCTCATTCTTATAAAATTGCTTAAGATCATTGAGGTTTGCATTCATTCATTTATGCACAGCTCTCTAAGTTTCCACCACAACAATTTAGTTGGGTTGAGGTCTGGACTTTGACTGGGTCATGGCAACAGATTGATTATTTTCTTTTTGGCCATTCTGTTGTAGATTTGCTGGTTTGTTTGAGATCATTGTCCTGTTCCATGACCCAATTCGTGGCAAGGTTTTGGTTAAACAGATTTCTTCATATTTGGCTCTCGAATACTTTGGTATACAGAGGAGGTCAGAATCAGCTTAATGACTTCAAGGTGTTCAGGTCCTTTATTTTGCAAAACAAACCCAAAATCATCACCCCTACACCCCCATGCTTGACAGTTGGTATGAGTTGTGTTGATTTTGCCCAACATTATGCTGCAAGTTATAACCAAACCTCTCCGCTAGCAGAGATTCAGATTGTTCCAGAAGTCTTGTGGTTTACTCAGATGCAACCCAGCCAAGCTGGCATTTGTTTTTCCACATAAAAATGACTGTCCTGCCAGTCCATCCAAACAAGTGATACTTGCTCAGTCTTTTTTCTGTTTATACTCTTATGAACTTTAAGATTTAGCATGCTATCTGAGGTTTAAGTAATCTGAGAAGCAACACTTGGGAATTTTGCCATTTTTACAATCATTGTACACATATTTTCTGATCTATGGGTGAACTTGCCAGTTCTGGGGAGGTTCGCAATCTTTCTCACTGTAGAGTGCTAGACTGGAAATTGTTTGGAAATGGCTCAAGTGGATTTGATTAACAGCACCTGGTTGCTATTTTCCTTATTAATTCACATGAAAGCAGTATATGGGCGTTTAAATCTTTCCCATGCAGCTTCTGCACTTTGACTTAATTTTTCTTTAATAAAAGATGACACGGTGTTAAAATTCCAGTGATGTTGTTCATCTGAAGTTGCATTTATCCAATTCTTAGCCCTTGTGAGGATCAGTTTGTTTGTGTTTTGCCCTGAAACATAAAACCTAATAACATAATGATTGAGTCCTTAATTTTTTATGTCGTGATTTGAAAAGGGTTGGTCACGCTGCTGAGGTTACTAAGCTATCTCCTACAGATATTTGCTATCATCATTTAGCAGCAAGAAACATTAGTTATAAACCTCACATTTTTATTCAACATGTTTACTTATCACACACAGCAGCAGATGACTCAGCACGCATTGTATGGAATGATACAAAACTTAATCTTTAAAGTAGAAAACTAACTTTATAGGAACATATCCTCCTGAATTTGATTGATATGGGGGCCAAAAAAATAATTTTCACCTGCTTAAACCAATGTTATGTGAGGTAAGAAAATAATATCCTTTCCATCTCTAACTGCTTCCATTTTTCTAATCCATTAATTTAATTTCCATCTTTCCAAACCTCCTGTTTCATTGTGTTATGTGATTTTTGCCTCCAGAGTATAAAGGATTCCTTCCAAATCTGTTTTTATATTTCCTAAACCTTAATCTCCTCCATTCAACATCTCTGCTGTAACCTTTCTCCTTTCCTAATAGCAAATATTCCTCCATCCTCTCTTTTATAAAACCATCTGTAAAATCCTCCCAAGTCCGCCCTCCACAGTCCACATCCTCTGCTCTTTTTCCCTCCCTTTGAACAAACACTCCTTCCTGATAGTTACTCTGATGTCCACTGCAACCACTCTAGATACTGACCTCATCCTCAGGTTCCTGAGCCTGTGGGGTGTCATGATGGCTGGGGGTTTCACAGTCAGGGCTGTAGTGTTCACAGTAATCATAGGCTGCCCTTGGGTCTGCCACTATTAACAGCTGCTGGATGTCACCCTGGAAACAAAGGAGAAGATTGTAAGCAGACAACAAACCAAAAGTAACCCCCTAAAGGCAAATTCTAACATCAGTGTTATCTTTTGTCTTCAACATATAACAAGGAGTGTGTTGGATAATTTACAAAAGTGGTCAGCAGTGATATTTATTACAACTTATTGAGAATGAGTTTAAGTTTTTGAGAATTAGTTTTTTTTTTAGTTGGATTGCCACACAGAGATTGGAGCCTCATCCAAAGCTGAGAAGACAAAAAAGAACTCAACAGCCTACTTCCTCTTTGTAGCTGGGAACAAAACATCAAGCTATTTGCTTAATCCACCCACAATTACTGCAGATGATACCATATAAAACAGGTGCATTGTTTTAAACTGTAATATGTAAGTTCAGGTTTTAGCTACCATGAATGCAAACAAAACAGACATTCAGTGAGTATCTGGATATGGTACAGATGTGCAGACTGTAATTCACTTAGAGGCAGCTGTTTATTCTTTATTTGAGATGTACCAAACTAGTGCAAAAGTGTTGTGCTGTGAGGTAACAAAATAACTAATAATCTTGTACTAATGTGCAAACAAGGTGTTGGAAGAATTCAGTGGAACAGTAAGAGTCATACTGGGCTCTCTGCCTCTACAGGCACTTGATCAGGTCATTGTCTTGTTAAGAAGAATGGCAAGGCTATTTTCTGTCTCCAACCCTATACGCTGGGTCAGAATGTTTGACCCAATGTTGGGGGGCACCCAGCCTATGACCCAAACGTCCTGAACCAAGCCTTTTGGGATAGCAAAATAACCCAGCCATTTTATGAGTGCATGCACAAAAAGTTACACAAGACAGAAGGAAAAAGGAAACAAAAGTATAAAGCCTAACAGGTTTAATGGCCAGGAAGTGTGCATCTGCTCCCTCTTTGTTGATTGCCCAAGGTTTGCAACAGCATGGTGGTGAAAAAATATGTCAATAAAACAACAAGACAGATGTTGAATACCAGAGGCAGTAGTCTCTAGACTATTCATTATATACAAGTTTATAGAAAGAATTGAGGTTTCAGGGGAGTCTGCAAGCTTTTAGAAAGAACTACTCTACAATCTTCCTCACTCTGCCATTAGGGACAGCAAGTCCCTGTACACAGCAGATAAATAACCAAGGTCTGAAGCCGTCTGTTTTTCATGAGCTTTTGGAAAAGGAAATTAGATCCCCTCTTCCAACCCTTCCATCAGCCAAGGGCTTTTTTTCCATTATAGTATCCCAAGAAATTCCTAAACCAGGAAACTGCTATGCCACTGATCTTGAGAGTGTTATCAATAGCATCTACCATATGGACACCTTAGCTGACCTTTTTCATAACCAACCTGTACTAGATAAAAAAGGGTCAAAATAAATGAGGAAAACAACTTAAGGGTGATGGAAGGCCACGATCACGGTGGCCCCCTAAGAGGAAGCACATCCATACAGAATGCATTAAATTACAGGAGGCAACATCTGTACAAGCTTAGATCTCTGGAACACATTACATACTCATTGCTCATGCACCTATCATATGTGACCAGTAATCCTCAAAAAGCTATTGAACAACCCAAACAAAATATAAGTACATTGGACATATGGGTTGATAGAATAGTTTTCAGTAAATTTCAATCCAATATCGTTAATGCCCATTACTCACATGCAGATGAACATTCTCACAAGCATATGCATAGATTTCACATGCATACTGTAACCTTTGCGGAGCAGTTCAGGAGTCTTTGTAATGTATCAGTGTTGAGAAGTCTCCACAGCGTAAAAAATTTACTGTAAAATATTGCACATATGTCTGGAGGGAAACACTTGTTACAAATGTTCCCTGTGCACCTGTGTAACCTTCCACAGGAACAAAATCTCCAGGCATAAGCAAAAGGTGTTGCAGTGCTGCTGCTGTATACTGTCTTTTTCATGATTTAGCACACCTTTAAAATATGACAACATAATGGGATGGCAACCTCCATATATATAAAATATAATAAAAAAAATGAACAGAAGCAGAAAAATGAATGCAGAATAAGCTTTAGCTGCGCTCCGACAAGTGAATGAGGATGACTCAGATGGGGAGATGACACCTAAAGAAATGAAGAAAAACGGGCTTTAACAGGCTGTGTGCGCTCTCGGATCGTTCCTTTTTTGCGAGGTAACGCAAAACTTATTGCAAGGGAACGCAAAGGTATTGCATGGTAATGCAAAAGTATTGCAAAGTATTGTGAGGAAACGCAAAAGCATTGTGAGGGAACGTAAATTAATTGCCTAGTAATGCAAAAGAAAATAAATTCCTGTGTCCCCTGGGGGGCTTCGTAACTTTCAAATAATACAAAAAAAAAAAAAAAAAAAAAAATTCAAAGGGAAAAAAAGAATTGGTCTCCGTAAATGTCACCTTTATCATTTTTATGCTGCGTCAGCATGGTCAAAATGACCCCCTCTGGTGGTTCTAGGGGGTTTTGGAGTGTTAAAAAAACAATTCTTGGATCCAGGCTGTGAGCCGGATCGTCATAATCAGCTGATCCTTTATTCCATTACAGAGATTTCCTGAAAAGTTAATCAAAATCAAGTCCTTCACTTTCTGAGTTATTCTGCTAATGCCAACAGACAGACAGACAGACAGATAGACAGACAAACGTATGCTGCCAAAAACATGGCAGAGGTAATAATACTTTACTATTAAGGACAGTCATTTATTGAAAAAGTTATTGTGTTTATTAAGGTGGCCAACAGGTGCAAATGTGCGCAAATACAGACACAGAAACAGAGCTGGTGGGAAGTTTGAGCAGAGTACAGGGAGAGAAACTACATCAAGGTATGTATTTTTATCTATTTATTTATTATATTTGGCCTCAGTCTTGTACAATATTAGAAAACAATCAGCTGTTTTAAGTTATTGACGTAAGCATAGTAAAAACTTTTGATAATATAGTTTCTCTCCCTGTGCTCTGCTTAAACTTCCCACCAGTTCTGTTCTTCTCACTGTTGTCTGTCTCTCGGGTGAAAATGCACCGCAGGCCCTAGAAACCCAAAGCACTTCCATTGTGTCAGTGAATTTGCAGCTTTTTCTTCTTGCAGTTGTTTTCATTTATCCAGCGCGTTTCTGTGTTTGCAGCGCGTTTGCACCTGTCAGCCACCGTAGTTTATTTTCATAAAACTCGGCAGACCACCATTCTGCTGTCATGATACTGGACAGGACAAGGCTGAAAAAAGGAAAAGAATACATAAATGTAATATACCTCTTAAAACTCATTCAGAAGATCTTCATGTTTGTTGAGAAAGAGGTATATATTATATACAATGGAACAACATGGCAATCATTTTCATTAAATTACGAATTAAAGCTTCAACTATTTCACAGATACTCAGTGGGAAGGGAACTGAAAAAAGCACAACTTAAGAAGACATTTTGCAAGGTCAACAACATAACACAGGGTTCTGCAAAGGACCACACACACTTATCTTATTTATAAAGCTAAGCAGTGATTCAGTCACTCCCACAATCTCTGATAAGCATCTCATCTCACACCCCCCCCATCCACTCCTGCATCTTCCTTGTTGATGGTAATGACTGGATTTTGTTGCACATCCTTCTGCCAGGTTCCTCCTCCGAATCCCAGGAATGATCTACAGTAATGTGGATCTGCTCAGCACTGGCACAGACATGTGGGGTAAAATGTAAGTCTGTACTGCAATCAGTTTCCTAATACATCTGTGTTCCATGTGCATTTCTATGTTAATACAACACACCTCAGCATGTTAACCATGACAACAACCATCTGTCAGAGAAAACTATAAACAGACAGACAGCAACTAGATTGATGAAATAAAAACATCTGCTCATTCATATTTCACTCAAAGACAAAATCCTAAACTAAAAAAAAACTATTGTAAATGTTAGCCTTGGAAGCATAAAACTGCAAGGAAAACTATCTGTTGAACCGAAACCCTGATTCATCATGAACAAACACCTAACAGTGAGTTTTTCAGGCTGCAAAAAACCCCCCAAAAAACAAAAAAGATAAAATCTGTTCTCTATGTTGTATTCTGACTGCTGCATATGAGTTGTGGCTATTTTGATCAGATAAGCAGTTGCCATCTGAATATTAGCACAAATTATCTGCACATACTTAAACAGAAAAATGAAGACACAGCTTTGATTAAATGCAGATATCTCCTGCTGGCGCCAGATCACAGATGTCGGGCGGCATAGTAGGTTTTCCCACCCTGTCTCTGCTAAACTAATTTAGAGGCATAAACAAAGATGCAGTTTGTTCTTTGACTCTACAAAATTAAGACCATACTTGATCTACAAACTTCATCAACATGTGAGCAGAAAGAAAATTTGTTTTCTTTTTTCTAGGAGCCTGAAGAAATTTAACCATAAATCAAACCAGGCACACACTCGTCTCATACGGCTGAGACTGGCAAGAATTCTAACATTTTTGAGAGTGTCTGTTTCTAGATATTTGTTTGTTTATTTACTGTTTTATGCCATTGGCTAACACCTGCTGCTGGCTGTAAAACTTTGAGGAGAGGTCTGGGCTGGTCAAACACAAAGAGAGATCAAACAGAGCCTACTGATTGTGAGATAAAAACAGGAGACATGTCCAGAATTGTGTTGTAAAAACCATCCAGCTTGTACTGGAATACTCTCCCTCTCTTTGAAAAGCTGTTAGTTTTAAGTTATTGTCTTTGTCATCCAACCAAAAGAAATGAAAGCATGGGCTGGAGCAGTGTTAGCTTGAATGCAGCAGAAAGGGGAGCAGCAGCAGCTGGATGTCACGTGGATGAACTGAGGGGGACACTTGTGCCAAAGGCCTTAAAGTAAGCCAACCTACTTAACCCAGTAAGACTCTATTCTTTTCTGCCTCTATTAAATGCAAAGCACAATGATTTAGAATCCTTAAGACAACTGCTTTTTTAAGATTGGTGTTAATGCTAATGTTTATGAGTGGAGTGGTGACCTAACATTAGCAATTTTTCAACAGATTCACTGATAAGGCCACATAGAGTTTCCAAGAAAAGCTTTGTAATATATCTACTGTGTTTATTTGCCTAAACAAATTAAATTAATAATTTTAGGGAGTACAAAGACAGCTGAAAGGGATGCATGGTAACCATATAATACTTTGTAGAAGTAGTTTTATATTTGGTACAGATTCAAGAGATGTCCACAGTATGTAAATCTCTTTATATCTGCATTTATCAAAATGAAGTAAAAATGGTCTCAAACACACCTGAATGTGGTCAGATGCATCCATTCTAACCACACTAGAAATACGTAGGTTAAGCATAGAGTTATTGGTGAGTCGAATTAAAATGCATGCATGAAAGATTGAAGATTTTTCCAAGACAACTTTAAATGTGTGATCTGTGAGTGACACTAAGCCTTTTAGAGGCTTCATCTGCCAGACTGCACACACTTAAATCAGCATTATCATAAGTGTTGATCTTGCAGAAGTTTTCAAATAGGAACTGTAAAAACTTACAGAAATTTTTGTAGCCACTCCAGTGTTTTCTTTTATCTTTACTTTGTGCACACACCTCAACAACGTTGACATTGTGCAATTGTGCAAACCAGCCCATCTTGAGAATACAAATAAAGTGATGGAATTTCAAAACTGTACAAGGACAGCAATTAACCAAGAAGCACCAAGCAGGAGAAATGCATAATGCTCTCCAGATTTCTCCCCATGTTGTATGAAATGCAGCTTCAGCAGGGATAATGTTTCTTTTCAAGCACTGGGGGCATACAAATGGCTTGCACCCTTCAAATATTAAAACATTTTGCCTGCCAGTAGCTAACAAAACTGTTGAACTGTTTGAACCATCTGCTTGCTTGTCTGCCCTCCCTTTTTTTTAACTTCTTTCCATCTGTCTCTTTTTCCCTGCTCCACTCTTTTCCATCAGCAAATGCTTTTACCTTGGGCCTGTTACCTCTTAACACTGCAAAGATCATTTAATGAGGGTCAAAGTACAAAAGACAAAGAAGTCAGATAAAAGCAAGCGCTGACAAAGTCCTACATTTTGACTCCATCATAAAGAGTAATCACACCTCATGCTTGTTCAAAAAATGGCATAGTAACCAATGACAGTGTCATCCACATTAACACTAATATTCCAATCACACAACGCTAACCAGAAACATTCTGTGACAGGCCCTGGAAGGTGAAAAGTGGCAGGGACAGATGAGAAACAGTCATTGCTTTCCTCTTCCTGCCAACTCAACCATAAACAATGATTCACTTTAAAGCTATGAGCCCATCAGCCTTTTTGCTATTATTCTGCCAAAGACTGTCCAGCTCGAGGGACAGCATTTTGGAATGATCCGCTACGCAGTGATGACAGGCCCATAAACAAACTATCTTCACCTCCCTCTCTGCCTGACCTCCTCACAAACACAGGCACATACAGTGGTTATATTCTATGCAAACAAGTAATCAGTCTGAAAACAGATTGAAATAAAAAAAAAAAATAGAGGTAGGTATATTAGCTTCAAATGTTTTTTCCAAAAGAAGGACAAAATACAAAAGACTTAAGCAAAAAAAAAGGGAATTTGGAGACCCTTCAGTGAGCATATCTATTAAACAGCTGTGCAATTCCAGCCAAAACTAAGCACACACTGCTCATACTTTCCCCTAGCCCTCACTCTTCCGTGTGCTTCCAGCTTTGACACCTGCTCATGCAATCTGGTGTTGTAAGGTAACCATGTGCTCAAAGCTCAAAGCAGTTTTAGAAAGAAATCTCATTGCAAACTTCAGTAATTAGACTGGAGTTTCTAGCTTGATGGGCAAATTTTTTTGTCTGGTTTTATAGCCATGAACATGTTACTTGGTTGAAAGAATAGGAAAAAAAAGTGTGTAGTTTTGTATTTGCCTTATCTATTCATCCCACAAGCCCTAAGATGGGCAGGGTCAGAAAAAAAACTGTTTACTTTGATTTGCTGCAATAAATAGTTTTTGCTTAGTGAGAAGTCATGTTTCAACACTTTTACAGACTGTTTAAGCCTTATGGGGTGTTATGTATAAGAGAGGTAAAGCAGAAAGTGGAAAAATATCTTGAAAAATATTTCTTAATATAACACAGAATATGTATATAGTAACTATTGCTGCTATTGTTGTTGCATCCTGATTTAGTTTTGTTGTGAAAACAAAAGAATGATATTAATATTCTCACAGACAGAAAGTGTATTCCCCACAATGTCAAACTATTCCTGGGAGAAGCTGTCAACCCATCTGCTTCACCATCCACACAATTAATTCCTATGAATCAAAATTGATAAAACATCTTAACAACTTTGAACACATTTTAAGCAAAGGAGTAGAATATTAATAGATTTGCGCATTTATTTTTTCATATTCCCTTTATTCAGGGCTGCAGGGTGACTCAAGCACTTGACAGGCAGGGAACACCCTGGATGGATCACTAAGAACCAGAGTTAAATGAGACAAAAATAACCCTGCGCACACAAATTTCTAAGTTTTTTTTAACATCAAGAATTAACTTAGAATGGATGTTTTTGGACTGTGGGTGGAACTCCCATTACTGAGAGGACTGACGCATGCACGGGGAGAACATGCAAACTCCACACAGCACGGTCCTGCTGAGATTCAAATCAGGAACCTTATCGCTGTGAGCTGAAAGTGCTAACAACCCTGCAGCTGGATATTAATAAATATGTATAAGACTTTTATTTCAGGATTTTTTCTTTTAACATATTGACAGAAGAGTCCTAAACATTTCTAAAGCCTATAGTTCTTTCCTATTTCATCTAAAATAAGGGGGTGAAAAAACCTGTACATTTAGAATGTATATCCTAATTTAACTCCATAAGCAAAGCTTAAATCAAGCATCTGGTTCAGATCTATTTGAAAACACATTTTTATCTATAGGGACATACAATAATTAACTACTAAACTGTAAGAAGTATCTGGCAAGTAATAACATTTACAATTAGCTTGCAGGTTTCCCATAAGTACCCATTTTGAAATCAACAAAACTAAGGTTATTAGACTTGAAGTGGGAATAATTATAGCTTATAGTATGGCAGCAATTCTACTTGGGTCACCACTGCGTTGCTATTGCACACAGATTAAAACAATCTAGCAGTGTGCAACAAGCCCAAAATCTTGGAGAAAAGGCATCATTTTCTATTCTCAAAAGAGAGCGAAACAAATTACTCTGTAATTCAACATAATTTACTATAATGTGTGTTCAAGCATTAAGAACTCACCCAACTCTCAACTCTTGGATCAACACTGAAAATAGAAAAACCTCAATGAAAGTGCAAGGCCTGTGATTATCCTCTCATCTTTTAATTACCTTAATTTTGATCCCAGATCAAACGATTGTTGAATTCACTCTTACTTTCTAAAGCTAATTCACTTTATAACGGCAAATCTACATAATATGCACAAAAAAATAAAATATAATTCTACTTTATTTGGTCTATCTTCATCATTACCTAACATTGTCTCTAGATTTAAATCCATGTTTCTTATCTTCACTTATCTGTGAAGAAAAGCTGCACTGAATTTTCAACTGTCTTCACAGCGGAAAATCATCTCTGACCTGGAGGCAAACATTTCGCAGGCTGCTCTTGTTAGCCAGCATTCCACATGCAGACATCAAAGAGAGCCTAATGTCTTCTATGCTTGCACTTTGTTCACATTTTCCACTGCACACAAAGCTACCTGTACTAAACCTGGGAGATACAACCTCTATCTCATAACCACTGGATCAGCAACCAGTAAATCCTGATTCTACAGTTTGGTTGCCACACATATTGAAGGAGTAGAACTATTACAAAGATAAGCAGCTAAAACCCGAAAGACCTTTGCCATCCTTTTAGAGTCAAGTATCAACAATTCCAACCAGGGTTGAGATAAAACAATATTTTGAATAGCACACTGTGCAACTCCTAAAATGCCTTTTATCACATATATAAGTGAGTGAAAGGCAAATAAAATTTCTGGCCTTAAAGTATTTGGACCAAAATCAGTAGAAATAAAAATGCTCTTTTTCATAATGGAAAATGAGATTCATAAGATTTGCAGTATGCTTTCAATTATTTCCCAAATCAACTAGAATCGTGAAACCGATGACATCCAAGCAATTTACTTCTCATGGTTGCATTATATTAATTTCTTAAAGCCTTCTTTTTCTATTACTAAGGATTTCAGTGTCAGAGGTGTTTTACTATGAATATTTTCAAGGACTCAATACTTTATAAAACAAACTTTCTTGGCAATATGTGGATAAAAAGATAAAAAAATAACAACTCTGGATCTCATGATTTTAGATTGAGGTGGAAGCTAGATCTAGGAGGTGATTAGCTGAGCCTTGCATTACAGTTTTCCAGAGGAAGATACTAGTTTAGTCTTCCACATTCAAAAGCACACCCAACAATACTTTTAAAGTTCCCCCAGTTACAAAGTTGTAAATACTGGAATAAAAGAAATAAATAGCATTTTTATCAGCAACAAGGAAAAAGTAGTCATAAGGAAAATACGAATTTCACATCAATTTTCACGAGGTCTCTCATCTCTGTAAGTTACTTAATTGTTTTTGTGTGACTTTATTGTTTCATCAATATAGTGCTGATCTGAACTGACAAGATAAAATACTAATTCGACCCAGGTAGACCAGCAACTCCATCATTATAGAAGTTAAACAGTGTAATGCCAGCCGGTTTTGTAGCAAATGCACACTAATACAGAAGAAAAAATGGTCAGCTACTGTAACCAGTCAGCCTCTGGGAGCTACAGCCAGTATTTTCAGTGGTTTCTAAGCAGCTAACAACTGTCATCAGAGGAGAAAAAAAGCTGATCTTTCAAGATGTTTTTAAGAAAAAGTGCTATGGCTCTAGATGCCATGAATGCCCAATAAAACATGATTGATTAACAACTCAGAAAATGTACTGAAAGTCACAATGAGACAGGGAAATACCAAAATCAGGCAGCATATTGTATTCAAATATGTATTCATAATTTAATTGTAATGACTTTAAAGACAGCTATTTTCAAGGTGAGAGAGATTAAGTCTTACCTCAAAAACCTCATCATCCAGGATTCGGGTACCAAAGACAGTAATGCCTTCTGTGCTAACCACCGCCTGGTCACTTCTTTTCAGTGGCTTGGTCACCTTCTTCTTACAGTCCACAATGATGGTAACACTCTTCTTCTCCACGCTGATAGCAACTCGATGCCATCTGTGCAGCAAAAAAAATAGGTCAGAAATCCAGTAGAAACAGTCTTCTATTTCCGAATAAAGAGAACTTCTTTTTCTATGGTTAAAAAAATTGTTTTAGTAAAACATGTACTTAAATACCTTCCTAAAGGTAGTTGAAAGAATTTATGTATCTAAATAGCATCAACAAGTAAACAATTATCCAGTTCACTTCAACAAAGTATAAACTCTCAAGACTTGTTTTGTTGTCGCTGCAGATTTATGCTAATACAACATTTTATTTATTTATTTATTATTTTTTTTATTTTTTTTTTTACAAAAGTAATGTTAGTTACTAAATTAACAAACAAAAATGTTCCACTTTGAAATGACCTGAACACGATAATGCCACCAGATAACTTGATCATATTCATCATTTATGGTTATATTTCCTTCTTCTTCTCAATTTCTCATTCTGCTCTCTTTGGGATACCTACAGCAATAAAGGCATGTAGTATAGTAGCCTGCAGTCTAAAGGGTGATATCTAAAAACATGGAGGATCACACTTATTGAGTTATGCAAAAAACAGGCAATGGGGATATAATCAATCTCTTGAATGTGAAAACATACAGAAGCAAAACTAAATCAGGATAGGCAAATGCAAATGAAATAAGTAAACGCATCATGGTCTTTTCCCAGACACAAATTTCTGTTCCAAAACTAAAGCCTTCTGAGTAATGCCAAAGTTGCTTGTTTTTGTCCTTGATAGGTAATTCACCCTCCTGACGGAAATGTTTGTAATCAATAGTCAAAACTTTAATACTTGTACAGTTCTACAACTTCAGAGTCACTAATTAGTTTTCATTCAGCGATTGAGAGTAATTAGTTGTACAAAAGCTCAAACAGTTTGGTTCAAAGTTCAACAAATTGCTCAAGTACAAATTGCTTATTTATTGATTTACTTGAGTTTTGTTCCTTCTAACTCAGCTACCTCATTATGCTAGTTCTCCTCTAACTTTAAGCTGCCATGGTTGTTGTTGTTGCAGTGTTTGATATCTTTCAGCTCCCTGTACAGTGAGTCTCTGCTTCTGCAGATGGATGCTAAAGCTTTCAGCATGACTGCAAACAAACATATTGTCCAACATGTTAGACTAGTTTTCTGAATGTCATCAGGTTCCTTATATATGTGAGTATGCATGGAAGTTGTTACAATGAAATATGGTTCATTTGGAAGCTTTATGCTTTGCAACAAAGAGACATCTGGAGAAAGCTAGTGTCACTATTTCCGGCAGCAGGCCAAAATGAGAGAAGCATTTCTCTACAGCAAAGTTAGCATCAAGATGCTCAGATCAGCAAAAGCAAGGCAAGCTACTGTAACCAATCACAGGCTTGCTTCATTTCACTATAAAGGTATTTATATTTGCATTAGCTGATACAACATGTTGAAGTGAATCAGCTGAAGGCTAAATGTAGAAGTTTGTGTTAAAACAGAACCAGCTTGTTAGAACAGGTTTGCAAAAAGGCACATTTCAGCTGTGTCTAAATATGTAACTTGCAGATTACTGAAAGCTGTGTATTTTAAAATATTGTTGAAAATAAAATTGCACTGCACATTTACACTGTAATGCTTTCTTTTTCCTGATGATTTATTACAGCCAAACATCCAGGCATGGAATAATTTTAAGGCATTTCTGTTCACAGTCATGTAAATGATTAATGACAGCTTTTAACAGTGATTTGTTCAGCTTCATTGAAGAGTTATGCAATATATATAAATCCTACCCATTTCTCCAAATCTCTATACCACTGCTGTAAATAATATAGAAAAAACAAAGGCTGTCATTAAATTACTGCTAATAATTTATTTGCCATCACTGTCTGACTTGTTCCATGTGGTAATAATGACTGAACAAACATGATAATAAATGTTGTGAGTCAGTTCACCAGACCAGACTATTTTTAAAAGTGCTTGAGAAAAAAAAAAACCTCAAGCAAACTGGTTTAATTCAGCATAAATGTGACCAATAAAGTTTGTCAAATAATGCTGCTTTGCTTTTGAGATTATCTCAAAAGCTATACAATAAATTCAACCTTTAAATACTTGAGCTGAGCCACCCACATTTTACCTCCAGTATTTTTAAGACTTTCCAAGAGACAGTCAGTCACTTACTTGCCATCAGCAAGGTTGATGGAGCGGAACAAAGGGTACTCCTCTGAGGCAGGCTTGCCATTCTGGTCCTCATACAGGAAGACTGGGGCTCGGCCCACCTCCACACCAAGCTGCTGGATGCCTTGCTGGTTGTACACGGACAGAAGGAAGGCCTGAAGGCCAGCCTTGGGCTTGATGGTAAACAGGATAGAGAAATCCTCTGGGAAACCACCCCCTGAAGGTGGAACGACAAGCAAGCGAGTAGGCTGGTATGTTAGTAAAAACTAGTGGGTGTGTCATTTAAAAAAATTGGGTAAATGTTAACGCACAGTCCAACCCTACAGCCACTTTATTATTAATTTCATTGAATAGAAATGACAAAGTTGGGAGTTTATTAAAGTTAACCCTTTATTGGTTGCTCAATTAAATACTTTTAGATTTCACCTATAGAGAAGAGTGTCATCATGATATTAGAGGATTTTACAAAACTTTTAAACTTGGCTACTTTTCTCCAGAACAGCTAAATGTCTAAAGTGGTAAGTGGTAAATACAAAACCTTCTTATGTTGGATGCCAATCTCAATTAAGTTTCTGTGACTTGATCTTTGATAATTGTTGGGGAAAACTTCAGAGTTGTTATATAACTTCATGTAGTAGCATCCGGAAGGTTTTTTTTTATGTCCAATGTAGTGAACAAATGTGATTCTTCAAGTCAAGACAAATAAAGGTTTAACATAAGGGGTTAACAGAATGTGCTAACTGTCAGTTGCTAACTGACTGTTTTTCCCTGACATGAACATTTTGTTACTTGCTGACTTGGTTTTTTGAATTAAGACAGTTAAAAGCGGTTTGTAGATCTGACCATTGGGTTACAGCATGCTAAGGACAAATCCCTACCAAATGCAGACTGAGCCTTGTCATGTACTTCCTCAGAACTGTATATTTTTTATACTGGACGTTATATTCATCTTTCAAACATTATGTTCTTTATAGAGTGTCAGGAACAGCTTATATAATTAATGGTTCTTCATAATTACTGAACAGACATTTTTCAGTTCCCATATGTCTCATAGCTCACAACAGGGAATCAAATAAGCATATTTCCCAAAATGCCACATATGTATATATGCATAAATATCTTTGTTCTCAACATGAGTGATGTGTATTCTACTGTGAAACACTGTGTTTTTGCAGACTCCTGCTCTGATTTTCAAACATCCTGTACTCATACAAATTCAAGGGCATTTCTAATGGCTAAAGAGAGCAATGGTAAGTTTAATAGCTCTCTAACTTTCTGTTCTCACATTAAAATTTAAAGTCTAGACAACTGGACCCGAAGCAGTGTTTATTATGGAAGCTGAAAGGGACCTTGGCATGTCCTGAAAGAAGTCAACAGTGCTGATGCAGCCACAATAATTTTATAAGGGCTGTAAATACAACAACTCAAACAAATGTCATATTTTTTAAAACCATAACAGTTTGGTTCAATGAAAAAACAACTAATTCTGATCATATAAAAGTCCAGTTATTCTGACTGAGGACATTGTGACACTCTTAACTGTTTGTAACTACAATGCCTCACCTCAAGTTTTATTATATTTCTTCAATTTCCGTTATTGGACATTAAAGGTGTGTTGGCTGTTTAAGCCAAAAATTACAGACACCTACTTTCTAATACCTTCATCCACTTTGTTTTTCACTTTCAGGCTGTTCTTTGAAATTCAGCCAAACTCAAAATGCCTTCACTCACTGCACAGACTGGGACAATTTATTTAACAGCACTTGCTTCCAAATAAGTAGGTAACTCTTTGCCCCAGTAATTAAGAACTGAGAGACCCCAAAGTTATGTGAATTTTATTGCCATATATTTAATGCATTAAATATAAGCTTAAGAGGACCTTTTATTGTAGATATATCAGCCAAATAACATAATTAGAACTGAGAAAAAAAGTAAATTTATCATCTGCCAGTAGTCCATGAGTAAGAGTTCTTGTCCTCTGCAGTTCATTACTTTACATCCAGATTATCTGATTTTTGTTACTTTGTGTGAAGTTGTTCTTAATGAAATAAATATGGATTTATTTGTCATTACAAGCCAGGCAGCAGTTCCTGAGCCATGTGATGCACGTACTGTATAATGGAAATATAGAAACCACATACTGCATATTTTAGTATGCCACTAATCCAACTTGAGGATTTGTGAATCACTTTACTGGACATGACCAAAATACATCTAAAACATATCAACAGACATCTTAATCTCATTGATCTTCTTTAACAGATTATGGTTTCTCCAAATAGCAAAACTCTGAAGGTGATGTTCTGACTTGAGAGTTTATGTGACAATTCATGCCATTTGTTGAGTGACTTTGATGTCCCACATGGCTCATGAAACATGCTTTACACAGCTGAAATTTATATGTATCCCTGAAATAGCAGGATGTGAATGTCTGTCACTTTGTTCTAGGCTAAAGTATCGCTGTCAATGATATTTTGTTCAGACATTCATGTTCTCACCAGACAAACTATAAGAAGTGAGGCTATCATCAGACTTTTCATCCATTACTTTTAGCGTATTTTTTCTGTGACCAAAAACCTGTTAATGGTATTTCTATTAGCTGTAGCCTATGATTATCAATAAATGCTAAAAAAAATCAATCAAACAAGGATAGTAAACAATATACCCACTTAACATCAGCATGTCAACACTGAAATGCCCAATACTGTGTGCAGTTTACCTGCATCTAAAAATCATTTCATCATTTATAAGAAACATACTTTAGGCTGTGTGGAAATACTCATATATATATAAAGGTTGCTGGTTCAGTTTGTGTAAATGCTGGTCATCTTAGAAATGTAAGGAGTGAGTTCACCAACCTGGGAAGAGCTGGTTGGTTGGAGCACTGATCTGAACCTTTTTTTCCACTCTGTAAGCTATGTCGGGTTTGGATCCTCTCCGGACTGTGCAGAAGCCTGGTGTTTTCCGAACTCCTTCAGGAAAGCTCTTGAAGTCTAGCACCTTCAGTACATCCACTGGTTCAGCTGAGGAGACAGTGATAGTATTCAAATCATACTTAGGCCATTAAATAAAAACCAAGTCTTGGTTGGTGTTTTCAGTATTATGAATTTCATTAGTTGGTAAAATAAAATTGCTTTATTCCCACCACCAATATTTAGATAAATTAATTTGAAGAGAAAAAAGTTAGTAAATGGGAACTGTATAGGGCTAACTGTGGTACACGATGTTTGCAATTTCATTTTTGATGTTGCATTTGTGTGAATCTGAGAAGTTGAGAAGCAAGCTTGTAAAGGAGATATTGTTTCACTGTTGACCTTTAAAAGTGTGGGTTTTAGACCATGGAAACACAGGGAAAGCCACGCTAGGTGCATGTGTTAATAGATTATAAAATATGGCGTTTAAACTGAATGTATATAAATTAAACAGTGCAATGCATAAATTGATCATTCAAATTTAAATAAAGAGAATATTCATGTGATTTTACAGTATACTGTAAGCATAGTTTAGTAGTTAATGGCTAATCTAATGGGCTCTGGCAAGTTGATGATAAATCAACATTTGCACCTATTACACCGCTGGCTTATTCAGAGACTTCTGGCCAGATCTGTCAGTTCAGCCTGTTGCTCATTTATGAGCTGCTTTGGCAGAGCAACAGTAAAAATGTTAGCGACCATTCAGCAGACCTAATTGCCCCCCTCCAAACCTCCACTGTTAGCCCTGCAGTCAAAATCCACAGCATTGCTGGGGTAATAAAACTTATTGCTCCTGATCACCGGGTTTTCAGAATGACGAGAACACAGAAGGGGGGCAGCTTTACAAGTTTCTAAACACAACTGAACTCTTTTCTATCAATGGACATGGGACCTCGAGGAAAGTACTCAGCAGTCATAAACACCGTTTCTTAATTCTTCTCTTCCCTGCTGCTGCCTAAGATTTTTTTGATTTGATGGGAGAAGGAGTCGGGGGTTATTGTTTCAGCACAAATCTCGAAACAATAACCCCAAAACAAAGTTTTGGTCTTGTTTGCAGTTTACAGTCTGGATATGTACATATACTGTACATTTACAGTACAGGACATGAGTTTGAAAACACCCACCCCTTCATTTTGAATTAGAAGATTTATCTTGTTATGCATAGCACCCACAATCCAACTGCACTCCACTTTTTTTATATGTATGTCACCACTGCAACAGTTTTTAATTTTAAACCCCTTTGTCCTTCCCTTCTTGAGGCACATAATCAGTTAGAGTGTGATTAAAGAGGGACTGAGGTGTATGCTTTAATACTGGCATGTAAACAGTAGTGTTGGCGTCATTTGTGATTAAAAGCATGTCTGCCAGAGGCTGCATTTGCTTAAAATTGCACAGTAAGCAGAGACCACTAACTCAAGATCATAATGAATGCTTTTGTAAACCAAATGGGAAATTAACAAACAATTACTGATTGTGCTGTAACCATTATAGTTATCCCATATTAATCCCCATCTGACTCCACAAACTGTGGCATATGTCAAGTCTAGCTTGTGCATTTTTATGCAATGTTTCTGCATCTTAAACTTTTCATTTAACCCATTCAGACTAAGTTGAAATTAAACCTATTTTAAAGGTTAAATCTTTTAAGTTTTTATTATAAATGATTAATTTTCTCTTAGGTTTAGCACTTTTTTAAGGTGTTTATACAGACTGTAAAAATGGTGATGCAACATTTATCTATTATACGCTAACATTAGCGTACATTGACTGTACTGAACTGGTCATGCAACACCAAGTAACACCAGGCAAAATCCCTGATTGGAGGAGTTCTTCTGGGTTTCTCATATATCAAAACCAATTTAAGAACCTGACATTGACAAGAGGGGTTTGCACAGTCTCTGCAAATTGGCAGTGTCTAAAAAAGTTTTTTAAGAAATTATCACATTAACACACCTCAAATATGAGCTCCAACTGCAGACCAAGATGTTCAAAATTAACCTTCACAAGAAGACAAAGTTTACCAGTGCAGAAAAATGTGGCATGCACTTAATTTGATAAGCATTTGTGTATCTTGTCAAACAGAGATTTTCTCTCTTGAATCATCATTTATGAGTTTGTCTTCTCTTCTCTCTACTTGATTCTTGTGAAAGTTTTGCTTGTGTTGGAAAATTTAAGGTGACAAATGAGAAGAGATTGAGTATAAGTGCTACAATAGCCATTTTCTTTCTATCAGAACTGCTGTCTCCCTTCTCCCTCCTTATGGAGACCAGTAGTCAGTCAGCATCAATGCATCAATCCAAGCGTGGGAGTGATGCAGCTTCTTGTCTGTGTCATTTTGTAGCCGTCTCAGTTTGTTGAATCATTTGCAAAAAGATGTCAACAGTTTATCAATGGCAACAGAGTACATGCACCAAAAATAATTAAGAAGCAGACACAAGCTAATGCTCCAGATGTGCCAGACTGCCAGTTGTTGGTCTGATGTGTAAGCAACCTTAACATCACTTCAGCTAAGCTTTAAATAAATAGTCAAGACCTAATATTAGAATTGATAATTCATTGTCCATGTTGGTTGGCTCTAAATTAAGCATAATAATTGGGATCAAACTCTTTCTGGTCTTCTAACAAAACCCATATAGGGGGGGGGGGGGTCCCCGAAAGAGCAAAGGGGGTTCCTGAGATCCTGAGAACATTAGAGCCATTAAGAAGGGGGTCCCTTCATGCATGCTTATAGGTTGGGAACCACTGTTCTAAGTTGTTGTAATACATTGAGCCTGAAATAACATTGATGCTCTTCAATACAACACTATACAGCCATAATGAATCAAGTATTCAAAAATACATTTAATCTAAATGAGAAGAAAAAATCAAGTTAAACTTAGATCCAATCCAAAAAATAAAAAATAAAAAAATAGAAATACAATGACTTTCAGTGAAGTTTCAACTCCAAATCAAACTCAGTCCACTAAAGGTCTTGAAAGCAACTGATTTAACTGTTACAGAAACCACAGTAACTGAAGCTGTGCTGGTTTCAGTCCAGATATCACATGACTCATTTGTCTTTTCTCTGGGTCATGAGGCAGGATGTGTCTTCTTCAAAGACCCAGCAATGATAAACAATGTCTGACTGGTCAGCTTAAAATCCCACAGAGCCAACGTGGCCTTTACGGAAAGGCAGATAACAGACTCACTGTGGAATCTCCCTTCCTAAAAGAGAAAAAGAGCTAGATTCATCTGTTTGATAACCACTTTGAAAATAAAACTTTGAGGCAAAGGTATTTCAAGGGATCAGACAAAAGCATTTCTTGAACTCTGAACTCTATGAACCTCATAAAGAGTTTTGGTAAGGATGGCTGTATTCCTGATGAATGGAACACCCACAGTTCTCTCTTCTCAAGGAAAATATATATTGCAACGTACAATATATCAGTGTAGACAAACATACTTTTCTGCAGCATCAAAAACAGTTAAAGGAGATTTTTCCACAAAAGAAAAAAAATCTACTGTACATTTTCCACTTTCTAAGTCATGCAGAACAGGAAGACAGGAAGTGCTGATTGTGCAGCTCCTATTCGCTTTTGGTAATCAGGAGGGGTTCTGATGGGTGGAACTATACATCCACATGCTGAAACCATTATGGTACTGGCACCACTCCCTCTACCCCCCTAACTAAAACATACATGAGACTGAAGTGAGAAGGCCCCATCCCTGTAGCTACTTCTCCTGTGACCAGAAGAATAACAGCCTGTGCGGTGAATCAAACCTGTTTGCATTAAACACATGCTCAGAAGTCAGGTTTTGACTTTTAGATCATATGAAGCTGTCCAGATTTGATCTTCAATGGGAAGACCTGGACTGCAGATTTTGGTACCACAGCTTGGATTTAGAAAACTGCAGCGAAACAAAGCAATGCAGAATATATTTTCTTTTGATTTCTAATAAATTCAGCCCCACAGTAGTCTGCAACCATGGGAGTAAAAATAGAAATAAAAAAAGCTTTATAACTGACACTGCCTAACAGAATATAAAACATACTTGAGGCACCAAACACCCAGTTTGAAAGCTCACACAAAATGCCTCATAAAAAGGAAAATAGTCTGTGGCTCCTCTGAATATCATCCCAAGTACAGAGCTACTGGTTCTTAAAAAAAAAATAAAAAAGGAAAAAGAAAGAAAGACAGAAGGCTTGGACTGAAGGTCTCTTTGTGAGTTTCAGAATGCCTCTCTGCATTACTGCATACCTCAGGGCCTCATATATTCCAGATGTGCTGAATTGGCCAGGAACCCCCCACAGACCCACCCACCAGCACCCCTCCAACTTTTTAGCCCCCTCTCCCAACTATTGCTCCACAGAAGCCCTGAAAAACAGGCAATATCCCAAAACCATTAAAGACCTTAAATGAGTAGGCATGGCTTTTACAAAACGTTTCAGCCTCTAAGGAGGTAGAGCCATCATGCTATGCCCTCAACACATCCTGAAAAAAAAGAGACTTTCATCCTTCCACTCAAAAAAGAAATAAACCATATATATTCTAATGATAAGGATATTAACCACAAGAGGGAGAATATGTGTTCTGTCATGCCAAAGGTACCAAAGCTGTCTCTCCGCAGTCATGTCTGGGGGGGTAATTAGTCAGTCTCTGATTTTTAATGACACGTCTCTAAAGTAGCTGTCAAGGACTTGTGATATACCTTATCATCCCCGCAAGCTCACACGAAGTATGTGGTAAAATGCGAGACATCTCTAGGAATCGTTAAAGCAATTTCAGCAGACACCAACACATTAAAACAGTACTTTCACTAGTGCAGACAAAATTTTCACAAACGCTCTTCCCATCACTCATCACAAGCCATAGTTTGATGGTTAAGTTTAGTCTTGTGATTGTAACATTCTAACTTAATGTCTCTGTGGCTCTGTGGTCAAGCAGCAGCATCTTGGGATGTCTCATCGGTCTTTTTACTGTCACTGCCATCTACTGAGAGTTGGCAGCACAGGCAACAATTACAGCACACTGGAAAGCCTGTAAACGCTTGCTAGCACATCATGCAATTATGGTTGGCTCAAATATCTGTCGAGTGCAGAAAGATGGGCAATGGGCAAGGATGCCACTTCAGGTTTTTTTTTTTTTTTTTTTTAAATAAACCTTTAACTTTAGATTCCTGTGGTTTGTCCGGTTCTGAACAAATTCTATGTGTATTCTAGAAAATGCTAATCAATGGGTGATGATGGTAATAATGACTTTGTATACTTGGGATGATTAGCATTACACAAATAAACAACTATAGTTTGGCATCTGAATCACATTTTCATTAAACCAATTTAATTTAAAACTTTTTAAATTCCTTGAATTCCATCATTATTGAAACTCTGATACAAGATGATATTTCAGTGACGGCATTATTATTAATCTAGTGCCAAAAGTAGAAATATCAAAAAGCAAAATGTGTCCAAAAAGACTAACTTTGGCATATCATTTCATTCTGGGAAAACCTACTCAGTGTGGATCTCTCTATGATTTCATAAAGGAAAGTATTTCATGTGACCCACATTTGTGTATTCAAGGCAAAGAAAATACTCTAGATTTTCTTTCTTCTTTTTTTTTTCCATCAACGCCCTTTCTTGAACTCAGTGGGAGCTCAGATAATGTGGAAAGATGGTGATCCTTCAGGCCAGAATATGAATTTCACTTAAAGAATTCTACTGTCTTGTGCCCAGTTATTCTATAAACTTTCAGAATTCACCGCAACACCGTTTATATTTAAAGCTACAATATCCTATGTGGACAGGTGTTAAACTATAACATCAAAAAAAGGCAACCCATTGATTCTTAATCCAAATAAAAACAGAGAACTGTGACAGTTTTGTACCTTATACGTGTGTCGAATTTAGCTGTTGAACTTCTTGTCTACTGATAAAATGTAAACGCTTTATGTTTTAGGCTACTTTGGGCTGCTGAGTTTAAAAAGTCGTGCGTAAAAGTTATGCGTAAAACCACTTCCAAGTTATTAAGTTCAATAGGAACAGTTTCTATGTGACAAACACTTTATAGTCATTTACCGCAGTCACATCTAATGAGCACCATCACTGTTGCACTTTATTTGCACACTTTATTTAATAGCAATTTTGCTAATATGAAATATTTAGCGCTCTCGTTGCTGACCACACCTGGACGGCAGGCATTATGCACTTAGAAACGAAAGCACCATCCCCTAAATTAATTTGGACATATTACGCCTCACAAAATTCAAATTGGTTAGATCGTTTCAAAGTTATCACCAATAGATTCATAACTCCGATTGGAACAGCAGACCCACTTCAGCGGATCTTTGATGCCATTGTAGTCCCATATTATCCCGTTTTGAAAAACGACAAACTATCTTCAGCTTTTCTTTCAATGACCTCGAAAGATAAAGTACTGATATATTTTGTATAACGCATGTATACAGTGTGTGCTAGCTGAGCTAAAGTAACTTCAAGTGGCAGCCGCGGGTATTTATAGGGTATAAATTGAGAGTCAATTGCTGTCTACCACTTGGCTACTGTAATCATACTGCCATCTATGGGCTGTATGCCAGTCTGTGGGACGTTTTGGAGCTGTCCAGGATGCCCTGTACTTGGTTCCGTGACAGAGTGTGCAGCAAACATCCTCTTACCTGCTCTAACATTGGCAGCTTGTAGAATTAAAATGAACGTGACCAGAGCGGCTATTGTTGAATCCCATAGCCACCTTTTCGTTTTCCATCTGGTGGTCCATCTTTGCGTCTCCATTGTGAACGCCCGCAGCAGCACAAAAAACGGGCGACTTTCTTTAAAATTCCGTCACTGGCAAAATCCACAGAAAATGTGCAAATACTACAGCGCCATGTGTAAAATTATGAGGATGCCTTTCTCAGCCTGACTGGGCCCTTCAGATCCGCTCCCCCTTAAGCCCAGCTCTCACACTGATGGTATAGGGCTTTCATGAAAAAAGGGCAAGTTACTTCGCTCCCTGAGAGTTGCGCGCACCGTGAGGAGGCAGGACAAACGCTGCAAAGCTGAACCTGAACCGACTGTGGGATACTGACATTGGAAAATCCTTCACTCATCAAATCACCATTTGGGAAAGTTGTCTCTTGTCCCGCCCCCTTGTGCAATGATAGAGCATCAGTCGGAGCATCACTGCACCCCAATGCAAGCTGTTTAACTCAGAGGAAATTGTCTCACAGGTATTCAAACTTGACAATAAAGTTAAACAGAAACACAGTACCAGTCACACGTCTGAACACATGTACCCATTTTGAATTAAAAAAAAAATGTGCCTAAACTTTTGACTGGTACTGTATAGCTTATATTAAAAAAAATAAACCAACATGTAAAGAGTATTGTCTAATTTCTCCAGTTTTTCATGCAAAGCAGTAGAAGAAAAAGAAGTTATTCCCTCACAAGACACATTCTGCTAAATGCAACACAATATGTGCAAATTAAAAAGTGGGGTGGAGCTGTTGCTTTAGTCATTTCCTGAAAGAAAGTGGAGAGTTAAATAATCCCTATGTGTGCCAACTTCTAATAAAAAGCACCACTGACCAAGATGAAATGTTTTCCAGGCTCTGGGAGTTTCCTTTTGTCAGCACACTTGTCGGGCCTGATAATTAATGTAGAGCAAATGGAGCAACGGATGTAAACGCAGGTGGTAGCTGTAAAGCTCTCCCATTGTGTTGATATTCATTGCTTACAAAGATAGATGGATTTAACAGTCAAATGGCAGCCCCCAAACACAAAGTTAAACCTGTTTATAATAAGATCGGAGTCAGAACAGTAAGCTGAAGAGATGTGCAGAATAATTTGGTCTGATTTATTAAAGCTACAGACACTTTAATTATTTCCCTGTCCAGGACAATTTTCTGAACATTTGTGCATTTACAGTTTTGTTCTGTTGGCCATTGCGCTGCTACTCAGGAACACTTTGGGGACAGTTGCTGAGCTCAAGCAGAGATGTCCTCTATTTCCTTGCAGCCTTCCCTCATAATTGGGAAAACAACTTAGCAACTTTCAGTTTTATAGCTAATTAAGACTAATGGTGGTAAAGATGACAGCTGTTGTCCACAGCCATGCCAGGACTTTTGCTGTAATTAGGCACAATGGAGCTAATCAGCAGACTCACTAACATAGTAATTGTGCTGGGATACTTATTTTTAGCAATTGAAATACTAACCGTGTCTATCATGGTAATTCAACATAATATTTTTTTTTATCAAATTGTTATGAAAGGAGCAGCTATTTGATATTAAATGTGGAAAAGGTCCCCATGAGCAGAATTAATGGTGTTGAGGTGGAGATTTGTAACTGTCTACCAGAAACCCAAGTTTGTCTCCACTTTTTATTTTAAACTTGAATTTTAATTTATGTTTTTTGTCTTTTACATGCTCCTTGGTAAAGGTTAGTTATTAAAGCTACTTGCTTTCAAATAGGAAATTGTGGCTTTCCATATTGTTGCTTTGTCATAGTGGATTTATTATTATTTTTTTTAGGTCTTTAAGGTTCTTCCTTTCCTTTTTTTAAATTATGTTTACCATTTGTTTGGTTGGCACCAAAAGTTCTTCATTAGAGATAGTAAAATACACTGTTTTAGGATGTCTGAGGCAAAAGTTGATTTCTGTTCACCTAAGTAAAATGGCTGGTGAAAAGAAAAGTCAGAGTATCAATAAACCTGTTCTGATTCATAATTTTTTTTAAATGTTTAAAATGTGATTAAATTTACTGTTTAGCTCAGTTTGTAATGATGCATTGTTTGCAGTACTTCTCTATGATTACTTTGAATGTCATTCTGCTTGTTCAGCAGTAGAAAACTGCCTTGGGAGCAGCCTGGCTGTTGGTTTCTGGCAGACGACTGATTGTTTTGCTTTGTCTCGAGTTGTTTGACGGAGTATGTCAGAACTTCTTGTTCACGTTGCTTCCTGGGAATGCAGCCCAAAATGTTTGGTTTAATTTCAGTCTCTGTGCACTGGCAGAGAGGACATGTAAATAACCAAAACTGAAGTTAGTTATTTTTTTCTCAAGCAGCCCGACTCAGTCAGAAGGCAACATGTACTGACAGACATCCAGCTTCTAGTTTCTGAGACAGTCTACAATTTTCGGGAAGGCTTGGCTTTGGAGTTGCCCTCTTTGTAGTTGGAAGTATATGATTACAACTGATCCATTTACTGAAAATTTGTGCCAAGATGACATTGTATAATTATTCTATAACAAGTCCCTTTCCTATGTACAGTTCAGACCACAGCAGCTACAAAAACAAAAATGTCTTCAGAACATTGCCCATTGACTTTGTTTTTCTATTGGAAATAGCTTTTAATCAGAGTGCTTTCAAGTCTCAGACTAAAATTCTTCTTGCTTCTGTCCAGAAACAGCAAACTGGCAAGCTATAAGGATTTAAAGTCGCTTGAGTTCAGGATGGGAATTCTCTCAAATGCAAAGCATGAGCTGTGATCTGTAATTACTGTGCGATGTTAAGATTTGGAGCTGATATCATTTTATGTGGGAATGGTTTCTTTGTTTTTTTTTTTTTTAACAAAGTTGTACTGGTGCAGCCAAAAAAGTAGAAACATGACAGTAGAAATGTAAGTTAGAGATTCAGTCAAACGGATATAAGCAAACTATACGTTTCTAAGTTACTTCTGAGTTATTGAGTTACTCAAGAGTTTCTGTTGCAACATTTGCACATAATAATAATAATAATAATAGATTAGATTTATATAGCACTTTTCAAGGCACCCAAAGTGCTTTACATTGCATATCCATTATTCATTCACACACACATTCACACACTGATGGTGGACATTAATAGAAGTAGAGAGCATTTGAACACATTTCCAGTCCAGGTTGATGCTGATGAACTTTATGTTCTAGGATGTGTGAAGCTTTGGCCGAAAATCCACACACAGGATAGAAATGAAAAAAGAGTGCATCTAAAAAACTAGAACATTATGTATTTCAAGATACTGTACTATACCGGGTTAATAGCATTTCCTTGGCTGCAATAATGCAGAAAACACTTAATGTACTTTATGCAGAAAAAAGCTAGCTGTGTGCTAAATTGAATTGATTGTACATGAAATTTGCTATGCAAATAAACTTGCTTTACCTTGCTTAATTTAGTACAGTCCATCACCATAAAACAAACAAAAAATGGCAAATCTTAGTACCCACATTGTTTCCTCTAAAGAAGCATTTTTGTTGTATTTCAAATAAATTATCCAAGGGAGTTTCAGTTTTGCTGTTAAAGAACAATGACTTTTGCATGTATGCAGGTGCAGCATATCTGATTACGCTGGTTAACAATAAGAAAAACATAATAGCATGAAAACAAATAAAACCACATTGGAATTTAAACTGTAAGCACTGTAAAAGGGTGCATCTCATATTGTATTTACAAAATTCTTCCAAAACCATATCTTTCTGACATACACGTAAAACAAAATGACAACTATCACTCCAGTGTATTTTAAACAACCCAGTGTATGCCCCATATGTGACGATCACAAAAATGTATGGAAATTTATGTTTTAATATGTCAGAATGTACCTAAAATGCACTATAAGCTTTACAGTTTAGAGAAGGTCCAATTCTCTAGACTTTTGAATGCACATGTACAACTGTTCAAGGTAAGGTTGTTATTCTTTTTTTTTTTTTTAGCAGTTAATCACCTTGTTAGAGATTAGTCACCTTGTTATAAAAGAAGTGTCTGAACCTTTTCATCATACTGTAAGATGACTTCTATATGTATGTCCACCACTGTGGTTATCTTTTGTTTGAGATGATGGAATTGCCATTGCATGATTCGATTTAGATGTCCTACAGTCATGATATAATATAAGTGCAGCATGAACTTTCTATATTTTATGTAAATTTAATGGGAAAGTTGAATATCCCCAAATTTTTGTGAGTAATGTATGTCCCAAAGTTTTCAAACTATACAGCAGGGCTTTGGTTGTAGTTCAGTTTGTTGACATACCATTCAGAATTGCAGAAGCACCAATTCTAAGTATTCAAATTCAACATAAACTTGCTATTAATTGTATTAACATGCTAATATCTGATTGCAGAGCAATTCCTAAATCTTATAGCACTAATGAGGCATTTCAGTCTGCGGCCCTGTGAAACAATACACAATCATCTGGAAACTTTCCACAGCTATGCAACATTTCCTCATGAGACCCAGGATCATACCTCTTGTGGAAAATTATCTTTCCAACTTTAACCATGTAGCATGCAGACAATTGGTGGGTTTTCAAAGTTATTTCACCTGGGTGAAAGAAAGCCTTCAAACCCAGGCCTTTTTGCTTGAATGATGGTTTCCTTCATGAATATAAAAAATAATATGTGCAGAAAGAAGAGCAGCTCTTCTGCACTCAGACATCTTCTACCACATCACAAGTACACATAAGCACAAGACCTCCCATTACTATTAATTATCCAGCTAAAAAGCAGTGTGCAGCTGGATGGGGGTGAGGAGGGATGCATACTAGACACTGTAGACCACATAACTACTGAGTGGAATGTATGTTAGTCTGGGCATGCTTATTATAGGAGCATGTGGTATCCAGATAGCTTCACCTAGTAATGATTTTGTTAGGGACATGGGAAGGTTTCACTTTCTAATAATTTTGTGATGTAAACTGTTTTTAAACTGTAAAGTCGTCACACACTTGCAGAGAGGAAACAAGTGAAAGCAAACAACATGGAGGGGGTCAATAATACTAACAATTTGTCAATAAAACTGAAGACTAAACAAATTCATAGAAAACCTGACGTGTTCACATTATATGTCATTCAGTAAACAAGTCATCAATGCAATATTCACTTTGTAAAAGTGGGTGTTGAGACAGAAAGATTATAGAGAAGCAAAGAGGATTTAAATATATCCTAAAGCATGAGTGAGACTGTTCCTGCTATTTTCATGCAAATACCAACATGCTAACATTTTAATATTTAGAAGGTTCTGTATGATGTTAAAATATCAGAATGTTAATATTTGCTACTTGGGACAAAGGTTAGTGTAGCTTTTATAATGATGGAAGTGTCATTGCTATGTCTTCATAAACCAACATATTGGGTGAATAATAAACTGTGAAGAAATCTTTCTCTGAGTCACAACTGTCTGCCAATTAGGTAATTTTTGAGGATCTTTTTGCATAAGCAATACAGTTGATGGAATGTATTGACAGAAACCATGAAGCAAACGCTCCAGCAACATATTTTGTCTCAGTGGAGCTTAGCAGCCAAACAAAATTTAAAGGGGTGTTGGTGGAATAAACAACTTTAAGTGCAGTGTTTTTTTCTCTTAGTTTCATGTTGAGCTCAGTGAGTTTTTTTTTTTTTTTTGGTAATTAATTGGCTCTTTTTTCTGTACTTTTATTCTCACCTACTGTTTGATTAAGTTTAGATGGGGAAGCTACTTACTTAATTTAAGGAAAAGAACATAATTTGGGATAAAATGCAGTTTTAAAACCCCTGTGTATTCTCATAGAGTCATGTGATGAATTTGGAAAGACAAGGTCTTTATGCTGGAAAACATTGAACCGGCTCAATTTTATGAGGTCTATTGCAGGTAATACATGGAGCGAAAAATTGGCCACATGCTCCATGTGGTATTAATTCCTCATGCAAGTTTGACGCAGAATAACAAGTTAGTGTTTCATAATAATTTGTTCAATCTAAAGAGGCCTATTTGTGTTGCCCATTTTGAGGTTATGTATGTACAGTATCTCACATAAGTGAGTACACCCCTCACATTTTTGCAAAATTTTAGAATATCTTTTCATTAGCCAATACTACAGAAATTAAACTTTGACATACAGAATATCAAAGTTTAGTTTCCATAGTTTGATATTCTGTATAACAAAGTTTAATTTGGGCAAGGCAAGGCAAGGCAAATTTATTTGTATAGCACATTTCATGTACAAGACAATTCAAAGTGCTTTACACAAAACATAAAAGCATTACAGCAAGATGCAGAAAAAAAATACAAGTGTATTAGAAAGACAAAAATTAAAAAAAGATACATAAAAAAGATTACATCAAAACAGAAAGAAAAAAAGCTCAGATAAAGAAATAAAGTTAAGATTTTATTTATGTATTTATTTGAGCGGGACAGTACATGTTAATAAACAGACAGGCTTATACAGCATGAATGTAAACATACCGGATTATAGCAAATGCTAATTTCCATCCGTTGTCCCGGGGATTTGGGGGGAATGGGAGAACAATATAATACAATATAGAAACAATTTGTATTTACAAACCAATATAAAAATACATGTTCTTATATCTAAAACAGTACATTCACATGCACAATTACCAACACTCATACTTAACCAAATTCAGTATCACTACATACTTACACCTGCACAATACTTACACATACACAATTACAAACACTCATACTTATCAAAGCTCAATATCACTACATACTTACAGAGCCCTTCAGAGTTTTGCTTATTGTACGTTACAGTGTATGTTACATGTGAGTACACTCCTGATTCGACCAAAGCCAATTTTTTAATTGGACTTTAAATGAGTTATATGTAGGACATTCTCTTAATGTTTGTGGTAGACTATTCCATAGCTTTCCACCTTGGACAGATAACACACCCTGACCAAAAGAGGTACGTCTGTGTGGGATTATCACATCTCCTCTACGTAGCGGTGGCCCTCGTTGTCCTCTGCACACTAATGCAACGATTAATGAAATCTCCCAGTGGAGGGGGTGCTAGAGAGTGTAGCACCTTATAAATCAGGCAAGCGTTTTTTAAATATATCATATTCTGGAAATTCAGTAACTTAAGTTTTCTTAAAATGTTGCAGTAATGGTGCGATTGCGGTTTTTTATCAAGTATTTTCAGTGATCTTTTATATAGAGTTTCCATGGTTTTAAGAGTTGTAGGACAGGCAAGTGACCAACTGGTTATACAATTATCCATGTGAGAGATGATCATAGAATAAAAAAACATCTTGGCTGCATTTAAGTTTATTAAAGTTATTAAGTTATTTCTGATATGTCGAAAATTTTGGATATTAAATTTGATTACTTGTGCTACTTTTTTTACATGACTTTTAAATGTTAATGTAGGATCCAAAATTACTCGAAGGTATTTAAATTCCATAACCAAATCAAGTTCTATGCCATTTAGAAATACATTAGATTAAAGTATCTGTAAGTTACTGTTTTGAGAAGTACATACAAACAGTCTTCTTGGTATTTAGGGAGAGGCAAGAGTCGGTAATCCATTTGTGTACAGAGGACAATGCAGCTGTTAGGGTATTAGCGGCTTGCTGGACATTTTGAGCCTGAGTATAAATTATAGCATCGTCCGCATACATCTGAGAAAATACATTTGGACATGCCTTCGGTAAGTTATTGATAAAAAGAGAGAACAGAACAGGTCCAAGAATTGACCCCTGCGGGACCCCGACATTACAGTCCAAACAGGGGGATTTGACACCATTCACTACTACATACTGTTTTCTATGTGTTAAATATGAGGAACGCCATGCCAACGCTTGATCAGAGATATTGAATTGAGTCAGCCTTGACAACAGAATTTGATGGTTTACGGTATCGAAGGCTTTCTTCATATCTAGGAAGACGGCTCTGACACAGATTCTTATCAAGTAAGTTTTTATGTTCTCTATTAGCATGCATATTGCAGTGTCCGTGGAATGGTGGCGCCGGAAACCAAATTGTAACGGATGAAGTGAGGGGTGTGTGTTCTCTAGATGTTCTGTTAAGAGTTTTACTACCCACTTCTCAGCTATTTTGGATATGATGGGCAGGATACTTATTGGCCGATAGTTAGTTATGTCATTTTTGGAGCCTGCTTTGAAGACTGGTGTTATTGCAGCTATCTTCCACACTGCTGGGACAACTGAACCCCTGAAAGACCTATTTAATAAATGAGTAATTGGACATACTAATGAGTCTTTGTGCTCTTTCAATATACATGTATTAAATCCAAAAGCATCAAGTGCTTTTGGATTTTTCATGCCAGTGATGGTTTTACCTACTTCATACAAGGACGCCCCCAAGGGGTGGCCAGGGGTGGCCAGTGCCCCCCTGAACAAAAAGCTGGCCACCCCACTGGCCACCCCAGAAAATATTGTATTTTTTTTTTTTTTTTTTTTTTTTTTACTATTAACACAGCACAGCACACTTTGTTTATATTTGAATGTCAAACTATTTCAAAAGCTAATAAAAAAAGTAAATAAAAAGTATTTTAATCAGGCACACAGAGGGCACCTCACATGTAGGGTCCTACTGAAAGGGCCTTAGAGCGAGGACACCGAAGCGAGAAGATCAAAGAGCGATGTTGCCACTGGTAATAGAAAGGACACAATCAGCTCTACAAAAGACTTGTCAGTAAGTAGATGATGAAACCACAAGTACTTCAGTTTAATGGTTTTCTGCCAAGTGTCGGTGGGGTTTAAATAATTACAGGGATGATGGCTAGCTCTAACATGTGGATGTAGATGACCTGGAATGAATGGCAATATAGTTACCGTTACATGCGCTAATGCTACGAAGCTAACGTACGTACGTAACGCTGATATTCTGATGTTGTAATCTGGGGGCTGTAGTAACACTTGGAGACTAAATCATCTTATAGAAACAGCAGGCTCTGTTTATTAGCATATGATGATCAATATCTTTTACAGTAGAGGGCTCAGAAAAGCTGGATCCCAACCAGCCCAGGCCTCCAGGTAGTGGACCTGCTCATGGACCAGTAGGTGAGGATGATGTTTTCCTGGTGGTAGAATTGATGTTTAGCAGATCAGTTCTGAAAGAAGGTCTTGTCATTATATTTTTTTTATAATAATGACAGCTTTGCTCTGTTGTTCTAGACATGTCCCAGTCATGAGCAGATGGACCAAAACAGCCATATCTAAAGGTTTACCCTTGGACTGTGTACAACGACAGGAGACGGGGCTTCAACTATGTGATTCTCCATTCATAAGTGGTTGGAGTATAATAATTTCCATGTTTACTGCTTATTGGTCACACAGATCCCTGAGTGAGTGAGTGAGTGAGTGAGTGAGTGAGTGAGTGAGTGAGTGAGTGAGTGAGTGAGTGAGTGAGTGAGTGCCCTCTCTTTGCCATTTTGTCTTTGGTCACAAATATCGATAAAATAAACACATGAGAATGTAAATAAATGCAAATTGATAATAAATGTGCAATCTAATGGAGAGAAGAGTCAGTGTGCTGATGTTCATTAAGGTTGTTTGAGTAGGTCAACACTGTAGTTGCCATATACATTGAGAGGAACAAGTCTGTTCAGATATGCCCAAAATGTCCCTCCCCATATGCCACTATGGGATAATATAATATTATTATATTACCCTGTATGGCATGCCCCCAGACCCCCTAGCTGAATTTGGTCCCCCACCCACACAACCAAGGCTGTAATAAATGAAACTAGCTATATAATGGCAGATAATTTCATTTAGTCTTTTTCTAGGAACATTTCTGATCAGAAGTTCTTATGTGCCATAAGCTCAAACTGACCCACTTCATGTTTTTGTTCAGCAGACTACATGGACTTGTGTAGTTACGCATCATAGACTTAATAACCTTTGGCCACCCTGCTATTTCCTCTGGCCACCATATGGCCACCCCTAAAAAAAATCTCTGTGGGCATCCCTGACTTCATAGTCTCATATATTAGTGATTCTACAGACTTGCTGGTCAGAATCAATGATGTTGTCAATACAGGCCGATGGTCTAAAGTGCTGCGTGACCTCCAGCATAGAGTTTATAAAGAAGTTGTTCAGATTTAGCGCTATAGTAAAGGGGTCGCTAATTATGGAGTTATTTATTTGGAGCTCCATTTCCTTATTGGTGTTGTTTTTTGACTGCTTACCATTTTGTTTATGTAGATTTTGCCATATTAATTTACCATTCCCTTAAGCATTCTCTATAACCACCATGAAAAAGGTAGCTTTGGCTTGTCTAAGGGTCTGCGTTACTTTATTTCTCATATGTGTAAATCTTTGCCGATCTATGATCAGACCTGTTTTCAGGTACTGTTTCAATAACTGATCTCTAGATTTCATAAGATCTTTGCATTCTTTATTTAACCATGGCAAGTGACATCTTTTGTTATGTTTGTGTCTCCCTCTGATGGAATAGGATGACATGACATCCTTAATAGCACTGAGGAACTCTCTAGAACTGACTTCTAGGTCGTCATTTGATAATTTCAGCGTAAAAGAACCAGATGTAGTCCTGGACTTCTAAATAAAAAGAAGTTCATTTCTACAGTGTTATCTCGTGAAAAGATATACTAAAATATTTGCAAAAATGTGAGGGTTCACTCACTTATGTGATTTTATATTGTAGATTTTGTATATTATATTTGAGATTCTAAGTCTCACATAGAGAGCCTACTTGGTTATCCCCAACTGGTTGACTCTAACAATGGGCCTAAAGACATTGGGCTCCAGACAAGACACCCATTTTTTTCCCCCCATAATCATTTGGTACCTTTACAGGAAACAGTGGTCCAATGTGAAATCAGAAGACAATCCCATACGGCGCCGATTTTTTTTTATTCCATTTCTTTCTATTTCTATTCCATTTATTTTCCCACAAGGACCCTGCATAGACATGTTGGCTGGGATGCACCACTTTCTTCAATGTAATATGCTTTATACTGGCAACTGGGCTGGGACAAAATAACATTCTGGTAGCATCAGATGAAAAGTTAAGATCAGAAAATAGTTCTGAGATATTTAAATCTGAATTAACAAACTGACAAGCAAGAATATACTCAGATACAGTACAGAGAAAAGTCTGTTATTACTAGAAAAGTAATCAGATATCACAGCACTTAACCTGCATGTGTACCAGAGGAGTGACACAGAAGAGGATAGCCACTCCTTTTTCTATGTTTCCTGTCTACTTTGTGTGATGAATGCCTTTTCTCTCAGCAGTGAGCTGAGTATTGTGGCAAGTTAAGTGGAGAAGTCTGTGATAATCTAAACATGCCTCAAGCATCTCGTATTTCACGGCCAAAAGTCTCCCTGAGCCTCGTCTCCAGCTGTCAGCAGTAAAACTGATTGTGGAGAAGGACTGGCTGCTGCTGATTGTGGAGGCTGATGACTCTTACAGGAAACCTAAGACAAAACCTACTGCTGCAACACATCTTGCTATCACACTTGGCAAGAATAAAGAATAAGGTTGTCCAAGAGCCCAGTTTATTGAGCACTACTGACCTTTTGGTCTTTAAAGCTTTCAGGTCAAACCAGAAGTGATAATGTGAAAGAAATGAGAAGAGTAAATTAAAGTTAAAGATACAAAAAACAAAGACAGAGTGAAGGACTTGGCGTATGCACACAGATGGCATCCTATAACGGATTAAGAGCACTTTGGCAGATGCTGTTTTCATATAACATGAATGTTCCTCATTAGTCTTCAGTGTTGCAGGCCAAACATAAATCCAAGCCTCGTCTTCGATGTGCAGCATAAAAACTTTTATTTGGAGTATTCAGTTTCTTTCTGACGTTTGTACAATAGCAATTGTTTCAAAAGGAATGTGTTCTTTTATGTCTTATGCGTTTTATTATGGATGTGGATTAGGATCAGTATTCTTAGTAGGCACAGTCTGGAAATGAGACACAGTTCGAAGACATAGACAATAAATCACAAAATAAGTTATGTCATCACATGTGAATGCAGCTGAACATATTCAACATTCCCAAGCTGCTTTTATGTGCATTTTCTAGTCTGAGCCAAAAAGACGACACATTTCCTAAAAAGTTTGGTCGCTGCGGCAGCAGGTTAGTGACATAGTTGGGTAAAAGAAAAGATGGATAAAATTCCAGAAGCACCTCTGAGGAGGGGTTCAGCACTCTGTGAAATTCCTTATAGACTAATAGTTTAAACATAACAATTTCCATTGAAAAGAATTTGATGATTTCATCATCTACTGTCCACAGTATGACTATAAAACTGAAATCTCCAGGTCAGAAGCCTGATACTGAATGTTTATGATTGATTTCAGGCCCCCAGTCAGCTCTGCATTAAAAAGCCATGGGCTCAAAATACCTCTGAAAACAATTATGACTTGACACAGTTTGTTGCTGCATCTAAAAACACACATACTAAATATAAACATGTTTTTAAAAGATATAAAATGCATGTTTCTAAAATCAGTTGGATGTTGTGCAAATGTGAATAAAAGCTAAATTTCAATTGTGTTAATGAAAGTTTTACTAATAGAAATGTAACTGTTTCACAAAACATACACTCACTTTTTGATTTTGGATATGGCACACTTCAGAAAATAATGAACAAAATTAGAGAGTTTTAAGTATAGACAGTTGAGGCAAAGTCTCCAAAATGATCATTTTGGCACAGTTTGGCACAATTAGGAACCATTTGTTTTCAAAGTTCCTCAACTGGGGGACCTCAGGTTTTAAAAGGTTTAAAACTGCCAAGAGTTAAATCTGAAAAACACTTTCCAATGATATGTCAAATGTTTTTAAAAAGCACATATTAAAACCCAGTTGCCTTCTTTCACTTAGAATAACTGAGATTTCCAACTGAATCTCCTCTCTTTTATTTTCTTTTTTGTTTCAAAATGCATTATCATTGGGTGGCAGGTTTGGACTCCAGGCAGCCCAAGGTAGGACCCAGACTTATTAACTAAAGTCACGCTGGTGCAGTACATGCTGAATACGGTTTGACATTGTCTTGACGAAGTAAACAAGGCTTTCCCTAAGGAGGACAACATCTGGATGACAGCACATGTTACTCTGAAACCTCTATATATCATTCAGGATTTATTGTGCCTTCACAGATGTGCAAGTTAAACCTGCCACGTACACTTAGGGATACCATTGATAACAAACCAAAAAAGACCCTCACAGCACTATCACTAGCCAAACCATTTTACTGAAGATAAACATATAAAAATCCCTTTCTGCTTTGCTGAGAACTACCAAAGTACTTGGGTCACAGTGGGACTTCACCGTAATGTTGCAGTTAAAGTTCTTTGCCCACAGTGTAGTCAGTAAGCAAACACCTGCTAACTAACTTTTTATTGCAATAGGTATATTCCCTCTGACATCTTAATGAGAGAGTATGCTTGCAGAGTTTCCAGTCTTAAAAAAAATCCCTGGGGAAACTCCTTTTCCAACCAGCTATCTTACTTTTAAGATAACAGTTCCACACAAATACACATAGTCAGGTTCAGTGAACACATCTGCACTGAACTGCATTTTGGAGTTTGGCTATATTTAGTTTGGTTTGTTTTTGTAATACTTGAAGCTGTTCAGACACTTATTGGGAATGGAACCAGTAGCAACGTAAACCCCCAGTGTCTTAAAATCCAGCTAAAAACATGCTTTGGCTTGCTGTGCTTTTCTCATGAATGGATAGCCATTATTTTTATTGTATGGCTAAATTTAAGTTTGATGCAAATAAAATAAAAAGTTTTCCCTCTAAATTAAACCCAAAAATATTAATGGAACAGTCCTACAATGAGGACTCAGTCTTTGTCAAGCAAATTGAGAAATCCTTCAATGTGTTTGGTTCACTCTTTAAATGTAAAGAAACTCAATACAACAAGTGAACACTTTTTTTTTTTTCTTCTCATATAATCATATTTCTGGCTGTTTTATTCTCTCTGTGAAAGCATCTTAGCCAGCACTGTGAACCTATTCACATTCCAATCACATATTCAAGGATACATGAAAGAAAGAAAGAAAGAAAGAAAGAAAGAAAGAAAGAAAGAAAGAAAGAAAGAAAGAAAGAAAGAGCCAGTAGATGTCCTTGGACCTGTCCTCTGTATAGATCACGATAGCAACAACTGAGATCATGACATATTATTCCAATAACAAATCAATGTTTTTCTGCTTAGTAATATCTCTTGGGCTGTCCAAGTCTATTTCTGTGAGGAAAAACTTACAGATTAAGTAAGAAGCAGTGCTTGCATATTTTACGCTTTTCCACTTACCTTACATTTGCTGTAATTTGTTGTCTGGTGTTCATTTAATCTTAGTTTAGCGTTATGCATGGAGATGTCTAATGAGGACCATTACATAACAGTGAAATAATAAATATATAATGGCTCAAAAGATTTTGACATTGCCCATGCAAAATGCAGCACAAGGATACCATCATAACACTTCAAAGCAAAAATAGTCCATGACTCATATCACGCTACAGTACTTAAAGTCCTTGATTTCATCAATGTGTGTGTCCATTGTAGACCAAAGAGACAGTTGTGGTAAACGATATGGAAAAAGAGATGAGGTAGACGATGAGGTGTAATTTAATGCAATCATATCATCCACAATTCTTGGAATATGAATAGGCTCTTTTGTTCCATTCGCTATCTTTTACTGCTGCCACAATGACAATAAATGGAATAAAGTTCCATAAAATCTGTCTGATGAGTAATTTAGTAAACTAGTCCACATTTAACTGCTTCATCTTTGCAGACAAAAGGTTTTATTCCCTCCATCTTCTATCACGGCATTGATGCAAAAATAAACTATGCCGAATTATCTATTAAGATTTTTTTGCAATGTACCAGTGGATACACAGATATTTCTCTCTAAATCACTGTGATACAGAGTGCAAAGCTAAAACGGTACTTTTTCCCCCTTAAGTTCCGGTGAGCAGCTCTTTGATCGTGTCTTGATCACGTTTGTAAACAGTCGCTGGATTTACAGTTGCGTGTCTGCAATCGTCCAGAGCGCATTAGACCAGGTCCTGCAGAAAAACCTGAAGTCTTAGGAAGTTCAAATCTGGACTGAATTAGTCTACAGAGCACATAGATTAGTTAACACACAGTTTCTGATTTGTGAAATATTTATTCTCTTTATCAATATGCATGTTTTTGATTATTTACGTATTGCTTGTATCTAGACCACATCATACCCTGGGTTCAGGTCCAGAAAGCAGCCCTCCTCCACACACACTCTCACACTGAAATACACACTGACACAAAGTTTGGGGTTGGGTTTATTTTTTACTTCAACCCCAGTGGCTTTAAAATAAAAAGATAACCATAAGACAGAAATTGCTCATAAAATGAGTGAAAGCCAAAACACTGTTTAAATGGTTATTAAAAAAAACAACAACAAAAAAAACAACAAAAAAAAAAACAAAATCAGTGTTGCGTTACATCAGCAGACTATTTAAATGTTTGTGTATGATACCAGTGAAAAGCTTGAACAAACCAATCGTCTTCAAAGTTTTAACTGATCATCACTATAGGCTTAGTCCACCATCTTCCAATTTTAGTTTTACAATGTTGTTAAGCCTATCCCACATTATAAAAACTGGCCATCTCCAGCTGTAAAAATTAGGCAAACACTTCTTCAAATTAATAGCAAAACATGACAATTTCACTGTGCTTTCACTTATTCATTTAATAAATGGTATGCTAAGGCCTGGTACACATATAACAATTTTTTTTAATCTGGTTGAGACCTCACACGTGAAGATAAAAAAATCAGTTTTGATCGTAATGTGTGTGGTGTGCTCCGAAAATGTAATCACAGAATAACACACACATAACAATTCTGTCCCATAACTGATCTACAATCGAGTCCTCCGAGCTGGACAAATGTTGAAACGTAGAAGAACCATAGCAACAACCTGCAAAAAATGAAGAAGAAACATAGTATCAGTCGGAAAACACAACACACAGCATGGAAGAGGACATATTAGACGAGGGAATGATGGTGGTCTTGGGACTATTCTTAACAAAAAAAAGCCAGAACTGAAAAAATTAACAGCGTGGAGTCGCCGTGAACACGGACTTTATTTACTTCCTTGTTCCCCATCCAGCTCGCTCTCTGATTGGCTACGTTCCGTGCCACATCACCATCCACGTAGTCACAATGCACTAGTCGTCGGCATTCCTCAGAAATCGACACTGAAATAATAAACATGTTCAATGTTCCCAATTGTCGGCTACGACCCATTCCGGAGCGGATTATCGGAGAAAATCAGCTCGTAACACACCACAGACCAAATGATGATTGGACAGGGAAATCTCACGATGATCGGGCATTTGCCGTCCGAGATTGGGAAGAGGCAAAATCAGGACAAAAACAGCCCCAAAATCGTTATGTGTGCACCAGGCCTAAGATATCAACGCATTCTGTGAATACAGAATTGTAGCTCATGATTAAGTAGCTTGAAGAAGCACTTTTATCTGCAGTTTAACTGAATTGTTATGTGTTTCAGTTCAACTTTAAGTTTATTTATATAGCACGTTTACAATGACCGCAGTCACACAAAGTGAACAAAACTGCACGTTTTATGCTATCAGTCTAAAAATTTGTTGTGGGGGAATTTTGGCCCACTTAAAGCTGTTTCATTTTATTAGGTTTGTTGGTGTACAGCTTTGTTATGGTCCTGCTACTACAGTGTTTGAATCAGGTTGCGGTCTGGTTTTGACTAAACCATTGCAACAGCTTGGTTTCTTGCATTTTCAATTGATTTGCTTGTGGGCTTGGGATCTTTGTCCTGTTGCAAAATACAATTTTAACTGAGCAATTAGCTTTCAAAAATACATCCTCACACTTGACTCTAGAATAGTTTGGCTTACAGACGAGTTCAAGGTTGACACAATGAGTTCAAGGTGCTTAGGTCCTGTGGCTACAAAACAAGCCCAAACCATCACCTCTCCACTGCTGTGCTTGATAGTTGGTATTGGGTGTTTGTGCTTATATGCTGTGTTTGTTTTTTGCAAAATGTGGTGAGTGCATCTGTCTAAAGGCCAGTGTTCCAGAAGTCCTGTGTTTTTTTTTAGATGTATCTTAGCAATGCTGTGCTGCCTTGTCCTTTTGTTAGAGAAGACCCCTTCTTGTGGCAGCCCTTTCAAATGCATGTTTAGTCTATTTCTAATTGAACATTTAGCAGCTAAGTAAGACAGATAGAAAGCCACTGTACTATGACGGACCTCATGCTATCTCTCACCGAAGAGGGGTCGCAGCCATGAAATTCACCTCATCAGTGTCAGTCTTTTAATTATACAGCCAAAACCGTTTGACATGACTAACACATTTTCCAGGGTGGTGTAGCCCATACTATCACTGATTAGGACAGAATTACAGTCTTGAAACTTACCCATCATAACTCAGAGTAATTGTATTATTAGTCCTACTGAAAAGCATGTGTTTGAACAGGGTCTTGTGGTAATTATTTGTATGTTTACTTGCCATTCACACGCAACTGCCGTCACTGCACATTGTCACAACATGACGTGCTTTTCATGGAATGAGTACTTCTCATGGCACAGCACTGGTTCTTTTACCTCATACAGTAATCACAGTATCGAGCCTCAACTTCTCCTTACGCCTTCAAGATTTCCTTGGAGTGTTGTAGAGTTTAAAAACCTACATGAGTTCTAAGGGAAAAATCTGGGTTTTTTTTTTTACTGTTCTCATAGGCTTTGTTCTAAACAAAACAAAACACACACACACACACACACACACACACACAAAAAAAAAAACAACAACAAAAACAAACAGCTGCTGGTATGAGTGTGACCATTGTAACCATTCCCATCAGCACTGATGGGAATGGTTACCAAGGCATATAACTTAAGTTAAACAAATTCTGAATAGACATGGCATGACTACAAAGTTGTAACATAAATCTCCATCAATTTATTACCAGCAGCCCCATTTACATGCCTTATAGGAAACTATTGACTGACTCATGCTCACCTAAGTTTTCTCTTGTCTTTATTTAAACCTATTCTACTATACTTTTTAAAAAAAAAAAAAAAAAAAAAAAAAAGGTTGGCATTACTCAAGTCTGTAGTCTAAGTCCAACATCTGGCAGTCAAAGAGTGCCAAATCCCAACTTTAAGAGAAGGAAGCTGTTGGGTGGACTTTCAAAAACATAAAAGACCATTATAAACATTTTTGGGTGACGTTGATCTATTGCCTTTTCCAGTGGATGTACTTAAACTTTGAATAAGACTCAAACAGAGAGGTGACAGAACAGCTGGGTTTACATTCTCTGTTTAACTGCCTTTTGGTCCCTCATGCATAATGCCATAATAGGTCACTGACAAGTGATGCTGCAACAAAAATCTGCAGATCAGTGGGTCAAAACTGCCATAAATAGTATACTAATAATTTGTGTAGAGGTTGGAGGAGGTGGTAGTGTGTATTCATGTGTATCTTTGTGCAAATTTATGCGTATGCACTCTTGCTATCTTTGCACCCGCATCAGTTCAATAGGGTGAGCAGAATGTCTGGAATCATTTAAAAGAGAGCAAGAGCACATTCCCACATGTGGAATCACTGCTCCCAATAGGAGTGTCATTGTTTCCAAAGGCAGCTTTGCTTTTACTGTGATTCAGGTAGATTTTTTCCTGTATGATCCATTTTTTTCTGTCAACTATGAAAGTCTTTACAAAAATGCCAGAACTGGAAGTTATAGCTGTTATGATGTGAGATTTCTAATGGATGATTCAGTTTAGTAAAAAAGAAAAGAGAAATTCAACTGTGTGATAACTGTTTAGGCTGTTAATTGATACTTTTATGATACCTTCTTTAAAGAGTATGCAAAATGGGAAGCAAAAAAAAAAAAAATATAGAAAAAAAAAGAAAAAAATGAACCTTTGCACCCTTAGCTCTAAAATGATCAACGAACCAATTAATTACAAATCCTTCATTATTTATACTGGTACTCTCTACCACCCCCATAGAGTCTTTCTTCCATTATTCAATGCTTTATGAACTTTTCTATTCTTCTTATTCTTAAAGTAAGACATTTGCAGTTCTACTAGAAATTGAAATCACACATACATACAAAACATTAGAAAGAAGGAAAAAGGGAGAAAAGCCATTAGTTTTTCCTAAGCATCATTTAAGCAGCAGTTATCAGTGTATCTGCTGGAGAAAACGTTCAGTCTTTTGATGTGCTTGTGAGTATTTACAGCTGCCGGATGTGTATGTAAGTTTGACCTCTGCAGTTCCCGTGTTTATTGTATCAAATGGATGTGTCACACAGTACAACGGTGTCCTTCACTGATGTGTTTTCATTTGGCTGTTTGGGCAACAGGATAATGAGCTGCATCTGGAATTTTCAGATAGTACCTGTGTGTAGGATCATGTCATTGTGGGTGTCAGTCCTTTTGTCTGATTTGTTGACAGTGAGAAAATACTCCCATATTTTGCCATTATGGAAGATATTTCAAGTTTGTGCAGTGATACCATTGTTAATTTACTATATATCTTTGAGTAAACAACTGAAACAAGAACCTGGGGGGAAAAAACAAACATTTTTTTCTTATATTTTAACACACATTCAAAAACACTATGTAAAAGTAAGGCAAGACTATTTTTCTATAGCACATTTCATACATAAAGCATGCCAATGTGCTGCAAAAGATCAAAAGAAACAATGAGTTGCATATGGTATAAACAGATGTCAACAAGAAATACATCATCATCACCATCATCATCATCATCATCAAAACTGTGGGTTTTATACAATTCATTTTAATCACTAAAAGAGAGGGAGACGATCTGAATGATGTTAACTTACACAGTTATTGTGAATGCTTTTGGCCGTGGTAATCGTGTAATCAAAGTGTGGCGTAATGGTAGCCATTTTCAAAAGCACATACTGTGTGTACAATCAATAACTCTATTCTCCATTCACCATACTTCATTTAATAAGTAAGCAAATTAGGCTTTTGACAATTCAAGATGCTTTTGAAATTCAGCCCTCAAAGGAAAAGTTAGTTTTATCATCTATAGCAGAAGTAATAAAGAATATCAGTTAAAAAAACATTTCTTTCTGACCTTAGCTACCCACAGAAAGTCACCAGGTCATTATTTTGTCATCTTTAAGGCTTTTATTGTCTAAGCAGTAGTTGGGTTTGATGAGCTGTTTATCCTATTACCAGAATGATGATTCCCGTTCCACACAATTATGGCAGCCATTGTCGTTCAGCATCAAAGAAATTGAGTTTTATTGTTACGTTTCATGTAATGTGGGGCTGCCCAAATTATGTATTTCACTGAACCTAATCAGGAAGTTTTTTCTTGCCTAATCCTAATCTGTGAATGAAAATGAAACCAACAATATGCTACAGTATAAAGTAGCAGGGTTTAATCAGAAATCAAATTAGACTCTTGAATAAAACTCTTACATTTGTGCCATTACCCTCTCTGATTTTGGAAAAAATTCACTTGTGTCAATCATGACAAAGCTGCTCACTAACTTTCGATTGGCAATATTTCCATGGTGACAATATTACATGATGTGATGCATATTCCACATGTATGTGTCACTAGATTGCACACACCTTCCATCTAATCCAGTATTCAATAAAGTTAAATTATTTTTATATTTAACATAGTTTTAATTTCCTGTTGCTCTTTAGTTAGTTTTAGGTACCAAACACATGCTTAGATTTAGAACATTTCAACCTTGTGGTTAATGTTAGAGAATGCATCCTGACTTAACTTAAAAACTAACCCACCTCAGTGCTACAAGTCCAGCTTCATGTGCAAATGACAAAATGTGATGCATAAAATAATTGCTAATTATACATAGGATTGCTTATAGTAGGCGCTTTAACAGTTAATCCTAAAAGAACCACATAAGGAGCATTTTTTTACCTTACCTTACCTTTATCTTAAAGCCACCAAATGATTGCTGTTGAATCTCAATTTCACTTTGAAAGCTGACAGCTTAGTTCACCTCTCTGCGGGGCTGTGTCATGGAGTTGTAGTAGACCTGGGGTGACTCACACCAGTCAAATGTATGGCTGTCCAAGTGGCGGCATGGGCGGCCAGCCACATAGTTGCCTGTGGTGAAGGCCACTGCACAGGCAGCACTGGAATAGAAGTTTATTACTGGCCACCAAGTCAAGCCCTGCTCACCAAATTGATACTTTGGAACAAATATAACATAGAAAATCACACACATACATAAACTATGAAGCAAACACGCACCCATGCTGAGAGGAAGGAGAGGCACACACACAACTCACACAAGTTAAAAGCTATACTTTAAAGTTCCTGTTTAGGTGTAAGTGGGTGAGAAATGTGGGCACTTTGTTCAGTCTCTAAGAAAAGTTTCTATAGTTTAGAAAGGAGAGAAATCTAAAATAGGACTTGAGACGGATGTCTTTCAAAAAGTTTTTCAGGAATAGGGAAAAGAAAGGATTTTTGTACACTGAATAAAAGATAGGTGCCGTGCCTGTGAAATCTATGTTTATATAACATAACTCATCCTGAAAAAGCAACTTTCTGTTTTTATGGAGACAGAAATATCCCAAATTTCAAAGAAGGCTCTTAATCTTTTGACATATCTGACAAGCTCGCGGCCATCTCTACATAATTGAAAACATGATGTGACATCAATATAGCTACAGCTGTGTTACAGAGACTGTTGTCACCCGCATTTCCCAGGATTGGGTGGTTTTGTTAGACAAGCTCCAGATATGCGTTACACACACACTTTATAATAGTCTGGGCTTAGGTTTGGCTCCAGACGTTTGGCTAGAGCTCAATCACACTCAATAAAGCAGCAAAAACAACTGACTGACACCAGTTTTATTGCACCATTCAGCACAATGCAGAAGTTATGATAAGCTGATATCTAAATTGTGAACTTTCTTTTGCACAGTAGATGCTTGTAAAGATCTCTCAGCTGTATGTGCTGCGTGATGATCTAATTCACAAGAATAGTTTTAATACAGCTGTTTTGGTGTTTTGGCTCAATCATGATGGTAATGATATTACAATAACACCATCATCATCTGTTTATTGTATCTTCAATAGGAGTAAAGTAGGAAAAAAAATAAAGTATATTTTTTTACTGTTCTTGAGTCGCAGTAACACCTGGGTCCTACTGTATCTCACAGCTGCCAGTCCATTAAAGTCCCACTTGAAACATTATGCAAGATGTATTAAGAAATTACTCGGGCCAAGGTATTGGCACATTTACATGTTTTTGCCTTTTTAGCTCAAATTTCTGACAATTTCTACAAAATATGGTGGTTCTTTTACTTTCCCTCCATGGTACCACTGTGAGGTTTGATTTTAAATCATGACAGATATTTTAGAAATTATGTTAAAACTTTGCTGGACTTTGGAACCTTGAGATAAGCATGCTGACATTTCATCCCCTGACTCCCATTATGCCATCAAATTAACCAAAATTTCAATAATAATACCTCAGCCATATATATATATATATATATATATATATACACACATTGTTACGCAGGGACTCCATGGAGACAAGGGCAGGTTAACCACTCTTTATTATCAACCATTAACACAAGGTAAAGGTCTTACTTAGACAGAACTTAAGGAGTCGGTTGGAGGGACAGGAACCAGGAACAGAGAAGGGGTGAGTCCATGAAGTGTGTAGGTTTAAGGTCCAACAGGGGGTGACTGAGGTGCTGGTGTATATGAGGACTGGGAAGTTAACGGGAGACAGGTGTGACTGGTTGGGCGTGATTATGATGAGCAGATCAGGACCAGGTGTGGAGAGTCTGAGATGAGCTGCCGGAGGACTACCAGCCCTGGCCAGGTGAGGTTGTAACACACACACACACACACACACACACACACACACACACACACACACACACACACACACACACACATACACACACATAGATATATATATATATATATATACACACACACACTGGAAAAGCCATCTAAAACCAGCAGAGCAGCGGCACTCGAGGACCAAAGTTGAACCCTTCTGTAGAGGAAAATAGAACAATTTATTTATTTTCCCATTTTATCTTAATATATACTTTGGCAGCATATTACAGCAAAGCAAAGTGCAATTGAAATCAAAAGCGAAATAGAGATACACAGTTTGGAAAGGAAACTGCGTGAACTTGTCTCCGTGGCATGTTTAGGAAAAAAAAAAGCTTTCTCCCATTTGCTAGATGTGCTGATGGACCCATGAGCCTAAGATTCAGTACTTGTGCTTCTGGTGCTCAATGGGGCGAGTTTAATGTGGAACCAAAGGCTTTTCTAATTACTGAGTAATTCTGTTGTCATTCTTCAAATTCTTAGAGAGACCTCTAGTGTTTGAATCTTAGAAGTACACTTACAGTTCCAGGTGATGTGCTCTTGTGCCTGTGATCTGTTTTGAAATGAGCAGATAAAAGTCAGATAATAGACACCCAGGGACAACTTCGACAAAATGAGTCTCAATAGCTACAAACTCACACAGGGGCTCTAATTTGATTTGGCCAGAAATGAATCTTTCCAGAATGGCTCATGGAAATGCTCCAAAATTAACTTCCTGGATATTCTACAGGGCCTCTATGTCTACATCCATTCTTATAGCCAAATGGTACAAGAGCCAACTTAATGCAGTGTGAAAAAGTATCAAGGTTTTACAAAAGTGTAGAAAATGGATACTTGGAGAAAAATGTATGTAAAAAATGAACAAGAGGAGCAGGGAAAAGAGACAGATATTAGAACAAATTGTGTATTTAATTCAAGTTTTAGTGTAGATGCTGGGATATTAAATATGGAAACATATCAGCTAATGATTAGCAGTGAACAGAAAAGGACTAAAAGCAATTCTTGAATCAAACTTCTGAATGCAATCTGTGTTTTTGTGGTAATGTATTCATGTACTCAAAATCAATGCAATTAATCACTGGTGTTAAAACTGGTTGGAGCCCCGACCAAATTTTAACTTAACTTTTTTATGAATATTTTTTATGTAGTTCAGTTAGTTTTCTGTCTTTTTTGGAATGTGGAAGATCAGAGAATTTTCTTATCCCATAATGTACCTTTTATCCATCACTCAGTCAAAAAGGTTAAATATTCACTAGAATTATGTGGAGTACACTGAAAACCCCTTAAACATCCACATGAAGAGGAAAAAAGTAGCAAAGTGAGCCAACAAACAACAAAATGTTTCTAACTTCACGTATGAGAATGTATACCATTCTTCCTTTGTTTCCTTCCCTTTCTAATTTGGTCTAATTTTACTTTATCTGTACATTTTACACTGCTCTTTTATCACATATTCCAGTATCAGCCAGTCTCAATTTGATTGTAGTAACTGTGTTAAGTTTATTTTAATGTAGAGCAAGGATGTGCTTTATTACTTTCTAACTCCACCCCTTTGTGTCTCCACTTCTGTGTCCCTTCACTTTCTCCTCTTTGTGTCTCTGTTTCTCTGTGAAGGAGAGCATTGTTTCTTAATTAATACACCATGTGGTTGGAGCACAAAGAGCTGAAGGAGGTGTGGTGCAGAAAAGATTTACAGCTGAAAATATCCCCAACACAAACCATCTATTATGAGTTGCAAGTACTTTTACTTTGATACTCTGTTTAAAGAAGAATCTAAAGTAATTTGTTGTTATTTAAGTAAATTTAAGTAAAATCATCAGAGTAATAAAACTGTCTAGCTCTTTTTTTTGGTCTGGCAAGTTGTTTGATATTTGAAAGTGATACCAAACTATATTTGTCTTTATTATTATTAAATTTTTTATTTATGGACATGTGAGACTATCTGTAGCAGTGTCTTGCACAGAGGTGGTGCTCGGCTACTGTTGTGGCAGGGAGTACAGGAGGCAGTAACATGACGACAGGAACTTGGATAGATCCTGCAAACCTGCAGGACCGCTGTAAACAGTTTACGACTGAAAACAAATAAAATCTGTACAGAACAAATGAGCGTTTGCTAGGAGTGTTTACACAAAAGCTCATTAGTAAGAGATCAGGATGAGGTTTATAGCCAGCCTCTTCCCTCTGCATGCTGATGGTACAGACTGTGATTATTCCTCATATTAAAGTAGAAGCCCGAGACCTACAGCACACCATCTTTCTGCTTAAAGACTTGTTGCTATTTTCTCTTCAGGGAGAGGAAAGGAGTGTTTTAAGAGATTATTTCAGTACCGTCTGCACCACAGACAGACATATGTGTCACACATTTCTGCAGTTTTGCAAAGGTATTCATCATATGGTGACTATTTAAAGGTTTATCTTGTTTGCCAATTAAATGCCTTATTTTTCCATTCACCTAAACTTTTAATATTATAACTGCAGTGTTGTCTCACTCCTGCTTTATTTTAATAAGCTCAAGCAGCTCTTAAGAAAAACTGGATAATCAATCCAGAGAGACTTCAGTGGTGCTGGAGGACATGCTGATGTGACCAGAAATTTGAAACAAGAGCTAGACTGGTTATAGTGGTAAAGTGTCCTGTAGCCTCTTACTCAGCCTCCTCCTTCTGTAGAAACAGATAACTGTAAAACAGAAGAATAGCTTTATGTCTTGCAGCCAGCAATGATATCATGAAAAAGGCTAACAGTTAGTCAGGTGTGACAGAGACTGAAAGGGAATATTGGAGCAGACAGAAAAAACAAACAAAAACTTGTTTATTTTGAATTTAAATTGAAATAATTCTGTACTTTTCTTTGTTGAAGACCATACAATATAAATAGCTCAGGAAATCTATAATGTGGTTTCTTCATAACTTCTGGCCTCATTACTGCATTTCTTTGAAACATCATCAAATGTTGCATGAAACAGCCTGTCAAAGAACACAAGGCAAATAAGGACAAAAGTACTTCCCCCAAATCTGCACCCCTTTGTTTCCCTGTTTATTATAGTATAAAAGGTAACAAATGTCTGTAGAAAAGAGCCTACAAACATTAGAGGAACAGTCTGATCGGGGGTGCTCAGGAATTTTCTTCATGGTAAAACGTCTGCTTTGCAGAGCATACAAGCAAAGCTCTAACTTCCCGCTGACTACTGTGAAAGAAAATCATAAAATTAACTCCATCTGTAATTTTATGGTGAACTTTGCAGTTAGCAGTAGCATTCATTTCTATTAAAAGTGGCCTGAATAAATGTATTGCACATCATGCCAGCTGTGCTTTCCATGCGTAGCTGTCTCATATTCTTTTAAAGTTTTAAAATAGTCTGCTACTCATCTTGGAAAAAGGTAGAGGGACATTGGGGTTGAGTTAGATCTCTGTTCACAGCTACTTGCCAAAATATGTTGATTTACTGACAGTTTTAGTTCTTGTTAATTGATTTACAGGTAAAGAGGAGCACCACTCAGCTTGTATAAAGGGTTATATAATGTCCTCTGAGGAACTAGAAAGAAATTTATATAATTTGACAATAACTATACTGATGTAATCAGATTCATGGCTCAACCTGGCAACTAAACACATTATTACAGAAAAGGTTATTACACTCTGGAGGAATGTTCAAAGGTAACACGTCTCCAAAAGAAAATAACCTAATAAAAGATGTTGCTGTTTTTTTATGAACGATCCAGCATTTTATAGACTGGTCTAATGCAGTAGTGTAATAATACCACGCTGCTTATTATTACTATGAGACTATGAGAATTATGGTATTTACATGACATCACTTCAATTATTTGGTGTCATTTTAAGGGTTTTTAAAAGAGACAAAAAAAATGTTTCTGTAAAACTTTATTTTTCATCCTATTACACTGACAAAATGTGAATGTTTGACCAAGAAGATTATAGAAACAGTCTTGTCTTTTTTCTCTGGGTGTCTTTACAGGTAATTTGTGCTGTGAGGAACCTGTGAAATGAGAGGTTGAAAGTGACAGAGAGTGAATTTGAGTTATATTCCAATATTGCCATTCACATCCAACCTTGAATACTTTAGCAGGGACAGAAACAGGGGCAATACTATCAGCTAGCGGCTAAAGAGTCAGATCATCATATTCAGAAATACCATTGTAAGAAAATATACTGTAATCCCCAAGCCATCTTAAGGCCAAAAGAGTTTTGGAAAAGGAAAAGGGAAAAGGAAAAACTTGAAAATTAATAATCTTAAGGGAATAGAAAATATTTAAGGCCTCACTTCATAAATCTCCTCTCCATAACTGCAGTGTCAAGATATTCATTGAAAACAGTACAAAGGCAATACTTCCAGCAGTTCAAAGACGTGCATGTTAGGTTAACTTATGATTCTTCATTGATGAAGCATGAGTGTGCACAGTTGTCTGTGTTAGTCTTGTAATGGACAGACAACCTGTCCAGGGTTTCTCCCCCCTCAGCAGCAAGGATAGGCCTCAGTCCCTCATGACAGAAATCAGCTTCCATTTAAAATATTTTTCAGCTCTCTTTGTAACCCTGTTTAGTCCAGATGACAACTGTGTGGAGTGAAAATTTACTGACATTAATTATTTTGGAACATGCTAATATACTTCAGGATGTGCATGTTTCCTACAAGTCCTAACATTAAAGTGTTCTGTGCATCTTTACACCTCTGACGGAACACACGTGTGCCAGAGAAACCGGAGAGTGTCTGATTTGATGACTTGTCGAAAAATGCTGAAGGATTCGGGTTTATGTCTGCAGCTGGTTGTGCGCGTTCCCCAGACGTGTGTGCACGTGTCTGACAGTGCGTGTGTTTTTGCAAGTTTCAGAGTGTGGAGCTCTCCTGGGGGACTTCCGCTGCTGCTGTTATTCTTTGCAGTGAGATGGAAAGCTTTCTCAACATCTGCACAACATATCATCATGACAGAAAAAAAAGGGGAGAAGAAGGGAAAGAAGGATACTAGGCTGAAACTTTCCATTGGAACAGTCTGTGCATTTCACATTATAGGACTTTTTCTTTCCAAATGTTCCTAGTTCTGGCGGAAACCTGAAACGTTCCCAAAAAACAAATCATTTATTGAAAGTTTTAAAACTGTACAAGGAAAAAATTTGGTGACATAATTGCTGTCAAAGAAAAAAGCAATTGCAAGTACATAACTGCATTATTGGAATCATTAAAAGAGTATTGCAAGGTTAGAGGTAATACATTTTTGCAGTACTGCAGAGATGCCTCTCATTACATCATCACTAGAGACCATTTCATTCAGCATAATGTGAATTCCGATATTTCCAACATCAGAGAAGGCTGCATCTTAGAGTGTTTGATATTAGATTTAACCTTGCTCTCTGTTTGACTCTAATGTCCTTACATAAGATCTTCATCTGTTTACCCACAGGTATTAAATCTTATCCATCTGGCTAAGAGAAAGTCCTGCGTAAGAAGACAAAGTACATGAGACTCATTCTTTCATGTTTTTATTTATCTTCCTGTCTTTTTCCATTCCCTCCTCTTTCCTTCTTCCTTATTTGCCCAACAGCCACACCTTAATCATCTCATGCACTGTCTTTGCTCTCACTTTCCTTATTTACCCTGCAAGACCACACTCTCACTACTTACTTTCTTTTACAGTTCTCCCTTTGCTTGCTCATCTCTCTAAACTTGCTAACCTCATTCCTTCACCTTTTTCTTTCCCTCATACATGCCAGCCCCCGGCCCCGCCTGCCTCCTTGCCTCTTCCACTTTCCCATGACAGAACCAAACGGCGAGAATCAAATGACCAGCTTCGTTCCCTTCACCTGGGCTACAAGCTTGAACTGTGAAAGAAAGCTTTGTCCCCCCCAAACCCTTCATCACCTCCGGAGGTGTGTCCTGTGTTGCTCATACAGGAAAGGACTTTGGTCTGACTGGAATTTTTGGGGCCCCATGGGAAAATATGAGCAATTCAGAGACTAAAGTCTCTCCCTGACATCTCCTCCCACACCTTGCTACGTCATAAGGGTTAGAAACCTCATGCCAGTAATTCAGAGGACATTTAAAGAGGCCATAACAAATGTTTATATAATAATATTATATCCAATGACAGTGTATTTATGTGAACAAGTATACTTGAGGAGATGTTACCACTTAAAACTGAACCTTTAGTCTTCTTTTTAGTTTTTCAGCTCATTGCTTCTTTGTTCTGTCTGTCTATATATAAAAAAATAAATAAATAAGGCAGACATCTGTTTTCCCCTCAAACCCAATCAACACAAAATGCTAAGGGGTCCTATGAGAGACAAATGTAGATATTGACAAGCTGACTTTGTTCATGATGAAGCAAGAAACAGCTAAAAAGTCACACATTTCCCCCAGGAGTTATACAGATCAACGATAACAGCTGGACATGTAAATGAACTGTTTTCAAGCAAGTTTGCTAAAAGGTGATGATAATCAAATTTTGTGCTTACTTTGTGTTTCTGCTGCCCCCTAGTGGCCTTTAAAATATTGTTCCTATGGTATTTGCCCAAAAGAGCTTAAGAGATCAAATTGACCCAACTTTGAATAATGAATTTGTAAAAATAAACTTGAAATAATTTGTTATGAAAAAATATGCACACGTCATTAAACATAATGGTATAAATAATTATCATCTGCTTATCATATCTGCTTTAAAAAAAAAAAAAAAGTACCCACATTTTACACTAATAATTATAATTATTATAATGTGCTGCCAATATACATGTAAGTGCACTGAAATAAATTTGTCCACTTTGTAGTGTAAAAGTATATTCTGAGGAACTCAAATAATAAAAGTAGTTGAATAAGAGTACAGAAGCAGCATATATGTCCATAAATTATGTTAGTTAATTAAGTTAAATATAGGAATGAGCACAATGTATGCACTACAGGAGGTACCTATGCTCAGCCAGCAGCAGTGTCATTAACTCCGAGTGTGTTCACAGCCATAAAAGTGCTTAAACTATGAGTGAGAAACTAAATCTGCACTATTATATTAGTTTTTTATCCCTTTAATCCTTGTATGTCAACACACAGTCTGCACACAGATGGGGTAGTAGTGTTTGTTTTCACTACAGACGTGTCAGAGCCTTTTCACTTTAACATGCCTGTGACCCACAGACTCACCGAGAGAAGTGACCCGGAACAAAACTCAGAAAGGCAGGTCAGATGTTTGTTTGACACACTCTGTAGGAGGGGTGGACCAGGGTAAGATAGCATGGTAGGTCTAGGCACATCGTTTTGACAAGAGGTTGGTAAGTACTAAAACCTGAAAATATGGCTGCTTTGCTGGGCAGATGTAAAATCCATATTACATATTGTCTAGTGAGACTGGGCTGGCTGTGCAGACAGCATTATGTCTTACTCTGATTGTTAACAAGTAGTCTTTGCTGAACCATAAGACAATAACACAGCTGTTTGGAGGACGGCTGTGTATTCAGTAAAGCAAAATTTAAAGTAAATTTCCTGTGAAGTTTTTAAATTTTAATTTAGTCATTAATCAGCGTTGCCACAAAATATCTGACTTATGAGCAGCAATCAATACAAAGTTAATTTTACCAGCTTAAAAAATTAAAATAACAGATAGAATTTTGAATATGAAAATAAAATTACCCTTTAATACACACAGTTATAAGTACCATCATTGGACATGTCAACGTGGTTTAAATGTAATATTCCTGCAAACCCAGCACTGTGTCTACTAGGTGATTTGGGTGACATTAATATGGCAATTAACTCTGCACACATGATACGGACAGCATTATGTATCGCAAAGAAAACTATCCTTGTGAACTGTAAAACCAAAAATAATCTGTGTATTCAGCAGTTTAGGAATCTCTTAGCTGACCACATCAGTAGTGAGACAATGTCTGTCTCCTCAAAGAATCATTTAGCTGAATCTCATTCCCTCTGGTCCCCTGTGCTTAGCTCCATCACTTAGTGTAGGTGGAGGACTGTGACCTCGTTGCTTTGGGGGTTGGAAAATGGCCGGGAGTAACTGGTGGTTGCGGGTTCTTTGTGGTTTCCCGTGGTGCAGGGCCGGGCTGCTCTGCCATGGGGGTGGCTCTGGGTCTGGCCCTGTCGGTGGCTGTGTGGCCAGCGGTTGGAGTCACCTCATGGCGGGGGGGTTAGGCCACTGGTGAAGCCTGGGTCAGTGGGCGTCGGTCCTGGGCCGGGCTATTCTAGGGCGAGCTGGGCAGAGGTTCTGGGCTCTGGTGCCTGGGGGTGGTCCTCCTCCCTCCGGGGTGGTAGGTCCGTATGTGCCGGGGGTCTGGGCCTGCCCGGATGTGCTGCCATGGTATGGGTTGGTGCATGCCCTGGTGTCTGGTTGCCGCCCTGGGACCCAGGGTACGGTAAGGGGTGTAAGGGTTTGAAGGAGGGCTGAGTGGGATTCGGGGGACTATAGGGGGAGGTGCTGGGGTGTGAGACAGGGATACTTGTATGTTGTGTGTGTGTCTATGCGTTGGATGATGTTTGTGTGGGTGTGGGGGTATGTTTGTGTGCGTGCGTATGCATGTGCTAGGATGAGTGGTAGTGTGTCTGGGGAGTGAGAGTGGGAGGGTTGTATGCTGTGTGAGTGTTTATATTGTGTGGGTGGGGCTGAGGAGGCATGTATGTGTTAGGATGAGCGGGAGTGTGCAAGGAAATAGGTGTGTGCATGTGTTTCTGTGTGTGGTTGGGGCAGGGTTAAGTGCACTTGTTGGGGGGGGGGGGGGGGGGGGGGGGGGAGGCACCTTAGGTGGCCCGGCTCCTGGCTCATTGCAGTCACTGCCCCTCAATTTCAATTGCACACAACACACACTACATAAACAGTCGGGGTGGCTGTGCTGGTGGGCTGCTGGCTCTGTGGGTGCTGGGTTGAGGGGGGATGCTTGGGGCTCGCTGTCCTCTGGTCCGCCTGGGGTGTCCCCCACGGGGCATGGTGGGTGGTTATGTGTGATGTGACTGTGTGATGGTGAGTGCTTGTGGGTATGACACAGTGGAGGGTGTAAATGTGGGGTTATATGGGGTGCAGATTGGAGTAGGTGGGGGGAGGGGATCGATGGCGCCCTGGTTCCCGGGGTGTGCGGCTGGAACATTGGGGCGTGTGCTGGCCAATGCTGGGTGGCTGTCTGGGGGGGCCTGGTCCTCCTTGGCATGTTGCTGGCCCTCTGCCTTTGGGGGGTGGGGCGGCTGCCTCTAGGCTCCTGGGGCCCTGGGCCCTTCGCTTGGGCTGCCCTGGGTGGCCGGTCCCTAGTGGGGCCGGCGGCTGCCGATCTTGGCCCATTGGGACCTGTGCCCCATGACCGTGGGGGGCTCTTGCTGGGGCTCTCCTCTGCCACCCTTTGGGTGGGGCTGGAGTCGTCTTCGTGGTGGGGTAGCTTGGGTTGGTGCTCCGGGTCTGCTGCTGAGGGCCCGGGTCTCTGGGCTGCCCTGGTCTGCCTCTGACCTCCGTAGAGGCGTGGTCGCATTTGCACGATCTCACTCACCACCACATCACTGATCACTTCTTATTCCTCATGCTCTGCATGCTGACACAGTCACTGAGTTGTCCAGTGGGTTTTTATACTAAGAGATAATTCTTTTTTTACTTTTCCTGTGAGTTAGTATCTGGTCGCTACTTTCATGATATGTCTTTTTGATTTGGTTATTATTTAAAAACTCTTATTGACAAGCAGCTCTGTTTTTTTTTGTTGTTTATGTTTTTGTAAAAGTTGTAGGAAATTTTCTGGTGTGTTCATGTACAGGTGTAACAGTTTGTTGTCTGGTGATGGTGTGGATTGAAGGGTCGTTTCCTTCTGTCTGTGATCTTTTTGTCTCCTTTCTTCTTTCCCTTTTGCTCTTTTGCAATTTTCCATCTTTTTCTGTCCCCTCCGGTCAGGTCCAGCAAGATTACATAGATTCCGTGATTCAAAATAAATAAATAAATAAATGAATCATATTATCAAGAGGAGCCTTACCCATAGGCCTCCTCTTGGCAGAGCAAATTTGAGCAACCAGATTATCATTTTGCTTGCTATGATGCTGGACAGGACAAGTTAAATGAAAAAAAATTAAATAAAAAAAAAATAAGTGCCATCAAACATATATAAAATGAAGTACAGTAGAGTTCAGTAGTGTAGAATTTTGAGCAATAATAAATAAAATTATGTGTTAATAGACACAGTTATGAGTAAAAAAAAAAAAAAAATTCTGAAATTAAGTTCAGTAGAGTTCAGTAATGTATTTGAGTGAATCACACGTTTTCTGAGGAAAACAATGAATAATTAGAATAAATAAAGATACTAATCCTTCCTTTAACTTCTGTTTATAAAAAAAGAATAAAAAAATAAAAACTAAACTAAAAAGGAACCTGATTAGTGTACAGCTCCTTTAGATTTTTTTTCTTTTTTGGATTATAGAAAAAAACTTTAGCACTGAAGTCCCTCATAACAAAATGTCTGCAAAACTGTTTTATATAATATATCTAACTTCCTACCGATTCACATGACACTATCTGCATTGGATTGCTGTTTTTAAAAGCAGATAAGTTGCAAAGTTGCCAAACTAATATTATGTAACTCATGTAATTCCTACTTTTTTTAAAACATTTTTTTGTTAGTCTACAAATCATTTTAAACTGTAATGAACAAAACAATACATTTGGACATATTAGTTGAAAGCAAGATTTACGTAAACTTCCAAACTCATTATAGTATTAATATTAGTATTAGTATCAGCAGCAGTGTTATTAACAGCATGAAAATGATCTGTACTATAAATTATACAGGGTATTAAGTGATTTCATGTTAACAATATGTAATCAGATTACAAAAATCAACTCATTATAAACAATCCACTTTGCATTAATGACATATATATCAAATTGATTAAGTAGTCAATTTAGATCAGTAGTCAATATGAAGATTTCCACATAATATTCTGTGACTTTCAACATTTCAAAGCAATCTGATGCAACTCTGTCTTTTTCCATTCTGGTGAGAACTAAACTTACTGTTGTCAAAGTTATACAACATTTAGGGAAACTTGTCAAACACCAGGGCATTCATGTGACTGAATGTTTGGTCACGTCTTCTTCTTTTTTTTTTTTTTAACTGAGACCAAATATTTGGATGCTGACTGCCTTTACACACATGGCTTAATACTGAGGGAATTTTTCCCAATTGTGGTTTTTATTACAATTCACCATCTTTACTTTTTTAAACATTAATAAAAACTTGATACTTAAACAATAAAATAATATGACAGCCTGATATAATTGATATCATTGCTACATAACTATTACAGAAATAGCTGTGTTAAAATTTTGCTATTAGACACAAAAAAGCTCAGACATTAAAAATCTATTTAAAATATTTTGAAAATAAAATATAACCCGATTTAGCAACAAAGGTCATTACATAATAAAATATTAATACAGCTTATTTCTAAACTTTTGTCTGTGTTTAAAAAAATGTACCTTCATCTACAAATAAACTTTTACTTTTTTTTGTGTGTGTGGGCACAGTGAGTGTTTGTATTTGTTTTTAATTGTAAAAAGGGTCACTACGGGGCCAGATAAGCAGATGTGACTGGGTGAGAAAGAAGCACCTGTTTAAACTCCACAGAGATAACTTGAAGTCTTTCATTGGTCCAGGGGAGAGAGAATACCTTTAAATACCCTCATGACAGAGCAGTCTGTACAATTTCTTTCTCATCAAGGGAAAGCATGAAGTTGTTCATTTTGGTCGCCCTGTTTGGGCTCAGCCTCGCCCAGCACAACCCCAATATCAAGAATGGAAGGACAGCCATCGTCCACTTGTTTGAGTGGCGCTGGGCCGACATCGCTGCAGAGTGTGAGCGCTACCTGGGTCCCAATGGCTTTGGTGGTGTTCAGGTATGTATGGCTGAACACTGTCATTTATGCATTTAAATGATGCATGATTTTGTACAGCTGTCTACAAAAAGAAACTAATGTGTATATTCCCACAGATATCCTCACAGTTTGTAGTTATATTTGAACGAGCATCATTCCTTTTGTGTTCTTCTGCCGCCCTTCAGAAGTTCATGTGTTGGAGTTCTACCATATGTTGTTCTTGTAGATGGAATTGGATTGATATGCTTTTAGGTTGGATTTGCCTAATGCTCAGAGCCTTTTAAAGTGCTTTTTAAATCTACTTATATTTCTGTTCTGCTCTACCCAGACAGACTTATATTTTTAATTGTTTTTTAAATTATTTTTAATTTTATTTTACTGAAAAAATGAGGCAAAGAGATAATGTAAAAAATGCAAATGTTCAGCTTAATACTGGATGGAGTTTCTCAACAATCACTCCACATTTCCATGGGTTTAACAAAGCTTCTCATGATGGTTAAACTGAATGTTTCTCAAGTGCATACCCCCCCAATAACGCTTTTTAGCAACAATGTTCTATCTGCAGGCAATTTCTGTTTCAAAAGCAATAATTAATGTAATGTTTTTCCTCTGTGTTGCTCAGATCTCTCCTCCAAATGAACACATTTTGGTAGACAATCCCTGGAGGCCCTGGTGGCAGAGATACCAGCCAATCGGCTACAATTTGTGCTCCAGATCTGGCAGTGAGAATGAGCTGAGAGACATGATCACCAGATGCAACAATGTTGGGGTAAACTGCACTGTTTCAGTGATTTAGTGACACATATCAAAATCCTTGTTCTTCTTGATATCACCTTGTAAATCTGTAGCAAACCTGACAACACTACATGCTTTCAGACACTATTATTGTTTCACATTTTTTTACAATAACACGTGTGTTATTACCAAAACTGAAAAATTTAACAAATTTTAGAACAAACTCATAAAGAAGCAACAATTCAGCAGCTTCATTCCTTTTAGGAATATTCAGTTTTTTTCATAGCATTTAGTTGCTGCAAGGTGGATTATTGTGCTTTGGTTACTGCATCGCCACAATTTCTTTTTTGTCTTTACTCATTTTATTTTTTTTTATTGTACTTGCCATTATTACAGTAAAGAAAAAGAAAGCTGTGTTGCTTTGATGTGTTCTTGTCATATGAGACTGATGTAAACTTGCATATAAGAGAGAAAGATAGTGAAGTATTTCACCTGATATTCTGTGTTTGATCACAGGTCAACATCTATGTGGATGCTGTCATCAACCACATGTGTGGATCTGGTGGTGGAGAGGGAACCCACTCTTCATGTGGAAGCTGGTTCAGTGCCTCCAAGAAGGATTTTCCAAGTGTCCCATTTTCCTACTTGGACTTCAATGATAACAAATGCAAGACCGGCAGTGGAGAGATTGAAAACTACGGTGATGTAAATCAGGTAATTAATACCACTAAGAAATCTGATTGATTGATGATGATAACGTTGAAATGAACTTTTGAGCATTGCCATTATGATAGACATTTTGAAACATATTGTTATTTATTTGCTGCAGGTGCGTGACTGTCGTCTGGTTGGCCTTTTGGATCTCGCCCTTGAGAAAGATTATGTTAGAGGAAAAGTGGCCAACTTCATGAACAAACTGATTGACATGGGCGTAGCTGGATTTAGAGTGGATGCCTGCAAGCACATGTGGCCTGGTGACCTGGATAATGTTTACCGTCGCCTTAACAACCTCAACACCAAGTGGTTCCCTAGTGGTTCCAGACCCTTCATTTTCCAGGAGGTAATTTTTTAAGTTGACTTTTTAAGTTTACATTGTTTTGTCACAGTTTGAGTATCTCGAACGACGAGAAAATCACGCACAGCACAGTTTTAGTTAAAATGCTGAAAACATACTAATTTTATAAGTGGTTAGGCAGAGTCAGTATCTAAAACTACTCGTCTAATGAGTAAAGAGCTATTTGTTGAAATTACAGAGTTTGATTTTAAATAAACTTTCGAAGTATGACTTACTCTATTATGAGCCTATTCAAGCAGAAAGCCTAAAAACATTTGAAAAGAAAGGACTTCCTATGCTGGCTTCCACATTCTGCAAATAAATAAACTGTCAATGTCTGTTAAATTCAACATTTCTTAGCTGGATAGCTGGATTTGACATTGTTGCTCTTAATCCAAAAAAAAAAAAAAAAAAAAAAAAAAGTTGTATGTATTTTGATCAGTTCACAAATCACTGATGTGATTCAGTTCTAACTTACATTACACTTATTTAGCTGTTTTATCCAAAGGGACTTACCATGGTTAGGTAGTAGCATTGAGGGGATCCTATGTAGGAAATCCCCATGTCTCCCACATAGAGACTTATGCTCTACCAATTATGACAAGGACATCGCCTGTAAGTTCAGGTAAGACTACCATGAATCAGAAAACAAAACCAGAGATCGCAAGTTTGAATACGGAATTCGAAATACTGCAAATGTGCAAAAATAACCAAATACTGTCTCATATCTCACATTTATATAAGTATGTACTATAAGTATGTATGAACGTATAACATGTACCTACTCCACGTACTTACACAACATATTACTTTGTGTTAGTTGTCCCTCTACCGTGGTTTTGTAGTGTTTGTTTGTAACGTTTATTTTTTTTTCTTTTGTCCAAAGTGACTTACAATGGTTAGGCAGTAATATTAAGGGTCTTGCCTAAAGACCCAACTGGAAGGTGTTAATATTCCCCCTTCGGGGGATTCAATCCTTGGTCTCCCACAAAGGAGACTGATGCTCTACCAATTGCGATAACCAGCCAGATTTTGATCAGTTCACAAATCACTCATGTGATTCAGTTACTACTTCCAGTGACATTGGTTGATATAATTTATGTATTGTTTGTACACTAGGTCATCGATCTTGGAGGTGAGCCCATATCAGCAAAAGAGTATTACCATCTGGGAAGAGTAACTGAGTTCAAATATGGTGCCAAACTGGGAGACGTCTTTAGAAAATGGAATGGCGAGAAGCTGTCTTACACTAAGTATGTGTTTCAGCTTGGATGCTTTAATATAATGAGACATGTTTCTAATTAAGGGAATTAATTTACCTCGAAGGAAATCAATGATCCAAAAAAAATTACACATACATTGTTCAGCTAATATTTTGTTCAGCTTGTGTGGTTTAAGCAATGAATTCCTCAGTTTTAGTAAATTGTATTCATGTGTCCAGGAACTGGGGAGAGGGATGGGGCTTCATGTCTGATGGCAATGCTCTCGTCTTTATTGACAACCATGACAACCAGAGAGGTCACGGTGCTGGTGGTGCATCCATCATTACTTTCTGGGACTCCAGACTCTACAAGATGGCTGTTGGCTACATGCTGGCCCACCCTTACGGAGTCACCCGGGTCATGTCTAGCTATCGCTGGGATCGCAATTTTGTGAATGGAAAAGTATGTTCACCCCTCTGTAGGAATAATGCCAAAATATGATTGTGCAGTAGTTCACAGTTTGGATCAGTTTTTGCTAAAATCCTGCTAAAATGTATGTATTTTTGCAGGATCAGAATGACTGGATAGGCCCTCCCAGCAACAGCAATGGAGCCACCAAACCTGTTCCCATCAATCCTGATCAGACTTGTGGAGATGGATGGGTGTGTGAGCACAGATGGCGTCAAATTAAGTGAGTTTACAGAGGACATTGTTGACTTTACAAAGCACAGTTTCTTTCTGACTGATCTAATGGATCATAAAATTATGTACATGGCATTGTGATTTTTATTTTATTTGCATCTTCACTATTTAATTCATCTTCATTTTGTCACACCTCTCAAGGAACATGGTCATTTTCCGTAACGTGGTCAACGGACAGCCTCAAGCCAACTGGTGGGACAACCAGAGCAACCAGGTTGCCTTTGGACGTGGAAATCGGGGTTTCATTGTTTTTAACAATGACAATAGGTAAGACTTTTATGCTGCTAATAAAATGTTATTTTTAAATTTACAAAATATCATTAACCATTCGTACAAGTTCATTACAGGTGCATGTATCTGTATATGTGGACACATCAAAATACAACACGTTAGCCTTATAAATGGTAATGATTCCTCTGGATAACTAAATCTTGTAATAAAGAAATGCCCCTTTTTTTTCTCTTTGAAGAAATGTTCTTCAATTTCTTCAAACTACTAATAAAATGTGTCATTTTATTGCAATTCTAACTGAAAACAAAACATGCAGCAAAATTGTATCTTTTGCTGGAAAACTTATCTTCAGATGACCATTCCAAGGCTAATGTCTGCGTTTTGAGGTTTTTATTGTAGTCATCTATGAAGTAACGTCTGAGGGTCAGACAGGGAAAGCACTGACTGACTTCCCAATGGGAATAAACATCCCAAAATTCTGTTCTATTCGTTTTAAAAGAAAACTTAATCTCATTAACACATTATTGTTCAGATACTGATTGTAGGATAATTTCTATTTACTATAATATCATTTATTCTAATACTTAATCTTATTGTTTGTTACTCCCATTATTCAGTGGCTGACTCTCAATAGATATCCAAGTAGTTTGAGTAGGTAGTTGAAAGCAAGATTCTAACTAAATGCAGTTTCATTTTGATACTACTGACATTATTTAAAACATTGTGTGCCTTGCATTCATTTTCAGCATCCTGGATGTGACCCTGAACACTGGCTTGCCTGGTGGCACATACTGCGATGTCATTTCTGGCCAGAAGGAAGGAAGCCGTTGCACTGGGAAGCAGATCCAAGTTGGTGGGGATGGTCGTGCCCACTTCAACATCAGCAACAGTGAAGAGGACCCATTTATTGCTATTCATGCTGATTCCAAGCTGTAAACTGTAACTCAAAATAAATTTCACTTCAGAACTTATGTGATGATTTGGATGTTAAGTAAATTATCTTTGTGGTTCATATAAACCAGCAGTTTGAGAGGATGAAAATAATTAACAAAAAGTAGAAATGTACACCACCATAGCTGTAAATAAGCTCAATCAATTTCTATATCATTTTCTATATCAATTTACCAAAGTTAAACTCAAAGTAACAGAATGGATGCATCTCGTCTTTCTTCTGAGCTCTCACCAGCAAGTAAAAGTCAGTCCGACAATGTCTCTTGTCTTGCCTCATGCTCCGTCACTTTTTCTCTTTGTTTTTCTTGTGTCGTCCAATAATGTAATCTTGCGTTTCTTTTTTGAATCAGTCATGGTGTACGTTCAAACACGGCCAACGAGTTGATGTCCAGTTTCTTGTGTGTGATGTGATGCTGTCAAGCATGGCAGGGCAAAACAAGTTTCTTTGTATACCACATTAAACATACAAGAAAATTCAAAGTGCTTTACATAAAAAATAAAAAGGATTACATCGGGGTGCTGAATAGTCCTGAAACAAACTTTAAAAATAAATAAGAGATAAAAAGCTAAAGTAAAAAAACAGATAAAATGCAAGAAATAAAAGTGACAATGTGAGGAATTTACAGATGGAAGGTGTAAAGTAAGACACAGCTGTCACATTATGCCTCAGGCTGGAAAAAATGTTGAAATAGCTTATTTCAAATAAAGTATCATGGAGTTACACTAGACCATAACATCAGCTGGAAATCTCAAGTTAATTGTTTGCCACAAAAACAAAAAAATCACAATGCTTGTTGGCGAATGTTGTTTCATCATGAAGTCGTGTCTCGGAGGAAAGGGACATGAATTCAAGCTCAGGTACAGGCAGATGAAGACAAATGATTTACTTTTTTAAATGCAAAAACTAACCAAAGGCGATAGTAATAAGCTTGAAAAGTATAAAGTATAATTATTGTACTTAAAAGTAGAGTTTTTTACAGGTTAAAGAATAACTGTCATAATTAATTCTAGTGTATAGTTAGGAGGATAGATCTGCCTAGCAGAGGTCAGATTAAGAACTACAGAAAAAAAATCAAAGAATTAAACACCCCTATGATGATGACAAAACCATGGACCCAGGTTTCCCTTGCCCGGATGTGGATCACCGGGTACCCCATCTGGAGTCAGGCCTGGAGGTGGGGCACGGAGGCTATGCTTGGTGGCCGGGCCTTTGCCCATGGGGCTCGGTTGGGCTCAGCCCGAAAGGGTGACATGGGCCCACCCTCCTATGGGCTCACCACTTGCAGGAGGGGCCATAGGGGTTGGGTGCAGTATGAGCTGGGCGGCGGCCAAAGGCGGAGACCCTGGCAGTCTGTTACGACCCGACTCAGGGGTATGGAAGGGCGTAACAAAAAAAAACACGGCGTGGACAGTTGGTAAATTATAATGAAAGCACATTTATTTACAATTCCCGTGAAAAGTGATGGACAACCTGTAAAACAAAATAAAGATGAGCTGGGGTTAGCGGACCTGCAGAAAGAAACAAACCAAAACCTATACCAAACACTCACCGAGTGCACACAAAGACACGACCGCAACTCAGTGAGGAAACTATAACCAAACAAAAGCAGCAAGCCCATAAACTAAAGTGACCGTCGTCACAACACAATAAAACACTAACCTAGCCCAGCACTAAAACAATCACCAAGTAAACGTAACTCAACTAAACACTTAAAGCACCCATTGTGGTAAAGGAGGTAGTCGCGACACACACACACCCGGTGCACAACATGAGGGGGAGAGCGGCCGGAGCCATTCTGGCTTCTCCCCCTCCAGACCTCACTCGGCTGCAGCCTTTTCAGCCGGAGCATCCCCGTAGGCTGCAGCCTGACTGGCCCAGAGGAGTGCCAGTCACACAAGGGCGGGGACAAAGGCGCTGGCCTTAGCCACTCCGGACAGCGCTCTGCCGCCCCTAATCACAATATAAACGGCCACAGCTGTCTCTGACAAGCACGGGCCGTAACACGGTCTGATCATCGGCTGCAAAAGCTAGCTCTAGGGACGTGGAATGTCACCTCTCTGCTGCAAAAGCTAGCTCTAGGGACGTGGAATGTCACCTCTCTGGCGGGGAAGGAGCCTTAGCTGGTGCGTGAGGTTGATTGGTTCCGGCTAGACATAGCTGGACTCACGTCGACACACGGCTTGGGCTCTGGAACCGCTGTCCTTGAGACACATAATAATGAACACCTTGTTCAGGTATAAGAGTGTCTACATGTGCATTTGGCACCAGGACACTCTGGGCCACAGTTCAATGATCGACTTTGTAGTCGTATCGTCGGACTTGCGGCCGCATGTCTTGGACATTCGGATGAAAAGAGGGGTGGAGCTGTCAACTGATCACCACCTGGTGGTGAGTTGACTCAGATGGTGAGGGAGGATGCCAGTCAGGCCTGGCAGACCCAAGGATGTTGTGAGGGTCTGTCGGGAACATATGGCGGAGTCGCCTGTCAGGAAGAGTTTCAACTCTCATCTCCAGCAGAACTTCAACCATGTCCCATGTGAGGCAGGCGAAATAGAGTCAGAGTGGGCTGTGTACCGTGCTTCTATTTTTGAGGCGGCCAGCCGCAGCTGTGGCCTGCAAGGTCTTCAGTGCCTGTCGTGGCGGTAACCCCCAAACTCTTTGGTGGACACCAGCAGTAAGAGATGCCACCAAGCTGAAGAAGGAGTCCTATCAGGCCTTTTTGGCCTGTGGGACTCCAGAGGCAGCTGATGGTTATCTGCAGGCTAAGAGAAACGCAGCTGCTGCAGTCGCTAAGGCAAAAACTCGGGCGTGGGAGGAGTTTGGATAGGCCATGGAGAATGACTTCCAGACGGCTTTGAGGAGATTCTGGTCCACCATCCGGCGGCTCAGGAAGGGAAAGCAGTTCTCCATCAACACTGTGTACAGTGGGGATGGAATAAAAAAGATACTAATCCTTCCTTTAACTTCTGTTTAGAAAAAAAGAAATAAATAAAAACTAAAATAAAAAAGGAACCTGATTAGAGTACAGTTTCTTTAGATTTTTTTTTCTTTTTTTGGTTTATAGAAAAAGCTTTAGCACTGAAGTCCCTCATAACAAAATGCCTGCAAACCTGTTTTATATAATATATCTAACTTCCTACCGATTCACATGACACTATCTGCATTGGATTGCTGTTTTTAAAAGCAGATAACAAGTTGCAAAGTTGCCAAACTCATATTATGTTTTTCATGTAACTCCTACTTTTTTAAACATTTTTTAGTTATTGTACAAATCATTTTAAACTGTAATTAAACAAAACAATGCATTTGGACATATTTGTTAAAAGCAAGATTTACGTAAACTTCCAAACTCATTATAGTATTAGTATTAGTATTTGTATCAGCAGCAGTGTTATTAACAGCATGAAAATGATCTGTACTATAAATTATACAGGGTATTAAGAGATTTCATGTTAAGAATATGTAATCAGATTACAAAAATCAACTCATTATAAACAATCCACTTTGCATTAATAACATATATATCAAATTAATTAAATAGTCAATTTAGATCAGTAGTCAATATGAAGATTTCCACATAATATTCTGTGACTTTCAACATTTCAAAGCAATCTGATGCAACTCTGTCTTTTTCCATTCTGGTGAGAACTAAACTTACTGTTGTCAAAGTTATACAACATTTAGGGAAACTTGTTAAACACCAGGTCATTCATGTGACTGAATGTTTGGTCACGTCTTCTTCTTTTTTTTTTTTTTACTGAGACCAAGTATATGGATGCTGACTGCCTTTACACACATGGCTTAATACTGAGGGTAGTTTTCCCAATTTTGGCTTTTATTACAATTCACCATCTTTACTTTATCATTATTAAAAACTTAATACTTAAACAATAAAGTAATAGTATAAAAATATATTAACACTCATGACAGCCTGATATAATCGATATCATTGCTACATAACTATTACAGAAATAGCTGTGTTAAAATTTTGCTATTAGACACAAAAAAGCTCAGACATTAAAAATCTATTTAAAATATTTTGAAAATAAAATATAACCCGATTTAGCAACAAAGTTCATTACATACTAAAATATTAATACAGCTTATTTCTAAACTTTTATTTAATGTGTTTAAAAAAATGTACCTTCATCTACAAATAAACTTTAACTTTTTTGTGTGTGTGTGGGCATAGTGAGTGTTTGTATTTGTTTTTAATTGTAAAAAGGGTCACTACGGGGCCAGATAAGCAGATGTGACTGGGTGAGAAAGAAGCACCTGTTTAAACTCCACAGAGATAACTTGAAATCTTTCATTGGTCCAGGGGAGAGAGAATACCTTTAAATACCCTCATGACAAAGCAGTCTGTACAATTTCTTTCTCATCAAGGGAAAGCATGAAGTTGTTCATTTTGGTCGCCCTGCTTGGGCTCAGCCTCGCCCAGCACAACCCCAATATCAAGAATGGAAGGACAGCCATCGTCCACTTGTTTGAGTGGCGCTGGGCCGACATCGCTGCAGAGTGTGAGCGCTACCTGGGTCCCAATGGCTTTGGTGGTGTTCAGGTATGTATGGCTGAACACTGTCATTTATGCATTTAAATGATGCATGATTTTGTACAGCTGCCTACAAAAAGAAACTAATGTGTATATTCCCACAGATATCCTCACAGTTTGTAGTTATATTTGAACGAGCATCATTCCTTTTGTGTTCTTCTGCCGCCCTTCAGAGGTTCATGTGTTGGAGTTGTACCATATGTTGTTCTTGTAGATGGAATTGGATTGATATGCTTTTAGGTTGGATTTGCCTAATGCTCAGAGCCTTTTAAAGTGCTTTTTAAATCTACTTATATTTCTAATCTGCTCTACCCAGACAGACTTATATTTTTAATTGTTTTTTCAAATTATTTTTAATTTTATTTTACTGAAAAAGTGAGGCAAAGAGATAATGTAAAAAATGCAAATGTTCAGCTTAATACTGGATGGAGTTTTTCAACAATCACTACACATTTCCATGGGTTTAACAAAGCTTCTCATGATGGTTAAATGTTAATGGTTAATGTTTGTCAAGTGCATACCCCCCCCAATAACGCTTTTTAGCAACAATGTTCTATCTGCAGGCAATTTCTGTTTCAAAAGCAATAATTAATGTAATGTTTTTCCTCTGTGTTGCTCAGATCTCTCCTCCAAATGAACACATTTTGGTAGACAATCCCTGGAGGCCCTGGTGGCAGAGATACCAGCCAATTGGCTACAATTTGTGCTCCAGATCTGGCAGTGAGAATGAGCTGAGAGACATGATCACCAGATGCAACAATGTTGGGGTAAACTGCACTGTTTCAGTGATTTAGTGACACATATCAAAATCCTTGTTGTTCTTAATATCACCTTGTAAATCTGTAGCAAACCTGACAACACAACATGCTTTCAGACACTATTATTGTTTCACATTTTTTTACAATAACACGTGTGTTATTACCAAAACTGAAAAATTTAACAAATTTTAGAACAAACTCATAAAGAAGCAACAATTCAGCAGCTTCATTCCTTTTGGGAATATTCAGTTTTTTTCATAGCATTTAGTTGCTGCAAGGTGGATTATTATGCTTTGGTTACTGCATCGCCACAATTTCTTTTTTGTCTTTATTCATTTTATTTTTTTTTATTGTACTTGCCATTATTACAGCAAAGAAAAAGAAAGCTGTGTTGCTTTGATGTGTTCTTGTCATATGAGACTGATGTAAACTTGCATATAAGAGAGAAAGATAGTGAAATATTTCACCTGATATTCTGTGTTTGATCACAGGTCAACATCTATGTGGATGCTGTCATCAACCACATGTGTGGATCTGGTGGTGGAGAAGGAACCCACTCTTCATGTGGAAGCTGGTTCAGTGCCTCCAAGAAGGATTTTCCAAGTGTCCCATTTTCCTACTTGGACTTCAATGATAACAAATGCAAGACCGGCAGTGGAGAGATTGAAAACTACGGTGATGTAAATCAGGTAATTAATACCACTAAGAAATCTGATTGATTGATGATGATAACGTTGAAATGAACTTTTGAGCATTGCCATTATGATAGACATTTTGAAACATATTGTTATTTATTTGCTGCAGGTGCGTGACTGTCGTCTGGTTGGCCTTTTGGATCTCGCCCTTGAGAAAGATTATGTTAGAGGAAAAGTGGCCAACTTCATGAACAAGCTGATTGACATGGGCGTAGCTGGATTTAGAGTGGATGCCTGCAAGCACATGTGGCCTGGTGACCTGGATAATGTTTACCGTCGCCTTAACAACCTCAACACCAAGTGGTTCCCTAGTGGTTCCAGACCCTTCATTTTCCAGGAGGTAATTTTTTAAGTTGACTTTTTAAGTTTACATTGTTTTGTTACAGTTTGAGTGTCTCGAACGACGAGAAAATCCCACACAGCACAGTTTTAGTTAAAATGCTGAAAACATACTAATTTTATAAGTGCTTAGGCAAAGTCAGTATCTAAAACTACTCGTCTAATGAGTACAGAGCTATTTGTTGAAATTACAGAGTTTGATTTTAAATAATCTTTCGAAGTATGACTTACTCTATTATGAGCCTATTCAAGCAGAAAGCCTAAAAACATTTGAAAAGAAAGGACTTCCTTTGCTGGCTTCCACATTCTGCAAATAAATAAACTGTCAGACCTCAAATCTTACTATCTACTAAGTAAAGACGACTATTAAACATGCACAAGTACAAAACATGCCATGGATGATTTACTGTCAATGTCTGTTAAATTCAACATTTCTTAGCTGGATAGCTAGATTTGACATTGTTGCTCTTAATCCAAAAAAAAAAAAAAAAAAAAAAAAATAGTTGTATGTATTTTGATCAGTTCATAAATCACTGATGTGATTCAGTTCTAACTTACATTACACTTATTTAGCTGTTTTATCCAAAGGGACTTACCATGGTTAGGTAGTAGCATTGAGGGGATCCTATGTCGGAAATCCCCATGTCTCCCACATAGGAGACTTATGCTCTACCAATTATGACAAGGACATCGCCTGTAAGTTCAGGTAAGACTACCATGAATCAGAAAAGAAAACCAGAGATCACAAGTTTGAATACGGAATTCGGAATACTGCAAATGTGCAAAAATAACCAAATACTGTCTCATATCTCACATTTATATAAGTATGTACTGTAAGTATGTATAAACGTATAACATGTACCTACTCCACGTACTTACACAACATATTACTTTGTGTTAGTTGTCCCTCTACCGTGGTTTTGTAGTGTTTGTTTGTAATGTTTTTTTTTTTTTTTTCTTTTATCCAAAGTGACTTACAATGGTTAGGCAGTAATATTAAGGGTCTTGCCTAAGGACCCAACTGGAAGGTGTTAATATTCCCCCTTCGGGGGATTCAATCCTTGGTCTCCCACAAAGGAGATTGATGCTCTACCAATTGAGATAACCAGCCAGATTTTGATCCGTTCACAAATCACTCATGTGATTCAGTTACTACTTCCCATGACATTGGTTGATATAATTTATGTGTTGTTTGTACACTAGGTCATCGATCTTGGAGGTGAGCCCATATCAGCAAAAGAGTATTACCATCTGGGAAGAGTAACTGAGTTCAAATATGGTGCCAAACTGGGAGATGTCTTTAGAAAATGGAATGGCGAGAAGCTGTCTTACACTAAGTATGTGTTTCAGCTTGGATGCTTTAATATAATGACACATGTTTCTAATTAAGGGAATTAATTTACCTCGAAGGAAATCAATGATCCAAATAAAAATTACACATACATTGTTCAGCTAATATTTTGTTCAGCTTGTGTGGTTTAAGCAATGAATTCCTCAGTTTTAGTAAATTGTATTCATGTGTCCAGGAACTGGGGAGAGGGATGGGGCTTCATGTCTGATGGCAATGCTCTCGTCTTTATTGACAACCATGACAACCAGAGAGGTCACGGTGCTGGTGGTGCATCCATCATTACTTTCTGGGACTCCAGACTCTACAAGATGGCTGTTGGCTACATGCTGGCCCACCCTTACGGAGTCACCCGGGTCATGTCTAGCTATCGCTGGGACCGCAATTTTGTGAATGGAAAAGTATGTTCACCCCTCTGTAGGAATAATGCCAAAATATGATTGTACAATAGTTCACAGTTTGGATCAGTTTTTGCTAAAATCTTGCTAAAATGTGTGTATTTTTGCAGGATCAGAATGACTGGATAGGCCCTCCCAGCAACAGCAATGGAGCCACCAAACCTGTTCCCATCAATCCTGATCAGACTTGTGGAGATGGATGGGTGTGTGAGCACAGATGGCGTCAAATTAAGTGAGTTTACAGAGGACATTGTTGACTTTACAAAGCACAGTTTCTTTCTGACTGATCTAATGAATCATAAAATTATGTACATGGCATTGTGATTTTTATTTTATTTGCATCTTCACTATTTAATTCATCTTTATTTTGTCACACCTCTCAAGGAACATGGTCATTTTCCGTAACGTGGTCAACGGACAGCCTCAAGCCAACTGGTGGGACAACCAGAGCAACCAGGTTGCCTTTGGACGTGGAAATCGGGGTTTCATTGTTTTTAACAATGACAATAGGTAAGACTTTTATGCTGCTAATAAAATGTTATTTTTAAATTTACAAAATATCATTAACCATTCGTACAAGTTCATTACAGGTGCATGTATCTGTATATGTGGACATATCAATATACAACATGGTAGCCTTATAAATGGTAATGATTCCTCTGGATAACTAAATCTTGTAATAAAGAAATGCCCCTTTTTTTTCTCTTTGAAGAAATGTTCTTCAATTTCTTCAAACTACTAATAAAATGTGTCATTTTATTGCAATTCTAACTGAAAACAAAACATGCAGCAAAATTGTATCTTTTGCTGGAAAACTTATCTTCAGATGACCATTCCAAGGCTAATGTCTGCGTTTTTGAGGTTTTTATTGTAGTCATCTATGAAGTCGTGGGTGCATTCAAATTCCACAAATAGTTTTTAAACTCATTGCATAATCCTAAAGTAACGTCCGAGGGTCAGACAGGGAAAGCACTGACTGACTTCCCAATAGGAATAAACATCCCAAAATTCTATTCTATTCGTTTTCAAAGAAAACTTAATCTCATTGATATTGATTGTAGGATAATTTCTATTTACTATAATATCATTTATTCTAATACATAATCTTATTGTTTGTTACTCCCATTATTCAGTGGCTGACTCCCAATAGATATCCAAGTAGTTTGAGTAGGTAGTTGAAAGCAAGATTCTAACTAAATGCAGTTTCATTTTGATACTACTGACATTATTTAAAACATTGTGTGCCTTGCATTAATTTTCAGTATCCTGGATGTGACCCTGAACACTGGCATGCCTGGTGGCACATACTGCGATGTCATTTCTGGCCAGAAGGAAGGAAGCCGTTGCACCGGGAAGCAGATCCAAGTTGGTGGTGATGGTCGTGCCCACTTCAACATCAGCAACAGTGAAGAGGACCCATTTATTGCTATTCATGCTGAATCCAAGCTGTAAACTGTAACTCAAAATAAATTTCACTTCAGAACTTATGTGATGATTTGGATGTTAATTAAATTATCTTTGTGGTTCATATAAACCAGCAGTTTGAGAGGATGATGGATGATTAACAAAAAGTAGAAATGTACACCACCATAGCCGTAAATAAGCTCAATCAATTTCTATATCATTTTCTATATCAATTTACCAAAGTTAAACTCAAAGTAACAGAATAGATGCATCTCGTCTTTCTTCTGAGCTCTCACCAGCAAGTAAAAGTCAGTCAGACAATGTCTCTCTTGTCTTGCCTCATGCTCCGTCACTTTTTCTCTTTGTTTTTCTTGTGTCGTCCAATAATGTAATCTTGCGTTTCCTTTTCGAATCAGTCATGGTGTACGTCAAAAATGGCCAACAAGTTGATGTCCAGTTTCTTGTGTGTGATGTGATGCTGTCAAGCATGGCAGGGCAAAACAAGTTTCTTTGTATACCACATTAAACATACAAGAGCATTCAAAGTGCTTTACATAAAAAATAAAAAGGATTACATCGGGGTGCTGAATAGTCCTGAAACAAACTTTAAAAATAAATAAGAGATAAAAAGCTAAAGTAAAAAAACAGATAAAATGCAAGAAATCAAAGTGACAATGTGAGGAATTTACAGATGGAAAGTGTAAAGTAAGACACAGCTGTCACATTATGCCTCAGGCTGGAAAAATTTTTTGAAATAGCTTATATCAAATAAAGTATCATGGAGTTACACTAGACCATACCATCAGCTGGAAATCTCAAGTTAATTGTTTGCCACAAAAACGAAAAATTCACAGTGCTTGTTGGCGAATGTTGTTTCATCATGAAGTCGTGTCTCAGAAGAAAGGGACATGAATTCAAGCTCAGGTACAGGCAGATGAAGACAAATCATTTACTTTTTTAAATGCAAAAACTAACCAAAGGCGATAGTAACAAAAAAAAAACAAAAAAAACAAAACAAGAATAAAATACACAATCCAAAACCACTGGATAAGCTTGAAAAGTATAAAGTATAATTATTGTACTTAAAAGTAGAGTTTTTTTACAGGTTAAATAATAACTGTCATAATTAATTCTAGTGTATAGTTAAGAGGAGAGACCTGCCTAGCAGAGGTCAGATTAAGAACTACAGAAAAAAAAAATCAAACAATTAAACACCCCTATGATGATGACAAAACCATGGACCCAGGTTTCCCTTGCCCGGGTGTGGGTCACCGGGGCCCCCCTCTGGAGTCAGGCCTGGAGGTGGGGCACGGAGGCTATGCTTGGTGGCCGGGCCTTTGCCCATGGGGCTCGGTCGGGCTCAGCCCGAAAGGGTGACATGGGCCCACCCTCCTGTGGGCTCACCACTTGCAGGAGGGGCCATAGGGGTTGGGTACAGTGTGAGCTGGGCGTCGGCCAAAGGCGGGGACCCTGGCGGTCTGATCATTGGCTGCAAAAGCTAGCTCTAGGGACGTGGAATGTCACCTCTCTGGCAGGGAAGGAGCCTTAGCTGGTGCGTGAGGTTGATTGGTTCCGGCTAGACATAGTTGGACTCACCTCGACACACGGCTTGGGCTCTGGAACCACTGTCCTTGAGACACATAATAATGAACACCTTGTTCAGGTATAAGAGTGTCTACATGTGCATTTGGCACCAGGACACTCTGGGCCGCAGTTCAATGATCGACTTTGTAGTCGTATCGTCGGACTTGCGGCCGCATGTCTTGGACATTCGGATGAAAAGAGGGGTGGAGCTGTCAACTGATCACCTCCTGGTGGTGAGTTGGCTCAGATAGTGAGGGAGGATGCCGGTCAGGCCTGGCAGACCCAAGAATGTTGTGAGGGTCTGTCGGGAACATGTGGCGGAGTCGCCTGTCAGAAAGAGTTTCAACTCTCATCTCCGGCAGAGCTTCAACCATGTCCTGTGTGAGGCAGGGGAAATAGAGTCAGAGTGGGCTGTGTACCGTGCTTCTACATTTGAGGCGGCCAGCCGCGGCTGTGGCCTGCGAGGTCGTCAGTGCCTGTCGTGGCAGTAACCCCCAAACTCTTTGGTGGACACCAGCAGTAAGAGATGCCGTCAAGCTGAAGAAGGAGTCCCATTGGGCCTTTTTGGCCTGTGGGACTCCAGAGGCAGCTGATGGGTATCTGCAGGCTAAGAGAAATGCATCTTCGGAGGTTGCTAAGGCAAAAACTCGGGAGGAGTTTGGAGAGGCCATGGAGAATGACTTCCAGATGGCTTCGAGGAGATTCTGGTCCACCATCCGGCGGCTCAGGAGGGGAAGGCAGTGCTGCATTAACACTGTGTACAGTGGGGATGGGGGGCTGCTGACCTCGACTCGGGACATGGAGTGCCAGACCCCCTTGTACGAGCTGTCCGGTCCCTGTATGACCAGTGTCAGAGCTTGGTCCACATCGCGGGCAGTAAATCAGAATCATTTCCGGTGAGGGTGTTTGACTCCACCAAGGCTGCCCTTTGTCATCGATTCTGTTCATAACTTTTATGGACAGAATTTCTAGGCGCAGCCAAGATGTTGAGGGGATCCGGTTTGGTGGCCTCAGGATTGGGTCTCTGCTGTTTGCGGATGAGGTAGTTCTGTTGGCTTTGTTGGGTTGTGATCTTCAGCTCTCATTGGAGCGATTTGCAGCCAAGTGTGAAGTGGCTGGGATGGAAATCAGCACCTCCAAATCCGAGACCATGGTCCTCCGCCGGAAAAGGGTGGAGTGCTTTCTCCAGGTCGGCAATGAGTTCCTGGAGGAGTTAACATATCTCGGGGTCTTGTTCACAAGTGAGGGAAGGATGAAGTGGGAGATCAATAGGCAGATCGGCATGGGGTCTGCAGTGATGTGGACGCATCGGTTTGTCATGGAGAAGAGGGAGCTGAGACAAAAGGCAAAGCTCCCGACTTACTGGTCAATTTACCTGTCAATCTATGTTCCTACCCTCACCTATGGACCCTCACCTATGGTCACGAGCTGTGGGTAGTGACCGAAAGAACAAGATTGCAAATACAAGCGGTCGAAATGACTTTTCTTGGCATGGTGGCTGGGCTCTCCCTTAGGGATAGGGTGAGAAGCTTGGTGATCTGGGCGGGGCTCAGAATAGAGTTGCTGCTCCTCCACATCGAGAGGAGCCAGATGAAGTGGCTCGGACATCTGGTCAGAATGCCTCCTGGTGAGGTGTTTCGGGCATGTCCCACCAGAAAGAGGCCCCGGGGAAGACCCAGGACACACTGGAGAGACTGCATCTCTCGGCTGGCCTGGGAACACCTCAGGATCCCCCCGGATGAGCTGTGTGGCCAGGAAAGGGCATTCTGGGTTTCCCTCCTTAGACGACCCAACTCCAGATAAGCGGCAGACAATGGATGGATGGATAAATGCAGAAACATGACCATATTTCCCTACTTAATTACTATATTAAGTTTTAAATTAAATTCATCATTACATCATAAAATCAGTATAGTATTCATTCAGAGCCTACTACGCTGACCTGCTGCTTGATTCAAATGAAACTGGAAATGTTTAAAGTCATTGTCATTTTAATAAGCATTTTGAAGAAAAATATTTGAATGAAGCATGTATGCACATAGATATGGTCATTTTAGTGGAATATATAGATAAGAGGAGTCAAACAAGAAACAAACAAAAAAAAATCATATTTGTGTGAATATAAACAGTTCCAAGAGTTTGACTGTTCCCTAAATTACTAATTAGATTTTTGTTGGCTTGCAGAAATCTTTGTCCTTTATCAATGCTGCCTGTTTCGTCACCCTCAGGTTATTGAACTGACTGAGTAAACACTCCGATGCTATCAGGGCTGACAGGAATAATCTAAACATTCATGTTTTGAGTAGCATGAATTTTGTAAGTACTATTTTAGTCTGTCTAAGTGAGGACTATGAAAACTATTTGAATTAGACTTTGATCATTTTGAGAGACAGACAATTTTATTGTGGGCTAATGTTGCTGTTTGCTTAACTGGAACTATGTTTTACAGCCTTGTGATAAACCTGATGTCTTTTTGCACTGCCTTTTCTTTGTTTACTTTGACCTGTGCTATGGCACAGAAACTGAAATTCAATGTAGCAATACCAGAATAGCCCTAGTTGAGAAATAGATGACACTGACTAAACCTGTTTGTGACCCATTTACATCTGTCGATATTTGCAGACCTCTCATTGCCCTTAGATAAAAGAAAAGTTGGTATAAAAAATCAGGATTTGTTAGAGGGTGAGAGCGAGTGTCTCTCCCATTCAAGAGAAGGATGAAGCTCTTCATTTTGTGGACCTTGTTTGGGCTCAGCTTTGCCCAGCACAATCCCCACTTCAGACTTGGAAGGACAGCAATCGTTCACCTGTTTGAGTGGCGCTGGGTCGACATTGCTGCTGAGTGTGAGCGCTTCTTGGGTCCAAAAGGATTTGGTGGTGTTCAGGTAAGGAGGACTTAACACATTTTAGTAGCAATGGATGATAATGTTTTGTCTTCTGTTCACAAATACCTTACATTATCCACATTAGTTGAATTTAAAACAACTGTTAATATAAGCTAATTCATAAAATAAGATTTGCCTGTTAATAAAAAAAAAACTGCAGTTTGTGTACCTCATCCTGGACATCTTGAGGGATGACAGTGGAAAAGAAAAAACTCTTAACAGAAAGGAAAACTCTCCAGCAGAACCGAACTCAGCAAAAGGGGCTCTCTACCTTGACTGGTGGGGGTGGAGAGGATGGGACAGAGAAGTCAACTAACAACATAACTCTCAGCCATGGATCCCTGCTCAAAAAGAAAAAGAGAGGCACAAGTTGATTACAGTAATGTCAAATATGTATTTATACACAGAGAATAAAGAATAGAGGTGCAACCATTAGCAACCACTAAAATTGTGTCCTGAAGTAAATGGCTGTATAGCAAAAAGAAGTTATTTTAGTTTAAGGCCTGATTAACTGTTTTGCTCTACCAAAGTAATGTTTTTGTATAAATGCAGCTAGGAAGTGAGAAACATGTTTTAGTAAAATGTTGGTTTCAATTGCCCAAAGTGTAAAGAGAGCATTTAGCTGCTCCATACACCTACCTCATAGCTTGTTAAATTATAAACTTCATAAGTCTCCGCAAATATGAAAAATCTTATATGAAAGGTCACTTCTTTACAGGATGGCACTATAAGCCTTACTTATGCCAACTGGCAGTGTTGGGGTAGTTACTAGTTACTCATTACTTCTGTAAATTGTGATGAAATTACTTTATTAGTTACTGCATTTGAAAAGTAATTTTACTACTTATCATCACTGCCTGTCTGCATAGTTTTTACTGTATATTGTAAACAAAATGGCTTTAAAACCATAAGAACAATATGGGAAGAAATGGACACACGTCTCATAATCATTTTATCTAGTATTTTTCTAAACCTGGACGATTCAATAATCGACAAGGGGAGCATGTCTCCTACAATGAACACTGCAACTAGCTTGATAATTTCTGTGTTACCTGCTGCTGCGCTCCAGGAAATGTTGAAAAAAGCTACGTCACGCAAATCGATCTCTATGGCAACGTGTCCAGGCAAGCACACACACAGGCAGCAGCATGAGTTACCACTTAAAACAGATAAGAACTTTACACGTAGGCAAACATGGCTCAAGTAATAGAGAAAAACATGTTACTGTAGTGCAGTAAAGTAATTTCATTACCGATATTTTAGGTGTTATGCATTACTTTACTTAGTTACCCAAAAAAGTAATATTGTTACTGTTATGCTTTGTAACACATTACTCCCAACGCTGCCAACTGGCGACCATTTCCGCTGCAGGACTTGTAAAAATGGATCAGGAAAGTTGTATACAGTAAAGAAATAATTTGACTTAACAAGACAGTAAGGATATCTGCAGCTGACATTTGACTGTTTAGACTGATGGATAATGGAAATTAACAGTAAAGTCAGTACTTGCATTTAGCAACAAACATGACTTAGAAAATATTGTAGCGGTTGCAACGTGGCGACCCATAATGTTAAGTGAAGTGATCCTACAGTAATGTTCTGGCTAACGTTACTTGTTAAGAATGTTCTATGGGTGGGATATTGTGTGGGGTTAAGACAGGGATATGGTTGGATCAAGGAGAAAACGGGCAGAGATGGGCGAGAGTTCAGTTCAAGCTAGAGAGTTGTTGGGTTTGTGTGAGTTCTGTTTGTGCAGTTGTTCGGTGTGGTTACGGCCCACAGTAACCGGTATTCTGTTAAATAAAACTGTTGTTCTTGGAGTAGCTTTCATCTCATCTCTTGTCCAGCCGGACGTTACAAAATTATACAGGTACCTGTAATGTTTTTCTTCTGTGTTGCTTAGATCTCTCCTCCAAATGAACACATTGTACTGGGCAGTCCCTGGAGGCCATGGTGGCAGAGATACCAGCCAATCAGCTACAAATTGTGCTCCAGATCTGGCAGTGAGGATGAGTTTAAAGACATGATCACCAAATGCAACAATGTTGGGGTAAACACTGGTCATTTAGTAAAGAAGAGAACAATCTCTGCTTTTATTTATCAGCACATGGTAACACTACAGCCTTGTATTACTAAATGCTTTTTGTATTATCAAATGTTTATGCTTTACTTATTATCAACACTGATTTATACCTGGTATTTTACTACCCAAAGAACAAATGCAATTTAAATCAACATGCAAAGAAGATTTTTGTAAGTGATACTTGACTGCATAAATAATAATTCCACATGCTGTAAATATATTTTTCAAAGGTCAACATCTACGTGGACGCTGTCATCAACCATATGTGTGGAGCTGCTGGTGGAGAAGGGAATCACTCTTCCTGTGGAAGCTGGTTTAACACTAGCAAAAAGGATTTCCCTGGTGTCCCCTATTCCTCCTGGGACTTCAATGATTCCAAATGCAAGACCGGCAGTGGAGATATTGAGAACTACAGCGAAAAACATCAGGCAATTAGAAACTCAGAAGCAATTTATCAATACAATTTATCTAGGGCTTCTTCTACTAATAACCCACAATTGTTTTTTAACCCACAGTTTTTTATGTATAATGGTAATTACTGTTCCAGGTGCGTGATTGTCGTCTGGTCAGCCTTTTGGACCTTGCGCTGCAGAAAGATTATGTTAGGGGCAAGGTGGCTGAGTACATGAACAAGCTGATTGACTTGGGTGTGGCTGGATTCAGAGTGGATGCCTGTAAACACATGTGGCCTGGTGACCTGGAAAATGTCTACGGTCGTCTTCACAACCTCAACACCACATGGTTCCCCAGCAGCTCCAGACCATTTATCTTCCAGGAGGTAATTTTCCCCTGGACAAACTCCACTTCTTCTTCTTCTTTTTTTTTGGAATGCAGGAATATTTTGGAGTGTAATAAAATATCAGCATGACAGGTTCATAATTCATTCATGGTTTGTTGTCACCAAAAAGGGGGGAAAAGAAAACCATTGGTGAAAACATTCAGTCATGACAAGTAACTCTGCTTAAAAAAGAATGTTAACATTTAGGAGCATGATTGGTTAAGCCCTGGCTATAATGTCTGTGCAAGCATGTGATTAGCATTGTCTAAAAGTATCAGTGATAACACTCTGATACAGTCAGCTGCATTGTGATAAACACAAGCACAAAGGAAGCAGATGTCAACATGAATGCAATTATTAGTTACCATGCGCTGAAAAAACAGGTTGCAATATAAAACGTTAAAACATGTATGAAGGTGAATTCTAAAATATTGATGATTTTAAGCTGCAGAAGACACAACTCATCTTGGGAGATAATATGAAATAACAACCAGCTGGTGAGTTCAAATAAAGTTAACCGTCCTTTGTTGAGTTTGCATTTTAAGTGAGGAGACAAACACATTTGGCAAAGGGCAAACGAAAACGAAAAGGGAAACACTGAGGACTGTGGTTTCTGCTCAAATGACATAATTACAATATGAAGAGCCTCTAAACTAGAGTCTGAAAGTAATTTATCAAACCTTCCAAACAGGAAACAAACAAAACCCCTCTGGATGAAGAACTCCATCAAAGCACAAAAGAAAGAAGCACCTCTAAACCTAAAATTTCCACCATAAAACAAATGCGTGTGCTAGCATCTTGATGCAATAAAAGATTGATTTTCTCTCTGACTTACTCTCCAACTATAGATAACTGCCCTAAATCATTCTACTAAGCAAACAGCTAACATGAACAAGCAAGTAAAGGATGATGCTGAAGTCTATGCTTCATTCAGTGGTACCTTAAGCTGTGAGTAATACAAACAAGAGGCAAAGAAGGGAGCAATTCACATTTCATCTAAGCTGCTTCTACATGACAGTTTGTGAATTAATTCAGCAATAGTGACAGCCAAGTGAGTAGAGGATATCCTGATTGGATCCTAGGTCCAATCAGCTGTGAAGGTAAGTGAGCAGGCTGGAGAAGCAGCAGAAGAGATGGTGGGGGTTCATTCCAAACATAAAACCAGTCAAAGATCTGACAATCTGAAAAAAACATGTTTATGTAAACTTGCTTTTATACTAAACTATTTGTTGTGTCAATAATATGGCAACAATTATTTAACCCTTTAAGGCTCTGCATATCTTTTTAATATGCTTTTTGTGAGACCTGCTGCATCGTTTTATGGTAAAAACTTTGCTCAAAACCCTGTTGTACACATTCTGATACTTTTACTTCTGATCCCTGGTGTACAACTTTGCACGACAATAATTATGACAGCACACAGTAAAAAAACTGTACATATATGCAATTTTCATTCTTTTTCTATATTCTGTTAACCAGACAAAAATTAAGACCATTATTTCTCATGTGAAGTTTTTAAGAGTTAAACCATTTTGTTTTTTAAAACATGAATGTCATGAATTTGGTGCATTTTTCTTTCTAGGTTATAGATTTAGGAGGTGAGGCCATCTCATCTTCAGAGTATGTCCATCTGGGAAGAGTAACTGAGTTCAAATATGGTGCCAAACTGGGAACTGTCTTTAGAAAATGGCATGGGGAGAAGCTGTGCTACACCAGGTATGTTAATTTCAGCCGGTGTACCAAAATCACAAATTACAAAGATGCTCAAACACTGAATACCTTTACTTCAATAATGAATTTGATCATTACTATTAGAAATAAAGATTTAAATGCTTAGCACATTTGAATTCCTAATTTTTGTTCCTGTGTCCAGGAACTGGGGAGAGGGATGGGGCTTCATGCCTGATGGCAATGCTCTCGTCTTTATTGACAACCATGACAACCAGAGAGGTCACGGTGCTGGTGGCTCATCCATCATTACTTTCTGGGACTCCAAACTCCACAAGATGGCTGTTGGCTACATGCTGGCCCACCCTTACGGAGTCACCCGGGTCATGTCTAGCTACCGCTGGGAACGCAATTTTGTGAATGGAAAAGTATGTTCACACCTCTGTAGGAATAATGAGAAAATATGATTGTACAATAGTTCACAGTTTGGATCAGTTTTTGCTAAAATCTTGCCAAAAAAATTTATATATCTTTGCAGGATGAGAATGACTGGATGGGCCCTCCCAGCAACAGCAATGGATCCACTAAGCCTGTTCCCATCAATCCTGACCAAACTTGTGGAGATGGATGGGTGTGTGAGCACAGATGGCGTCAGATCACGTGAGCTCTCCAAAAGAATGCTAGTCTTTTACATTAACAGGACTGACTTTGGCTCAGTCATAAAAATTATGTATATTACATTTTAAAAATACAATTTCACATTTCCTTTGAAGGAACATGGTCATTTTCCGTAATGTGGTCAGCGGACAGCCTCTCTCCAACTGGTGGGAAAACCAGAGCAACCAGGTTGCCTTTGGACGTGGTGATCGAGGTTTCATTGTCTTTAACAATGATGACCGGTAATGACTTAATGCTACTTTCATGTGCAAAAGTGCACTTACACTACGGTTCAAAAGTTTGGGGTCACTTCCCTATTGAATCCCAAGGCAAAGTGACCCCAAACTTTTGAATAGTAGTGTACATGTATATATATTTTCTCTCTCTTTATAAGCAGTTGCTCATACATTTGAGTGTGGGAGGTTCTCTAAATATAATTATAGAGTTACAATATGGAGCTTTAAAACTGCCTTGTTCTTCACTTTAGGGACCTGGATGTGACCCTAAACACTGGCCTGGCCAGTGGGACCTACTGTGATATAATTTCTGGCCAGAAGGAAGGAAACAGGTGCACCGGGAAGCAGATCCATGTTGATGGTAACAGTCGTGCACACTTTAGGATCAGCAACAGAGATGAAGACCCGTTTGTTGCTATTCATGCTGAGTCTAAGCTGTGAACACATTCTGTATGACTTGAAATAAAACTGATCTAAAAATCATGAACACAAGAAATAAAGAAATATCATGAGAAATATAAAAGAAACAGTGCATTATATATTTTGCTTGGAAATAAAGAAACTTGATACAGTTGGTAGATTCAAAGTGTTACACTTTTATATCTCATACTCCCTAAGCGTCACGTTTTTCTTACACATATCAGACTAGCGGAAAGCACTTTACGGACTACGACACTTCGAATTTTTAAGTATAACCACCATAATTTATAATCAGAGTAAATGTGGTGGCCATTGAAAGGATGCAACAATTCAGGGTTTTTATATATAAAATAGCAGTGAAAAGTGTAAAATATGGGTAAGAATGTGAAGGTATGGTCCAATTAAATTTTATTCCCTTTCATGGCAAATACTAAGTATGAGAAAAGTTTTATGTATCATATAACTTTTAAATTATCCAAGTTCATACACGTTATAGAATAAAAGGAAATGCATAATAAAAGATGACACTTCTTTTTACATATCTTCACAGTCTTCTGGCTCACATTGTTGATTAGTGTAAATAGATGCAATCTCTGTCTGCAATGCACTTATGTCTTATTGCACAGGTATGGATTGTAAATATCAGCAGCAAGTTGTAGTTTGTTTGACAAGGTGCATCTGTTCTGTCTAATACTGAGAATGTATAACTTAAAATACAGACCATTAAAAAACTAATGAAAAATGCCATTTTGTGTATGAAGATTCTAAAGATATGTGGCTTGTACAAAAAGGGGAAGCAATACTTCCCTTAAAGACTATGATGAGAAAGGATTGCTCAAATGTGTTCTCACATTGACTTTCCCCTCTAAAATGATTTAGAATTGCAATTTACTACTCCTGTAGTCTTTTTAAATAGGCATGGCAGTGAGTAAAAATCAAACACAGATAGAGTTAATGAGTCCTGAGTGGGGTCTTTCTTTTCTGAACAATGAGGTGGAAACCATTGCTTTTGCCTGACTATTTAATGCTTCTAATTCATTTTTTATAATAAGAACAAACTCATCCCTCCATCCATCCATTTCCTATACCCTCTTTTTCCAATACAAGGTTGCAGGGGGGCTGAAGTCCATCCCACTAGCTATTAGGTGAGAGGCAGAGTACACCTTGGACAACTCAGCAGTCCATCGTAGGACCATAATAGGAAACACTTAAGTGACCTTGAAGGATAAAAACTTTAACACCATGGTACATAATGTCCTGTGTGCAGAATGTGACAAATTCCAAGTTTCTCTTCCAAGTACCTACACATGTTAAACACCATTGGAAAGATAAGATTCTTGAGATTTGAATGATGTATACAATTTCAGGCTACACTTATTTCTAAACAGTTCCAAATGGATTTTATCTTTGAAGCCATATGCTTCTCCAGTAGCCGTTGTTATTGCAACAAAAATTGGTCCTGTTAAATCAGCAAGGGTTCAGTTTAATCTTTTATCCATTAGGTGAAAATGGAAGATTTTAAGGGGTTAACAGCTGCAAAAGGGAATAGCCTTATCAGCTTAACTGTTCTTGCTATAAAGCTGAATGTTTAACATAATCGAGTAAATCTAAGGAGTCATGACTGTTCTGTTCAAATTTCATAACTCTGTTACTAGCAAGTATAAACTAATGTTGTGGTCAAACCTCTATGAGAAAAACACTTTATGATAATATATTTTAATTTATTTTCCTTTGAAGTCTATTTTCTCAGCTGTTAAAGGTCAACGAGGGTCCAAAATGAGACATGTGATGCCTACAGATGTCCTTCCTGCATTTCGTATTCTCCTCCATTGGGACTCCCTGCCATCACATTGCAGCCACTTCAGTTTCACCTGAGTGCAGTACTGGCATCTATCATCCCTCCATCTTTATACTTCCTCCCTCACTCTGACAGTCTTCCTGTCCCGTCACCCTTGCGTTAACTGTCTCCACCTTCCTAGCCCACCTGCTGAGTTGCCATCAGTTGATCTCGGCCAATGACACGAGTGCCAGCCACCAGAGGTGAGACAGCAAAGGTGATACCTGCCAGAGCATTGAGCTCATCCCAGTCACCATGACAACAGAGCATATGAGCTGAGAAAAATGTGGAACTCTTGTCGGCGGCATAGAAAAAGAAAGGGCATGGGAATAACGAGAATTTAATTTACCCAACAATGATGATGTAAGCCCTGCCAGGATATGTAGTTTGCATTGTGTGACTTTACAGCATACAGCATTACAACACCTTAAAAACCCATGCACCTTATATAAAAAAGCAATAAAAGCAAGATGTGGACCTATATTTTCATCATACCTGAATGTATCTTGAGCGTTATGTGACCTAAACAGGTAAAGCATGAATAGATAATGCATTTTTGTTCTCTTTATGTGCAGGAGAGACTGCCAGAGAGACAATAAGTGCAGGAGACATGATAGGTGGCTTTAACATTGGACGAACCTCAACATATTGCAGCTGCTAAATTATTGACCCTCTCTCCATCTTTTGGTTCGGCAGCTGTGTGGACCTGTACCCTCCGATTAGCTGCAGAGATGTCAGCATAGCACACCAGAGTCTTTGGTCCTGTCATCATCACTGATGTTTTGTGACATGGCTGTCAACAGTGTCCCACATCCTGTTTTATATTTCATATGGTGCACCAGACCTGCCTGTCACATCATGCAAGGACAGAGACAGTCATCAACCTAAAGATGAAGCAACAGAGGGTTTTGGATGTTCTGTGCTCAGCTGCTTAATTAAAAAAAAAAAAAAACCAAGAACCAAAAAAAAAAAAAAAACAGTGAGAGTCACGCTTCACTCAGACAGATTCACATATTTAAAAGTCTAAAAAGATGCTGTTTGCAGCATATTTTTAACAAAGAAATTTGATACGTGTTACTTGTGCTCAATCAGAAATATTTTCAGTACTGGTATATGCAGCAGTCATGAACAGAGAACATTGGGACTGCTTTGAGTAGGTGGATTTATGGTAATCCTCCACTTGCTATCACTTGGGGGCAGTGTTGCAGCAAAAACAATAAGACATCAACTTTCCAAACAGACGTCAGATTGAAAAGGTCCCTGACACATTTAGCTTCTCATAAATGCTTGAAATCCAATGCAGCATTAATCAATTCACAAAATTATTCATTAATGATCATTTGAAGAAGCAAACATGATTATACATATCAATGTCAGAAAAAAAAGGAAGAGAATGATACGTTTCATGTTGGCCGTATCACCTTAAAACATTCATTAATGCACGAAGCAAGTTCCTTATATTGATATATCATATTACATACTTAATTGGATAGATATTTTTCAACATACAAATCTGATCAAGCGCAGAAATACTGATCCCAAGCCCTTAACAGAAGGTCATGTCAAGCTTCAGCTTTCTCATCCTACTGCTATGCAGTTTCACTTTCACCGTGGCAACATGCTATGGCAACTCATACATCTACAAATAGGTAACGTCTAATTCCACATGTTTTAATGTGTCTCCTATTCTAAACTGGACAAGTTTATAATCCTAAAAATATATATTTATTTGTGTTTGTGCAAGTGTGTGTACATGTGAGTGTGCGTATTCTTGTGTGGATTAAAGAATATGTTGTATTTACCTTCAGCCAACAGATTCTTTGGCAGATGTTCCTTACTGCATCAGCATTTGAAACCATTTCATTCTAATCATTACCAACATTTCCCTCATACACTTTATGTGTTTTTGGCAGTATGGTGACATGATAACATTTTTAAAAGGATTTTTAAAGAGTAAAAGTTACAGTATTCCACAGCAGTTCTACAACAGTGCTCTTACAAGTTTTGTGCATGTACTAATCTATTCTCAAAATCTAATAAATCACACTCTTTAATTAGTTTAAGCTTTCTGCAATGGTTACACAACAGTGTACAGCCAATAAACCCAGAGCAGAATATACAAATAAAATACATACAAAAAACAAAACAAACAAACAAAAAAAAAAGTACATACATGCACAAAATAACAGTATCAACATGTGTATGCCTCTGAGTAAAAGAATTCCCGTGTATTGAAACTACCTATTTAGGATTTGCATAAGTGGAACTTATTTAAAATCAAGGAAGCATTATCTCCTATTTTTAAACTTAAGATTACTTTTATGCATAGTATAATAGTTCTTGGAAGAAAATGAAATGGCTTTCAATATTTTTAGGGGTTTCAGTCTGTGATGAGAACTGATCAAAACAAGATTTGCAACAGGACCATAAAAGGTGACACTGGAGAGTGAGCTTTTTAAATTTTTTAAGGAACATCAGTGGTCTGTCTTGGACAGTTTTCAGTGAATCGCTACAATTATAGCTATAACTTAGTAAATACCAAGTATCCTTTTTGTTTTGGAAATAATGGAACTAAGCACTGTTTAAAATTTGTATTTCAAGAAGAGAACCTTAAAAATATGAGATTCTCACTTGTTTTGAAGTAAAATGAGATTCATGTTGCATTTTCGTTGAGCCTGAGACGGCCCTGAAGCAGAAGTAAAGCAGCTTACAATATTGGTTTCCAGCCTGGCACCACACTGTTTTCCTTTATGGTGCCACAACACACACCAACAGCCTGGTGTGGCAATACATTTTTCCATAATATTTTTTAAACTTTTGGTAAAAGAAATAAAGATAGGGTAGGGGTTTGGAGGGTGGTAATGCAAGTAAGTGAATCACAGGACAAGAACAAATTTCAGACGGCTTTCGCTACAGGAAAACTCAGAGAAATCCAACAATCTAGGTAAAGTTTCCAGTGTACATGTTTATAATCATAAAAACAGTTTGATTGTGGTCATTTCTCCCTTCTCTGTAAGTAACAAGGGGAGTGAAGCTGCTATTGATTCATATAATAAAACATATACCCAAGAGATTTAATTTATTATACTGAATCCTGGCCAACAAGAAAACACAACATTACAACAACAGCATGTTCATGTTATATGCTGTTTATCAGACAATGAAGAGTAATTTCTGAGTTTCATCTCTGTCTCACCGATGAGGTAGCCACCCCAGTGTCACTCCAGATTGACTTACAAAAGGTTCTGCTCAAATTTAACAAGTATTTGGTAATTTTGGTCATGTCACATTGTCCGATATTTATCAGTGTTTTTGTGTTGCTTCTGGTGGTGTCTTTGTGGCTTCTTCAACATAAAAACAAATACACCTGTGTGGATGTGCATGTGGAAGATGTGAAAGACTCAGGGGATTTGTTTTTATGGCAGTATGGTTACATTCCACCACTGTGGAGGCCCAATTTCAAGAAAACTACCAGATCCTCTCGTGTTACTTTAATGTGCCATGATTTTTTAACCAAACTTTCAAGATCAGAAATGTTAAATAGTTTAGTTTCCAAAGACCTTGTTGGTTTTTCTAACAAATAATGTGTGTCGTAGTTTTCCTTTCCCAACACCTTTGCTGTCCTTGCAATGAGCTTATTCATACCCCCTACCAAAAGATTATACAGCAGCCTACAGAGCAACATGAAGGTTGGCCTTTTGTGTCTGCATGCAATTCTCTGCTTTATACTTTAATGATATCATTGCTGAGCTAACTCATCTTTTATAGCTGACACCCCACAGGGTGGCCAATACTTAGTCTGTGTATGTGTGTGTGTGTGTGTGTGTGTGTGTGTGTGTGTGTGTGTGTGTGTGTGTGTGTGTGTGTGTGGTCTGTACCTCAGGCATGGTAAATGTAGAGTGTGACAAGTCCCACTTAGCCCTGAAACTCAGACAGAGGCTCTAATCTGGAGCTAAAATACCACTATGTGAAACAGGCGCCCAGCACAACTTTGGAATAATTGAGACAAACTCATTCAGTCGCGGCTCATTTAATATAATGAGCAAAGTGAGCTGTTCAATTTGCATACTGATTAGATGCCTCCATAACATTACATACCCCCTGCTCATAGATATTCACTGTGGATATTATGTGTAATCAGAGCATGGATTTACTTTACAAACATGCTTATTGCAAGCTACGGCCTTCAATTAGGCCATTGGCAGGTCTTCATCACCTTTAAAACCAATCAGACTGCAGGTCAACAGCTTCCTGTGCCATGTTGTTGCTATAAAAACGTATTAAAGGTCTAACCCTAACAAAAATGATTGGAGGCTTGATAGACATTTTGTGTTTGGCAGTTGGGTCCAAAAGAGATCCTGTCTTTTCCAGCAGCATATATATTTCATGTGTTGGTTTCTGGGATCTTATGTAATGACCTTTCTCAGCTCTCACCTTTGTGTTCTCTTTATTGATCTCTGTTATTGCTCTGGAAGTCCCCTGCTGCTTATGTTTGCTCCCTTACCTATTTCCACCATTCCATCAAATCCACTCTCACATGTGCTCTGCCTGACTATTTGCACTTGCTGACACCAAAACTGTTAGGGCTGCAGCAGTGGGTGGTTCAAATCACACAGTGTGCAGGGTTTCAATGCACTGCTGGAGGTATTGGACCAGGGACTTGGCTTCAGAGTCCACACCTCTGGAGCAAGACTTGCTGAAAGGGAGCAGATGGTGACATGAATAGTGCAGCAGGTCCTGTCCACCCCCGCCCAATAGCCTTGCGTGCAGCACATTACTTCAACAAATGCTTCTCATAATTGATGTGCTGGAATGGCCCCACCACAACCGGATTTTGCAGAGTGGCAGAATCATCAAGGTCATTACTGCTGACATTACTGACATACTTACTACACTATAATGCTGTGTCTGGGGCTTCTTCGAGAGGTGTCTTGAAACTTCCTGAACACTACTGCTAAAATGAATGAGTTTCTGTGGGTCAAGAGAGATTATGTTGAATTTTATAAGTTGATCAAATGGACATGCAAACTTGATTTTACTTACTTTTTCATTTACATAAAGGATATATTTTTTCTTTTACAATTTAAAAACAAATTGTCATCACTTTGAGTGATTCTACAACACTCTAACTACCTAATTTCTTATCTGTCTTCCAGACATTGCAGGGGGGAAACCCACAGAAACACCTTAATTATACATAGCAGCCTTGGGCAACTTCTAACATTAAACTTGTATGGCTTGGTTAAAACAGAATCTGTTTTGTGACCTAGCTGGCCCACTGCTCTGTCACCTTATTCATAGCTTAATTTAGAAAAATATTAAACCCTGTGGTTTTGTTTTAAAATACCATCGAAAATGACTATTGCTTAAATTAACTTTTGTATTTCCTGTCAATATTAAAAAGTCTGCAGAACAATTAATACAACAATGGTTTTTGCAGCACATATACAACTCTGGTGTATACAACACATATGTTCACAAGAAGAGAACATTTTATGATGTTAGAAAACATGTGCCATCTGTGTAAAGTACAGATAAATTGTCTGTGTTAAGAAAATAATTAAAATAAGTGGCTATCACAATCCATAACAGAAAAATCTAAAAAAAAATAACACATAAAAAAAATGTCAATTGTGCCTTGTGTTTTGTTGTAAACAACAATGTACTTCTATACAAAAATGTATGGGCCTAAAGACCATAAGACAATCTGACCTTTGTGGTCCTTTGCCTGAGGCTAAAGTTCAGTTTCCTTCGAAATACCTTTGATAGCCATGTAGATTGACTGATGTGAGGTATTCATGTTTCAAATGGAAATCATTCTTAAAACTTTCTTCTAGTGGAGTCATTAGATCAAAATATCACTGTTAACAGGCAGAAACCTGGACAGGTGATGTATGCTACTCTTTGTAATTTATCTGAATAGCAGCAAGCTAGCCTTTTAAAAGACCAGTATGAATTGGGACTACTATTATATCACAACACTGCAACTAAAATAATGAACTATAAGGATCATTAAAAGTTTAAATAATCATATCATACTTAAAAAAAAAATTGTTTACTGTAATATTTACTGTATTGTTTAGTGTCTTTTTTATGTAATTTCTCTAACTGAAGAGTCCATTACTGTACAAAACTCAAATACATAAAATCAGGGCATCAATACAATGTCCACTGGGACAAAACCCCAGTATTATTACAGTATCATTTACTGTTATTGTGAATACATTTGCAAGTGGATGTCAGCATTAAACTAAGAGCAGTCCAAATCTTGAAATTGTGGATTTTATTTTAAGTTGAAAACTGAGACCCTTCTCTGTTCAGAGATGTAACAGGTGCTTCATCATCTGTTTATGAAATTAAATATAGAAATAAAGCTTTATGAATCTCCATAAGGTGATTATGAAATTATTAAAAAGTGAACAAATAGTTATTAATATAATATTTAAAAAAATATAAAGTGGTGGCATTAAGACATGTTTCTCATGTTTCCTTCAGACATTCCTGTGGAAGTAATGGAAAGGGCCCCGGTCTGCTATACCAGAAACTGTGTAAAGTATACAGACAAAGTTATGATGTTGGCCTTTGGCTTTGTCTTTTTGTCCAGGTTTTGCTAGTTCTCTTTATCTGATTTTGGAAGTTTTAATTTTGTTTTTTTTTTTCAAGTGCTCAGTCATAACACTCCTGTTTGTTTTGTAATATTTCTTTAATGTGAAATTACATTTTCCTTAGGTGTTACGTTTCAGTGCACTTTCTTTGCCTGCACATGTGTTTGGGTCTTCCAGAAAGCTTAACTCTGCCCACTTTATCTTGCATATCTCTGTAGTTGGAGTTACCTCAGCAGCTGATTTGAGTTTGCTTCATTCGCATGTAGGACAAACAGCAGAACGCTGGACTTCCCCCTCCCTTGCAGAAATTATACATAACCAAACAGCTCCAGTGGTTTCATGAGAGCAACAACAACTGCAATGATTTTAAATGTTAAACACAATCAGATCTTTATGTTTTATCATTAACTTGTCTATGTCAATAAAGTGATAGTAATCTCGTATTATTTAGGTTATTTTTGGGGAAAAACACCACCTTGACGAGTCAACATAATTGTGCTTTGGGAGTCACTTTGGCTTAGAAATTGGTTTCAGATTGCAGTTAATGTGGTGGACTCTCTTGCTGAGCACACAAATATAGTTCAAGTGGGTGTGAAGATGGAGTTGCAAGTAGTTTTGGCCCCTTGTCTGGTCTGATTTTTATAACCTGTCTTGTCAGACCCTGAATGTTTATAGTCTTTTGTCAGTTCAGCTGTAATTGCACACTTTTGAGTCTCCGGTTCAACCCAGTTTGCTGTATGAATGCTGCACAATTTCATTCATGTTCTTCTCTTAGAAAGAAGAGTTGTTAGTGTCAGTGATCATTTGTTTTAATTTGATCACAGTCAATTGCCTTAATTGGATTATGACTGTATAGTGCCCTGCGATGATTTTGTTGTGAATTGAAAATGGATAGATGAAGCTTAATTAAATTTAATTGACTTCATAAAGTTTACCATATCCAATATCTTCCTAATGTTGAGCTGTAGATAGTTCAGTTCACAGCTGTCTGCTTTCTGACACTCTGACACACCCTGATACATCGATTCTGCAGGTGGCAGGCTTTAGTAGTTGTTTTTTTTTTTTTTTTTTTTTTTTATACCCTGTCCTGTCCAGCATCCTAACATACAGAACGGTGGTCTGTGTGCCATATTTTGCTTGACAGATTTGCTCTACCAAGGGAGACATGTTATATGCATGGCTGCCCTTGATATTTTCATTATTTTATTGTAATCTTATTTTCTTTAGTAGTTTAAGTGTAAAATGAGAAATGAGAAAGAATACGGCCTTGTGACATTCCAGTACCACTCAGTTCTTATTTGAAACAGTATTCATAGTAATCAAATTTTATATGAAAATTAGAGTATTTTACAAAACACTGGACAATCCCTTTAACACAGATCAGGTACTATCCAGCCTTTAGGGTCTAATTTTCTCCACCTAACACATCCCCAAGCACTTATTTATTTTCTCCTCGTGTGTCCAGTGGTTTCCACATCTGCTACGACTGCTGTTTACTAAGAATGTCCTTTGAGTTGTATGCTTGCCGTGAAAATCTAATTAGCAAGCTTTGCTGCCAGCAATAAAAAGAGGCTGGGGAATCAGAAGTTGTAGATAAGTTGTCACTTATAATTCAGGTCTTTGAAACAATGACCAAAGCATGGCACTAAATACAGCTAACCCCAAGGGAAGATGTCACATATTCATGAATTTTCCTAGATTTAAATCTGCATAGAGGGAAACAACAACATGCAACTGGCTTCTCCAAGGTGAAGCACAAGTGATATTTTATTTATGTCCTGCCCACATCCCAGTTTGCCCCCTTTGTCTTTTTTGTCTTTTCACCCTGGGGAGCCATGACGGCTGTGCCCCAGAAAGCTGACATGCCCAGACTGAGGGGAGCTGGAGCAACAGGGGGATCTATGCAGTCTCGTGGTCATCCAGACAGAGCTGGCAGAGAACACATGCAGCAGTTCTTCTCTGCTGCACCAGTGCACACTTTTCCAGAGAGCTTGCTTGACCTTCAAGCACAACAAGAGAGGTTGGTGAGTGAGGATAAAAACAGAAGCATTGACTTGTTTATTTTTGAGAATGAGGGCACGGCAAAAGCTGTCTAAAAGTTCATGCCTTGATAATTATGGTGATTAGGATGGTCTGGAAAAAAATAAACACTGGACAGGATAAGTGGCAGATCTTTTCCTCCTTTGCTTTTTCCCTTTCTGCCAAAGATTGATTGGCTGAGAGTGAGATTGACGTGCCAACGACAGCTGCCCGGCACACTAACTCTGCTAGGTCAATGCACTCTGACAGCTCGCTGACACCCCAATTTCCTGATGAGTTGTCTCTTGTTAACTGTCTCATAAGGAAAGCTTAAAAAATCTTCACCACCACCCTCCCTGTTCCTCCTGCTTAATTTCTTTCCATCACTTGTCACCTGATTATGCGACTGCTCACATTGTTATGTCAGCAGATAGGAAAAGGGGTAATAACTGGGGGCTGAGTGCACTTAGGTACACCCCATCCTGCAGCACTGGTGTTTTCAGCGCGTAAAGGATAAAAAGAAACGGAATACAGCAGGTGGTACATTTATGTCCAAGGGTGACTTTGTAGTAAAAAAGTCATATGCACTTGCTTCACTTTGTTTATATGCATTTCTACAGTATATCACACATTATATCAAAATGTAAACACATTAATTTTCATAGAAAAACTATATTTAGAGCTTATTTTAGAATAGAATTTAAAGTACATGATATAAATACAGTTTCATTTTAAGAGTAGAGCCACATTTGTTTCCACCTCTGGAAAAACTAGTAATAAGTCTCCCCACCTTTGTTGTTTACAGTATCTGAAAGTGTGGTGTTTAAGCTTTCTAACAATGTCTGACACATGTAATATTCTACCCATTTCAATCTTCACATTCCTCAAACTATTGTTTGTTGTTTAGTGAGAAATAAGGCCTCAAAGTTTCTCCTGCTGCTTTTCTCCTGCTGGTTTCTTTGTGATTTCAACAAGCATATTTAGCAAAAAACAAAACAAACAAAAAAACAAAAAAAAAACAACACAAATTTTCCAGAAAAAGTATCCTTTTTTTTTATTTTACAGGACTTGTATCTGCCAACTTGTAGCTTTTTTTGGGGAGGCTACTTAAAATGTTTTTGCAGTATGGGTATCAAAGCAATTTATGCAACATATGGTAAATGAGATTGGTCTACAGTATAAGATATAACATGCTATAGGTAAGGTTAAATAGACCTTGGTGGCAAGAGAATTTTGGAAGGACTTTGAAAAAAGACAACTGTGCTGTAATATGAATTACCTTTACTAAGTTGCAATGAGGATGTGCTGCACAAATAGAGCTGATTAATAAATATGCTACAAAGAATGCTTTGGATGTTTCATTCAATGCATCATTATTACAGAGAGAATATACAGTATATAATGTTAGTTTGTTGAGATATAAATTACCACTTTATTATCAAGGTTGGGAAACAAGAAAGAAACAAAAAAGACAAAAAGTGTTTGGAAAGTTGCAACTGCAAGGAATTGTGAGGGCCAGTTTTCTACTTTCTGTCATTAAGGATGGTTCACTGGATCCTGTTCTAAAGGAGGTGTTAAAGGAAGCATTGGCTCTCCTTTCCAAAGTATTTGGAGAATTCATATAGCTCTCATGGCTGCCATTCAGATACTTCTGGGTTACTTCAGTCAGTTGGGAAGGTTCAGAGAGAAAAATGACTATTTAACCATATCCCATGTGTCCTCTGCCCTCACGAACAAAAGTTTGGACGTAGCAAGCTTCCCATGAAATACAATTAAATAAAATGAAAAAACAAGATGGTAAATTATAGTGTTTTTGTAGTTTGTTGCTGTTCTCATTAATCATTGGTCATGGACTTCTTATGAATGATTAGGCTATTGCTGTTGGCAAGAAGCCTCCCTTGAAGAGATTCTGCTGTGTCCTCATTGTGCTGTGTGTAGAGGGTGTGAGGAATTGTTTACTATGGTTAGTAGCTTGTGTTGAAAAGTGCCTAAACTCCAGGTAAAAATAAACAAACAAACAAACAACAAATAATCTAAAGAAACTGTTTTCAGAGGAAGCATTGGAGTTTATAAAAAGAAATTAAAGCTTTAACAAAATAAAAATAATAACATTTGCAACAGCTTATTGTAAATTTAATCATCCTTACTCTTATCAGATGGGATTGAATGAGTCAGCACAACAGCCTTTTTTCCACTCTCGGTTTTGGATCAGACTGTAATGACAACATCCTGAACACAAACACTTCTGGGTCTTCCTTGTCTTCATGGGAATGAATTCACTTCATGCTGTATAATGAGAGTCTGTATGGGGTCCATATGGTTTTAGCAGGGTTGGGTAGGAGCGGAGATAGGAGGACAAGGAGGGGGTAATACAAGTTTTAATGAGATGAGAATCTCTGTGGCACACCTGCACACCAGCGATCTGTGAGGATTGCTCTCTAGAGCCTGGAGAGGTGTAAGGCCTGAGTGAAGTGAAATAGAAAAGACTGAAGAGTCCCTAAATTGCAGCACTGACTTTATCAACAGCTGTAGTAAAAGCATTAACCTGAATGATTTAAACAAAGATTTGCCACACTGTTAGATTTTCCTGATTATATTACACTACAAATAACACAGAAAACAATTTCTTCTAATGTTTGTGTTTGATCGTCATTTAGCTCTTTGTAGGTTGCTGTACAGAATGAATGTGGCCCCGAGTGGATTGTGACTCACTGTGTCTGTGACTCAGCCTACGTTATCTCTCTCTGAAGCAGCTATTTGGGCATTTGCCTACCACATGGCTGAATCTATTCATTTCTGCCCTGTGCTTGCTGCTTTGCATAGCTGCATTTGGACCATCTCCATCACATGACCATGATGTGATTGTGAGCCAGCGGTGATGACAGCCACATTCCAGGTGCTGTAAGGACCCACGTGGGATGCTGCACAGCAGATTAAATGGGCATTTAATCTGCTCTGTAAATGCTAATGAAGTCATCTTTGTCAGATCAAAGAGAATAATTCATCCCATCAGCAGAAACAAGCAGGCACACACCACACAGCATTGTATATATGGTTGTTTTGACCTTGATGTGTGGAAGGAAAAGGATCAAAGTTCCTCTTTGGCATGGCATTCAGTTCACTTTGTGCAATATACTTACTGTTTGAGGTTTTATTGCCACTGAGTGCTGCTACAAGAATAGGCTAAATTATCCTGGTTTGACAGGGAAATATTCACTGAAGGTCATACTAAGACAAAGAGCAAGTTATCCTGAGCTGGAGGGGGGCCGATCTCATGCAAGAAGACCAAATCAAGACCTCAGGGGGCCCATTAGTGCCTACAGATTGTATGGCCTTGTCGTGCATTCACTTTATTTATGCCTCTTGGTTGTCTTTTAAATAATGCATCTCTGTTTAAGCAGAGTCCTGCTTTTTAAAACGCAGCACCTGGCATGCTTTGGTATTCCGCAGTTTGCTCTCTCCTGGGGCACAGATTTTTATAAGGCTTTGTGAGGGGGCTTTAGTTTGTAGATGTGAGGGGAGAATATTACTGAACTAGGAGCTGCTGCATGACAATGATGTTAGATGGAGAAATGGTAGGTTTGAATTCTGTAGCCGTGGGAACGCACAATGCATAATGAAATAGAGGAGGAGAGGATAGAGAAATACAAGCACAGCAATCTCACTATTATGATTCAGTGAGTATTTCTGACATTTCAAATTTCAAAAATTTGCAAAAAGCAAAAATCTGCAGTTGTACTTCTACCATGAATTGCAGGGTTAAAAGGACTGCTTACTGAGGTTCAGGTCATATTCTTGTACTATCACTTTTAAACAACATTAATATCTCAGTGAACTTGATAATAGTTCTACCAGCAGGAGGGCAAGGACTTATAAGTGCATGTGCATGTGTGTCTTCAGAATTTGCTTTGAAAGTGTGCAACATTGCAATTCATTTCACGCTGGTTTCTGTTTCTTGTTTGTGTGAATTCAGTAGTTGAATATTACAAAACTAAACGTTTGCCAGGGCTGATCAGAGTTAAAATTTAGGTAGCCAATGAAGCCTCTCAAAGGTCTATTAGAGAAAGTGTCCTGCCCACTCTGATCTTGGTGGTAAGTGGCTCTTCCCCAATGGACTTTTGATTCTGACCCAGTTTGTAGAAAATTTCTAATGAGCTGAATGAGGTTTATTCTCTCATTAGCTGTGATCTGGACTCCACAGTATCCTGCCATCCTCTACTGCAGAATTTAAGTCTTCTGTATTTGTACTCGGTTAACTCACCATAATTAAGGCTGCTGTGAGTAACTTAACAGCAGAGGTGTTTGATTTGGTGGTTTTGTTTGTCAAATATCAAATTTTTCTTGGTTTCTGCTGAAAATCTAAGGTCTCCTGAGTTTTACAGTAAAAGATCAGTCAGAGCATATGTAGAATTTAAATGGGACCTGTTTTTGAGTGGAACTGAGTGTATTTGAGAGGGAATGAAATCCCTCAGATGCAATGAATTTCTGTGGCTTTAATAAATAAAGTAAGTTTTAGAAAAAGAATATCAAAGTCTAAATTATTTCTTCTAGTAATTTAAAAAAAAATGAATTTAGAGTCTTCCCTGAAATGAAACTTCCCCCAATCAAAAAGCCACATGATCACAGTCTGAAATCCAACACTGACAACAAAGCTTCTGAGTCTTACTAACCTCCAGCTATATAAACGGAAGCTTAACTTTATAGCTTTTAAATTTTCTTTTCAGCTTGTGCCAACAAAATTATTTTTTTTATTTTAAAAAAGTTTAATTCCTTTGCTTTAGATTTTTTTTAAGACAAAAAAGCTATGACTCATAGAACCCTTGTCACTTTAAAAGTTTTCTGCTATGGCATTAAATAAGGAATTAATTGTGAAATTCAAATGCAAAACTTTTTCCTGGTGGCTGCTGGGATATCCATTTCCAGCACTCTAGAGCCAGTGTCCAGCAGGATTTAAATATTTCCTTTTGTTGCTTTAATACACCTGATTCAAATGACTGGATTATGCAGAAATTCAGAAGCTGTTTAGTTTTTTAGATCCAGTTAATTTGAATTCGGTGTGTAGGAGCAGGGAAACATCTTAAACCTGCAGGGCAGTGGCCCTTGAGGACCAGAACTGGGCATAGCGGCAGTAGTCTTAAACTGTTTAACAAATGAGTTGATCAGTTAGAGTGTGCTAGAGTGTGTCCGCTTATATGGCCCTAAAAGGCCATATAAGCGGGCAATTGACAGTCCAGCACATCTGGTGCATTGGTAAACATCTGTCTCTTGTGTTTTCAGTGTGTGTGCCATGTTGCTGTTGTCGACTCCACTGGCTTCTTGTTTAACCGATTCGGTTTGTGGAATCGGCATCCCATCTGTGATTGTTTGCTTAGCATAGTAAATGAATGCAGGAGATGGCAGTAATGACAGTAAGCTAATTACCAATTAAACATTTCACACACACACAAATCTCTCTAAATCAATGATGTGACGAAACTGATCACTACCAGAAGAGCATGACTCAGCTCTTTGTGGCATAACTGTAAACACAAAGTGCATAGCAACTTTTTAAATCTACGCTGCCTTCCACTTTCCCTTATTGCATTGGTGTAAATTCTACCATCACCTTCTGTACTAGAGAGCTATGTATTCATGGGACACTCAGCAGTGGGCTTTTAGTTGGTATTGGTTCTTCACAGGGACATGTCCAGCCTTGAAGGGCACCCTGGGCTGAGCCCAGGTTGGATGTAAATTCAAAGATGAGACAAGGAATTTTTTTTTAATATAAAAAAAGTGTTATAGTTGACTGTAGACAGTATTGTAGTAGACTGTAGAATATTTAAATGATAAGTTAATGTCAAGATATGGATGCATGTTAAAACAGAGCAATGTCCCATCTAATGTTTGATGATGTATAAGGTTACATTTAAGGTCAGATGTAATGTTTTGTGTTTTGGAACATTACATCTGAAGTAAAAGAAAAGAAAAAAAACAGTTGACAGTGACAGTAGAAATGAAAAAAAATGATCCTTTAACAGGAAGGAACCTGGTCAGGGAGGGTGGCCATCTGCCTCAACCGGTTGAGGTAGAAAGGACAGGAAAGAGGGATCAATAGGGACCACATCTTTTTACGCTGACAAAAAAATAAGAAATACAAGTTAATGATTTAAATACTGTCAAAATGTATAAAGAACATAGAGATGAAAAGGGAAGTGCTCAGTGGATAAGATTATGACATGTTGGGCTGCACCAGCACTAAACAGCATGAGAGGGATATTGATGTTACAATATTTTAAATTTACATAAAACTAGAAATCTCCACTAATAGCTCAGCAGTATAAAATGATAAATTATAAGCATGTGAATAAAGATAGGAGGTCATTAAGTTTAAACAACTTTTTTCTTTTTCATTTTTTTAAAATTTCCTTTTAGTTTTGTTTTGACAATGAGCCTGGTTTACAATTTAATAATGGAATAAAAATTGTTATTTAACCCATTTACATGTCATACCCATTTACAGGTAATTTCATGACCGTTATCATGCTGGTACAATTCAGGAAAATAACTGAGGAACAACTGTGGACCCGTTCTGTTATATTTAGTTACTGTGACACTGTGGTGAGGAAGAATCGCCCAAATGCAGGATGATTGAAGCAGGAGGCAGGTAGATGTTGTAAAACATTTATCTTAAAAGAACAAAAGGTGCTACAACAATAGGTAACAAATGACTCCAACTAAACACAAAACATATTTACAGACTGAGCAAGCGAGGAGCATCTGAAAAAACAAAAAAATAAAAACAATAAGACAGGGAAGACAAGGAGGAGCTGAGCAGAAAAAAAAACAGGTGAGCAGGAAGTTTATACAACAGAATACTGAACCTAAACATGAGTCAAACCAGAAACAGAACTATATCCTAAAAATCATTCAAGTTGACCAGAAAAATCTGTCAGGTGAGGTTGGTTTGTTCAAACCAGTTTTGCTGTTTTGTCCATAGATCTTTAACCATTTACTCATCACAAATGAGCAAAGCAAAAAATTTCCACATAGGGTGAAATAATATGTATCCATAGCAATTTAATGATGAGTATGTTTCTGATGTCATAGCCTGGATGGCTAAGTATGGAGTCCAATTTAACACTGAAGCCAACTGGAGTTTTTTTTTTTTTTTTTTTTAATTGCCAAAGATCTAAAAACGTAGATGTCCTCATAGACTCATTTCAGGAATCAAAAGGAAATTTCCTAACTCTTCCTTTTCAGGGACACCCACCGCAGTGCTATGAGTATCAAACATGCTTCTCAATCACAGAAGGCTGCACAGTGTGTGGGCATCTTACACTTCAGTGGAACAGAAGTCTTGAGGAAGGCCTCAAATGAAGCTGGAGGTAATTAAATAGATTTTACAATCCTTTGATTCTAGACTCAAACATGAAGAACACATTGTTCAGACTTCAGGCAGCAGACTGGTGAGTGCTCAGGTCATCAACACCTGATGTAGATGATGCACCCTGCAAGGCCTGTCACTTGAGAAAACAGTTGAGTTTGTTAAAATAAACAGGTCTTGTTTGGAAAAATGGAGAACATTTTAAACATTAATTTTATATGCTTTTTAACTGTCTTTGCTTAAACAATATTGTAGTAAAATTCATAGACAGACTGTATCTAAGCTAAATTAAACAGGACAAGAAAGATGTAGATTCATTTAAACTTCAGATGTTGATGGTTAGCATGCATCTTAAATCACCCACTACTACTATGTACAGGAGACCTCTAGGTCATAATGAGAAACGTCAACGAAGGTGATGGAGAACGACTGAGCTAAGATCCATATACATACCGACAAAATGTTAATGGTTAACCATGGGCATTGTGATCATTAATAAAAAGCAGAGGGAAGCTGATGCGGTTGTCGTAGCCGTCTAGAATGATGGCAACGTTGACCAAAAAGCAACATGACATACTAGAGAAATAGTAAGGGCTCAAAGAACAGCTAAAGAGCTTAAAGATGAGAGTGACAGTTGCACCTGTGGTCACTTGGGGCAGTGACCCTACTCTGGAGAAGTAGTCTCCTAGAGAACCTAGAGAAACATTGAACATCTCAGAACAGAAAAAAGGCCATTGGGAGCAGCTAAGACACTGTGCAGAACCCTTAAGCTCAAGAGGCCTGGTGGAACTTGAAAAGAGGGGTAACTCCCCATATGGAGGGCAGGGTGGATTTCTCTCTTTTTTTTTTTTTTTTTTTTTTTTTTAATAAAAACAAGCTCTTTACTTTCACTTTAATAAGATTTAGTAAAACTTTTCACAATAGTGTTGAGAGTACAAGAATATGTGTGCACTCATTTTCACTATGAGGAGATTACATGTCTCTGCCAGAAAAGCCATTCTGAAATCTGCTCAGCGCAAAAGCAAACATCAATAATAGCGGTACTAAGAACTTTAATCATGGTCTTATTTAACATGGTAATTGCTGGTGACAAAAGCAAAGGACCACATGATTAAATGCCTGATGATGAAAATTCTGCATTAGCAGTGCAATTGAACGTCGTCCCCTACAGATTCTGTGCTGGTACTCTGGGAAGCTCGTATCACCGATTTTCAAAGCACCTCTGTCAGACGAATGTTTTTGCATATTCAACATCCCAGGATCAATATGTTTTCCGGGAAAAGCATCTCTCCTGCCCTGCATTTAATTCACTGGCGTCGACCTCTGGCTTGAGTTTTAGTGGAGCCAACATCATCTGCCTGCTGATGGGACGGAGAGGGACAACAAGCAAATGGCCTGTTTTAATGTTGCTCATCAAAGCCCACAATAAAAGATCAAATGTGGCAGCAGCAAGCGCAATCTCTTATAATGACCTTAAAGTAAATGTTGTGTATGTTGTTGGTTGTGGCAAAGGTCAGTTTGCCATTGATCTGTCCACAGCGAGTCAACATTTGCTCTAATGCTTTGATAGCTGGCAATGTGGGCATTTGGAAGGATTTTGTTTGGAGTGGAGGACCGTGTGTTTTATATTAATCCAATAAAGGGAGGTCAAATGGCTCATGTATATACATACTGTAAGTTTGTCATACCTACATATTTGTTGGGATTAATTCAGATGTACAAACCATGTGTATGCACAAAAAATCATTATTATTTATTTAGGTACTTTCCCATCCACAATTTTATTTACAAGGGAAGAATTTACAGTAAAAATTTTGGATATATAGAAGAGTTTCACACAGCATGTTAGGTCTGATACAGTAAAAATGATGGTGGTTAACTTAAAATCACCTGCTGTCAACTGAGGTCTGAATCTAAAAACATTAAGATACCCCCCTTGTCTTTTACCATATTAACATGTATATACCTTTGTGGTGGGACCTGTCACTTGTGTTTTTCCCTTGTGTTTTTTTATTTTATTTATTTATTTTTTTATTGATTCACACAAATTTTCTTGGTTAGGTTTGGAAAATAAAATACTTGGACAATATAATACAGCAATTGAAAAACCTGCATGTTCCTCAAAAAGCATCACTTTGTCATGTGGTGGCATAGACCTTCGACACCTTTTGTTGAAAAGGCTTTTATTCATTTGTTTATTTCTTTATTTGTTTTATTTCTTCCAGTGTCCATCACTCTGAACTTCACTGAAATCCAAGTTACTTTTTTCTCATTGGTTATGTTTGTTATAGAGCTGAGACTCCCAACTGCTGCAGTTTTTAGTCCCATGTCTATTATATGCAATTTTGTCTGAGGAGGAGTGACCACATCCATTTATGGTTAAAAATGGAAACAGAAATGTGGCTTGTGCTTGTATGAAGTTTAACAGTGACTGAGATTTCTAAAAGATAACGATGTGTGCACACCTTTGTATTTCCAGTAAAAAGAAATGTGTATGCTCATCTACACAGAATGCATGCAGAGTTTCATGCAGTTTGTCCCCAATCTGCAAACCAGTTTCTAAAGGAGTTTTGCCTACAATGTTTTTTTGCTATAAAATATATAATATATATATATATATATATAAAGGCACAAAGACAAAAGTATTGCAAGGTGTGGAGAAAAAGGAAGGGTATGATTCAACTCAGTGCTTTCAATGTTAATACAATAAGAAAGATTTGGTTATTATTTTTATATTTGTCTTGAACATAATTTAATTCTGACTCAACAGAGGTTAGATATACTGCACATCTAAAACAAATGTGTTACCTTTTAGTATTTCTTTTGGATTAATGTAAAGATAAGTTTCTCCAACTCGATAACTTTTGGTGCCTCTCAAGGTTATGGAAAGATCCTTGATGCCATTTCTATAATTTCACATCATTAAATTTCATCAAAAGACTACTCCAGTATCAGGAATCCTTCAAAGGACTTCATTCAGTGTTCATGATGTACTCAAACACCCACAGGTTTTATGCTTGTTTGAGGCATTGCAGACAGAAGATGGATGTTTATTGGTGATATTTGAATTTAAATTTTACAACAACATAAACAGCTATACCAACTTCTCAAATGTATACATCAGATACACGACTATTGCCATGGAGTATGTCCCTTGTTAGCATAGGTCCACATGGAATTTTTTTAGTACAAGGAAGAGCTGTTTGGAAAACTAAAGGACATGGCAGGATCCATACTACAGATACAACATCCTTGATAACATCAAGTGTCTTGAGTCATAGCCTCTAGGAGGTGGAGAGAAGGCAGATGTCGGAGGTGAAGTTTAGTCTAAAAGTGAAAAAAAAAAAAGAAAAAAAAAAAAGTGCTACTGCAGCAATGAAAAATCCACAGGAAACTAATTAAGCTGCCCCTACAGGGAAAATGATGGCAAAGATCTGGTGTTGAATGTGTGATGATGACAAACAGACTGCAGGTGTGATAATCAGTAACTGGAAACCTGATGTAAAACAAAAACAAGAAGTTAAGGCAACAGAATACATAGAGGCTAAACTCTGCAAAATCAAAAAAGAACCCAAGTAACTGAGGTGCAGGGAAACACCTAATGGCAAAAGGGGAGCTAGAAAAAGACACGAAAAAAGAAAGACAAAGTTAAAACCTAAAACTCAAATTGAAAGATCAATGCAAGAGATCAAAAATATAACATGCCAAAAATTTAACAAGCTCATAGGCCCCCTTTAGTTACACTTTATATTAACCTAATTTATTTTGACTAAAGGACTTGAAGTGGTGTTGTCCAACGGAGACAAGACCAAGGGTGTAACATGCAACATCTGGTTTCACTGCTCAAGACATCAGTGTGGTATGTGCCCCAAACACTCAGCTACTAGGCTTTTTAAGCCAATTATTTTTTTATTTTTTCTGATAAACCCCTTGTGTGCATGCAGACCTGCATCAAAACTAATTTATATTTAAATGTATTATCTCAGTAAAATCACTAGTAAACATATAGAGTAATTAAATTTTGAGCAGTTTTTTACAGTAAATGTACCCTTTTTTTATTGTACAAAGTGATTCTTATATTGTTGCTGGTTTGTGAAATATTACAGTGGCTTAACAGCAGAAAATATATGGCCACAGTGAAAATACCTTTTACTCCTTTCACACCATGGAGTAAGATCTTCTAGTAATAAAGTCACTCTCCACCTCTAGTCCTCACTGATCTGGGGGATGAGCCTCCGCTGGTTATCTGAAGCCACTGAAAATGATGGATGGACTAATACCTGTCTACATCTTACTCCTCTCCCGAGCTTGTGCTTTATTGAGGTCTTTAAATTCACTTATCTGGAGGCATCCTGGTTATCTCCCTTGATGTCATAAGTACTTCCTCAGAGAAGACCTCCAGATGTACTTTCCTCCAAACAAAGGAATTTACACTCTTGTTGCTTCTGTATGACAGAACCATTACAGTACTATTAACCCATTAAATTCTAAGGTGTTGTTCAAAACCTCCTTTAACCTTAAGGGCTTTTGGAAATTTTTATATTTTGCCTCTGAAGAAACTGTGTGTAAAATGTGAACAGTTTAAAACAGTGAACTGCCATTATAATCATCAATATTTTAAATAATTGTCATGTGTCTTAAAAAGTGACAGTTTAAAGCCAAATGCCACCTTAGCTCTGAGTGACACACCCAGCATTAGTGAGTTTCTGCTTTTAATGAGACAGCATTTGAACCTAAATTGAAGTAAATGCTTGCTGTTTTATCTTCTATAGTAAAATATTTTGCATGCAGAAACTTGCTGCATTTTTCAGAGCTTGTTGAAAATTCCAGTTTTCATTTCATTGTTTTCATTTTTAGCTTTCTTATCTAATTCTGCAAACTGAACCGCAACCAAATAAGCAGCAATACCTTTGCATTGGTTTGAACATCTGTGTTTGATGATTGCAAATATTGTGTCAGTTCTTGTTTTCTGCTGCCAGCACAAACACACAAAGGGTGGAAACTGAGGTGGTGAGTCATTCCGTTTGGTTTGAGTTTATTCTTTTGACCAGGCAGTAAACAAATTTTGTTATCTCACTGACAGAAATCTGAAAGAGCTGACCCAGAACAACTACTGGTGCTTACATTACAGTTGCACCTTGGCTAGAGTTAGCAATGTGAGTTGAGGTGACTTTGAGTTGAGAAAAACATTTTTTTCCTCATTTATTCTGATGAAATATGGAGATAAAAATTGGTTTTTGCAATTGTTGTAACTTCTTTATTATATTTACACACACAAACATACACATAAATATCTACATAGACATCTAAATACATTTATACAATTATAAGATGAAACAATTGTAGTAACTTCCACAATTTACTTCACAACAATCTATTGGGTCAGTTATTTACCTCCTGCCCAACTGCCTTGACGGAAAGTAGCGCCACTTTTCTCCACATGAGGCTCGATGGTGTTATTATCCAGGATCAAGTCCAGATCCCCGTCGCCACCACCTGGCATGACTCGACTGAGTATTAACAGCATGAGCTGCTGTCTGTCCTCTCTGACGATAAACCAACTGTTTTGAGCCTCCTGGTGATGCAGATCCATTCAATAACTAAATATGCCACATTATGAAACACCCATCCTCACAGTATTTATATTTTGTTTTCTGTCTGTGTGTATGTTCATATGATTTACTCATGTTCTAGTTATACATAGAAAACAAAGGAGGCTTTAATACTGATTAATATGAACAAAAACAAAGCCACTGTTTCAAATTCATATTCATACAGTTTATGTAAGATTTTGTGTCAAAAAGTTGCAAGAAAGTTTACCAGACAGTTGGCAAGTAGGACACTTTACTAGGGGAAGACAGGAACACCATGATGTCACCTGACCTGCTCCCTTCAGAGGTCCAGGCTCCGCTGCCTCAGACGGAGAGTTGCTTCAAGGGATGCCCCAGGGCGACGTCACCTCAAAGAACTCAAAAATATACCCATGACCATCTCAAAAGCACTTCTACTTCACAGTGCAAAAGCATTCAAACAAAGAAAAATAACTTTGCTGACTGTGCAGCATCCACAGTCATGTCAAATAGGAAGTTTTCCAGTAGAAAGTCTTTTGAAAGCACTTGTCCACTGACATTTGGCTTTAAGGATTAGAAATATATACACACACACTACAAAAATGAAGAAATAGCAGATGATCATGTGCTATTGAAAAGGTCAGTTTGTGTTAATGGATCTACAAATAATTTTCACACAGCATGAGCATTGAGCATGTTTGACCACATTGTTTTGTATGCCCTTGTTAATTTAAGGATAAATAATATGAAAAATAGTCCAGTCATTAGGTTTATTCTTCATATAACTCTGTACAAGGAATTTGGATCATGTCATCTTTTAGTAATGTGTCTCTTTTTGCATGATTCTCTCAACTTGAAGTACCGCTGAGCTAAAAGAACAATGTACACACTGAACAATGGCTCAGATATTAGAAGTTTGTCCTCTCTTACCTTATTTATTTTTGCCCTTCACCCGTTGTATTCTGGTTAATATTGCTGTTGCTTTATACATGATAAAAGAAAAGGAATAAGATGATGTTAAGCAGATGACTTTCTCTACACAAGTTCGACAAGGAGTTCATGACAAAGCAACTGAAAGCATAAGAGTACACTTCGTATTTTATAGTATTTAAAATCAAAATAGAGGGAAGATAATAGAATTCTCATACGGGAGCTACATTCTGAAAGGTAGACAACAGTGAAAAATATTTGTTCAAAAGTGCAGAATAAACTGCTGGATCAGCACTGTCATGCATTTTGAAGGAGCTTTTTTTTTTTTTCTTAAGTTTCTGCCACGACACATCAACGCATTCTCCGAATCCAATCTTCTGCAAGCAACCGTGGTGACAGTTACCGAACAAGGGGGAAACAGTCTCAAACCCTGCAGAAAAAGCACAGCCTTTTTTCATCAACATGGAGCTAATCTATTTAGCTGAGGTGGACGAAACAGTTATTTACTATAGATAATTTTGTCAGCAAATACACACAGGGCTTTGATAACTCGGAAATTACTGTGTGACATAGCTCATTGTAGACTGTTAAAATTAAAATCCCCAGTTGGAAAATTTCAACCTTAAATTCATCGCGAGTTGAAGGACAAAGTCGAGTGAAACATTATCCATCTGTTCTCTGTCCGGTTGCACTTCTCTCTCTGCCTCTCCTTCCTTTCCCTGGTGAGACCGAGGCGACCTGCGCATTACAAGTAGAGGGCTGATGATTACATTGTTGGACTGAGAGCGATGCTCATGGTGCTGTAATCCCAGCAGTAATCAATATCTCTGGCCGCTTCAGCGTCCCATCACTTTTACTGAATATAAAATATCCCCAAGCAACACTTAGTCCAGACTTTAATTATTCTTTCAAAGTCATCAGTGGCTGCAACCAATACTGGTCTCAAGTGTACTTACAAATGAATCACTGTCTCAATTTAGGGTCAGTTTACAGGATCAGTGATTGTATCAATAAATGCTTGCCTATGTGTATTTTATTTATGATTTATTTTAAATTTTATGTGTGTCAAAATGTAATGAAATAACATTGCTTTTTCTCTATGTTAACTGCTCTGCATATACTTGTATTACAGTGTACACAAAGCCACAACAGTCCCAATTAAATCACAAGTTGACTGTAACAGTTTGTTACTAGCAACAAACATAAGCATCTGTACTGAAAAGCCAAAACTTTTATGCTTGCCCTGTCTATTTCCCTTACAGGTATAGACAGTATTGCACACCTTACATTGTTAAAAGCAATTATTTATATTTTGCAACACATTTTGTGTTATTTTCACATCTGAAGTTACTGCATATAATGAAATCAATAATGCCAAAATGTTTGCTTGTAACACAGGAACCAACTAAGTGTTAGCTTAGCCCATCAGAATTTCAGCATGCCAACTGAATAGAGTTGATTAAGACTAAGGCTAGGTACACACATAAAGATTATCAGGCTGTTTTGTCCCGATTTTCCTTCTCGACCAAGGACCAAGGACAGCAAACGCCCAATTCTCTTAAGTCATATAAGATTTTCCTATAAAATTATCCTGTGGTACGGGGTGTGTTATGAGCGAATTCATCCCGACAATCGGCTCTGAATCGGGTCATGGCCGACAATCGAAAACATTGAACATGTTCAATATATACAACCAAATATCTTCATGTGTGGGGAAAGCCGACGACTCCAGAACTGTGACTGTGTGGATTGTGACGTGGAATGGAATGTAGTGAATCAGAGAGCGAGCTGACTGGGGAGCAAGGAAGGATATAAAGTCTGTGTTCACACTGTCTCCAGTCTGTTATTTTCTTCAGTTCTGGCTTTTTCTGTTAATAATAGTCGTAAGGCCACCATCATTCCCAGTTTTGGATATCTTCTTCCATACTGGGTGTTGTGTTTTCCGGTTGTTGCTATGTTTCTTCTTCTTTGTTTTTGTTGGATTACGTTTGATCACGTGAGATTTCTGGCTCAGAGGACTAGAATCTAGATCGGTTGCGAGACAGCATCATTATGTGTGTGTTGTTCTGTAATGAGATTATCGGTACACACCACACACAGTATGATCAGCACTGTTAAATGCCTGACTTTTTTATCTTCATGTGTGAGGTCTCGAACAGATAAAAAATTCTCATTAGATTAAAAAAATCTTTATGTGTGTACCTAGGCTAAGTGTCAGTGTGCACAACTGTTTCCTGGCACCAGCTTTTCCTCTGTAATGGTTTCCATATTTGGCAGAGTTTTGCATTTGGCCTCCATTTTAGTCAAATGACACAACTATACTGCAAATTTAGGCAAGACTATCGACTTGTTCAGATTAATTTAATTTATGTACTCAGTGTTGTTTTGTGTTTTATTGTGAAGCACTTAATTTAATAATTATTTTATCTTGAAAGGTGCTATATAAATAAACATTTAGTCAGTTTACTTCAGTTAAATTTCCACCTGAGCGTGGCTCAGGCATGTTTGTGTCAATTTTCCTAATGTATTTGGGTCATTATCTACTCTACTAGATTTAGGCCATAAACAGGCCGATTTCTTTTTTTTATTTCTTTTTTTTATCTATTTCTTTTTTTAATTTAACTAAGAATCAAGTATATAGGAGGTTAAAGGGGATGGCAGCAATTTGTGTAGCTGTTTGTTTTTTTTTTTTGTTAATTACAGGAAAACAAACAAGATAAACACCATTTTTGGCCTTATGACAACAATAAATGAAAATTAAAGTAATTATTCTCTCAGAAATTCTGTTACATTGTTTTACTTTTTTACAAATCTTGGTCGTGATTTATAACAACAATAATATTTTATTTTGTACTCTGTAGTCATTTTCCAGTAATAGTATCAGGAGATGATGAGTCTACAAGGCATTTTTTTTAACATTTAGAAAGTGATGATGAAAAAGCTAAAAGCTAAAATTAGATGACTACCTACTACATATTTAATCTCCGCCCATCATGTTGAGGCAAGTTAGTGAGAGGTCAGCAGTCCATGACTGCATCACCATCACTGCAGTTCCTCTACCTCCATGTTCTTCTGTCACCAGTAAATTTTACACTCAGGTTGAGCTCACACATGTGGTTCTCAGTCGAAGCAGAACAGGCCTGCCACAGTGAATTTCTTTTCGTTTGCTCTTGCTGTTGGATTTTAGTTTAAAAAATAAATGACCACAATTGATTTACTGTATTTCACATTATAATAGACTGAGCAACATGTAACACATAAAAATATGTCTAATTCTGTTTAGTAATTCTTTTTAAACTCATTCTTTGTTGTCAGTTTGCACAATTCAGCATAGTTTCACTAGAATATTACCAACGCATATATTAGCCTCTTCATGGATTCAAACCACAAGAAAATGCACCCAACTAAACAAAAATTCTTTTCTACTTATTTATTTTGATGCAGCTATTGATCATGCTCAGTAGAAAATTATATCTGTAAGCGGCAATGCCAGTAGGTCAGAACATTAATCAAGAAATCAATTGTGCAGTCAGTTGGACTGGCTGTGTTTGGGAAAGGATTGTGAAGTCCATGTTAGTTTGGAGTGAGAACCTACTTATTCTGCTATATACAATGAGCAACATTACAGTTTATGGAATTTAAGGTGTGATAGATTTCATTGCTTTTGTGTGAAAAGTAATCCATTTGCCTATTGGTGGCATTGTGAATGACAGCATTTGCTTTATGTCATTGTAGCTGTGACAATCTTTTGTGTCGCCACAAATCACAAAAAATAGAGAATAAAGTTGTGCTGTCTATTAATAAAACTGCTAAGCATGGATATACTGGGATAAAGTGGAGTGAGAAGTAGAGATGAGGACCCATATTGGAAATAAGGCTACTGACAGCATCTAAATTTGTAATAAAAGAACTTATAATTAAATGAACTAAAAAATAAAAATACTTCAAGGCAGGAACACCAGGATGTGTGTAAATATGTATGTGGAACCTTAGACTTGTTTCATAAGTGAGTCAAAGGACAAATAAAAAAAAACAAACAAACAAGTTTTAAATTTACTTTTTTCACGTTAATATTCTCAAAATTAGAAATCTGGTCTCAGAGTGGGGGCTGCATGGTGGTGTGGTGTTTAGCACCACAGCCTCACAATAAGAAGGTCACTGGTTTGAGCCTGAGGAAGGTTTGAACAGTGCAGAGTTTGCATGCTCTCAGGTACTTTGGCTTCCTCCCACCATTCAAAAGACACCAAATTCTCCCTTAGGAGTGAATGTGCATGTGAGTGGTTGTTTGTGATGGACTGGCGATGTGTCCAGGGTGTACTCTGCCTGCTCTCTCCTGCTAATTACTGAAATAGGCTCCAACTTCCCCATGACCCCAAGTTGGACTAAGCTGTAATGGATGACCCTGAGGACCGGGGAATTCAGCCACACACCAGAGTAAACAGAGGTTTGTTTATTGTGAGGAATGAGAGAGGACAGTGGTTGGTAATGACATCCTGGGAAGGCAGTCTGGTCACGTTAGGAGAAAGCACACTCCAGGATAGCTTGGTTCTGGTATATGAAAAACTCAACAGTTTGAGCATAAGTCCGATATCCGGATGCACAGTCAAGAGAACAGTCAAGGGTCATACAAAGAGAAGCAAAAGTCAGGATACATATTCAAGGGGGTAGGCGAGTATCTGTGGTCATAGATCAGAGCAGGGGCCAGTGTCCAGATAATCACAAGGAGAGGAAGATCCATCGAGGGCAAGGCAATTAGCAAGAAAGATCATGTTTCTCAAAGTTTAGCTTTTCCTTATTGGCTCCTTATTAAACCCTGTTAAATAGCATTTGAAATTCTTCTACTCACATATTCATAATTAAGCTTCACTGCATCTAAAAGATGTCATAGATCCATATTTTCCAAACAGAGCACTTCACTGTCAGAAAACTGTTAGTTTCTAACAGCAGAATGGGAGGCAGAGCCATTAGTTATTAGTTGGGATGAGATGTTTCTGCCACGCACTGCAACGTGCCCGGTGTGGACCAAACCGTTGACTAAAACAGCCGCGAATAGCAGCAACAACGCGGCGCACACGCACCCAGTGGAAATGAGGGGTTAGAACGCCAGGGCACATGATGTATCAAGCACCTCCCGGCATGTTACTCTTTGTTCTTTATTCTTCAATTATAAAGGCATTGTTGTTTTTATCTTCAGTTTGTCTTTTTCTTTCCCAGCAGGTATCCCAGGTGTAATGAGGTGTATGTTCACCTTAGCCATGACGCAGTTGACTGTCCTTCCTGTCTGGTTCTGCTGAAAATTTTTCCTTTCCTGTTAGCACGTTTTCTTTTTTCAATTTTCTTGCTGCTCCCCATCAACCATGCGAAGGACGAGGGGCTGAATCGAAGAAGAAATTTGATGCTATTCTTTGGTTTTATTAGCTGAGCATTTATTTCTTATGACTTTTGCTTATATGACTACAGTTATACTGTAGTCCAGGATATAACTGAACTATAACTGGACTGTGTCTGTGAGATGACTGTTCATGAGTGCTACAAGTACAAGTTATAGTACAGTTAATTGTTCATAATCAGCATAACTGGCATCCAAACGGTTATAAAAAGTCACTGTTTTGCCCCCATAATCTGTGAATTTTATTTATTTATTTTTTTAATTCTCCTTGTTTGACACAAAAGCGATCTCTTTGGACTTCTCGCTGTAGTCACTCTGTTAATGTTTAGATCAGCACAAACACATTTGCACTACACTGCATTTTAAATTAACCAATTGCATTTGTTTCAGTATCTACCTTTGGCCAAGCAGATAAAAATCCCTTTTACTGCATTCAAATTAGCTGTTCTCCTAGAATTACAAAGATATGATTTCAGTTGCATTTACCTGTACCACAATAAATATAATATCAAGCAGCATTGTGTTGATAGATTGTTCTTATTGCAGAATAATTCAACAGAAGCCCCAATGTGCACTTAGTTCCCTTTCTTCTGCATTATTTGCTTGACAATTAAATACAGACAGAGCAATCCATGCCATTACCTTTTGTTACTACCAAATGAGATGTAAGGTGCTCTCTATCAAACATTAGTATTGCATCACATTGATGTGCCGACCACATGTGGTTGGAATAATGATCAAGAGAACAACAATGCCACTGTTCTTGGGGTGAGGTTGAGGTTCTTTTTTTTCTCTCCATCACAAGGCTCTTTGACATCTTATGAATCATTGGCACCTCTCATTTCCACCTGTCAGTCTGTCTGTTTCTACCTTTCTCTGCCTAGTTCTCTCTTTATTTGAGAAAACTTCAAACAGCAGCTCCTTCGGAGACTACAGTATATTTGTTTTTGTGGGGCAGCTATTTAAAAAAAACATATATTAAACTTATTCTAAAGACTTGAAACAATTTAAACCATTAACTGTAACTTATGTGCCAATGATTTCAGAGTGTTGCATCTACTGAAAGTAATTTCGCAAACTCACTCTCCCAGCATCATTATCTTTTTAAACTTTCTATTGGACATGCAAGTTTCCCCATAGTTGCACATCTCCTCACTTCTGAGCTTTGAAAATGTCCTTGTAGGGGTGGAGTATGCGCGCTGAAAAGAACCTGCAGAAAATAGTTTGATTGCACCAAATCTGTCAGGAAGGATCATTATCTCTTGAAAGTTTCCCACAGTGAGCAGCTGGGAAATTGTCAAAAACCATCTTGTTGTGGATGCAAATGAACTCCTTTGAACTCCATTGTATGTATGTAGGTGTTTATAGTTGTCAATCATCATTAAGATTTTGAGACTTTTACAAACAATGCACCAAATTTCATCTTAGTCACCGTCTATTGTTTGAATGCTGCAGTCTCATAGAATGATTTACCTATATTTGGCTATAAACTTGGCTAAAGCAAAGAAAGATCCATCAGAAAATGATGAGATGTTCTTTTTAATCATGGATACTTTGATCAAAATAGACACTCTGTCAATAGAAAATGTTAATATATATATATTTTTTTATTTTATTTTTTTTTCCAAAAACACATAAAAAGAATGGTCATGTAAATCTGGAATTGGAGTAAACTGATTATGCGTTTACACTGGAACCAAGTCCTGCATATAACAATTATCCTTTCAGTGCTCCACAGCAGACACCCCATCATGTGTCAGTGTAAATGCAGGGGGCACTTTTTTCACACAAACCTTTGAGATTATTTCATGAAGAATTTTTTATTATTTTTTTCTTTCATGCAATAATTTTTCATCGTGTATTCTTCCGATGAAAAATTCTGTTTATGCCTCATACACACTGACAGATTTACAAAGCTTCCCTGCAGTTTGGTTAACTTCTTTGTGGGAGATGGATGTGACGAAGGCTCCCTGATGTTTTAGTCGTGACATATTTGGAGTGCTAGGTATGTGGAGGTTTGGTGAACTCTGAGTTTGAAAGTCTTTGTTGCCCGCAGTGATTCGACTACTCAGGCTCTCTACTTAGGCTCAGACTTTGAGTCTGGATATTTACTGTGGTCTTGTTGGGTTGTAAGTTGTTCTTACACCACAAAACTCTTATTCATGGGAAGAATTCTGGGATGCAATGCTTCCATATACAATGTAAGCATCAGCTGTTTATTTCTAATAAAATAACATTCATTGATAAAATTGTGCATGAGTGGTACCTGAAGTGATATTTGCCACACATATAGCAGAGAAAATGTTCAAAAACGTTTAACACACAAAATCTCATAATTTTTTTAAGCTGTTTTACCAACTAAATACAATGACTTTCCTTTTTTTTTCCAGTAGTGTGTTGCTATTGTACAACTGGTTGTGCACTGCCCCATATTGGTGAAAAAAAATCTCCCCAGGGCTAAATAATAGCAATACTTTTTTATTGCTATGGGCCTGTAGCATGTTGTTTTTTTTTTTAAATATCCCAATATTATATATTATATTTATATTGGTATTTTCATACAAAAGTAACATGAAGCACTCAGAGAGCATAGATCTCTGCCAAGCCATTATACTGTATTTTTATTTTTCAATAATTATGGGCATTATTTTTTTGTTAGAAGCTGTATTGGCAAAATTATCCTTATCTCCCATTAGAAAAAAAAAAAAAAAAAAAGTGTAAAAAAAAAAAAAAGTCATGAATCCAGACAGTGATCTAGATCACCCCCCAAATCTAATCAATCTCTCTTCATTCCATTTTTGGGATTTCCTGAAAATATAATTAATATCCCTCCATCACTTTTTGAGTTATTTTGTAACAGACGGACGTCTCTTGCTCACCGGACTTTTCTTCAGTACTGTGGCCATCGCAACATAGTTTCAAGATTTTCCTGAAACAAGTTCTCCAGGCAGCGCACCACAGCTGAAATGTGCACATTGACCACTGCAATCATTCTAAAATCAGTAATTTAGGGTTACAGCGTCGTGTTGTAGTTTCTCTTAGCGCACAAATTTACCAAGAAGCTCCAGAAATCCAGAAACACCTAATGACAAAATGACCAATCACAAGGGAGTACTTCCACATAACCATCCTGCAAGCAGAGGTGCACGTCAGGTCTGGAAAAGGCGCGCATCCAGCCACTGTCGACCTATGAGGAGCATATGGTGGTAACGCCATACAAGTATAAATCCAGCTTAAGTGACTTGATATCAGGAGCCAGGAAGTGGCCATCAGCCATCAGCCATCCATTTTGTCAGGGGAATGGCTGTCAGCTTTTGTCAGCCCCATGCAACCTCTCCTCATAGCCAGAACTAACCTCTCAATTCATGGTGAATGGCAGTTTGTGCAGTGTAGCTAAAGGAGCGAACAATACTCTGTGTTAAGACAAATTTTGTTCCCTGGGCAATGTCAAGTTATTACAAGTTTTTAGAAACCCTGAGTTACTCACACAAGCACCCATAGTTTTCATCTCAAATATTGTGTACAAAAAGAATTAGCATTAGCAATTAAGAGTCTGTTATCAATGGATGAGCATCACTATATTCTGAAAACATTTGTAGCACAATGTTGGCTGGCAGACCACATTTTCCACATCTGCACCTATTAACATGGTAGTGTACAAAATAAAACAAAGGACTGAAAGACAAAACAATCCATAATAAGCATGTTTACCAAACAGAGGCAGCCTGCTGTAATTTATGGTTTTGGTGTTTTGTCATGCCACCTTACTGTCATGGCTTCATGTCCTGGATCTATGAGTTGAGTTACCATATCTTTTTAAAACATTAACATGGACATTAAAACAGACATAAGAAGGGATTAATTAATGGTTATAAGTTATGTTTTGGCATCCCTAATAAACTGACAAATGAGTGGATGCATTAATCAATAAAGCATTTGTACCTTGCTATTTTACACATTAGCTTTTAACTCTAAATTAATTAAACAAAACAAAGGAGCCAATAGAAACTCCTAACTAAATAAAAATGAAAGGAAAATCATGATGCATGAACACACTATTTGTATCTGCACTGATGCATTGCTGAAAAGAATAATGGAGTCTTCTTTTAGCTTTATCAGTGCTAGCATTTGGAAATACATCTGCATGATGTAAGCATATCTCATGCTTACAGAACCTCCACACTGTCTTTAAAATGTCCTCCACTAGAGGACAAATTCTGTCTTTAATCCACTCTTTTTCTCCCACACTTTTTTATTTGCTTCATATTTTGCTCACATAGTCTCTGGCTTTGTTATCAGTATAGTCAGAAAAACTTACCTCACTGAAGGAACAGGGTGGCTTGCAGATCCTACAGCAGGAGGACAAACTAAGCACCGTTTTCTCTTTAGACACATCAAGGAGAAAATCAGGATACGGGAACAAGCCTGAATAAATAACTGCCTTTTAATTTCACAAAAGCAAGGCCAAGGTTATAAAGCAGTGAAGAATATGTGAAAGTTAATGTGAAACACTTATTAACTTGTCAAAATAGGATATGAGCTTGTGGCCACTATATGAACTGATTTTTTTCCCTTTAAAGTCTCTTTTTATATACCATGTGCTTTCTTAACAAGAGTAAAACTTTTTGGAACCAAGTATTGCTTTTAAGAAATATATTTTATTGATTAGCTACCATCCCTGCACCATATGCTGTTAGTAGAAGGAAAGAGACTTACAAAAGAAAGACAGAAAAAATAAATTTGTACGTGGTTGACATTTTGAGAATCTGTTTCACAGCAGGTCATTGTGTTTTCTTAACCACCTACCCTGTTTAAACCCTTTTATTCACTGTGTCTACTACAGTGCATATCTATTCAAAAGCTATTTATGGATGGGTAAGGATGGTAAAAATGTAAATTATCCACTTCAGTGGACATTATTGACTCATAATACTCACTGTAAAACATTAAATTTATCATAAACATACATTGTAATTAACAATTTGCCTCAGTGATTAACAGGGAAAGAAAAAAAACACAGCTATATTATAGAACATTTATATTACAGAAATATCTGAAAAATATTATTTTGTATATATATATATATATATATATATATATATATATATATATATATATATATTAAAAATAAAAAACATTACTATACATGTCTGTCAGAGTAATATATGGTATAAAAAACACGTAGCACTGTGTCCTTTTTTAAAAAGAATTTATGGATGAAATAGTTTATACCGATACCTAACCGTAGCATTTTAATACCTAAACTCAACTAAACAACAAATGAAAACAAGTGAACAATTCTAAAGTATGGCAAATCTAGAAAGCAATTAATTAAGAAATTAACTCCAATCTAACAACCGTCATCTGTGTAATTCAATCAGAAAACCCCTCCAGTCACAAAGGATGTACTTTTAACATGTTATAGCTAACAACACCGGCACCCATCCAGCATTATGACAGATTACAGAGCCGATCAGCAGCAGTTTCTAGGTGAGAGGCACCCTGAACATGTCATATTGGAGGCCAATTGGACATATTAAACCAATTGGGAAAAAAGAAACAGAGGATATGTCATAAAAACAGTCTTAAATAAATTAAGCAGACAGGCAAGAACAAGTGTGGTCAAAACAGAAGATAAACAAGTTAAAGCAACAGGACTTATTTTTTTCCTGTGGAGTTTTTTTGGTCGCTGCCAAATCACCTTAAAACTACACAGCAACAGCCTCTCCAAACAATCTCTGTCAAGTTATTATTTTATTTCTGTTTGGAAAGTTCCTAAGTGAAATGTCAGGAACTTCAGTATTTCCTTTATGATCTCTTAAAAAAATGGACCATTATGAGCGAAAGAAGATAATTCTGCCACACAAACTGCAACTGCTATCAAAGCGATGCTCAATTATCTTTATGCAGTTGTGCAAACTGGGGTTTGTGTGAATAATTATGAGAACAGGAGGATGAATGTGAGCCTGTGACAATAGTATATTTAATTGTTGTACCTAAACCCGGATAATAAAGTAATATTTTATATTATATAACTGTATCACCACTCCTCTGTGTGTCTCAGCAGGGTGTACCACTATTAGTCTTTGGAGTAAAAGCACCAAAGGGAATTGTTTCTTCATCACCTAATATCTAACATCATGCTTTAGATTCAATATCCAATTACAATTCAGTAGATGGACAGAAAAAGGATGAGCATCTAAGGAAAATACACTGGACCTGCTGGAGAATACTAAACAGATTGAAGATATGCACAGAGGCCAGTGGACCTCTTTGAACAGAGAGCCCTGGATTTGCCGAGACTCTGTCTTTGGCATTTTAATCCAGTGTGGAGATTAAAGCAGTTATCCACCTTCATCTCAAAGTATTAGACATATACTGTACAACACATCCTCATCAATCTGGCTTTGGTCTTCATATCATTCATTGAGTTTTAACGAATATCATTCACATGTAGTTCTGTCATAGAAAGGATGCAATATATAGCACTGTTTCTGTTGAAAGAAAATAAGATCCCTAATACACCTTTTGTGAAGAAGAAATGGGTTTGCATTTTAAGTTCCTGATTAAATGAGGTCTATTTGATTTGCTCTGTCTGCATTCTGAACAGGGTTAGATTGAATTTATTCTTGAATTTAATCAGATCTCTAGTCATAATGATCCACAAAGGCTAAGCTTGTATTTTAAATTAAATGGTCCTGTTCACACCTGATGGTCTCACTTGGACTGATCTCACATTTGAGTATGTCAGCTACCACCTGGTATTAAAATGTGTCTCCATGTGCATGTTGTGACTCTGCTTTTGCTCTCAGTTTGCATGCCAGAAACCTGTAATTATTTCTGTTTGTTAAAATGATGAAATTATAGTTTTTTTTTTTGTTTTGTTTTGTTTTGTTTTGTTTTGTTTTTTATCTTTTTTGGCAGCTGGGTTGGGTGTATTGTTTGTCAAAGTAGACAGCAGTCAGAGTGCTCTCAGTTTGGAGAAGCAAGACTTCTGAGTGTTGAACTAATCTACCAGTTATTTACTTGTGAATCAGATAGTTTTGTTACTGATTTCTCAGCTGAAGACTATCGTCTTTGCCCATTGGCCATTGCATCCACGGTGACTACTCAATGAATCCTGCTGACAATCAGCTGTGACTGATCATTTTTGCAAGTATAATTCTAAAATAAGAATTTTCTGTTAATTTTCCCAAATTCAGAATAAAAAAGGCAGGGGTTTAACCTGGAGAGACACATCCTGGACAGGTCCACAGTCCTTCACAGGACAAACAACCATGCACTCATAAATTAAAAGGAAGGAAGTTGGAGTACCTAGAACCCCATGCAAGCATGGGGAGAACTTGCAAAACTTTACACAAATGGTCACAATTTAAACCAGAAACCATTGTGAGATGACAGTGCTAATAACCACACAACCATGCAACCAAATATTGTAAGTGGCAACAAAAAGCCTGGAGAAGAACAAAGATAAACAGCTAAAAACTGGAATAAGACACAAGATCGTCTCTTTATCTGTTCTGAATAATCTGATCCATTGTGCTCTCTATTCATTTACACCTGTACTGAATTCTGTGCACCAAATCCGTGTAAATGTACCGTTAATTTCAATGCTTGAAGTAGCGCTACATAACTTTCCAACTTTAAAACTGTTTCTGGTTCATTTTGATAGCACACTGACATTCTTCATGTACATTCTTGGAACAGTCATTGCCCAACACCATTCCTAAGCTGAGAAAGTATATATATATATATATATATATATATATATATTTTATTTATTTATTTTATTTTATTTTTTTTTTTTCGTTATTCCAATGTATCTCTTTACAGCAGAATTTTGCTTTACATGCTAACAACTGGATATCAACACATCTGTCATTTTGGCGGATTTATCAGAGAAACACAATAGGGTATTATCAGAGGAACAAAGGTAGGTAGTAAAGAGTTATATATGGGTATTAACACCAATTTCCTGAATTGATTTGATTCAATTCACAGCAACCTATTTTGATTCAATGTTGATTAAATCCGATTTTATTTAATATAGATTCATTTAACTCTAATTGTGTTTCCCCAGATTCAGAGAATGCAGAGAATGCAAAGTAAAAAGCGTCAGGACAGAAGAAAAAGTTAAACTTTTTAATTGTCCTGATGAAACTATTTTATTCAGTGGAGTCATGCTAAATATTCTTAAAGTTCAAATCTCAGATAACGTGTTGATGTTATAATAAAACCTACAAAGAATGTGGGATCCATTTAAACTTGTAATACTACTCAGAAATTCCTTCAAAGACGGCAGATTCATCTTGTTCGGCTGTTCGCATTTCTGTGACGACGTTAACGCTATCAGCATAATGGGCTCGACACACGGGGGACAACCAACCAACAACAGCAACAGGCAAAAGTCATCACCACCAGGGTGAAACGCAACAAACAGCATGGACAGCTGCAGTGTCACACATCACGCTCTCCGATTGCTTTTCTCCAAGAAATTTGATTGGTTATAATATTGGAGGGAATTTTGACATTTTCAAAGCAGTCCGTGACAGACAAGGCTTGAAGGATGAGAAGTGAGAAGATTTTGCTCGATTTGACAGAAATCTTGGTGTTGACTGTATTGTACAAAAGAAAAAGACAAACCTGGGTTCAACCTATTTTATAAACAAGGAAACAGCACGGTGAATATTATCATTTGATTGTTGGACCTCAAGGCTGATCCAGAAATATCCAGGACCTACATTCGGACAAATTCACCCTGGCATCATGCAGCTGCCTTTTTGTTTACATCTCTATAATCTTTGCATGAAGTATTGTAAAGTATGGGAGAGTCAGACAGACCTAAAATGATCTGTTACATCATGTTGAAATTGTTTGCAGATGTGATGTCTAGCCTGCTCTCAGCTCATTGGTCAGGCAATGAAGCCCCTTGCTGGCTGGTTGTAGTGCCATGTGACAGCAGCAAACATTTTTTTTTTATTTTCTAAGTTAATTTTATTTATTTATTTATTTCTCCTTTATTCAACCAGATAAAAAAAAAAAACTCAATGAGATTAGAAATCTATTTTTCAAGAGTGACCTGGCCAAGAAGAGCAGCACAACCACAAGTACACAATTTACTACACAAGAGAGATCAGCTTTCAAAGCACAAGAAATAAAAAAACAAACAAACAAAAAAAAAACATGTAAATCAAAGGGAGGAGCCAACATTAGGTAAATGAAATGTAGCGTGGGTCAAATAATAAATAAAACAAATACATTTATTATTCAGAAATACCACAATTTACACATTACTGTATACTTGTATCTGTGTACTTACATCAGATGTTACCAGTTTCTCAATACTTGAGGGTTTTGTTTACCGAATACTTTTTTGCTGTTATTTGAGTAATTGATTAGATGACTACTTTTTACTTGAATAATGTTATCTTGAAATAATACTTATTGTTATTATCTGTACATGACAATAAACAGCTATGAATGAATTCTAGGAAACATAGGGTTCTATACCATCTTCATGAACTCATCAGTTTGGGCTGAAGTAGGAAACCTGGGCAGGAACCACCGACATTTAAACTGGTGAAAGACCATTCTAACTCATGCGCCGAGTTTAGGATCAATCCAACAATTCCCAGCTACACTGAAGAATGACACCAAAAGTTCTAGACTGAAGAAATGTGAATCTTTGATCTTCAATCTCTTGCCTCAGGGCAAATCGTTGACCTGTCTTACAGCCGTTACTTCAAATGTATATAACTGCTTTAAATCTTGTGGCACAAATACCCACTGATCTTACAGTGAGAACATTTTGTGCCACTGGTACTGCCTTCAAGCTTTTCATCATTTGTACTAGTGTCTGTTACTCTTGCATCAAATAAGATCCTTTGATGCTGGTCCTCGTTCTCAGTAAGACTTGTCATTTTTCTCAATTTATCCTTCTTTTAATCTCAGTTGCATTTGGCAGATCTTTACGTGAGTCAACAACTCCAGAGTTAACATTCACCCTGTTATTCTACATTACACAAGAGTTACGACTTCGGGTCACAGTCCAAATATAATAATTCTTCTTGCTTAATTTCTACAACCACAATTGTAAACATATCTGTAGAATACACCTGGATATACTTTACTTGTAATATGTTTTATATAATAATTTAATCAATGCAGTGTAGAATGTCTGGCAGTGTTGTGTGGCTGAAGAAGCAACATAATTGTAATTTGGGGTCAAGACAAGACCACCATTTGTCACTCAGTGACTCAGCCGATGATTTTTGTCATCTTCCCACATGTAGCAGCCAACACTCAACCCACATAATTCAGAAACTGGCAATTTCTGTAGATATGAAAAAGCAAACTGCCTTTGAATCTTCCCCTTAAGCACTCTTTTTTTCCCCCCATTCTTCACAAAACCTTTTATGTCACTTTGCACTTGTCATGCAAACATATTTTGAATACCTTCAAGGAAATATTATTCAAAAATAGGCTACACATGCACACATTTAAATGTTGATAACATTTGGTGTTCTCTATAGTAGCCTTATTTTAATTCAACTGTAACATTTCAAATGTATTCTGCATTTGTAAAAATTATGACTTCTATTTTAACATTGGGTATTTGACCTATTTGGGGATTTTCTTCCATGCAAGAAAGGAAGCTCATCAAAGACCGACAATGAATGTTTTTATTTTAATAAAAGAGTTAATAGAAGGAAAAAAAAAATTGATCCCAGTAATAATGAAGTGAAAGATGGAGGTTTTAAATATTGCACAAATGATGATGGACTAATAAGTTGAGAGCTAAATAATGATTAAACATTAAATTAACAATATCAGCACAATCTTGTATCATGAGATAGAAAAAAGGAAAGTTTGAGTCCTGATTTATTCTCACAGATCAAGCTCTCATTTGGAGCATCACTGCTGTGTTGTGGGCTGGCGCTGAGTAACACCTGTAAGAATATAGTTCCAGATCAATGCAAGTATCCAGCTATCTATGTAGACTATAGTTTGTGACTTTATTTTTTATCCATTTATTTATCTGTTTATTTATTATTTTTTTCATGTCTAAGCTGATTGAGTTGAGTCAGGTGGATCTATAGATCTGTACTGTCAGAGACTGCAGGCAAAGAGTTGTAACTTAAATCAGTAGATCAATTATCAGTGTTACATAATTAAATATTACCTCAACTGGAGTCTGCAGGAAAATGTAGTTGAAGTTGAAAGCTTACATTTACTTACTGATTTTCTTTTCTTTTTTTTTTTTTTTTTTTGATAAGTAGTGGAGCATGACCAACATGGGACTTTGGATTCTTTCACCAGTACCTGGACCAATGTTATCCAATTTAAGAAGGCCATGTGAAGTATCAATTTTATGATTTACTTTAAGGTGAAATAGCCAACTGGAATATTCTTCTCTGGGTTTGTTAGATCATTTTTTTTTTTATTTGTTAATTTTGTTTGTTTTTTTTGCTTTGCAAGTACTGTAGTAAACAACATCACCATCCTTGGAGAAACATTGTCATTTGCTTAAGGAAACAAGTTGTATTTTACATGGAATATATTACTGAGAAAAAAATATCACTTTTAAGATAATGCAGTGGAATGACAATACAAAAAACTTAGACCTAAAGAGAACAGGGAACTCACAAGACATGGACAGAAGGAGATGAGCTGAACTGGACTCCAGAAGCAACCAACTGAAAAACCATTTAAAAATCTCTGGTCACATGGAGGCTCATAAGCTCCACACACCAATCCTTTGTTTGAGAGAAAATAACTTTCAACCGGTTTTCTGTTGCCTAGTTTGATCAGCACAGATTTTCTCTTTTCAAATAGCTTTTCCAGAAATATTGAAAACGGAACAAGTGAGACTTATAGTAGATTGCATGTTTTAGTGACACTTAAAAAAGAAAAAAAGAAAAAAAATTGTGAACTGTGAAAATTACAAAACTATATTAACTTTATATGATAAACAAGAGATAGTATTACAATTATCTAACATGCAAGCTTTAGATATATAATTTAAGAGTTATTGTGGATTATAATGACATGTCAATAAAGTATTTAGATCACTTACTGGATAAGAATAAATTTATAGAATTTGGTTATAAAGTGTGTATGTTTCTACATCTTTGTCAAATCAAATCAAATTTTATTTATTAACCACTTTTCATAAAGTAGCAACACAATGTTTGCATATTTTGAAGAATTTAAAATAACTATTTAAACACACCTGACTCTGCTCTTTCTCTCTGTCTCTCTCTCTCTCACACACACACACACACACACACACTTGCCACTGTCTCTTAACTAAATCTGAATATGAAAAGAAACATCTGGCTTGACGCGGCTGTGAGGAAAGGATATCTTGGGGATCCATCCACACTGGGAGCCATCCCACCCTTGCCCACAGAGACCGCCACCAATGGCCCAGATCCAAGCAGGCCAGGGTCCACACCTCAGCCAAATGGCTGCAGTACAGGACTCCATAATCCTGTTGTAATTCATTTTGTTAGTTAGACAGTTTTTTTCCTGTTTGTTTATTTTTTTAAGGGAGTGGAACTTACTTATCTGTCTGGTTAATATTCAGTTTGTTTCTGTGACTGTTTAAGTTTAAAACTATTCCTAGAAATATTGTCTATTTATGAGAAAAGGAAGCTTAAATTTATTACTCTTTTTATAATACATTTTTACACTCATCTACTCTTCTGGTCCCCATGTTCCATGACTATTGGTTCTTGCTTATGTGTTAAATCTAAGTAAAAGTAGAATGTACTTCACAAATGCCCTAAATTGGGGTTTTCAGTACATATGCACACGTAAAATGGAAAGATGAATTTTTTTTATTTGCTGTCAGAAAGGACACCATGTGGCAAATCTTCCCTCTGTGATAGCCTCAGGCAGCCAGGATCTCACCGCTACCAGCATGCTTCAGCTTTATAATCCTGCCTTATTCAAATGATGACGACTTGCCAAATGTTGCTATGTTTTATTCAATCCGCATGTCTTTGGATCCCAATCGGCAGGCTTGTGGAATTGGATGAGACACAGTTTCACACACAAAATACATAATCCATTTTCTTTTATGTTTTCAAATTAGATCTCAGTAGGAATTGTATTTAAACTTGCCAGCTTATAACCAAGGGGTTCATGTGTGGAAAAAAAATGTATACATATATAAATATACATATAAATAAATATATACATATATATATATATATATATATATATTATATATATATATACACACACACACACAGGATATATAGGATATATATAACCTACGTACGCATGTATGTATAAGGCAATTTATCCTAGATAATTCAATTAGGTTAGGTTGTATTAAAAACTAAAGGAATAAATAAATAAAAATTAACAAAACGGACCCCCTACAGTTTGTTTATCCTCAAACCATACTGTCTGTGGGGATTTCTTATTCTTTTCTTTTGTTTTTTCTGGTTTGTGCACCCTCCCCAGCTTAAGATCCTTGGGGGTAAAGTAAGAGAAGCGAAGACAGGCAAAGTTTTCAAGAGGATTACAGGCAGACTTTGTCAAACAACCCAGGACAAGGAAATCACTTTCACTAATCCCACTCTCTGATGTTCGCCCCACAGAATGTCCCTTTCATCAGCAATAATTGAACATTGAGCAGACTACCATTGTGCTGGAGTCATTTCTCATGTCCTTAGACTCTTGACTTTCAAAGTGTCTTGTCTCTCTGTCCTGTCTCAGATTTGAGAAATGTTCTGTCAGTGCCCTGATAGAGTTTGCAAATGAAACCTCTGTGCTGCAGGATATATACCATTTTGAGCATCTATGCATAGAATTTGTTCTTGTACTACATTTGATTAAATTGACACTTTTTTATTTTTGTTTCTAACAAGTGTAATTGTACTCTGACACAATTATTACATATTGCATGCAGTGCACAATAAAGAAACTACAAGTTTAATCTATTGACTGGATTTAACACACGTCTAGATCTGGGTGACTACAGGAGGCGTACATAGGGAAAAAAAAGGAAATGCGCCACTCAAAAACTTCCAGATTTATAAGAGTTTGCACGCAGGTCCAATGCCTGTTTCCATCTAGAAATCAGAATTCTAAAATTGGCGGGCATGAGGGAACGCTTTTCCCCGCCCTTTTGGTGTCTATAAAAGATCAGGTGAACACCTGTAATAAAAATTCATCTTCATCATTTCCATGATGGCTCAGGAGGAATAAAGGGGAAGCTATTTTTTCAGAATGCGAGACTGAGAACCTGATGAATCACGTTTAAAAACGTAAAAAGGTTTTATTTGGCGGGCATTATCAGTGTCAGAAAGGTAGAGGAGTGGCAGCAGGTGATATTCCCGATCTGTCAGCCGGTTCCCTCTGGAAGGTGCGAGTTGCCAGAAAACCTTGTGTTATCAGCTCTTGCAGAGGCACAGCATGGTTCTTCTTTGTCCAAAGCCTCACAGAAGTCTGAGAGCATCACAGAGGTCCAACAGTGCAGCACACAGCAGTCGGAACCGGTTCATGAGCCATGGAGTAAGTCTTGTTGGTCTCCGAAAATCTGCTCAGTCCGGAGTCTCGAGCCATGTTGTCCAGCAGTGGGGAGAGTCATGCTGATCTTTCTCCCCATGAGGAGCTCAGCGTACTGACTCCAGTAGTGGCACAGGGTGTTGACCGGTAGGACATAAGAGCAATGAGCAGATCTTCCTACCTCAGAATCTACTTCACTTTGTTCCGCTCTCTCTGCATGGCTGTTCCCTTTGGGGTGGTGACGACTGGATGCGACTCACCAGTGCCCAGTGCCCTATCTTGTGACAGTTATGGCATGTAGCTTTTGAAGCTGGACACTTTTCATCTCCCCTGTGCTATGATTTGCAACATTTTCTCAGCTTCTCCTCATTTTCTGCTTGTTACCGACTTGCCTTGTTTGTGTTGTGGTTTAGAGCTTGTGTTTATATTCTTGTACTGCACCTCATGCATTGTTGTCGCTTTGTCCCCCTTGTTGACTTACTTGTGCTGCAACCTCCTCAGATTGCCTCATAGTCTGGATTGTAAGTGCCAAAGTCATATCCGACATTAACTGTAGCTTGCGTGAGAGCTCCTTATCCTGGATTCCAATCACAATCTGGTTGCAAATGTGCTCATCTTTGGCTTTTCCAAAGTCGCAATGCTTGGAAAGTTCATAGAGGGTTAGATAAAACTCTCTGCTGTCTCCCCTGGTCACTGCACACACTGGTGAAAACATGCTTTTTGTGTGTGTGTGTGTGTGTGTGTATTATGTTCCTCTGCAGAAAAGAGTAGTCATTGAACTTTGATAGCACAATTTTAATGTCATCTCGGTCGTTAGCCTTGGTGAACTTAAATTACTTGAAAATGTTCTCAGCTTCAGTGCCTATAGTGTAAATAAGGCAGCTCACCTGTACTGTCCTCTTGTCTTTATCGAGTTTCGTGGCGTTTCTGTATCGCTCAAGCCATTGTTTCCAGTCTGGCCATTCGTCGGCTTTTTAGAGGGAAAGTACATGGGTGGATTAAACTTAGCCATTGCACTTGGTAGTCTTTTTTTTCACAGCGAAAGTCTAGTGCTAGTAACTTCTGACCACTAAAAGCTGTTAATTTGCGTCTGAACAAGGCAGAAACATGAACGGGCGGGTAGACTACACAACAGACTCTGCATGGGCTGTAACAGCCACCACCCCAGTAGGTGTTGCCGAAAAGCAGTTTAGTAAACAATAAACATCTCAGTGCTTTTTGCATCACTACATGACACCACACAATCTCTTTTAAAATAAAGATCTTCAATTCAGGGTCTTAAGAATTTACTTCATGATTTCATTGTGGACAAGTTAGTCTTTAATATGATCTACTAACTTCAATAAACCAATGTTGTGATGTGAACCACTGATGACACGCTACCACAAAGCCAAAATGTCTTAATGTTTAATGATAACTAATAATATTTTGAAAACAAACATTATACACTTAACTGCACCTTTATTTCGTACACCTGTTTAAATGCTTAACACAAATAGTTTATCAGCCAATTAAATGGTGGCATTTATTTAGACATGTAGACATGGTAAGATGATGTGTTGAAGTTCAAATCAAGCATCCGAATGGGAGAGGAAGGGGGTTTAAGTGACTTAACATGGCATATTTGCTGGTGCCAGACCAGTTGGTCTGAATATTTCAGAAACTGCTGATTCACTGGGATTTTCATGCACAACCATCTCTAGGGTTTACTGGGAAAATATCCAGTAAGCAGCAGTTATCTTGAAATGAAGTGTGACATGAGACATAGTTAAAATGATTTACAAATAAGAACTTTTTTTTGTTTTGTTTAATGTTTTTTTGTGAAAGACTAGAAAAAAAATGTATGAGAAATCCGAAGCTAGAACAGCCCAGTTCAGTTACTGTACTTGAACAATAGATATTTAGAGTATTGGCTGATTATACAGTACTTTTTTTTTTGTTTAAATGCCATGCTCAAAGTATCCTAAAATAATCTTAAATCATGGGGCAGTAAAAAGTTAAAAATCCAAATTAAACTTGGGCTTGTTGGTAAGAAGGTATTTTGCATCTAATCTTTAAACCCACTGAGTAAATTCAGCAGCATGCGTCACTTTAACCTAGAGTATCATTCCAACCTAACTTGAGTCACCCTTTTTTAAAAACTCTACATTTCAAATAGGGCTGGTGAAATATCAGAGTGGTCTTTTGGTATTCTTTGTGCATTTACAAGGATGGACAGGGCGTTAAAGTTTATACATTTGGACTTGTTGTTTTGTCTTTTTCCCCAGCAGCGGGGAGTTCTCAGGCCCTGCAATCTTCACACATGGTTTCGCCTGGGGCGCTTTCAACCATCTCCACATCTCACTCACACACACGCACATCCATCCTATCCTTCAGTCTTTTATTTTTCTATGTGTGTCACCATCTCTTCCTTTGTCCTGTCCCTTTCCTCCCTTGTTCAGTGTTGAGTGGGAGAGTCCCTCTAGTCTTTACTGGACCACTTTCTTTGACACACATAGCAAAAGCCTGTCTGTCAACTCCTGCACTGACAGGATGAGGCCAAGTTTGCCTAAAGATGTTTGAGTTTATGTAAGTATATATTCAAGCCTGTGCTGTTTAAATACATCACTTTAAACCCCATTACTTGCATTTATATGCATGAAATGTCATTTAAGTTTGAATATTTGAAATGATTTGAGTCCATAAACCAAATAGCTGTCAAAACACCAGGCACTTGCAAAGAGAAGGCATTGTTTATTCATCAACTGGTATCGATACGAGACTAGGAAAATATCTAAAACCAGAGTAGAACAGTATAATCTAATGCAACAGATTACACTGCAATGACTTAGGTTTTAGTTTGCATCAGGAATTTGATGGAAGGTAAATATAATATTTATTTAACTTCTTTAACTTTTTTATTTTCATGAAATGGTGGCTTTTGCATTACACTTTGTAAAACATAGTTTCAACAAGATCTGTTCTGGAAAAGAGGACTCAAATGTGCAACAGGTGGGTTAGGTACAATAACAAAATATTGGTATTTTATCAAATAAGATGATCAGTACCCAGATAAGTCCAAACAAAGCTACCAAATCCGAAGGGCAGTCCAAAAAGTATGGTTTAGCTAAAGGTAGAAAGCATAAAATATATATGGTCAAAACACAAGAGAAAGTACTATGAGTAAATGCTGAACCACTAGCATATCTGAGACAAATGTAGCAGCAAGAGAAGGATGAGGGGAACTTGTGTGTAGAAAGGGTACTGTAAGTCACAGGTGAACTCAAGGAATATGCAGCAAGAAGGAACAATTATGGAGAAAAAACTACAATTAAGGCATACATGAGTGTTACGCATTTACACTCATCAGGCCAAGAAAAATTACCAGTCACTGGAAGCACATAGATACCTTACATCAGGCTTTGTTAGTGTAGTTCGACATCACTTTACTAGCAACGGTTCAGTGGTGTTTTGAGCTGAGGTACAACCACCGTCAGGGGGAAATGATCCCAACCATCAACCCTGGGTAGCTTCCAATAAAGAAGTAGAAGTTCTTGCTGGTCATTGTACTTGCATGGCTGGGTAAGTGTTTAAATTAGTAAATAATAATATGTAATAATGTATACAACAATAATTACATGTGTACAACAATGATATATGTATTATAGTAGTACTATGTAATAATAACAAAAACATAATGCAAGGACAAACTTAATTTGCATAACATCCGTTTCTTTTGATTAAATTGTTTCTGTACTGCACTTTATCAAATAAAGAAACATTTAATTTATATCCATAAAAAATAATAATACACATTTAATGCCTATAAATATATAAACATGCTAAGGTGGCTTATATGCCCACCATACAGTGATGTTGTTGAAAATATATTCTTATTTTATTTTTGTGGATGTGTGTGTGTGTGTGTGTGTGTGCGCGCGCATGACCAAAAAGAAAGACTGTACCCAAAAACACAAGGTACTTTAAAGATTTCAAAAAGAAAATGTCACAAACAACTTCAAGAAATAAACTATAGTTAACCACATCCGACATGTTGTCAGGTATTTTTTAAAATTTTATGTTCTTAATTGCATTTCTTAATAACAGGGTACATTCTTTTTAGATTGTTAAACGACACTTCACATATGATTAATTTTAGCATAATTAATGTTAATGACTTGAGATTCAAACTGCATTTTTTTTTGCTTTAGGTTATAGGCAACCTAATGAATAGCTTGTGGATATAGCATCTTCATTATCACTGTAGTGACAAGCTACATGAGCCTTTTACTGTTTTAACCTTACTCTGTACTTCAACAACACTACTGATTAAAATTCATTTATATAACATCTATCCACCAGCAGCAGTGTCTGAGGTCCAGTCAGCTCCATTGTTCAGTTGGATGACGAAGAATATAATAAATTGCTTTGTTATATTTGATATAATATTTTACTGACTGTAAGGGAAATCAAATCTCTGTGTTTCAATCTCAAGCTGATCAGCTTGAGATTGATGTTTTTCACCTAATTTATATATATATATATATATATTTTTTTTTAGATTATGAGTACCCCTTCCACTATAAATTTTATGAATGCCCAAATGACTAAACTGTTTAGATTCCATCTGTTAGTCCACAAGGGAGGTGATTCACAGATGAATGGAGGGAAAAGATGGAACAAGGACGACGCAAAACAAGCTGCCTCATCCTTTGTTTGAGCTATCTTTGTGACAATGATTATAATGTTTTTAAATGACAAATTATGCATTTACTGGCTGTGCTCTTTAACTTTGGTGACCTTTTAGATACAGATTTTAAAAATAAATGCAATTTTTTTGCATGCAAAAGCTTTAAAAGCTGTGAGTGGGATGGGCAGCAAATCAGTTTTATAAAATTCACAAGTTTACAGACAGCAATGTTCAATTCTCAGAGCATAAGAACTTCTCAGTGCATATATTCAGTGCATAAGAATTAATCTGCAACCAAGAAGTTTGGCTCAAAAAAAAAAAAAAAAAAAAAAAAAAATCTGGAAAGTTATTGCTGCCTGGAACCTGATTTTCAATATGAAAATGGGTGACTGATAGGTAAATATACCAACATTTATGTATTACGATGTCATGTTTCATATTTTGAATAGAAAAACAGAGAGAATTGTCTTTACTCCATCTCAATAACAACAGAAACTAAGTATTTTTAGTCATCCAAAAGTTATTTTTATAAAGGAAAGTAAGAAAAATAAACAATAAAAAGAAAAAAAGTAAATGATATGAATCAGGGTTTACCATTTATTGGTCCAAAAACATAATTAATGTTAAAGTAAGTAGTAGAACAAAGCTTTGACTCTTTCTGCTAAGGGTGGGCATGAATCACAGTCACCGGTACTCGCTCTTTTTTACAGTGCATAGCTATGCACTGAGAAATCACACTGCAGGGCTGATTTACAAAGAGTCACAAGGTGATTGCTACTATCACAACAAAATTCTTGGAAAATGACACACCAAAACAAATTGCCCATTTGACTTTGCTATTGTCTTCAAGGACACCTGCTTCATCCTTACCTCATTGTCTCTGTGGGCTTGACTGGTGCAATGGAACAAAAACATTGACACCTTGTTTCAACAAATGAGAAATGACAAATGCATAAATCATTCAGGCTCTGTCGCGTAGAGATTTCACGTTGACACAGTCTAGGGCTGTTTGATGCTTCGTTGATGAAAACTTTCATGAAAGCCTGTGGAGTGTCACCACTGATATGCTAAAATGGTCAGTCTGGTTATAAAGCTTCAAAGTGTAAGACCTGCTGGTGTGTATATGTACCATATGTTTTTAGGCAACCCACAAGAATAGTTCAATAATTTATTAGCTGTATTTAAATATATGTGTAGCTGGTCTGATCAATATAATTAAAAAATAGATCCTGTGAATATATTAACTATAGTAAGAATAAGTGCGAAAATCAATTCTGAGCTCATTAAAGCCTCTTTGAAACCTTTGCTACAAATATTGTGCTTGACCTGAATGGCAAAAGGACTGTTTTCTTTAACCCAGTGTTTAGTAGTCCTCTGTGTACTGAAGAAATTTAAGATTTCGGGGAGAATTCCCCTTACTTAATGAAGATATACAATGCTACTGCAGCTTGGATGATATTGTAAACACTGGCCCAAGAGGTTCAATATTTTCTCCTTGCTAAGACACAGGTGCACCAACAATATTTTTAGAAAACCTGAAGAATACTGAGTTTAATGGGCTTAGAAAAACATTTCCTCTGGTGTGATTTACTTGCAAATCAGCATATTAGTTATTCCCATGATATTTAACACAATTACAGCAAATTCACTAGCTTGCGTTTCTTCAAATGTTACTGTATATCCTAACATTCCTCAGACATCCACATCTATCTTCAACCCCAACCAATTATCTGTTTAGCCAAACACATAATTACTTGTCTGTGTGCCAAGAGAATTTGTTGAGATTCCTTACAGACAAATTAAATTGCCCTATAAACAATTTAGGAGTCATTAGAGCATCTCACAAAATGATTCACTTAATGAGGGGGCGGGATGGGAATGTTGAGATGCACAAACAGGGGTTGAAGCAAACAGCAGCTCTCAGGCAGACAATTATATCTTAAGAACTAAACAGTTACACACTGCCGTCTTTGTTGTTTAACATAAACAAGTAAAAAAGTAAACAGCCTTCCTTCTGCTGTTTATGATTGAGAGTCTGTGTTAAGGGGTTTGTTAAATTTTTAAAGAACATTATGAAGTGAAAGCACTTTATATCCCACTGACATGATCAGCTGGGTGTTTTCCTGTCATAGATATGTTGCTAAAATCAGTACATGGCAGTTCAAAACAGCTAAACACTACTGTATGTTGTAAGCAGCATTTTTAACTCTGGATGACTGCCTGCATCCAGGAATTCATTTAAGGATTCTTTACAGGTGCAGGGCTTGTGCAAACATCCAGGAACATTGGTGAACTTTGTCACATCTGGGCTGCAAAGGCGTAACACCATTGAATTTTCAATGTCGATCCTCATTGATTTTTCTTTGATTTTCATAGTTTCTTTTAGTTATGCTGAAAAGGTGTGTTGTGGTTGGTTGCCTTATACATAGTCATTCCACAGATAACAAGAAATTATTCTTTGAAATACTGAAAACACACAAAAGCCCAGAAAGATGTGATATCAAGTGGACATCAAGCATGTCAATGTTGACGGTACACATTGCAGTCCAATATTCAACAGTTTCAGATAATTTTGTGACTGGTGAGTAAAACATTTATTATGATATTACTGTTTAAAACGTAAGTTAGTTTTTTAATAGATGCCAAAAATACCATGAAACAGCTGGTTACAGTAACAATAACAATCGTCTGTTGGTGGTTTTCGTGAAGTTCTCAATGTTTCTTGTTAGCAGCTCCTTCACAATATGATGACGGATAGACATAAGGGCATTTGTTCAGTCCTGTTGCCACTAGCTTTGCCTCATATCTTTTTCTAACAGTGACACTAAGGGTATCAATATAACTGTGGATAATTTTCTAGCAAAAACCGATGAAGAAAACTTAAAACTAGGATAACATATTGCACACTTCAACATGGACACTAGTTTGATGCAGGGTTCATTTTCACCAGCAAGCTGTTCATGGTCACGTGACCACCAGGTAGCGCTTGCCCATTAGGAGATAGGGATCATTTTGCCATTAGAACTTCTAAATCAAAAACCAATGGCCACAATCATTGGCAAAAAAAAAAATTAAAATTAAAATTAAAAAATTAAAAAAACTAATACAATGGTTTGATGGAGGTCTGCGCTCTCTGAGTGCTTCTAGTTTATTTATGTAATAGCTGTACGTAATTGATGATGATTACTAATCTGCTTTACAGAATAAGTAGCTGGACAAAAAGGCTTTCAAGGTAACCCCAGCATTGCAGAAACAAGGAAGAACTCAGATCCTTACTTGTATAAAACCATCAATATATGCCCCCTTAAGTAACATTATCAAATTTGACATTTCTACATGCAGAATTTCAAAATGTCACTTTTATTTCAGTTCAATCTCTTAGTGTATATTATTAGTCATATTCATAAATTCTTGACAGATATCTATTGGTGAAATAAAATTGACCATAATCCAAAGTTTGGCATGTTTCATGGCTACTGAAAAACAGTAGTAGTACATTGTATTAAGGGGCACACAATGGAGAAAAAAAAGAAAGTTGAAATAGCTTTTTTTTTTTTCAAAGTAAAACTGTCAGGAATAAAAACCACCTGCTGGGAATAAAGCTGAGGCAGTTTTTAAAACATGTTTAAGGTTTGAGAGTAAAGTTGAAATACTATTCTGAAAATACAGTCAAAAGAAAAGACATCATAGCTGAAATGTTCATTTTGAGAAAAGCTCAAAAGATCAAAACACATTTACAGTATGCTAACAACATGCTTGTCTAAGTAAAATTGTAACTATATGCAGAATTGGTTTGAGCACCAATGAAATTCTTTTTCTTTAAGCACATAAACCCAACAAGGTAGTAAATATTAGTACTTTGAATAGGTTCTTCTGACTGTCATTGCCATATTTGGCAAGCTAAAAAAAACAGTAATAGGTGTAAGAGAATCAGTGGTTACAGCTGCATGCAAAATAAAGTAGACACAATATATCACCAAATAAACTACGACATTTAATTAGTTTGTTTGGTCCTAGAGGTGTGGAGCTCATAGTTATGGTTTCTCGTGATAAGCTGGGGCCATTTGGTTAAGTGTGCTGGAATTTATGGCATTATGGGTGGTTACCAACATTTGGTGCTTCACAAAGTCTCTATTCCCTGTTCTATCATTCTGATAGATCAACAGAATTTATTATTTGCATTTTAAAGCAGCACTACTGAAATCTGCCAGCCTTTGACACCTCTGAGTCCCCTAACAAAAGCTTATTTGACATCTTTTCTTGCATCCTGTCTCTTCTCTTAGTGTTTTCCATCCAGTGAAAGTCAGCACATTATTGACTCTTTTACTTTCTTGTTTTCTTTTCCTCGCTTCCTTTGTTAATGCTCTTATGTGTCTTTGCTTAAACAGCCAGTGTGTTGATATTCAGTTGCTGGTTTGTGACGAGGTGCAGTAAAGCAAAATGCAACTGTCACGTGATGCTCGGGGTCTGGAGAAAACAGTTGTGAAAAGTGGTTTCCAGCCCCATTGTGCTGCAGGGCAATGACAACTCCAGGAATGCTCATGATAAATGTCAGTGTGCCATCAAATTGAGGCAGAAGCACATACTTTTAAAGTTGGAAACTTAGCCATATATATCAAGCCAACAATTTCCCCTTTTTTCTTAGTGACTCCAATGCTATTTCATACTATAAAAATCTTGAATATTGCTTTTAATATAGGGTCTGCAATGTTGTGTGAATAACCATCCTGCATTGAATTCCACAATAGCTTCAGCATTTAGTAACATTATAAAATGTACATTGTCAAAATCATTGTGTTTTAAAAATACACAATAATATCAATTCTTATAAGGGACCAACATGCTTTTAACTACCCCGTTTTTTTAAGACTACAACTTTGACCACAGGAGGTGCTGTCATAACGTATTCTCTATCAAGAGAGGATTTGTGTTTTGACACCTAACTTCAAAGTATCTTGATTCTATTTCATGTTGGCATTGAAGGAAAGTCAAAAGGATGTCAAATGCAAAATCCTTCACCAAGGTCAAAGCTCCCCAAAACGACAAAAGGGTCGACAGACACACTGTCAGAGTTAAGATACAATGCCACCTGTCCTTGAAATCCTGTTTTAGCTTTGTCTTTTCTATCCAGCGTGACCAGCTCGCTTTTCTGTCTAGCTCCTCTTTCATCTGTTATTTAATGGAGGGATTCCCAACATGAAAGACATGACCACTTTGCCTTTCATTGCAATGACATCATCCCTTTGGCAACACCTGAGAACTTGCCTTGTTAAGTTGAGTACAGCATATTTAAAAATAACAGTCCTATCCATTATTTTAGTTATTGGGAAGAGTTTTCCTCCAGCCTGGTTAATCAAGAAAGTTAGTCATAACATCAGGACGTCTCAATCATGTTTTCAAAGGGTGCGGACAAGAGGTGTATTTTTTCATTTCCAAATTAACTTTTATTTTATTGTAGAAACATATTAGCTTCAATCTATTACATTGTTCTGAAATGGTTCTAGAAAATATACCATTATTAAGATGATACAATTGGACAGAAAATCAGATTACAGGTCACAGAACACATGGAAAGCTAACACTTGCTAAAGTAGGATCACACAGCAAGATATTTTATTTATCATCTTACATATATTATATATCTCAACAGCTAGAAAAACAGGGACAGATGCTGACTGGCTTCACTTTAGGCAACTATGCAACCGCTTCACTTTTCTTATTAGACAAGAAAATGTAAATAACCCATGGAAATTCTGGAAAGTTATCAAGTCTATTTCAGTCCCTGATATTCAAAATGATCTTGCATTGTTCAGGACAAGGTTTCAATCGCTGAAAAATCTGCTATATTTGAATGTTTTAATGAGCACTTTATTGCATCTGGAGCCCTTTTAAATCAGTCCCCTCCCTTGAAGTCCTCACCATCTTCTGACATGACTGAATGGTCAGTGCTTTCAAATTGTACCTTTTTCAGTAAATTATGTTCACAGAGCTTTACTCTTGCTGGATACCAGAAAACCCACAGGCCCTGATAATATGGAATGGTATTTCCTAAAACTTGTAGCTGACCTAGCCGCAAAAACTTTGACTACCATTTTTAACCTTTCCTTTACAAAAATTGTTTTTCCATAAGTGTTGAAATCAGCACATAAACTCCTCCTGTTGAAATGAGGGCAACAAATATAACTCAAAAATTATAGAGACATCTCTAATTTATCAGTTTGTCAAAGGTTCTTGAGGGATTGGTGAGCAATCAATTAAAAGATTTTCTAAACACCAATAATATTAATATCTGTCAGGCTTTAGGAAACAACACAGCACCATTATAGCATATTAAAGGTCATGAATGATATTATGGAGGCACTAGACAATAAAAAAAAATGTGTGCTGATCTTTTTATCGATCTTTCAAAGGCCTTTGACACTGTTAATCATTGCATTCTAAAGCAAAGGGTTATATAAAAAAAATTGGATTGTCTGAACAGGCTGCAGGCTGGTTTAAAAATTATTTTTCTGGGAGAATGCAGTGTATCAAACATGGGGGTAGTGTCTCTAGTGTTTTTAAATGTCTACAAGGCTCTTACTGGGTCCACTTTTATTTTCTAGTGATGTCAACAATCTGGGTCAAAAGATTTCAAATACACAATTTAACTTCTATGCAGATGATACTGTGTTTTATTGATGTGGTGCTACCCTTGCTGTCACGTACATGCAATGTGCTTTTGACATCATACAGTCCCTGACTACTTGATTTGAAATTAGTGCTGAATGAAATTCAAACTAAAGCTATGTTGTTTTATGGCAGCTGACTCTCCTCCCAACATCACAACCTTGAATGGCGATCATATCAAGTTTGTGGGTCAATTTCAGTATTTAGGTATTTTAACTGGTGAACATTTACTTTTAGATTACATATGGAAAAGCCTGTTAGGAAACTTAAGCTTAAACTGGGCGTTTATTATAGGAATAAATCCTGTTTATTTCTTCTAGCAGAAAAAAGCTGGTTGAAGCTACCTTCCTTCCCTTGATAGCTTATGTAGACCTGCTGTATATGCATGCCTCTGTTCAGCCCTTGCAATCTCTGGACAGTGTGTACCATAGTGCCTTAAGGATTGTGACGGGCTGCAAAGCTCTTACTCACCACTGCACCATTTATGCCAGAGTTCAGTGGCCTTCGCTATTCATACACAGACTTTCACATTGGTATTATTTTATCTATAAATCCATTTTTGGCCTACTTCCCTCTTACCTTTGTGATAATATTTCATTTAAGTTGAGTGTCTATTGTCTGCGCTCTAATGGTCTTCTTTTACTGACAGTCCTAAAAGCTCACACTGAATTTGGCAAAAAAGGCTTTTAAATTATCTGCCACTGCAGCCTGGAATGGCTTACAAACTGACTTAAAACTGCAGGAGCTGATCTCAGTGAGAACTTTTAAAAATTGTGGTGGGAGGCTGATTCAATAGGTATCTGCAACTGCTTGTCCAGCTAATTATGCTTTCTGTATTCTATTGCTCTCTTAGATGTATATTTTATATGTTTTATACTGTATGTTTTATGTTGTTTGTTTTTTTATTTGTTGTTTTAATGATTACTGTCTGCAATGAAATTTGGACTGCTGCTGTCTTGGCCAGGGCTCCTTTGAAAAAGAGATGTTGTAATGTCAGTGGGACTTCCATGGTAAACTAAAAGTTAAATGAAAAAATTAAATAAATAAATACAAAGTCAGTAAATATTTTAGCATTTGCGTATTAAATACCAGCATTTTAAAACCAGTATGCCTCACACCAAGAGGGTCACTGGCTTGAGTCTCAGCTCTGAATGGCTTCAAACAGGAATCTTTTTGTGTGAAGATTTTATACGGAAAATCATATATTTAATTTTTTGGGGGAACAATAAACAGTAAAGTATTAGAGAATAATATGGGGAACGTGAAAAAATTGCTTTCCCCCTCTCTACTGCTCATTTGCAAGTTGCCCTGCAGGGTTCAGCCCTGTATAAATAATGGTTATTATTAAATAATAATAATAATAATAATAATAATAATAATAATAATGATACCCTTTTATGGCCACATCTAACATACTTTCTTTGCACCCTGCTCTAATTTCCACTATAGTCTGTCAAAGTAGCTTTACAAGAAATTGAAGCTCGGGATAAGTTCCAAAACTGTAAAGTGACCTGCTAGAATAATCCAATAAAATCAAACTGCTATACTATATACAAACTACTATAAAAATATACATTTATTCAGTGTTGGGAGTAGTGCGTTACAAAATAACGCGTTACTTTTTTGGGTAGCGAAGTAAAGTAGTGCGTTACACTTAAAATATTGGTAATAAAATTACTTTACTGGACTACAGTAACGCATTTTTCTGCATTACTCGAGTCGTGTTTGCCTATGTGTAAAGTTCTGATCTGTTTTAAGTGGTACGTGCATGCTGCTGCCTGTGTGTGTGCTTGCCTGGGCACGTTGCCATGGAGATCGATTTGCGTGACGTAGCTGATTGGGCACCAACTAAAGAAAAAGAAAAAATAAGCTGGAGAGTTGGAGATACAGGCCTTTGGTCATAGGTGATATTCACATTATTTTCAGTTCAGTCCAGTTTCAGTCCAAACTTGTGGCGAAAGATCCTGCTTGCCAGTCAGAAGGAGTCCTTCAGCAGCCGACCCGCCTAAACAAGCTAAGCGTTTTTCAACATTTCCTGGAGCACAGCAGCCAGTAAGACAGAAATTAGTTGCAGGGTTCATTGTAGGAGACATGCTCTCCCTGTCGACTATTGAATAGCCCAGGTTTAGAAAAGTACTAGATAACATGATTACGAGACAAGTGTGCCCATTTCTTCCCACAGACAGAGATATTGTTCTTGTGGTTTTAAAGCCACTTTGATTACAATATACTGTAAACACTATGCAGGCAGGCGGTGATGATTCGGCTATGATGTTTGTCCATGTCTACATGGTGAATTAAGAAATGGTAAAGTAATGGAATAAGTAGTGCCGTTACTTTTCAAATGCAGTAATGAGTAAAGTAATTTCTTTACAGTTTACAGAAGTAATGAGTAATTATTACTTTTTTTTTAGAGTAACTACCCCAACACTGCATTTATTGTAGTGTCAACAAACAAAAATACACGAAATTACAACTATGCCACAAAAATGCACAGCCCTTATATATTTAAATTAGAACTTGTAACTTTAGGTCTGTACATAAAATGTTTTAATTTAAATATATCTACTGCATGCCATCTTATCTGTCTGGCACTTGAAACCATTATAAAACATTTTCATAAGCATTTAATTTCTTTCTTATGGACAACTTTATCACAATGCCTCGATTTTACGGGGCTCTTTCTACATAGCAATTTAGAGCACACACACACAAATGAACAATGTTTGAATTTACAAGAAATTGGATCTGTCAATCTGAACATCTAAGTCATGGTTGTAATGGATAACTTCTGAGAACTCGGAAATCAGCCACACAGTGACAGAGTTTGGTCTTTACTGATCACCAGGGATGAGGATGCAGTCTTGAGAACTGGAGAACAAAGAAATCCAGGAATGTTCCAGAGAGAAAACAGTGAATCCAAAAGATGTAATGGTCAGGCAGGCAAGGGTTATAACAAGGCAAGAAGCTGATACTTATCAGGGCCAGGCAGAGTTCAGTGGTCAGTCCAGAACAGGGGTCGTTATCCAGATCAGCAGCTGGAAAGGAAAATCCGACAGAGAATCAGGCAACAGGGACTCCAAGGAACGTAACAAGGTCAACTTTAGGAATCTAGAGACAAGGAGAAATGGTGTATTGCTGACCATCTGGCAAGGAAGCATGAACAGGAGAGGGTTTAAGTAGGGCAGGGAACAGGTGAGGATGGTGTGATAACTAGAAAAGCTCCAGGTGGAGCAGATGAGCTTGATTAAGGGACTGCAGGCTCAGCAGAACAGCAATCATGACAATGGTAATAAATCCTAGCCTACAAAAAATTATTTAAAATCTGGCATGAAACTCAAATTAAAAACACTTATTTACATTTCGATATCTCATAATCTCTCTAGCAATGTTGCATTTTGTTCTTTAAAATACAGTAACTATTTGACCATTTATGCTATCAACGTAATTCAAACAGATTCTAAGAGCTGAGAAGCGCAGCTTTGCACTGATATACGTAACGGATAATGCCCGACAAGGTGTCTGTTGTCATAAATGAATCACTTTTCATGTTACAACCTTGTATTTGTGGTGGAATAAATGACTTACTGGCTTTTACACAATGCTGTGGTTTCCTCTTCATGTAAGACTGTCATGCAGCTGAAACACTGAGCTACCTATAGCCCCACTCGTTAGAAAACAGCAAGTGGATAAAACCTTTTTGAGCAATATGGGGGTCATAATCTTTCAACAACAAAACAAAAAACATTGTTTAACATGTATAATTTGCACCACTTGTGCTGTGCTATATTAAAAATTACTATATTATTATTAAAATAACTTTTCCCCTTGTAATACTCATGGCTAAACGGATAATGTGTGATTGTAAATATGAACTTTCTTTCCAGGTAACGGATTTCCTTCAAACAGGATGTTCATCTGTTTTTATGAAATGTGTTTTATAATGTGTTTTCTGGTGATTGGTATAGGAAAATAAGTTTAAACTTATAAAGATAGTGATTAAAACCTATGAGTCTTTGTATGCAAACCGCTCCAAGATTCTACACTATGATTGGACTAACCACGCCAAACCCCGCCTTAGCCAGTAAATATGATCAGAAACTTCAAGTCAGAAGAAAAAAAATGTAAGAAGAGAAGTCAAGAAAGAAAGAAGGAAGAAGGCAAGGCAAGGCAAGGCAGTTTATTTGTATAGCACATTTCATGTACAGGACAATTCAAAGTGCTTTACATAAAACAAAGACATTACAGATATTTAGAATAGTAAAAGGCATCAACACATAATCAACACATAATCACAATAAAATAATAAATTACATTAAAATGATTAAAAGCAAGATAAGTTAAAAAAAAGTTACCGTGCAGATTTCATGCATAGGCGCATGAGAAAAGAAAAGTTTTTAACCTGGATTTAAAAATGTCTACATTTGGGGAAAGTTTAATCTCCACTGGCAGTTTGTTCCATTTGTTTGCAGCATAACAGCTAAATGCTGCTTCTCCATGTTTAGTCTGGACTCTGGCCTGGACTAGTTGACCAGAGTCTTTGGATCTAAGAGCTCTGCTAGGTTTATATTCTCTGAACATATCACAGATGTATTCTGGGCCTAAACCATTCTGGGATTTGTAAATGATCAGAAGGGTTTTAAATCTATTCTGTGACTGACTGGAAGCCAGTGTAAAGATTTTAAAACTGGTGTGATGTGTTCAGATCTCTTAGTCCTGGTTAAAACTCTAGCAGCAGCGTTCTGGATGAGCTGCAGATGTTTAATGCTCTTTTTAGGAAGTCCTGTTAAAAGACCATTACAGTAATCCAGTCTACTGGAGATGAATGCATGGATGAGTTTCTCTTGGTCTTTCTGGGAGACTAAACTTTTAATTCTGTTGATGTTTCTGAGCTGGTAAAAAGCTGTCTTAGTGACAGCTTTGATATGGCTGCTGAAAGTCAGATCTGAGTCTATCAACACTCCCAGGTTACGAACTTGGTTGGTAATTTTAAGAGCCCGAGTCTCCAGGTGTTTGCCAATGCTGACCCTCTTCTCTTTGCTACCAAACAGAATAATCTCAGTTTTGTCTTCATTTAATTGTAGGAAATTCTCCCTCATCCAGGTGTTTATTTGCTCCAGACACTGACACATTAAGTCTATTGGACTGCAGTCATCTGGTGACAGAGACACATAAAGTTGTGTATCATCTGCATAACTTTGATAATTAATGCTATAGTTTTGTAATATTTTACCCAAAGGGAGCATATACAAGTTGAACAGAAGAGGTCCAAGGACTGACCCCTGGGGGACTCCACAAGTCATGGCCACTCGTTCGGATTCATAGCTGCCGATCGTAACAAAATAACTCCGGCCTTCTAAATAGGACCTGAACCAGTTAAGGACCGCTCCAGAAAGTCCAACCCAGTTTTCCAGCCTGTGCAACAGGATTCTGTGATCTACAGTATCAAACGCAGCACTGAGATCCAACAGAACCAGGACTGATACTTGACCAGAATCGGTATTCAACCTAATGTCATTTAACACTTTGACCAGAGCTGTTTCAGTGCTGTGATGAGGTCGGAAGCCGGACTGAAATTTATCAAGATTTCCACTTTCATTTAAAAAGTCATGAAGCTGGTGAAATACAACTTTTTCAATAATCTTGGAAATAAAAGAGAGGTTAGAGACAGGTCTATAGTTGTTCATTATAGAGGCGTCTAGAGTCCTTTTCTTTAGGAGTGGCTTAATAGCAGCTATCTTTAGTGACTTGGGAAAAATGCCTGATGCCAGCGAGCTGTTAACTATCAGTAGGAGATCACTTTCTACTGAGGTAAAAACTGTTTTTAAAAAGTCGGATGGTATCATGTCCAGAGTGCATGTTGTTGATTTCAAATGCCAAACTGTTTCTTGTAGGACTTTTAAATTCACCATTTTAAATTGCGACATGACATCAGAATTATTTCCGGGTTTTAGACACAGACTAATTTTCTTGTTTGACTGTGTGGAATTAATATTTTGCCTAATTGTTTTAATTTTTTGGCTAAAAAAGTTTGCAAATTGGTTGCATTTCTCAGTGGAAAGGAGCTCTGGGCTTATCTGTTTAGGAGGATTTGTAAGTTTTTCAATCATAGCAAACAGAGTGCGAGAATTGTTGACATTCCTGTTAATCATTTCAGATAAATGCAGCTCTCTGGCCTTGCACAACTCATTGTTATAGTTACGCAGGCTTTGTTTGTACAGCTCATAGTAAATTTGAAGTTTATTTTTCCGCCATTTCCGCTCAGTTTTTCTGCATTCTCTTTTTAGGCTGGTAACCACAGTGGTGTTTCTCCATGGTGTTTTCTGTTTGCTCAAGTTGCTCTTGATTCTTATCGGTGCAACAGCATCCATTACATTCAAGATTTTCAGATTGAAATTATCCAGGAGTCTATCAACTGACTCTGCACTGGTTGTTGGTAACATAGCTATGGCCTCCACAAACTTAGCACTTGTTCTTTCATTAATGTACCTCTTCCTAACGGAGAAGCAGGTTGGTTGAACATTCTGAGTGATCAGTAAATCAAACAAAATACAAAAATGGTCAGACAAGGCCAAGTCAGTGACCGCAACAGAAGAAATATCAACACCCTTTGAAATAACCAGGTCCAGAATGTGACCTCGAATGTGGGTCGGTTCTTTTACATGTTGCCATAAACCAAACATGTCCAATATGGAACAAAATTCCTTGACATTACCATCCGTCATGTTATCTATGTGAATGTTAAAATCCCCAGTTAAGATGAAATGGTTAAAATCAGTAGAGATAACCGACAATAATTCAGAAAATTCATCAATAAAATTTACACAGTGTCCTGGACGTCTGTAGATGATTAGAAATAGGATTTTGGGAATGCCCCTTAAAATAAAACTAAGATATTCAAAAGAAGTAAAATCACCAAATGACATTTCTTTACACTGGAATGAATCTTTAAATAAGGCAGCTTCTCCTCCCCCTTTCCTCCCGTTTCGACATTTATTCATGAAACTAAAATGAGGGGGTGCTGTTTCATTAAGAACTGTAGCACTTGTGTCTTCTGTTAACCATGTTTCTGTCAGAAAAAGAAAATCTAAACTGTGAGAAATGATGAAGTCATTAACTAACAGTGACTTGTTGGACAGAGATCTAACATTTAGTACAGCTAGCTTTATGAAGTTTGCACTGGTCTCTGTTGTATTCTGAGTTATACAAGGTACAGTTAACAGATTAGATCGATTCACCCCACAAGCTGACCGTGTTCGATTCCTTATTTTACTAACTAACACAGGAATCCTACTGGGTCCAGGCTTGATCTCAGAACAGCTGTCAGTAGTAGCAAAACTACAGCAAGGACCCTGAACGCATCATGGCATGTTATCTTTGTTGTGAATTCTGCTGCTCTGGGAACCTCCTCCCATGCCCTGCTCGGTCAGGACAGATGATCTAATAGGAGGATGAGGAGGGGGAGGAGGGGGAGCCCTGTATTTCTTGGTAGATGGTGGTCGCTGGGGTTCAGACCTGGATAGAGACATCCTTTTAAGACCTTGGGTGATGTGGAGAAGAGGGTCTGGTGAGGGGGGAGAGCTGGCAGTTGATCGCTTCTCTGCTGTGTCCTTCGCTCTTATCTGTACACTCATGTTTGGGTTTGCCGTCCCAACAGCATGACGCAAGTGTGCACCAAGTAATCTGCATCCAGTTCAGATTCGAATCGAGAACTTAACAGATCTGTAAGAAAGAAACAAATCCATGAATTATTAACATCAGAACGTTCCGCTTAGTGTTTTGTCTTTGTACTCGTTGTTTATGTTTTTATATTTTTGCTCAAAGCGACCTGTAACCGTTGCTACGCAACCAAGAGAAACCTTTTTATGCCCAGCACGAGATATATTCCAACTTGCTAAATTTTTCATTACTTTTCGTTTTTGAGAATGAACTTTGGAAAACCAGTCCGGAGTTCAGTCTTCAGCAGAGCCCATTTCCAGCGAGTGTTTGATCAATAACTCTACGGACATATTAAGAAAAAGGCTCCTGTTGTGGTTCCCAAGCCGGAAAACACATTTTTCACACCAGCAATCATCACCGTTGCCAGGGGAAAACTGAAGACCTCTGTTCGCCTGGGAAGCCGAACCTCGACTGGTTCCGGGACGGGCTGCCCTCTTTCTGCGCTTCATCTCGGACATCAGGGACCCAACCACCTCAACATCCAGTCTGACGCTGCTCAAAGACCCTACCCTCTGCTCTCAGTAAGACCGAACCGAGACCCCCTGGTTAGCTGGTGTCTTTTAAACGCTAAACTTTGTTCCTTTTTCACTCCAAAGCTCATTTAGTTATTCCTTTTAATTTCAATTGATTACTCTAAATTGCTTTACCAAATTCCCATTTACTCCGTTATGTTCAGACCGAAGATTAACTAGATAATGCTCATTAGTTAGTTAATTTTCCCATATTCGAAACTGCATAAGATCCAAATATTAGTTTCCTTATAATCTTTGATTTAATTTGATTGCATTCTTCAGCCTTGTTTATTTTTGTTCTCCTGCTTCATTCCCACTGTTCATTTTAAGCTGGTTCACCCTCCTGGTGCAACAGATGGCCGGCAGAGTCTTTAAAGCGATATTGATAATTTCATAATTTCTGACATTGATTTTTCTTTGCAGTTAATTGATTATTGGTGGTTAATAAATTGTTTACATTATTGCAATTTAGAATCGTTTCCGTGGTTATTTGGATTGAATCAAGGTCCCTTCAGACGTTGAATTTACCACTTCAGATATGAGAATTAGACTGGATCAAAATCAATAATTTATTAAAAGACCCATTCATGGTTTTCTCTTCTGGGCCGTGGATTAATTAATCAGTTATACAGAAGAGTGGTGCCCTTTTTTCGAGAAAATCTACTATTTCTAAGGCTTCATAAAGTCATATTAATTTCAATATTAATATCTGTCTTTATACCTAGGCATTACGCTACATATTTGTACATGCAAGTGAATGTGAGCGTGAGTGGTTGGTTGTTTCTTTGTGTTAGACTGGCGACCTGTCCAGGGTGTAACCTGCCTCTTGCCTGCTAGTTGCTGGGATAGGATCCAGTTTCCCCATGACCCTAAACTGGACTAAGTGGTGTAGAAAATGGATGTATAAACTAGTATGACAGTACTGTATGTAAGGGGTTTCTGAGATGTCAGATGTAATAATATGTGATCTCTCAATCTGAAACAAAAAGAAAAAAAAAAGTTGTACATAATGCAATTTGTCTCATCTCATAAATAGTAACTGCCACTATTTTTTCAGCCAGAAGAAGATGAAGATGTAACTAGAAGAGAAAACAATGGGATTGTTTCAGGGATCACGAGCTCGGGTCCTCTTGGGCCAGTGTCCTGAAAATTTCAGATGTTTCCCTTTTGTAACTCACCAAATTGAAATGAAATGGTTCTCCAACAGCTTACTGTCAAGTTCTGCACCAGCCTTTTAATGATGTGTTAATTTGAGTCAGGTGTGTTACAGCAGGGAAACATTTAAAACCTGCGGGACAATGCCTCAAGACGTCTGAAGTTGGCAACCCCTGGATTATGCTAATAAATGAGCAAAAGCCAAATTACAATTGAATCTCAAATTAAGGGGAAAAAAACACAAATAAGCAAATTATCCAAAGCTAGAGAATCTTGAACAGACAACATTAAATGATGTTGAAAGAGTTCTGCAGTTTGTACTGTCATGTAATTTTTGCCAGTCATTGTTAAAGTCGGCTTGAATCAATCTATCTTTTGCTCCCTGTTTTTGTTTAGTTCCAGCTTATCAGTAAACCCTGTATTAATAATTGGGGAAAAGTAGTGAATGAAAATGCATATTGTGGTTTTCCAAAATTTTGGCTACAGTTGATAAATCATTTGGAAGGAAGCTAAGAAGGATTGCTTATTCATATGCATGCAACCCACTACTACCCATCCGTGCTGGCATCCGTTTTAGTACTAAGTTAGGTCTTGTTTTATCAATGAGTTATTATTATTATTATTAGTAGTAGTAGTAGTAGTAGTAGTAGTAGTAATAGTAACAACTTCTTATTTCTGTTTGTCTGGATTTTTCTTGAGGGACTGTACTGCTTAAATTATCTTTATGCCAATCTACTGGTTATTGTCAAAGTTATATTAATAACAAAGCTGAGACATTCTGTATAAATCTTAGCCAAATATTTTGGCAGAACCTTTGTAGCGCAGCACTGACTTCAACAGTCAGTCACTCTTTATATTGAAGCAGTTATGTTTTGCTATGCTTGGTTCCCTGGAGACTTTCGAGACATCTTCAAAAGAACACCTGCCTATATCAGTGTGCTTGACCTATTTCCCCAGCTTCTTTGCACTATCCCTCCCTCTGTTTGGCTCGGGCTACAGAGGACAGGTAATCCCATTGACACTGGCAGAGACTGATGTAGTGCACCTGTGATCTGGTTATCTTGTGTATCTCGATCATGGATAAAACTGGCAGCAAACCAGTAAGGTTCTTGTAAGAGTTTCAGGGTTTTCATAGATCTTTAGAGTTCAAATAAATGAGCATTAAATAAGATGTTATGAAGGGAATAGCATTGCATGGCAGAGTTCAGTGATGCTGGGGATAATGGGTTCGGCCCTGCTAAGTGTGCGGTGAATGTTAAACTGATGAAAGCTACTTAAATTCAAGGTAAAAGAAAAAAAAAGAAGAAAAAAAGCAGTGCAAGCATTTATGAAAAGAAAAGAGATGAAGAGATTGTGTTTAAACATTAGTGACTCAAAATAGATAGTGCTACTTTTTTTTCTTTGGTAATCATTTAAACACAAGTAAAATAGTGAAATCAAGCCTCCGTACTGTGAACTAGTTCTACAAAAAGCAATACCTGAAAATCTGGTGGCTTGGAGCTGCTGCATTATGAAAACCAAGATGAGCAATGAAAATATAAAAGTATTCTGAGCTTGGTCAAGACAGCTAAACATAAACATAATGAAATATTAATAGAGGATGTGACTAACGGGACTGAAAACAAAGGTGTCCGCTGGTGTCTTGGCGTCAGTCTGAGCTGCAGAAGGGCATATGGAAGATTTGAGTGAAGGATTTAGAGGGCCGGCAGTAAAGGAGTGAATGGAGATGCAGATCACTGCTGGGCAACAACTTCTTAACTCATTTTTTTCTTACTCATTTTATAACATAATGTGCACTTTGTTTTATCACAGAAGCGAAACTCGATCCTTGCATGAGTTGTTCACTCATTCAATTAATCGATTTTGCTTTCATCAGCCACTTTTTCCTGCATGCAGTCTCTATCCAGTACAGTCTTTCCACAGATCTGACTTCTCTGTGGGCTCTTGATGGTAGTTGAACAGTCATAGCAAGACCCAGCAGGTATTTAGGCTTTCAACAGCACAGGATAATGTGCATCAAGTGTACCAAGATGAAAATGTAGCTGCTCATACTTCCCTAATTCATTTAGCAAAGCCTAAGGAGGTTGCACACTGGGTCTGCAAAAGCCATCAGCTGGTGGAGAGACTTCAGAAGGGAGTACAGCAAACAAACTGCTCAAGTGCTGAGAAAGGATATGTTTTAATCCTCTGTCACAATAGCTGCCACCCACCAGATGAGGATTGAAAAGTTACATACTGCCTTTCCTCAAGTACAGGCCAGGGTCTTTTTTTTAAAAAAAACTGCTTACGCTGCATTCTATCTGAACTGGAGTTGATTATGTTTCTGTTTGAAATGAGACAACCAGTAAAATTGTTGTGCTTACTCACCAGGCTACCTATTATCAGCAATTTAAGATGATGAAAATAGATGACTCTCAATTTTCTGAGATATTTTCTAAAATAACTTTGACAGAGCTATGTGTGAAACTTATTAAAAAAAAAAAAAAAAGACTCTCCAATCAAAAATTTATCATTGTTGTTGTCACTACTGTCTGTAATACAGCACATTATGTATGTGGAAATTTAAGCATTACTTCACTAAACTGTTACGACTAGACTTGTTACAACATCCTGCCCCATATCAAAAATAAATGCCCGCTGAATTTTACTGAATTGTTGCACTCCTGTTCTTAGAAGAGGTTTTTTTTTGTTTGTTTGTTTGTTTTTTTTTTTGTTGTTGTTGTTGTTGTCTTTTCCATGCATTTCATATGCAAAAGCATAACAGTCTGAAGTGGTTCAGAATTGTTCATTCAAATTGTACTGTTTAAGGATATGTTGTTATAATACATGCCTGATTTAATATCAAAATTAAAAAATGCATGATTATGTATTTCCTTTCATTAAAAGAAAAATGTGAAAATTTAACTTTTTTTCAACTATGGCACACTACAACTGATAAACATTAGGGGACAATGAACATATTTATATAAAGACAGTATGTATTCTGCACACCTTCCCCATCCAGAACACAGTAAAGAATGGCCGAATTGTTGATAGATCTCAGTACAATCAAATCCATCTGTTTCATTGCTGTTGGTGTTTACTGTTACTGGTTTGGAAGCTTTAAAATTGATTTTTTTTCTCTACTACAGGCTAGCAACCTGCCTCTTTGTTCTAGGGTTGTGCAAGAGATGCTCATCTTTCTTGCTCAGGAAACCAGGGCAACCACCTTTTGACAACTCACTAGACTCTGCTGGCTTATGGAGTCAGACAGCGAACACATGCATACAGACAAAGACACACAGCAACACACATTGTAGGGAGTGATAAACATCTAAGAGGAGGAAGAACACATTCACATACTGTATAGGATGAAAAACACACACATGCACAGACATGCCAGCAGGGGGATGCTGATGAAAGCATAAACAAATTTGTTGTAGATGAAAGTCTGGATTTAGTGTTTGTTAAATAATGGTGCTGTCATAATCCTATCAGCTTCAAAAGTTCCTTCCATGTCATTGTCATTGAATCACTCTACCATTTAAAATTCTACAAATTTTTAGCATTCTGGTGTTTATTAAAATTTAATTGAAGCAGTTCACTCAGATCTATTTGAGCTGCAAAGAAAGAGAAATGTCAACTGGAAAGTATTTTTTTTATGAATTCACACCCTCACACCAAATTTCCTCTCGTGGCAACAGAGGTAGCGAGGCTTGTCTTTGACTGATGTGCAGCGGCACAGGTTGTCTTCAGCTGAGATGAGGACTGCAGAGGGTTTTGACAGTGTTCACTCCAAATATCCTGCTCCGAGAGGAACTGATCAGAATAGACGCCTCTCCCGGCACAGCTAAGCGAGCTCCTCATCACAGTCTGTCACCACTGTCAAAAAGTGGGGACTGCAGTTGGATGCTCACTTTGCAACAAGGCAGTGGCCTATAACATCTTGTTAAACTCTCAAATATGTCATTTTCTTTTTTTTTTCTCTCTCTCTCTCTCTCTCTCTTCTTTTGGGGCATGTTTTAAATATATATTAACACAAAACACAAGTTTAAGGGAACTGGAAATGCTTTGAAATACAACCACAAATAGGGCGAGTTAAATTTAAATTGAAGTATTGATCCTCATTTCAGCAGCAATAGAAATACTACCACACGTCACGTTTATTTATCCTAACTCACCCACTCAGAAAATTGCAAGTTAATTTGTATTTATTGTAAAATGAAAAATCATATTACAGCTTGGGTTTTCACAATTTCACCTAATATAGAACATTTTATCATGTCCAAAAGCACTTATGATAAAAATATCACTGCAATGCCACAAGATGATATAAAAAAAAGGAATATTGATTTGAACTAATTCTTTTCTGATCTGATCTCAGCTTCCTTTTTTTTTTTTTTTTTTTGTTAGCTGAGATCAGATATTATCATAAAATTATAATAAATACAATATTGATCTTTCATCCTTGTCATTTTAATCAGTACTGTCTATTTTGTTCTGCTTCACTTTTGTGCTTTGATTAAATAGAGACTGAAAGCTTTACAGCTACAACTGTATCATTCTAACAAGAAATTCATATTCATTCTAATTTTTTTTGACTATATATATATATATATATATTTTTTTTTTCCTCTTCTTTTTAAGGAAAAACAGAAACTTTGTTTCACTTGTGCTTTATGTCATCTTCATTTATTCTTCACCAGTAACATATTTACACATCTTAACTAAAAAGGCCTTGTGGCTGCAGAAATATACTTATTTCATTACGGGTGTGCAATTTCCGAGCAAAGACCTAAAAACAATAAGCACAGGCCTCAAAGGGTTGACTAGTACCCTTACAAGTATTTGGCAGGTATTTTATAAATTTTGCCACATTAAATTCTTTTTCAAATTAACAGACCTTTAAAGTGCACTACAGGACTTTTGCCATTTTCTCAGCCCCTTGTTGATGATTAATTTGTCATCCATCCTGCACTGTGAGCTCTCTTCAAACAGTAAGTCAGTCTTTTATTGACTCTACACGCAGTGTACAAAGTGAAACTTGACTGCAACGTCACATGGTGTTGTATGCCACATGAACTATGACTTGTGTTTTAGTTTTCTAAACTATTAAGTAATATATTGTTATAATCCTAACAGGTTTAATCATACATCCTTTATTTATAGAGCACTTTAAAAACATTAATGCTGACCAAAGTGCTGTACAATATAAATAAACTTCAAAGAAACATAGGTCAGAAGTAAAACTAGGATGGTAATAAAGACACAAGTAAAAAAAAAAAAAGCTAAACAGAAAAAGCAAAAACAAGCAGCAATTTAAAGAATGGGGATTACCAATGGAAAAACAACTAAATCAAGAAACTAAATGGTCAAGGACTGCAATGATCAAAGGTTGGGGCTGGATTATATGTCATGTTATAATCAGTGTTTTTTTTTATGGAAATCAGGGAAATAAAGCTATTCAACGCTTCACAAAAAAAAAGCAAAAAAATAATAACGGAAAAAAGAAAAAGACTGCAACCAAATTGATAGGATTACACTGCTTGTTTCCCTTTTCTTCTTTCTTTTTTTCAAAATTAGTTTCAATATTTTATCTTGGTCAGACTCCCTGAAGATTATCTTTATTTGTTTTTTTTTTATATATATATCTGAAACTGTGGAGTGGCAGTCTTTTGTGGATTCATTTTACTGTTCTTTTGTTACCAAGAGGCAGAAGTTAACTAACAAAGCACATGCAGAATTTCTACTGGAAGCTCTGATATGAATTACCTCTCAGCTTTCATTTACAGCAATAGATGCTGTGAATTTGTGAAAATTAGGGAGGGCAGAGCAAGTACTTTAGATAATCGATCCTTGTTGTAATCTCATTAAAAGAGAAAGAGATGAGCACTGGGCTATTTGCATGTCTTCTCTGCATTAGAGATATTTATTACTTGACTTTTTTGGTGCTTTCCTCATCAGCGTCTTGATTTGGCTTCTCCTTCTGGGCTGCTGTGCAGGATGGCCAGAAAGTGCTCCCATCAACACTCAGGTGAAGTGAAAACTCAAACTGACGGAGGTTTCCCTAGTGACTCGGCAACATGGCTAATGGCCTTGCCCAGGGCCTACCCACGCATAACTTGTCGATACAATTCTCTTCCGCTTTTCCCACTTGCCAGTTCCCATCTGGAGCCAATTCATGAACTGTGATGGTGTGTACCTTTCCCACGAGGTCACCTCCTGTCTTTAAATAACACTTCAACATAGTCCTCCTCTCCACATTCCTCGTGTTCCACTCTCCATTCGCTCCACTAATCTTTACTGAGTTCATTGTGACAGCCCAACCACTGCAATGCATTACAGTGAGAAAAAACGCTCCTCCTACTATAGGAGCTTTAAAGTAGATGTAAGAAAGTAATAACAATGTTCCTAAGGGGTCAAAACACCCCATTACAAAACAGTTTTTTTTTTTTTTTTTTGTGTAATTTATTTATTCAAAATGACAACATATTTAGAGACAATATTAAGGAAATAGTTACAAAGGCAGAAAAATACAAAGCCTACTATATAAAAATCTGTTATATAGTTGAAATGCACATGGCCACTTTGCAAAACTGAGGACTAATATTTGCAAGAATATTTATTTAATCCAAATCAAATGTTTAAACTTTTCATGGGTGGGATTGACATTAAAGAAAAAAAGTGAAAGAACTGTAAAAGCCAAGGATCTCAAACCGCTGGGTGTTGCATGCAACCCCTCTGCTATTCACTCCTATTTAAGGGTTTGTGGACAAATCATCAGTGTCAAAGGTAAAGACAGAGCCATGGAAACTGGATGTGATGATGCATTTTGCAAGATGGGACACCTGAAATGTCAAAATGTTGCAAGATGTATGTAAGGTATAAGTAAGGAAAACATTCAGTTTACATACTTTTTTCATCCTTGTTGTAAAACATTATGCATCAGTGTTGCTATTACATTCTGTATTAGGAAATCAGGTTGCCAGGGCTCAGCCCAGCACATTCAGTAGATGCTATTAAAGTCTCTGAAATCAATTAGATCAATCTCAGTTGTATATCATCTCTTTGTGACCACCGTTATTTTGTTGTTAATGGGTTTTGAGCTTCAGTTTCTGTATTTAAAGTCCCTCTCACACCTCATTACTGGGAGGTTTTTCTCACTCTTGACTAAAATAACTTAATGTAACAATAACTTATCTTTAACTCATTAATTTTAACCATGGCATCCACCACCCCTTGCTCAGGATAGGGGACTGAATCAGAAAGAAACTTTGATGCAATCCGTGGGTTTTCCTTACCTAGGCTTATTTATTTGTTATTTTTTTTTTAAATTGTCTTGTATGAACACAGTTAAAATAAAATGGACTAATGTGGATTTGTTTGAATTGGATTGAAATTATTTGAGTTGAACTTATTATGTTTTCAGTGCCTTGAGATGTCTTTCTTGTGATTTGGTGCTATTGTACAAATTGAATTGTATTGAATTGAACTGAATTGTATTGAATTGAACTGAATTGAATTGAATTGAATTGAATTGAATTGAACTGAATTGAATTGAATTGAATTGAATTGAATTGAATTGAATCTTGGCGAGTAAGACTATTTTTTTTGCTAGTTTATTGATGTGCATGATGTTAATAATTTCCATTCAAATATCATTATCATTGGAAAAAAACAAACAGCTTTTCTGTTACAGACTATTATTGCTCCCAATTTATCGCAGCTATTTCAAAATACCTAGACATCCCATTCACTCACACTCTCTTAGGAAGCATTCACACTAGCCTTTATTATCAAACCTTAGATTGTTTGCTCAGAAAGTCTGGTTCATTTGGAAAGGTGTAAATGTGCAACTGAACTCTGATGCGTGTTACGGCTACTGCCAATTGCTGGCAGCTGTAGCTTGTTGCTGCCATTAATTGCCTGTGTGGAGGCTCTGTTTGGAGTGGCTGGAGCCGGCACACCTCAATCTCCTCCCTTCTGACTGGTTAACCATCGGACCAATCAGGCTGCAGCTTGGAAGAAGCTCGTGCTGAAAAGGCTGCAGCAGAAGCCAGTCAGGGGGGGGAGAGCCAGAATGGCTCAGGCTGCGTTCCCTCCCATGTTGTGCACTGGGTGTGTGTTGTGGTGTTTAAGTTTAATTGTGGTTAGTTCTGTGTTGGGCTAGGTTAGCTTGTTATGTTGTGACGACGGTCACCTTAGTTTATGGATCTGCTGCTTTTTGTTTGGTTTTTAGTTTCACCACCGAGTGGCTGTTGTGTTTCGTTTGCACTCGGTGTGTGTTTGGTATAGGGTTTTGTTTGTTTCTTTCAGCAGGTCCGCTAACCCCAGCACTTGTTTACTTTGTGTATTTTCCGTTACAGGTTTCATTCACCGTTCACGAGTTTTAATAAAATGTGCTTATTTTAAATTAACCATCTGTCCACAACGTTTTTATTCTTTGTTACACCCTTCCTCATACCCCTGAAAGGTGGGTCGTAACAATGCGTATCAAATAAGTAAACTCTGTCTAATTGTAGTCTGGTTCATTTCAAGTGAACGAAATGGGGGAAGTGGATTATAACCAATGTGGTGGAAACTGAAGTTGCCCTAAAGATGTGCAAGATTTCCCGTTTGTTGTTTGTCTTGTTATTTGCTTTAGTAATTTTTGATGCAGTCTGATGAGTGCGGTGGACTATTAGGTATGAAAACAGCATAAGTATTGGACAGACTTCACCACTTTTTATGATCCAATTTTAACAATTCTAAAATTTTCATTTAATATGTAGCATATGCTCTTCTTTTCTTTTCTTTTTTTTTTTTTTTTTTTGGTCAGTATTACTATGGGCTCTTAATGAAACCCAGATTAAATTGCTGATTCATCAGAACGCAAAAATGTATCTCAGGAGGAAGGGCAGTCATCTTCCAACCGGAAATGGATTTTTAAATGGTCAGCTTGACCCCCCTCAAAGCACTTTACACTACATATCACATTCACACACACATTCACCCACACACTCATACCCCAATAGGCCCATCGGGAGGCCATGTGGGTGGGGTTAAGTGTCTTGCCCAAGGACACTTCGGCATGTAGCCAGTGGAAGCCTGGAATCAATCCTCCTACCTTCTGGTTGGAAGATGACTGCCCTTCCTCCTGAGCTACAGCCACAAATTTTTGCTTTCTGATGAAGCAGAAATTTAATCTGGCTTTCATTAAGAGCCCATAGTAGAGTTTTACTCATCTCATTTAGAAGCAGCTTAACTTGTGATCCACCAAAAAATTTTGTGAGCTGCCACAAGTCAAGTGCTGAACAGCAGGAGGCTGTCAGACAGCCAGGCTGAGGAGGTTATGGTTTCTACACACCCAGTCAAAGTGCATATTCATTCACGCCGCTCCGCTCTGGTTCAGTGCTGAACTGTTCAACTGTGTCTCCAGGGTGAGCGTCAGACCGGCATAATTTCAAGGCCATGTACTGTTACTCTCATTGCTATTCTGAGCCATATTTACCTGTTTAGCTGAATGAAGAAAAACTAGTTTAGGTGTTCGATCAATTTAACAATAACAACTTTATATTTTGTATTAGAGTCTCTCACAACGGTGTGTAACTTTTTACTGCATCATGAATAATTCATGGACAACATCTCTGACCAACTCTGTAACCTTTTCAGGTTTGAGAAGCCTGAATTTATGCAAGTAATAGGCAGAAAACACACCCTACACAGGTTGCCAAATCACCCCAAGGCTGAAACACAAAGGACTCCCAACTAAACTGAAAAAGTGGAGAGAAACTAATATATTCCATTGTTGAAAATACAAGAAAATATCTGTAAACTGGTCAACACTTGAGCATTTTTTGAGGGGGTGTGTTAGGTGGTTTGGTGTAATGTGGCTCATTCCGTTCAGTCTTGTATTGCCTAAGCTTAGCTTCATGAAAATGTGCAGGTTCTGCTTCATCCAATAGATAGAAACTCAAGCATATGGGAATTGTCTAGTATAAGAGCAATAATTCTCATTTCAATGAATTTGTGAAGTAGTAGGGTGGCAAGACAGTTCAAAAGACCTTCAAGTCAGCTCTAAATCTGGGTTACATTGCACATTCATAAATTCTGCCTTTATACGTGGTGCCTTGTGCTGCAATACTGATAAAAGTAACTAAAAACATTCTGGAATTGAGTGGGTGCATTAAATCTGGACTGATTTACAAGTTTTGACAATTAGTACTCTAAATGCCTCACTTTGTGTGTGTGTGTGTGTGTGTGTGTGTGTGTGTGTGTGTGTGTGTGTGTGTGTGTGTGTGTGTGTGTGTGTGTGTGTGTGTGTGTGTGTGTGTCTTTCATCAATTGATTTTGGATATTTTACATTACTGGTGCAATTTTTTTGTGAATGGGCATTGGGTTTGACCACAGTAAGAGTAACAGCAGCAGCTATAAGATGTAGCTAATGAGGATCCACATTAATAAACAATAATAAACAATTTTAAAAAAATAATAAAAAAAAAAGAGTGTTTTCTCGTCACACATTATCATGTTGGTGGCTTAGAACTGTTAAACACAAAATTAAATAGCTGCATGTTTTGTTCAAAATGGTTATTTGTGGATTTTCCGTCTCTTCTTGTATGTCACACAACTTTCTATCAATTTAAAAAGGTCTACTAAGTTGCAAAGCCCAGATTCCACACAAAGGATTTCCACTCTTCCCTGCAGACTCCACTATTCCTGAGCTACCCTAAATGCCTGGTTTATTAACCATGCTCCCTTTGATTAATAACATCACCATGAAACATATTTGCATAATGCCTGCCTTGTGGCTAGTCTGCCACTCCCCAAACTTCAAAATGTGCCGCTGTGTTTCTCAGGAAGGGGGCCTTAAAGGACACATTACAACCAAAAGCATCTAGGACTTAAACAGCCAGGGGCTTTCTTTTCAAGGAGCTAAAAGATTACTATGTTTCGTCACTGGGTTTTTTGCATTCCTACGGACATCTAACGTACAGGGTACATTAGGCAAATTAAGTCCATTGAGGTGTAAATCATCTCTCCCAAGGTGGTCAAACTGGTCAGCAGTCTACACAGTTAAACCAGGATGTACACCTCTGCTTCAATAACTCCAAATATGTTAATTTTCAACACCTCAACAGACTCAGCATGTTTTTATTTGGGCATTATAATAATTATTATGAAATACTCAATGATTAACATTGATGTCCTTGAGACGCTCCTTTTTTTACCCCTGTTTTCGCGTGTGTTTTTCATGGTTGTGGTACCATTTGGGTCTTGTTGGCCACTCAAAGCCGTTTTACACTACAGCACATCCATCCAATCAGAAATACACTCCTATGGCATATCCTAGTCTATCTTGTACAGTTTTAGTCTGTGCAACGCTTTTTGTTATTAAATGTCATGTTCTGATGTTTCTTGAGTCCATTCTAGTTTTTGATGTCATGTTTCTTTCTCCTTGTAGTTAGTTAGTGTCATTTTAGTTACATCCTTGCTTTATTTCTTCATTGTTTACAGCTTGTGTAACTTACATTTTCATTTTGTAAAGGTGTTTTTGTTCTTTAGCTCCACCATGTTCCTGTTACTGTTTCATATGTTTTTAATTTCCTAGAAACTCCCTTAGTAATCTGGTTGGTTTCCCAGCTATGGCCCTTGTTGGGGTTTTATGGGTTTATGGTTCATAATAAAATATTTAACTATGACATCCGCTTGAAATCCTTCATCTATTTAACCATGGATTGTGACAAAAGCTTATAACACATTTTACAAGCTATGGTGACTACTGAATATGAGCTCACTGAGACAGAAATGCTGATATAAAATGTGAGGGAAACTCAACCAGAGACAAACACCCTGAAAATCCCAGATAAAATCAGGGCATGTTTGGCAAAAAGGTATGTTCCTTCTAGTTCCTGCACTGGTAATGCATGGAGCCTGAGGAAAGGGCCTCCCAAAAGAGCCTGGGGCCTCATTAAGTAACCATTTTTACAAACAAATTTCTCTCAAGTCCTTCTTACAAACTTTTTTTTTTTTTTTTTTTTTACAAAAACTTTTATAAAGTCAGAAAATTTGTAAAGCCACTACATACACAGGAAGCATATTGATTTCCTCACTTTCTCTTTACATACTTTTACTGAACCTGTATGTGGAAATTGTCACAGAAGAATTTGAAAGACATTGAAGATAAACCAAGACTTCATATAAGAAAAACTGTGAATGTGTTTTACTTTATGGAAAAGAGAATGGTTGTTTTTATGTAGTTTCTTGTGTGTGCAGAGTTTATTCAGGTATAAACCGATGATTTGTTGGGCAGCCATCTTTACAGGGTGAAGTCTGGGGTTGATGAGTTTGCCCCGACTTTCCGAGTCAGATATCCAACTTCAAGGGGCGTTCGTGTTGTATTTCAGACTGGGAACTTGGAAAGTCAGACTTCCAAATACATATTGAATGAATGAAGCTGAGAAAGCCTCAGCATACATCTTCTCTGAGCTACCTAAGCACTGATTTTGTCATCTGACTGAATAACATTGATTCATGGTAAGGAAACAAGTTTTAGGCTTTGTGGCTGTGATTCTCACCATTACTAATGATACAATGACAATTGGAAAATTATTTTTTGTGACTTAAACTTTTATGTTTATTTGCTTTAAAATAGGCCCTGATATCCACCGTTCTTTTCTTTGATCCCGAAAAATGACTGAAGACACAACCACCATCTGGGGCACTGAAAAAGGGGGGTAAAGGAGAAGGATTCTAGGAGTCCATGATTGACAGGGGCCCAGAAGGGCCCTCAGTGTGATTGTAATACTAACAAAAATATCTATTACTCAATGATAAACTTACAATCACACAAACATTTTAGTTACAATGCAATGGTATCACTAAGTTTCTTTGTTTTGGAAACATTTATGAACACCCACCCCCCCTCTATATTTCTCTTAAATGGTTCAGTCCACCTGCTCTTTCAGCTGTAGAGCCAGGGCTACAGACATCCAATCAGAGAAATATTTACATTTATATATCAGAAGACTAACTAGCAACAACCATATAGCATCATATATGTTTGCATATAAACATATGAAGCAAAATTCTGTTTAGACAGATAAGAAAATGGACTATTTGTATGGATTCTGACCAATTTCTGACTCTGGACAAGGGTGTGTGTCATTTACTTTGTTTTGACGTTTTTTCGACATTGATTTAAGTTTCCACTGGAGGTAAAAGTGAGGATCCTTCTGTATGTATCATTACAGCCCTCCTGTCCAGTTACCAGGTAACCTTTAAAGTGAACAACCAAATGCATAACTGGCAGTGTTTTCAAATAGAGGCTAAATGAAAGCATGAAACTTTATTCATGTTTTTAAAAAGTGTTGCATCTCCCACTTTAATGTGCAACAAATATAAAGATTCTGTTTTCAACATGGTTGATCTGAAACATTATTACCCAGCTGGTCATTATACCCTTGATACCCTTGACTCAAAGATCAGCTCAGCAGATGGCGAGAGGACATCAATCTGAGACTTAATGGACATTACTCGAGGACCGTAATTTCACAAGACATTTCCTCAAAATCATCGCATTTTCCATTTCCTTCTGCCATACATACAAAGTGTGTGTGTTTGTGGGTGTGGGTCACTACATCAAATACAAAATCCCACATCTTTCATATCAGCAAGTCTCTCCCCATTGCAGAGCATACTGTGCCTGACGCACACAAACCATCAGGGAAATGTGTTTTTTCCCCATGTTTTTTTCTCTCTCTCTCTCTTTTAGAAGAAGTGGTGACAACACACAGCATATCACACAAGACTTAACTCGTGCGTTGCTCTGAAATCCCAGGCATCTGTCTCTCACACCCACAAGTCTCTTCTTGGCCCACAGGTCTCCTCCACATCACCCTCTCGCAGGCAGCAAACGCCACCCACCAGCTATTCCAGCTGCCAAACCGTAGGTATTGGAGAGCAAACAGGCAGGTGTATGGCATGCTACAACACCTTGAAGGTGGAGCACATTCTCACAGACATATTGATGGCATAACATGGACAGATGTTAGGCCTAAGTCTTATCTGTAAAAGATAATATTATTAATGGGACCATGAGATGACCATTAACAATCGACTAAAAAGTGAATAAAAAGCATCCCAATTACTCAGTTTAGGAAAGATCAAAGTTATGCTAACTAACTTTTTTTTTTCCATTTTATACACTTATGACACAGTCTCAACTATCAAGTGATGTGATTCTAGCTGCAGAAATTCAACCAATGATTTAGACAAATAAAAGAAAAAAAATCTGCCTTTTAGATTAACTGGGACCACTGACTGAAAGTAGAACAAAGAAGAAGAGCTTACATGTGTTAAATCAATCTGCAAAAGTTGTGTTACTGAAATCAGAGAGCTAATTTTTTTCTTTAGAAGTTTTCTCCCTGGTTTTAAATTAAACAGTAGCAAGCTCCCTTTGCAATCACATGAAACTTAAAGTGTTTATTATGTTTAATTGTAAAAGAAGGAGTAAGCGGACTTGGACAGACACCAGTCCAACTGAATAAGCAAAATGAAAAATGAAAAATAAAAACAGGGGGTGTTAGAAAACAACTGTGCGGTTATCTCACTATTTTAGATCCTGTAAAGCAAATCCAGTCTAATAAATCTAATATGTTTTGTGTTGTGGACCTAAGTGGACCACACATTATCATGTGAGAACATGTTGCACTGAAAACCGCTCAGGGCAAAAAAGCATCATCTGTTTGTTTCCTAAAGATATATATGAAACAATGACTGCTTATGAACTGTCTAGAGCACTCTTTGCACACAAAGAGAGAATGGCCTATTAATATAACCCACAGGCAAGTCCCATAGCAGAGCTCCAATCCCTGTTTTCAGCAGAACAATTCCATTTGTGATGCAGTATCCAATTACAGAAGGTAGAGACTTGTTGGGGGCAATGGGTTCCAGAGACCCTTGACCCCTGAGTCAGTTTGTCACTGGCTGCAGCTTAATTTGCAGCATCTTGCAGCATAGTCTCCTGAGCACAAACCATCAAACTCCATCTGTGCAAAGTTTGTAAAACTGCATTAAATGTTCATGTGAATAACAACAAAGATAACAGATGAAGGATGGCTGAAAATGATGACACAGAAGGTTTTTGAACAGTGTTGTGTTGTAATCATAATTGAAGACAACTCCTAACCACAGATGCAAACTTGACAAGCTAATCATAACTTGGCATTTTGTGAGAAATAAAAAGGGTTGATCCTGACATCCTTCCAACGCTGGCACGGTTGCACTTCTGTACCTACCAGCCTCTCTGAGGTAGGTTGAATATTACATGGCTCCTTTTTTAATGCTCTCTGTAAATCCTGTGGGGAAATTACCCAAGCCTGGTCACCAGCGTTTGTGAGAGATGAAAAGCCTTTCCAAATGGATTACGATGCCCTAGACTTGCTCTCGTTCTCATTTCTTTTAAAGCCCAGGTATCAGTTATCTGTCAAGCGAGCTCTGGATTGCCTTGACAGAGGTGCACATGTCTCAGCTCACCCCTCGTCAGGGAGCGGATGAAATCTTCTGTTATGACCTCTCTGTCTCTGCCATTCACAGTTGTCAGACAACAGGATGACATAATGGTGACATTTGAAATGCACCCTTATAGTGCCCTGTTAAACCTTGTTACCACTTCCACCCTGACCTAAAAGATGGCTTTATAGCCCATCAGTATGGTATCACATCTGCAATTGGCACTTAAAATGGGATTAATTTTCAAACACACATCTGATGCAGACATACTTTGAAGGTTGAATTAATGGACTCCTCCATCAAAGGAGATATTGTTGGCTCATCTTTTATTGAGATATAATGCGTCTTAGGGAACATCCTATTCAAGCCACCACGGTGTGAGTCCAAGCTCCCGTCAACATGTCAAGATTATTTATTCATCAACTTCTAGGACACTTTATTTATGGAATTACTTTCAAATAACTTGATTTTGGTTTTCTTTAGATTAATTCAAACATTTAGAAAATCTGGACAAAGTTACTACAGAAGAAAACTTTTCTTTAACCCTTAACAATAATTTTACAGTAATCTAAATTATAAAATTTTTAATTCCTGTTTTTGCTTTTTTTTGTTTGTTTGTTTGTTTTTTGTTTTTTATGTAGAATTTCTGCCGACTGCCAAGATACAAGTCCTCCTTCCTGGTTGAAATAACACTGTTTCAAAACAACTTCCTGTTTCTCTTTCTTACTATACACCTACACCATTGCTAAACAATGACGAGTACCACTTACTGTCTCAAAAGACTGCCATACGTCTCTAATACAAGAAATGTGCTCTGTGGCAATGAAAATTATTAATGGTGCACACAACTTAAATATTCAAAGACTTTCTTATTTCTAAGAAATAAACACATACTTCCACTATAAAACCGCGTGCAGAAATATATCATATTATAATGCTAAGGCAGAGCTTTTTTAAAGTGTGAGGCAAACCTCTCCCATGGGGGCTCCAAACAATTTCACTGGAAGATCAGTGAATGGATATTAGGAAATATTGTATTACTTATTGAATTTGTTATCAAAAGTAAGTTATGCAAATTAGCCTAAATCGTTGAGATTTAGTCAAAGAGACGACCCATAGCCATTTTAGTTTTGGAAGGATTTTATAAGTTTTCCCAAAATAGATACAGAACAAAAATAGAGCAAAAAAAAACTAAAAATAGTTTTATGATGAACAAAAGACAAAAATCTACCACCAAATGTAAAACAGCTACTAAGACACTTTAACTGACAGCAAAGGGACTCAAACCAATCAAACAACTCAAACAAAAAGAGACAAAAATTCCAACAACACTCAACAAGACAACAAAAGCAGACAAAATATAACCCCACAAAGGGAAGCTACTTTCATGAGTTAGACTAGCTTAGGATGCAATACTGGTTTGTATTTTAACCATTAGTAAACCTCAAAAATGTTTTACCTAGCTTTGCCTAGGAGACCCAAAGTACTCTGACACCCAACTCTGGTGTATATGCATTATCTAAAGTTTTCTTTTTTTGGGGGGGGGGTCCAGGTCCTTGTGAATATGGTTTGTTTTGAATGGTTCGGTTTAATGAGACAATGTTTTGATGATCAACAACAGCTGTGTGGTAATCCAGCTGTAAGGCAGAATTCACTCAAACATTTTCCAGGCATTGATGCTCTTACTCCTCATTCATTTTAAATAGCTGACTCTTGGCGACTCAAACTCTGGGTCTTTTGTTTCATATTGCCATTACAGTACATGGTGCAAAGCTAAAAATATTCAACCTTTCAAGTTGTCGTGCAGGTGCCAGCCAATAAAAAGGTTTGAATTACAGTATATTTTGAATGATTGCTAAAATAGTTTCAGTCACAGCATGTTCACATGAATCCTGTCTATCATGATTACTGGACCTGCCTACAGCCATCGTTGACAAGAGCTATGAAATGTGCTATCCTCACACTTCTAAAAATTAAGGAATCAAATCCAAATATTTTTGACTCTGAAGGACAAAACACAAGAAAAGAAAAAGCATTTAAATTAGTCACAGGAGGTTTGACCAGAACGGTAAAGTGTAACGTTTAGATAACATAGAAATATACAATTGTCATTCTAAAAGTGACTTCTTCTGTTTGGTAGACAAATTGTCCTGCTAAAGAGTCTTAGTATCAACATTTGCTTGGTAATGTAACTCTAAAAACAAAGTAGAATTGTTGTACTACAAAGCAAAGGTTATTGGTAAATGTCATTACATTTTTTTTTTTTTTTTTTTAGGTTTAGGGTCAAAATTAATATCCCTACTACATTTTAGGACACTCCAAAAGTTGAGTGTCACAAAGACAATATCAAATTGTACCAATGATTGTCCTTATTACTAAATTTCAAAGTTATCATTGAGAAATGTTGAGAAGTCTGAGGGTAATAATCTGCATTTTACACTGCAAAAAAAGTTTTAGTTAATAGGTAAAGATATATACGAAGGTTTGTTTCAAAGTAGGAGGGGGATCAGTGTTTCCTTAAAAACTGTGGCTGACTTGTGAATCAATGGTAACCATTTTAACTTCTCCACCTTGCAATTATTTATTTTATACTTACTTAATACCTAACAACATGAGCACTTAAACCCAGAAAAACATGCAGACATATTCATTTGTTTTTGTAAGGATTTACATTTTGTCCAACATGATACACTGGTTGCTGAATGTAAATTATAGAGTTATTAAAAGAAAATAAAGCTTCCAGGCATGCAGGTATGCTGCCCTCCCAACCAGCCTTGAGCTGACTGAGACTGGAGTCTCTGCACTCTGGTATATATTCATCGTTCAAAGCTCCACCAGGGATATTGATGTACTTCCTTTCATCTTTGATATTCATTTAAATGACATACCCTATCACTGTTGGTAAACATCTAGGTTCACAATGTTTGGCTTTCCCATTAGCTTAGAAAGCTAAAAGTATCCATGAAGAATCACTTACAAAATTTGTAAAGAAAAAATATTATGAAGCATAGTCATTTACCTCTACACTGATTGTATATAATAAATGCTCATAGAAGAGAAAGTAACAAGCCTGCTCATGTCTCAGCGAAGATGGAGAAACCAAAGCAGCAGACAGATAACATCACCCCTTTTTTTCTTATTCTTTTTTTTATAGCAAGTTATTATTACATATTGCAACTATTCTTATATTACCCCACAATGCAGAGTTAGTTGCATTTTACTGCATGTTACACAGGGCATCTGAGGAAAATGTGAAGGGATTTTTCAGCATATTGCAAAATGGCATTGTTTGTCTTCAACAGCCTGGAAGTGGAGACCACTCGCCACAACATCTTTCCAGGGGCTCAGCTTTCTTTATCAGCTGCCATCTTTTCTGTACCAATATTTTATAATAGAAAATGTTAAGTAGTAACTAAAATGCTTTTACTCTTTTTAAAAAAACATAAATTGTAACCTTATTATTTAGAAGATTTGGAGTTTTGTTATAGTCAGTGGGATGTTTTACTATGATAATCTATAGAATGGGGGACAAGCTCTGTAGAAAGAAGCTTGTATTCTAGTCATGTTGTAAAATGAGTGCTGAAAGTTATTTAAACAAAATAAAGCACCAGGCAGTAATAGTCAGACACATGACCACAACAGAAGTATCAGAACTTAGTGGTGGTCCATTAAAACTGCATGCCAGCATCTAAAATGACACACAAGTTACTTGGTTCAAATAGGATAGTATGAAGGGTGAGAAAGTCATGGGTCAGAGGTCATGGCACTAGCACAGCTCAAATACTGCTGTCTGGAGTTTGATCCCCATGTGTTCAAATGATTGGCAGGCTTGACTACTTTATAATTCTGTGTTCTTGTAGTTTGCTATAACTTTATTCAGTTGCTGCCAGGGTTTGGCACTAAAGCTACTTGTTTTAGGCAAAGATCATGATTTATGCTGTCAGATTCACCAGAAATGCAACAACAGTAGTTGTGCCTAAAGTATATCAGTAAATTTTGCTGCTGGAACAATGATGTGTGAGTATATCTCTTACATTTTCACCAAAAGGTCAAAGCCCTGATAACCATGACAATGAAGAAAAAGCTTGCTGCACACTTTTCTGAGGTATGTGCATTTTTTTTAACACAAGATGTGCTTCCATCACATGGTATTAAAATTTCTTGGTCTTGAGAGAGATATAATAACTGAGAGATCAAGTTTTGAATTTCAGCTTTGCCTCCACCACTTCCAACTAAATGCACATATTTGTGGCTGCATTTGTTAATAGTGGCACATTTAAGCTGCTACTGGTTAGCTACCTATTTTAATTGCTGAGGTGTTTAGAGGTGTTTTTTATTAAGTAAAATTTTAAGATTTAAGTATGAATATCTACGTATGCATGCTTCCAATCTCAGCAACAAAGTCAATACACAACATCTTAAGTTATGGCTTCAAATTGAAATGAACTGTTCATAAAAGAGCAGCAGTAAATGAGTTTTTTTTTTTGTTTGTTTGTTTTTTCTTTTTTGCTTTTCTCCAGACAAAATTAGAATCTTGAATTTAAAGCTTATTTGTCTCCTTTTGGTTAATCATCTCTTAAGCAATTGATAACAATAATGTTCCATTTGGCTTTCATTTGAAATGCCCATCATGAGAATAATATTTTCTACAAGAACGTCTTTGAATAATAATTTTTCTGTTTTGGACAAATGGAAAGCATGAAGTTCATTTTCAGCATTTCCTAGATGTCACTATCTCATATGTAATGATAAGGATTATGTCATGAGTCCGCTAAAATGCTCTGACATCTCAAAATTAGGTCTTTTAACTATGAAATTGGAGGGAATAAAGAAAGCTGCAGGAAGGGTAATCTTTGGAGACAGGGTTGTAATTTTGTTAAGTGAGTCATCAAAGATAGTCATTTAATCCCAGATCTATCCCAGACAGGAACAGAGAACTCTTTTGATCAGGAAATGAGGCCAACAGTAGGCCTCCAGAAAAAAAAAAAAAAAAAAAAAAATCCATTTTGGGGATTGAAGTCAATTCAGGGAATGAAAAGATCAACAAACTATCTGAGAAATACAAATCCATGTTTTCTAATTAGTTAAATGTATATAAATAAGTTGATTTCAACCACATCTCTGGGAGGATTTTTGTTTTGTAATGTTTCAAAAGATAAAAGGAAAGGCCTTCCAGCTAGTTGGATGGGAATATGCAACATGAAGGATTCTGTAGAGACTTAAAGTCTATGCCCATATAAAAAAATAGCATCACTGCATGTATTTGCTTTTGTATTGTTCTAAACATGCAAACACCATTAATTGTTGTGCAATCACTGCTGTCCAAGAGAAATATCTACATCGACAGCTTTCTTCTGTCATAAAGAGAGAAAAATTGCAGGTGGTTTGTGTTTAATATTTAAGAGCTTTGCTGGATTTCAGCTCCCGCCTTGCATACTGAAGACAAATTTAGGATATCTCGACAGACCTGGCCTGCGGACCCTGTGGCCTCTACACTGCTTTACACCCCACAACAGCCTCGATCCACACTTCCATCCACCCACCAGATCTCTCAACCAATCCACAGAGCCCGATCTGCACCCAAACGCTTCACCTTCATGCTTTATTCATTTTCCATAGCATGAACATCACAAGTAAGTCTTTGTCTGCCTGCGACTTCGTGGATTCTCAGATTAATGTAAATCCCAACAAACAAAGCAGATTCGGTAGTGGGTGATAATGGATAGGTGCTATTTGCATTGTAATACACATTTATTAGACCTGTCTATATCCAGGGGAAGGCTGCCTATTTCAGCTGTGATGTGATGTCTTGTCTCTGTGGAAAAATGATGCTCCCCCCACCTCAGATGAGGGGTGGAGATAGAAGTGTCTTTCTTCATCTAGGGAAATGTTTATCATAAGCCCCACTCACTTCTTTCCTTTCAGGCAAATCAGCTGCAACATTTTTAAACCAACATTTGGGTGGGGACGTCCCAGCAAGCTCCCTCAGGACTCCCGGTTCTTAAAGCCTCTCATTTGTGTCCTCTCTGACGTTCTCAGCAGGGGACGGATGCAATGTTTTATTTTTATAATGAAAGGAAGTGTCATGAGGCGTCACTAAATGCACCGGGACTATGTTTGATTTTCTTCACTCTGGTACGAGGGGCTGTTCTCGTGTCTGTTTGGTGCCTATCACTTGCTACCGGTCGCCTCATCATAAATAATGTAGTCTCCATCCTGCCCACCCAACAAACACCTAAATGAAGACAGCCTGCAATGCAGAGTTGCAGAATGAGAAAGGTTATTTCAAGGAGCATGCCAAACCAGAATGAGAAAACAACAGGAACCATTTGATGAGGAAGCCTCTGTCTGAGGGCGGTGTTTACAAATATGTTTACTCCTGTTGGAATGATGTGTGTGTGTGTTGGTGTCAGAGTGCTTGTCTGCATATGCAGCTGCTCATGTGGGTGGAATAAACAAAGGCATAAAAATATAAGGGGTAGTATAGAGAAAGAACAGAAAACTGTATGGGTGGATACATAAGCCTGGAGAATACAGTACCTCTATCTCCAAAAATATCATGTTTTAGATGGGGGGGGAGTGAGATTGGCAGAGAAAAATTTGCGGTGACAGATATCTCCCACATAAAAGTATTCTCACGCTGTGCTCCAGAAAACCTGTGGCTGAGACATTCCATCAATCGAAAATCTTCTTCTCCCCTACTTTTAATCACCAAGTTTCTGATGAAATAGCTTAGCTGGAGGCGAGTCAGTGCCTGTTAATACTGGAAGCAAAGAAAATCGAACTGCTCTCTGACTGCTGTATGACTGAAAAGGTGACTGGATAAACATATGATAATAAAATAATTAATGAAAAGCTCTGAAGTACTAAATCCAGTCTTAAGATGCAGATATTAATAAATTTGTATGGTTTATGAGGAGGATGACAGCCAAAAGCATGGTTCAAACCTGGTAGCCCAAAGTTTGGGTATATCAACGGTTGGTATTTTATTCAATAATTTGTTTGCCACTATCAAAACAACTTCAGTGACACTTGTTCCATGTATAATAAAAGTTCATATCAAATCAGTGTAGAAATAGTTTGTAAATGATTCACAAGTTAATATCTAGTTATGATCATTTCTTTAAAACATAAGATGTTTTTCACATCAGTGCCAAAGTGAAAAGAAATACATAAAATGATTTTGTCATGTTGATCTGTGCAGATAGATGGATCCCAGTAGTGGAAGTGGTTGTTAACCAGAGCTCTAAAATCAACTGAACTCAAGTTAGATTTAAAATTCTCAGGTATTTGCCCTCTACCACCTCCATCTCTTTGCTGCTTTGCTTACTCCTAACCCCCTGAAATCCACAATCATCTCTTTTGTTTTGTTCATGTTCAAGATGAGGTAATTGTTTCACGCCATCTCACAAACTGACTGGCCAGTTCTCTATACTCAGCTTCTTGTCCATCACTAATGCACCTCACAACTGCAGATTCATCAGAGTATTGGAGGTCTGAAGTATACAGTATGAAGAGAAATGGTGAGAGTACAGTCCATTGTGATGCTACTGTATTACTGACCACCTTCGCAGACATATAACCTTTCAGTCTCACAATTTTTGTTAGGCAGTCATAAATCCCAGTAGTTGTGAGGGTACCCACCTCTATTTTCTGGAGCTTCTCTCATAACGGTGCAGGTTGAATTGTGTTAAAGGCACTTGAGAAATCAAAGAACTTGATTCTCGGGATGCTTCCTGCTTTATTCGGGTAAAAGTGGGCTCTCTGAAGCAGGTAGATAATGGTATTGTCAACCCCAAGCCCATTACGATCATAAAACTGTTATGGATCCTAAAAGGTGTCCGCTAGCTCAAATATGTAAGCCAACAACAGGCTCTCAAAGACTTTCATGGTGTAGGGCGTCATTTAGGACAGAAGGATGAGGTGTTTTTAAGGTGCTGGAACCAAACAGGATCCTACTGCACAGGAACTTTTTTCTGACTCAGACTTAGATTAAAAATGTGCTCTATGATGTGTTGTTTTGTTTTAAGCATCCAATTTATCTATTGGAAAATTATATATTTCATATCCCTCATGCAGAAGAAAAAACTATTGCTGATGTCCAAACAAATTTAAGTTAAACATTTGGATTTACCCCGAAAAAATGAACCTACAACAGAAATTAAAATAAAACTGTTTTTAAAACATTAAGGTTTCTATAGTATTTATATGTATATATTAAAATTGTGCAAATTTCTTAAAATCTTGTTTTGGTTTCTCTTAAATGGCTATTTCAACTTCATATTAATTTAGAATGTGTCCTCATATTTCAAAGTTGACTAAACCATATGAACTGAAATCTTATTTTCCTTTGCACTGATAATTTGAAGAATGAAAGACAGAGTTAGAGTAGATACACATTTATTAGTCAAAGACTATCAGGGTAAAGTTTTTACTCTACATAGGGACAAAGTACTCTTCTTATCCACCTACTCATCTCACCTTGAACCCAACAGTTTTGTTTTTTGTTTTTTCTTCTGGGCACTGACGAGTTATCTAGTCCATGCTGTGTAATTTCATGATTATTATATAATGGGCAGTCAATAATGTTTCTCGGTTCACATTTATTTAGAAATAATAATATCTTGCTGTGTTTGGGGGCTGGAGACAAGCAAGATAATAATCTCTAAAACAGCAGTGAGCCTATTGTGCTATTCTAATTTCAAAGTGAAATGTGTGTAGATCAGTGGAGCTGGTTATTCCCTGAGCTGGTTGGACTTTTAGAAGATGTGATGTCTTCTCTCCTGTTAGCAAAAGAACTTAAGCATGAGCATCAAGAGTCACTCTTATTTTATTCTATTTTATTATATATATATATATATACACCATCAAGTTAACCTCAAGAAAGACTAGATTAGACATGGATGGGTGAGTGCGAATGGCCGTTACAAATGCAAATCAAGCAAATGAATTATATTTCCTATCCTTTGATTACCTTGTGAATCAACAGCACATAAACATTAAGGAACAGCCTCCACATCAAAATTTGTTACCCTCAATCAAATTTAGATTAGCTGCAGGTCAGTGACTACCTTGTTGATAGTAAATGGTCCATACTGGGAATAATGAACCGCTCAGAACATGACAGATACAAATAGTATGATGTATGAGATTAGCAGCCTGTACGGGCTTAATTAATAGTCAGACAATTAAAAAAAAAAAAGCAGAATGCATGGAAACCACAGTAATAGTGCTTGCAAGACAACACCCACACTGCTCTGCCTGCAAAATAAAAATGCATATACATGAAAAAAGAATAATGAATGACTTGCTCTGAATTTTAATTAATGACAGTGACAACATTTGCTTCTCCTAAACTGTGTTAACATGAGCCCAGCACTGGTTGGTCACACTCTGTTGACTGTCTCCTGGGTGCTTCCACAAGACATATTCAGCCCTACTCCTTTCTGTAATATAATCAAATTTCTAGATAATTTGTTCTGGGATACATTCCATATATACATACCTTCTGGGAAACATGCTAGTGGCAACACAACTACTAAAAGGCTTCTCAACATGATTGTCAAGCCAATAAAAAAAAAAAAAAAAACATTAGCTTGGCCAGTTTCATTTTAGTGATTTTTCTTTTTATTCTCACTGACAAAGCAATGAAATTGACTAAACTCACAATATGCATCAGGCACCACAGTTCCCGAAACAGGGCTTCAAATTACACCAGATATCGTCCTGGCAAAGATTAAGACACAGAGCAGTTAATGCATTCTGGTCAGCAAAAACACATTTGTAATCTGAAATAGAAACCCTTTATTCTGTTGTGTTAAAATGAGACTATTTATCAGCATCTCTAGCCACCAGAAATCTTAGAAGTGAATCTCATCTCTCATCTGCACCATATAAAAAGTCAAAACCTTGTCAAGACATAACAAAAGAACCTCAGGGAATACAGGACTTTTTGGCATGCCATACCTAATAAATGTCAAGAGGCTCACATGGGTCTGTAGACATGTGAATCAAAACTTAGAGCTATCTGGATCAAGGGAAAACCATGCAAAGGCTCCTTCAGTCCATTACCTTGTAGAAAGCTCTTTTACACCTCCTAACCCTGCAGCATTTTTATTTTTGTCTTACTCTCAGGCTTGCTTTGTGACACGTCAAGCACTTCCATTCAAACATTATAAAACCTGCTTTTTTCAAGGTCATTTTTAATGAAAATTTAAATAAGCCTGTGGCAGGTATAAGCTATATTCAAAGCACATATTGCCACAATTAAAACACTTAGTAGCATAATTTCATGTGTCTACTGAAGTAAGAGAGCAAGAAATACTCTGAATGTGTCAACTGGCCTGTCGCTCAGATGGGAGTAGATATTGCCTCATTAGATTTAAATTTTAGCCTTGCTTCTAAGAGGAACCCTTTATCTCCTTTCAAATATTGAGGAGGGTTGTTGATGAAATGATTTATTGTTACGGTTAAAAATTACTCGTGCCATCCATCATGTTGTGAAATGTTGTACAGCTCCTGCAGAGTTTGGCGAGTTGCCCACTGTTCCCAAGGAAAGAGATTCTATGTTCCTGCTTCTATACCCTGGTTTAGGGACAGATCATATCTTGCAATAACGGAGATATGACATCCAACTAGTAATTTATTTTATCATCACAGGTTTCTGTCTACTTAGAAAGTGTGTATATATATATACATATATATATATATATATATATATATATATATATATATATATATATATAGTGAGAGAGAGAGAGAGAGAGAGAGAGAGAGAGAGAGAGAGAGAGAGACACGTGTGTGTGTGTGTGTGTGTGTGTGTGATGGTATAATATAAATTTAAATTTAGTTTTTTTCTTGCTAAAACAGTCAAATTCATATAATTGCATGTCATATCTTATATATTGATGGAGTCACTAAAATAAAATGGCATTGTATTGAATGTTTTTCTCTTTTTTAATAATTTTTGTTTTCTTCTTTTTTTACCTCAGTAACCTGTCCTTGCATAAATAATCAGTGTAATTCGGGAAAAAGAAAGTCACAAAGATGAATTTGAACCCTGTATTTTTGCATGCTACCTTGCATTGCTTTGAAAGTAATGTAAGGTGTCAAAGGAAAAACTTTACTCTGATGTTTCAAAGTTGCAGAGGAGTATTTGTTTTCACACAATCCATTATCTTTTCCTAACATTAAACATGCAACAATTAATGCAAACCCACAGTTTCTCCTTGTGGATGATAAAATGTTTTGCTAGTTCTATAATACTTCTTATTTTTTATTTATTTTCTTTTATTTTGTTTTCCTTTCTGAGTTCTCTGCTGCAGATCCCATGGCACAACTGATGACGATGTGCTGTCACAACATGACAACCGTCATGTTGCCACTTGTGAGATGGACAAAAATGCCATGTAAGGGGTTAAGGAAGGGTTGATGGATGGTGGAAAAACCCTTTGGCCTTCAAGTGTGAGACTGATGGTTTAATTCTGACCTGGAAGATCATTTCCGCTGTATTTCTACTTTCCTGCAACCACTGTATTTCTGTAATTACTTGCGTTTTTTATTTCACCCCACCCTGATGGTTACAGTTAGAAGGTATGTTAAGTTTAGACGTTTAAAAACAGGATAAGGTTAACAGAAAACAGTACATGACAAAGATTTTTAGTAAAACCAGCACTGGTCTGCTGGTTTAAATACGACCAAATATTGGTTCTGTTACTGTTTCTTCAAAATATTGTTTTGTAAAAACATGTTTACGTCTGACTTTTTAAATTTTATCCCAGCAATGACAGGTTATCAATGACTGTGGTAGTACATGAGAGAAGTTGAAGACTTCCACTTAAAATATGTAATAATACATTTTTTAATAAACACATATAAAATCCAAACACCTTATAATGAATATTACAGTATGCATACGTTTAACAATGAAGATATTTTTTCCTCATATCTACACTCATTATTAGTGTTTGGCTTATTCACACTGCTGTGCTTGGTCATTTCCATTTTCCCATGCCATCAAGATCCTTAAAGTCTGTTTTCTAAACTCTAGTTTAGGGCTTCTTGACTGCTGGTTTTCGAGCCTGAAAGTCTGATTGCTTTTTTTTAAAGCTGTCCTTTGTTCACAACCCTCTCTAGGTCGACTTTTGTGCAACCCACTTCTTTCCCATCATCACCTCTTTTTGTTACCAGAATACCCTCATCAGAAGTATGTTAGTCAGCTAACATTTTAAAAACCATGTTTCATGTTGCATATACACGTAATGCTGTAATTTAGGCAGGGGAGGTTTTTCTTTCATTTCAGACCTGAGGCACTGACTAAGCTTCAGAATTAGAAAATCTGTATGATGCGTCAGGTCTTTATGGTTACAGGCTGCAGTGAAACACAGTGTTGCTGGGAACCAAAGGGACTTATTTTTCAGCATTCGTGTTGCACAGTACTCTACAAAAGTCTTGAGCCACACCTCATTTCTTTAGACCATTTCTGTTGAGGATTTAGCAAACAGTAGGGCCAGATGCATCCAGTTTTTATTTGGACAATGGCTGTTTCTTTACTCATTTTCAGTCCTTCAACCTGACTATTTTCAGAAGAATGTACCCCTTGGTGGTATTGGTCGCTGTTCATCTCAAGCTTGCGTCCTTTACCAGAATCCTGGGACCTTGAAGGTGCTGCGCAGTATCTTAACTGTTCCTATGACTGCACTTTTCTGGATGAAGATGTCTGATGGTTCTCCAGATATCTATGAGAGGCATTTTGCCAGTGTGGGGAACAGGGCCCCCACTGCTCCAATGACCACTGGTACTATTGTTGCCTTCACTTTCCAGGCTTGCTCCAGCTCTTCCTTGAGTCCTTGATATTTCTCCAGTTCCTTGTTTTTCAGTTTCTTGTCCCCTATTGCTTATCCATGACATCTATATATATATATATATATATATATATATACTAAAAGGGTCATAGATTAGTGTTTAGTAGCTTAAAAAATAAACCATACTTCTGAAGATAGTCAGGTCGAAGGACTGAGAATGAGTAAGAAAAACAGCCAATATCCAAAGAAAAACTGTGAAAGACCTTCAATAAGCTTTAAGAACTATTGCTGAAGACCACTTTGAAAGATTGCAAGTTTTACTCTGTAGAAGCAAATTGTGAAGTAGTGATAGTAGTCACGCTGTTAAATTATAGTACATTTCCACAAAACCCATCATAGTCTTCTGATACACTATCTTCTATTTTTGCTTCTACTACACTACATTTACAGAGACGGTGGGCCAGATTACCCAACGATACTCATTGGCACAGAGTTAAAATTAAGACTAAAGTTAAAGTCCATTCCAGTGCAAACTTGAAATATGGAAACTTCAGACAAAACTCAGTTCAAAATGAGGACAGACTCAACAAATGCATTCCTCTTCTTTTTTTTTTTTTTTTTTTTTTTTACAGCTTAAATGCTTTTAGAAAACATTTCATTTAAATCTCAGTTAAGGAGGTGGTCTGTCAGTCAATTATCATGACAACTGCTTAGTGGCACATCCATCATGCATCTGATCTTGGGAGGAGGTTTGACCCCATCGCTCTAAAAATGTTTTTAAAAAAATCAGCCCAGATGGACATGCATCATTGATGCACAGGTACCTAATGCAGGTAAGGATTTTAAGACAGCGACTCATTTTCAGTAAGCATTATCCATTAAATTTCACCATGGGAGTAAATGAGGATGTTTACAAACTTTAGTTTCTAAATGAGCATTACACTTTATCTTTAAACTCTTTCACATTTATATGCAGTCAAAAGCAGAAACACACACACAGGCAAAGACGCTCATGCACACAGACACACTGAAGCACTTGAACTAATTCCAAAGAGTGTTTCCTGACTCTCCCAGCTCCTTCCTTACCCTGATCACTTCCCGTTTTTAAGCTGCATTGCAGTGGCTTTGACATACTCTCCAGAAAAGTGTCACATATTCTTCATGCATAGAGACTTTTATGTGTGGTAACAACCCACTCAAATTCACAACTATGTCTCACTTGGTGAAAAACTACTCTGTCATATGCCACCACATGGTGCCTGAACTCGTTGCTTCAAAGGTGAAGCTTCACCTCAATTATCAGCAGACTTTTTGTGACTCAATGAGTAAAAGTAAGCAGTCATAACAACTTCCTCACCTAGACTGTACAATACAGGAATGATGTTTGTCAGTCATCAGTGAATTTATTTAATCAAAGCCAGAAGTGTCTGAAATCTTTATGAAAACCAACAACAGTTAAAAAAAAAAAAAAAAAAAAAAACGAAAGAAAACCCTTTGGGTTCACCTTCTCAGGGATTTCGAAGAGGAGTTATCTAATATTTATATCCCATCTAATTGCAAGCCATAATTACAACCTTGGCCTTAAGAAAGGCTTTGGAATACATTGAATTAATTTGGCAGCCATGAGTTGTGCCTGCATGCTGATTTGCTCTGCTTCACCTCTGGAGAAAATCTGATTAAATGCACCAATAATACATTTAAACTAGATAGAAATTTTTCATGAAAAAAAAGAAACCTAAAGCTGGATGGAAACTAAATCAGTGTTATTCCACATCTCAATGAGTGTGTGGAGAAAGCAGCTCAGTACACAGGTCCTTATCTCTGCAGGTCTGGATATTTCTTTAACATCTCTTTATTGTGCTTCCTTTTTTTTTCTCTGTCTTTTGACTGCTCACACATCCATGCAGGGGGCTGCTGATCCCGCCCTCCCTTTGGTGGTCTTCCAACATGTAGCTGGGGTCACAGATGATTAAAGCTGTGGCAGGTAGACTCCACTTTGAAACCATCAATAGACCCTGGGGAGTGGAATCAAACAGCAAACCCTCCATCTCTGTCAGTCCAGGCTCTCTGTGCCACCGAGGGAAAGGACACACAGAGGGTGAGAGGGCAGACTCCACCTCTGGATCTTTGCCATACAGCGTGGCAGTCTGCTAAAAAAATAAAAAAATAAAAAAAAATAAAAATACTTAGGAGCAGCTATAGAGGAATTCCTGATGTGGTCTCAAGCAGACTTTATGTATTCACAGAATTTACCCTGCAGTCTTTGACAAGGAGTGGCATTTGCTTCATCTATCTATCTATCTATCTATCTATCTATCTATCTATCTATCTATCTATCTATCTATCTATCTATCTATCTATCTATCTATCTATCTATCCATCCATCCATCTCAGAGTCGTAGTAGTATTTCCAGGAGGAATGATTTAAGGGGATTGTCAAGAGCAGCTGCAGCTCCGAGCAAAGGGCTGAACCCTCTGATACAATGCAGCTCAGTGGGGATAAGAGACTCGTTGTCATTCAGCTCCAGTCTCCAACTAAAATCTGCCTTTATCAGAACAGAAATGGCATTGTCACTTTTTAATGGGATTACAGAGCTTTCATTGCATATTAATTTGCAAGAAATCAATACGGGCTGGGGTTCTATTTGGGGACATTTTAAACACTGCTTAGCTCACATCCTACAGAAGGAGGGATGAAGAGCAGAGGAAAGAAGGGTGGGAATTAGACTGTTTTATTCTGATTTGTGAAAGGAAAAAGGAAAGAAGGAGGTGGAATGAATGAGTGAAGGTCAAGTTTTTTAGATCCCTAGGAAATAATGTGCTTCTTTTGGATGAAGAATTCTTAATTTTTTAGATTAGGTGCATGAATGGGTGTCAAGTGCATGTGGAGGAATTAGGAATAACAAAAGATTGGGTCTAAGGAAAAAAGTAAGGAAGGCTGTATTGTGATCCACTGATTACATTTGAATGCTTTCATGAATGTACTAGTTAAAAATAAAAATACACACATTTACAAGTAATTTTAAACCTAATTTTATTTAATAATATTTCATAAAAATAAGAGCTTCAGTGTAATGAAGAGTGATGGAGCTGTCCAGGGTGCTGATTTCACAGAAAACAAAACAAAAAAAACTTTAACTTGAGAAAACGTTACAGCTGTACGGGCAAGTTTGGATCTAAGGTTCTCTTATCAAATGTGCTACCATTACAAGCAAAAAAAAAAAAAAAAAAAACCTACTGTTTTTCTCTGTCTTTGAAGAAAAAAACATTTCGACTAAATTAGGCAAAGTGTAGCCTACTCTTTCTACTGCTGCGTAGTTTTTAAATAGCGCCGATGTTAGAAACAGATTATTTAAATTCCCAAATGACCTTCAGCTGGGAGGTTGTTTTATCGTGTGATCTCTACCGGTTGGCATTACACCACAATTAAAATGCGTATTCAAAGCGACCTGTCACCATGGTTCCTTGCCGAGCTGCTTGGCACTGTCGTGGAGAGGATGACATCTGCGATTCGCCAAGGGAGTCGGATACCTAGTTGTAGTTATTCTTTCAGCTCTCCTTACGAAATTCACCCAATACTTACTCCACAAACTCCGGCCAGATGTTTTTCTTTCTTTCTTTTTCTTTTTTCTCCCCTCTTAGTCAAGGACAACTTCCACCCTTTTTATTCTCATAGGCAAGGTAAGATCATTTTTGTTTGTTTGTTTACAGGAAGCATCGCGTCCTGAGGCAGTGTTGTAACGGTAATCAGTATCTGTGACCTGAAGGCATTATCAGCTCATAGGTGAATAATTACATTGCACTGTACACTGAATCTCGGGGGAGGGGGGAGCTTATCGTGATTTCCTTCTCCGATCTTATTCTCGAAACTTAGGCTGCACCTTAAATAGGTTGTACTTTGAAGATCTATTCGCTCACATTCCTTTTATGTTGATCAAAAATCTGATTATATAAACTCAGGGAGCTTTCTTACAGGTCAGATGTCTATGTTGTAATTCAAGACAAATAACTGCAGTTATTGGTTATCAATGTGTGCTGCAATCAAACATGTTTGAAAAGTGTGTTTTTGAAACGGCATCAGGGCTTAAGGTTACAACTGTTTGGTCAGTCAGAGAGCTATGTTTCTTTGTAGAAAACGATGCACACACTAAAAGGAATTATCCGAACAGGATAATCTGGTTTTAGCATTTTTTTCCTAGAAAATAACAGTTTGGAATTATTTAACTAACTGAGCAATCTTAATTAGGATTGTTATTTTCTGGGATTTCTACAAGCATCGCTGTTAAATAAAGTCGCCCACTTCGTGACGATTTGCATAATTTTACACAGAAACGAGAACTAACATCAACAACCGTATACGGCTGAAGTTGAGATTTACTAGCAGCCAGTGTTATCTTTAGGACCCGGCGGAGCGTTCATATGTAACTGGACATTGTGGCTCCATTTCAGGAAGATTGCTTATCTCCCCTCCTCCGTCCACAACTCGTTCATACTGAAAAATCATTCTAACCTATCCAAAGGACCCCAAGAGTTGCTCTCCGCCGGGAGGTGTTTTAATACGCGTTGATGGACCATAATGAATCTGGGACCAGAGTGAATCTCCTTCACAGCTACTTGAGGTCTTCTTTTCTTTTCTTTTTTTGTTTTCCCTGCGCCATTCCGATGAATGCTGCACCAAGCAGCGCTGCGTAAAGTCAGGCATCCTGTGTGGACTACAGTCGACACTCAAAAACGCTCGTAAAAGGGAGAAGAAAACGTCCGGTGGTGGTGTCATTTGTCGTTATACTGAAGAAAAAAAGCGGCGTTAGGAAGACGGAAAAGTTTAAATAAACTTTGAAAACGTGGTCCCTACGTGGATGCAAGCGTTGTGCGCCCTCGTCACTTTATTCGACCAGTCTTTTCCAAAAAACAGTGCAAAGTATAAACAGACAAGAGCAAATGCGGGCTATTGAAGTCTTTCTTCAACTCGTGGCTGTAAATAACTTGTTGAATGAGCAGCTCGTCCCAGGAGCGCTTTAGAATGTGAGTATTGTTTTGAGCCTGCTGTGCAGGATCCTTTTGTGCATTTTGTCGCTTACATATACTGTTGAGGGATAATCGTTACTGGGTGGGCAGTTAAAGAAATCAGTGAGCTGTTTTACAGCCTTAACAGTAAGCAAGTTTTAAATAGATTAAATTCCAGAGACTTGAAGCTTTACGGCAGAAACATTTAAAAAAAAAAATCTGGTTCAGCACGAGGACGCCCCTCCTTAAAATAGTTTCACTCAGCATAGGGGGGCTTTCTTTGTTTCGCAATATTCTTTTGGATCACTGTTTGCATCGCTTTTTATGTGCATTTTCCAGTACTAAATAATACCACTTAACCTGGTGCGCAACAGGTCAGCAAATTCAAATATGTGTGCATCCTTGCCTCAGCCCAAAATCTGACCCAGAACGTAAAGAACCCAGCTTCTGTTGCCAAGTGCTTTAAAATTTTTGCATTTTATATTTAAAAACTGATTCTGTGACCCGGCGCATTACGCATTTTTAAAACGGATTTTAAAATGTTTCCATCATGCTGTGCATTTTTCTGTATTGGACGACCATTAGAAGAAGAACTTTGAATAATACATGGCGGCAGATTTTATATATGACTGCGCTGTAGGCTGCTTGGATGGCTGTAGCTTGGGCCACTCGGCTGTCACCACTTAAGTCACAACTTTAGAAAATGGTTCTAAATAGAGAAAATCATGTGGAGTCCTTGTTTAAATAATTAGCGAGCAAATGTAGCAGGAGCAGGAGTTATTAAAGGTAAAACAGCAATGGTGTTATTTTTATGTGTAAATGACTCTTGTGAAGCAAAACACATTTCAATAACCAAAGAAAGGATGAGAAATTGAATGAAAGGTTCAGGCAAAGAGGAGTTGAAATCAGGAGACAAATGTGTTTCAACACAGATATGCTTCTGCCTGCCAGTTGATCCCACTGTGACTCATATTGAGGGGTTGGTTCTTGGCTCAGAGAATGTTGGAAGCATTAACCCGTTTATTGTTGTTCTCATCAGCCAGAAACAAAGCATCAGTCTGCTCAAATTGGCAGCGGATCAAAAGTTATTGCTTGGAAGTCAACAAAATCAATAAGCACAATGAGGAGGTATTGTATGTGTGCAGATCCAAATTTCTGACCAGGTGTGCAGAACAGTAAGGGGGCATTGTTTTAGAATAAATCACAAAGAGAGCCTCATGATATCTTGTCAATATCTCTTTTTTTTTATTGTACTTTGAAGCAAATAGGTGTCATTTGAAATCAGTAATGTCAATTTGCAGAGAAAACATCTCTTGTAATTTAGCACTACAGGCAGCTCTTTTTCACATTGGCCCTAATGTGAAAGCCACAAGGCGATCAGAAAGCCACACTCAGAGACAGAAAGCAAAGCTTCACTTAAGCGGGATTACAATAAAATAAATGGAATACATCCGCCATGAGTTTAAGGAGTCTGGCTGGGAGTTTGTAACTAATATAAGCCACAGGGCATGACTGCCTGCTGACTTTTTAAAACACTCAGCTATGCTTGAGCTGCCCAGGGGATGGGATGCAAGCGGACACAAGGGGGTGTTTCAGAGGCTTCAAAAACAAGTAAAGAAAAAAGAGTGAGAGAGGCGAGGTGGTCACCCAAAGCTGTTCATCTCCCTGCATATGGAGAGGTGCTCAAAAATTTATGATTTTTAATATAGAACCTGACCTCATATTTTTCTCAGAGAAATTATGGCATTCCCAGGTTTCTCAGTGCATTTCTGAGTGGTACCACTGAGTATGAGGCAGAGATGCGAAGCTAGGCAGCACAAGTGGAAGGCTATGATTTTGTGCACATAAGCTCAGTGAGAACTGAGACTATAGTACTTTGAGTGATGTTTAAACATGAAAGCAGCTTATTCAACGTTTTAACTGATGTCATGTCTGCAGAAATAGTCTTTAACATAAGAGAGTTGTAAGATTTAAATTTTGATTGTTTTTTTTTTTTTTTTCCTTTATTGATCGGCTGTGTTTAAGTGGCACTCTGATGTTGAAGTAAATCGATCTGCAGAGGATCTGTGAGTGTCCGGAAACCCTCCTTTCATAAGAGTAAATTTCATTACATCAGGTGTCAATAAGCTAAATCCTAAATTTCTGTGGTGAACTCCATTTGCTGTCTCATATTAGCTATGGATGTTCCCTATTAAATAGAAATAAGACAAGTAACCACTACCACCACTGGTAGCTAATTTGACTGGCATGAAAGTCAGCCTCAGCGTTATGGAGGGGGGGTTGGATGATTGGATGTAGGGTTGTATGCATGTGTCTTTGTATGAGAATGTGAAACGAGACATGGTGCAACTCTGGTCAGGGACAGACATTTATATTTATTAAATTTGATCACGTATCCCCATGAAAAAGAAAGCCTTTTCATCACTCAGAGCTCTAGCTGTGTTACCAAATTTGTAATTGGCCTCTTCTAGTGAGCCTTGTGGATTGACATGAGCATATTCAAAGAGTCAAAATTCTTCCATCTTGCCTTTATTTCCACTAGCTTCTTCCTTCCTCCAATCAGAGGTCTGTCAAATAAAGCCTGCCATCCATACCTCGTGACATGGCTCACTTTGAAGGGTCTGCCAAGTCTGGATAACAGTGCTGATAATATCCCCGGCTTGGATGAAAATCTTTTATTACAGTTTGAATGTATTCAAGCCTGAGGTCATTTTGTAAAACGGGCCTTATAGGCTGGAAGAAGGAAAGTGATAATTGCTGTAAATGTGGTGAAAACCCATTAAAATAGGTATAAATTGAATCCAAGACAGGATGACCAAATTAGAATTATGGGTTTTAATGCTTCCATATGTTGACAGGGATCATATAGCAAGCTTTAACAAAATTTCACACTCAATTTGCTTAACTTTATCTTAATAACTGTTGTTAAAATGTAGGAATTTTATTGGAAAATCTCTTGGCAAACACAAATATGGTGCTAAAAAAAACCTAAAGTATCACTGGTCTGAATATAAATGACTAGAGGCTTTACACTCCAGGTTTCTTTAAAACATTATTTCAGTAGTGACCAGAAATCAGAGGGGAGCAGCTGTAGCCTGAAGGGTAGAGAGTAAAGCTGGTGACCATAGAGTTACTGGTTGAACTGCAGTTATTAGCTGTGGGGAATCTGGGCAAAGAAAGCCAGTAAATAACACTGCTATCTCAGGAAGTACTGCCTAGGTGCCCTTGCATGAGGCGTTTAACCTCCAGTGGCTTGAACAAGATATTTTTCTGACCATCTGATGTAACACTACCAACTTGTTAGATGTTTTAAGAGAGGATAACTGTACATGTTCGTCAACATTTTGGTCTGTGGGTTGAAAGGTTAAATTGAAACATAATTTTTTCTATAGCTGTTGACAGAAAAGTTCTTTTCACCGCAGCAAAACCTTAGGACATCTAAGCACACTGACATTTAGCATTAACTTAGCTCTTTTTAAAAGTACCTTCTATCAGAGGCAGCTGTATATATCCACTTCATTTTTTTTCTTCCCCTTCCGTACACACTTTTTTTACCTGAGATGTAGAAATTGTGTAGGTCTCTATTGACTGCTGCCAGATGCCATTACCTGATGAATTACACCATCTGACTGATGGCTTGTGATAGCTCTGAAGAACATACAATCCCTCAAATAAACCATTTCTGTCTCCCAATTTTACTTTAATATTTCCCAAATGCCTCTGAAGGTGTTTAGACAACCGCGACTCCACATAAAGGAGTCGGGAAAAGCAATAACTTAAATGCAGTGACTTGACACATGGAAATAAGCCTTTTTGTATGAAAATCAAATGGAGATTACACTTTGCAGAGCAAGTTTGATTTGAATTGTATACAGTGATTTTGGCAAGATCATTATTGAGGGACACGTATGAGCAGAAGAAATGTGCATTTTTTTTGTCTACGTAATTTGTGTGTGGGTGGTGAGATGCATTATTTGTTCATATAAGAGCTTCTAGCCATTTTAAAATAATTACTTTTGCATTAAAATATCTATGTGCTATTACGTGATCCGTTTTATTCACCAAACTGTCTTTTTCTTTTGTCCTTTAGGATGCTTCTTCTGGTAGATGACACAATTGACAGGATATCAAGATCAGACATCTGCTGACATATGAGAAGTGTCACTCTATACACATCACATCTGACCGTTTTCTGACCTTTTCATCAACTATCAACGCCAGAGGAGGAGCTCACTCGTTGACACACCTCATCAGCCAGGCAGACGTGGTAGCAATCAAAGGCAAAATAACTGAATGGGGGCTAATCGTTCCCTGAAGCTGCTCACACATGGGTGCGAGATGCTGCCACTCTTTCTAAATGTTCTGTTTCTGCAGTTGATTTAGAAAACTCTCAGCGGTGTAGCCATTGTTGTGGAGAAGCAGTAACTTTGAAGACGCCAAAAAAAGATCAGCAATGCTTTGGCCCATATTATTCACCCTGCAGGCTGTGTGCACCAGTGTGGCACATGCTATGCAACATTACCCGGCGGCCTGGGGACACTATGACGTGTGTAAATCCCAGATCTACACAGAGGAAGGCCTGGCCTGGGACTACATGGCCTGTCAGCCAGAAGCCACCGACATGACAAAGTACCTTCGAGTGGCCCTCGACCCCCCAAACATCACGTGTGGAGATCCACCTGAAACGTACTGCGCTTTGGTGAGTCGTAACCTCGCCTGTCCCCTGATGGAGACAAATGAGGCTGTAGGCAGGATCACACAGCATACTGGGTCAGGGATAGGGAGCAGAGTATACAAGGCAATGTGCTGCCACTGCAGCAGAGATTAATGTACACATCGATCCAGTGAAAAGGAGCATACAAGCTGTAACTGCAGTCAAAGCACATGCTCACATGTTCTCACGTTAGTATATGCAAATCTTTCAGATAGGAGTGGATGGATTTACATAAGCCAAGATGGACAGAGGACACTTGGGGACTTTTTGCACATACAAATTTGTGTAAAAAGTCATATGCAAGAACAAATACTCAAGCACAGGCATGCATGAAGCTGTACATGTACAGTATATTCTCATAATGGTCTCGTTAAGCTAAAGCAAATGTGAAGTTAAAGTCACGGTTCATTTTGTTTAAACCTCATTTTGTATTCCCACTGGCTCTGTGGTACAAACCTTGAATTTTACCTTCAGGATAAAGTTTCTAAGCTCAAAACTGCAGGATTGGGCTCTAAAATCATATCTCAGTGCTCTTCTACTCCTCACAACCAAAAGCTTAAGATATCTTTCCACTGCAAGTTAAAATAAAACATCTTTGTAATGAACTTCAACATCTTTATTATCTATATGGCAACTTGTACTATGAATTTCTTGTAACTAATTGGGTAAAAAAGAAAGGGAAGTTGATTTTTTTTCTGGGGGTAGGGGATCAGATTTGGCAGAATACTGGCTTAATAATCAACAGACCTTGCGTTCATTGAAGCGTTTAAACTACTTCCAGTAAGGATCGTCAGCTTCCTTCTTTTTCTTTATCCAGTGCATCCCTGCTCTGCTAGATTTTACTGATGTAGCCCTTTAACTATACAAAAAGCAAGAACTAACCAGACATCAATGGTTGCAGGCAGAGATAACAAGAAGGCGCAACTGTCCAGTGACGCAACACATGTCTTCACATTCTCTGATGGGTCATGTGCTTTTAATCGCATTTGACTATTTCGTCCAAAAGCAACTTGTTCATGAATGTACTGTTTTTGTATGAAGCCCATAGCTAAAAAAAAAAAATGCTTAGTTTTCGATTTTACTAATGCTTTTTGCCATCCAAATCATACTTCTCTAATTAATCATTGATCTTATGTTCCTTCCTTTTTAGTTTTATTTATTTAGGCATTTTTTTTCCTTCAAATGTCTTCCCAGGATCTATAGAAGCCAATAACCTTGTTTGGAGTTTTATTAAGATGAATCTAGATTAAAGCACTTGGACAGAAATGTTATGTGTTTGCTGCCCAGATAACTGGCGCACTTAGGCCACACACATATCTGCACCGAAACAGGAGCACTGACAGGCTGATTGTGCTGGTGATGTTTTAATGCACTCTTTGCTTCTGCACTCTCCACTGTTGTGTTTTATTGGCCCTTAACAGCTATTATCAACAGTTCAAACCCAGGCTGTGTTTGTTTAGAAACACTCTTAAAGTAAGCTGCAAGAGCCCATAGGCTTTAAAGTGTTTCATTAGAAGTCGTGTGCCTGCCCACTGAGAGTTCCTGCAAGTAAACATTTAGCAATTAAAATGGGCATCTTTAAAAGGAGGTTTTATTCTCACCGCTCCAGATGGCATTGCGACATTTAAAGCCACCGTAGGATGGAAAAGGAGCAAGTGTCCAGTCATGTATGACATTCTGTGGCATCTTTCATCAAAACAAAGCTGTGACACCTTTATCGGTCTGATAGATTATCCTGAACATGCAACATTAACATAACAAAAGCAGCAGAAAGAGCAGAAGAAAATTTAGTTTTAACAGATTTTAACTCTTTAACTTTGTTTCATCCGAGTATCTGCAGATGGTTAAACATGCCTTGTCACAATTTTGTTAATCTCTTATTTTCCTTTTATTTAACCACATTTTATTTACAATAAACTACAACTGTTCTCACATATCTTACATAATTCTTCCAGTTTCTTTCTTGTATTTTGTATACTGTTGTTTAATAAAACAAATGCCAGTAAATTTTAAAGTTAATTACCTGTCAGTGTTAAACTGGTCTTTAATCCAAGTTCTTTACCATTTAGATTTGTGAGTTTATTTGAAATATATAGCAAAAAGCAACATTTGTTACCAATTGCATCAGATAAGACTGACACATATGGGGGATGATGTAATATTGTGTCAGCTATTACTTTCAATAATACAGTGTGAGCACGCTCTGTGAGAGTTTCAGGAAATCATTGCATGTGTCAAGATGTCACCTGGAGAACTTTTCAAATTAATTTTCCATTTAAAATGACAAAGTGGAGAATCCAGAGAGCTTCAGCCAACATTTCAGCCATAACTGTTGTGTTTATCAAAATTATTACACAAAAGTTACAGAAACTCATTTGTAATATTTAAAAGGTTATATATATATATATATATATATATATATATATATATATATATATATATTCCTTAAATATTTCCATATTAGTTTTTTTTTTTGTAAATTATTTAGTGATGCACTTTTTCTAACACTAGTTGTGGTTGTAGCATATTTTCTCTCAGACTATGGAAAGGAAATTTCCAACATATGCATTAAAGGCCACATTCTGTAAATATGTTTCTTATCCTCTGAGCCACACATTTTCACTTAAATATTCCTTCCTGTGCCAAATCTAAGTACATTTCCTGTCTAAATGTAGCTAACTATGCAAACTTACCGCACTTCTTCCAAAGTGGAACATAAACTTTACAATAAGTCATTTTAATTTCAGTCTCAAAAGTCAAACTTTTGTGTCTTGGAATAAAACACTGACTCATACTTTCATCACATCAAACCTAAAAGAAAAGAAGCCCAACTCAGCTATGATAGCAAATAATGCCTCTAAAGTGTCAATATGGGCTAAGTTTAAGTTAAGGTTGTGGTAATGCACATTGTGATGCAGTGATTTTGTTCTGTTGTGGAAAAGCAAGCCCTTGTACACCAAGTTGACTGTCAGTCGTCAGGATGGACTGTCTAGAGTTTCAGGGAATGTCACTCTGTCACATCTTTCTGGTGTGTAAAGCACCATTTGGACTGTTGGACATTGTCTGCTGCTTTTTCATTCATTTAATTGTCTGTCAGCTTAGGAGCTTGTTTGAGTCTCTTTGGCGTAGCTGAAAAATCCATTATTTTATCCACTTAGTGTTGTTTATTTATTTATTTTTCTTCTGCTAGTTCCCATCTTCCTCCACAGCCAACAATCCAAGCACTGCAAAGCAACTCCTGCAGCAAGTTCTCACCAGCCAGCTCCACAAAACTACACATAAAACTCCTTTGACAAAAGCATAGTGGTGTAATAATGGGCAAACATTACTTTCTTTTTTTTCATCTACATGATCTTTCAGTTTGACTTGATAAAGACAGTAAATACATGACTACCTCCCTCTATAATGTGCATCGTAGCTGATAGATCCTGGCTGACAGTTGGACATAGCTTTTGCAGTGTGTTATAATGCTAGCTGTTTAAGACCACACATTTGAAACAAACATGACTGCCCTTTCTTTAGTCCTTAATCTGTTTGTGCCTCCAAAGTCTTTTACATTAGTTGTGTTAGCATGTAACATACAGATTGAATGTTCAGAATGACTGCCACCATTGCCTGCAAAGACAAGTCTGCTGCATTGATGACCAATAATGTGACAGTCTCCAAACAGCTTAGTGGCAGCACTCATCTATTTATTTCCATTCTAAGCCTCCAAGAGGCCCATTTGGTGAAATGGCAGTGACAATTCTTTGCTTCTATTCTGAGAGAACTGAGTAAAGTTCAGAGGAATTACAGGAATCTACCCAGTCATAGTCAGAGTAGCTGGCATAAGTGCAGATACTAAATCAGCTTCACAAATGTTTACACAACTGCCTTGGTGATGTATTTGGATCACTACAGCTGTAGATAGTGTAAAACAAGTGAGAAGATGTCACCTAACTGAAAGCTCCCATTCATCGATTTATACAAACAGCCAGAATCTTAGATTTTAGATGTTTTTCAGTATGGTTCAAATTACCATAAAAGGATATTTGCTGCATATACACTGCCAGTCTAAAGTTTGGAGACATTTTCCTGTTAGATTTAATAGGAAACTGTGTCCAAACCTTTGACTGGTATTGTACATATAGTGACAGCTTGTTGGCAACAATCAAATAAGCCGGAATTCATGAAAATGAAAGCTGCTTTGTCAATAAAGTCGATGTAATAGCTTGCCACTTTTGTAAATTGTTCTTAAATCCACCAAAGCCAAGGTGATTTGGACTTAAGAGGCTTAGAGAGGTGCTGTAATTAAAAACAATTATGTGTCTGTTAACCATATCAAGAATGATTATGAGATTTGCAATGCAGATGTGATTCAATAGACTTTCACTGCATTCACAGCCATTGTTCATTAGAGCCCATGTGATGCAATAGTGTAACGACAGTTTTGGCTGCGATCATTCAGATGTGTCTAATTGGATCATTCGTATTAAAACTGAATAATGAAATGTCTTTTTATTTCATTATTACAACAGGAAGCATGACTGAAGAAATTTTACACAAATTTGGAAAAGTAATGAGAAGACACAATGTATTAGTTAAATTAAATTTTTCATTCCCCTCTTTAAGTCATAGTGTATGCATTTCAGTGGGGCTGTATTATTTAAAAGCACTTGCATTCTGCCTGTTACACGGCAGAAAAAAATAAAATAAAATAAATAAATAAACAACTTAAAACAGTGTTGAATGACAGTGATTGACAGTGCTACAGTGCACCACAGGAAAAGAGGTTTAATAGCCAAACATTTCGAAGAGCCCCTGCAGGTCAGCAGCTAAAAATAAAAACAAGGCTTACTCCCCGATGCAGAACACCTGTCCTCCATGTTGTTTGTCCTGAACTCTATTTATTTCAGGCCAGGAATTTAGAAAAAAATGTTATTTCATCCAAAAAATGAACAATATGCAGTTTTAAGTTGTAAAAGATGTGCTTTGAATGCTAAATATCTGTTTCAGAACATTAAGCACAATCAGATATTATGTTTGGCAGTTTAGTTTCAATAGAAAGAAACTAAACTCTTTGACTATCCTCTAAGAAGGTAAATCAACTCCTGAGGAAACTGATTAGACCAGGCTTAAGAGTGCAGACAACTTAGTGATTGGCTGAAAGAGCTCATTTGCATGTTCTTCTCATCATCAACAAAGTCAGGAAGCGCCAGTGGATAAGGTCACTGATGTCACTCTGCCTGTGTGCCAGCTATGTATGTTAACAGATCAAACACACAAGCAAGTCCAGGGTTGGCCTGTGTTCCTCATAATCTGGACAATGACAATGATGACCTTATATTCATGTGAGAGGTGACTGAGAAGGTAGTATTGATGAATTTAAAAATGTGTGGCAATATCAGACCAGTAATGAATAAATTAGTGTTTATTCTATCATTATGATGGGGTAAACACTGTAAAACAAACCCAATCCTCTTTCTGTGCAGCTAGTTACACCAACATTTGGTCCAAAAACTGCAATAGAAAAAGTAATATTTAAAATAATAATAATGTATCGCTGCTTCTATTAATTACTTAAAATAAAGCAATCTTTTTTTTATTAATTAATTAATTTATATTTGTGATAAGGAGATGAGTTGGTAAAATAGTGTAAAAACTGTGTACCTTTTAAGAACAGAAATCTGAACACTGATGAAGCATGGGTTCTTGTTGTATTTACTTGACATATGGGGTTTTTATTCACTAAATGTATTTACATATTAAATTAAACCTTCAGAATGAAAATAAGACTAAAACAGAGTTTGTTGTATCTACAGCATGGTTGTGAAACATTTAGGCCTACAGATCTTTATAGCAGTAAAAATGTGTAATAAACTTTGATCCTTTTTGATTCTCTTGATCAAACTTTTCCTTCGTTTTTTCAGTTGCCACAGAGACGAGGCTGCTTCTTTGTTGGTAACATAGTAAAGTACAACTTAGCTGTACAGTTGTTAGCCTATATTTTCAAAGTATTGCGTTATTTGCAAAAGCTTTTATAATTACTGACTGACGATAATAAACCAATGATAGGGAAAATATGGTAAATTATTACCTTGTTGGTCCTTGTTTAACATCCCAGATTAAGCTGGCAGATTAGCTAACACTAGCACTATTTCTCTTTTTATTTCATGTGGCAATCCTGTAGTTTACATTGCCTCCAGCAGAGAGTTTGTACCAGAGCCAAAAGGAGAAAAAAATGACCAATATTTCATGTGCTGTTACTGAAAAAAATGTTGCACATTAATATAAATTGTAGCATGGTGCGTAATTTACCCTGATTGTAACAGAAGCTAGAACTGATCACCTCCAACTAGCTTACTCCATTTTGTGGTGCCGTATCAAATCACTCCCTTTCTCGTATATTTGGTATTCTTTTTAAAACAGAAAGTTTTTCATTCTGCAGAAAGCAGCAAAGATTTCTTACTTATTTCATTATTTTGTATCATTGTGGGTCAGCTGTAATCTCTCATAACTGTAATTTTCATGTTGAGGTAGTTTGTACCTCCATATCATGAACTGTGTGTCTATCTCAAGCTGCTCAAATATCAAGCAGTTCAGAGGTCAAACCCAGAACTGTCATTGCCCCTCTTTGATCTCTGTAGCCCCCCTTCTTGGTGGGAGACTCACTCATCCATATATTTGTTTGGAGACAGGGAACAGTTGGAGCATTTAACTTGCCATCACCCTGGTGCCCTTGACTCTGTTCTGAACTGGCCCTGCCCAGCACATCATCACCGCACCACTGCGTACCAAGACACCGAGATGACATGCAACATGTCCCCTGGCTCCAGGAGAGGGGGGAGAGTCATCATTTATTCCTTCACTCGCCTGCCACCTTCTTTTGTGTCCTAGCTTTTTAATTTCCCTGTCCCTTGTTTTCTGTCAGATGATGGTGCATTATATCCATGTCTTGTTTGAACATGTGGTGACTGGATGCTCCATATGAGCTGAGCACTTGACAGATAGATATGCCAGTATTATTTTCCAGGATCTCTGACAGGTTAATTCTTAGAGGGTTGTAAATACAAAGATAAATGAATTATGCAATAGAATTTAAAAAAGAGTGACAAGCTTTGTGACATGAATATGCAGTCTTTAAGGAAAGCTTTATATTTATATGCATGCTTTGTGTCTGGAATTGAGCTCATGTAACTAGAATAATAAACGCTTCATGCATCTATGTATTTTTTTTACATGACAAAAGAATGCATTTGCTTATTTTTACCTTCTTAGCACAAATTACACTTATTGGAGTTTTTCTTTTTTGTGCTTATAAGATATTAAAGTTTATGGATATTAGTAGTGGGGTAAAAGCATAAACTATTCTCAGTGTGTGTTCTCAGACTAATTGCATAGTTCTGTGTAACATTTTACACTCATCTACTTTCAGTAACATGGCAGAACCAGATTGCTTTGCATGGCACATTGAGATTATTTAAAGTTTTGTTTGTTGAAACAATGTAAGAATACCACAGATTTTTGGTGACTGCATGCAGTTCTAACCCGTTCACCCCATAGATGTTCCTAAACTTCAAAGAAGGGAAAAGAAGATCTTATGAAAATCTAAAATATGTTTACCAGTTTGTGAAAAAAATCCTTATTCTTTACCTCAAATGTAGTGCTGTATATACAGCTGAATACTACCTGGAAAACAGGAATATTTGCAGTCATCTGTTAAGGTGTGTAGTTTTTGTGTAAATAGATTTACACTTTAAAAGGAAAAATCGGAGTCTTTACAATTCTAACAAGCTTAAAAGTAAATATTTGGTCTGACCACTTTTGTTCTTCAATACAGTCTGAACTGTCTTAGACAAGTTTTCTTCTCTTTCTTGTTGCTTTAAGTAGTCTGCAGGAATAGTTCTCCAGGCTTCTTGAAGGACATTTCAAAGCTTTTCGTTAGATGTTGGCTGCCTTTCATTCCATTCTCGGTCTAGATGATGTCACATCGCTTCAATAATATTGAGGTTTGGACTTTAGGGAGGATTCATCACTCTATAAGACCTGTTGCCACTGATTTTCAGTCCAGTTCTCGTGTTATTTGGCATACTTCAGCTTTTTCTCTCTGTTTCTCTTAAGAATAGCTTCTTGACAGTCGTCTTTTAATGCAGATCATATCTGACGAGGCTTTAGTGAACAGTAGATGGATATACTAAGGGGGGAAATGTATCTCTCAGGTCAATTGTCCGAACTTTCTTGATTTCTTTTCCTATTTTTAAAGACATGACTGTCAGATACAGTTTATTTGCTGTAAATAGCTTTTTAGGTCTGATGCTTCTTCTTTGGTGCAGATTAATAGTTTTTTAATGAGCTGCACATCATGCAGCCACATGCAACATGCAAAAATACTATTTTATATCACCACAGCTATGTCACCTTGCCTTATATAATATAAACTCTTTAAAACCCATGTTTGGACCCTGAAGAGGGTTAGACGTGAGTTACTCAAAAGTGTTAGGCAAAGGACCTGAGTTCTTCTGCTCTTAGACTCTGTGCTTTATTTACTCTCCTTTGTGTAAAATGTTACTTTTGTTTTCAGTAATGGTGTATTTCATTTTTTAAAACAGTTGCTCATAGGTTTGGTTTATACATTAAAACTAATTGGTTAGACTAATACATTAAAAATTACTTACTGGGTGAAAACATCTGCGTCCACGCTAAGGATGACTCCCAGAGCATGGTTATTTCTGACAGCAAGGATTTTGCAATGCAAGCATGAATGCTGACAGTTTCACCCAGTAAACTGGTTAGGGCTAATAAAAAAAAAAAAAAAAAAACTTTTCTTTTTGTTTAGTTTTATTGACAAGTTCGGCTCTAGCTTCAAAAGATTTAAAATGTGGTGCGGACACAAAAGAAATTTTCCATACATCAGGCTACTGTAAAAGTCCTGAGTGTTACAAAATAAATAAGTAAATAAAAATCACAAAAATACACGCTACCAAAAACTGGTTTAAAATCAAATTTCAAATCAAGTTTATTTGTGAAGCATTTAAAAAACACAAAACAGAAATTGACCAAAGTGCTAAAGAATTTTCAATAGCATATGAAAAACAACAATGAAATATTCATTAATCAATAAAATAAAAAAGAACAAAAACAAACAAATATTTCAAGTGCAAAAGCTAAGCTGCTAACAAATATACAATGTCAACAAAACATAGTACTATAGACAAGTGCATGCATGGTTGACCTAATAAATAATGGACAGAAAATTGAGTGTTTTTAATCTGAAGTCTTTATTCAGCCTTTTAACAAACTGCAAAATTGCACTACTCTTACAGCTCTAAACTTCTTTGAAAAAACAAACAACCAAGTATTAGTTTAAAAAAATCTACAGAAAACTAGAAATATTAAAGAATTAATTGTACCCAACCTCCATTACAATTTCTTAGTCAATAGGTTACAATATATCTTAAAATGGTGCAGATCTCACCCACTGGATGAACCAGGTGGGAATTCCTTAAAATACCTCACTTTTCCCATGTAAGTGTACACCCATCTGGTAAAATCCTGACATCATGCAGAACAAAGAAATGCTGAACTTTACTCAATGGAGAAACCAAGGACAAAAGAACTTGGAGGTATAATTGTAAACACGCCATTTATATTTTTTTTTAACTCACTGCACAATATGGAATCAGCAGCAACACATTTTTAGAATATCAACAGCTCAAGTTTATAATAAGTACAAATATAATCTGAACCAAACAAACCTGCAACTTCCTGTTAAGGCCGCTAAGGTTCGATATTTCAGCACCCTCAAATTACTTTAAAAAGTTCACAGATTAATGATCAAAATAGCCGAGGCACTCTCTCTACCAACCTCAAAATGGGAATCTAACTTATCCATCAATCCTAGTCAAAATGTGTGGTTGCATATATGTGCAAACACCTTCACAATGTTTAAACCAACAACTTATACAATATAAAATTCTTTACAGAGCACATTATACAGGACAAAGAATGTTCCAGATGGGTCTTGCACCATCTAACATCTTCCCACAGTGCACAGATAACAAACCTGATGACTACATGCATGCTCTGTGGTTTTGTGCACCAGTGCAAAAAATCTGGTTTGAGGTGTGCAAAGACTTATTAACATAGCTAAAGTGTAAAATCCCATCTTGCCCCACTATGCATACTAGTTCACCTGGGTGATATTAATATTGAAATTAACAAGTCACATGTGTATCTCAGAAAAAAATAATCCTTATGAATTGGAAGCAAAAAAACAATCTAACTCAGAAATCTCCTTTCAGCCACATAACTAATAAGATGATGTCTGCCTCCTCAGAACATCAGTTGGCTGGATTTCATTCTCTTTTTTGTCCCCTGTGATTAGTTCCATCACAGTGGTGGTGGTAATGGGTGGATGTTGGGAGCTACCGGGCTATGGAGGAAACTCTGGGTGGGGTTTTGGTGGTGGATTCGGTGGTGCCAGGGTGTCTGTGAGATGCCTCTTGAGAAACTCTCTCCTTTTTTATTTATTTTTTATTTTTTTGGCCCGTTCTCTCTTGTCAGATCCAGCATTAGAAAAGTTCAGCAATAGAAAAATTTTAAAAGTTGTCTGAAAGTCGATTTAAAAAATAAAGAAAATAAAGAAGAAGAAAAATGCTAAATTAGATATAAAAATAAATAATTTGCATCTAAGTATTGTATATTACCATGTGACATCAGAATTATTGTGATGCAAACATCTACAAGGGGCCACAAGACAAATATCAGATTGTTAATATCAAGGTCTTGAGCTAAGTTTTTACCAATAGACAATAGGTCTCAAAAAATATATGTGTCGAATTTAATACTTGCAGCATTATAAAAAGATATGTAAAAGGTCCCAAACTGGTAACTAAGGATAAAAAAACTCATGGCTTGATCCTGCAAAAAATAGTATTTGAATTTAGTTTGTTTTTCTCTCCTAGGGGATATGTTGTAGTATACAGAACCTTGGTACCACTGAACAAATGCTAATTTGGCATCCAACTCTCTCCAGCTAAGTTAGCACAATGTTACATTTGTCTTCTTTTCCTCTCTTCCTCCTTTTCTTAACTCAATCAGCAATGATGCATGTTCATGTAGTGTGCTGATATCCAGCTGCTAGCATGTGACGCAGTGTTATAAGGTAAAATGCGGTTGTTGCTTGACTGGAGAAAAAAAGCTGTGAAATGCGGTTTCTCAGCCTCAGGATGCTGCAGTGCAACAAAAGCACCAAGAATCTGCTTAATTAGTGTTAATGTGCCATCAAAATAAGTCAAAAGCACAGAGTTTTATGGTCAGAAAGTTATGTAGTGTTGCCTTTCACAAAATGCCAAACAAATCTGAAAACATCAAAAATATAAAGTAGATTTTTTTCTTTTTCTTTTTTTTTCTGAGTCTTGCATTAAGTCAAAAGGGGCTAGACTTGAAAGAGAGAAATAGTGGTAAGATGACAGGCAACTGGTGCGACCCAACCTCCCCTTAGGAAACCCAGCTATCATGCTGTCAGGCCTTATCGATCCCTCAGAAAGAGTGAAAGAGTGAAAGAGGCTGCGCTATAGACGGAAAGGAAAGCAGAGAGGTAGGAATGAAAGTACAGAGGGGAAGAATGTTCGTTTCCAAAAGTGGTGCTGGTGTGATTTTATCATGCTCAGAGAAAGGGTGACATTTCAGTAATGCTTTATGCCTCTCTTTGGCATTTCAAATTAATAAAAGCCCCTAATAACTATGCAGATTGAAAAGATGGAGAATGAGTTGACACACTATGAGCTGGCACATTGATGAACAATGCAGCAATTTCAGTCTCACACTCTTGTTCTTTCTTTCTTTCACTCTCTCAATTTCATCCTAGTTTCTATCAATTTATTTGAGATGACCCTTGCATCTCATTGTAAACTGCCGATAACCAAGTTGGTGTCCTCTGATTTCTTTTCAATGACAGTGCATCTCGAATCAGACAGATTTCCATGTCATTTGAAGAAGTTTAAATGAAACTAACACATCAAAATCAATATCTTATTGATTTTAGGGTAGCTTGTTGGAGTGTTGTTAGATTGGAGGCACTCTAACACTCTGGGGTACCAGATGGATTACACTTTTATTTTAATTTAGTTTAAAACTTTTAGGCCAATTTAGTAAATTAGTTCTGAATTGATCAATCAGAACAGAGGCTTGCTGCAAACATTTTAGTTACAGTTAATGAAAGTCTGTGACAAATGCATTCCCACTGCTGAAGTTATCTAAACTTATTTGGCTTTGATGTGTGAGTGTTATCAAAGAAAAATTAAAAAAGAGGGGGAGAACAGCAATGACAGGACACAAAGTGAAACAATGACATCCAAAGTCAAGTGAAAAAGAGGAGAGTCATGCCAAAAACACGAAATATGAAGAAGACATAGTACGTAATTGTGTCCTCCTGAAAAAATAAAATGCTTTTCTGGTTACTCAGTAAGGCAAATGTTTATTTAGCTCGTGCTTCAGGGAAATAAAATTAGCAATATTTTGGTTGAGGATCTGGCCTTGAGATAGACTGGCGACCTGTCCAGGGTGTACCCTGCCTCCCGTCTGCTAATTGCTGGGATAGGTTCTAGCTTTCCCACGACCCTGAATTAGAATAAGCTGCATAGAAAATGGATGGAGGTTGAGAAGGTTGACTGAAAGGAAGAAAAAAAAGAACTAATCTCAAACAGAACAAAAATAACTTGTTGATTAACATGGGTCTTTGTTCATTAACAGCCCTAGCAGTAATGTAAAAAGTGGTGCTTGGGGAAAATGTGGCATACATTTTCTAACACGATGTTAAGATGATTGTGGACTTCTTGGCACTGATTGGATGAATGAATCCTCTGAGTTTATCTTCCATGTGCAATGATGTTACAAGGCTTCTCTGACAGGTTGTAACTTACAACGGCATTAGCCAAAAAATACGTTACACATTTACCTGCTCACAAAGGAGAGAGGGTCAGAGAGACAGTGGTGTGCCCAACCTTTCTTCTTTCTTTAGATATAGGTCAACAGGAGGAAAGTAACCATAAAACATCATGAGAAGTTTCTGAAACAGGACCTGAAAGTTGCATAGAACTTTTTTTGCTCAGTAAAATTCAGTAACATTAACACAAACACAATCAATGAATTAAGGAGGTTTACACTCAACTAGTAAATTCCCTGCAAACATTAGTTTAACTGTACCCGCTGATATTATACCTTTAGATGCATCAGGAACAAACTTCTTATAACCCTTTTCACACAATACATTGAAGGTGTGAACGATAACACTTAAATATGCATCATTATCCAGTGTGTATGTATAGAGGCTGAATGAGAGGTCAAAGTTACAATGTTGATATGATTCTGACCTGGTAACAGCTGAAGCATCAAACTGGAATGTTGTAAGACAGACTGGCACAGCAGAATACATTCCTCTTACCAGTTAATATGATTACTAAACTAAACTTATAGCAGTTTTCTAATTTTAAATTATAGTTTAGATTATAAGTAATAAAAGATGCTGTGGAAAGTCAACTTTGTCATTTCGCTCAACTTTTAAATGTATACTAAACATATTTTAGCTAACTGGCTTGTGGATGTAACTTCATTGTACAGACAGCTTTCTTGATGCAGTATATTTTAATCGTTTTTTGGCCATTATGTCAACAGAATATAATCATTTATGTAAATAACTGATAAATAAAACTAAATGAATTAGGAACTTCTATGTCGGTAACTATTGCACTATTTTCTCTGAGGTAAAAAACCTCTTAACAAGTGAAATGTGTTTGTTGCTGCTAGTGTATGTTTTCTGTCCAGATTATCTTAACAACTGACACATTCAGTTTTATCACATCAGGAAGCTGTGTTTTATTCACTGGCTGATTTGGAAACAAAGCACACTTAAGAGGAGCAAGAGAACTACCAAAGAGAATTAAGCATCCTCTCATTATAGCAATGTTAAAGCCTTTAATGGAATCCTGGCATGTGAGGTAGCCTAATCCCTCATGCAACTCAGCCTGCATGAGTAGAAGCCTGCAATCAAACACTCGCTAATACAAAGATGAATACACAGGTGTATATAAAGTACATACCTACAAATAGCCATAAAAACAGCACACATACACACATACAAATCACTTTACTTAAGTGCCTTATACATAAACACAAACATTTCATACACAGACTCCAATGCACACACACATTAAAGCTTAGTGGCTTCCCCCATGATAATAAGATGGTGTTAAATTTACCCCAGTGGAGTTCTGCCACGTGGGATAGATAATGAGGCCAGGTGTTAATTAATGTGGAGTGCGTTTCCTCTCGTCTGCTGATGCCCTGTGAATTCCAATCAAGGCTGCAGCCCTGCATCATGGTGAGGTTGATTTGCCAAGCAGTGCACTTCAAAAGGCCAGACTGGCTGTGCTGCAGCCCTCAAAGGGACTGCTTTGGTGAGGGCTATGTTCCAAAGGGCGGGGTGTTTGGCATGCAGCAAATTGAAATGCGAGTGCTGTGAGAAGTTTAAGTTTGCTTTTTGATCAAATGTCTGCTTCAATGTTAGGTTACAGTCATTACCTAAGCACCCTCTGATGTGCTTTTAAAGTAACTCCCTGTTGCATGTGATATCATGTTCATCATGTGCAGCCTCATATACTGTATGTTGCTCAAAGTGGTGTCTTTGCATAGTTGGTGCAAAACAATGATTATGCACACCTTGCTTTTCAAAGCTGACACACTCTGTCAGTAGACTCCTAACTTTTATTCAAGATCACGACTTAATCTCATTCATTGTTTAAAGTTAGGCAAACTTATGCATAATTTTTTAAAAAGGTGTCTTCTATAACTACATTTTGAAAAGGTTTTAAAATGGCAAGAATGCAAGTGTGTGACCTCTGTATTTAATTGTGATTAGTTCAAAGACAGCATATCAACACCTGAAATTGAAGAATTTCTTTTTATTCTTTTTATATAATTTGATTGCAACAGCCCATTTCAATGAAGCAGGAACATGGTATGTTTACATTGTATTGCATCACCTCATCTTGTAATAAAAATAGATTTTTGCCAAACATATTACTGTAGTCTTTAAAGCATAATGTTTTTCTATCCTACTGTTGCATAGAATTTAACCCTCTCAACCCTCTCAACTTTTTCAGTGGGGTCGGTATTTAGTATTATAATTTACATCTTCTGCAGATCAGCTCCCAAATAGAATTCAGATTTCTGTTCTTGCATGGCACTCTGATTAGCATGCCATCCACCACCCACCACAGATAGAATATGATGGCGCATCTACTGGTCAGATATTAAGTTCACCTGTCCTTCATTTCTCTAAAGGTCAGAAAAAGGAAAACGTCTGGCCCTGTTGTGAGCCCCTCCTGGCCATCACTGCTGGTCATTAAAGCTCTACTGAGTTTCTGCCAAAGCTCCTACTCTACCAATATCTCACCATAGCTCATCTCAACTGTCTATTTTATCCAGCTTTTACCAGACCTTGAAAGGATCAGCATCCAGTCTCTGTGATCACTATACGTTAAGAATTTGATTTTTCACAAAGTTGACCTAGCTCTTTTAGGAAATCAGGCTTTTGTATGAGGGGCCGTATAGGCCATAATTCATTCTCACACTTACATACATCTATTTTTACTCTTACATACATATATTCTTTTTCTCACATACATATATTCTCACTCTTACATACATACATACATTCTTTCTTTCACATTCATATATACTTAATCTGGAAGAATGTATGGATGTGTGAGGAAAAAGTATAGTGGGAACGGAAGGAAAGCAATTTGTTGCACTGTGATTGGCTGAGAATCAGGAACAGGGTCGTCTTTGGGTCCCGCTTGAAATGAATGGAAGAAGTGAGCCTGAGGTACTGCAAGAGGCTATTGGTGTGTTAAGAAATATTTTGTCATCTCCTGAAGTCATTACATTGTTGTCTTCGTGTCTTGAGCAACAGAGGACAGGCTCTTCTGTCCCTAACATAACTCATACAGCGGTGGAAAACGAAATGAGAGAACTCTTCAGGCCATTGGCCTTGTTTTTTTTTTGTTTTTTTTTAAAAAAACAAAGGCAAACACTAATGGTACATCATGTTGTTAGGAGACCAAAATGTTTTTCCTTTATTTGAGGTGCATTCACACCTGGTAGGTCAGCCACTTATTTGGATCACAAATGACAATAATTAGTTTATTTAAAAGCTTATGGAGATAAAAATAAGAATAATTATAGGTAAAAAAAAAAGCTGCTGTTTTTTATTTCTTGTCTTAGTGAAACACATGTGTTTTTTAGGTTGAGTTTTATAACGGGCACATTTATCCAAAGTGAAATGAGTAAGATAAAGAGTGCTCTGAAAACAGTTTCTGTGAAGTCAAAACATTTCTTAAGCTTACTGTATGTCTAATGCAACTAGAGAACATTTTCTCAATCTATAGGTTGCCCACATGAAAAACTCTCAAAGCATTTACAGTGCCTCAAGTTTAATGTGGTTTGTAAAGGCAATCATGGCTAATTTAACATTTTAAAAGAACTAGTAACATTCCAAAAAGATCTAATATTACCTATGAATTGTAATGTGTGTTTCTGCTTTCAGGGCTAAAATGCATTATCACAATACTTTCAACAAGGATGTCATCCTTCCTCCGGTGTCATCAAGCAGTTGTTCTCAGACCTGCTTCTTTGCCTGGTTTCATAGACACTCACCAAAAATTGTAGACATCTATATAAAGACTCTAACATACCAACCACTTGTCTGTTTCTGGAATCTTGAACAAAACTTGGGATTGTCAATAATCCAGATAAAATATGAATATGATCACAAAGGTCTTCGTGGAGCCTCTGATGAAAAAAGTCTGCAGGTTCTCTTTGTATTTCTTCAGTACATCCCAAAACATTTTCAAAAAAATATCTTAAATCATTTTCATTGCTTTTTACTTCCAAATTGAAAAACATTAAAAAAGGAATCGTTATGAATTTCAATAGCATCATTGTATTATGTTTTTCTGCAAATTATTACCTCCTCTGGACATGCTAAGCAATTCTTCTTAAAGAATTTCTTGGTTTAAGAATTACTTCCAGTACAGAGAAGAACTTTCTGTGCCAGATGCCAAGCAAAAAACAAAAAGAGGTCTCACACACATTTCATGTGTTAAAGCAGAATATGTGTATGAAAGAGGAGAATGTATGTGTGTGAGAGGAGAATGTATGTGTGTGAGAGGAGAATATATGTGTGTGAGAGGAGAATGTATGTGTGTAAGAGGAGAATGTATGTGTGTGAGAGGAGAATGTATGTCTGTGAGAGGAGAATGTATGTGTGTGAGAGGAGAATATATGTGTGTGAGAGGAGAATGTATGTATATGAAAGAGAAGAATATATGTGTGTGAGAGGAGAATGTATGTCTGTGAGAGTTAAAATACGTGTGTGTGTGTAAAAATGCATATATGTGTGAGAAGAATGTATGTGTGTGTGAGTCAAAATGCACGTGAATGACAGAAGAATATATGTGTGTATGAGTTCATATATGCATATGTGTGAGTCTAAGAATGAATGATGGCCTATACGGCCCCTCATACTTTTGGCCTGTCCTTTGTGCTTCACCACAGACATCATCCTTAGATCTTTTGAGGTGCTGTGTGAGAGCAGGATAAAGAGCACTTGTATGAAAGTTGAGAATTTGTTGTGATCTCCAATGGCTATCTTTTCTCAAGTGGGCAAAAATCATTGTTATTTTTGTTAACCTGGATCAACTCCCTGAACACTGAATCACGGCCGTTTGTATTGTCACTTGTGAAATTTCTCCTCCTCCAGCAGGCCCCTTGAATGAGGATGGGCATCCGGAGGTGTGATTGAGGGGATTGGGCCAGCGACAGGTCTGCGGGTGTCATGCGGCAGGTTGGAAGGTGTAAGGCCGAGCAGGATGATGGGCTGATTAATCCAGCAACACCTCTGGTCCAGTGGGAGAGAGATCTCTCACAAGTACAGAGGAGCTATGGAAGTTACAGAATACTCAGCACAAACTAGCAAAGTACACACAGGTTACAGGCGGGTATTATTGTGTCTGTCATTGTGAAACTCTTCTTTAAATTGCATACATAGAATCATCCTAATAGATACAATGTGCCCAGAGCTGGGAATGCTGCATCAAGGTGGGAATTAGAGAAGCTGATGTTAAAATCATTACCAAAGCTGTTCACTATGAAAGTCTTATTACAATTAAAACTAGAGATACACAGATAAATGGATCTATATACGGACAAGATTCAACTTGTGGACCACAACTGGTCTATCAGCAAATAAGTAGTGCTGAGCAGCTATTAAAATTTTAAATCTCAATTAATCGCATTGTTAAAATGTGTCTTTCCTTTAAAAGAAGGCTACAGCTATATAAATAAAATGTAGTAAAATTTGGTTCACAAACACTACATCAGGGGTGTCCAATTTGCGACTCTGGAGCTGCAAGTGGCTCTCTGGATCTTCCACAATGCCTCTAAATATGTGGCTAAAATATTTTTTTAAATCTATCTTTCTTGCCATTAGTTTGGAAACCAGGGAAGAAGAAGAAGAAAGTCTGTCTAACAGATTTATCAGCAGTATTTCTCTTTAAACACCAACAGTTAAAATATTTCTTAGCATGTTAACGCAACAATTAATTAACGTTGTTCATTTTTTTAATTGCACGTTAAGTTTTTTTTCTTCTTTTTTTTGGGGGGTTTTTTCTTTTGCTGGCCGCTGGCTTTGATGACAGAAACATGGCGTCCCTGTTTCCCTTCCCTGCTGCAGCGGTGCATCTGATGTAATCAGGAGAGAGCGGGTTTATTAAAATGAAGAGACGTTTTCTATTTGTAACTTAAGACAGAAGAAGAACCAACGCTTCTCTTTGTCAAAACCCATGCAGATGGCAGATCATCATGATTTTTGGATGAGAAACTGCTCCCAAAAGACAATGAGAAACTTTTCATTTATTTATTTGTTTATTTATTTTTTAATAAATGCGGTTTTAATTTAGGCAAGACAGCAAATGCTTTCTGAGGCGTTTGTCTATGTTCATGGGAACACATCATCTGTGTTTACATATTTTTCGCACTACTGCAGCAGGGAAGGGAGACAGGGGCTGCATGTTTTTATGTTTCTGTGATCAAAGCCAGTGAGCAAAAAAAAAAACAAAACTTAATGCTTAATGTGTGATTAAAGAAATTAACGGCGTTAATTAATCCCTGCGTTAGCGTGCCCAGCCCTACAAATAAGATATCATTGGCTGATGGCAGTGGCTCATATTTACTTGGTGAGTGGTTGTGTTGCTTAGACTTTCCCCTGAAACTTATAACATTATATTTAATTTTGTTGGGCACAATTTTTTATTTATTTATTAAGCCATGTATAAGCAATGGATACTCATTTAGTTGGCCATTGTTTTACAGGCCATAATGTAAGTTACTATAATGTAAATGAGCTTTTCATGTAAAAAGTTAGGATTTATTTTAAATGTAAATTTTTAAGAATAAATTTGTGCTTTGAAGTTGTTCAGTCATTTTTAAGCATATTTCATTGTTTCTTTGGTAATTTAAAAGGAAAATGAATCACTATAGCAGCCGGTATCGGCTGTCACCCAAATTACCATCTTTAAGACTACTGAACATTGGCAAATTTTCACTCTGTTGAACTGCCTACGGAAGGCATCCATCTTGAGTCCTGCCTCCTCTCTGAGCTTCCTCCAGCCAGTAAAAGTCAGCCCAATGCTGACTCTTGTCTTATTGCTTGCTCTGTCATTTTCTTTCTTTCTTTTCCATGATTTCTCTCATGATGTCCGCTTGCATCTTTGTTGAATTGGCTATTGTGGTAAATTCAAAACAGCCAGTGTGTTTTGAGTGAAACACAGCTGTCACATCACAGTTCGGTCCAGAAAATAAGCATTCTGAAGAGTGGCTTTTTGCCTTGGGATGCTGCACGGCAGCGAGGGCTTCAGGAATGTATGTAGAAATGTCAGTGTGCCATCAAAACAAGTCAGAAGCACTCTAACCTTAACTTAAGGTTGGAAAGTTACATATTGCTACTTAGGTAACATTGGTATTTGCCCTCAGTTTCACAATTTGTTCACCCCACACATGCACTTCCTGTTTTCAACTTTGTTGTTGATATTAAAAATCTGTTCACAGATAGTTGTACCACCAGATAATGCAGTTGGTGGCCCTCAGGCCTCCATCTCTGTCCCTACATTTTTGTACCGTTCTGTATCTTGTAGACATAAAGGTTACATTGTTATTCCAGCCAGATCTTACTTCGACAACACTGCAAACTATAATATTAGGTGCTTGCATCAAAAATTGTAGCAAAGTTACACATTATTTGTGTGTATCCAAAGTTACAATTGTCAGCACACAAGGTTAATATAGAGGAAGGTCTATTTCTGCCTCATCATTTAATGTTAATAAGCGTAATGTTGACTTTAAAGTGTTTTGAGTCAAATAACGGCCTTTTTCTATATCTAATCAAGTTTTGTTAGCTTCTAAATGAAGCCATGTAATTTCAATGCCTAAATCTAACCAGAAAAATTCTTGGTTGTTTAACCCTAACAAATGGTCTGGATGTCTAAACCTGATCAAAGATCAAGGGAAACTAAAAAATAATCATATTGATAACACAAAAGGAAATGGAAAGAAAACAGAAAAAAGGCAATATTCATAAACTTTTTAAATATAAAGACTTCAAAATGATGTGTTGGGTTTTAACATTACTGCAGCTGAAATGTTTCAGGGAAGCAACTGCAAAGGATCATTTGCACATCATTCAACTCTTTGCTGAACAGCAGTAATTGACGCTCTGAAAGGAGAATGGTCTGGGCATTGTTGTGCTTCATCAGTCTGTCTAATTAAATGTGGCAGAATTACTCTTCTGATTGTTTTAACACCTGAGCCAAATGATTCACTGTTATGAGGGTTTTGGTCTAATTTAAGACTGTCATTAGGCTCACGGGTGGTTTTCTAATCTCATTGTGTCCTTGAATTAAAGGCAAGCAGACAAAAGTGGTTATTTTGCTGGTACAGCTGGTACTGCTGACATGTCGTGGGTGTACCCTGACTGTCATCAGTGGTATCTGGGAAAGGCTCCAGCTCCTCATGAACCTGAAACATAATAAAACAGCTTTAACTCCTAAAAAAGAGAGGCTGTCTTAAAGGTGGATGGTTGGTTCCACGGCTTCCCCAGACCACATGTAGAGTTTTCCTTGGGCAAGAAAACTCAACCTCATGTTGCCTCCAATGCATTTATCAGTGTGTGCATGTGTGTGACTGTGCACTGTGTAGATCATAAGAACTATATGAGAATGCTGATCCATGTAAATGGACATTTTATTGCTAAATCTATTTACTTGTATGTGCTTCATTTTACAAACAAAACAAAATACATTTTCCCCACACACACCTCCACAGCTGTCACCCTCTTGAAAAGAACATCATGCACATGAGGTCAAGTGAAATTCATTCATCTATTATCCAAATCTGCTTGTCCCAGAGCTTTTTGTGGAGAAACAAGACAACAGTCACAATTCAGACTTCAAGCTTAAACATCAAAAATTCCCTATAACAAGTTTGCTTCAAAGAAAATGGCTGGAGTAGAAGTTGTGAGTTAAATCTGTGATCAGAGCTACAGGTCAGAAATCTGTCAGCTAAACTGATTGGTTGGATTGTCTGTGCCCATCTTTCACCAGCAGCTGTCATTGGTCTGAGAATTTATCTGTGGAGCCACATTCTCTGTCAAAAGGCACATCAACAAGGTTGCATGTTATCAGTCTCTAAGGCCATGTGCCACTCATTTAAACATCTGCCTCAAACCGCATCATGCTTCTTTGTATATATCTACATTTTAATAATTTTCTGTTATCCATATAGTTTCATTTTTAACTTCTATTAAATGAAATCGTTTCTATTTTAGTGGACAGGAAAATATTTCTTTACATACAAAAAGTTGTGTGCAAAAATTCTAGGGCCTGATTTACCCTTCTGGGCAAATCAGCATTTGATCATAAATTATAAATAGTGCTGATGGAATTGTCCAGTTCCATGAGAAATTCCCATTTGTATTGGGGGTTTGACATGCAATCCTTAAACAGTGCCAATTTACAAACACAAGCACAGACAGATGAGTCCACCAGTAGCAGTGCCAATTAGCGTAGAGTCACAAATAAGCAGGCCTGTCAATAATTAGGAGGCTCTAATCTATAAACAACACTGGCAAGGCAAGTGTTGTTGGTAGATTACAGCCTCAGTGTTTTATTTATAAAGCACATTTCATACATAAAGCAACCCAGTGTACTGTACATGGAATACAGTACATTTATTTTGATGGATTAAGCATAATCCATAAGTCTCATTATTTATGGTTTGAAAAATTACGATGCATTATTTGGCTCATATTGGAAAGTAATATTAAATACAAATAAACTGATAAGTGGCATAAGAGTTTTGTCTTCCATTTGACTACTTTCACATTTGTTGTTCATTTATGGCTCAGAAGCAGACAACACACTTAAGTGTGGAAGAAACATTACAACCAAACATGTCATTAAATAATAATAATAATAATAATAATAATAATAATAATAATAATAATAACAGTTGCCAGCCATCTATCAGCTATTAATCCAGAAAATGAAAACTTGTGAATTTAAATATGGTAATGTTGCCTCTCTGAAACAATGCCAATGAAAATGTGGATGAAATCCCAGCAAGAGATTTAATGTGTCCATTCAGAAAAAAGGAAGCAAAGAACAAATATGTTCAGCCTGAAACCATTTTGAGGCTGATATCGTGGCATTGCCTCTTCTTATTTTCACTCCATCTGAGTGATTTCTGGCTGTCCTTTAGCACCATCAGTGAAATAGTAATGCAGCTCGGCAACCAGGACTATCTGATATCATTTGATTGCATTTAAAAGTTGTTCACACAAATGGATCTCTTTCTTTAAGTTTTTCTCCTATTAGTGTAGCCATGACGAGCACAGAGGATAACATATGTTTTTATTTTTTGTTTTATTTATTTATTTATTTACTTTCGATTGTTTGTTTTAAATAATGACAAAACTGGCTGTAAACTGACAGTGACAAATGAATCCCAAAACAGAGTTTGCATGAGGTGCAAAGCCATAGTAAATCTGGGCCATAGTGTACCGTAGCTGTGCTGTTTAATCTGGTATGGTTCATTGATTCCTATAAATGAAACCACCATGAAATTACTTCTGAACATCCAAAAGCTTTCATAACAATGTGAGTAGCCAAGTGTCCTGATTGCTTTACATTTCAGTGAATGACATTTGGATTCACAGCTCAAGTGTCTGTGTCTTCCTTGTTCTGTGGCTCTCCCACTGTGTGACTCCCTGATATTGGATTGACCTTATAGACTGCAGAGGTCGGGACATCATTAGCTGGGACCAGCCACAGACTCGCTGCTCTAGCCTCCTGCACTAAGTCTGCGCAACTGGATGGATCACATAGCATTGATAGAAACCAGCTGGGCTCTGTTACACAGCAACCATGGTGGCAATAGAGATGTCAGCAAAACCAATAAGACACAGGCCATTAGAAGCTCTTTCAGTGTTGTATGCGCTGTACTGAATGTCATTAGGTGTAGAACTGTGAAAGCTATCTCATATCTCTGGGATGGATTATTGGACCATGAGACATACAAATATAGAACAAAATTTAAAAAGAATCATGGTGACAATGTGGGGATGTGTGATATAACATTTTATTAAAAATGGGAAATTCAAAACGATATAAGATTTATAGCAGTATTTCAGGAGCACAAGTGACAGACATTGTATTAGAGAGGTAAAAAATATACTAAGAAGTAAAAATCTCAGTTTAAATAACTATCTATTTAATCTATTTTTATCTATTTTATGTATATATATATATATATATATACATATATACTGCTCAAAAAATTAAAGGGAATGCATCCTAGATCTGAATGAATGAAATATTCTTATTAAACACTTTGTTCTTTACATAGTGGAATGTGCTGACAACAAAATCACAAAAAAATTATCAATGAAAATCAAATTTATTAACCCATGGAGGTCTGGATTTGGAGTCACACTCAAAATTAAAGTTAAAACACACTACACAGGCTCAGTAGTGTGTGTGGCTTCCACGTGCCTGTATGACCTCCCTACAATGCCTGGGCGTGCTCCTGATGAGGTGACGAATGGTCTACTGAGGGATCTCCTCCCAGACCTGGACTATAGCATCTGCCAAATCCTGGACAGCCTGTGGTGCAACATGGCGTTAGTGGATGGAGCGAGACATGATGTCCCAAATGTGCTCAATTGGATTCATGTCTGGGGAACGGGCGGGCCAGTCCATAGCATCAGTGCCTTTGTCTTGCAAGGACTGCTGACACACTCCAGCCACATGAGGTCTAGCATTGTCTTCCATTAGGAGGAACCCAGGGCCAACCGCACCAGCATATGGTCTCACAAGGGGTCTGAGGATCTCATCCCGGTACCTAATGGTTGTCAGGTTACCTCTGGCGAGCACATGGAGGGCTGTGCGGCCCCCAGAAGAAATGCCACCCCACACCATTACTGACCCACTGCCAAACCGGTCATGCTGGAGGATGTTGCAGGCAGCAGAACATTCTCCACAGCGTCTCCAGACTGTCACGTCTGTCACATGTGCTCAGTGTAAACCTGCTTTCATCTGTATAGAGCACAGAGTGCCAGTGGCAAATTTGCCAATCTTGGTGTTCTCTGGCAAATGCCAAACGTCCTGCACGATGTTGGGCTGTAAGCACAACCCCCACCTGTGGACGTTGGGCCCTCATACCACCCTCATGGAGTCTGTTTCTGACCGTTTGAGCAGACACATGCACATTTGTGGCCTGCTGGAGGTCATGTTGCAGGGCTCTGGCAGTATTCCTCCTGTTCCTCCTTGTACAAAGGCAGAGGTAGCGGTCCTGCTGTTGGGTTGTAGCCCTCCTACGGCCTCCTCCACGTCTCCTGATGTACTGGCCTGTCTCCTGGTAGCGCCTCCATGCTCTGGACACTACGCTGACAGACACAGCAAACCTTCTTGCCACAGCTCGCATTGATGTGCCATCCTGGATGAGCTGCACCACCTGAGCCACATGTGTGGGTTGTAGACTCCGTCTCATGCTACCACTAGAGTGAAAGCGCCACCAGCATTCAAAAGTGACCAAAACATCAGCCAGAGAGCATAGGAACTGAGAAATGGTCACCACCTGCAGAACCACTCCGTTGCAGGGGGTGTCTTGCTAATTGCCTATGATTCCCACTTATTTGTCTATTCCATTTGCACAACAGAATGTGAAATTGATTGTCAGTCCGTGTTGCTTTCTAAGTGGACAGTTTGATTTCACAGAAATGTGACTGACTTGGAGTTACGTTGTGTTGTTTAAGTGTTCCCTTTATTTTTTTAAACAGTGTATATATACTAACTAAAAATTAATGGATGCACAGCATGACAAGCCCCATACATCCATCATTTCTCTATTATGACGGCGGGACATTAAGAGACAAGATTGAAAAGATGAGCCAGGTGCTTCTATGGATGGATTTGAGAATGAACACAATATTAATGGAGCAACCATGAACGCAGAAGTTGACTGGTGGAAGACAGGGTTTATATTTCAGCTATGCAGGGGTCTAGAAAAGTTTTGATGGGGGGCCAGGTAGGAGCACTGACCAGGAAAAGGGGGGCATAAATAAGACCTTTTTTTAGTTTGAGATTTTATGACATATTTAACTGATTATTACAACTAAAGTGATCATCTAATGTGAAAAAGGGAAGAAAAACTTATCACTGCTGCACAAACACTTACACTTCAATAATAAAAGGGCAATGTGTTTTTAGCCAGATCATCAGTTTTATCAGAGTTTCTTTATCAATGTTGGCTGTTTAACTTCAGTTGTCACATCTGGTGGTTTTATGACAGACATTTTCACCATGGAGACAACTGGTGAGATGATGCTTTATGAATTCTGAATTATGATCTAGAACATGGTAGAAATGATGCAGAACAACATATACACATGTATGTACATTGCGTGCTGTATTTACTGACCCCTGAACATCTGACGTTTACCCAAAGGAAGGTCAGTTAACACTAAATATTTGTTAGCACTGGCTTGTTCTGTGCAATACAGTAAAAAAAGGCAAATTTCAGGCATTTGCATTTTGTGACTAATCATGATTAATTAATTTGAAAGGTGTGGTTAATACGATTAACCTTAATATATATATATATATATATATATATATATATATATATATATATATATATATTCTGTTCTTCTCCACCTTCAGTCTCTTCCTTTAATAACAGCAAGTTATATTTTCATACCAGTAATTCATTTGTAAGGGAAGGTCATATTTTTCAGTTGGTCAATATTTAATTTTGGTACAAACTCTTGTTTCTTTCAAATCCTCTGCTTTTTTTTCTCTCTCATAACCATGATCACAAGTAAAGGATCAAGTTGAGCGGGTTTATTGTTTTTCCAGTAGCTGCCCCCAGCACAGCAGTAAAGCCCATGGTCTTAAATGACCACAGAAGGTATTGATCTTCATAAGGCACAGTTTTTGTTGTTAAATAACCACCACAGGAAATCCGATGAAAGGTGCTGACCTTTCTCTAATTCTCTCCTTTCACCTAAACTGGGTTGTATGGAAGTGTGCCATTATGATTGGATTAACTGGAAGATAATAAATGCTGTACATGCCACTGAAGAGCAATGACATTGTATAGTTTTATTAATGTATGACTGAACTTTTATGAAAAGTGTGTTCCCAGCCACTGCTCATATATGAATTGCCTCCTTAGTTAGAGTGATCGCCTCCCTGAAGGCTTGAAGTTGATGCCAGCACCAAGAAAATGATTACAAACTCAATTCATGTCTGCTTTCCAATGGTCTCTAAACACTTCTCCAGACTTGATTGGGCAAGTTTCTCTCTTTAAAGCTTCTATTTACTCTGCTTCTCACTGTTCTGCCGGGAAATTGTTTTCTCATTAGCCACGGACACTGCGGTCGCAGTTCTTCATATCATCTGTGAATAAGGCTCCATCCTTGTTAGATGTGAAGGCAGGCACCCCGCTGTTTCCAAGCCAAACCGTGAAACCAATGAAATGAATATAAGTGAAAATTCATGCTCTTGAATGACAACAGGGAAATCACTCCCTCTTACAATGCCTGTGCTTTTTCCCTTCTCCTCTGTGTACCACCAAGGTCTGAACTCTAAAGACCTCCAGACCTGTTCAAGCACAAGCAGGGAATAGAATGAGCCCCAGTACACATCATGGGTACACATGGTAAACTGTTGTCTCAAGTACAGTTTATTGTCCCTGTGGCAAGACAGCCACCAGTCTCCATATCACCCCTTAACTCTCTCTTTCAAATCTCCCCTTTTCTGCATTTGTGGTTTCAGGCTACACTGTGGCCTTTCAAGCTTTGTGTTAGTGTTGCATGCATGTGGGTGTGCATGGGCGTGAGAGGAAAATATTTTTAGAAGCTGAGATCCTTTTTTAAAAACATGCTGCAAAAAGGTTATATTCTCTCTCCCGCCAACTCTTTCTTATTCTCACATTTAGTTTTTGCAGCATAACCCTTATTACCCTTCTAATTAGATCATGCAATGTTTCTTTGAGTCAACTGCACAGGCCTAGTGACCCTCAATCTACAGTCTTGTCCTTCCTCATTGAATAGTTATCTCTTTTAGCTGAGTAGCAAGTGACTGATAGCATATCGCAGTCCCACAGGAAATGAAATGGACTCTTGAGATGTGTATCTAAAACACAAGGAAGTCATCCATATATCTTCCTGTGAAGATAGAAAATCGAATACATATTTTTCTTTCAGCAAGAAAAATTTTGAAACTTACTCCAAGACAAAAAGCAGCTATTTGGTCTTTTCAAATGAAATATAATGGCTTCTGCTTATCAGTATTCCTGCCAGTGATCTTCCATCAACAAAGTGGCAGCCTGGGATAAATGTGCTGCAATATCGAAGAGATATGTGACTAATGTTGTAGATAGCACTGTTCTCACCTTTAGATAATTTTGCGTGTAGAGTGTCGGATGATTGCTGATTATCGAACAGCGTTACAGTTGATCTGAATCTCATCAGCACTTAACCTCATTGTTCCTGGAGCAGAGGTGAGAGGAATGTCAATTGGAGTGAGTCTTGTGTTTTCTGGCCCTGTTTCAGCTCTCCCCCTTTCTCTGCTTCTCTCTTTGCCTTCCACTCACACTTGTGCACACACCCACACATACAAATACATACTGCATGTGCACACACATGCAGTAGGAGCACACACACACACAAGCAAACACATTCAGGGCTCTCTATCCCTGTCACAAACAAACACAAACACATCAAGAGTGTCTCTCTTTCTCCCCACAAGCACCAAAACTTGCTGGATGTCTATGGTAGACAGCAAAAACAGACCCATGAAAAATGCATGTCCCTTTGCGTATTTCATAAGAAACACTCATTGGGATTCCATTCCCATCTCAGCTGAAATACCACACAGGAATATCAATTACACAGGCAATTTGGGTGGCAGTGTGAACAGGAATGGTGCTCAACAAGAATATGGTGGAGAGGGTCACTATCTCCTGCAGCTCTTACCCAACATGGCCAGCTTATGAAATACATATTGGTTTGAATGTGTTTAAAATGGTGTTAAGTTTGGTAGAATCGTGATGGGATAGCAAGCCAATAAGACCATTTAGAAACAAGAAGAGCTGGCATCATCTGGTTACAGAAAATGCTGACCTTTATCTATTTGTGTTTTCTTTTAGGAGAATCCTTATATGTGCAACAATGAATGTGATGCCGACACTGAGGAGCTGGCTCATCCTCCTGAGCTGATGTTTGACTTTGAGGGTCGAAACCCCACAACTTTCTGGCAGTCAACTTCATGGAAGAAATACCCAAAGCCTCTTCAGGTCAACATCACACTGTCATGGAACAAGACAATCGAGCTGACTGATGACATCGTTCTCACCTTTGAGTCAGGCCGGCCGGAGCAGATGGTCCTGGAAAAGTCGCTTGACTACGGCAAAACTTGGACCCCTTACCAGTTTTATGCCACAGACTGCCTGGATGCTTTCACCATGGAACCCAAGACGGCAAGTGAACTCACCCAGCGCACCCTGCTGGACATCATTTGCACTGAGGACTACTCCCGAGGCTACGTGTGGAAGAACGATAAAACAGTTCGTTTTGAGATAAAGGACCGCTTTGCTTTGTTTGCTGGACCTCGACTACACAACATGGCCTCACTGTATGGCCAGCTGGATACCACCAAGAACCTGCGGGACTTCTTCACCATCACCGACCTGAGGATTAGGTTACTGAAGCCAGCAACTGGAGCCACCATGGTGGATGAAAACAATCTGTCCAGATACTTCTACGCAATCTCTGACATAAAAGTGCAGGGCAGGTAAGATCTATTGACATTTGTTTCTTTTTATTTCTTGTATAAAATAAAAACTTAGAGTTGCCCAAGAAAGTTTTCAGAACCCTTTTTGCTTTTGCCTTTTTGTTGTTGTATGTTCAGTTTGATTTTAAGTAGATAAAACTACTGTTTTCCACAACGCTCTACACTCAAAAAAGTGAATATGACAAAGTTGAAAGTTGAAGCATGTTCTCTGTGATATTTCAGTCAAAAATAGGTATTTATCAAATTTTTCTGACTTCATCAGCATTTTTACAGTATGGATACACTACTAGTCAAGTATTTTAGATAGGAAAAACCTTTTGAAAGCTAAAAATCACATTGCAAGTCAGGGGTTGCCAAATACAGCATGGTTTAACTGTAGCCCTCGCACTGAATGCAACCAGATGATTACAGCTGATGATCCACTAATGAAGTAGTTTTAACTGAAGGTACCAGGTGACAACAGTCTGCAGTTTTTTATTCCAGAGACATAACACACTGATCCACACTACTTTAATACAAGAGGAACATCTCAGCAGTGAAATGATCTTGTCAGATGAACAGCAGGCATGTAAACAGGCAGTCTGTTGGCATTACATAGCATATGTCTGGCAGCATGATCATGGACTTATCTATTTCTTCATATATTTGGATTTGGTGCAGTTTTGGTGCAAATTTGTTAACAATTTTCCTAAAGGCGGTTCTGATTTGTAGTTATTTTCTTACATAAATAATACAGTTGCACAACAGAACAACAACAATGTGACGTTTTCAAGTAATCAGAGGTTTGATGACAAAAATAAGAACTCTGCAGGATAAAATTGACGTTAGACATTAAAATACTCTGTTACTATTTTAAAATACTATATTATTATTTAGATACATTTTAGAAGCTTCGACATATAGCTTTACACCCAACAAACAGAAGATAATTCAACACATGCAGTTTAAGAATAAGAAAAAATATGGTTTATGAAATATGGAAGAGAAAACTTTTGAAAAATCCAAAAGGAAACGGAGCTCAACATAGCACTTCCTTCAATTTTAACACATAACTGCTCTGTTTCCGGGGCAAAGAATTAAAACTGTAAAGTATAATTCTGCCCAGTCCAGAAATAGTTCCAAAATTACTTCAGAATGCTGGGAACGGCCATTTATGAGCTGATACTGAACTATAGTCTCCTAAATTATTTATTACATAGCTAACTTGACAAGGACAGAGGGCTGAGTCTGCAGCTTCTGAAGTGGACAGTTTTAATGAATGTCCCTCTACATCTTTTATTACAGACATACATCAAGGTTTGATAGACAGACCATTAACCCATCATATAATTTACAATAATTTAGTCAAACCAACAGTTGGACTTAGTTTAGTTAAATGTTTGTTGTAAAACTACAATGTGCAATTACATAGAAAAATAAAAGATTACATCCAGTTTTTTTTTCCTTTTTTTTTTTTTTTTTCTTTGTATCTGCCTGTGAAAATTCATCACTCAATGTATATGCAATTTAAGACAGTTTCCCCATGTCTAATAGCTCATTATCTTTAGAGCACAACCACACAAATACTCAGGATTTGTCTTTTTGTCTTTCAACTGTTCTGAATGGAAAGTATCAGATTTTCTGACTGACCTCAGATTTTTGAGATCGTAGGGAGTGCTCTTCAAATTCCAAGCAAATTGCGTTTATGGTTGATTCACCTCATTATACATCTTCTAGCACAATTGGGAAAAAAAGCAGGAAACTTTAATAATATTTCTAATGTGCATCCATTTACAAGATCAGCAGTGATTACAGAGGTCAAGTTTGGCCTGTTTTGATATTATTTATTGTGATTATTCGTAGTTGCCTTCATTATTAAATACTCTTAATGATGCTGCGAAATTTTTTTTCATTTTTTATATAGTTTTTACTTACAAGACCCAAATGGGCAGTTTTCATGGATTTGTGGTAATGTTCACTGCGTATAAATGACTCCTCTTTATCATTAGGTAAAGATGAGCAGAAATAAAGGCAAAGAAAGCATTAACAGTAAACATTTATATGATCATTAAGTTAAGTTTTATGACTATGACATCTCCAGACCTTTAATTCCATAAAATTATTTTTTTTGTTTTGTTTTGTTTTGTTTGTTTTTTGTTATTTTTGTCCTGCTTGAGGCACGGGAAACAGCAGCAAATATAACACACACACACTATCAACTCAATTTGTCTGGAAACACTGTTTACCACCTGGAGCTGGGTGGAGATATATTTCAGACCATAGCTATATTTAGCATGTTTGAATTTCTATACTCCATCTTCTCACTCCTGAACCTTATATTTTAGTCATGCCCACATTTTATAGGCTAAATCTTTATAAAATGAAGGATACTTTTTCTTCATGTTTAGTTTACACAGCTTGACATTGGGAGTGTATATTTCATGGTGAGTCATCAGTGAGACTGTGATTTTTAGGGAATGGAAACATTTTTGTTTCCTGACGCATGGAAATGGCCCACATGGCAGTCATAAAGGCTCCACAGCTGCTCTCCAAATAGGACCTGTGTTGCTTGCTGCAGTTGGTTTATAGAGAGGGGAACTAGGTTGGTAATGACCCATCATATGGGCCCCTAGGTAAATTGAAACAGTTAGTCTCTAATTAGAATTCAGTAGACTTCAACAGCAGATTAGAACCATTAGCAAGTTGGCTAATTGGTAGGAGACTAATCTTGTAATTAAGAGCATTTGCAGCTGATTAAATGGTAATCATCAGGGACACATCAGTAAAACATGAAGATATTAAGGACTGCCAGGCTGTGGTTCCAAATTTAGCCTTGCCCTGTTTAACAGAGTAGATTTATGATTTAATCTATGGGGTTTCCTTTTTTAACAGGCTGTACTTTTGCCCTGAATAAAATCTTCTTCTCTCCTGTTTTTTTCTAAATCTGAGCAAATTACTTTGTGAAATGTGAGCTGTCAAAAATCTGACAAGGTCTCATGACACTTGATGTCTTCAAACACATGCCATGACAGGTTTTTTGGTAATAGTTCTGTTATATTTCTAACTTAGCTCAAATGACAGATACATCTTCTGCAGCCATACACGGTCTTCCAATATTCACACTTATACTGTAAACATGAATTGATGAATTTGAAATTGAAAGACCTGCTAGCCAACACAGAATAGCATCTCCTGCAGTTATCTTATTTTGCCATTCATTAGAAGGAGTAGCAAAAGGTTGGGTGTGGGGAAAATAAGCTATTTTGCCCAATTTTCCGTCCTGCCCCTGGGCATCAAATTCAATTTTCGAGCAAAAGTTTGCAGTGAGAAAGAAAAGGAAATAAACATACGATTCTGTCCAGAGGTGGATCAGTAACTCACTTGAAAAAGCGCAATGGAGGCAGGTGGGCAGAGACTGATTAGAGTTCCCAGCAGCCTCAGCAGCCTTCTGGCTACAACCAAATGTGAAAGGCTTATCACAGAATGGCCATCCTGTCTGAGAAGTCCCAGAATACCACACAAAGGCTGATAAACTGTCATGTGTACACACACAACTGAATATTTTCAGCTTCAGGTAAAAAAAGGTTCTATGTTCTGCAGATTCAGACACATGTGTTCATGAAGGGATATCATGACTGATGCAGACAGAAAAAAATAATTAAAGTTGAAAAATTTTCTTTGAATGTTTTTTTTTATATATTGCATTTATATTATATTTATATTAAATTTGAAAAGAAAATGGGATATGAAATTATGTTGTGACTATATTCTTAAAAATATAATTAGTAAATGCCTTTAAAGAAAGACCATATAAGGGGAAAAATATCCAAAATGAGCATTTAGGTGTTTGTGTTTGGACATTTAAGCAAATTGGTACATATTTAATTAGATAATGACCTTTTCCTTTAATGTAATGAATCATTTAAATGATTTACCCATAAATAGTTTTTGTTCGCAATATGGATTTTTAAAATGCATTTCTCTAAATGCCTTTTTCTCAAAATGAGTAAATTTGCTTAGAGGTAGACATCTCTCTAGAAGTAGTTTCATTTTTGTTTGATTTCCCGTTTATATTCTAATAAACTTGGCATGCAATGAGCTGTGTTACTGATAGTTTGCGGCTCTAGTGGAATTCTAAGATTTCAGTCACGAGCTCTTTTCAAAGCTCTCTATTAGTTGAATATTATTGTATTATCAGATGTGGAAATACACAAATGGATTGAAATGTTGAGAAAGCATGAAGCTACGAGGTTTCTACATCTACTTTAGCCAGTCGTCAGCCACACATGTAGACATGACCATCAGCACAATACTCTCTGCAGACTTGCAAGGAAATGTACAGATATTTTAAAATTCTGGCAGGAAAAAATAAAAGTCTTTTAGTGCTTTATTATAAAAGTCCTTGAGTGAAATGCAAGGTTTTGAAAGAAGCATCAGCTGCTTACAGCTGCAACCAAATATACTCATCAGTGTGCAAAACCCCCCAGAATCAGAAGGTCATATCCGGAACTCCTATATGACAAAAAGACACATCTGGTATCCGGACACAATATATGTCTTCATGCAGTATCTTGTGTCCATATATCACGAGATATGAAACCAGTCTCAATATACACCAGAAATGGTCCGGATTCTTCGAAGAGTTAGAGAAATATTCCCTACAAATGTATCAGGATTCTGGCACTATTCAGTACCTCGAGTTCAGATACTTCTGAATATGACCACAGGTCATATCCAAAACTCAAATATGACAAAAATCATGCAGCATCTTGTGTCCTTATATCACCAGATAAGAAACATGTCTTAATATGCACCAGAAATGGTCCAGATTCTTCCAGTATTTAGGGAACTGTCCCCTACAGTATCCCCTTTTTACGCAGTGCATAACCTATGCAATGTTAAAAATTGTAATTATAAACCTATGGAATGCAAAAAATCAGACAGTTTACTACTAAATGAAATAAATCCATACTGCAGATAGAGGATGTCATGACGACAGAAACGTATGCTGTAGATCCCTGAATCTGCAGATGTGTAAAGTATCATGATCAAAACTCATAACCTGAAATAGATAAAGCTGACTGTTAAAAAAAAACTTTCAGAGCAGACTGCAGGAAATTTGACAAATGTTGACAGGATGTTATAAAAGAAGCACTGTAGATTTCTAAGCTCTATGAATTGTTTATAAAGATGGCTTTACAAGATCTCTGACCATCATGTCCATTTTTCATTTCTTGTGGTAGAAAAGTAAACACAAAGAATAGAGACGAATATGTCTTTTCCCCTTCCCCTGCATATCAAGTCAATGTATGTATAGGGGCTTACTGTGGTATTGATTTCTAACGTTATTTCACATCAACGGAAAACAAAAACCTTGAGCCGTGCAGGCTGTTCCACCTTTCACGTCTCCTTCTCCATCGTTCCTCACTTATTGATCAGATGTCAGCTTGTTAATTAAGACATGACCGCTACCGGGTGGTTGCACGGTCAGTGCTGCACATGTGCAGGGCTGCAGTGGGGCCTGGGAATGAGAGGCAGCTAATCCATAAGTGCTAATGTGCTATTTCTTTCATCCCCCATGTCATTTCCTATTTTTTTCCTAACCTTTCATTTGTCTTTTTTTTTTTTTTTTTTGCCACTGTTTCTGCTCTCTTTCACTTTCGCAGTAACCCAGTGTTCATGCATTCTGTAACAATAATCCTAAAAACAACAGCTGCTGAAAATGGCATGGGCCATTGTAAATGGGGATGTGGAAATTTACATTATTATACTTAAGTGTTTGTCAGGTAAAATATACTCAAACAGTGACGTCATGCATTGTGTGGAATGGCGCAAACCTTCTTCTCCTGAATCTGTGCCATTATTTCCTTTGTTTATATAGCACTGGTAATTTAGCTGAGTTAGCAATGATCCTGATGTTCATAACAGGAATATTTAAGTTAGCAGAGAAATAAACAGTTTCCTGACCTACATTTTAATAATCAGATGTCAAAAATCTTATGTAATATGCTGCTACTTAAAACAACACTACAGTAACAACATAGAGCCCAAAGTGGCTGCAGGAACCTCATATCAGCGGGACAACTTTGAGAATGATTTGTTTTTCACTGAAAAATGGAGAAACAATTTTCATATGTCCAATGAGATCATCTGTCACTTGTGTCTTGAACCCTGTTCTATCAATTGAATCTGTGCATTTTCATCTGGACAAAATTTTTAGAAACAAATCTCAGAGGATGTCTTTTTTTTTCCTTTTTTTAACAAATGACGAAAACCCTTTTTTTGCATATAGTTAAGAAGTGTGAAAACAGTCTGATAAGGAGAGCATACACACAGCACAACTGATTAAAAGAACATGGACAGGTGGAGCAATTAGGAAACTGAGAACAGGTGTGGGAGTGGGAGTGGTGCACAGACTGAAGGAATAATGATGCCCTACAGTACTTAACAGAATGTGGTGATTTAGAACTATTGAACTTTAGCTAACTGTGTCTTTACACTTTGCATTCAGTTTGGCTTTTGGTGACTTTCCACTTTTTACATATGAAAGTACAAACTGACTTAAATCTAAAATAAGGTACAAAACTATACTCTAAACATTTTGATGCTATTACAAGTGCTGCATTGAGAATATTAGGCAGACATGTGTAGATATCACTGCAAAATATACTTAAATTATTTAAAGTATTTAATAAAAGGCTTCCGGTACCTTTTAATATGAAATAAAATGATAAAATTAGTGAGAAATGATTTGCAGCTGCACAGCTGGGGCTCTCAGCGGTGCTCCTGTATCAGTTTTTTTTTTCTTCTTTGCATTTAAAAACTAATAATGGTGATGTACCATGTAACTACATATCATTATTTTGTTTCTCAGCAAATAGCCTGTAGTCCCCAACTTTAATTAAATGAATTACCCAGCACTACTTGAAGGTGAAGTCAAACCAGTGCTCAAACCACACTACAGAAGTGGCCAATTACAAAACAGAAAAAGACTAGAAAATAACAAAAGACTCAAAAACTTGCTCGTAGCAGTACAACTTCTGTTAGCTGCTTGTGTTGTAATGGGGTAATGAACACCAATATTTATACTGCAAACCACCAGCCTTTAGGGTCAAATTAATTCCCAATCATTAAATACATTCTTCCAACATAATATCTGTGTGAGTGTTGTTATGTGATGTCAAATGACTGAGAGCATCCAGGTCATTTTATTTATTCATTTTTACAAAGAATCTCAGGACAAAAAATTTTATAAATATATTGGTTAACAGGGAAAGCAAAGCAATTTATGTAAAATGCTTTAAAATTGTACAGTAACAATGTTGCCTTTACCCTGAGGTGCAACTTTTGATTTGCTACCTGATGACATCATAGTAAATCTGGGTTGGAACAGGACGATGTTGACACTGTGTGATGTTGTTTTAGTTAAGTTAGTGGAAGACATTAATTCTCAGATGAGAGATCACTAGTTTGACTCTTGTCCTGCACAAGGTTTTCCAGACTACTTTCCCTTTCATTGTTGCTGTCACCCATGAATGATTAAGATTAGGAGTCAAAATTAGATGGCACCACATTAATACAGGTTACACATTTACGTTTGCATTTGGCACAGATCTCATCAAATGGACTCTGCCCACTTGTTACACTGTTTGTGGTGGGACTGAGCTTATTATTATTACTTGTTTAATGTTTTTCCTTAGAGAAGACCTTTACAAATAAATCACAAAAGTATAATTAAATATACATTCTAAAAAAGGGGGACTTTGGATATCCAGTAGGTTAACATCTTGGCTACAAAGCAGTAGGTAAGGAACTATAAAGCCATTTTGATACAGACTTATAAGTGAGACATAAATTACCTTCCTGATGAACACTTTCTCTCTAGGGATCTATGTAAGTGCAATACTTTGTATGGACCGTTTATACAGGTGATTTTTAGGACAACAACTTGCAATGACTTAAAAACATGGAGTTTAATATTTTCTTTTCTATTCAGTGAATCATATGGCTATATTAAATATTGACATAACTGAAGACTTAAGCAAAATACTAAAAAAAACATAAAGTCCCCTCTAAATACAAGAAAACTATCCTGAATTCTGGAGTATACATTTGAGTTATTCAAAGGCAATTTGGATACATAAGAATCATAGTTTGAGGTGAAACTGAAACATTTTACTATTGTTTTATGCTCCCAGTGTTACCCTTCAGCCACAAAAAGTCTCTGTATCGCCCTCCCTGATGGGGATCCTCAGCTCATAACAGCACCACATCCTACACTTCAACTGTATCCTGTGATTAAAAGAAAACTAAATTCATATGTAGCTTGTTCACAGAGCATTCACAGAAGGTCCTTGATCCACATACTGAAGATCTATGGCCTGAGGATATCTAGATCCAAAGGCTACAGACAGGAATTCAACGATAAGCAGTGCAATGACATTGCACATCATATCATGTGTAAAATGCTTGGACATTCCCCTTTATTCTGCACTGTCTTTACAGGTTACCCATACTCTTTCTTCAAAACTTTTTCTTTGTTTGTTGTCTGCTGGACAAGAGCTGAAGGAAGTCAATCAATATTCCTCCTAAGTGTTTGTTAAGGATGTTGTTTAGCAGCTTAAAGAAATTTTTGCTCATTCATGGATGTGTCTAGTTCATGCAAATTGCAGTCTGTGCTGCTCTCAAACAGTAATTATTTACTGTTGCTTTTGGAATTTTTACAGCCCCAAAATGGAAGTGTTTAACTTTGGAGTTTACAACATGTTTGCACAACATAGATCAGATGTTCCAGATGAAGGCTTCGGTAACAACTGATATAGTATAAAATAATGAAATTAAGAGCGTACTTCTTGTTGTACACAAGTGCTGATGATACATCCGTATCTTTTGAGTAAAAGCAGTGCCTACCCAATTGAAATATTTGCAGTTAGTGTTGTAAATTCTGATAATGTATGACATTGATGGAAAAAGGTGCAAACTGCAACCATAGAGATTTTTTAGAACCGTCTAATCATATTTTTGTTGTTTTTGTCTGTTTTGGTTTATTGTTGGTGTTGTGTAACATGTAAATCTAACCTTAACTCCATCCATGAATCTTTAACAGCACAGTGGAAAAGTTAAAAATGATAAGAGGGAGGAAAGTAGAAAAATTCAAGGTACGACAGGTAAGAACACTGGGTCACATTCACCAAGCGTCCTTACAAACAAATTTGTTCTTAAATTCTACTTACAAACATTTTCCCAAAATTGTGTCATTCACCAAAATCTTCATTTCTTAGATTTGTTCTTGGAAAAGAACAAAAACCCACAAACACTCAAGATAACATCATAGACATCAACACGTTTAAGAGTAAAATTAGCATTTGTATTGTTGATGTTGTTCTGTTTATTAAAATACCATAATAAAATAAAGTTTTTGTCAGATTTTTAAATTTCTTTTGGTAAAGTATAAAGCATTTTGTTTTTTAAAAGCTTGCTACTTAACTTTCCGAATTTAAAGCGTCTGGACACGTTTGATGGAACAGTGATGTCTATAATGCACATTTCTGGAGCCATCACCGCCCAGTAGTCCCAAGGCTGAGGAACAGCACCAAACTTTTTCATCCAGGGATGCAGCGTGACCTCACAGCCAAGTTTCACTTTGCATGCTAGTAAACAGATATATACACACCGCCCGTTCTTGAATGCGCATCGTGGCTGATTTAAGAAAAGAAAAAAAAAAAAAAAAAACACAAGAGGAAGTTATTGGAAGAAGAGAGGAAAAGAAAAAGAGAAAGGGACAGAGCGAGAGAAAAGACTGTCTTGTACTGCCTGGAGAGAACTCACAGTACAGGTAGGATGCAACATGGATCAGCCATCGATATGACGCACATCACTAAGAAAATTGCTAAACGCTCTGTAGCTTTAAGATAAACAGTAAGTTATTGCAGATCCTGTCCAAATGTTATAAATTCCCTCAAGAGAAAATAAACAATTTTTCACCCATTTCATTCATTCAAAGAACAAGTCACAGTCCAGATGGATTTATTTCTATCGCTGGTCTTTCTAACACCACAGGTTCAAAAGACAGCACATGTGCCAGATCCATTGTCTCAACCACAAGAATATCACTCCTTAAATGTCTAAGTCACCTGTAACTTCCAGATCCACCTAATGTATTTAGTCTTTAATTGTAAAAAATTACCACAATGGTGTTGTTTATTATAATAATAATTAGTTTTATTAAGAAATCAAAGTTATTTCTTGGTTATCAGACTCACCTGGAGGATTCGTCAGATGCACCATTCACTCCGTAGGTGAACCACATCTTAAAATGATGCCACAGCAGGTGAAAATTTGTTCTACAGTATAACGATTCCCATTTAGCCACGACACCATGAGGATTTCCATCTTGACGCACTCATGGGACCAGACTGCAAGCTGCTGTCCAGGTTCAGGAGTAATTAATGACCCATTTGTATATAAAGCCATTTTTACATGATTTTTAGCTCACCATGTGATTATTTATGATCAAATAAATCCTTGAAAAAATTAGGAAAATCAGGCTTTATTGCATATCTTTATTTTTATTCATTTATTTATTTTTATTATTATTATTTTGGGTGAATGAGACCCATTGTGCAGAATGGGTCTCAAACGAAAAGCACTTTCCACTCAGGGAACCCTGGATCAACACTGATCCACTGATTGGCATCTCCTACTATCCTCTCTATAATTTTCGTATGAGCCTCTTATGCAAAGTAAACATTAGCACATGAACATTTAAAAACATCATCTAGAAACACAAATAGGGACATAAAATAGGATTTCCTGCTGATAAATCAGAAGTTTAGACTTATCTGCATAAGGAACAGAGTACAGAAAAAGTAGCAATTGTATGATTTAATTCTTGTGAGCACGACATTTTGAGCACTTATAAGTGCAGCATGTACAAAAATCAAAGGTAATTGATAAAAAAGTGCAATTTATCATTTAAAAACTGTGTTTCTTCTATTGGTGTCTCATCAATTTACTAAAATATTATGTTTTTATTCTCTTAGCCAATATACTTGCTATGGGTCCACATACGTGACAGCTGCCATATTTGTACCACCGTTTTTACTACGGTATCTCTGAATGGACAAACAGCTCTGTGTGAAGTGAAAATCCTTTGAGCTTTAAAACTGCAGAACCAGCTTTGTTTGATAGGTGCTAGGGCACCATTTGAAATAAGTAACACTTTAAAAGGCACATAGAATAAGATTTTAAAGTACTTACCTTTAGTGCAGTCATGATTATGTCTGAAAGAATTTTGGCCACTGTGCTTGACATTTGAAGTCATAGCTTTGTCCATATTTACCACTAGATGTCAGTCATTCTGACAAGCTTTCATGAGATTGGGCTAAGTTTTGGAAAAAAGTACTGTTCAAAACTTTGCATGTTCCTTACCCAGGATCCTGGTATGATAAAGGTGGGAGTGATTATGAGGGGTTTTTGTTGAGGAACCTTTAAATCATATCTGTGCCTTAGAAATCTTGAGAATACACACATCCATGATTCTAATGGTTGATCTTTGATCAACATCCAACAGGTTTACTACAGATAATCTAATGTGCCTGAAAACCAAAGTAAACTCCAAATCATACCGGAGAAGTGAACTAGTTTTACTCTTGCTACCAAAGTAAATTACTACATTATGAGCTTGCCTTTCTCATAGCTACTCAAATCAACACAAACTGCACACATGCAACACACCAACTTGCTGGCTCTTATCCAGCTTCTTACAATCAGTGCACACATGCTTTATATCTTCTAAGCCCGTGTCCTGTGAACCATGACATCTGTAGCCAGCTTGATTGACAGAGTTTGAAAGTCAGGTTCAAGTGCTGGTTCACACAACTCCAATATTACTCTGCTTCCACCATAAGGATCTCTCCAGCTCTGCCGGCGCCTGTTCACTTATCTTCCACCAGATGTCTGTCACATGCTGCGATGTTTTCTGCCAGTCATCTTCCAGTCTCCAGTGTTTAATTAGTGCTCATTAAGACCTGGGCTTTCTTTGTAAATAATATATGGGTGCCAGAGAAAGTACATCAACATAAGCTGTCTCTGGAGGGGAAGCAGCCATGAATACTAAAATCATCAACATGTTCACTTGCTACATATATTGTATGATCAAGCTTTACCAGTGGTGGAACAGACAAGCTTGTTAAAGCTTCCTGAATGTCAGTGCAGTACTGTACTCTGTACATCTGTCTAAGGATTTATGTGGGTGTTTACTCACATGACTAATGATAAGACTGAATTTATTTTTATCATCTCGTTCTTATGACTTTCCTGTTTTGTTTTCTTTTTCCTTTTGCTCTTTATGCTGTAGTTGATGACAAATACAGAAATGTATCATATTAGTACACAATTTCTTCCCTTTGCTGTCCTCTCCTGTGTCTCCATCTCGATTCAGCTGCTTACATCACATCACAAATAATCCACCCATCCACGAAGAGCATTGACGTGGGGTTAGGGTATTAGAGATTACAATACTCTATGACTACATCAATGCACAGCATCAATAATAAGCCCTGTCATTGAAACAAATCACACACTTTGGAGGGGCACAGCCCCAAGCCATACAAATTCAAATTCCATTTCGCCTCAGCAGAAAATTGGAGCCGGGGGAATTAACTTGTGATCCATCCCTAATATTTCTCCAACAATTTGGGGAGCCCTGGCGGGGCCACTTTCTAGTTTGATAGGGGACACAAACAATTTGCTTGATATTGCATTACACCACCAAGAATATCAAAATTGGCCACAACACAGAGCGTCAAAAACAAACCTAATCGGACTCTTCAATTTCACGGTGGCAGAGCCTGCTGTAATGAGGTGACTCTTTCCCCTCCTTATGTAAAAACTTCAATGCCATCTACAATGTGAAAGGAGGCACAGTAAAGAAATGCTGTCAAGCTTATTGTGATAGTTGGATTTGCTTTGTTCATGTCTTTTCTTTCCCCTGTCTTAGCAACTATGTGTTATGGTGTTTGCTCAATGCAGCCCACAGTAAGAGATTTACTGTCTTGTACCTACAAGACAGTGAACTATTTTTATGCTATATCTGTTCAGATTGCAATATGAAAGTAAATTTGATTGTGCATGAGTAATATAGTTCACTCTTAAAATGTAAACACATATTTAGCTAATTAGAAGACATCCAACATGTTTTGCCTACTCGCACTGGGCTAGTTTTGAAAGTTTAAAGCAGCCAAAATGGGAATAAGCATCATGAAATCTGAAACCAGTGTTCTCAGCAAAATGATGGATTTCCCACACTGAGTTGGGGATGAGCTGCTTCCTCAAGTGGAGGAGTTTGACTATCTCTGGGTCTTGTTGTACTGGTCTGTCATGGTGAAGAGTTAACTAAACTTAAAGGTGAAGCTAACAATTTAATGGTCAATCTTCATTCCTGCCTTCACCTCCCATCATGGGCTGTGGGTAGAAACCAACAGAATGGGATTGCAGACACAAGCAGCTGAAATGAGCTGCCTACAGAGAGTTTTGGGCTAACCATAAGAGATAGGATAAAGAGCTTGGCCATGTGTGAGGGGCTTAGAGCAGAGCTCCTGCTGCTCCTCAGTTTTGAAAGAGGAAAGTTGAGATTGTTCAGGTATCTTGTTAGAATGTTGTGTAGACACCTCCAAAGAGACATATTTTTTACATTTTGGGAGGAAGAGTTCCTGGGGTAGGCTTTTTGATAGTTGGTTTGGAAGTGCCTTGCCCTCTTCCTGGAAGAGCTGGTGGAAGTGTGCACGACTATACAGTGATAGACGTGTTATATATGGACAAATAAATGGATTGATTCCCACATAACTTTGTAACAGTAACACATCTCCTCCGAAGTGCATAATGTGGACTTTAGAAATACCCAAGGTTAGGTGTAGCATTAATATGTATTGTATTAGTTATCTGTTGTAGCAGATCATCAACAGAAACCTTCTCCATACTCTGGTTTTCATGTTTTCCTAATATTCATTCCTTTTGGTGATCTCTCATGTTTGTGACTTGGTCTTACAAACATTTGACCAATGAGAAGTATTAATAAGAGCTCATAACTAAATCGTGTAATGACATGGCATAACCTCACATCTCAACTTCCCTCCACTTTGAATGAATGTCACACACCAGAGTAAAAGGTCGAACCTGACAATGCCATCTGAGCTTGTCAGTTTACCTGGAGGAGTTTTTCCTGTTCCTGATAAGCAGCATAAAAATATACCAGGTGTCCAACCAACATAACATGATAACACTTAGTTTTTAGTAATAGAAAAAAAGTTTTCCAGCTTTAAGATATAAATGCTGTAGTTTGTAAGTTAGTGGAGTTAGTTGTTGGCTTGTATTAAGGCAAATTTAGAAATATGATAAAGCAAACAAATTGCAGAATGAAGTTCACTACTATGATTTCTCATAGTAGGAAAAAGCTGCATTTTTTTCTGCTCGTCCATTGTTGTTCCAACTCATTGTAGCTTTTCCATGTGTCACTGTTTCCTCAAAGATATTTTAAAAAAATGACAAAACGCATTACCATTAAGGCAAAAATGCAGTGTATTCATGGCAGTTCAACCTCCTAAATGCTGTTTGGGTCAATTTTGACACATTTTGACATTTGACAGCAGTGAAAATTCTCCTAAACATCATTCTTTTTGTCTAAAATTTGATTACTTTTCCTAAAGTGACACAAAATACACAAAAATAACAATTTAAACAAATGTGCAAACAACTTGCAAAATTAATCCCCAAAAAAATTGTAGCAAGGCAATTAAACATAAGAATAAACAACTGAAGCAACTGAATCAATTTTATATAAAACAGTAATGACAGTTGCAGCTCTTGGGTAATTTATTGAACAACAGATGCAAACCAAAGTTTAAGCCCAGTATCCTTTAAGATTTTGGAAGTCTGAATTGTAAATATTGTGACAGCATCTGCAATTATCAAAAAGGTCTTTGTTAATATACAAGTGAATTTCTGTTTCTTAAAATTAGTTCTAAGAAACACAGCAGGTCAATGCTATAGTGAGAACTTCAAGTGCTTTCATAACCCCTTTCCACATGCTTGTAAACAAGAAAATAAGCTGGTTGGTCCCAAAGTTTAGATAGCACATGAAGGCAGCAATGAAAAAAATACAGCTAGACATTTTGAGATGAGTTCCTGTTTAAATTAAACATGTACAAAAGCAGCCGTAACAATGAAAGTCTTCTCCGTGCAAAATGTTTAGGTCTATAAACTGTCAAAATGTGGACCAGTTCTCAAAAGGCATCAATGCATATAACTGCTCTCCATTGGCACCAACCTGATGGAAAAGAGGAGCTTCAGCTGTCAGTTTTTTAAACCTGTAATGTTATCAGTCATGACTATTACAGATTCAATTTCCTCAAAACCGACCGTAATATGCGTTCAGCAATTTAAGTGTTTTCTGAGATTTTATTTCCCTGAGGAATAATGCAATCTGATATGTATCCATTACTCTAGTTATCATAATAGATGTGGAGAATCCTGGTTTTAAATAAATTATTTTTTGTTGTCCCTTCAGCAAGCTTGTCTCATGCTACTTTTCTTTTTTTTGTGAAACATCAAACAAGCTTCTTTTTCCCTGTAGGTGTTGGCAGGTTGCTCTGGTTATTCCAGGTAACACAGTGATATTCTAAAAATTTCACCAAGGTCAAAGTTTCCTCAACAGCCTTGATCTCTCTATATCTTTCATTGCAATCAGTGGTCAGGATATCTGAGCCTCTCCAAGTGTCTTGTAGGAGAAAGTTTCAGGAAACCTCAATATGTATTTATACAGCATGGAAGCACATTACAAGCTTTGACCATGGTTGACTTGTGTGAGGAAACAGGTAAGATACAGAGCTGAGGGAGGCTGGTTTGCTCAGTCTTATCAGTCAGAGGGACGGCTGTGGGTTGAATCTCTAAAGGAAAAAAAAAGACTTTTCATCTTAGTGTAGCCATTTTTCTTAAAAAAAAATGACTATAAGCATTTGCAGGTTTAGACAATGCATTTTCATTTCAACTCTTTGATTCAAAAATTTATATAATATCATTGTAAATATCTGTATTTACCTTATTTTCATAGCAATGGGCAACAAAAGACTGGGACACAGTTTGCTACCTGCCTCAGTGTTTGGCTGTGGAGAAATTTAGAGACTCTCCCATGAGTCAACCAAAGACAAAGACAGAGAACCCAAGCTGAGCCACTGGGCCACATGACAAACGAGACACACGCAGTTGCACATTTGTTAGCAGTTGTTCACAAGAAATGATTTGAAATCTATAAAGGAGACAAATCAGCTGAGGTAGAAAAATAGAAAAAGCTTCAAAGGTCAAATATAAAAGGAAATTGTTGCATTTGACCAATGCACAGCTTGCTTGATTTGGCGCTTTAGCAACTGACTGTTTTTTTACATTGATTTAAATCTGTTGCATTATAACTATAAACACTGAGATGCTAGTGAAACAGTTTTATATAAAGATGTGAAAGCAACAAAAAAATTAAGTGACTCAGTAAGCCATAACAATTGATGTGTTTCAAACAGACTGAGACTTGAATTGTATCTGAACTTGGCAAACAAAACCCATTCACTGTTGTTATGATGTGCTAATTTTCAAGTGTTTTCAAACCTGTGCAGGAGAAAACAAGCTGAAAAGATAAGGAAATTAAAGGGCTGTCAGTCAAAGCTCAAAGTGTATTTATGTCATGTACGAAACTAATAAAAAAATGACTTCATCACCGAGCTACACAGATATGCATTTTTGTCTGCTGCCATATTTAATCAACTGTATTAAAACACAGACATTTTGAAAGTCACATCCTTTATGTGGCTGTGAAGATGTGGTTTGTCAGTTTGTTTGATGCATCATTCTTTTCAACTACACTACAAAAACTTTTGAGTACTTTCATTTTTTATGTCAGGAGTTTCCCCAACTTTTAAGCACTAATTAAAAATATATAATATTTTTTATTTTTTTAACCCTGGTTGGGAAATTAATTTCTGCATTTTATCCATCTTTAGTAAATGCAGAGCAGTGGGCACCAATATATAGCAATGGGGAGCAGATGGGGGTTAAGGGTTTTGATCAGGGCCCTCAGTGGTTTGTATCTGTTGCCACAACAGGGACTTGGACCTGGGTCCTCCAGATCCAAGCCCACCTCTACAACCACTAGGCTACCATTACACCCCAAAATGTATCAAACTGGTGGATGGGATTCCAATTGATGTTACAGCAAGCAGCCATGTTCAGCATCAACATCTTGAATTCAAATGAGCTGAAATAGTTTATAATTTATTACATGTGACAGTCAAATCTGTGCTTTTTCAGCTGTGGCATGGTGTAATATGGAACAGGTTATAGCATCCATTCATCGTTTATCCTACTCAGGATCGTGGGTTAATTTTTCCCTGTTGCTTTATTTTTTATTGTTCTTACAGGAATGTCTTAATGTGAGTTCATTAATGTTTAACATATGTATTCTCTGCTTTATTATTATTGATATTTTCCACAAACTATTTTTGTGGAATATTTTACACCATTGAACACTTTAAACAGTTCTATTTTTTTTTTAAATACTCTCCGTTCTATATATTAACACAAAAGTAACACAAGTGAAAGCTCAACTGTTTTCAAACAGTACAAGTGGATTTCATACAAGTCATTAAAATTAATAGAAGCTGTTTCTGTTTGCTGGTTATATTTAAAGCTTCTTGTTTTGGGAAATTTATGTGACATTTAAAAGATGGAGCTGAAAGTTATACTGTCTGAAATCTGATTTCTGGTGTTGTTTTCTATGATTTTTCTCATTTGTAGATGAGAAATTCAGAGTTCTCGGTTGCTTTCCAACAAACATCAAGCTCAGTCTGCAGATACATTTCATAAATATTTTTTAATAAGGATTCCTCATAGTTGGAAAAAGTTGTGTTGTTTTCTGCTCTTCCATTGTTGTTCCAACTCATTGTGGCTTTTCCATGTGTCACTGTTACCTCAAAGATATTTTAAAAAATGACAAAACTTATTACCATTAAGGCAAAAATGCAGTGTATTCACTGGCAGTTTAACCTGCTGTTTGGGTCAATTTTGACACATTTTGACATTTGACAGCAGTGAAAATAACCTAATCATCTTTCTTTTTGTCTGAAATTTGATTACTTTTCCTAAAGTGACACAAAATACACAGAAATAACAATATTTTCAAGTTCTATGCTTTTGTATAGGTGCTACAAAAATGTGCACATTGAGGCTGTTTCTGGTCAAAACTATCCCGTATCTATTTAAATGGATTTTAAAATTACCAGTGTGGGTCAAATCAAGGAAAATGGTAGTTTTAGGGAAACTTTACAAACCATGTTTCCTGTTGTTTTTTAATTTTTTAATTTATTTATTATTTTCCTTTGCTGCAAGTCTAACCCTCTCTCTGACCCTTTTTTCTGTCCTCTAACTGTAAAATAAAGACCACAAGAAAATTAAAAGAAAAAGATAATTATGATTTCTTATGATATAGCAGTGAAGACTGTTAAATTACTGTAATGGCTAAGCATGGTTATAATATAAATTCTAACAGTTCTAGGAAGTTTATGCCATTATTAAATTAAGCAAAAATATATCTAAGCTTACTAGCTGTTGTGTTTTTATGTTTTATGTAAAACAGGACATGACATTGTGTAATAGAAGATGTTTTTCTCCAAAAACAAGTGTTTTAAAACCTAAAAAATACACCTCATTCCCTCTGTGAAACATTTATAAAGATTTAATTGTGCATTTGTCTGTGAGACATACAATGTTTAGACTTTCTAAATAGATCTGTAGTTTAAAATTTGGTACAGACCCTTACTATGAGGAAAATCCTAGCCCAGGTCAAAACTGACTCTCACCATACTATGAAGGCACAAAATATAAACAGTATGTAAGGGTTAAGATTTTTATTTTTGTAGCCAGTGACATAATGTTTACTGTTCATACTGCACAATACCTTACCTCTTTGGTGTTTTTCTTGAAGCGTACTGGAAAGTTCAGCTATAAGATGAACACGAAAAGAAAGTTTTCTTGACATGCCAGTTCAGGCTCTCTATTTAACTTGTTCTGTACTCCTCTCTTGTCTTGAATCAGTGAGGCTAGGAGCTGTCACAAGGCAGAAAAGCTGTGTTAGACACAGTGAGCCTGTCAACACAGTGCCAGACAGCTAGGAGAAGCCAAGGTTAGGCAGCAGCCAGAGGAGACGAAGGGCAATGCTGCTGTCTACTCCAGAATATCAACACAAACTAGACAAGAATCTCACCTTAATTCAAAGAATACATGTGGTCACTGTTACATCTTTACTGTGCACATTTAGAGACTACAGTTTAGTTACATTACATTACTTAGGAACAGCATAAATCAGACACAGTATATATCAGGTTGTCATTGTTTTCAGAATGAAGCATCAGCATTCCACTTTGGTGCTTTTCTTCACTACAACTATTAAAATCTATCGGCATGTTAGGTGGATTCTATTCATTTGTTCATCTATTTATGTAAGTATCCTCAGTTTTCAGTTCTGTGAACACCACAAACTAAATTCACGACTCCTTTGCATTGATGACTGTTCTGTAATTGGATGAATTGCTCTGTTAAGAAGGCTTAAGTAGTAACTACCACTAAGCCTTTTCTTACACACAAAGACAATGTAAAAACCTAGCACTTTTTTCACCTCTGCATAAATAAGTGCAGTTTATGAGAAGATGGAGAGGCAAGATGATCCTTGCTGTCTCGAAGGGAAGGTTGCTTGTTTGGATAATGCATAATACCAATTGCTGTTGGGCCCTACTTGAGATAAAAGGTCATTAAAACTTAATGAAATGTGTCTATGTAATGGTGTAGATTCAAAAGGCTGGACATACAGGGAACCTCTTCCCTCTTGTGACCAAAAGCAGTTACAGAAAAGTTCTACGATTTCAATATGACAATGCCGGCGGCAAAAGCATCACATCTCACAGCTCCCCTGAGTCCACATGCTCCACTCTATCAGCCTGATAGCCACGCCAGTTGGGTCTGATGATCCAGATTTTGCTGGTTTTTAATTAAGTGGAAGGTCAAATCTCATCGCTCTTGGCTTCAGGGAGCTGCTGCTTTCTGCATGGCAGAGGAGCTACACCCAGTCATTAATTTTATGGAGCAGGGACTTTAATTGATTAAAAAGTTAAGGACTATGGGGAATTTTTGGTGAGAAGCACTAGTGTTTAGTTGCTGTGAACATTGGCTGCTGTTCAGTGTCATCCATTATGACTGTTAAATTGGTGAGACAGCACTTAATCTGAGCAAAGATATTTTTATTGCATAACTATAATTCAGGATTTATGGCTGATATGATCCTTGTCAAGATTTGTTGCTGTCATTTTATATTAATGTAAAAAGATGTTACCCTTTTCTTTGAGTATACTGTAAAGCATTTTTTCTCATTAATGTATGGTTATATAGGGTTTACATTAGTTTCATGGCTTTTGCCTTGTATAATTTCTAATAGTGAGATTTTCTCCAATTTTGTCATGTTGGGCACCTCTCCCATAAATTTCATTCAGTTAGCATTCACAAGTTTTAGAGTCTTGAAGTCTTTATCCAGGCATTTATCAAACCTCCTTTGTTTTCCCTGAAATAATCATTTCATGCCATAAAATGGCTTACTGTAGATGTTACTCTATATTTTTGCCTCATTTGGTATCAGATGTATGCAAAGCAGCCACACCTTACTCCTCGACCCAGTGCTTCCTTCACTGTCTCTCAACATATGCAGGGATGCTGTGTCCTTCTCACACAGTAGTTCTCCTGCTGCAAGGAAGTAAGGAAAGGAGGATCCTTTTATTTGTTTTTATTTTTTTTTTATTTTAAGCAGGGAAGTTACACTCAACACTTGTAAATCAGGAAGTCCCAGGGGCAAAATTGTTTCTGTCCAGTGCCACCAGTGGTCCTTTTCCTCTAATACCTACTCGGCTCCATTTGATTTGTTTTTTAGGGTTTTACACAACGTTGTCGCTCCTGGTTTCAGGTACTTAGAAAGAAAAATACTTGGCAGGAGTGATGTCCACAGAATGCAGGCCACTGATTGGTCAGGGAGTGATGTCACTGGATGAGTTATGAAATCGAGAACCAAATCGTTTATAAAAATCTGTTCTGTTATCATCAACAAGATAAACAACGACACACACACCAACAACGTAGTCCAACGACAAGGTGCAGATGTTCCTGTACTTGGTGGCTGATGAGTTTTCTTCTTTTGCCTTGAATCTGACAAAAAGCCATAGAGCAGCAGGAGTGTCATGTTTGTGTTGCATAGAAATGACATGACGGGATTTCTGGGCCGCCTTGCTATGGTGAGCCTACCTACATTGAGGTGGTACTCAATACAATTGTAATGACAACCAAACAAAATCAAGTCAAGTCCAGTAGAGTTAAGTATAGCCAAGAAGGTATAAGCAGAAAAGAGGCTTAACTTACTCGTTATCTGTCTTATGCCTGTGCCACTGCCATGTAATAAAGTCTTTAAGATGTTCCATGTTCACATTAGTGCAAAATTTTTTTAATAAATTTGTTACACAAGCACAAAATATTTTAATAAATTATTTGTGTGTTGTTATTTTTTTATATATATAAATTTTAAACAATAGAAGCTAAATACTAGGGCTGAAATAAAATGTTCATACAGATAGAAAGTATACACTGCATTTCTTCTACCGCTTGTAAGCAATACAGATCAGGATAAAGTTTCCCTTTATTCCCGCACTTATTCATCATTAATGTGAGATGTCACAGTAAGGCCAGGAAGTCAATTAGAATGGATGTATTTCTGACTGCTGCTGTCATTTCTCTGGCTCATGTTCACTTGCAATTGTAGGCAACAGATACCCGGCTCATCTGTCTCAAATGGGAGAAATCTTACCTCGGAAGCACTTTGTAAAAACAAACATAGGAATGATGTGAAATCATGAGCTGCCCAAACCTCTGGAGAGGTTTACGGTGTCAGATCCACTCAATGGCCCCCTCCCAGCTGTTATTGTTTCATTCGCCACCCCCCACTAACCCACCTCTCAAGAAGCTGAGGTCACTACGTGTAACCTTTTACCCTACTGGGAGTAAAATCAAATGTGGAGTTATATTTGGAACATAACCAGAATATGAAACTGTAATATCTCATGTGAAAACAAACAGCCTGCTCTGCCTCTGATAGAGCTCTTTGCTGGGAGTAAAGACAAGTCTCGCTGGGAAAAGGTTATATTCTAAGAACATGCAATTTTCAGTTTGCTCATTCAGGTTGTTAGAGTCACACAGACTGAAACTGCAACATTGTGTGTTCAATGTGGTCAAAAGGACGAGAGGGGGGGGGTGTCTGTTTTAGCATAGAAAGTCATCAGACCTGCTCACTTCACACAGTTTGGTCTAATAAACCAGCTCCTCCAACTGGGTTTCCTTTCTGACAGCTCCTTTTCCAAACAATACAACTTTGAAGATATAAAGAAACAAAGAGAATTCCCAGGATACGCAGCTTCTGTTTATTCTATCATCACTCTATCAGAACCTGTTTTGCGCTCAATTAGTAAATTTCACAGAGTGCCTTTCATTTAGCTCTTAAAAAGGCAAAAGTGACCTTATTCGCGTAGCTGTTCTCTCCACAGGGGCAGCAACAAATGCGGCCTTGTTTTTTTTGTTTTTTTTAAGGAGAGCATAATAAAGCTTTGAGGAGGCATGATCCAAGTCAGATAACCCACCAGGATTTCAATTTAGTCCTGTCAAAAAATTTGAAAGGCACAAGTAAACATCGCCGCAAGGGCAGATTCTGTATATTCCCTCCAGAAGGTATTGATTCAATGGGTGCAGAATGATGCCTATTCATGTCTCTGTCTTTTGTTTCTATCCTTCTGTCTCAGGTGCAAATGCAACCTGCATGCCAACAGTTGTGTGTTTGACAAGGGTAGGCTGGGCTGCGAGTGTGAACACAACACCACAGGGCAAGACTGCAGCCGCTGTAAGAGGCACTACCACGGAAGAGCCTGGAGTGTGGGCTCTTACCTCCCGATACCCAAAGGAACTGCAAATATATGTAAGTATAGAAGTACTTTTGATGCTGCAGGGATGAAAACTAGCCATGCAGCTACATTTACAAGTGATACAGCTGGCTGGCAAAACACAATTTTTAGTGTTGTTACTGCTGACACTGATATATGATGAAGTCTGAAGCACTGAAACATCTCAGTCTTAATCTTTTCTTTTTATTCTACAGAGACTTCTAAGCCTTCTCTTTAATTTATCTGTTAGTCTCTGGAGAGCATCTCCCCTAAATGTTGTTGTGAGGCCAATTTTAGACTGTTTTCTGTGGGATGGTAAATGTAATGACCTACTTATTTTTCAATATAAGTCAGAAGTAAATTAATTTTTGGCATTATTAAGCAGTAAAACTACAGCTTTTGTTTAAATATTCAGGGTATCTATGCTTATTTCAGAATTTATATTGCTACAGGCAGAGAAAAAAATTAAGGAAAACAGAAAAATATCTAATTTTGTGTAGAGATGTAGTGGCATAAACACACTCAAACCATTCCCTTGACACAGTTTTTTGTTGCTGCAGCTAGATAATTTTCAGCCATCCTACAGTTGGTACATTGGTAAATGAATTTGATCAAATGAAAAGATTAAATTCACTTTGTTTACTGTCTGAACACTCACCAAGTTAACAGCTTTAGGATACATAGCGTTTCCTTGACAACTACCACTGACCTTTTTTAAAACAGCATATCAATAATAGGCTTCTCCCCCAGCTATAAGGTAGAACACCCATTTCCTTTCAGATTTTTTCCCCTACTTGTCCTGTCCACCATCATAGCAAGAAGAATGATGATCTGGCTGCTGTGTTGTGCCAAACACATTTGCTTTGCCAAGGGGAGGTTTATAGGTATAATGTTCCTCTTGGTAATCAGATTTTTTTTTCATAATAATTGTTTATTACTAAAAATTATTGTCAAACGAATAGTGAAAAGAAGAAAGAGGACATAAAGATACACCAGATAGAAAATAACAATCTTTCATCAAAACAGAAACACAAACAACCTGTACAGAAGTACAACAGAGAACATCTTATAGCCTTTACACCAAAACAAAGCTTACAATCATCAAGAACACCTATAAGATTAAAAAAAGAAGAAAAACAAGCTGAGAAAAACATGTATCAATGACATCCAAAGCAACAGGAGCATACAAAGAATTAAACAAACATGACTATTGATGTATAAACCCACAGTGACTGTCATTATGCTGACTATGAGGAATGAAGAGTGTTCAAAGATGGGCGCGATCATGCAAATGCAACTGCGCCTCTGCAAAGGTCATAAGCAGAAAAGGGGGGGCCCTGAGACCCAGGCAGCACGAATCTCAGATACCACAGAGACAACTACGCATCCACCCAGGATGCAGCAGAGGAAAACCCCAGCCAGAGCTCCCTAAGGCCATGGGGCACAGGCCCCAGCTGGCCAAGATCAGCAGCTGCCGACTTCACAGCATACTGGCCATCCCAGACAGGGCACAGGGCCCCACAAGCCCGAGAACCCCCCTAGGCCAAGGGCCTGCTCGATGCCTAGGAGAACAGGGCCTGCCCAGTTGGCCACCCAGCATGGGCCAGAACCTACCCCAAATTTCCAGCCACACATCCCAGGCACCAGGTCACAACCACCCACTCCCCCCTACTTCCACCCACCCATCTACACCATAAACCCTCCTTCATCATAACCCCTCACCCACATCTTCCCCTCCACCCACCTCCATCCACCCACCACTCCACCCCACCTTCTCCAACCACCACCCCACCAGTCTTCAAATTCACAACCCCCATAGCCTGCAGCCCCTCCAACAATGCAGCCAACCAGGATCCTGGGCCTATGAAGCAACAAAAAATCCCTCTGCCTTCCCCCCACCCTCATCAGTGCCCAGAAAGCAGGGGTGTAAAAGGACCCCATTGCCCTCACCTTCCCCATGCATGAATGTTTGTGAAGTGTGGGTCGTTTAATTAATTAATTAAAATTAAAATTGAGGGGCAGTAACCATGCAACGGCCCGCCCACCCGACATGAATGGCAACGCCCCCCAGATGTGGCTTTTGTGTAGTCAGTGTTGTGTTTTGATGACTAAGTTTAACTAAAAGTGAGGAGCAAGGCATCACAAGGTGCAGCAAATGAGGCCACTTAGAGGATGACGAGTACGCTCCCCAAAACCCTACCCTACTTGGGTGTGTGAGAGAGCTGGGGAGAAGAGAGGCCTAGGGATGGAAGTCTAAAGGGAAGCAAACTTCCCTCCAGTATGCGAGCCGCTGGCAGCAGTAGGCACCCTTGTTCCCTGGAAGAGTCTGACAGTAAAAACAAACTGACTCACTCTGTCCACATACACATGCAAATTAATTAGCAGGCATTTATACAAACACCTGCCAAGATGGCCAAAAGAGAAACCTGCCTATCATAAAGACAGGTTTGGTAGTTATCATCAGCCTGTTCGTTTTAGCTTCACTGGGCTCAATATGTAAAAATCTGCATGACAAGTCTTACTTTCCAACCTTATTTATAGTTAGGAAAATTACACAATCTGTACAAGACACCCCAAACCTTTTGCTGTCAGGATTACTGGTGGTATATCACAAATTTTCAGCATATTTCATTCAAAATACCTTTATTGTCACTAAACAAAGTATAACAGAATTTCAAACAGTCTAAGATGACAGATTAATAATATGAACGGCAGTCCAAGCTTACAATGTAATCTGTTCCAGCTGCTGTTTCAGACTGAGCTAGTTGTCACATTTCTAAGTGAGTAATTACACGGTTTAATACGCATCGTTGAGAATCTCACTGACTGTTTTTTATTTTTTTTACAAAGGAAAACCTGCATGTCGGCAAATCTTTAGATGCATGTATTTGTTGTGTTGTCTGTGTAATTTTAATAAATAAGTCTTATGATGGGATTAGAGCTTTGTACTTTGAGACATGATGTGAGCTTTGCACAAAGTTCTCTGTGCTCATAATCTGCTCCTTCCCGGTGATCTTTGAATGTTAAGCAATTTCCATCTCTTTTTCTATGTGGCTGGTAAACTTAACTACCCTGTCATCTCTGTTCAGGAGTTTAACCAGTTTGAGCACTGATTTTTGCCCTGTTATTGCACACATATTTCTGTGATGATGTTTTACAGAATCATTGATACCTTACATCGATGCTAATACCTCTCGGCAGGTTTGAATGCAAGGATTATAGTGTAGCTTCTGGGTCTCCATTTTTGTGATTCCCCTTCCTCTGATCAACAAAGATTATTTCATCAGGATATTACTTTCAATCTTTTGAACTGACCATATTCCTCTAATATGTACGGGGTTGTCATGTCCCAATCTATTCTCATATAAAAGTGTTAAATATTGCTTTTTTGTCAGACCTGTCAGACACATGCACCATTACGTTGTGTAATAGATGAAGCAATATCTGACAATTTTTGAAAACATGGCGACATGAATGACACGATCAAAGTTTCCAACCAGTTTGGACAAGTGTTCTTTCATTTATATAGTTTATTTTTGTCTGTGTCCACACAGAACAGAGAGCTAGCTGACCACAAGGTGATAGCTGTTAAATTTGTTGAGAGTATATTGGATTACATTTTCTTTAACCTAGCAGACTGACCAGAATTTCTCAATGTAAAGTACAATTTCTTCTTAACACATTCTGTGGCTGATATCTTTGGATAGTGCAGTTAGGATTAAAAAGAGAATACCCACAATTATCTACAATTATATGGATGTTTTTTTTTATTTTCTTTTAATTATGTTTAAATTAATATTCATTGCATTGATATGCTTTTTCGTTTTTTGGATTTTGTATCACTGGTAACTGTGCCCTCAGATAATCGCTATTAAATGAGTGTGATTAGTGCTTTTCCAACAAGATAACATTGAATAACATTGAATTTGGTATTGCTATCCCAACCCCATGACAAGTGTGAACACGGTATCTCTGAGGCAGAAGGTGCTCTTTTGCATTATCCCCATTATAATCTTGGACGGGAGTTGAGGCACATTTATCAAATCCCATGCCTGGGGCAGGGAGGCTCATTGCCTCAATAAATCTAATACAGCCACTCAGGGTTGCAGTGGTAGATGGCCAGGCATGGCCAGATGGTGGAAGATCTAGCCCTCTGGTCCCTGATTTGCACTTATTCAGCCCTGCATTCTGCAAATCTCATAGCAGCAGTCAGCTGGGATTGACAGCAGGTTTTTCAGATGGTAAGTTTGATTGTTTGATTTGTAGCTACAGACATAGTGCTGATTAGATTTATACTGTGATTTTACCCTGTAATTTATCTGCTCTTAACAAAGTGTTTTGCAGTGACACTTCTTATCGTGCTCTCCTACTTCATTTGTTGTTGATGAATTAGAGAATTATCCAGTCACTTGTACATGAGTATATGAGTCTGCATGTTGGTGCACAGAGCTTTGTGTGTGCTCAAGCATGTGCATGCAACGCATTTGATTGTGTGTGGGAGTCTGTTTGTAAGAGCGTCTGTGAACTCTAAGGAGATATTGCTGGATTTACCCCTGAACCTCTTCTGCGTTATGAGGCTCCCTGCAATGTGGTGCTCACTGTCAGATTGACAGGGTGTTATTAAAAAATCCAACACTTGGCCGCATCTGCACTGAACTGATGAAACCAGGGTCTAGCCATATCAAAAGTAATATTAGTGCTTGTTTGGCAGTGGCATAAATTGCAATAATATTGTACATGGAAGTGACGCAAGAATATTGGTCCCCCAGGTGTTGAATGAGCACACTTTTGTCTTGAATTATTTCTATTTATCTCTCGAGTAAAATGTTGGTCCCACAACATGCCTTTATCTATTACATAAAGCTCATATTTCCTGTAAGGATATTAAACATGCATCCCTTGTATTAAGACAAATACGTTGAACATGCAAAGTGTAATTAAAGTTTAATAGGTTCCATTTTTCATCAAGTCTTCCTCTTTTATCATGAAAGTAATTTATCTCACAGATAGGAACTGGGCAGGGTCTATTAGATATTCTGATCTTTGCTCGTGCAGATATATTTGAACACATGTGACCTGTCATTAAATGAATTAGAGCCTAAATAGAACCCCGTGTTGCTTTGAGCCAAAGCTGTGAAATCCAGAGAGTGATTCAGAGACATTCGATTGAAGGTTTTCCTTAGAAAAGGAGGAGAAATCTGAAGCTTGTACCCTGAAAAGAAGAGGAATAACACAAAGAATTATGTTGACAGTCCACTTTACAGGGAGCATCAACTCATCTTGTGTTCCAAAGCAGGTTCACAGGTTAAAAAGCGTTGGAGCTATGTGTTTGATCAGACTGTAGAATGTGTTCTGCCTTCAAAGGGCAATATTGTTTGCCCTCCATTCCTTTCACAGAACAACCACTGGTAACTGGGGCTGGCTGGCTGGCTGGCTTGCTGGCTTGTAAATTACAGCTTAAAATCTGTGCTTTTCTGGCTTCTGTAGTGCTGTGTTCCTGCCAACAGTTGTTGTGACAGCCCCTAACGGGTAATGAAGTGGTGAATGAGATGAAAACAATATAAAAACCTCAAACAAATCACAGAAGACAAAGTGGATAAAGCTTGTGAAAAGGATCAGAGCCTGCGTTGGTTGTGGGGTAGGAATCGCTTATTAATGACGGTCACACCACGTAAGGATGGCAAATCCACAGTCAAGTTGGCTTCAGCTCACAGGCAGGCCTGAGCCAATGCTTATAGATGAATGCTTTAATATTTTTTTAAGCCTATACCTAATTATTCTAAGCCAGATGAAGCCTCTTGTGATAAAACACAATTAGTCAGTTTTTCCAGATATGAATACAAGTGGTCATGGCTCTTTAGTTACTTAGATTGATTTTATCTAAACTTTCTACATGCTTGGAAGGTCACTAAACTGACAATGATAGACATTTACAACAAACACTAGATGATGCTTTCTTTGTGGCATTCATCATTGCAAGGGGGGTGCAAAAACTAGATAAACAGAGAAAAGAGGCAGTTTCAGATAAAACAACTCTTATTTCGAAAGAAAAAAATCCTGATGAAAGTATTTTTTTTTCTTCTTTTTGTATGAACCATGTGAATTCTTTTGACATTTTTTCACTGGCAGACCTGTTATTATCATCAGCAGAAGGGGGGTGTTGGACCATGTAGTGGTCTGGTTTTCTGCAAAGCCATAACGGCTGTTAATCAGTGGACACAGGAGACACCAAATTGATTAGTGTGGTCTTGGTGGTTTTTATCAGGGCAAACAACTCCAAATCCAGAAGTGTAATTTTATGACTTAAGTTACAAGCTGTTGAAATAAAAAAATAATAAATAAGCTGTTTGGTTGAATCAAATGTTTTTTTTTTTCTTTGCTTTTTCCACAGGCATTCCCAGTAATCACGGAGCAGTGAGTAAGTTAATCACACTTTTCATTTGGCATGTCGACTAACATTTTCCTCACTCAGTCATAACTAACTCTTGTTTGACTGATGATGTTGGTGTGAGTATGCTGTTTGCTACCATTACCACTAATCAGCCAGCTTTCTGCTGTAAAAAATGAAACTTGAATAACTGAATAATCATATCTCAATTTAACAAAAGATAAAGCACCAATGCATAGATTGACCATAGTGTACTTTCCTCTAACAAATCCCAGAAAGAAATTTAAAATGTACTTTGTGCAATAATTTCCCAAAACTCTTAAAATAAAGAAAGCTTTCTAGCCAACACACACATTTTCTCACTCCAAAGACAATATTTAGTGATAACGGACTATTCAGGTTTTTACCAGTTTACTATTAATCACTCAAGCATTACATTTCTACTAACAGTTTTGCATGCTGTGCCTGCTTCACGCTTCCCTAAACCCCAATAGAATGAATTAAAAAGGATGTTCATTTTCAGGTCAACTAAAATTAAGAAGCAATTATAATGGAGCTTTCAAAAGCAGTGCATTAAACACTGCAGTTACCTGTTTAGACTTTATTCCCACTGTACAGAAATAAATAGATATGCAAATGAGAGTGAGAGTTCAAGGTGGGCCATTGCTATTACTTTAATGTAATAAGAAATTATCAAAGCTCCGCAGCGTGGTTTAATCAAAAATACACTATAAACATATACTGTAGTAATTGTGCTAAAATGTGTAAAATGCTGGCATCCTTTACTCCATTTTCTAGTTCACACAACACTGAAGGAGCCCTGCATGTTTGGCCCATGCATTAGCACAACAGAGAAAGATTTCCCCTTTACACACTAGCATATTTGCTCTAAGCACACACACAGATATGTGCCTGAAGCAACAGAGAAAAAAATAAAAAATACTTTATAAAGGTCTAGTTCCAGCCGTGCATCCCTACGCATGTTGATGCCTGAAGGTGACTCTACACACTGAATAACAACAACAGCTACCATGCATACATATTTTTGCCTTTGTCTTGTGAAAAATTCATTTAGGCTGCATGTACACTATCCTGTTTGTAAATTTGCCTATGTACAGTCCCAAATGTATGGCAGAAGCTTTCCAATAATACAAAGAAAGAGTTTAATAAGCTAGACTAATGTTAAAAATGTAACAAACTAGTCTATGCATGCTGTTCCTGTGCTTTAACAACATAACAACATCAATTATATGACAACCCAATGTAATACATAACTTTTCCCGTTTTTACACAGATCGAGCAAATGCTTCATCTCTTGGTGTTGCAAATCGTAACCAAGGTAGGCTTGTAGGCTTTGTAACTTCAGCATGACATTACCAATACATAGAAAGAAAAAAATGATGACTGATTGGCTACTTGAAGAAAAAGAGTGCAATTTGGATAATGCAAAATTCGGTTGGTTGTTTTGCCAGAGCTAACGCTCATCCTGCCTGCACACAAACACACGCTGCTCCTTACAAGGCAGACCTTTTGTTGTGAGAAAAACTGCAGGGAATGGACCACATGCCTCATGATCACCGAGTCCACAGCCTTCTAACCTCTTTGATCGTGCCCTCTTTTTAATTACCCAGAATGCTCTCTGGGGGCACACCCTTTCTGTTTTCTTCACAAGGTAAAAAAAAAAAAAAAAGGAAAGGAAAGGAAAAAAAAAAACAGGGAAAGCAGAGAAGGAGAGGGAAGGAGAGAAGAGGCTCCAGGGGGGTTTATGTAGATTGATCTCCAGCTAATCCTCAGGCCCAGATATCCTGTGTAGTGAGTGTTAAGTCGCGTCTGCACCACTGCTCTCACAACCAAGAGAGACAAAATAAAAGAAGACTTTGAGGATATTTTACTATCAAGTGGTTTTCTTGTTTTGTTTTATTTATTTCCTCTTACTTCTGTGGACTCAAAATCCGAGCAGCTATGAAAATGATGCAGTGTTTTCAATGAACAGGGAAAAAAAAAACAGCTCTGTATTGCAAAATAAACTAATTCTGCCTTTGTGCTGTAATCTCCATTATTTCCATATGAAGGGACAGAATACAAAATAAATCAAATCAAATAATACACCAAGTTCGTATAAATCTTTTCACATAGGGACATTGTATTTAGCTTCTGTATAAGCAAAAGAAAGTCATTTCATGCAGAGCTAACAATTCATTATGGAAATTAGGTGTATTATTATCTTCATTTTATTTATCACCGCATTTCAGGCATTATACCCTTCAGCTTTGGTACCATGACCCAGTTATAGCCTAATAAAATCAACTTGAATTGTGTAATTCGGGTCTTTTGAATGATAATTCAAAGCAACCATTTCCTAAATTGTAGCATTCTTAACAAATGATTGCGACATTATTCTGAGGTGTACGTATTTTTTGGATTTTTCAATGTTGAAATCAGTAATTAAAGCTATGTGTGTTTCTTTTATTGTAGCTCCTCCGTAAGCTTAATAACTAAAAGACTATATATTTGGACAGAAAAAGACAAGTTTTTTTTTTATAACTAAATAATTATGTCAACCAACCTGCCAGCATAATCATGTGACTGGCATAATTTTTTTAACTAAAATCTCAGATGGTAATTGTGTAAAACAGAAAGTAAAGATTATCTTTTTCTAAGGCTTTGCATATCAGGGATTTTTAAAAATAATTTAACCTTTAAGTCTATAGTTGTATAGGTCAAACCTCAGATTAAAAAAAAAAAAAACACAAGACATTGCAATACAATTTCATAACATATTTAACATAAACATATCCAAACATGCAAAGGTAGTACATCAAAAACAAATTACATCCCTTCCCTATGAATCCCTTTGAATTCCCTGCAGCAGCAAGGGGCTGTCAATCAATCATTTGATAACTGATCCTCGTCAGTGTGAGCACCTTGATAAAAGCAGAAGTTATGGCAGTTTTCTGGTCTGGAAAATTCAGGTGTATTATTTTTTACAGTTACAGTAAGGAAAGACATGATCTTAGTAAAGGAATTGTTGCTGCCAATCAATCTAGGAAGGGTTGTGAGACCACTTTCAAACAACTTGGAATCCATCATTCTGCAGTCAGCGAGATTATTTACAGGGGGAAAAAAAATTTAAGTTTGCATTCACAAATAGTCCTCTTGATTCGATCCAATTGGGGATTCGGTTCAGGAAGGGGGTGCAATATTCGTCTGAACAGAGATTATGTTCCTTCTCAAACGAATCGGACCTTTTAAATAATGTGTTCCGCTTCTAGCCAGAGGTGGCGCTGCTCCAAGAATTACTGAAGGACACACAACCAAGAAGAAAACTCATTCATTTATTGGTAATGCAGAACACCTTAAGTTTCTAGTACATAACAGCTAAATAAGGAGCCTAATCAGATCCTAGCGGTCTTGGGTTTATAAAAATTCTACCAGAACTTTTAGCGAATTCCTCCACGTCTGACAGCAAGCCATCTCTCCCATCCAGAGTCGCCTACTGCCACGCATGCTCATATGTTTTGGTTGTGTGTACCCACGATGTCGTGCACTGATGCATTTTGTTTCCAAGTCCCTTTCCTGTATTTGGTCTGATTGAAACAGACTAAGGCCTGCATTTGTAGGTGGACCGAGACCACTTCTTAGATTCAAATCAGAATTTGTTTGCACATTCACAATACAAAACTTTCCACGCAAACAGACTAGGATTCAGATCAAAAAGTCTGGGCTGAATATGCCCTAAGACTTTTTGAGAATCTTCCAAAGAGTGCAAGTATTACCCAAGGTCATCCTGAGCAATGCTCAGACAAACCTAAAGAAAGGTTGAGTAGCCACCCCATGTACAGATGCTACAGTTCCTTGTTACAGGTTTAAGTCCCGAACTGGGGCTTTTTGCTGCATGCCATTCTTTGCATCACTTTACAAATGTTTTACTTTATGTGCCGCGCCACATGCCAGAAACTGGATACCAACACAGTGGCTGTTTTGATTCATCAAAGGAAGGCAAGAGGACATTGTTTGTGGAACTGAGGAAAAGAAAGAGAGAGACAGAGCAAGAGATAAGACAAGAGTCAACAATGGACTGGCTTTTACTGGCAGGAAAAAGCAAAATGAATGCAAAATGAATGCTGAATTAACCATCGTCAGGGGATGCCTCACTGGAACAGTCTGCCAAAGTTCAGTAGTGCTTCTTCAAATTTTAAAAGTACAATTAGAAGATGAATAAACAAGTATGGCTTATTTACAACCATTGCTAGCAGTCTTACATGACAGCATAGTTTTGGTTTGTAAGGTTGTATCTGAACAAAACCACAATACTTCTGGAATGCTGTCCTTTAGACAGGCGAGACAGTAGTTAAAGCTTTGCCTTAATTGCATCACGCAGTAGGAAAATTATTTAAACCACACTACCTGCTCTATACAAGAGAGGCTGAAAACAAAAGAATCAAGGTGCTGCAATGGCCCATACATACAAAGTCCCAACCTCAACCTGAATAAAAGTTTGTGGTAGTAAGCGGTGGCAGTTTTCCTGCTACTGTGGCAGCTTAAGAAAGCTGTGCATAAAGACATGTTAGCTATGGTTAATTACATGAAATAGCACTGTTAGAGAAGTGAACCAGAATCCATCCACAGTTATTATTGAGACAAATAATGATATAGAGAAATGATAAGTTATTGCTGCTAAAGATGTTTTTAAAAGCTTTTGAAATTTGGGGTGTACTTAATATTTCATGCACTGCTTCTACATTTTGGCTCAATTTTGGTTGAGTAAATGTCCTACAGACCACTCTGTAGCACATAAGTTACTTAAGGTAAATTTTTCTAATGTAACTTTATTCCAGTTTAACTTGCCAAGTATTAACTAATGCAATACTTGAGAAAAGGCAAAGCCTGCTATTTCTGTTTTCAGATATTATATTTCCACCACTGTCAAGTTTTGTACTATGAAACTGTCAGTTTATATTGAACTTTGGAGCCTTGAATAATTGAATAATGATGAAGCTTGCATGTTAATATGATAAGAGGAGGCAAAGCTGAACGCAAGTTTCAGCTTACACTGACATCACGGCAAAAGATATTGATCCAATGTAATTGAAGCGACACTATTCTAGCTCCAAGCATATAATTAGCAGATCCTGTATCTGAGAAGTGTCTCCAGTTATAATTAATTGCACTGGCAAATCTATAATTCTAAAGGCCTTTCAAAATATTAAATGCATTACTGTGAATATGATTTAATTTTAGTTTTTGCATAGAATGGAATGAATGTGCTACTGTGTTTGCTGGGTTTTAATACTCTCTTTTAGGCTTTCCGAAGGAGAGTCAAGTGTGTTGTTGAAAATACATTTCACAAGGTTTGCCACTTGTACTTATCAGGACTCCCTTAAACACATAAGATCAAGATCTTCCACAAAGAAAGTGACAGGGGCTATGATCAAGAACATTGATTGATGACTTTTAACCTGCTATCATGCTCAGATTTTTTTTGTATCTCAGAGACTCCTGGAGCAGAATATGAGAGGATATCAAGAGTTGCATGAGATGGACATTGAGTATAAATTCCCTTTTGAAAGCCAAGGAGGAAAGATGGCCATGTGCAAGAATTTAGTATAAGATTAGGTTTTAAAGTGTTCTTATTGGCTGTATAAACTTATTTGTGTCAGGTACAATGCAAGACCAATGACATTTTAAACACTCGCTCCAGTTGCATCAGCTGTGTGTCCTCTCTGTCACTTTTGTGCCATTGCTGTGGAAATTTTTCTCCTTGTTGCTTCATGCAACACTAAGGCCTGAGGACGGATCTGTCACAACAGTTATACTGTTAAAATGTCACACATCTGACAGAGGTGTGAGGCACACATATGTCTGTGGAGAGAATGCTGTTTGGTGTTAAGCCAGGACTGAAATTGTGGTGTCCTCATTTTCTACTTGTAGAAATTCAGGAGTGAATGATGTCACACACAGCAAATTTGTAGACACAAGTATATGAATAAATCGTATGCTGTCATGTACTGTATTATTAAACATCAATGTCAGTGGACTGCAATATTTTGCTGTGTTCAAAATGTCCACTATATGGTGTTCTGACTCAACCATGTTGCTGCATTGTTTGAAATGTCAAGTTACACTTACATTATAATGCACTACATTTTTGTCAAACACAAATAGAATTATAATGTGCAGACAATGTACACTACACTGGTAAAATAGGTCATCATGCATTATATCCTGAAGCCAGGTGCTAACAAAGCATGCTAATTCCCAGTCATTAATGCCCGGTGAGCAAACAATTCTCCTCAAGTGACTCAGCCATGAAGTTGCTTGTCTCTTTTTCTACCTGAGACTTCACAGATTTTTAGTTAAATAATTTGACTCCATATAGTCTGAAACATAGCTTGTTCAGTCTGAACAGTATTCAAGTTAGAAGTAGGTTGCATATATGGGTAATATTAACTGGTTAATATTTTTTTTTCTGGGTAAAATGATTAATAATAATAATAATAATAACTTGGCAAATGCAACACATAGTACCTGTTGATATACAGCAAATAATTATGAAGTTCTGATGCAGTCTTTATGTTTAAATTGAATCAGCATCTTTGTAGTCCTACTTACTATTAAGTGTCCTCATAATAAAAACTATATTGTGATTAGGTGAGACAAAATTATATTCTGAATGGCCCACCATAAAGCATAAAGTTGATACTAACACATTTCTCTCATATGGTTGTGTTACACAAAGTTTACTTTTATACCAATCTGATCTATAATAGATTATACCAAAAGATTTCAAATAAAAACTTCTTTCTAATACCCAATCACTTTAGTTATACCTAAAATCATAATTGATTATTTTTCTCTGAATCTGATGGAAGCATATGTCACCAAAGACATTGCTAATTAAAACCTCTGCATAAGCAAACTAAATGAGGCTACAGATGCTTTTAGAGAGACCGTAGTCCTAAGGGTCTGCACGATGACACAAAACATCATCTGGTCACAGTTAACAATGTTAAATGTGTTGATTTGACAACTGAGACTTAGTCAATCCTGCTTTTCAAAACACACGTGCAGGTGTGTCCATTAGCTATTAAAATGAAAAATACAAAGGTAAGGATGTAAGATGGTAATTTCATGAGCCATGAAACAGAAGCAAAATTCAGGTTAAGCTTTAGTCAAAAGGAATTAAGGGCTTTTCATTAAGAATTAGAGGGTTGTGGGGGAGTTTTGACCCTCAGAGCTAAATTTTAAAATTTGTGCTGTTCTTTCTGATCAACTAAACGGTTCTGAAATGTTTAAAAAGTTTTTATTATGAATGCCTCCACTATTTTTCACTCTTCATTCAAGCAATTTTTTTTGCCACAGTGCTTTCTCAGGCAGTTATAGCATTAAACACTAAAAAAGGACAAATATATATATATTTTTTTTTATTCATTGCTGAGTTGTATGGTATTGGGACCTATGTTACAGAGTCCCTAATCCCTAACATTTTTATATAGAAATCCATGACAAACTGACAGAGTATGATGAGTTGGCATCAACACACCCCAATGTAAATTTTTAAATATCTAATTTAAATATTTAATTGTGCTGTCCTGGTAAATCTGCATCATATGTGCATCAGAAATGGACAGGTAGATCCTGGTTGTGGCAGGCAGGACATCAACTTTTAATAGAATAAGAGGATCAGGTTGCACCCACAAAGACTGATGCCCAGAGTAATAAAACCAAAAATATTATATGTATATTTATCACCCCTATTTCACATCTCAAGTCAATATCAAAATGATTAACACTCTAATATCTCTGACCCTAAAATATTTCTGCTTGTTCAGTCTCAATGTGGCTTTCCAAGTGAAATTAATGAAAATAAAAAGTTTTTATTGCATAATGTGTTTCTTTCATTCTAAAGATGATCAAGTTATGCTACCATTGTGGCATTTCTCTGCTGTCTAAAAGTGACATAAAGAAAGAGCTGCAATTTTACCTTTCTGATGCTATCATTGTTGAAACCCTTACATAGAAATAGCTGAAGAAAGAGTGGTCATCATCACAAATCTCTCAAGATTGTCAAAAATAGAATCAGTCAGGGCAAAATAACAAAATACTATACTAAAGACAGAACCCTGTATCCACAGGTGGAGTTTCCATTTAAGCACATAACAGCAATGGTGTGTAAGTGAAATAGGAGAAAATATTATTAAGTTAGATGCAATACCAATGCTTTCTTAATCAGTTTTGGCATGATAAATGATTATTTGTTCAGTTTATTCTGATGCATGAGCCACATTACTGAAAACCAAAAATGTGATTACTATTTATGCAGGAAGAGATATCCAATTACTCTGAAATCTCTGTGCAAATATTACCTCTTCCTGGATTTCACCTCTGCCAGGAGAAAGGCTTCCTGGGGTAATTGAGTCGTGAGTTTTTGTCTGGAAATGTGAATATTAGCTTATGTAGTCCTTATCGGGCTAGATCAAAACAAAGATATATTTTATAGCCACTAAAACAGTTCAGTCCTGGAAATTGCACTTTTCCTAACAAGGTTTTGATTTAAGGTTGACCACAAACAGAAAATAACAGCAACCGGTGAATTACCTGCAAATGCTTATTTGCATATCAAAGGTTGCAGTGGTTTGATGGCACCAGGTGTTCATCCCATGCCTTCTCCCCTGTCTGTTCTCCTGTCCTCGGCACACAAGGGCCATTTCACAATACCCTGGCATCCTTTGATTCAGTAATCATTGATTTCACCTCATCATTTCTATGCTTTGTTTGCTCTTTTTGTTTGGCCAAGATGATTTGTTCTAAAGTCTCTGTGCTGCTTCAAAGATATGGTTTAAAATGTTTTTTTGTTTTTTGTTTTTTTTCTTCTTAAACAATTAAGTGCAGTCTATACATGTAAGCTACGCTGTATTCTTCAGTTTATTTCATATCTGGCCCCTTCTTTTTATTAAACAACTGTTGAATGTCCTTGGCTTTGCCCTTTGTAATGTGTCAGCTGTGCAGTAAGGACACAAAGAGATGCAGACAGGACAGGAAGAGGCAGCTTGTGCCCTGTGAACCTGCCTGTTGATGTTCTCTGCCATCCCTATCACTGAGTGATCTATTAATCACGCCTTCCTGTCTCCCCTGCCCTTTCCGCTTTGTCTCCACAGCTCGGGTGTGTGACAACGCGATGCTGCGCTGTCAGAATGGCGGCACGTGCCACCACCATCAGCGGTGCTACTGTGCCCCCGGCTTTACAGGCGTCCTGTGCGAGAGAGCTCGCTGCCAGGGTCCCGGAGAGTGTGATGACCAGTTGTCTGGACGGGCAGTGCTCCATCACCACCCCATAGCCCGCCAGATTGTTTTTTCCCTTATAGTCCTCCTGCTATTGATTGTTTCCCTTTGCTGAGAGACCTGAACCAAATCTTTAACCAAAACTCTGATAACAGAACAGCTGAGACTAAACTGTCAAACTTGTGGACATGAATGATAAAGAATGTGTGGACAATGCACTCAGCAAACAATATAAACAACTTTTTTGTATGTCCAAGGCCACAATGATGGGTGAGAAGATAATAAGTGCAACAGTTTGTGCACAGTGATACTGAATGATAATAAGATTTCTGAAAGGCTTGAGAAAGCTAGTTGTTTTATAACTACACAGAGGAAACTGTTGGGATTATTGTGATTATGTCATTGTCTAATAGTCCATTAAAGACAGAATGGAGGCCCTGCTCAGATAGAGCAAGTCACAAGCTGGTGGCAAACTGTACAAATCTAGACACATGATTTTCCAAGTATCATCTGAAGTTATTAGAAATTAATTGTGTGGACGGAGACATCTTGCCTCACTGCCTCCTTTCTTACTTGTTACCCTCTTCTTCCCCTTTCCTGCTTCCCTCCATTAATGCACTTCTTCTTCACACCCTCCTTTCTGTGCTTTAGTGACACTGGTGATTTTTTTTTACTTTGCTGAAGGGTGTCCATTGTTTTGCCAAATGCTATACATGTATTACTATTGATCGATCCCCTAACAGGTACCAGTCTTGTCTTTTATTTTTAAGAGGCTTATGGTCTTGCTTGAGCTCACCTGTACGAGGAAAAAAAAAGTTGTAACATACTGTAACTGTATTTAATTTTGTATAAAACAGATATTTTCATGACTACGCAAAAAACAAAAAGATATATTATTTGTTTTCTATTGCTGCCGACCTGTCATCCAGTAAATGTGGATTATAAGTGAGTAAGGAGATTGGTTTTATTATGTTTGTTTGGTTTGTTTTTTTGCTTGTGTGGCACGTGGTTCTCTTTATTGGAGAGCTGCTGTCAGAACTGTTTACATACGCACTCACACAATACACTTCCACCAAAGCGCAAAAGAAAAAAATGTCTTTGTCTTGTTGTTGAAAAGTTGTAATTTTATTAGGTAGTAACATGGCATTGGAGACAAGATGTGTAGAATGAATTTGTGTTATTTGTAATTGGTGCAAGCCAATGAAAATAGCTGAATGTCATTTTAAAGGATTTCTAAAAGTTGTCAATTCCCATCATTGACCCTTTTACTGATGAACCGGTTGCTGATAATAATATATCAGCCTGTGCTGTAATACCTCCCTGTAGTGCTCATGAAACCAGGGAAAATCTGAGGTATCTCAGGACAAAAATCCCATCAATGATATGTAAATTTTACAAGAAGAGAAAAGGAGATTGCATGGCTGTCGCAGAGGTTGTCCAGCTCAAATCTGTAATCACATCTAATCCTTGAATCAAATGGAAAGAGTGAACGAGTTTCCTGAGCTGGTACAGTTGAAAGCCTGCATCCTGCTGGGGGAGCCACCACAAAGCTGCACGTTCAGGAAATGAGCTTTAATTCATGGAGGGTCAATGAATAGAAATGAAGTTGCATCCCACTGGGTGACATATTGAGAACTGAGACCAATTTCATTTGAGAGATTAATTTTACTTCCAAGTTTGTCATTAAAAAAACACCCAATTGTGCAAGAGTTTAATGTAAGTGCCTCTCATTAAATGACACTGTCTGTTATGGAAAAGAGAAGCCTTTTTTTAACAGTAAGTCATATTTTGGAAAGTAGAATAACTTGTTTTCAATGTGTCATTCCACTGTGTAAAATCAGTAGCAAGAGATGGATATTATTTCTTAAGCATCTAACATTTTTGGGAGAAAAACAAAAGTGTATGATCACATGAACAAGAAAACACAAGAAGCAACTTTATGATTGTCCAATAATTTCATGTAGAAAATAAATTAGTAATGTCAGTGTCTGTGTGCATTGGGCTCTTTAAAGACTTACGAGTCATTTTGGGTGATCCACACCTTTGTGCATGTTCTACCTGCAGAAACCACCTAAGTTTATGAGCTCTACCAGAGCAGGGCAGAGTCCTTACTCCAGCGTAGGTGTTATCTTAGACATCTGGAAAACAAGTTAACAGGGTTTGAAGCCGACTGATTAAGCAAATATTAAACGCAGACATAAAAGTGTAATATTTGTTTTGAAGGCTGACACAATAAAAAAGCAATGCAGCAATCATCTCACTTCCTTCCATTGTTATTGTTTTTTTGACTCTCAAAGATCCATCCTTTCTTAAAAGTAAGAGAAAAAAAACAAAACAAAACAAAACAAAAACAGAAGAATGACAGCACTTTGGCAGATTTTCTCGTTGTGAAATGCCCCCCTGACACAACGAATTCAGCATCCATCTAGCATCCTATCTGTCCTCTAAGCTCTCTGCACCCATTAAAAGTCAGTCAGATTTTGACTCTTGTCTTGTGTATTACTATGTCACTTTCTCTCTTTCTTAATCCTGTCTTTCTCCTATATTGTCCACCTGCATTTCTTTGATGAATCAGCCATAGTGTGCATTCAAAATGACCAGTGGGTTAATATCCAGTTTTTTGCATATGACACAGTATCTACAGTGAAAGTCAGCTGTTAAGTGCAACATCCCGATAGAAAAAGTAATAAACTGCCATTTCTCAGCCTCCAGGATGCTGCTGGGCAATGACGGCTCCAGGAATTGTGAATAATAAATGTTACCGTGCCTTGACAACATGTTATATCATGCTACTTTTAGAAATTGATTTACTTTTTTATTATTTTATTTGCAGCTGCAAATATTGGTGTAATCAATTAGCTGGACTTTCTAATTACCAAAGTATCTCATAATTAAGGTTAGGAGGATTGTTTTCTTTTCTTTTTGAAACAATATCTCCTGTTTTGAAATACATTGCATATTTAGGATTAATAGTCAGTTTAGTTCAGTTCAATTTAGTACTTGGATATAAAAACAGACGTTTCCCAGAACACCATAGGCTAGGGACTTAAAACAATGTTTTTCTGACCATCACTATGTCCTTCTGCACATTTTGACTTTTCAAATTTTAGTTTAATTAATTTTGTTCCTTCTCTCATCTTAAATTAATTACGTAAAAAAGTAGGAAATATTGCTAAGCCTCTAGTGAGACTCCATCAGCTTTTTGATTGTTTTGTAATCTTCCTCTCAACTTTATTTGTTGACTTTTAAATTTTTGTTAATTACCAGTCCCAACAACACACCCAGACCAGCATTTCATTTTATATAAGTCTGTTCAGTCCCACAACAACCTTAAAACCACCCACTCCAGAGGGATATGTGTTTGTTTCTGTGGGACCCCCTGGATCACAGCCCCAATGCAGTCTTCTACATAAAGCCTTTTTATGCATATCATTGTCTCCTTTTACTGTAGTAGTGTTGGAGTCACCAGCCTTAGGGAATAACATAACATAACATAACATAACATAACATAACATAACACACGTTTTAGGCACTTGATGATCAGTTATATATATATATATATATATATATATATATATATATATATATATATATATGTATATATTTAAGTGATGCATCAGTCATGCCCATATTAAAAAAAATAAAGTGACAGGTGCATGTCAGTTTACAGTGATGGCTTTTTAATTTAGAAAGTTTCACTGACATCTTCCACATTGCTGTGGAAACATGATAGCTACCAGCTTGGGGAAATCCTTTTCCTGCTAAACTTATCCTCTGCATTCAAAATCACAGCAGACTCCAGAGGAAGAGTTAGTATGTGATGAGTTGGGAGTGACAATAGGTTGATCATCTCTAAATTGTATGTAATGCAATACCGCTAATAAAATCAAACTTGGGTGTGCGTAAACTTTAGGCTTGGTGGTAGATTTAGGATGACAGCTGATGAAAACCGTGCAAGAATGTTTTAAGATATTGATTCCTTTTGGTTTGATTTTGTAAGTTTAGAGTGAGGGTCTTTTCTAAGTGGTCGAATTCTGAGCATGAAGAAAAGATCTGATTTTGTTCACTGGTTGTGTTCCCCACTGTTCTGTATCACAGCAATTCCTTGTCCTTCCTCCTTTCACATCTGAGACCCAGGAGGGGGTATCGAGAGGACACATTTAGACACAAGAAGTCCTTGTGTTCTGCCACTGTCAGCACTGGTGGCACCAACACAAGTTACATAACAGAAGACACGGGGTATTCAGTGTCTGTGAAAGAGGAGGCTCAGCAACACATCTGGAGCACTCAGCTTATTAGTAAATCAATATCAATATTCAGCTCCATGTGAAGCCCAGAGGCAGAGCTCAAACACAAATTGTCGCTGTTATGGGACACAAAAACTAAACTTATCATTCAGCATTGTAAATAGTACTGATTTACTGCATTTGGAATGAGTGCCACTATAGAATCTCCCTGCTACTCTTAAATTCTAAAACATCTGAATATTAATTATCCTAATGCTAAAGATAGGGACGGAAGGCCTGGTTTATATTTTTTCCCCTGGCTGTTTTAAATTAAGGGATATGAAGAAAGCACAGCATCTATTTACAGAAAGTCATGAATTTCAGGGATGTTTATCTGCATTTGCTTTTGAAAATCCAAGTTAGGGTATGCAGGTCCTCATATGTTTCTCAATTCCAACCCTGTTTTTGTAATAAGCAGTTTTACTTGACCCTGTCACTAAGCGAGCCTCAGCTCCTGGTTCAACTGTCACTGCAACAAAGCAAAGAATGAGAGCCTGGCTACAGTTTCCATAAAGACCTTTTATTTCTTTGAGCGACAGTGCTTTCCTCAATGAGCGAAGGCTGCCTGCTGCCTGGAATTGTAAGCTGCTTTATTTATTTATTTGCTTGTCAGTTTGTTTGTTCAAAAAGTTTCTTTGCAAATGTTAGTCTCGGTTTGAAGAAAGTTATACCTCCTCTTGCAAAATGTTTTCATTCACTAAATTATTACTATTTTGCAAAACATTTCTAAGACAGATCTATATAAGAAATTAGGATTTTAGGCTTAGATTTATTTAGATAGCTCAATTAATTACATGTTTGCTCATTGTTAAAGACAAGAGACTTGTCACACACATACACATTTTTCTTTTTTTTTTTTTTTTTCTTCAATTTAAGCCTTTCTCTATTTGATAAAAAAAAAATTGATCTACATGCTCTTACGCCCTGCTGGAGAATTCAACAGTCACTGCAGTTTGGTTAAAATCAATTTCAAAATGAGTTTTTTGACAAAAGCTGAAGAGAAGAGGCCTTTTTGTAAATTTACATCTTACTCAAGAAAACCTGTAAATTGGTGTGTACTCTATTCGAAACTATTAAAAGGGACTGAACATCATTTGCAACCCTAGAGCATGCATGTATGCAAAAGCATGTCTCCTGTGTATAGGACACAGACAAGCAATGATCTCTTATCGTTAGTAAACAATAGAACAGTTTCTCTTTATCTGATCAGTCTTTACTTTTTATTAATGAGCCACTGAGCTTCCTCAGCCATGATCGAACTTAAGGATAATAAAATCAAAACACAAGCAGCAACTTAATTGTGCACAAAAAAAGTAATACAATATGACAAGACATGCATGACATTAAATAGTATTCATAAAGTTTTCTGCTACAAGCTACAAGAGATAAACGCCCTCTTTGGTCATTCAGATGGAGTGCATAGTGCTATTCAATTTGGTCTTACGAGGGCCGCAATCCAGCAGGTTTTCCATATATCTCTGTTTCAACACACCTGCATCAAATTAATGGATCTAACAGCCAATCAAGTTCTGCACAATGACTAATTAATTTGAGTCAGGTGTGTTGAAACAGGGATACATGCTGGATTGCGGCCCTCGTAGGACCGAATTGAATAGCCCTGGCATAGATAGGTGGAAGAATGACAAACATTTTAAGGTTTAAAACCGAATTTAAACTGATCTGATGCTCCAGCTGAGCAGAATAAGTCTTGATAAGATGTGACCTTACTTAAAAAAGGCTATTACATCAAGCTAACTGCTTCTTTCTTACAGACAGCTTGGTAATATTCTACTAATAACAACATCTGTATACATATTTATCTAAAATAAAAAAAAAATAAAAAATGTGTTAAATGTCTGGTTTTACCTCTGTTGTGAAAAATATTGGGCAGTGCATATTAATTAACTCATAACTCATTATCCAGAGAATATTTCAGAGGAAGCTTAACACTAACATCTGACACTGCAAGGTGCAGTTTTAATTGTCATCAGCTATACATAAAAACCATCATTGAGTCATCCATTAGTGACATAATTTTGAAGCCTCTGTTTCAACATTTAGCTGCTGCCATCCAAAAGTTTATATACTAGACAAAAACATGGGTAAAAGCTGGGTATAATATAGGTGATCAATGTGTGTTTTGAATTTTTTGATTTAGACATAAATTTACACTAACAGGGTCAAAGATGTTTTGGACCCTGTTCCGAGTGTGTGTTCTTTGTGCAACTGCATAAGATTCATTCCACATGTGTAAGGGATCTCCACATCAGCTGAGACATCAGGAAGTAGCTCCTAAACTGCCAGAAAGACAACTGCTGTGAGAGACCCAACCGACCCTGCGCATAACAACCATCTGTTGGACTTATTGGTTTCAATTAATCTTTTGTGTGCGGTCATCAACTGATCATTTTGCACACTGTCCTGTTCAGGTTGTCAGCACAGATCAGACATTTGAGTACAGTCAGTTTCAATGAGAAAGACTATAGGTTTGCCAAGTGAAAACGTACGTTGCAGTTACATTTTTATTTTATTTTTTTCATAATTACTGCTTTTTCCATTTTAGTCTTTATAATTATTGAAGCTATTCCCTCTTGTGATTAAGAGAGGTTTTGCTATTAGGTTAGTTCTGGGGGTGTTATTCTCATTTAGTCATGGGACTGCAGCACTACTTGCTGCTATCATGGTTTCTGGGTGTTGGTGTGTGTTATGTTCATGTTTTTGGGTTTCTGGTCATGTTTAGTTAGTTTTCCCTTGTGTGCTGTGGTTTTCTGTTCCTGCCTCGTTAGTTCATCTGGTCTGATTAGTCATCCACTTCACCTGTGTCTTGTTACTCCCTCAGTGTATAAGTACCCCTGGTTTTCTGTTGTTCCTTGTCGGATCCTCATCGTTCACTCTTCAAGTTTGCCTGTTCCCTCTGGTTTAAGTATTCTGTTTTGTCCTGTTTTGGATCCTGGAAATAAACCTTCTTGTACCTGCACCGATTCTGCCTCCTGTCTACCTGCAATTGGGTCCTCACCTCCTCCGACGCCCGCCATTCATGACAGCTGCTCTTATTGTTCACTCCAGAGATCAGCTGTTCACCCAATAGGCTGGCTAACCTATGGCCCAGAACAATGTAGATTTATTTATTTATTTATTTATTTTACCTTATCCTGTCTAACATCATAGCCAGCAGAATGATGGCTTGGCTGCTGTGTTGTGCTAAACAAGAAGAGATGAGAAAAAAAAACAGACTATAGTGTTTGGGCCGAATGGCTCCAGTGGCCCCTCCCCAGTTAATCTGAGCCCTTTGTCCAGCTTTTCAAAACCATTTGTCACTAATTTGGGTTTTAAATTGGACAGTGATTTTAAACTAGATTGCCAGATTAAATAAGTGGCAAAGTCTAGCTTTTTTAATCTTTATCAACTTGCTAAGACATTTTAAACTGCTCCGTACTGAGACAGTAATTCATGCCTTCATCACTTCCTGCTTGCATTACTGCAACACACTTTATCTTGGAGTCAGCCAGTCATCTCTTTCACGTCTCCAACGTGTCTAAAATCCAGCTGCTCATCTCGTGGTTGGTGTGTCCCCATGACACCTAATTTTAGCATCGCTTCACTGGCTGCTTGTGCATTTCAGAACTCATTTTAATATATTTTTAATTGTTTTAAAATCCTTAAATGTTCTGGCCCAGTTGTACCTCTCTGAGCTGCTTTTTCCATATTCGCCAGCCCCATGCCTTAGATAAGTTAATCAGCTCCTTATGGAAGTACCGAGATCTAGGGGGAAGCTCAGAGGGGAAAGAGCCTTTGCAGTCACTGCTCCTAAACAGTGGAACTCCTTGCTGCTACAGGTTAGAGATGCCCCATAACTGTTCATTTTTAAAACCCATCTGAAGACCCATTTTTATGACCTGGCCTTCAATCTAGCGTGAGACTCTTTTTTTCTTGTTTTTTGTGTTTTATGGTTTTACTGCAATTATATCTGTTTTTACGTTGCATTTTATTATACTTTTCAATTTTTTGCTTCTATGCCGTGTTCAGCAATTTGCTCAACTGATTTTTTAAAGTGCTCTATAAATAAAGTTGAGTTGAGTTGAGATGAGATGAGATGAGATGAGATGTATATAATGCACTGCTTGATAATTTAAGTATTATTCTATATTATGAGATTTGTCTATTGCTGAAATTACTTATTAACACCAGACCTGACAAGGGGGGTGGGGAGAAGAGACAGGGGAGAGTAAACAGGAGAGAAAAAGATACAGAAGAAAAAACAAAAAACACAAATACACTAGATAGAACGTAATAGCATCAGCTGTTCAACCTAGACAGGAAAAAATACAACCAGCTGCTACACTTGTAAGGAAACAGAAAACCACCTGCAACATCTGCAAGAAATCAAAGCTGACAATCATCAGGAGCACCTTCAAAAGACAGCTGAATAAAAAAGAAATCATAAATCACAACAAAAACATCAGCAACACAAAGAAAAAACATTAACATAACTGTAGTTGTTGGTGATTAAACCCACAAGACACCCCAGTGAATGTATCATCATACAGGTTATAATTGTTGGGGCTAAATAACAGGTATAAATAGTGATTGTCATGGCCCATGCTCATTACCGCTTCCTGCTGACCATATTTGGATTGCCAATCATCACCGCTGTTTGGACGGCGCAGCTGGAGAACATCAAATCATCATTCTCATCCCCATATAAACCTCACCCGGACCTCCAGTCATCGCTGGATTATACTACTCATCCTGGTAACCAGTCGCGCACATTATCCTGGTCTTATTGTGTTTGAGTCAACCTAACCTGTACCATCTCTCTCCAAAGAAACGTACCTGAACCTCATCTGTGCCACGAGGAAATCCTGTCTGCCCGCTCCAGCCCGCCGTCCAGCGAATCCTGCACATTTCACTGTTCACTCCGAATAAAGTATTCTTTAATCATTCTCCAAGTGCTCATCTCCTTGGATCCATACCACCAACCCTGACAGTGATCAGTGATTGTACAAATGCAACCAGATCACTGCAAAGATCAGAGGCAGACCGGGGGAACCCGAGGGCGTGGGAGACCAGCTGCCACCCTAGAGCATGAATCCCAGCCAGCCCGCCACAGACTTCGACCATGCATCCACAGGCCCCAGGAGGCCAGGGACGGTAGCTGTTAGCCCTCCCAGGCACTAGCTCCCCAGAGGCGGACAGAGTGCAGGGCCTGCCCCTGCCAAGGCAAAGCCCCCCTCAATGCCCAGGAGGACCAGGTCCCCCCGGACAGCCACCCACCATGGGTTAGCACTAACCCCAATGACAACGTCATACACCCTAGGGACCAGAGCACAACCAAACAACTCTGTAAAGCAGTTTGAACCTACAAAACTTGCCTTGCCAAAACCAGAAGGAGTATCAGGAGTGTAGCTTAACATGCTTTATGGGAGTGTGACTGCACTAGGATATTCACAATGACAATTTTTTGAGCAAGGGCTTCCAGACTGTTCAGCCCGACAGAAGCAGCACTGTCCGTGTTAAGCGGAAAGCACAAAGGCTTGCCATACCAGTTAACAAATAGTGGTGCACTCTGGATCACATCCCTATCAAAGACCACGTTTGTTGCCTGAATATGGAACTGTCTGCTATTGGACCAAGCCCATACTCATCAGCCATGAGCGTTCTCTCATGTCATAAGGTGTTTATGTTCCTCCCTCTGCCAACCTCTGCGTGTGACATTCCCCTAGACTTGTTACATACACAACACCCAAGCACATTTCTTTCTATGTTGGGTGACTTCAAGCACATCACCATGGACACTCTTCAACTAACCCTATTACGTGAGCTGTCCCACCAGAGAGGAGAGGACTTTAGATATTCTGTATGCAAACAATGAGGATGCATACACCTGCTCTCCCCTCCCCCATTTGGACCTGGACATGTGCTTCATGTGAAAAGACAGCCAGGGACCACAGGGAGAATGAGGAAATGGTCCAAGGCAGCTTGTGAGGCACTGCAGGGATGTTTTGAAGTGACAGATAGGCAGGCATTTTGTGAGGCGTATGGAGATAGCATTGTCTACCCTCCTCCCTTCTTCTTATGACCTCACAACCTCCAGTCAGATTCTTATTTACACCTCTGACCTCTCTCTTTTCACTCTTCAACCTGACACCTCTGCTCATCCCCCACCTGCCAATTCCTCATCTGCCCCTTCCACTGTGTCCTTCACCACTGACCATTTTTGAAGACAGGTGATAAAATCCATTCAGGGAAGTCTAAAGACCCTGATGGTGCCCGAGTGTCCTCTATCCTAGAGACACGGTCAGACCACTTCTGTGTCCACTTCAATTTATGTACCATTCCAGATTTATAATTAATGTTGCAGTCAAATTCCTGCTAAAACACTTCTGTACCTTCCTGGACCAGCTAGCAAGTGCTGTAAGTCATGTTTAATTATGTGAGAAGTTGATACCAATGCAGATAGTGGGTCATTTTGTGTCCTGGATTGTGGATTACCTGACAGACAGACCACATTATGTGTGTCTGTGACTCTTGTTTTAATCTAAGGTGTCAATTTGGAGATGGTCTAGGACAGGGGTAGGTAAGTTTGGTCATAGAGAGCCACAGTCCTGCAAGTTATGGATGTTTTCCGGCTTCAACACACCTGACATAAATAAATGATTTACTAAGCAGAACTTGATAAGCTTTTGTATTCATTTAATTTAAATCTGATGTGTTGGTGCAGCGAAACATCTAAAACCTGCAGGACTGTGGCTCTCTAGGACCAAACTCACTTACCACCGATCTAGGACTACAAATATCTTGGTGCTCACATTGGCAACAAATTGGACTAGAACAAGAATGCCAGTGACATCTGCAGGAAAGGACAAGACTAGACAACTGGACTAGGACTAACACCCACTCCATGATGTTTTGGTCTGTCATAGGAGCTTGCAACTGCAACTCAAACATCAGTAATTTATATTTAGTAGGTTATTATGTATTTAAAAATGTAAATATTGTATATATTTTACTGAACAACTATTTTTTCTATCTACAATATATTTTATTACATATATTGTTAATTACTGTTGTTACTTCCTATTCTCTCCAATTTAACTGCTGTACACAACTGTATATCCACTTTATCCAAAATACCTTTTCAGCTCCAGTCTTAAAAGTGTATCAGCTACATTTCTGTGACAAAGAGTTGCACTTCTAGAGAGGGCACGTCATATGTGGCTTTATGCTGCTATTCACATCTCTGACATTGCAAGGGCAGCTGGTGGGTGGCTTGCTGGCTTGGCACACAGAGCCTGAGTACACTTGAATCAATAGACAGAACAAAGACAAAGTTAAGCTGCCTCTGCTGGAACATGATTGAAATGGTTTCTCCCTCTCTCTCGATTACGCTGCTTTTACCACAGACTCATCAGGGGAGCCATATTTCCACTCTGTTCTCACCCCAATGCAGGATGTTAAAAATGTTGTTTAAATCTTAGTCATCTGCTTTTGTAAAACTACTATTGTAGTGGTACAGAAATACTTTTTTGAAAAAGGCAGCTTCAAGCAGGGCAGTTTTTATTTTGTAGCCAAATGAATGCTTTAAAGAAAATTTTGCTTGCTTGTCACGTCAACAAACCAATCTGATGTCCCCTCATTTCAATACATTCTGAGGCAGCAATCGGCTCTCCAGCTACAGATGGTAATCCCGGTCAATGTCACACATGATCACAGCTCTCGCCCCCCCCCCCCCCCCCCCAATGCCAAGTGCAGCACTTCTGGCCTTCAGTGCCACACCTAAATTGCAAATTAGAATGGCATCACACTATCCATAGGGAAAAAAGAAAAAAATATTGGAATAGCATTGACAAGTCTTTAATTTTTAAAACTTTTGGAAGAAAATGGTTCATCCTGATCATTGTACTTGAATGTTGGTCTTTTTGTGGTCCTGGACCTGGATTATACTGATGAACAAGACATATTACCTATAATATCAGGAGAATGTGTCAAGATTGCTTCATTATCCAGAAAAGTTAGATTATGATAGTCATTACTTACATTCAAACAAATGACTGTGGAGCTGCTGTTGATTTGTAACTACGACTATGAAAAGCATGTCCATGCAGTACTAGCTAATAAAAGTGTTCATGGATAATCATGTTTTGCATCAGGTGCAGAATATAGTATTGTGCCCTTTGCAGCGTGAGACTCGTTGGACTATTAAAAATGTTAACACCCATCTAGTTCCAAGTAAAACAAATTCAGAGATTTGCATTAAAACATGATATATGTATTTGACAATAGTTGTTTAAAAGTTGCTAAAAAAAAATTGCTTAACTGTGTTATTCTCAATCATGAGAGTGGATTTTTGGTTCATGGGTCCCTGATTTTGAGAGAGCAAAACCTGAACCTACCCTTAATATTGTAGCCTTGAACTAGCCAACCATGCCATCTAGCCGTATATCTGACAACTATCTAACCTCTCTGCCTTCTATCTAGAAGTTTGTCTCTCCTGGATGCTCAATTTGCAAAACACCGGGTGCTAAGAACAAAGCAGAAATGTCATGTGATACCACCACAGATTTAGCATCACACAAGCTCTGAGAATTATCTTTAAAAATTAAAACTCCATCTGTGTGTCAACCCTAAAAAACAAATTTTCAAGAGTATATCTACATCAGCGAAGGATGAGTTTGTGCAGAGCTGGAGTAATGACTACCAACAACATTTATTTGATTGCTGTTTGCATAGGTTGTATTCCCTATAGTTACAGTCTCCCATAGAGTCACCAAAGATAGCTATGCTGTTTAAAATCATGCAGTATTTAGTTACCAACTAAATCTAAAAAAAAACTCTCCCCATGTCCCTAACTTTTATCTTTAATCTAACATTTTTGCTTTACATTTGACACAAAATAGTGTTCACTGATGCACTTTTGAATCCAAGGACTGGATAAAGGAAAGGCACAGGTGATGGTGCTACAAAGTCTTCAAACAATAGCAGGTACAAAGCAATTGAAAGTAAACAGGCATAAAGCTGGAGAGTGAGACTGACAGGAACACAAGCAGAGACTGTGAAGAGGTAGACAAGGGGCACAAAGAAACAAAGAGAATCAAGTTACAGTGGGGAGAAAATAAAAAATGGGAGAAGCCTTCATCACAAAGGGCTTCCATAAAACAATGGTTCCCTGATGGAAAGCGGCAGCAGAAAACATGGACATCCTTGTTTGGCAGACCCGAAGGAAGGGAATGGAGAAAGAGAGAGATTTGGAAAGAAAGATGGAGCAGGAGGGATGAGAGAAAGACAGGTCCTGCCAAAGAGACCCTCATGACATGCAGTACCACCTCGTTAAACCTGTCCCCAGGAGTCACAGGCAGATGCTCTGCTTTTTCTATGATAATGACCGACCTGCTAAGCAGCTAGCAGCGTCACGCTCCTTTGAACAACTACTGACCTCAAAGCTGTCACTCGCTTTCACGCCATCGCCAGTTCCGAGTCACTACACTCATAAGGGACTTGTTGCACCATATGTTTTAATACAGGCCTGTACTTATTTGTATACCAAACATTGCATTAAATACCTGTGCTGATACAGCCTTCATAGGTTTGTGTGAGGACTTTTTATTCAGCTGCACTATATATGAGCATCCCATAAAATGGCTACAGATTAGTGATCATCAATTACATCTTAAAGCCTTTGAAAATATGCTCCCCAGACTATGCAAATTGGTGTTAAGGATATGAAAGTGTAACCCATTAATGCACGTTTATGCACCATTTTACATTTAGAAGACCCACTGCTGGCAAGCATCAAAGCGCAGTCAGCACATGGTGCCATGAGTCAAGAGGAAGTAACTAGGGTGAGAAAGAGACAGACAGGGGGGAAAAAAGAGATAGAGGGAGGAGAGACCGGCGGTTCTCTGAGGATTAGCTCATTTAGACTACTTTGATCTGCGAGATCTTAATTGCTGGGTAGCAATGATAGAGTCCTCAATAAGACTTGGCAACACCATCCAGGCGAAGAGGGAGGGGGTGGTCTTGTTTTTAAATATTCTCCATTGCTTTAACAGAACTCAGAAAAATATTCTCAGTTCACTAAAACAGACAGTGTTGATGTTGATCTATGTTTCTGACTTCACGTAAAAACACAGCAATGCTTAACAACAGGACTACTGTCTCTAAATATGATATGATTATATTTGATTATCTTATAAGGTTAGATGTTAGTGACTTTTTTATGTTTAATTTCTTCTCGTGGACTTATTTGAACACTTGTTTGCATTAGTATAAATATTTTTGTTTAGCTATAATGAAACCTCCAATGGATCCCATGGGTTGTGAGCTTGTTGGTCTATGAAGGCAATAATGACCCAAAGTTATGCTTAAGGAGTACGCATTTGGTCCTAAAGAGTGAAAATTATGTCTAGTGTGCATCAGCATCAATTTTAGTCATAACCATGACCGCTTTCTAACCCTAAACAAGTAAAATTAATATTGTATGAACTCAATCATAAGTTATGAAACAAACAGACAAAATACGTTTTTGTATCTGGGTGTCAAAGCACTGCACCTAATCAAACCATCCACCCTCTCTTCTTCCTCTTTAAGAGTAGTTTGTGATTTTCTACATTTAGGAAACATTTGAGAACAATGGTTGCTTCTATGAGAAAAAACTTGTATGCGTCGTTTTTACTGTGAGAAAGTTAAATCATTTCACAATACAATAACATTCTTCTCCCTCCAGCATTAATAAGGGCTCTTGCTGCAGATGCAGTCTACCCCTACATTCAAAAGGAGAGAAAAACAACTCATGCAAGCTTTCTCTCATAGAAGCAACCATCAAATGTTTCCTCAACATGGAAAATCACAGTAATTAATTCTATAGGAGTGTTTATTGCTGTGGATATATCATGCTACCAAAATAACCTTGGGAAATAGCTCATTTAAGTTTATGGTCACAGTGCTAGACCACACCAATAGGTCCAGCAGGTAGGTATTTTAACCAGGGGTGTAACCATCCTCTTTACAAGCAGTTATTCAGACAATTTCAACTGTCCTTCCCCTTAATGATGGATGGAAACTGAGGCCACAGAGAGCTGTTTAAGAGTACACAGGATATACCAACCCATTACTGATAGCTGCATTGGCATTTTATATATATACATATATATATATATATATATATATACATATATATATTATTATCATTATCATTATTTTTATTTAATATCATTGACAGTGTGCTAACGTTTAAATGCCTTAACTATGAAAGGAAGAATTATGGCCAATGAGTTGACAAGTTTTGTCAAACCCTAGTTATATGAAATCCTGTCATAAATTAAATAGAGCATAGTTTTACTTTCTTCTTTCCTATTGCAATTGACAGCCTTTTGTGTACTTTGCCTGCATAAAGGCAAGGTGCACAACAGTTTCCTATTATACTGACACAAAGTTCAGTTTTTTTGTTTTTTGTTTTATATATTGTACAGCTGTTGATGGTCATGAGTCAGCAGCTGAATATAAATTTGACAGACAAAATCTTTTGGAGAGCCAGGTTCTTTTAAGAGGGACTGAGAGTATTTAAAGTCTGCTTCAGTTTTTGCTAAATCTCCATTTAACCCCCAGTCCAGAGATCCAGAGGGGATGACTGGCAAAGGCTGGTGTTAAGGAGATCATTCAGACAGATGAAAATGATGATGGACCCTCTTTCTCTTCTGTACAGCCTTCTGAATACCCCCTCCTCTCCCCCACCACCTCTCCCACACATATCTTCTTTTCCATATACTTTATCTACTCCATGCAACCTTGTACATTTGCTCCAGTCTCTCTGGCTGCTGTCCAACTTCCCTGTTGATGCCTTTCATCTCTTTGGCTAAGACAGGAACAGCCAGATTAAGGAGAGGAAGAGTATTAGGGGAGCCATTCTTTCAGCCTCTCTGTGACGGGAGTTTAACTGTTAGCTCAACAGAGCCCTCCCTTTGCTGAGTTTGGTCATTAGAGAGGCTGCAGAGCAGTGTAGGCAAAAGTAAGCATGGGGGACTGTTTACATTGTAAAAGTACCTACAAGAATACTAACAAATCTATTTAATATTTGTCTTGAACAGAATTTGAAAAAAGTTGTCACAATCAATCAATAAGATAACACAGAAGAGCTGTTAATGTCCTGGTATGTGCACAGAGCAGCATGCTTATTATTCCTTTTCTAGAACAACAGTCACACAAGGTTCTAAATGTTTTACTTTAAAGTTTGGAGAGTAAGGTTGCTGACAGTGAATGTGTTACAATTACTGCATTAGATACTTTAAACTCTTAGTTGTGTGAATGTGTTGAGTGATGCATACATCCCAAAAGAGTTCTTTTCCATCCCCCACTACTTACAGAGCAATTAGATGCCATCCTTGGCAATTGTAGTAGTTCCCAGAATATTTTCTGGTGCAATAATTAGAATATGGCTACCATCTATATGTGGTGGAAAAGGCTTTCATTCTTTTCCTCTTCCTCCTCAATTTGCACTCATCAGGTGTGACCCTTCAGTGGTAATTGCGGAGCAAACAGCCTTATATTTGGGAAGGGGTCTGCTCCTCAGCATGCATCCTTGATCTATTCTGCACTGGCTTGATCTGTTACTGGCGTCCGGCTGGTTCTGCCCAGTGACTCCAATCATCTAATGTAAGTGCCATCTCTTGCTTGTGGACAGCTAGGGTTTTTGTTCTCTGGGTGTTACACCTGCTGCATCTTTCTGCAGCATGGAGGTCTGCTGGCCATGGCCTGCATTGGACGACTTCTCTAAGTCAACCAGTGTTCTAACATTTCATCATATCCATCAAGAGATGCTACCTATGCCTTTTGTGCATCGTTTCGACAGAACAACAGGACACACAGAAGTTTTGCCAAAAACTGCTGAGTTTGTCGTTATAAAATCTGGAACGATAGAATCCCATGGATGTGTCCAGACAGCAGGCAACAGCCGGATCAGAATCTGCCTTACACCATCTAACATATGAAATTAAAAATATTCTTATTGCCAAAGAGAAATTGCAATTACAAAACTGCACGTCTGTTTCTTGCCAGAAGAGATGATCGAGATTGTGGCTACATTTCATTGAGAAACATTACAATGGTACAAGCTCTAATGTCTGTACTAGAATAGTAACAGATAAAAATAACAGATCTACTGCATATCCTTGCGTGGAGGAGTCTGCAACCAAATTGCTACTCTGCTCTCCTTACATAAGTGGAGTGCTCGCTGGAGGTCTGCCTGATGTGCAGCTATATTTTTATTTTCTTTTAATTCAATCCAGTTATCAAATTAATAGAGTACTTTCCTGCTTTGTCTAGATGCCGGAGAGTTTATCACTGACAAACTGAGCTTTCCTCACATTTGTGAAATATTCCTGCTATATTTCTGTCTGGATGCTGTTAGCAGCTTGTTAATTAAGCAATTAGCTCACGTGTAGGTGTATGTATGTGCCTTATGGAGACTTTAGTAGACTTTAGTTGGACACATTAAGACCCAAACTCTTTAAAGAGGGACTGGGAGTATTTAAAGGTTGCTTCAGTTTTTGCTAAATCTCCATTTAACCCCATGTCCTGAGAACCAGAGGGCATGACTGGCAGAGGCTGTTGTTAAGGAGATCATTCACAAAGATAAAAATCATGATGAACCCTCTTTTTCTTTTGTTACAGCCCTCTGTAATAATAAAATCCATTCTGAGAGTGAAGTGTGTTGAAACAGTTATGGAGAGCGTATTTTGTGACATGCTTTCTGCGCATTGGGCCATGCACAACGCCCAGAGACAGAATTGATGATACTCTGATGACTCTACAGTTGTGGGGTGTATCAGTGATGGACAAGAAGCTGAGTACAGACAATTGATCAGTCAGTTAGTGAGATGGAGCAGAAAACAAAATAAGATAGGATTGTTGACTTCAGGAGGAACAAACCTAAACAAAAAATGTCTAAATCCTGGGAGAAGCACGTATATGCACGTATCTAGATTTGATAATAGAGAGTGGGAAACCAAGCAGCTGAAATGAGATGTGATGGGGACTGAGCTCAGCTCTAGCTATAGGATGAGGAGCTCATGCACCCAGGGGGAGCGCATAGTAGAGCCGATGTTCCTTCACATTGAAAAGATTCAGCGGAGGTGGTTTGGGCACTTTGTTAAGATACCCTTTGGCTGCCTCCCTTTTGGAGGTTTTTCAGGCATGTCCAATTGGGAGGAAAATCTGAGGCAGACCTAGAACTCATTGAAGGAATTATATAACACTGCTGGCCTGGGAACACCTCTGGATCCCCCTGGAGGAGTTGAAGAGTTTCACTGAGGAACAGCATGTCTGAGTTTCCCTCCTGGACCTGTTGCCTCCACAACCCAACCTCCGATAAGCAGAAGAAAATGGATAGACTGAACTTGATTCTAGTTGACTATAGACTGGTCTCAATTTTTCTTCCCCAGTGTCCAATTAACACAGGAGTGATGAACTCATTATCATAGCAGCACCCTGTTGAACTTTGAGAAGGAGGGAGAGAGAGGGGACAGAAGTAGTATGTAGAGTCAAAAGCCTGCAACTGGTTCAGAGTACAGACATGTTAATTATCTTTTGAGTATAAACATAACTGTTACAAAGCTAAATTAGAGTTGGTAGAAAAATAAACAAACAAATAAACAGGCATACAACAGTGCTGTTAGATTTGCAAGTCATGCAGATTGACTGTCCATGTGCACCAATCACAGATCTTTGTCGGTGGTTTTGAAGTGTGTGTACACAGATATGTAAACCATGTGCACAAATTTGCTGGCTGCTTCCTCTGAAATCAATAAATGGTGCCAGTGCATGCAGGACTCACTCACTGCTGCAAGGATGTTATTAAAATCCTTAGTTAATATGGTTTAAAACAGACTCAGCTCAGTGGGCAACTCTGTCAGGGTAGGTGATCACCAGGTACAAGATACTTGCTACCATGGAAAACCAAAGGTCTGTGGAGACTAGTAACACTGTAGTGGAAAAAGAAAAAATCCCTTTTTAGACATGCTTTCTATTAATTGGGCATTGACTTAATGCATCAGTGTCACGTCTGAATGATCCCCCTGCTGCTTTGGTTACCTAGAAACATATACTTATTACTTTCAACATGGCACAAGCCAAAACTGCAGCAGTAATAGAGGCGCACACACAGCAACAGTGAGTTCATTTAACTTCTAGTCAGCTGTTCAGAGGAGTTCAACATATTGGGTTTTTAGATATATAACAACACTGTCCAAACGTTCTTCCTTCTTGGTTTTACATTAGATAATTAGCTGCAGTGGAGAAACGTTTGCACTGCAAATCTGTCTGATTATGTATCAATAGTTTCATTTTTTTTTAAGCAAAACTTTGTTTAGAGAAAACTGTGACACTATAGGGACGATAACGGTGCAGCTTCTCATCCCTTCAAAGGCACCAACATTGGAAACAGCATCCTCACCTAAAATAAACATTACCTTGGCCTCTAGTTAGACAATTAAAACCACACAAGTAAAACATGAACTGCTTACGCTAAGCCTATACATGTACAATGTAGAAAAGTGACTATGAGAATCCTACTTGATGCACCTTCCTGTCTCACACGAATTGTAACGATTACATGCAAATTGTGGGTGAGAGAATGAGGACCATCAGCGCAAAAGCAAATAATGACAGAATGGCTAAATGTCATTGTTTCAACAGATAAATGAAGCTCTCATGTTAAGCATCTAATGTATTCTTTTTCTTAAAGGATATTTGAGTCATAGTGGCATTTATTTGATAGTAGCTTAACAAGAAAGAGGTCGGAGAGAGCACAGGAAATTACATGCAACGAAAGGGCTCCAGGCCGGATTCAAAAAGGAGCTGCAGCCCCTGTACGCTGCTCAACCAGTTGAGCTACACACCGCCCCAGGAATCTAATGTCTGAAAAGGGCTCTGGTGAGTCATGATGAATAGATAATAATAAGACAGCTTGGGTAGCAGCGATTTAGATTAAATAAAATAATAGACAAATAAAGGTTGTTTGTTGACTAACCTTTTCTATTTTATTGAGTTTAAGAACTTCTGAGATCTCTGGCACATGCTAGGATTCAAACCCCTTTTTATTACATTCAGACTTTTATTTTTTGCTTTAGTTGAGCCATTCTTCCTATGCTATAGCAAAGGATCAGAAGGAAAGTGGTGGAAGTCTGTTTTACAAAGGTCTATGCAACTATTGCTTTTGTACTGATGAAAAATGGCAAAAATGTCTCTGCCCCCTAAAAACTGTGTATAAAACATAAATATGGTGTTTCTTGCAACCATCCACTGAGGGATTTGTGTTGCAAATCACAGAGTGCTATACAAATTTATTGAAAGGAATGGTACCCAAGATTTTTTCTAATGTTAGAAAATGTCTTTCTTTAGAAAGAAAAGAAAGACATTTCAGTGCTTATATGTTCCTGCAATGTAATCGCCTTCAGGTGTCTGTCTTTCCTTTTCTGTTTGTTTAGCCATTATTTGAGCACTGCCAGTTCTCCACTGCACCTCCACAACCGTGTCAGACACGGCAGCGATTTGTGATGCAACTGTAGTGCCTTTGTTAATGCAATATTTCATTTGTCTGAAGGAGGAAAAATAGTCAATGGAATTTTAAAAGTACAATTCAAAGAATAAGCTTTTATTAAATATTGATATCATACACTGGGTTAGCAGGGTTTGAACGTTTGAAGAAAAGAGCTCATTTAACTTGCTTTCTTGCTCTACAATGAACAGCTGTTACATCACCCTTGAATCACTTATTGTGAAACTAAAAAGAGTTGAGGTAAACAAAATCCGTGGAATGCAAAAGGGCTGGTTTCCACAGTGAATGCTGAAAAGATGAAAGTGCTTGTAGAAAGGTATCGACCAATACCTTTAATACAATACACACCACACATGCACTTCTTTGGCTGTGTTTTGTTTTATCTTTGAATGTTGTATCTAAGTGTATTTCTCAAAACATCACATAATTACATAATACATTAAAAATTATTCTTAATTTTTCTCCAACAAGAAAAGGCTCTGGTGCAAGAGCAATTATCCATCCGTCCTTTTAAAGTGTCCAAGTGTCCTTCACCGGATCCCAAGTTATTTCAAATAGCAACCACTGAATTAAAAGACACTAGATTAAGGACAGCCCACTAAACCATTCATTTTTGAGGGACAACAAACTGAGACGATAATTCAAATAAAATAAAAGTTATAAGAACAGGTATTGGATTTTGGTCATATAGCTTAATCAGTGACAAATTTCAGTAATCTGTCAACTGCTTGAATCCAAATGTGGGTTTTTCCCACATTTTTTAGGAACAATGTAAAGCCCCCAAAGTCAATGAGCAGTCAATGAACATTACATGTACAGATAAATCAGTCCATAATGCTGTAATCCTGAAAACTTCTCATCCTTTTTTTTCATAGTTGCATTTAAAGAAAGTGTATATCCATTCAGTTTGATTCTGTTTTTTTTTTTAAATATATAATCCAAAATATTTGTGTTTAGCTTGTTTTAGTTTCCTTTAAAAAAAAAAAGAAAAAGAAAATGGAAAATAAAAGATTTCAGTTTTCCAGCAACACTCAAACCTCCTCAGCATTTCAAATTGGTAGAGTACCTGGGCGGCGCACTGTCAGCAGGATCTGTGTTCCAGCTGGATGACTGAGCTGTCCTGGTGTCGAAACATGATGACAGTGAAGGCCAGTCTGAAACCAGCCAATGGAGTCATCAATAATAAGAGAAGGTGAGAGGGGAGTGAGGTGGGGAGGGTAATCTAGGTGCAGCACATGTTCTTCCCAGTGGGCTGTGAGGGTAGACAGTGCTGCAGAGGGGTAAGATATGGTGTGACACTCCTCGAGTCTTTGGTTTGACAACCTTCACCCTTGTGTGAGAGTTCATCAGAGGGCAGGAGAAAGGTTTTTAAGGGCACTGCCACCTCCTCCCATGTCCAAGTCCAAGAGTTTTGTCAAGACTGGGAGTGGTAGAGCAAACTTCCACACACTGGAGGTGGTCTTCTTATATTGGATGCTGAATAGACATTATCTACAAAGCACAGTCAGTCCTCTTCATCCACATAGGTAGAGGGAAACCAGCCCACCTGAGAAGTAGCAGAGCAACAGAAAACAGCTCTGATCAACCCAAATATTAGACTTGGTATTAGCACAATAAGGCTTGAAAGATTCAGAATCTTTCTAAACTTTCTATATCTCTGCACATACACGACATAAATCATTAGATTTTTCCATAAATCCTACAAGAAGTTACATAGAACTTAATAAAAAAAACATGAGAAATGTCAGGATATCAGACCTGAATCACAAGTGGGTTTTGCATAGGGCTGCACAATATATAAAAAAATGCACCTTCATTGCAAAATTAGCATGTGCGATATACATAATGCAACAACAGCAGAGTAAACTGCGATAAATAGTCCCTATTTGCATATTTTAAGGAAGTGATGTGAAATTCCAAACGCTGCTGTTCGTTCATGCTTTGTGTGTATCAATGGCAACTCAAATGAACTCATAGTGTCCTGGATGCCTGCTCCATGTAGAGCCCTTAAAATGAGTGTTGTGGTGGTGGAAGCTAACAAGAGGAGCGAGGAAAATGTGAATGCAGAAAAATTTGTGGCTAAACAAAGCACCCTACCGGCTATAAGGAACTAATTTAAAAGAGAGGTAACACACTACAAACACAGGTACTCTGCAAGACACACGTTTAACCTCTGTTGCCACCCACAGTATAACCACAAGGATGAATCCAGCAGACATTTTGTGTCCTGGGCCATCTTAAAGAGCCGCCATTACTGCGAGTCCTACCTATCTGCCGACATGGATATCTGGGCTGACAACATTAGAAAGTGGTTTACAGTTATAGATGAGGATATGCCAATCTCAAAGGTATTCTGTTTTTCATGTTAGTTAGGCATCAGTGCATTAATGCTTGATCTGCCAGAAACTTCTTTTAATAACTGACAAGCCACATTGGAATATAAAACAAAAATCTAATTATAATTTCTCAAAAGATGGTAAAGAAAGTCTTAAAGCTTTTGCAAAGGCTGCAATTTTCTATGTTATGTCTAGTTTGAGGACACCACTGTACATGATCTGTTTGTGTTGCTGACCAAATTGTGTTTATGAACCTGCCAGAACCCTCAGGTCATCTGGATCCAGTTTCTTATCAGTTCCCAGAGTCAGAACCAGACATGGAGAAGCTGCATTCAGCTTCTATGCTCCACATGTCAAACTCCCAGAAAGCCTCAGATCAGCTGAAATCCAGGTTGGAGCCCCACCTGTTCTCTGCTGCATTTCAATAGTTTTTATTTAGAAGTCAAAATCTACATCTGGTTCTTTTAAACTGGAATTATGTTTTAATATTGTCTTTCCCCACACTGGAACTTTATTTCTTGCATTTTATCTATTTTATTTTAGCTTCTTCCCTCTGTTTTTTTTTTCATTAGTTGCATTTCTTTTAATCTTTGTTTTTTTTTTTTTTTTTTAATGCACTTGTATTGCTTTCTGCACCCTGCTGTAATGTTTTATGTAAAGCACTTTGAATTGTCTTGTACATGAAATGTGCTTAACAAATAAAGTTGCTTTGCCTTGCCTATTATGAAGAAGAGTTACTAAAATCTAGAGTTAGCTAAAACAACGTTACCAGCGTTGTTATAGCACAAGCTATAAAGTTCAGCAGACATCTGTGCATGAGAGTTCTGCGAGTGAAGCTCCATATGAGAAAACATTAAAGCAGCATAATTTTATTTATCGCAGATCGTATATTCATCGCAACTTTCATCAGTGTTATCACATATCGCATATTTTCCTGATTCTGTACATCCCTAGTTATGAATCAAGATAACAACCATTTGCACTGTCAACGAAGAACTAAGTTAATGTTTTGGGGTGGCTAAGTGTAAGGCCTGATCTCAGTCCAATAGAAATGCTATGGTAGATTGTTAAGTTCATGTGAGGAAAGTCACTGAGCTGAAAATGTTTTCATGGGAGGAGTAGCCAAAAATTCCTCCAAGCCAAATGTTAAGTTGGAGTAATTGCTAAACATTGGAATAGTGCCTATAAACTACATAAAAGATATGGGCAAACCCAGTGTGATATCATCCAGCAGTCATATCTGTCATTTAGCTGTCACCAACTTGGATTTTTGCAGCCAGAAATGACACAAAAGGAAAGATATGACTGAGAACCTCACAACACCATATAAGTCTACTGGACAGTGGCCACTCATCTGTCACAGTGGCCTCAACCATATAGTTATTTATAAGTCTAGAAGGGGAAATTATAGTCCAAAAGCATATTTTGTACCGGTAAATGTGTATATTTCTGCAGTAAAGCTGAGTATTTAACATGTGGTTTCATATAGTCTATGGACTAATTTTGGAACCACCTTAAGTAGATATTTGTGGAACTGCAGTTTTTGTTTTTTTTTTTTATTTCTGCTCTGGAGTCATTTTTCACCTCTGGGTGTTGCTGCTTGGTCACACCAAATACTAAAATAAAGCTTTTCATGTTTTTTCTACATCAACAGTAAAACACCTAGCTTGACATTTTGGTCCCGTAGGGACTTCTCTAAAATTCAGTAACCCCTAACTCCTTCATTAAATGATTTTTTTCTATCAATAGTTTTACCATAGTGGTGTGTAGAACAGCGAGGTTCACACACACACACACATACCAGGCCTTTTCCATCATGACCAGTCTAAACTACAAAATACTCATCATCTTGCCACCAAACAAACTCCCAATTATGTTTGATGTTGCTTTTAACTAAGTCAAAGAGGCTGTAATCAATTCACTCTATTGTTTTTAACACTATAAGCATTTTTTGTCATATTTATCAGCTATTAATCCTGACTAAGATCCTTAATTAAAACCACTGACTTAAGCTGCAAATAGCAGCATGAAAATTTATCAGATACTTACCCTGCCATCAACTTCTCCCCTCCACCACCCATTGGACATCTTTGTGTAGATCTTGATAATGTCTCCCTGGAAGAGAGATAGCTCTCTTGTGTCTCTGGAGCTGAAGTCATAGCGCGCCACTGCAATACCGACTACTCTAGGAGAAAATACTGAGACAGAGAGAGATCTTATCTTAACACTGCCACTAACAAAAGTTCACAAATGTTCTGACAAAACTCTCAGACATTTTGGGATGATATGGAGAAGTATGTGGGACATATCTTGAGCTACAAATGGTCACTTTTAACTGCAAATAATAATAATAATTATAATAAATCAGCTGTTTTGAGAGATGAGATTAGACATGCATGTTTTTTTACTGAAATGGAATTGGATGACTATGGTGAAATTTTAGCTCAGCTAAACTCAGTCTTTACACATTTCATTTTCAGATATGTTACATCATTATACTTCCTTGAGTTTTCATTTTGTCTGCAAAAAGGTTTACATGGTGTGAACTGCATGTCTAACTGACACGACACACAGTAAAGTGTATATAGCAATGGATAATAAAGCAGCAAAGGACCTTGACTCATGCACCTGAGTCATACTACCTGTGGACACAAATAAAAAGAGAAAGAAGTAGAAAAGGAATCACGTTTGTTAGTAAAAAAGAGAAAACATTCAACAATCTGGCTTGTTGGGACCTAGTGGGCACTAAAGATGAGAGGTCAAGGGTTATCTTAGCTGTGTTTTAAACTTATTAAAAGCTCATTTTGAAGTCATCTCAGCCAGTGCATCCTCACTTATCAAGTTATACAAGATTGGGCTCACATCACATGTAAACACAGGTGTGCAAAGGTTTGCTCAGCTTATCTGTGGAAATACAGTTGACACAACCATGCAGATATGCTGGATGAAAGGAATGTATTCCTCCCCCATGCACAGAGGCACATCATGCAAAGAAAGATGCTCAGCCTCACCAATACATGTATGCATAGTCAGTATATGCTCATGCACCAAAGTACACACAAAACAACACAAATAAAATAATCGCATTAGACTATTATCCTGCTTTCACTTTATGTCAGCAGAATGAAAATAGAAAAAAAATAAAAACCTTCCCATATCTTGCCTTTCGGGCATTTACTCATTATTTTAGGATAGTTGCCAATACTGCTGACTTTCCAGTCTCAACTTTTAATGGAACCTAAGGTTAAATTAAGTATACTCATTATGCAACATATTTGTCACGGCTCATTAAATGAAACCAACAAAAGCCCTCTTTTTAATTAGCTGAATTGATAGCACTATTGCTGGATGTGTTAAAATGAAAATATCAGTGATGGTAGATTTACACCTTGTTCCCTCTTGTTAAATATTTCTGCATAATGTGTTTTCTAAATGTGAGTGTATCATGTCTGCCAGTTATTCAGAATTACTTGTTTTTAATCACAAGATGCCAATGTGAATAGATTTCTCTACATTACAACTTATATGTAATCTGCAATATGAAAAAAGCAGCATCATTGAACTACAAATTTGAACAGAGATAGAAAAAAAAAACAGTGCGTCTTCTAAAACCTGGAAATGTGGGCATACAGTGAGGGAAAGACAAAGAGAAAAAAAGCAGCACTTGTACCTGACCAGAAAGGCGAGGATGAGGGAGGAACAAAGCTGCAGCCGCCAGGAGGAACTACAGAGAAACGTAGCAAGGTATGGGGATGGGAGGGGCGGGAGGGGCGGCGGGGTTCAGGCCATAGTGGGAGCAAAAAGAGAACATAAGCAAAATAAACACAAGTTTGACAGAAAGAAAGTGAGTGAGAGGGTAAAGGAGAGAGAGAAAAAACGGAAAAGTTGTCAAAGTCAAAAAAATAAGGAAGAGGAAAAACTGGTGGGATCTCAGTAAGAGACAAGGGTAAAACAGCGAAACCATCAGACAAATGATCATCATTTCACCTGGTATATGTACACATTTAAAACAATTCTTTTTAGGAGCCCCCCCCCCCCCCCCCCCCCCCTTCAGTTTGGCTATTACTTCTCATCTTCACCATCGTCTTTCCAACTTTATGTGAAGACATTGTTTTTGGATTAAGCTGTAATAACATAAAGCTGTTAATTTTTTTTCTGCTTGTAAAACTTCCCCCCAGGTCAAACTGCATTAGCAACCTTTCCAGCTTCAGACCAGGTGAGCCAAAGCAACAGCATGTGGGTAAGTGTATGTCTGAGCACAGCATGGTGCCTTGACAAGGAGATATCAAGGATTCCAGACCGCAGACGGCACCGACTGTTCCCATATAAAATCTATTGTGAATTGCACACTGAGAAAACACCCCCTTCTGTTAACACAACAATATGATTCCATGCCTTCTTCTTCCCCCCTACAGACTGAAGCCACTGCATGCCAATGGTTGAATAAACTACACACATTCAACCATAGACATGTCTTTGGGAAGTATGAATAGTTTACGCAAACAGAATTTTATTTCATAAACATATTAGTGAACAAGCTGACCACACTGAAGGGGGATTGTCTCTTTTTTTGCAGCCCATCTATATCATTATGAGTCTCCTAATACCAAACAGCAGCATCCTAGAAACTAATCATCAAGCTGATTCAACACCCTCAGTTTAAAGCACCATAAAAGTATTGCAATAATAAACAGCACTTAGTTGTGTATTTCACACAATCGTTTCAGATCTCATTCATAGAGACTTCCAGTTGCATCCATTATCATTATTAAAGAAAACAAACCTGTGAATCTCAGCAACATCAGTAATATAAATCTTTAATAGCAGAATGGTTTTCCTGACAGACATTAAAAGATCATTGCATTGCAAATCATTTTCTGGCTTAAACAGTCACACATATTCATGAAAAAAGTACCAAGCCAGACTTAATTAAAGCTGCTTTCTGGGGTTTCTCCAAACACATTACTTCAGAGTTTTGATGGCTGTTCAGTTGTTGTGCATCTTGCGAATGTTTGCTCAGCTTTGCATTCTATTTTACTTGTTATGTGGTGTGTGTTTTGAGATCCAATCCTTTATATTTTGCTTTTGCATGACATCTGTCTTTCTACACAGGCTGTTTACCAGACAGAATATGGTGCCTACACTAAGTCTGTCTATGGGGGTGGACGACTTAAGGCAATAATAATCTATCTCTGAATGTACTGAGGCATCGGTGGGTCTGTCAAGGCTTCATGAGAGAAGGCAGTGCACTGAATTGGCAGCAATACACAAAAGCACCTCTTAGAGAGCTGCTTTGAAGCCTGATGTGCAAGGAGACCAACGTTGCCAAAACAGGCAGGGGGACGAGGATGCAGCAGAATTTTACATCCAACAGACACAAAGGGCTAACTCTGACTTTGTTCCAGTGTTCATATGCTCGCCTCGGCTGCTGGTTGTTTATATATACGCCTCCCTTTAAGTTAAGATAGTTTACCTCCAGCTGCTTCCTGCTCTTTTAGATTAGATCATATTTGCAAACTTCTCCAGTTTTGTGGAAGAACTCATGGTCCCTGAGTTGGACCAGGGGTATTCCCTCAGGTGTGTGTCAGCAGGCGGCTGTCACTATTTTCTTTTTTTTTTTTTTTTTTTTTTATACAACCAGCCCAAGTGAAATGTCATGTCCTGTCAGGAAAATTGTGAAGCCATCTCAGAGCTGAGCAGATTGTGGAGTGTGACGTTTTGGAGTAGCAGGCTCCTGGTGCTTGCCTGAGGCGCTGAGCCCTAACTGGGACCTCCCTGCCAAGACTGGTGAGCTGCTGAGGCTCCTTTTTATTTCCGACAGCCACAGTTTTTCTCACTTTCTCTGTGTTGTCTTTTGCTTACTTTCTGTTACTCATGCACCACATCTCCTTGTTGTTTTCTATCTATTTAAAGAATATATGTGACAATACAAAATACATTACAATTACAATAAAACTACATTAGCAAGATGACATCTGGAGACGTTTAGTATGATTTTCTATTGGAGCTCAGCTCAGTGTAATGTAGCATAATGTTCTTTGTTTGCATGTTTGTCTATCTTTGCTTATCTAAAGGTGTATTTAGTACAGGGTAGCATGTTTCTCTACTGTGTTGCATTTCTCTCATCTCTGCTTCTTCCCCCTCTTGTCCATTTCACTCTATTTGCATTTTCTTTCTCTCTTGAGCTCTCCATTCCTAATTTGTCTCTTCTTCTAATCTCCTCCTTCCTCAAAAGCCCTGTCTCGTTGTCTTCCACATGCTTACACAGAGTGAATGACCAACTGCCTCTGTCTCTGAAGGCAAGAAATGACACACAGCAAGTGGAATTGTTGACTTTAAGCACGGCATCGCAAGAATTCCTGCCTGTCAATGCCGACAGGTTGTGTTCAAAGATCATGTTTTATGCTGTTCATGGCCAAGCATTACTGCTTTACCACGCAATAGTTCAGCAATACAGCACCAGTAACGTGTTTCATTCTGTTTGTGAGAGAGCCTCTGACATGAGAGTTTAACTACATTTTTCTCATCTATCGGAAAACAAAATAATTGCAAAGGTTTTGTGTAGTTTCATATATGTTCAATGCAAAATAACAGAAAAAATATTCTCTAGTGAACTGGCCCCATCTTTTGATGCAGTTCATTTATCATATTCCTTTTCATTTAATGTCTACCCAGACACAGTCTAGTTTATAACTATTATTTTGTATTGATTACAGTTTGAATGAATCATATCTTTCCAGGAACCCAGGAAACAAAAAATTCACATTAGGTCATTGTGCCGTGCTAAATATTTCCAACCTACATATTCTCACTTCCACATCGTGAAAATGCAGCACTTAGTCAGGAGCCATTAGCATCATCCTTTTACTGTACAGGGTAATAACTAAATCTGCATCTTCCTGAGAGATGGCACGTGCAGGTGGGGGTTGGAGAGGTAGAAGGGAACAAGGTGCTCAGTTTCCATGAGTCATGAGACATGAGTGTATTCTCTTTCTGTAGCCATGTCTCGCTCAGTTTTCTGGATTACAATGATGACATTTTGTGTTATCATGCTGTCTATTTCAAAAGTTGATGTGCATCTAAAGTAATTTCTGAAATATCTTTCATTTTACAAAAGTGAGTTTCAACAAAAGAAAGTTTTTATTTGTCACAAAGGATTATAAAAATGTGCATTTAAGTATATGTATAAAAGTGTGTCATAGCATTTCTGAAGCCCTTGCTCCCAACCTAAGCCTCTGAGTAATTACATTCAAATAATGGAGCACTGTAGTTTTTTCACGATGCAGATTTTTTTTCATGTACCGCAAGTAGTCCAGTCAGAACAACTGTAGCATATACTGTATCTGTACTACTTCTTCACCATGCAGGTACCTGATTTAAACTAGTACTTATTATTAAACTGTGATTATAAAGTGTCCATCCATCAGCTCAAGTACCCATATTATTTAATCTGATCATTAAACTTTTGAAATTCATCGAGGTATTTTTTGTGCTTCTTTAAGCCCTAAAAAGAGTGAATCTCTTTGACTGTTGTGTTTAACCCTGCATTACCAGGGACTTTAACACTCACCATACTTGATATCTTATGGACATTCCAGGTAGGCTGTAGTTCTTAAAATTTATGTTAAACTTTTTATTTATTTTGCTGTTAATTTGTTACTTTTCTAATCCATTTGCTAATTTGCAACCATACTGACTGATCACGACTCACTTTTTAATGCTACTACTGGCTACTGCCTGACCACCTTCAGATGTAAGTTTTAGAGAAAAAAAAAGTCTGCTAAATGACTAAAATGACTGTAGAAAATATGCAAGCCTTAATAAGTGGTGCTAATATCTAGTTAATACCCTTCCTCAGTACACAAAAATATTGCACCTAAAATGATCAAACATTCAAGTTTATATTCTTTTTTATTTTAAAATATCTATAAAAACATTAATGATGTCAGAATTCTGGGCATTAAAAACTGATGCCAAAGGATTTGGATCAGGTGTACATTTGTAAAACAGTCGTGTCATATAAATATATAAATATATCATTGTTTTTTATCCTGCTTATCTAAAAATCAAGCAAATACCCAGCATTATTTTGCAAAGTGGACTGCAGTGAACATGGGCTTGCCTTTAACAACAAAATGCTGTATAGCTGGTGAGATACTGATTCCAACTATTTGTTTCTGACTTCAGTTTGTTCAATTGTTCCTATGTGTTGACATGAAAATATAAAAACACTGAATGTTCCTGTCATATAGGTAGACTTTCCTCTCTTCAAAAAAAAAAAAAAAATCTGTGTTTGGGAACAAAAGCTACAAAAGCTAGTCCTCAAAACAGGTCAAAATAAATGCTTTGAATGTCTTTCAACCCCAACCAGCTCTAGATCTGCTCTGAACTTGCACCATTTCCGTCTGTCAGGTAGATACTGTCACGGAAGGAACCTGGATGTTTGTGAAACAGACTCACCGCTGCCAGCCTCGGTAATAGCCCTGGGCATGTTTCCATTGGGCAGTTCCCTGTAGGGAACCTGCAGGGTGGTGTCAAGACTGCTGAAACCCTCCTTTAGAGAATGATGTTTGTAGTACTCAACCAAGTCCTGTGTAAAACGAGCACAAGAGGAAAAAAACATAACCTTAACACCTGTAAGCAGGGGTAAAACTAGAGTACTGTGAACAAATGTATAGAAATAAATACAAAGATATGTGTAAAGCTTACTTAGCTAGATGCTGCTTGTTTGATCTTTACATTACATGAGCCAGAACTATGAAAGTGTTCTGGAGGAGGGCAACATATCACAATCTATTTTTCCATCTGCTCATTTCAAGTACTGGAGATGGGCTAATAATAATTTCTGTTGTTTTACAATACAACGGGCAGCTGCCAATTGCAAGCTGCAGTGGTTTTCTGAGTGTGTGTAGAAATGATAAAATAAACCACTGACAGATGTTTTATTTCTACACAAAAGAATTTTACTTGTATGAAATTCGTGTTTATCTCAACAGTGCTGCAAAAGTAATGTCAAAATGATTATGCTCATTAATGCTGCAGCAGTCTGTGGGGCAGGAAAAAAATCCATACAAAGTCAAATCCTTTACCAGAACAGTCTTGAACAGCCGACTCTCAGCAATGTAAAAGCCTCCATCCTTGGTCAGAATCTTAATGTGCTTGACTTTATCGTTGAACCTGTGGAGGATGAATAAGACATGGGTTGCTAATCAACTATACATGCTTCTGCATCTGGTCTCTATGGTGAACTGTCATGGAGGTCTGTCTGAGCGGACGAGTTGGTTGTCATGCAGTGGCAAGCAATTTTGTTTGATGAGACTGGTTTTGTCTGCTCTGGCTCTGGACTTTCGATTCAGTATATATGAGCAGTTTCCTAATATTAGCTAAATTCATGAAGCAAATTTGAAACACAAAGTACTTTACAAGACAGATCAATTAAAACACTTCTAAAAATAATTACTATTTAACAGTAGTTTAAGTTAAATAATGAATTATGAAGAAATAGAAGAAATAAAAACACATGACAATAACCAAAAGGAGCACAGCTAAGGCACAAACAAACTGTTAAACTAAAACTGAACTTTTAGATTTTTAGATTTTTCTTAAAAACCTGCACTATGAGCTTTATCTGGGTTATAGGAAACAATAAGATGTGTCAAATAGGAGGTTGCCTGGTCATTAAGGGGCTTGTATGTTGCAAAAATAGTTTTCCTGTTCTAAATTTAATGGGGAGACAATGTAGGGAAGCTGAAACAGGAGAAATTGAGAAAACTCTCTCGGTAATACCTGTCAGCACTGTGCCAGCAGTGTTTTGGATCAACTGGAGGATTGTCTGTGAGTTGTTTGGGCATCCAGCTAAAATTGCCTCACAGCACTCCAGCCTAAATGTGATGAATGTATAAATTGATTTTTTTCAGCATTGCTTTGGGACAACATGCTTCTGATTTTGGTAGTATGCTGCAGTTGAAAGAAAGCTGCTAGAGATCTGTTTAATATGTGTGCTAAAAAACAAAAATGACTCTAACATCCCTTACAACAGTATGGGGAACCAAGCTAATGCCACACAGCGTGACAATATAATTGAAATGAGCATCGCAGAGGTTCTTAAGACCAAAAACGATTAAAGCAGAAAACTGGCAAGACATCCGAGCCTTTCATGTCTTCAACACAAGCCTGAAGCTTCAATAACTTGTTTCCTCAGAGAGTTTCCTCATGGACAGTTAGAACTGGGTGTCATCAGCATAACAATAACAATGTATGTCATATGTCCTGACGATATTGCCTAATTGAGGCATTTATAGAGAGAATACAATAGAACTAAAATCCAGCTTCCTGTGGAACACCATAATTAACTAGTATAATTACATATATTTTTACATATACGTGCCTAAAATGTTCTGACTTGTACACACTTACAGTTTGATGTAGGTTTCAGCAATTTACCTATTTTTTTTTAAATAAGAACATAATAGTTTAAAAAATAGGTAAGAAAATAAGTAAAAGTATTCAAAAAACATTAAATGTATGAAAACATATTTATGTCATTAATTAATCAACCAAAGATTTATTCGCCATCATTATCTTGAATTACCTCAAAAAAGTGATCCTGGACACTGTTACATCAGTTTAATAAATAGAATATTTTCTTAAAATTTGTTGCAATACTTTCTTGGTCACCGAGAGTTGTCACATAATGAACAATATGGCTTTGTCACATCTGACATTTGAACTTGTCATAGCAGGAAAGCACTTAATGAAAAAGAACACTTGGTAAGCCAACAGGGGCCCTGGCTAAACTGAGAACAGACTAAGATCATCATTAGGTAGTGTGATGTTAATGCTGTGAAGTTGCAGTGTGAGTGTTGTGGGATCACGTTCACCACTCTCATAACTCGCATAAAAGTAAAGCTTAGTAAAAAATAAAATAAATATGTCTGATTACACTCGTTGAGAAATTTTTACCCAAGTGTCAAAATAGTGTATATTCAAAACAAAGTTTGAATTAAACCTCATCCTAATTTAAGAAAATGCCAGGAATTTTCAACCTGTTCCTTATTTTTCCTAATTTTTTGCTGTAAAACATCATGGCACAAGATACAATCCATATTAAACAACAGCCTAATTAGAGTCATTTGTGATTATCCTCACAGAGGCGAGAAAAGCTACACCAAAGCTTTCATAGACACCATTTGGGTCACTATATATCTGTGACTTGTCCTACCTAAAGAGGTCAACACCTTTGTGGGTAAACTGGGCCATACAGTTCATTGTGTTTGCAGTGAATATTTACACCACAGTGACTAGTGCCAAACAAAGAAGGAAAACCAACACCAGCACATCGTTTCCTACAGAAAAATGCTGTTCCATAAGTGGATAGACATACTGCCGTTTGTTTGAAGATAATCTTAGTATGTAGCTGTTGCTATTCTCTCTCTCCATTTCCTATCAATAATTTCTTGGAAGTATCTCTTCTATATTTTCTAGATCTAACAGAGGTAGCAATCAAATTTAAACAGCTAAGAAATCTGCTAAATATCGAGACCTGGCATGTAGAAATGAATTGTTGCTAACAGTTATTCTAAGACTGTATAAAAATAAACAGTACGATTTGAATTCTTTTGTAAACATGGCATATAATGCTCTTCTGTGCAAACAGGCACTGAACGAGATGACACAAGTGAGACCAGAAGACACTAACTGTATCTGTAGAAATCATTTCCATAATGTTGTCAAAGACTTACAACAACAATTTGTGCTTGTGTTTGCAACCTGTCAGCTGCAAACAGAAAGACTTTTGCTCTGCTGTTTTTAATTGATCTGTTTTATTACACTGCAGCTGTTTGGTAGTGGCTGGTCACAGCGCTCTCATTCAAGTCAGAAAACAAAGATTATGGACCTATCAATGTTTTACACAAAAATACAGATGACAGATTTTTCACATTTTCACTTAATCTAGTTTATTAATTTACCCAACTGCAGCACAACCAGGCTAATGACCAGAAGATAGCTATTGTAAATATTCCATATATTGTACTACTATGGGTTTAAAATGAAGTAAAAAAAAAAAAAAAGATACTGAGCTTGTCCGAAATGATTTGAGTTTTCATTGTAAATCAGGCTTTTTGACTCTTTGCAATAAATCTGCCTATAAAGAGTTTGTGCATGTGTAGAAAGAATTTGTATTTGTATAAAAACATATGTGAAATATACACAGAAGGATAAATAATTAAAGTCCTTTTTTTAATATCTGTTGACAAATACAAAAAGAAAAAACAGGGTAAAAATGTATGCTTTTAAATTCACTCGCACATATAGGAAGTTTGAACGCTGGCTTTTTCAGTCTTTAAAAAGTATCTTCAGAGCCTGAGTTTAAAGTGTGAGTGAAGCAGATTTACATGGACACATCCTGTATGTTAGAGGGTAGCTGCTTAAAACATGCTAAAAGGCTGAGATGTATGTTCTACTGAACAGCGGAGTTGGACTGTTAAACAGCTTTTCATTGATTTCTTTTCTTTTCTTTTGTTTTTTTGTTTTTTTTTGATAGAGTTGAGAATTATCCGCCTCAATTTTCACTTGGTAGTTTTCTAAATGTTTACTGTGGACAGCTGGAATCAACAGGTCCACTGATACACACTGCGACACAAGTTTCCTGCTGGCACGCTGGAGCCGGAACTAAGCAGCTCAGTGGTCGAAGCCTCATGGGACAAACCAATCATAAAAAATGTAGGTTCAAATTTTTATAATGTTGACAACGTAGACCGCAGGTGGGAGGTGAAGCTGAAATATTTAATAACTGCAGTATGTGTTTGTGATTTCACATCTAAGCAGTTTGCTTTGATTAAATGTGTCTTTTTTGACTCTTGGTGTAAGTCTAGTGTCAGTTGAGCTGACTTAAGATTTGTCTTCAGTGGACTCTACATATAAAAGCAAATACCACTTTTTTTTGGAGACCTAACATTATTTACTCATTGTTTTAATCATTAATGTTTGGCAGAGTTAATAACAAATTTTTCTGTGTTGTACCAAACAGATCTCCTCACTCAGACTTCAAGGCAACAAAACAATCTGCCCTCTGATTGGACCATCTTCTTTGGGGCTAACCTTGAAATTACAATCACACTGCTCAGGGCATGCATGCATTGCACTACAGCAATAATGTCCACCTCAGAATCAATACAGTATCAATATGGAAAAAAGGTTTGTTGTCAACCCAGTTGCAAGTATAGTATAACCCATCTCCAGTTTGGTTACTCTAGAGATGTATCATAAATATCTTTGTGCAGTGTATGACTGATGGGAAGAATACAGTCTTGCTGCAAATTCACTAATACATTATGAATATATGGGGAATAATACATTATTGATGTGTGCTGGGTTATAAGCAGGATAACACATGGAGACAGTTTCACGAAGGTACAGTCCTACTTTCCTCCCATAGGCTCACACGGCTGTTTATACGCGCAAACATCATTCAACATAAACACACACTAAAAACTGACCGCTCGTAGAGTTTGACATTAGACAGTTCCGGCTGATTAGTAAGGGCTCTCTGTATAAAGCTCCATTATCTCAAACAGCCATGCTGATAATGATCGTAAGCGCTAAGACAGGCAATTAGGATTGGAGTGTTCAGAAACTGGCCCTGTAGATCAAAGCTATGAATGAGTAACGATATAAGTCTACCCGACTAAATAGGCTGAAATGGTATGTCACTCGCTAAACAGTCTTAACATCCAAACAGTATTTCAGAGGGATCTGTCCATCTTTATAATCTCTTGCAGCTGTCATTCCAGGTCACAGAGACTCAGAAGCCCTTTTTATTTATTTTTTTTTAATAAAGAGTGAACAAGCTTTGATGTAGCCTGAAAGATATTCACTAGTTAAATAGCCTGAGTTATATTTGAAAAAAAGGAACACATAAGAACTCAACTTGCATATGAAGCTACCGTTTGCTGGGGCTTTAAGGGATGTAAGTGATAACTACAATTCAGGTATGCTGCTAGTCTTCTCTTGAAATACGTTTCTAAGAGTGATAAACCAAAGTGCATCAATAATGTGACGCCAACCTGACTAGCACTCCTTAAACATGTGCAACACAGACAAAAAGACAGAAAATAGACCATCAAGGATTCTTTGACTCTGGCGACCTGTCCAGGGTGCACCTTGCCTCTCGCCTGTTAATTGCTGGATAGGCTCCAGCTTCCACGTGACCCTTAACTGGACTAAGCGGTACAGAAAATGAATGATTAAATAACCATAACACTGATCAAAGGCAGAGTCACTTAAATAAGGGTTGGTGATAAAATTAAACCATAATTATCAAATTTAAACCTCAAATAAGCTAAACCATATGCCTTGCTAAATTTCCCTCATCGTCATGTGATATTAGCAGGAGACCCTTTTCTTACATATCTGCTCATTTCTACTAACATCTAGGGAACTGAGAGACCAGGCCATCAACCCGAACTCAATTTTTGCAGTATGGCAGAGTGCATTATCCTGCTGAAAGAGGTCACTGATATCAGAGAACAATTTTGCCATTAAATACATGCAGTGTAACAATGTTTAGGTGGAGGGTATATGTCAAAGTAACATCATAAATGCCAGGTGGGAAAGTTTCCCGAGAGAGCACCACACTGCCTCTGCCAGCTTGTCGTCTTCCCACAGCGCTGCCTGCTGCCATCTCTTTCCCAGCCTCCACATAATGTAAAAGAAATAGTGATCAATCAGACCAGTCCACTTTTTTTCCATTGCTCCATTGCTTGATCCAGTTCTGACACTCACATGTCCATTATAGGTGGTTTCAGTGGTGAATAAGGCACAGCATGGATATTAGGACCAGTATGGAGCTGTTCAGCCCTTTAAGCAGTGTGATCTGAACCTCTCTGTAATAGACAGGATCAAGGTTTTCAACTATTTACTCGCTCTTTGTTGGGATGTGTAGGATCTGAACATCTTCGCTCCTAATCCCATGGAGCTGGTTCACCGGTTGTCCTTCCTTGGATCACATCTTGCAGGTGCAAACACCTGCGTACAATCCACAAGACCTGCTGTTCTGGAAATACTCTGTCAGCTAGCTGTGGCGATTTGGCCCTCGACAGTGTTTCAGATTCTTACACTTTATCTTTTTTCCTGCTCTAAGCACATCTACTTTGAGGACTGAGTCTTACCATTTGTGCTTTTTGTATCCCACCACTGACAAGACTGTTTGAAATAAGATGATTTCAGCTTAAAAAAATCAGTGGTTTTAATGTGGTTACTGAGTACATTCAAGGGGAGAGTAAAAAATAAATAAATAAATAAAAAATTGATAGGGATTGTTTTTAATCTTCTGACCATTAAAAAAAAACATTTGAGTTTAATTCTTGACTACATATCTGTAAATGTAACATGAAGGCAGGAATCTGTAGTATCTATTACATCACTTTGTTTTATCCTTGTTGTTTCATATCTACAAAGAATTTTATGACATTTGTTCTTGAAAAGTGCATATAAATAATAAAAATACTAACATTCATTAAAATGGTGGTATTTTTCTAATAATTCACTTTACATGGTCTATTTTTTTTAATAATTAGCACTTTTTCCCATCTAGGATGGCGATAATAAAACAGCCACCATAACTTCTCAGTTTTCATCAATGTGAGTGAATCACAGCATGATCCCTTTCTGCTGCAGCCCTTCTTATTTACATATATGGTGCTATTTGTTTTCAGATCAAGTGTTTTTCTGAAATGGTATTTGCATGTGGGCATTTTGTTGCAAGAATTATTCTTGCCATTTGTCTCTCACTTCTCACAACAAGGTGTTTTTGCCCACAAGACTGCTGTCTACTGCATGTTTTTTGCTTTTCCTTCAACTTGTGATAAATGGCATTGAGAATTGTACTTGATTTAATGTGGAAATTAACACTCTGAACTCCTTGGTGTCACTTACTTTATACTGATGGCGTATTCATTGCATTCTTTACTCCTGTGTCGAACTAGGTAGGTACTGTTTCCTCGGTCCAAGAGCTCCACCTCAGCCTGGTTTCTCTCCATAGGCCCTGCAAACCTGAACCATCCATGAACAACTACTGCACTTACACTGCAATCAATCATTCTAAACATGAGAATAACAACATTCAATGCAATCAATAAGATGGCAAAATAATAAACTGTCCTTATTTTACACAATCTCCAGGTTTTTTTGGACACTTACCATAGCTGGTTAGAGTAATTGACGGGTTTCGGAACCTGGCATAGAAAAGAATTGTGGTTATTTTGTGTCTTAATGGAGTCGATACACAGGGCGGAGGTCATTTGTGGTAATGTGATATTCAAGGCACCTCTAATGGCTAAAATAAGTCTTCAACAGCAGAAAAAAATGCAATTCAAAGCACTAAATCCCTTTGCCAAGACATCAATAGTGGCCATTATCCACTGAATGCACTGTAATCACACTAAATTTTGTCTTATTGATTTTGATAAATATGCACACTTACACATGGGCAAGGCCTCACAGCATCACTTGGAAAGAAGCCAATCTTGCTTGTCGCCAGAATTTTGCCCTGCAATAGCAACCGCTTGTTAATCACATTATATTTGTCTGGGAGCAACCACACTTCTCCCTCTCTCCTTCTCTTCCTTTTTCTCTTCGCCTCCCACCCTCGCTCCAGTAAATCCTCAGCAATTAGCACACAACAAGCAGTGCATCTAATTTGCAGCCCAAGTTAATTATGGTTCAAACTCTGCCGGCAGTTAGATTTGTACTGCATCAAAACAAGAGCCTCGTTTAACACTAAATAATGGATCTCATTCTGGTCTTTGAATATCCAAACAGTGTGAGCTCTCTGGATGCCACAAAAGACACAAAACTGCTTTTTAGCAAACATGCCCGAAGCAAACAAGAGGCTTTACATGAAAATCATTCATTCATTCATTCAACAAACATAGAAAAGACAAACGTCTGTCTGCAGCAAAATAAACCGATTATGAAATAATCACTTATTTTCAATACAGACAGTTTATTTTATAACCTTAATTACCCATCATGTACATGGACTTGTTGACAGAAATAAGAATATATATCAGCATTAAGCTCGAGATAGTCTAAGCTTCCAGCTCTGAATTTGAGGTTAATTTAAAGTCCATTCAGGGAATTTGAGAAGACGAGAAGCAATGATGAGAGCTCTTCATGCAGCTTCCTGCCCTGTTTATGTTTCCCTCCTCAGTGCTCTTTGTTAGGGTATGAAATGCTTTTTGGGGCCGTTCAAGGCCTGGCAGTAACTAGATTGGAAAGCGAATCTTTACCCATCTCTATGATTCATTCTGTGTAATAACATTTCATCAAAGCTTTTTTGAGAGCCCTTCTCTATTTGTTATGCTTTCGATAAGCGTATGATAAAGATTAAACTTATTACTCTGTTGGCATAAACAGGCAGCAGCCAGAGGATCAAATGAAATTACAGTGATTGATTGTATTGTTCTGCCAGGGGGATGGGGGATAATTGCCTTCTGGGTAACAGGGGATATGAATTCTCAATGTTCTGTAATTCCATCCTCTGGCGCCACTGGGGACGCTGAAGATTAAAGGTGCCCTGTGGAGTTTTCATTGCAAACAAACATAGTTTTGTTAAGATTCAGTGTTTCTCACCAAATCGCATTGTGTGTAACTATAAGGCCCGACAAACTTGTTGAAAACAAAACCTTTTATTAAATGTTTTGAAACTTTATCTGTCATATCAAAATAGAAACTATTTATCTTCTCTTTTATTAAATTATGCAACACTTTACAGCTCATTACTGCCACCAGCTGTTCATGTGCATCACTGTAATCAGCGCAACACCATGAAATAAATTTATAAACAATGCTCCAATTATGATTGATACAGCCTGACGCTAACTATATTTATGGTTTTTAATAAAATGTGCAGGTGTTATCTTTGTAAATAATATCTCGCATGTGCTGTTTGTGGAGTTCTAGTAACACCCTTGTGTGCATTTCAGGATTGTCAGGATTTCTGCATTTCCTCATTTGCCAACCTGGTCTTGTTGCAAGTGTAAAAGCTTGTGCTTTATTTTGAGGATTTTCCAAATCATCTATTTATATGCATAAACTGAAGATGCTCAAAAATGGATGAGAATGTCTCTGGTGAGTGGGATCTCAGTTTTTGACTCTAGTGACATTGATGTGATTTGGTAGGGTTAAGCTAAAGTTGAGCATATTCTATGCTTCCGGGCTTTTTCCATCCTTACAGGGTTTAACAAGGCTTTTATCTGTCTGTTAAATATCTGGAATGTAATAAAAATACCCACCATACAGCAAAGAAATGCATAACTAATGTAGAAATAAATAAACATATCTATGCATAAAAGCAAAATAATATATATATAAATCATTATTTAATAATGCAATAAATATATTTATTTCTGTATTTATTTTATTTTCATTAATCTATGTATTTATTATGGCATTTTCAGTGCTCCATACTTTCTCACCTTGCTATCTTTGCTTTTAAATCTCTGTGTAGTATAGTATAGACCAGGGCTACTCAATTCGGTCCTACGAGGGCCGCAATCCAGCAGGTTTTCCATGTATCCCTGCACCAACACACCTGAGTCAAATTAGGTGACTCTAACAGCCAATCAGGTTCTACACAATGACATTTATTGTCATCTCTCTTTCCCATAGCAGATATCCCTAGTCTAGTGTTTTAGTGTTTGTTTGTGTCTCTCTCCAGTTCTCTCACCAGCCAAATGATCGAGGCAGATGGCTGTCCTTCCTGATGCTGGTCTGATGAAGGTCTCTTCCACGTTTAAAAGGGAGTTCTGTTCTCCACTGTGGCCCAATAGACCATGTGCGTTCAGGGCGGGGAGTGGATTCGAAGTGAAAATTCAATGCAATCTGCTGGTTTGTTCAGCTGGGCTTTTTTTGATTATTATTATTTGGCATTTTATAAACACAGCTATAATTCTCTGATTGATTGGATTGAATTGGACTGCAAAAAACTGGACTGGATTGACTTAGAATTAATTAGATTATAACTGGATTTAATTGGACTTGTTTGTTCTTTCCTTCAAGTATCCTGAGATGACACATGCTGTGAATTGGAGCTTTATAAATAAACTAACCTAAAATAAATTGTATTAGTATGTTGCACAGCTAATGTAGCTAACAGTTGTTTTACCTGAGTGGCCGCCACATCTTGTCAAAGCAAAAAAAAAAAAAAAAAAAAAATTGACTGAAAATAATAGCGGGACAGTCAGTCTGTGGGAACTTTAGGACTAATTTGGATTAAATAAACAAAATCAGGGGTTGTGTTACTTTAAGTGTTGCTTGCTCAACATTTCCTCTTAGAACATTTTATAAAAGGTATTTACTTTGCAAGTAAGAAAAAAAACTATAACAGCTTACATTGTGGAAAGTAGTCATTTTTAAAGTTGTCTCTCCCCCAACTGTAGCTTGTTATTCATTTATTAATTTACTTAACCTTATCATGGAAAGAGAACATTAATCAACTTCATTGTGAATGTGCCAGTGTCAGACAAAGAGAGATTTATTAACTTTTCCAACAGAGTTTCAAGAATTTGTTGGAGCCGACTCAGCTCACACAGAGAACTGCATAAGCCAGTTTAAGTTTTTATTTATTTTTTTCACCTGATTAAACTCACCAGTCAGGCTTCTTAGAAGGAGGCTTTAAAAGACAGAGCCTTATTGAAAAGGTAAAAAGATATGAAAAACTATTGTTTTGTGAGCAATAAGGTCTTTAAGCTCATTCTATTCAGCCTGAATGTGAACCATTTAATATTCAATCTTTTGGGTGTTCTGGCATTTAACTGCAGACATTACAAAGTTCAGCCAAGATGAAAACAGTATTTTGTCTGTCTAATAAGATGGTGGCATGGCAGTGCAACTAGACATAGGAAGATCCGGTGTGTCTGTGGACATAAATGACTTGTTTAGCAGTAGTAAAACCACTTTTTTCCAAACAATTGTACACTAAAAACAAATAAATAAATAATTATTAAAATATAAATATATATATATATATATATATATATATATATATATATATATATATATATATATATATATATATATAGTGTCAATTTAAATCTGACATGCTGATTTAAATAAACATAAAATGACCTTTTTAGGTAGACTAATCACTAATAATAATTATTGCAGACAGGAAGGGAGAGAAATAGCAAGCAATTATATTTAAACAACTTACAGTTTTGTCAACATATGTATGCCTGCACATCGCCTTATGTACTTTGATGAAACTGGTAGTATAAACAATATCAAAATGCACTGCACTGCACTTCTGATTGATTATAAATTCAACAGCATAGCTTTTAGTTAAGCTGTTTACAGTATCATTATGTAGCAGGCAGGAATACACTAATATGTGTCATCACATTATTCCTCTGATTATCCCCCTTCCAGCATGCATTGTTACCATGGTAGCAAACAATGCAGTGCCATGTACTGAGCATGACATTCTGGTTGCTATTCTACTCGCTTACACGAAGTCTCCTGGCATTCATGTCCTCACCCTCCACCTTGTGCTATGTCACAACAGAGAGAGAAACACGCAGCACCGGAAATTGGGCTAACTGCCCACTCCCAGCCGTGCCACTGGCAAGAGTCTGCAGTCTGATTGGAGCAGCACCAGAAGGAGGATGAGGCTCCAATTCCGCCATAAAAAACAGGTTGAGAAACACTAAGGGAGGCTGCCAGAAGACCACAGATAAATCGCCATCCTTTCAAAAATAGATAAGGTCAAACACCCTCAACCGCTGGTTGACATCGTGAGAGGGGTGCAAAATGTGCCAGAACAAGAGGATGTGCACCACCATTATAACATCCTTCAGAGGCTGAAGCGTCTGCTGTTTATTGTTTCGTTGTTGCACTTAATTAATCAAGTCAAGCCACTAATTGGTTAGATCATCTAATGTAGGTTTGAATCCAATCTAAAGACAGAAAGAAATGACAGATACCCTATTTGTAATGTAACCAGGGTCCAGTGGAGTTCATATAGATCTTCAACTGATATTTCTAATTGCAGCTGACCTCGTCCTAATACATTTGTGACTCACCTGACAGGAGACATAACATGATGAACAGCCACAGGACAATAAGTAATTTATCAGTGATAATGATCATGGGGAGATAAATTGTTGATGTCATTACACTTGTGTTTTTTTGACAGGTTTATTTTCTTTGTCACACTGTGGGATTTTCAGGAGATAACCACACCAGCAGAGTGAGCCCTAACATGATGTTTCTTCATAGGGTCACTGATATAGACATAAAACAAGAATGAGCTGAATGACACACACCTGCCACCAGGAGCTGTTCAGGTCAGCAAACATCAGCTCAATGACATCCCCCACATGAATGCTTAGTGGGGTCCCACACTGGGGACTGGGGTTACCACTGTAGTCTCTGATCACAACCATCCTGGCTAAACCTGCGCACAGGGAAAACAAACATATTCATATTCAAATTCTCTGCATTTATCTGGAGGTCTTATTACACCCTAAGTAACACAGAGTATATGCAGAACATGGCAAAACAATACATTTAAATTTTTTAAGTACTGTTCAAAATTTGTTCATTAAACCAGGAAAACATGGGTATAACGAACTTTTTAGCAGTTGGAGATGACTGATAAATAATAAACAAAGAGTGTTGTGCCTGAAAACAGCCAGCTAATCTCACACATGGCACTTAAGTCACACACTCTGGAGATTACTCTTACTTCAGAAAAGTGACAAATTAAACCCCTGTAAGTCAGCAAAAACAAAACTTTTGTCTGCAGAAAAGTTGCTGCTTAAAACTAATCTTTTTTAGTCCTTTCAACACCATAAACAAAATTCTGCAACACAGCTTCACTGTTGTGTGCTCATGACCTACAAACCTGTTTCTAAAAGTGTATGTATGCCATTTAAAACAAAACATAATGCAATGATTTCTACTGGATATAAAATTGAAAATAGAATAAAAATCAACAAGATGATGCCCCTTGACAAATGTGTAATGGCACTAGGGATAGGGGGCTGTACACCACCAGAATGCTGAAATGAACACGACCTTGCCTGATGAAGACATCATACAGATTGAGGCATCTGCGGCCCTAAAATCTGTAGATACCACTGAGCATAAATGGTGCCTTCACAGATGTGGGAGTTACCAGTGCCAAATGCACTAATGCATCTATGTATCATTACTGATGCTGGCTCTTGATAAAGTTGGACCCCCCCCCCACCTCCTCACTCTAACCCAGAATATCCAGTGTTGATAAGTTCCAAAAACAAACCTGCATGAAACTCTCCGAGGAGGAGGGGGGAAAGGGAGGAAGAACGCTCTCGTGTTTTTCTCTTTCAACTGCAGTTCTGATTTGAAACACTGGGTGTCATTGTTACTTATTTGGCCTTTAAAAGTCCAAATCTGCATCTGTTTCTTTTAAGCTGGAATTTTTAATCTTGATCATGTCTTAATAGTTTTTAATCCAATGTTCTTTTTTCCTTTCTCTTTTATTTTTAATGTTAAATTATGCTTCTTCTTTTCTGATGTTTCAGTGTTTCTATAAAGCACTTTGAATGACCCTGTTGTTGAATTGTGCTATACAAATAAAATTGTCTTGCATACAGCAGATCAGAAAAATGTCTAATTTACAAAACTTTATTAAGTTATACTTCATGCAGGGGTGAGACATGGAGAGATTCTGCTGTTACAGTTTGGATGAACAGTAAAGTAGTTTTCAGTAATTAAACTGAGATGGGAAGGAATGTCTAGCAGACTTTTTTCTGTGTGTTTCTCCTTTCTTTATTCTGGTTATTGTTTTAACCAATGCCTAACACGAAAAACAAAACAACTTCAATATGGCAGATAAGATACCTCCATCAGTAACTGTGGGCCACTGCCTAACATCAGATATTCACTCTGCTGTCAATGTCTGCACCAGATACGAGGTTGCCACTGCAAAAATGGCGGCGCTGCAAGATAGCTAAACGCACAAAACGGTCGTCAGATCTGCCTATACTGTGTTTTTTCTTTGTCTGACATAGTTTAAACAGTGTGAAAGCAGCAGCATACTGATGTTTAATAATGGATGTAGTCAAAGCAGTTTTCCACTGCACAACTATGTGTTTGTAATGCAGCGATCCCTCTGGATTCTTAACATACAACCTCAGGATTCTTTGAATCTTCAAAATATATGTTTTTCTTTATGTTGGTATATGATCAGGCTTTCATAGAGTTGTATACCCCTCTCTAACTCAGTTTCTCAGGGTTCCTGTTTTTCAACTCAAACATGTTACTGTCAGGTTTAGCATTTTTAAGGAGCCTTTTTTTATTTACCATTTTAAACTGGTTATGGGATTAGCATTTAAGAATCATTCAATTTTTTTTCGCAATTCGCAAGTATTTGTTACACAGACATATTTAAAAACCTTTGTAGACAAAAATACATAGAGTATACATACTCTATGCAGAATACATAGAAAAATGTGTGTTTTTGTTTGTTTTTTTTTTTCAAGTATTATATACAAATATATTGAAAGACTTATACAGCACTAATATTAATAGAAAAAAATCTCCTATTGCCATTATCCCATTGTTTTTTTTTGTTTGTTTTTTTTTTATCAAACTTGACCTCTAATACAATTCATAAATGCTTTTGCAAACACTCTTTTCCAATAGAGATCTTAACCACTAAACGGCAGTATCCTAAAAGCGGCAATTTGCCAGTGCAGGAAATCCATCTCTTTGATACCAGAACAGTGTAGCACCAAACATTCCTCAGCATGGTAGACAAATACAGCCACTAGCATGGGGCTAAAGCAAAGACTAAACACCCCTGCCAACTTTAAAGACACAGGCGCTTACTCTCCCTTGACTCACATATCTAGTCTCCCTCAGACAGAGCACCCTTCCAGCTCCCCTGCAAACCAGCCCGAGGAAACTATTAGCTGACTGTGACCTCAGATGAATGGAATATCTCACATTCATGTTTTTAATAAGAACAATAAGCACGGCTGTCTTTCTCATAAACCCCTTATGGAAATTGATTTATCACAAAGGCACAGCTCAGCAGTTGAGACGGGGGAACATAGACTGCTGGAAGTGCTTTTCTGCCAGCATTTCTCTTGCGTGGTTCACGTAATGATTCCACCCACACCAATTCATCTCAATGCCGTCTAGGGTTTAGGAATCACAGCATGTGGGGAGAGAAGGAGGCTTTTGTGCTCTAGTTAAAGGATTCTTTCTGCATCTTCTTACTCAAATATATGCCATGATTTTCTAATGTGTGTGTGTGAACAAGGTTATTCATGTCAGCAAATTTCTAAGAAAAAAAAAAAGGTTTTGTTTCATGTCAACGTGAAAATTATCAAAATATCTACAAGTTCACTTAAAGTCATCATCTGGATCAGATGTGGATAAGAGTAACCCTGGTATAAAGAACAGCTTTAGTTAGACTAAACACATCCTTTCCATTTTGTCTGTGCTGGGTTTTGCCACAGACTAGAAATCGAAGAAGGATAAAAGGTACCACATAAAACCCTCTGCAGGGTCAGAAAAGTATTCAAGCAGTCAAACCATGCTGACCTGGGCTTGGCGGTATCGTGCTGTCCTGTAAATAGAGAAAGAAAGAAAAGAAAACAGAGGGAAGGGGGAAAAAATATGAAATCAAGAAAGATAGATAAATATAGAGATAGAAATTCTTGGCTGCAGTTCAGGATCAGGCTGACCTGAAAAATGAGTCATACTGCAATCATTTCAATGTTTTATATCCTTCAAATGTTTTGATCTAACCAATTTAAAAGTAATAAATGGTAATTGGCTTATTAAAAAATGTTTTGGGGAAAATCTAAAAACTCATCATCCTTTCAGCCATCATCTGATAGCAATAAAAACCTGCCACAAAAAAAGTGGAACAAGCTGCCAAATTAAGAATGTCTGGGAAGTGAAAATTATTTGTATCATTACAATTTCCAAAGACACAACTGTTTTTGCATGAATGGATGGCTGACTTTTACAGAGCTCAGTTAAAGCTTTCCTTCAGTTCTGGGAATTTTAAGTAGTGCTCCACCTACATGTTCTAAAACTACAGCATCACCGGGAGCTGTGATTTGCCAGCTGTTACACGCTGACAGAAGTCTGGCCAAACAGAGCTCCTGATGCTGCTCAGCCGCCAGCCTCATTAAAAATGTAGTTAGCAAACTTTGGACAAGTTTTTCCATTACAGTCTTGGAGGAGACAAACTAATTAAAAAGTGGACTACAATAGGTGTATTATACAGACATTTTAACAAAAGTTCTAAAGCTTTTTTTTTAACTATTTTATATTCTATGTGAGATTAATTTTCTAATCAGTTTCCATTTATGACTTGGGTCATTAAGATCGTCTAACAAGTCAGGTTAGTGCTTCCACAACAAAATAGTACCAGTTACTTTCTACTGCTTTCATTATCACAAGGAACTGACAGTGAGCTCCGGGGTAAAGCGGGTGACTTTTCCTTGATTCTTATCAGGACCTATTTTCATTATAGTGGCACAGAACCAGAAAAAACTACACAAAGATTTGCACTAGACTGTTGTCATCAAGTCTAAATACCTAATACCCAGATTATTTGCTGGTCCACCTGTTTGCCCCGAGACAAATTTTGTCAATCACTCACTAAACTGTAATTTTAAACGTAGATACTAAACATATTTTTGTTTGTTACATTTTTAATACAACATGTTGAAAGCAATGTTACAGTTAAACCCACTATTGCTTACAGAGAAAGGTGGCTGGAGTGGAAAATAATAGAATAAAATGTGATGATTTGCAAAGTGGTTTGCTTGGGCCTCAGTTTTCTTTGTCCTGTTTTGTGTATCATGATGCACCAAGTGTTTTCACTTTGTGAGAGTCAGTTAGGGAAAGAGTCCACAGTTGTGGGAATAAAGACAACTGCATTCTTTATCCGCTGTCTTAAGGGGTGCAAAGGCAGGACAACATATCAGCACAATCATAGCAGCACATGGCCACTCTGCACTCATAATAAGGCCCCTAATCTAGCATTATAAACCATTTTTTCTGATCCCTAAAATCAAACCTGCACCCAAAAACATCTGCTGTGCATCTGCTCCACAAGTAAAGAAGACAGTGACCATGCATCTAAGACATCATAAAGAGAACACAACATTAAATAATCTTATCTACAGCATTATCTAATAACCACGCCTCGTATTAGTATGTTCCTTCCCTTCAGAATGTTTAAGTATAAATTGCTCACCAGCACAACCAACTTATTAAAATAACAAAAACTTTGATTGTTGATGTGGATGACAAAATCCTTCCTTGTTTTTTTTTTATCCGATAAGAGCGCGTGTGATTAGGAGTGCAGCTGCTATGTTACGCCTCACCAATTATGTTAGCTTAGATGTCTAAGTCAAAGAAGAGAAACAGTTCAGGTCTTACCTTGGGCCTCGGCTTGACAGGATCTGCAGGCAGGTGAGAAACAGATACAGTGAGTGGAATACAATATGAGAGTGTGGTGGCTTCTTGACATACAACCTCAGCTGTCAACCTCTGCTGGCCCTCATTGCGCCTCTGAATGCATAAAGACCACAGCACTTCTGCTAAAAATGCTTGTCAAAGGCCTGGGCTGGCTTCAGCTGTCTGAATTCTGAGAGAAACCTACCTCAACCTGAGACACAGACATTAAAATAGACAAAGCATTAAGATTCAACGACTACTGAAGTTCTATACGACTGAAAAAAATGTAAAAATTGAAAACATATTATGCTTTATTTATCACTTTCCTAATGCAGAATTTAGTTTAGTTGCTGTTTTGGGAAAATATGTACACATTAAAATGGGACATTTTACCCTGACGGTAAAATGTTAGTCAAAGTTAAGTAGTTAAAGCATCTGCAGATTTCAACATGAGGACCCTAATACTTAAAAGACTTCTCAGCATATCAAAAATCAGATATCAAACAAGTGTGGAATTAGGGAAAAGCTCACAGGATGGCCGACATGTAAGGTCCTCCTCTAAGGAGCATGAGTGTGAAAAGTAAATTTCATGAGAATCTGCCTTTTAAATTTTGATCTTTTTGTATGTATATGTGTATACTGAGACCTGGTAAGGAAAGGTCATCCAAAAAAAATAAAAAATTGGACTAATAATAATTTGGGAAGGTTTTTTTTTGTCTCACCTGTTCTCCCACAGACTCCCAGTCGACCCAAACACTCCTTATGAGCCCCCAGGCCACATTTTTGACAGAGATAACCCTGGTTAAAGATGCCCCTAGAGACAGTAAAATACTGGATATATTTCATGTACGACAGCATCCAGACCAGAAACACCTTGACATTTAGAATTTTCTGGCTTCTGTCACACTGTCAAGATAAGTGAAATGACACAGCAAATGTCCTTCAGCTTTCCAAAACCATAAAACTAACACTATGAGCTGAAAACAGAGACAGCGACAGTAACAGTCTATATCAAACTGGTGGATATTTACTTCAACTAAATCTCAGTAAGTTTTTTTTTATTCAAGCTGAGGACTAAAGTAACATTATCTTGTTTTCCTTTAAAAACTTAAGGAAAGGTGACCGAGGACTGTGTATAGAGTGTCATTTGTTCCTCTTTAAATATAAAAAAGATTTAATAGTGTGTTTGCAGATATAAGGGATACTACTAGTGGAATAACATGCATGTTTGCCATCCTAAAGTGGGATGTGAAGGTACAATTCAGTATTTTTAGGTTACTGGTACTTCATCATACTTCATGCACATTATTAGTCAGTATAGATCAGTCTGCTCTGCAATGAGTCTGAATCTCACCTGAGTAAAAGGTGACAGTAGTTACAGGAAGTGATCCTTTCAAATGTGTGCATCTTGAACTGGTGGGAATTGTAGTTGGCGTTCTCTGGTCTGATATTTGATCTTTGATTGGAAAGAAAGGAGAATAAAGTAGTTAGATATGAATTAGCGGGTAAAATAAAATCAGAATATTTAACCTGATGATAATGGTAGAAGAAAAGGTTAGTACAATAGTAGGCTGAGGCACACTGTTTTTGTAGGTAGTACCTTCAAAGGGATTCTAACTGATACTTTACCAGCAGACGTCCAAAAGCAGCTGATCTGATATTACACTGCTTAAAACAATAAAGGGAACACCTAAACACCACATTTTAGATATTAATGAATGAAACATTTCAGTTGATAATCTTTATTCATACATAGTGGAATGTGTTGAGGACAAAATAACATAAGAGTGATCAATAGAAATCAAAATCAGTAACCCATGAAGGTCTGGATTCAGAATTATGCTCAAAATAAAAGCAGAAAGATCAGAGCACAGACTGACCCAACTTCTGTGGAAATTACTCAAGATAATTCAAAATGAGGTTCAGTAGTACGTGTGGCCTCCACATGCCTATATGCACTCCCTAGAACATCTGGGCATGCTCCTGATGAGACAACGGATGCTTTCCCGAGGGATCTCCTCCCAGACCAGGATCAGGGTATCAGTCAACCCCTGGACAGTCTGTGGTGCAATGGATGGAACGAAACATGATGTCCCAGAGGTGATTGATTGGATTCATGTGTCCATACCATTAATGCCTTCGTCATGCAGGAACTGCTGACACACTCCAGTCACATGAGGCTGAGCATTATCCCGTAACAGAAGGAACCCAAGTCCTGCTGTAGCAGCATATGATCTGCAAAGGGTCTGAGGGTCTCATCTCGGTACCTAAAGGCTCTCAAGGTACCTCAGGCTAGCACATGGAGGTCTGTGAAGGCCCTCCAAGGATATGCCTCCCCAGACCATTGCTGGCCAACTACTACAACTGGTAATGCTGGAGGATGATGCAGGACGTTCTCCATCTCCAGAATCTCTCATGTCTGTCAAATGTGCTCACTGTGAACCTGCTCTCATCTGTGAACTCTGGGAGCCAATGGACAATCTGCCAATCCTGATGTTCTCTGACAAATTGGGCTACATGTTGGGCTGTGAGCAGGGGTCCCCCTTGTGGACGTTGGGCCCTCATACCATTGCTGCTAGGTTGTTGTCCTGCTACAGCTCGCCTCTACGTCTCCTGGTATCTCCTCCATGCTCTCCACACAGTGCTGGCACAGCAAACCCTGCCACAGCCCAGACTGATGTGCCATCCCGGATAAGCTGCACTACCTGAACAACTTTTGTGAGTTGCAGACACCACCTCAAGTTACCTCTAGTGGCAGAACCATTCCTTTACATAGGCTGTCTTGCTATTTGCCTCACATTTCCACCTGTTGTCAGTTCCATTTGTACAACAGCTGGTGAAATTGATTCACAATCAGTGTTACTTCCTAGCTGGACAGATTGATATCCAGAAGTATGACTGACTTTGATTTACATGCTAATGAGTATGTGTTCCCTTTATCTTTTTTAAACAGTGTACTTGGTGACATAGAAACACTGCAGACCTTGGAGAGAGAATCAGAACAAATCATCACTTATGGGCACAAAAATAATGTCTGTCCAGCAGAGAACAAAACAACACACTTTCACTGTGTTCTATGATGGTTTCCACTGCACAGCATATAACATAAATCATAGGAATCACATTAAAAAGCATAAAGTGGGCATTGCTGGTGAATACATGAGCATGTTTTTAACCCCTATTGTCACAAATTTGTCCTTTAAATAAAATAAAAATAATCTTTTTTCTTTTTGTTATTTTTTTCCTCGTTTTTTATTGTTTTTTTTTTTTTTTTTTATAAATTTAAATAAATTTAGGTATTTAAGGGTTTAATTACTAGATTCACAGATCAATATTTTGCTCTTTAAAGAAAACAGAGTTGAGCTTTATCACTAAGTAGATATAATCTCTTCGTATATTCAGAGACTTCTGAACTAAAAGCATGTTGCAAACTCTGTGCAATAACTACTCTCTACTTTTATGTAGTCCTCAGTTTAGATAAAAGCATCTATTAAATCATTGCAATATAATAAACGCTGGCAGGTGGGCTGTCTTCTCTCTGTATCACTGCAACCTCAGACTCGCATTTTTAATCAGCTGATCCTGCCCACACTGAGTAGGTAGTGTCTGTGGTGAAAAGTTTGTCATTTCATGGCATCATTTAACGGTAACTGAAAATCAGTCTAAAAATTATCTCAAAAACAACTTCTCTTTATAAATTTCTGTTCTAACTGGGTGTAGTTTAAGTATTGTGTGCATCATACGGTGTAAAGTAAATTTCGAAGGGTTTTATGTATTCTATTCTTATAGTTGCCTGTGGGATAACTGCAAAAGCAGCTGGATAGCTCATTTAGCAGGGCATCTGTCTGTCATGTGGGAAACCCGAGTTTGAATCCCACACTGGCCAACTGGAACACCTTCCAGTTGGGTCCTTAGGCAGGACCCTTCATGCTACTGCCTAACGAAAAGTATCTGCTCAATGACTATAGAATAGTCAGATTTGCCAAGCTCAAAAACTTAAGTCCTAAAATGTTCATGAGCCACATTTGGGTAAAATAGATGTTATATTTCTTTTAGAGACTTTGGGGCAAAATAATCTTTCAGAATTTGCTTTCATTTTTACAAGTAGACTCATAACCTTGTCTCCAGTCAGTAGAAAAATCATGAGAAACCAATAGATAAAATGAGAACTAATACAATTCTAAGCAAGTTATCTGCCATCTTGTTTCCACCTTTGTAAAGTGCCCTAAAATTCCTTTTTGGTTGTGTTCCTGCTTTATATAAATATACAAATGGTTTAGTGTATAAAGTGTATTAGATCATGGACAAAGGTCTCTCTAGTAAAATTGCTGTTTTTGTCAAAGGAATATGAGGAATTTTATGAGTCTGAATGGAGCAATTGACAACAGAAATATTTTTTAAAACAATCTACATCTAAACTTGTAATTCTACTGTGAAATGGGCCCTTTTTACAGTAGTAAATTAATATTCTATTTTCTATTTTTCAATGCATTGTGAAGGTACCATGTCTCTTCTCCTGCCTGCTACAAACCATGTTCTCTTATAGCCAACACATAACAGGAAACTCCTATCACTGATTATAAGGTACTTCAATTATTAGAAGTGAATTGAAGGTGTGCTGCCAAAGCAAAGTGCAAACATCTGGTGTTTGTATGCTCTAAAGCTTTCACCAACAATATGGTGCCATGGCTAAACACAGATAACCCAACTTTAATAAAAGTGATATGGTGGTTGGATGTTGGCTCCTAAGGGTTTCTACTCACCACCATTTCACCGTATGCCCTGAAACAATTGAACATTTGAGAGTGCTCTATGATCAATCTTGTAGGTCTCACCTCTTTAAATTTTACCCCCAATCAATACTTAAACAAGATGCACAACCCAGCATTATAAGATGGGTAAAACAGCCTGGTTGGAACATGAGTGAACTTGGCAAATTAATCCTGAATCAAACACACCATTCAGACGCCACTTAAACTGAGTGCTTCCATCAGTGAGTCTTTCATCAGAAGCTAACATCCTCTTTGGTAGGAACAATTTTCACTTTCTGAATTGGCCCCTTTTGGTGTCATTACCCAATGCACAGAAGCACACATAGCTTATTTCAGTCAGAAACCATGTAGGCTCTCTGTGAGGAAAAAAAAAAAAAGTTTGAGCCTAGAGTAAAAATGTTTATTTGCTTTTGTAAAGTTTGGAAATTGCATTTTACATTTTGGGCAGGTGTCAGGGGTTTAGTGGTAATAGAACTGTGGAACTCATGTTACTACATAAGCTTTCAGCTCAAGGGAGAGAAAGAAACGCAGAAAAGGCACAAACCTTTTAATGTACATTCACGCACTCTGTAATGATGCTACAGCAAAAGCATAGCAAGAATATATTAGAGGTGATGAGTATTCAAGAAGGCTGAAGTTGGCATCCACAGTTTTTCTCCCTTTCATACATCTGCAGCCCAAACAAAGGCATTTGTTCAGTCAATCACAAAGTAAAACAGTAAAACCAGCACAGTATTCTCCCTCATCAACGTAAGAAAGGATACATGAAGTATGTCTGCCTGTAAAATCCTCCAAATGTCTCAGAAAAATACAAACAATAGTTTATCTCAATATAGCAACGGCTTGATGAATCATCAACACAGAGAAAATTCTTTCTAGCTCTTTAGAATAGTTTATGTTAACCCATAGCTCTGTGTCTATGTGTGTGTATGTTTGAGTGTGTTATCGTGCCATTGTCAGCAGTGTGTGCTCGATTACAGCTAAAGCCTGATCAAACAGTTCACATACAAGAGTCAACATCTCTCTCGGCCTTGGAACAACACACAATGCGAACAAAGACAAATAAACAGCATGCAAATACACAGTGTGATCGCTGGCCTCCTGTGCTGCTAACAAACTGTCACAACTGTAGTTCTTGCCTCCTTGTACTTACATGGCCATTTCAAACTGATCCAGCCACTTCTTCTTCAGTTCTCCGGTCTTAAAGAAGAGTTCAAAGCCTGTGTGCCCTTGCTGATGCATCACATAAAAGCTGTAGAACCACTGTGGATTTCAGGAAGAAGACAGAAATCAACTGAATGTTTTACTGATGTAAACTCTTGTTTCTCAGTTCTCTAATAATACAGCCATTCACCATCATGTATTTGTAGGTTCAAGTCTCAGTTGGTTTATAATATCTGATGAACAGCTAAATAAGAAATATTCAAAGAAAAAAAAAACATAAAACATGTCAAATTGTAGAGAGGACACAGAGAGTGGTATGGCCACTGAGACCACTGACCAACAGAGAAATGACCCTTATTGGCTAAATTAATAAATAACTAAATTACCAATATGGTTTGTTTCTTCAGACTTAATAAACCAGTACAAAAGTCAATTCCTCATCTATCCTGTCCTTGTTGTCCTTGTAGCTTTACTTTGTCCAGTAGTTAGTGATAACTTTTATTTTGCTTTGGTTTAACATGCATGCATGTATATAGGAATGAATATATTCATAGACATACACTTTTCTATTGTATTTTTTTAAACTTCATCCACACCTACTGAAACTGTCCTGCAGGAACAGAAACCAGGAATGCCATATCCATCCAGGGAATCTTCCATGATTAGTTGGCTCCACACCATCTTGCTCTACCTAAACAGTTCATTTATGTCTGTGACTACCTCTGATGCATGCTCAGAGTCAAGATGGACATTTAATCCCAAAGCTTTTGTTTATTGTTATCTTACAATATGCATACAATAATTTTAAGTATTTTGCCACACATTTTGGCCAACAGAAATTACAATAGTCATGAACATCAAACTTGACTTCATAGGGACTTTAATTAGCTTTAAATATGCTGATTTAAAAATGTGGGTTATTCCACACGGTGCTCACACAAATCACTCTAAGCCAACCCTAAAGTTGCAACCTTGCCAATCATCTAGTTTGCTCAGTTCTAATAATGACAAAAAGGATGCATAAGTCACTGCTCTCCTGACATACAGCCATTAATGCTGTCATCAATCCTCCCTGGCTTTAGTGCCATGGATGTCACAAACTTCAGAGATCAACCAAAGAGTGCTGGCTGCTGGGTTTTGTCAACATCAACAGAGCACCAGCTGCAATGGGAGTTTAACCAGAGTTCAGCTCAAAGAGCACAGAAGGAAATACACTGAAGGATGTGAAAACATTGAGACAGTGTCTGCTAATCTTCCTTAGAGAAACCAAATTGCTTTTAAAGTTATAAATAAAGGAATTTTTCTTCTAAGCCAAATCCCTGCCTAAGATTTTGACCATGTCTTACAGGAGTTACATCTATTAAGACAAATGTGGGATTAACATACGAGTTTGCTTGCTTGTTCTCTCTAGCTACAAATTTAGGGAAGCAGCTAATCAGAACAGCCTTGTTTTTAACTCTCGATCACCAAATTCCACCACTGGAGCAACTTTAGGTTTAATGCATCACTCATGTTGATATTGAGGGGCATTTTCTAAAATTAATTCCCAAGCCTCTCTGCTGTTGCCACCACAATCTGCTCTAGTTTGATCTGTCATATTTGATAATGAGAAAAGTGGTTGGATTTACCTGTCAGTGAAAGAGCAGCCCTGATAATCCAGAGAGTTTTAGGAGCTCTGCTGTGTGTTCTGTCATTGATTACTGTGCAGGTGCCGCTTTGTGGGGCCACATCTGAAGTTTCATTTAGCAAAAAATGATATATGGTGTTACGTAGCCTTGGAGGACTTCACACATTCATTACCTAATATTAGCATCTCTGTCCTGTGGTGTGTGCGTTTCTGGGTGTAAGTACACAGGACTACCAAATATCTATGTGCACCTACAAACAACAGCAATAGATGTGTCATTCTGTGTAACATTAAGTAAAGGTTATGTGTGACTGATGGAGCATTATGTTGGAAATGTGTAAAATAAAATAAACTGTACAGACATGCACAATCATGTTCGGCAGAACAAAGTTATTCACAAGATTTGCTCAAGCCAAAACTGTAAATTCATCCCCCCCGAAAACCACATAAAGACCAAGACTAAAAATGTTAAATACCCATTGCTGTCATAACCCCACAAAATACACACACGTCATAACTGGACAATAAAGTAAATGATGATGATAATAGATCCCTTTCATAAAAACCACGTCCCATTCTGGCAAGCTGTCAGTTTCACACTAGCAATCAGCACCGAAGTGAGAAGACACCATCTGTGGGCATCCATCAACAAGACATCAACAAGTCCTTTCCACAACAATATGGCCTTCGAACGCTCCCACAAGGCGAAAAACAGCTTTCTGTATGACATGTTCGGGGAGATGGATAAAAGGAACCTTTGCAGGTTTCTGAATCAGGGTTTTTCACAAGCGTGAAAGTACCACTGACAGGTCATGGGAGGATACTGTGTTTATTTTTGCAACCAAATCAGCAGCTGAGCAGACATTACACAGACACTTTGCTGTTGTATAATTTGTGACTGAGTACACTCAACTCCAAAATCTGAGTTTCATAAAGATTCACTTAGCCATGCGAGTAAAAGTGCAGTTTCACATCCGACTGACCTTTTTGCCTTCTTTGTCAGATGTGGGGTTGTTGGTGACTTTGAAGTAGTTGAGATCCAGTATGTCCTTCATCTCATAGTTGTCTCCTCTTCGTTTGCAAACAATGGCAGCCACATCAAATAAAAAGATGTGTCTGTAAAGACCAATACTGCTCTGTTATCAGCATTATACAGTAAAGAAATCATTCCCCAATGCAGAAACAATCTGCCTGACACTTGAATTAGAATTTTTAAATATTTATATTTTAGTAAATAAACCTTCAATGGGCCATTCAGGTTTGGTTTGATTGAGTGAAATGCTACTTTCTGTCTCAGGAAAAGGATGTTGGAAGTAAAACAACCTGTCTTGTTTCCTCTTGTCAACAGAGGAGATCAGGCGCACCTCTCCGTCTCCCTTTGGCCGACCAAAAGTGACAAGTGGCTGATTCTGCAAGCAAAATATGAGTGAGTGACATATTGATGTATTTTCAGATTTATTTTCTTTTTACAATGTCAGTGGTTCATGTGTCAGAAGACACTGTATACGTTCTTGTGTGTGCGATTAGTGTTATACTTCAGAAAATGCTTCTTTTGTTTGTAATAAATAACAATTCTTGTTTCATTTCAGAAATATTAATCATCAGTTCCAGTGATAATAGGTGAGACCTGATAACTTTTTATGTGTTATCCATGCCAAAGTGAAAAGTTCTGTTATATTCTGTAAATATTTCCATTCAGCACATTTTCATTCAGAATATGAGCTTAGCTGTTTAAGCTAAATATCCAGTGTGTTGTTTACCATAACATACTGGCATTCTCAACGTGTCTTGCATTAAGATTTAAATTAAAAAAGTCGAACTTTTTGTCACAAAAAGAAACAAAAAAGGAAACATGGTGGAGGCTTAATTGTGTCCCATCTGTCTGATCTCTCCCCTGTGATTTGATTAGAATTACATAGAAGGCAACTTTAAACCGTTCCTGCATTATTTTTCTGAATATTTGTCAATAATAAACTGCAACTAAACGTTACGTTTTCCTCTTTTGTTCATATTAAACATTTTTTATAACCTAATAGTGGCTCTTTTGACTGGCTGTTGTCCTTGGCCAGCTTATCTCTTCTTCTGTTTAGTTATCTGCACAAATATAATGAATAACTTGACATTTGTTGATATATGTGTAACATGTCATTTACTTGTGGTAGGATCTATTAACTGCACTTAACACTTACAGCTTACTTTCTTTTAATAATTTCTAGACATAAATGTTCTATTTATTTTTGCATACACATATACACATGTTCTATTTATAATTTATTACATTGTATTTATCTTTACTAAATGTACACTGAATGGTGGAGTTACTGTAAAGAAAATATTTAAGTTGTTAAGAATCTACAATTAATGACTATTTTCATCATCAAACAATTTGATAATTTACTTAATATTTTATCCATAAAACTTTAAAAACTCATAAATAAAAAACTGAATCAGAAAGTGAAGTGCATGAGATATTCAAAACCTTAGGAAACAAAAGAAAGGTTACAGATAAGATCAAGTTTCTATCATTTGCACTTTTTTATGTGGATCAGCTGCTTGAAAATCTATTAATCACTGCAGTTCTTGAAGTGTATGGCTATAAAAAAATTAAATAATGTTTAATATTTTTATTAATAGGAGTGTAATTTTATCACTGAAAAGGTTAATTGGGGTGAAGTCAGTAAAGTAAGTTAACTTGTCTACATGCCATTTGAGTGTAAAGTGTTGAACTGTCTTGTACATTAATACATATTTTTAGTTTAGATTGCAGGCTTCGTCTTCTAGTGTCCAAATTTGAAAGAAAAATTGCATCAACCACAGAAATAAAAGCTTCTCTAATCATTTTTGCTCCCACAAAGTTTACACTAACAGTTGCTGATAATTGCAGAAAAATGCATTTTGGTTTACCAGGTTTTCGATAGACCTCTGGTACTGGTCGATCTCCCTCAGAGTCTCATTATCTCTCTTCACTTCGTTGACGTACTGAGCAAGGTCCTGGGCAACAGACAAGAGACACAAATATTCATATTCTCTGGAGATATTTCAATCTGGACATAGTGAAATATGCCAAAGAATTCAGTTTGTAAAGATGATTTTCTGTATTGTAATCTTTTTAGGCCTATATTTTGTAAAAAAAAAATATAGGCAGGCATATAGGCAATAAGGCGGGCTAGCATGGTGTAGCTTATGTTGCAGGTTTATATAGTTAAATAAAAAAAAAAAAAAAAACTTAAATTGTGGTGCTAATTAAAATAAGTTAAAATAAGAACACAATTAATGCCCCATAGGTTCTTAAATACTGATTTTATTACATTTAGATGGAGTAAAGCTAGCTGTTACTCATTCCCAGTTTATGCTAATCTTGTGGATTTTTAACACAGCTATGAGTGATATCAATCTGCTCCTGTAAAGAAAGCTGTTAAGCATTTTCCCACCATACTATCTAATGCTTACGCATACATATTTACCAAGCTATTCTTTAAACTGTATACATTTATATTTAAATTGAAGTCATTTTATGCTAAAATCTGAAGAGAGCACTCTAATTATCCCCCCATAAAATCTGAATTTACTAATAAAGTAATGTTTTAAAATGTAAATTAAGTTGTTAAGTTGTTGTTTAGTGGTTTAGATCATTTTCTGTATTTTGATTTCCAGGTGTACAAATTAACCTCAGCACTCATCACTGTCTAATGAAATCATATGTTAACCCTGATGAAAAGAGGCGGCAAACGTATGAACGATTTGACTTGTTTTTCTTAAAAAAATAAAGGTTAATAGCAAAATGGCTTCTGTAAACAGGAATTATCTGCCATCACAATGACCACACAGTGAAGCACTGCACTTACTTTCATGGCATCAAGAGCAATTTTCAAGTTGCTTTTATCAGCAGCATCATGAGTATGTTTGACTAGTTCCTGTTAGAGAGAAAGAACAGAAAGATATGTACTCTCACACACAAATGCAATACTTCAGCATCAGTACCAGTATCCTTGATATGACAAAAAAATGGCAAAAATCACCTTTTTACCCCTTAATATGTAAAAGATACATGTATCTGTTGTGTCTGTTTATTTGCTCTAACATGAAGGCAGTAAAAGGTTTCTATTCTAATATGACACATAATATAATGATTTTACACATTTTTTAAAAATGAAAAAACACAGGAAAATGATTTAACTTAGTTTTCCCACCATAATATTTCAAATAAAAATTATATATATATATATATATATATACACATTTAGGAATACAGAAGGCTATAAACATTTATCAAATTATTGTTTTGAAAAAGAAAAATATATATATATGAGCAGGATGTCTTCAGTTCTATAACATAATTTTAAAAGCAACATGTTCACAGGATCATGGCATTTTTGCATTAGCTTCAACTACTTTAATACTACACTGTAATCACCATTAATCAGTCCTTAAAATAATCAAACCGATTATTTGTCATTTATATTGATATTTTGTAGATAATCAGCATTCTATAATATTTTCATGGCATCTGTCTCCAATTTTTCCACAAGTCTAAATAATGTCTGCTGACATATCTGCAGTGCAAGTAGCCTTGACATTGTTTATGCTACACAGCAATGCTTTTGATTACCTGCGGACATTTATTTACTTGGTACTTTATTTATTTAAACTGCACTGCACTTGAGTAATCAGAGACAATACAAACAAAATGCTATGAGAAATGTTTAACTTATCGCTGCTGTCGGTTGCAAATCTCCTGTGTCCAAAACTGTTATTTTTCAAGAAATTAATAAAACTGTATGGTTTTTTTAAATAATGGACATAATGTCATCAAACTTGGTATTGTCTTTTACATCATACTTCTTTGGTTAAATATTTGTAAAACTACAGACGGTCATAAAGGGTGACCAATAGTACTGATTTATGAAGGAAAAAAGAAAATCACAAATTTTGGACATAGGAGGTTTGTGCCCGACAGCAATGTTATGCAATTATGTATGTCATTTTAATAATCAGTCTCACATATTATTGAAAAAGAAAAAAACATATATATCAGTATGATGTGTTGTTTATTAGCCCATCTACTATCACCATAATCTGCATCTCCAACTGAAATACTCCAATAAATAGATCAGCTTTTTCTATAACCAGTAAACAAACCATGCATGAATACATCATGAAGCCGTGCAACTGAAATACAAACGCTATCAAATACAATTTTACGGTCAGAAAAAAATGCACATCCTGTCCACATAACCATAGACATATATTTATTTAATTAACACTTGGAAGTTGCTGCTGTTGTGCAAACTCCACTGCATAAACAATCTGTTGATGAAACCCGTGTGGAATATCTGATAGAAAAGGTTGGCTTCCACCATAAATATCATTGCATACCATTACATGAAAGTTGTTTAGAATTTCCCAGCATTGTGCTTAAATTAATCTTGTTGCTGACATATGATTTTTAATTCTAGACAGATGTTGTTTGTTAATCACACCAGCTGCCACTGTATTTAATGTGTGCTTGCTCATCCTAAGTAAAAATGACACTCAAATTCCAATTATTCTCATAGCAATATATACTATATACTATGTATTATCTTGTTTAAATTGAAAAGTATGGAATTATTTTAGGTGTGATGCTCTAATAAATTCTAAAATTAAGAGATCAAATATTCTTTGAACTATTGTGTCAGTGATATTATCTCTACCTCTTCCCTTTCTTCTTCTTTTTGTCCCTGCCACATAGATTCTCCACAGGGGTTGATGAGGAACTCCCAAGGATTGACACCATTTACTAAGAAGGCCTTTATCTTTACCATTGATTTAAAACAGCTCTGTAGTTATTGTTCTCCTGTCATACCAGCTATAATCCTTTGATTCATACAAACTGGGTGAAACTTCATGACACAGTTTGTCAGTAGACGTGAAACTAGTGGGAATTTTAAAGACTGCAAATGTGACTTTAACAGGGAAAAAGAGGGATGATGATATGACACAAAACTTACCTGCAAAACAATTTACATTTATGAAGTGCAATCAGTCATCTAATTAGTTGATATATTAGTTGATGATTTCAAATCATGTCAAATGAGGAAATATTTTTTGAGTTAAAAATTTTCCCTTTCGAAATCTCTGGAAAGTGGAATATTTTAATAAAAAATTAAATATTTATTGTATTTTCTAATTATATTTTTTTTAACTTTTCCTTATTTATTTATGTATATATCTAATTATTGTTTTTACAGAGGAGATTTTGAGACATTGTGAAAAAGAAAACACTGAGCAAATATGTGGAGGATGTCGCCCTCTAGTGGTTCCTGGTGTTCACTGAACCCAAAAAAAAGTTAGATTACCTGGGATAAAGTTAACAAAACTTCCAAGCTTTACATGCATTTGTGCACTGTACATATAACAAAAAAATAAAGCACCCATCTAAATTCAATAAATATTAAGACCAACATTAACAGTAAAGGAATTCAGCTTTTCATTCCAGCATCAGCTGTACAGGCATGGTGAAGATGATGTCTTCCCACTTTCCCTAGACCTAGACTAAACATCATGATAAAGTTTTTTTGTCTGTTTTTTTTGTTTGTTTGTTTGTTTGTTTTTCTTTTTTTTTGTTGTTGTTTTCTTTTGGGTTTTTTTGACAGAACAAATTACTTTCAATTTACCACATTCTAAAATAAAAAATAAATAAAACCTTAAAAGAAGCCAACATAATAGAGAGTTGCTCTGTTCCAGTACCTCTTCTTATAATAGTCTGCAACATGTAAATAAACATTTTATCAAGTTTATGGGTCAAGTAAGGAATAAAATCTTTGGTGGTTTATGTATGATGTTCTTACAAGTTCTTATTCTATATCTTAAGTTCTTAGGTTTGTAATGCTGACAGACATATGGGCTCCTGTGGGGCATTCATATTTGCTGCACTCCTTACAAGATGTGAGGGATCATACAAATGCTTAGATTCCAAGTCCTACTGAATTTTGCCTATGTTTGAAAATCCTTACGAATCAGTCAACCGAGTGCGGATATTGGTTGTCCTGCATCAGAAATCAGCTAGCAAAAAAACAAGAAGCAATTAACACAATATCTGCAGAAACACCAGTCATGAGTTGATGCATTCTAAATTCCTACACAGAATGGATCTCACTCCTGAGAAACTATTTACATTTAACAAAGCTCATTTCATCTACTAACTCTGAGCTGTGTTCTTTGTTCCTTATTAAACCAGTACTTTAATTTTCCAGGGGTACATGATGTCTTATTGGAAAATGCTGAACAGCACGTTATCTAAATTGCATTGAGCTGATTTAACTAAATTATTCTTGAATTAGCCTCTCATGTCACCTGAAATGCACACTGTTGCCACCTGAGATAGGAAGTACAATTACTGCTGGATGTCTTTATGAATGTATGAATATGTGTATGTTTGTATATGTTTGCTATTTATGTATAAGCATTCAAATAAAAATAAAAGATATTTTTATGTTTCAAAATAACAGCTGAAGTTGAGAAAAAAATCATATATATAAATATAACAATGCCACTCTACACACAAACCCCCTGTTCCACTGGAACTGTTGGATATATATATATATATATATATATATATATATATATATATATATATATATATATATATATATATATATATATATATATACAGACTTTAGGTTTTGACTTTTGGGGGTTTTTTTTCAATCAGTGAGACAAGCATCTCTGTACCTGCAGAAGGAGATGATACTTTAGGACCCTCTGCATTGGGACAACCAGTAGATCCCTCAGCGTGAACTTCCCATTGTTGGCTCTTTTGGAGCATTCCTAGAGTAAAACAAAAACAACATGCATATTTAATTAAGCCTGAAATACTAGTGCATCACTGCAGAAACTTTAGATGCTGGTTTTATAATAATTTTGACAGTGTCAGGGCCCATAACTGTTCAATATGTTCAATTTTCTCAGTTACTATGTCAGTTGTGAATGTCAATGAATGCCTTATTTATTAATTAATTTGATTTTATTCTATTTCATTTCTGACATAAAATCATTTATTTCAATTAATCGGTCTTATTTATTTTCTATTTTTTAATACATTTAACAGAGGAAAAAACACATTTTTGCTAAAAAAAAAAAAAGAAAAAAAAAAAAAACAAGTCTTTAAATGTATGTGTAGTGCACAAACTATACACTAGATGTCACCAAAAACCCTGAAATATTTAATAGAGGGTGTCGCAGTGGGTAACAGAAAAGCAGTTATTTCATAAGTTTCACCTCCAGTTTCAAGCGAACATCCTCTTTCTCTTTGCAGATGAGATCTAAAACAGCTATGGCGATCTCCACCTGACTGCAATAGATCCCATAAATGAGTAATCTGCGAGTCAAAGGAAAGGAAGTGAGACCATGATGAGAATTGTTGATAAAGAATGTGAAACTGCCACCACGCTTTCAAAACATCTTGAAAACCATCATAGTGTAAATCTGTCTGCCTTGAGCTGATCTCTCTCTGTAGAAAATAGAAACAGTTTCATTTAGTGCTTTATTACAGTACTAGAACTTCTATATCACAACTACAGAATATAAATTAGAAAAACATGATCTAAAATGAAAGAAAGTGAAAAACAATCACATTAATCAGCTTCAACACGAACATAAAATATCCCATAGATTCAGATAAAATTTTCCAGTGTCTCTCTGTTACCTTTCTTTGTAGCTGATGAAGATCTGGTAGAGATTCAAGGCATTTTTGTTTGTGATGGAATCCTGTACATCCACCATCAGGCTCTTGTGAACTTTAACCAGGTCCTGCATGAAAAAAGGGAAGATATCAGTATCTGAACAAATGGATTTAGCTTTCATGTCATGGGGTGAAAACTGTGGACTTACTGGAATGTTGACAAAAACTTTATCAATTTCAGCATCAGAGAAGAATTTCCTCTTCAGTGGATTCAGGAAATACTACAACAAAATCAAAATAAACATGAATTAATCCTGTCTTTTTCTTTTTTTTTCTTATTTGTATTAAACAGTGACATACTGAAACCATTCACAGACATCACATTTAGTCAGACAATAGTGACAACAAGGAGAATTAGAACTAAGAATTTCCCTCAAATCCCCCTAAGAATTACCAATGAAACACTCAGATAATAGAGCGTTGCTTTATAAAGATGATAGCATAAACTACAAGTGGTCAGATTACGATTTTAGAGTCATTTGGCATGTACAACATGTTATGAGTGCAGGACAGGTTCGGTACCTTCTCAATAGACTCCAGGGTCTCAGTGTATTTCTCCTCCGTCTGTTTGATCTCTGTAAGGCAGCAGCTCCGCACATCCACCTCTGCCTGCCTCTGGAAAGACACATACACCAAACAAAAAGCTGTTTTAATGTCATCATCTGAAAGAGAAATTAATTAAAATAGTTTATCTGCAAAATAAAAAACAGTTTGCAAGCTATGGAACTATTCCTCTAGCATGTATGGCAGACTTTCAGGTAAAGCAGATGTTGATGGAAAGATGGCCTCTGCAGCTCCATTTTCAATAAAAATCATGGTATTTCTAGATATTTTTCTTCTAAACTATAGTTATTAACCTGAATTTGATTACTTTTTTAATTTTTATATCTACTTTTGTGGTAGTGAGGACAGCAGAGAAGGTCATTTGGATTTAACCCCTCTGTCTTAAATTTATGTTCACTGACTTCACAAGAAAGTCTGCTGCACCTCTAAGGATCCAACATACCCTAGACACAAACTGTTCACAACCCCCGCCCCCCCTGAACACTGAGAGCACACACTAAGACTGAGCAAATGCTTTCAACCTAAGGCAGTGAGGTGTTGTGCGCATCCACCTCCATAAAACATCCAAACATAACAAAATAGTCAACATGCACCTAAATTCAACAACCACAGCAATAGTTTGTATAGATAGCTTTAGTTTTTATAGTTTTTACACATTAACAACAGGTTTTCTATGTGCATTTTTCTTATATGTAATTGCTAAGAGAGCGAATGCTAAATAGTTTCTTATTGTCTGGACAATGACAATAAAGCTTCCAATTCTAATTCTTTTTTATATGTGCAGCCCATATAATGATTTACATTTTATTTCAAATGTCTTCTAACAGGTTTTTAAGCTTTAACAATCAAAAAATCTTTTTTTCATTCTGTACAATGCTAATACTAATTGCTTCTGTGATTTAAAATACTGTGTGAGCTCCTGTTTCTTGAGGACTAATCCATCCCAAAAGTTCCAGTCCGTTCTTATTGTTTAGCTGAGGGCAAACGCAGCGTTATATGAGGGAGCTGCAAGAGGTGTCAAACCAACCACCCGACTCGCATGTTGAGCTTTGCAATATGATATCATCTTGCAATTCTCCACCGAGTTTGGTGGCTCTGTGTGTGTGTGTTTGTGGCTTTTGTCTTTTGCTTTGGTAACTTCAGTACTGTTACCGACATTAGTGCACCTACCATAAGAGGTGTTTTGTTTTTTTGAACTACTCCTGTTCTACTTTTAGATTACTGAAGGAAGAACTTCTCGCATTAGCTTTGACATCGTTACCCTGAAAGGGAGGTTATGTGTTTTGTTTGATTTTTTTTAAGCAAGATTACTCAATGATAAGTTAATAAATGATTTGCTTAAGTATGATACCAAAGGTGTGACATGGTGCAATTAATAAGTAATTTACTGAGTTTAGTATCTTCCAAATAATAAGGAAAAGGCAGATGTTTTAAAAATTATCAGTAGCAATGCAAAATATGTGTGATTCTGACTTTTTTTTATTAAAATAACACTGTATCACGATTTAAACAAACTGAATTTGGTGCTAACAAAACTGTGGCTTGTTACTAAGCTGTGCAACAATATGGGCACTGGAATACAAGTTATGGGCATGGGGTGTCTGGGACTTACAGCCATTCTTTTCTGAGTTTCATAAGCTTCTGTGTTTCAAATTCAAATTAAAAAAGGGCAATTTCAAAAGTATGTTCATGCAAAAGGAAAATATCACTATGCCCAGCAGGACTTTGTCTCTACATAATGTAGTTGGACTGTGTGAGCTTTGTACTGCACAAAGTTTTGATTTGCTGCAACATAGTTAGAGGTTGCTGCCCTCATAATGTCCTAAATAATACACAGTATATAAGCTGTGTAACACTAGATTATATACACTGCGAAGTGGCAGTATATAGTCCAAGTTATAGTCTTAGTCATAACAGGCTCCATCCCAAAACACTTAAATGTTCAACAAGGCAGGTGCAAATATTCCGTTGGGTTTGTGGTGAGTATGTACATGCTTGTATGTGAGCAAGGCTGACTCATTGTGGTACCAGTGGGGGATGCTGCTCCGTCCTCATGAGGTCTTCATAAATTTCTCCTCCTGCATACTCTTCTTCCAGACTGTAGACTGCTGCATACAAGTCATCCTCGTCTTCAGGAACATTCTCACTATTACACACACACACACACACACACACAAAAAAAAAAGAAAACTCTCAAATGGAGTGCTGTAATTATATGTAATTAGTCTAGAATGGAAAATGAGCCGAGTTCATAGAAAATCCATTTTGCTGCTAATTAAAACCTGCTGATTACTCCATGTACACTTCAAAAAATGAAATGCTTCCAAAGACAACTCTCAAATCAAATCATGAAAGAAAAAGTTGCTGTTGCAAAAAAAAAAAAAAATCTAACATTGCATAAGTTTTATTCTGCACTATCAATCACACTGTCAGCATCATCCGTCCAGAACTTGATGTGGGTGGTATGCAAGCACTACTCAGAATTACTCATTCGTTTACTCTGACAGTAACACAGAAACAGAGCCAAGACTTTTACCAAAACACGTGGGTGTTCAGACTCTTGAAGAGCATGAATGATGAGCTGTGAGAGCTGGCTCTGTTTTTGAATGAAATAGTCACATTCTACCAAAATCAGAAAAGTCTCCACAGAGAGGAGCCTCATACATACTCAATCAAGTCTTCCAGATTGTTGTAAATGTCCTCATCTTTTAGGCTCTCTTCCAGTGGAAATGGCCTAAAAGTGACCCAAAAAAAGAAAAAAAGTAGCATAACAAGTGTTGAGAAGGAAAATAAAGTCTTTAACTTTTTATGTGTCTTTATGTGTTTACATGTCTGAATAAGGAGATATAACTTTATAAATTACCACCAAGATATATGAATGTAAGAAGCTTTATGAAGTTTAAAACTGCAGCTGTTTGTGATCATCTTGAATACATGGAGGAAAACTTCAATAAACAAATAGTTTTAGAAAAAAAACATTGTTGTCATTTCTGATAACAGTAAAACCTTCAGTTAAACTGGAAACTGTTGTGGAACGTGTGGTTATAATTGCATTGCAGTGTTATCAAGAGGAGGAGGTGGAAGTAGATGAGGGCAGGAGGATCTACTTACTTGAATCCTCCTTGCTGAGCGACTGCTGTGTAAGAGAGCTTGGAAAGCGTGTCCATAACCTGGTGAAAGAAAGTTGCATTAAATTATTTTGCCAAATGCCTCAGAGACAATCAGCCAGACATACAGTATGTAAGAGAGAGCCTTCTGCTTGCTAATGTCATATCAAAAATGTTGATTTACGGTTAGTTTTTTTTATTTTATTTGTTTTCAAAGCTCGAATGACTTGCAAAATGTCAATTACAACCATGATGCAATGATTTGCAAATCATTCTAATCTTTTATTTAAATGAAAATAATACAAAGACAATGTCAAAACATGAAAGATGCTGTCTTTTCTAAGAATGTTAGCTTATTTTGAGTTTCAAATAAGTTTCAACAAGGGCATGTTACCATTGTGTTGCATCAGCTCCTTTAACAACACAAAGTGTTTGGGAACTGAAGAAACCGATGATTTCAAATACTCAACTCAGACCCTCATTTGTCATAATTTCTGCTTCACAGAGCACCAAATCTTTTTAACGGCTGACTGGTTTTGACAAAGGGAGGTCAATATGCTCCTGCCCCCTTTTATAATGTACCAAAGAGCCACATTTGTGTACAGAATGTAGTTACACATACTCTGTTGTCCCTGTACCATACAAGATGTTAGCCTTTTAATTGTGAGCTGATTAAAAGCTGAATGTTTGTTCTCTATTACCTCCTCTTCTACAATCTCAGATTTCCAAATTTAAAAAAAAAAAACAAAGATCTGTCAAACCGTAGGACAGTTTCCCCACTTTTTATTTGGACCAAAACAGTAACAGTTCTACCTGATTTCCAGCTTCTCTGGTTTGCACAGGACTAAATATCTCCAAACTCCTTAGAACTACTTGCAATTATAGTCTTTTAAGTCATTGCAATCTCTACTAATTAAGAAAAAAATCATTGCCACAATTAATTGGGAATGAGGTCGTAGCCTACTGCTAAGACCTGTCAATTTATTTTTGTCCTCTGTGCAGAACATGAGTCTGAAAGCTCTATGTAGAGCATCTAAAGAAGACATTCTGGGCTCTCTTTAGATGGGAAAATAGTTATTTACAACATACAAAACATCACTTCACCACCACCTTGCTGACTTGGCAGCCTTATAAGGACATGGTAGCCATCCATCAACCGTTCACAGATCATCCAGTGTAGCACAGCATTCATCAGAGAAAAAAAATGTATTACTGAGCCCGCTGGAAATGTTTCTTTTTGTGAGCATTCGTCTGGAGTATCTGGCAAGGAGAAGACCACCAGCAGCTTCAAATAACTTCTTGCTGCCCATCAGTGGCTTTTTAACTGCTGCTCTCTTAAAAACTGCATTTGGCTATCAGAGACTTTCTTTGATATGTTTTTATCTGAATGAACCCATTTTTCTCTGAGTCACAATTTTCTTTTAACAGTAACTTGCTTATTAACTGATCCAGTTTAAGTTTTCATGAAATGTCCCATGCTGGGATCATCACCTCAAAACCGCATGGGCCACTGACCTGCTGCTTTTAAATGTTTTCCTGCTGCAACACGCCTGATTCAGCTTGATATTAAGTTCTGCACAAGCCTGTCGATTCAGGTGTGTTGCAGCAGGGAAACATCTAAAACCAGCAGGAAAGTGGCCTTGGAGGTCCAGAGTTGTGAGCTATGATCCAATGTTTCAATTCCTTTTACAAGGCATTGCACTATTTTACACGTTTTATTTGCAGACCCTTCTTTTTCCCCATACTGAATGCAAACTGTGAGGAACACCCTCCTTAATAAGTTTATGTATACTCAAGCTCACCTGGGAAACTAAATATCACACCTGTCTGAGAATTGTTAACAGTGGTCTAAATAGACAGGGAAAACGACACAAACTAAATCTTCCACTGAAAGACTAAACCCAAAGGCTTTATTAACTGAAATCCTACATGCCGAAAAGAACACTGACAAATTGTGACAGTAAAAAACAATATCCACAGAAATAACCAAAGCATTCAGATGTACTGTATTTTCTACATGCAAGCGTCTTCGTCTGTTTTAACTTTCGTAAACTGAGCTTAATTTTTAAAAGAAATCCACATGAAAATGAACTCACTATTATAAAAGTATATTATTACATTCTGTGTCAAGCAGGACTCGATGATCACCACATGGGACAGTCCATGAAAAAAGAAAATAAACAATGTTTTTGGAAAAGAAATCGTGCAACATGTTTCCTTTAACCACAGTACTTAAATCATCATAGAAACATAAAAAAGCTTAAGTTTTTTTACTGCTGGGTTTCAGAAGGATATACAATCACTTCTGTCTCACAGCCAAATCATAAACAGTTGAGCTAAATCATAGAAAAGCATTAGAAACCACAGCAATTGTGTAATTTAAACACACTGATTATACCATTGCAATGTATCGAAAACCATAATGGCCTCAAAAATTTGCACATAAACAGCCACTGTAATGATAGAAGCCATGCAACAACACTTAGGACAGTTTATACACTATTCAGCCTCCACCTGCTGACAACCATCATTTATGTTTTTTACTGGTATTCTACTGTTTCTGTGAAATCTTTTTATGTTAAAATGATAAATCAGATATAATAAATTATTATTACCGTATATAGTCAATAACTGAATGCAAATCTAATCCAGTCCGGGTGACAGTAGCAGATGCAGGTAGCAACAAAAATGGCATTCAGGAAATGGTCACGTAACCACAAATTCACAGCTTTGCATCAGACTGTGTGTGTTTGTGTTGGTATGTGTGTCAGATATGAAAAAGATATAAGAGAAAGGGGCGCATGACTGAGTGGGATTTTGAAATTGAGAGTTAAAGTTAAAGTTGATAGGTCTCAACTGTCACTGCTACAGTAATGTAAAAGCTGTAAACATGTAGTTATTTATGCACATAGAGGAATGAAGAGCAGAGTTGACAAACTTTGCTATACGAGTTTTCATTTGCTCCCTTTCTTCAAAGGGATCCTACAAATCAAAGAATTTACTTAGGTCCTTAGTGTCCAGTCTTTGTTGTAGCCAATGTAAGAGCGAACATTCCCTAAAATCCAGTCAGAAGACACAGTTGGAGAAATAGTGAACGCCAAAATTAGAAGAGTACAGCTAAGGATCAATTCTTTTACTTCACCATTTCTCTACATGGTGTCAGAATTCTAGTCCTCTATAAACAAGGATTTGCAGGCATGGTTTTAAAAAAAAAAGATAGTTGATGGGGTTAGAAATAAATGTTTGTCTATCTTCACTTCATCTCCACATCCTGTGTGAAAGAGTACTGTGGCTTCGGAGGAACCCAGGTGTGCATGTGACTCGAAAGAGTCTCATCTGTAATCTGAAAGACCAACTTTAAAGCTACAAAAAGCCTTTACATCACAACAAGTTATTTACAGCAATGACATTTTTTATTTTATGTTTAATTTTTCTAAAAAAAATGTATATTTGTTGTTGATGTGTGTAATATGATGTCATGTACGTTCAGCCATATTATTCATCTGTATTATTTTACTACAAAAAACTTAACTTTAAACAGTCTCACTTCCTAAAGTTTGAAATGTCTTCTGATTAAAAAATAATCTTTGAATTGTTGTAAATGATTTAGCATTGGAGACCTCCATTCTGAGGACAGCATGTCATGGATATCTTCATCAGTGTTTTCCTAAATGTTAGATATAATTTTTAATTCACATAATTCAACCACCACTCAAAGGATAGTTAAGGTCACAAATAAAAATGACAAAAGTCTTTAAACAATCGAGGTACACTGACTGTAATTACTGTAAGTGTAAATGTTTGTCTGAAAAACAAGTCATTCACACACCTAACTTGTCTTATGAAACTTAGGTTAAGCCACATGCAACTTTAAAAGCTAAAGCCACAAGCTAAGCTAAAGTCCAACCACCTTGGTTAGTATGTCCCCTATACAAGCTTCAATCCCACAAGAATTGTGACAAATGGCAGAGTTGTATGTGTGTGATAAGATAAATGTTTGCGATTGCTAAATAAAATCTCTTACGCTGCAATGTAATGTACTTTGTTTTTATTATAACACACGACAAACGATCCTAAAGTGTTGCAGTCAAGAACAACACAAGCAAGAATTCAAACAAGATGGGACATTATAATTAAGTGGTAGTCAGACTGCTGTGAGTCCAGTTGGACCCAGGTGCTGTCATGTAGTGCTGGAGACAGTGCATATAATTTCAATTATTTTTTTTATAGTTTTTTGTAAGTCATTTTGTTTAAATACAAGATCACATATTCATCAAACAATATCATCTTGGGCATAGGTGCACACAGCTTATTCAGTACTTGCTGGACAAATCTTTCTAACTCATTCTGTTGAGTAGAAGAGTTAAGCTAAGTGCAGAACTAACTTCACTTAGCTTAATTTAGCTTTATTTATTTTAGCTCAGTTTAGGCAATAACTAAAAATAATGAAGCGGTTACCAAGGTTTTATTCATATTGTTAATACAGACACCTCATAAAACCTCAAAAAGCCTGTATCACCTTTGTCTTTGTACAGGATAACACCTTTGTGTTATCCTGCACAAAGACCAAAATGTTAAATTAGCAGAGTTGTATGTTGGTAAAACCCAGTTGTATCTTGGTTTAACCAACAGAAATGGAGGCAAAAGGCCTTGGCCGAGCCAAACTAACAAAATGAGTCAATAGTAACCCAATATTTACTGTAAAAACATGTCGGTATACTAATGTCTTCAAAATATCAATCTAAAAAGAAACAACAAATGATCCCATAAAAAACAAAATTTTTATTTGTCAAAAGCAGAAAAAGAAGTTGGTTTATTTTAATTTGAAGGAAGAAATAAACATTTCTTGCCTCCTTTCACTTATTTGGCCACCAGGCAACTGCATGCAGTCAGAGTGGCCGCCTGCAGTGAAGCCTGAAGTAAGTCAGAGAGTAATGTAGGTTAGAGATCTCTCAATAGATATTCAGCAGACTAATGCTCAGTCTAAAGGCAGAGTTGGCACAACTTAACCACAAGTGGATTAGACTGACTAAGATTTGAGATGTTCTCTTGTGGATGTTTATGCAAAATAAGGTAGAGATTGAGCATTTCTTGTTTAGTTCTACAGTCCTCTTTGGGACCAATCCAACCTAATCACTGAACCTGCAGACACCAATAGTGCAATGGTTAATGATGGAAAAAAATAAATAAATAAATAAAAACGCAATGATGAAGTGTAATTTTCCTCCCTTCCAGAAGCTTGTTTGTTTGATGGACAACCCTTGAACATGACCGAGATTATGCAGCCCAGCTTGGATGTACTGTACATATTTGCAGGCAGCACCTCCCCTATGGGATTATCAGCAGGCAGATTAACTGGAAGCTTCTTTAGAGCACAACGCACTGAACTGAAAGAAAAGAGAGTCTGCAAGAGAAATGCATGTACAGCTGTGTATACACTCACTAGCAGTTATCATACACTTGTGACCCCTCTCTGTTCTCTGTAGGGAAGTCTATTCAACAAGACCTTTTCTTACTGCAGAGGTCATTTCTTTTCAGTAAAATTTACTTTCAATCACTGCATCAAACTACCTGTTATTTTCTAAACTCATTTATGAAAGTGCAATAAACAGTGTTAAATAAATACTTTAAAAAATCCAAATTAAGCTTAAACTACTAAATTAATAAATAAATTCAGCACATGCAGTTCTGTGATTAAACAAATAATATTGCATTTCCTTGTGAATTATCTCCAAATGCTCAGAAAACTCATGCATCAGCCTTTGAGGCAAAGTTATGCACTCGGCTAAGAAAAAGTGGGAACAAGGCTGCTCTGAGAGACTATGCTTTCTTTAACAAGGTTATAGCAGGCTCCTGTGCTGCGAGCGACAGTCCACAGAGTAACAAGACAGAGCGCACTACAAACCCACTGACCTGGTATTACTGTGTATATACACACTGAAACCATAATACAATAATCCAGCAATAAAAAGCAGTCAATATCTTCAGAAGTTTACCATACAAATTCAATACCAGGCAACATGTATACAGTGTCTGAATGTCAACACACAAGCACACAACATCCACCAGGACTAAGGCAATCCTATCTGTTGCTGGCTCAATAAGAAACTGGTCTTCAAATCAGAAATTTGAATGAGTGACTTCATTTAAAGTCAATTTGTGATTGTAGAACCGCCAGCTGCATCTCAGGTTTTCAAATATGCTCGACATTTGCTTATATGGTGATTAATTAACTCCAGCAGCTTCTGTGGTTTGATTTCTACAAACCTCATGTACAGAAACACTAGGGCATTTTCTAAGATACAACAAAAACTTAAATGTGTCATTTGTTCATGAGTTTGAACATTACAACCGTTGTTGTCCAGCTCCTCTTAATAAAAAATTTTAACATCTAGTAATCCATTTCAATATCAAACAAAGAAAAAAGAGTTGGAAGATGGGCAAAGAAAGATGGACAATTTTATCAAATATACCAGAAAATATTTAATACAACTTTTAGATTAAGTGGTGACAGGTTTGGGTGTCAGGGTTAGGTATAAAAGGGGCATCCACCAAATGTTTTGTCTTTTCCAAAAAGGATGGGTAACAGCTCACTTCTTTGTGTAAAACTCTGTCAGACAATTTTCAATCAGCTCGAAGAAAACATTTCAGCTTTTATAGTGTTATGAAAAGACTATGATTCTAGAGAAATCTCAGTGAATAAAGACCAAAGTCAGAAACCACTCATCAGCACAGCATGCGAAACAGTTATGCCACAATGATCAATATGGCCATGTGTGCTTAGATGTATTTTTTAAAAAAACCCTCGTCACTCAGCACAGCTTGATGATGTATCCGAAAAAGTAACCTGAAACTAAACTAAATAGAAGCCACATATAAACTTTGTGCAGAAACAAAGTTCTCTGAACATGATTGTGGGAAAAACAAACATTGGTTCTTAATGCCAAAGAAGACCAAGGCTATTAAGAACACACAAGATAAGTAACTTCAACATACTACACCTAAAATATACACTGCTCAAAAAAATAAAGGGAACACTAAAATAACAGCCTAGATCTGAATGAATGAAATATTCTTATTAAACACTTTGTTCTTTACATAGTTGAATGTGCTGACAACAAAATAAAAAATTATCAATCATATCAAATTTATTAACTCATGGAGGTCTGGATTTGGAGTCACACTCAAAATTAAAGTGGAAAAACACACTACAGGCTGATCCAACTTTGATGTAATTTCATTAAAACAAGTCAAAATGAGGCTCAGTACTGTGTGTGGCCTCCATGTGCCTGTATGACCTCCCTACAACGCCTGGGCGTGCTCCTGATGAGGTGGCAGATGGTCTTCTGAAGGATCTCCTCCCAGACCTGGACGAAAGCATCTGCCAACTCCTGGACAGTCTGTGATGCAATGTGGCGTTGGTGGATGGAGCGAGACATGATATCCCAGATGTGCTCAATTGGATTCAGGTCTGGGGAACGGGCGGGTCAGTCCATAGCATCAATGCCTTCGTCTTGAAGGAACTGCTGACACACTCCAGCCACATGAGGTCTAGCATTGTCTTGCATTGGGAGGAACCCAGGGCCAACTGCACCAGCATATGGTCTCACAAGGGGTCTGAGGACCTCATCTCGGTACCTAATGGCAGTCAGGCTACCTCTGGCGAGCACATGGAGGGCTGTGCGGCCCCCCAAAGAAATGCCACTCCACACCATTACTGACCCACTGCCAAACCGGTCATGCTGGAGGATGTTGCAGGCAGCAGAACGTTCTCCACAGCGTCTCCAGACTGTCACGTCTGTCACATGTGCTCAGTGTGAACCTGCTTTCATCTGTATAGAGCACAGAGTGCCAGTGGCGAAGTTGCCAATCTTGGTGTTCTCTGGCAAATGCCAAAAGTCCTGCACGATGTTGGGCTGTAAGCACAACCCCCACCTGTGGACGTTGGGCCCTCATACCACCCTCATGGAGTCAGTTTCTGACCGTTTGAGCAGACACATGCACATTTGTGGCCTGCTGGAGGTCATGTTGCAGGGCTCTGGCAGTATTCCTTCCTGTTCCTCCTTGCCCAAAGGCGGAGGTAGCGGTCCTGCTGCTGGGTTGTAGCCCTCCTACGGCCTCCTCCACGTCTCCCGATGTACTGGCCTGTCTCCTGGTAGCGCCTCCATGCTCTGAACACTACGCTGACAGACACAGCCAACCTTCTTGCCACAGCTCGCATTGATGTGCCATCCTGGATGAGCTGCACAACCTGAGCCACTTGTGTGGGTTACATACTCCATCTCATGCTACCACTAGAAAGAAAGCACCGCCAGCATTCAAAAGTGACCAAAACATCAGCTAGAAAGCAGGAACTGAGAAGTGGTCACCACCTGCAGAACCACTCCTTTAATGGGGGTGTCTTGCTAATTACCTATAATTTCCATCTGTTGTCTATTCATTTTGCACAACAGCATGTGAAATTGATTGTCAATCCATGTTGCTTCCTAAGTGGACAGTTTGATTTCACAGAAGTGTTCCCTTTATTTTTATGAGCAGTGTAAATCCATGACCATAAAACTAGACAATGCATTATTGACTGAACAGAAAACCAGATAAATCATTATTATCATTCAGCTCTAATGACATGCAACCTTTCTTGTGCTCTTTAATATTGATTAATCTGCAAAATAGCTTGTAAAGGTGCAAAACCCCACAGTGTTGACATATTTATAAATTATGGAGACTAGAGCAGCTGAATGAAGAAAAGAACAGAAATTAATAGAACCGGAAAAATGTGGACTTTTTTTAACAGAATAATCATATATGAAATTCAGATAGGCTCCATGTCGGAGAGGCAGAAACCACAATGATTAATGTGTGACTTACCTTTCCAAAGTCTCGAACATCAAAGAGGTCAAAGGCATCAAATAAGTCACTTTTCTTCATTTCAAAAACATCACAGCAGGAAGTCAGGAATGTCCGAATGTTTTTCAAGCACAAGAACTGCAAAAGGAAAATTTAACACTTGTTAATATGGTATCTCTTTACTGCTTGTAATATCACATATACTCACTTATCTATATTATTTTATTTATCCCTGTTGTGATAAACTAAAAAACATCAGTCTATTCACCAGTGATGGAAAAAAATAAACTAATTATATTCACTCAAGGCCCTCACAAGTAAATGTGAAATTCTTCCAGTTCTTCTCAAACACAATATAGAGCTGAGTTTTGAATCATATGTATATAGACAGCTAACGCTAACTTTAAAAGTTCAAATTTGGTACAAATAGAAGACATTATTTCTGTTTACTGTCTGAACCTTTACAAACCAATCGACTGCTTAATAAAGAATATAATACAGAGAATAATCCAAAATGAAGATAATTATTGCTACAGTTGAATACAAAACAGGTTCAAATAAATTTCCTAGCCTAAACATAAAAACAGTTTTATATAATGTACAAATAATAATAATAATAATAATAATAATAATAATAATTAATAATAATAATAATAATAATAATAGTTTAACATTGCATATTATCACACACACATATATATATATATATATATATATATATATATATATATATATATATATATATGAAGATATCTAGCCTTGTGGATAGATTTTGTCTATTCAGATGTTAAATTTTCTTTGTAAACAACAAAGTGGTAGTGTTATCAGTACTTGAAGCAGATGGATGGATAGATGAGTTTAAAGGATGCGTTAATCACAATTAAATCTACCATGTGTCAGCAAAAGAACATTTTTCCTAATTCTTTGTTTTTATTATGATAAAAAATACAATATGTATATCTGTTATTTTACATGTTCTGTTCTATCTACATCTACATATTTTAATCTCCATTTTTTTATAAGAAGTTGCTCTAACTGTATTTATCTTGAGAAGAATCATGGTCTCCATCAGTATGTTCTGATGTGAATTAGTATCCAGGTTCGGGTTTTAGATTTTATTCCAGATGTGGTATTTAAAGCAAAACCACATAGGTTTCTGACCTTACAAACTCTGTTTTGATGACACACTGGCATTCGTTATGCACAGTCCTGAGGCCATCATAGTCCTGCAGCATCCCAAGGTTGAGAAACTGCACTTTACAACTTTGTGTTCCAGCCTGGAGCATCATGTGTCAGCTCTATTTTGCTTAAATCTGCTGAACCTCACGTCAGCAAATGGATATCAAAACACTGGTCGTTTTGGACGCTGATTCAGCAAAGAAACCCAAAAAGGACATTATCGAAGGAAAAGAAATAGACAAACTGCTAGAAATAAAACAAGTGTCAACATTGGACTGGCTTTTACTCACATAAAAGACAGAATACAAGATGGATGCTGAATTAGCCTTTAGGAGGGGGCGTCAAAGAGCAGAAATCTGCCAAAGTTCACTAGCGTCTTTTAAGTAGAGAAATAACAGTATTATTCACCTTCCTGTATAAATGATAATGTGATCAAACATGTTTTCTGTTTAATCTTTTACTTCACTCTTATTTTAATAAACACATCTTAATCTTAAAAAAACAAGTGCTTAAGGTGTTTACATGCACCACTATCCTGGTTTTGATGGGCACACTGAAGGGAACTTATACAGGCTTCTTAAGACTACAGTAAGACCTAACCAAGTTTCTGAAAGCAGGTTTAAATATACAGGTGAAATTTAAAAAATTTGAATTTCGTGAAAAAAATTAAACTAATACATTATATAGAGTCATTATATGCAAAGTGAGATATTTCAAGCATGTATTTGTTATAATTTTGATGATTATGGCTTACAGCTTAAGAAAACCCATCTCAGAAAATTAGAATACTGTGAAAAGGTTCAATGTTGTAGAGTTTAAGTGCCACACTCTAATCAACTAATTAATCCAAAACATCTGCAAAGGTCTGAGCATTAAAATGGTCTCTCAGTCTATTTCAGTAGAATTCACAAACATGGGGGAAGGTTGCTGACCTGACCGTTGTGCAGAAAACCAGCATTAACACCCTCCACAAGGAGGGAAAGCCTCAAAAGGTAATTGCAAAGGAAGTTGGATGCTCTCAAAGTGCTGCATCAAAGCACATCAATAAAAAGTTGAATAGAATGGAAAAGTGTGGAATAAAAAGGTGAACAACCAGCAGGGATGACCGCAGTCTGGAGAGAATCATCAGTAAAAGGTCATTTAAAAATGTGGGGGGGCTTCACAAGGAGTGGACTGAGGCTGGAGTTAGTGTTTCCAAAGTTAGCGTTTTTATGCATGTAGCATTTATGTGCATGCAGGCACAGTCACCACTGAGATATGAACTAACAGATTCTTCTCTTCCATGTAAACATTTTACTATGAATAATGATGACATTGTTTCTGAAAACAGATGTTACCGTTGTTTTGTCCTTTAACCCCTTATCAAGCAGGGTCATTTTGGCAAAAACGCCTGTAATATGACCTCTCCAACTTAGAATTACTGTTGTTTTGAACCCTCTGGATTGTAAGTACAGGCTTGGGCTCTTTGTAAAGGTAACACTCTAGTTTCACCCACAACAATCAGAATCACTGTAAGTATTAATGATAAAAAGTTATACACTTTAGAACACACAGAAAAAAATATTTTTTTTGTCCTTGCCTAACCTGTATGGACAGAATGAGAGCAATCTTGATGGGAAATATTGATGTTTGACCTATAGAGAGCCCTCAAAAGTAAGGAAAGTCAACATTTAAACTTTCTGCTTTTCTGTAAAAAAGGCTTTAGTGTTAGCGCTGTGGTTGTTGTGTGTCAAAATAGTTTATATCATTGGAAAGACGAGACTTTGAGCTTTCATTTGATGTGTATATTGTGGGCATTCATGACGGAGGGGCTTGCACACATGGCTGCAATGTTGTTGATTAGTAGTCATGTACCGGGACCGGTACGTCTGCATCGTAAGGGGTTAAGTAGAACAGTAATTTAATTCCACAGGCCTTGCCAACCTAACGTTAAAGCTGAAATTTTAGAAATATGAAATTAAATTACCAACCTATGTTGGTGTCATTTCCTATTAGTATGTTTGTCCCAGAGGGAAGAAGACACATTCAGAGAGCTCTCAAAAAGACAATAAGCTTACAGTTTAAGTTAAGTATTATAGGGAAAGCTCTGAGTTACTGAGTTACACATGGGCTATTTGCTCCTTTTACTCCATGTGAAAACAACAACGAAAATATTCAAATAGTAAACAAGCTGTAAACAATCATTCCAATGTAATTAGCCATGTCAAGCATGTATTAAGTAACGACTAAACCAGAAAGTGATTATGTGACAATTTGCAGTGAAAACAGAGCCGTCAGAAGATTTTTGAGACTAGATAGACTGCTTTTATCATGTCAGCTGATCATGGAGACGCCTGTAATCACTCCATCGCCCCCTGGGGCCCTGCTCGTCTGCAGAGGAAGTGCATGAACGTGATGGCTTTGTGCCACCAGAAGTTTCATACATCTGAAGGCAGTGACAGATCACAAACTCTGCATCTTAGTAGAACAAAGCAGATCATCAGTCAGTAGCACTTTACTTATTAAAAAGTGGTGTTTCTTCTCAATTTCTATCATTGTGATATATGAGAAAAGGTTATAAGATCTCTGCTAGTTTTTTTATTTTTTTAATTCCATTTTCCTGGTCATTTGATAGTTTAATTTCTTCATAAAGCTTCATGTTTGCATTCATTTTGACCCATTATCTTATCTACACTTAGGTCTTCTTTAGCATTAATCTGTGTTCTCTAGGTTTTCATTACAACATATACAAGAACATCATTTATTTTGAACATATATTATCTTTGTATCAACACCACAGATTTGACTCTGCACCAAAGCCGACATGTCTGGTCAAACATTTCATCTGCTCTCTGCTCTCTGCTCTCTTGTCCTGTAGTCCAATCCCTTCAAGCCCTTGTTTCCATTACTAAGATCAAAGGTTAGTAGGGCACGATGAAAGTGCCATTTACAAACCTGGAGCCCCTGACACACATGCCTTTCTTGACTATACCCATATGGCCTACAGCTGCAGGCCATGAGACTCCATTGTCTGGCCCCATGAAACATCGGGTGCACTTTCACTAGCTATCAAGGAGATAAAAGACCAAGTGGATGTGCACTGACAGAAGATATACAGACAATATCTTGTAAAACTAACATACTACATAACTGTTTTTCATGTACCACTTAAATAAAATCGTCATGGCAAATTTAGTGTCATTATTTGGTAGTTCATTTATTTCATGTGTGGGGTGACAGATCATTCAAAAACCTAAACAAAAAGAAAGAACATCTCCCGGATACAGCATGGTATTTATTTTAGATGCTCATTAGAGAGAGTAGGCATAAGCTTTTTGTGTTTTAAATTCAATGAAAAAAAACTAAAAAAAAAAAACTTGGTCAACATGCAGTATACCAACAAATTATGAGGGCTTCTTACTTCCTTGTGTGTGATTTATATTATTTTATACTGTATATTATGGTGCCTAATTGACTGTTCTAAGTTATCATATGTTAAAAATTGCAAAAGATAATCCAATGACTTGTGACATTGTCGAAGTATGCCGTAGTGAACAATATGTAGACCTTAACAGCTTATCTTGTTACACATCTGCCCCAAGTATATAAAGATATTATAATATGTTTTGTTAATTTTTACTTTTAAAAAAATACATACACACACACACACACATATATACATATATATATATATATATATATATATATATATATATATATATATATGACTACATACACAAGTTGTTTTCAAACTCAGTCAATAGCAAACTACAAGCTGCTGCTGCACAAATTGGATGAGTTTCCTAACTAACGGGTGGATCAAAGACGGGATTTTATCAGACATCTCTGGTGGCAGTGAGTAAAGGGGGGTTTTGTAGGCTAAGGAACATTTAACACTATCTCACATATGCACGATTTCCAGCTATTAATCTGGTGATAATAACAGATAAACACACTGAAACAGGATGCATTAACCAAATTTGAGTTAACCGTGATACACAGCTGAAGGCTGGTGTTGACATTTGTCAGAATCCACCCCATAGTTTCAATAATCAGTGTGTAAAAAATAATACACTGCCTTAAGCTGCAAGCCCTTACGAGTTTTATGAGTCTGGCATGTAGTCAACCCAAAACCTCTTCAGTAAAAACAGTAATACTAGGTTTCTATACACAAACTATTCTTATTCCTTTGGCAATTTAAAAAAAAATCATTATATTATAAAACTTTGTGTGGGTCTCTTCTGTTCATCTATTAAACAGCTGCTTAAAGAACATCAAGTCCACTGTATGCATTCAGAATAAGGGGTCCACTTCCACTGGACTCTGACTCTGGAGTACTTACGTGAGTAAATTAACCCAGATTGACTCATCTGAGGAAACATATAGCATTAAATGTATGCATTAGAATAAAGCATTTGTTTCATTGATATTTTGCTCCTCTGCAGGCGTTACGACCCCACGTTGCTCTGACAGCAGCACGACAATAGCCAGCGTACCTGTGACATTTGCGGCCTGAGATTGATCTCCTTCAGGTTGATGGTGTGGGCTCTGAGGTTGTTGAGCAGCTGGCACAGCAGCACCCCGTCCCGCAGGATCTGTGCCAGGTCGAACACTTGCGCCGTGTCCGCGGTGACCCGGTGGTTCGCCGGCAGCACGTTGCAACTGATCAGCCACATCGCACATTGCCTCCAGTACTCCATTGTTGGCGACGAGCGGTGTAAACAACCGGTCAAAAGCTAATTTAAAGACTTTGCCCTTGCTTTAACTATGTGCACGACATTATAGAAAGTTATCTATGAGCCATCCGCTAACCTCTCAAAAACTCCGGCATCGCCTCTGGAAGACGCCAAAGCTTCAGCTGCTTATAAGAACTGCTGCACACAGGGGGTGGTTGATGTAAACACCCCCTCTCGTCGTGAACGTTCCCTTCCTTCCTCTGTGATATCCAGAAGTTGTCGTAACTCAAGTTACCATTTAAAAAAATAAATAAATACATAAATAACCGCTGGTGGCAGCAGATAAAATTTAGATTTTACGTTTTTATTAAAGTTACAGCCAGTGGTTGATTCTCTTGTCTCAATGTTTGTATAAAATGTGTATGCAAGTTGTGATCTCTACATTTCAGACCAGTTATAAGTAAATGGAGAAGGATCAAGGGATCAAACAGAGGCAGAGATAAAGTCATCGTCCTGCGATGGGAATTACAGTAGATCCCTTCTATTAAAGTCTATGACATAAACACAGGAAGGAAATCCCAGGATCCCACCGCGTCTCATCCTGAGTGAGGAGGCCAGATGTTTTTGAAGACACTGATCAAGTTCATGAAGCTCAACATTTAGCTTAAGCATGAAAACTTGTTCTCTTGATTACTTCAGTGCAATAAATAGATTTTACAAAAACAAAGCCAAAACAAGAACAAGAAAAAACAAACCTGATCATCTTATATAAGAGCATTTATTAACTGATGTTGCCTTGGGGCTCAGATTATTTCCCTGAAAACAGACAATTGCCACTGGTCTATCTAAAAATCCAAAATAATAACAAACATATGGACACTTGGTTTAATTTTTGTGTAGGATATGTTGAAATTTTTGGGCAGAAGATAATTTTTATGATTAAAAACAACAAGCCCTTGTTCATCTGAACAGTCCTGTGGGTTTTAGATGTTGCCCTTCTCCAACACTCCTGAATCACATTAAATGGCTCTTCTCAACAGCTTGTTGCCAAGTGCTGCCTAAGTATGTTGATACATTAATTTGATTTAGGTGTTGCAGCAGGAAGCATTCAAAACCTGCGAGACATCGGCCCTCAAGGACCAACTTTAGACAACCTGCTATGGCACAGGTCCAGATCCAGATCAGTCAAATGTGACAAATGCTTGAAATAGACGCAAACTGACTGCTGCAGCAGGGTCCATGCTCACAGGGGCTGCTATTCAGGGACCTAATTGTCAGCACCTGGCCAAGTTAAAAAAAATAGTCAATAGCATAGGCTGTCTGGCTTTTGCAAAGAAGATTTAGATTTTTCAAGGACCCCTTGAAAAAAAAACTTCACGTTTTGTGGCGAAAACGTGGAATATAACCGTATTCGTCTTTGAATGAAGAAACCGTGCGTGCAGTGGATCCGATATCTAATGTAGGCTACTACTGGTGATGCTTGGAGGACAATTTGGCACCTTCCACTGACATTGCATATAGCATAATTTCAGTTTTTACAACGTCTACTGGCTATAGGCAGTAGACGTAACCAGGCCACATGTTAATCAAGAGCAACACACATACTCAAGACACACGCACGCACTGTGTCACTGCGCGCAAGTAGGTGACGTAAGCTACCGTGCTGCTCATAACTGTCCCGTATTCCAGTGTGTACAAAAGTCATAGCAGAACAATTAATTGTTAACAAGAAGAACAGAAATGTTTCTGCAGGACAATATTTCCATAAATTGTATTTTGATCCAATATTTCAAAACTTGATCAAAGTTGAAAGATGAAGGGGTGACCCAGCTTCTGGCTGAGGTCATGATGGCCAGTGCGGCCTGTTTCAAGTCCGACTCCACATTTTGATTCATTGTATATTCTGTACTCGATATTTTTTAAATTATATTTTAACTCTATATTTTTATTTGTAAAAGTTTGTTTAGACTATTTCACTAGTATTCGAGTACTATTCGATTCATATTTTCTAATAATGCAAACACAATAAGATTTTTCTTACCAGTTATAAAACAGATCTACTTATGGATGAACTAATAAAGTTTTATTACTTTGGGGGGTCTTTTAAACCAGAGAAATGTGCCAGTCATAATTTTTAGTGTTAAACGAGGAGAATGAACAACATTTACTCTAAAGTAAAACCTGGTTTTGTCTTTTCCTTTGACGATTTTCCCACCTGTTATTTTCTTTAACTTGCTGCAAACAAATAAACACTCTTCATCTGTGATTATTGCAATTCAACACACCTGGTGCGCCAGTTTAGCGCCACCCTGTGACAATACAAAAAAAAAAAAAAAAAAAAAAAAAAAAAAACGCTCCTACGCTTAATATTTATTCCAGATTAAGCGCAACAACCGCACACTTGTCTTGACCAATATGGTGGACGCGTTAGTCGTATCCCAGCAACGGGCTGAAGCGTTCGATGTCTGCGCCGAAGAAGACTTTCCATAGTCGAGTCGACCAAACTTCCAGAATTGAGTTGGGTTGAGATATGGCGGCGTCCTGTAGTTGGGTACTCTGCAGGGGAACACGTAATATTTTGCTGTTCTTATTATGTCGCTGTTATTATTTCTAGGTCGCGCAGCAACATCTGCATGCAATACACGTTTAAAGTTCTGAGAATAAAACGCATTTTAACGTGATATGTTTCCCATTTTTATTATAAAACTTATGACGTTATAACGTGATGCGTTTCATGTTTTTTAAATAAACTATTACGTTATAACGTGATACGATTCACATTTTTACAATAAAACTATCACGTTATAATGTGATAAGGTTCCAGTATATATTCATTTAAGTGACAGCTCTACGCGTCCATAAATAATATTGTATGATAATAATTATTATAGTATTATAATTCGCCGTTTCTTTTTGACTTCCGGTGGAAAATAAAACAAGCGACCACGGCACCGGATATAGAACTACACACGTTAACAAAAAAGAAGCTGAACCGTCAAAACATAAACAGAGGAGACAACCTTGTGTGAACGCAGCTAGCTCGTATTATACTCTTATTTCAGCTCAAAGCTTTATCCATGCACTCCTAATGTTGTGTGCTTCCAGTTACCGAATTCTGGGTAGAGACACTTAGCTTATTTGCTAAGTAGTGAGGTGGAGAAAACAAATCTGCAATAAAGATTAGGACTAAACTAAGAAGTACGTCTCGTCGGGCCTTCGAGTGGAGGTAACGCCAGCTATGCTAGTTAGCGAGTTAAAGCAGTGCTATCCGCTAGTTTCATTTTAGACAATCTGCCTTTCTAGTAAAACTGACAGATGTATTTTAGACTTTCGTTAGGGTCACACATGCTAGGTAGCTTTCGATGTGGCTATTTATAGTGTCACGTCGTTCAGTCGCAGTTTTGCGGAGGACAGTGTACTATTAAACACCAGAAAGCAAATGGGGCATTAGTTGGGCCTCAGAGTCGGCTAGCCATCGAGTTAGTTTATTTATGACATTAGAAACAGCGTATGTAGCTGTCAATATTAGCCTGGCTGCTAGTTTTAAAGGTACAGGGCTAACAGGTAACTTGTATCCTCCACAATTCAATGTAGTGTCTGCGGTGATTACACTTTGTAAAGTACGAGCTGTAATGTCAGGTTGTTTATCTATACCAACTATACGTTGTTATTTTGCGCACGTGTGTGTTTACAAATAAGTAATATTATTGTTCTTTTGTTTGAAACTCAGAGGTTGTACCTCGATACGACGCAGGACCAGGGAGACAGCATGGCTGAGACTGACGGCAAATCCGCTACACTTAACGGTAAAGTATGAGAACTGCAAAATTATTTAAATTGACCAAAACAATGTAAGCTGTCATGCTCATTAGACTTGTGAGTTTATCTGAAAGAATGTATGTTTTTATTAGGTGACTCTGAAGAAAAGAATCCAGGAGAAGATCAACAAAAGGAGGAGAATGCCTCTGGAAGCAAAGAGGAACAAACAGAGTCTTCCTCTCAAGATGGTAATACTATGAGGAAACTCCCTCGAAAGTTAATGTTGCCACCAGTATTTAAGGTTGTCAAAACCGATATAATTTTACATTAAAAGGCATAAAACTTAACATGGCTTAACTATGTATTTGGTTATTTTTATGTAAATTTTTAAAAAGTCTTTTAGCATGATTAATTTTAATTAAAATTTGGAATATCATTTGCATACCTTTTCTTTAACATCCCAATAAGATCGTGTTACTTTAACATCTTGGCCTTAATTTTTTCTGTAGCCCCCAAAGAAACAACAGAGGCATCAGGGGACAAACCTATGCCAGACATGGAAGGGGAGACTGGGGCAAACAGAGAGGGAGAGGAGGACGAAGATACAGACAGCATGGATGGCAGTGGACTCTACTCCTTGACGGAGGACGGTGAACGGGAGAGTGAGGGAGGGAGACGAGAGAGAGCTAAGGAAAAAGATAGTGGGAAAAGAGCAGCTAGAAAGAGAAACAGACCTGGTGGCGGCACCAACCACTCTTCCAGCTCAGATGAGGATGATGATGATGACGACGATGAAGAACAGAAGGATGATGATGAGGATGAAGATGATGATGAGGAGGCCATGGAGGCCTGGCTAAGAGCAGAAGTCCGTGATATGCGTGGCCCTGTGTGGCAAGCAGTGCCCTCACTGCGCTCCAGGGAAATCGGCCAGAACTCGCACCAGTTTGTGAGGCGCGTGTGTGGAGCCCGCTGCCTCGTGCAGAGGCTGGAGCTTCAGGGTCGCTTAGAGAGGCATACAGGTTGCGTCAACACATTGCACTTCAACCCCTCTGGCACACGCCTGGCATCAGGTAGTGATGACCTGCGAGTGGTGATATGGGACTGGGCCATCCGCCGTGCTGAGCTGGAGTTTGACAGTGGACACAAGAGTAATGTATTTCAGGTGAACGAAATGTGAAGCTGTGGCTGATGATTTTCATTATTTGTATATTTATCTCCTTTTTTTTTTCTTTTCTTTAGTCATTTGGCCATAATATTATTTGCACTCTCAAATAGAGAAAGCAGATGGAAGAAATGCTGTATAACTTAATACAAACCCTCTGTGCCATTTCCCATATACTTGTTTTGTCCTCTCCACTCCTTTACTCGCTGCATCTTAGTTTCTCCCACCATGCAAGCAAGGGAGGCGAGAGCAGACACAATGAGAGAGAGATGGTGACTGGCATTTTAAGAAAATGAGCCATCCTTCTGAGTAATCCTTTTATACCAAAATTAGATAAATATGTGTGACAGAGCAGCATCATCTAATTACTGTTTAGTTGCAGCCTGCTGGTTTATTTGATTATTTCAGTCAGAATTAAAATGATATATGTGACAACACATATATTTACTTTTGATTTTAATTTTCAGTGCAACATTAATCCCCTTCCAACACCACAGATGGAAAACAAAACCCTGCATATACTGTCTTATCTTTGCATATAACTGCTTTAGCAATCCTCCTCTGACACCTTTACTTATCTCTTCTCTACCTGCATTTATAGAATTTAAACATCCTTCACATATTTGTATGACATCCAGGTCACAGGCAAGAGTTTGGAGGAAAGAAGTTATAGGGAGGATTGAAATTCAACAAGCTGAGCCTAAAGAATCTTATGTTGCTCTCTGGCATAATAAGTTTATTATTTGTATTCACTGACCTCAGTGTTTTTAAACTGGGGCAGTTGTTTTAGCACTACAGAGTAAATTTGTAGTTAACGTCTCGGGTAAATTTGTGTCTAATCAAAGTAACTTGTGGTCAGAAACTTAATAAATCATCTCTACGCTCTTGCTCTTCATTTATGCAGGCAAAGTTCCTGCCTCACAGTGGAGACTCCACCTTGGCCATGTGCGCTCGTGATGGTCAGATCAGAGTGGCTGAGCTTTCTGCCACGCAGCGCTGCAAGAACACAAAGCGGGTAGCACAGCATAAAGGTGCAGCACACAAGGTGAGAACAAGGAACACAAATGGGAACCCTGTCATGAAACTCTGATGTGGTGAAACAGTTGATTATTAGCGAGTTTGTTTATTTTTTTCTTTCTTTTATCAGCTGGCCCTGGAGCCGGATTCACCGTGTTCCTTTCTGTCAGCTGGAGAGGACGCCGTGGTATTTGGTATTGACTTGCGTCAGGATCGCCCTGCCAAGTATGTGATTGTAAATTTAAATACAATGAGTAAATAAGAGGATTGTGCAGATTTCAATATGAATGTCTTTTGTAAGATCTGGGCAAAAGAAAAAAAACAAAACACAAAAAACACATCTAAATAGGTTGCAGGTCTTTTAGTTTCTGTCTGGACAGACAGAGGTGTGATACAATAAATTGCCATCAAGGTCCTCTTTAGTGTTGTAATGAAAATATCTAAGTTCCTCATTGGCAAGGTTTCATAATGTCATTGCAGTTTTCTTGCGTTTACATATAGCATCATTTTTAAATCTGCCTGCTGTAGCCAACACTTGTTTTTATGTTTCTTCTTATTTTTGTGTGGTAGTAAACTGGTGGTGGTAAAGGAGGGTGATAAAAAAGTGGGATTGTACACTATCTTTGTCAACCCAGCCAAGACACACCAATTTGCTGTTGGTGGGAGGGATCAGTATGTAAGGTAAGCCTGGATGTAGCTTCAGTGTTTATCACTCTACTAATATGAATTTATTACTATGAATACAATATTATTAGATCTGTTCAGTTAGATTTTACTCTCATGATTAATTATTTTCTTTTCACTATTTAACTTTTCTCTCTCTCTCTCTGTAGGATCTATGACCAGAGGAAGATTAATGAAAATGACAACAATGGTGTACTGAAAAAGTTTTGTCCCTCACATTTGGTTTCCAGCGAATCCAAAACCAACATAACCTGTCTTGTCTACAGTCATGACGGCACAGGTGAATTTATTTAAACAATGTAAACAATCTCTAAAGAAAGCAAGCCATGTTAAAGATATTTTATCTCAGTGGAATCGTTTAGTTTTCAGTGCAGTTTTAGGTAAATGTTGAATTGAGTTTAATGATTCTTGAATACATGGAGATCTTTCAGAAACATTGATTGTAAATGGTCAGATCTGCAGTTTATGCTTACTTGGTCTGTTGTCCTAATATCCTCTAATATAGTAATAATGTCCTAAGCGTGTATATCTGAGTATAAATTTATGTGTGTCCTGAAGGCAGCAACATGGATTTATCAGCTCTTTGCCCCAGAGATGTCTAATTTCCTTCTAAATCATAAGAAGTCCAGACCTTCCTCTGTCTTCATTCAAAGGAATTGTAAAGTCTGTTTTAACTCTGTCCAGAACTCCTGGCTAGTTACAATGATGAGGACATCTACCTGTTCGACTCCAACCACAGTGACGGGGCAGACTATCGCAGGAGATACAAGGGACATCGCAATAATGCCACGGGTATTAAATTCAGCTTCCCATTTAAACAGTCAAGTGGTTGTTTTGAAAATGACTTCTGCTCTTGGGTAGAGCTGCATTTTACAAACATTGAACTGACAGCAGGTAATTCTAGCTGTCTTTTTAAGTCTCTGAAAACCGCACACACAAACCTCATCACCTCTGTTGTTTTACAGTGAAGGGGGTGAACTTCTACGGACCATGCAGTGAGTTTGTGGTCAGCGGTAGTGACTGTGGACACATTTACCTGTGGGACAAGTACTCTGCTCGTATTGTCCAGTTTATGGAAGGAGACAAAGGGGGAGTGGTGAGTCAGAGTGGGAAAGTGCACTATATATATATATATATATATATATATATATATATATATATATATATATATATATATATATATATATATATATATATATATATATATATATATATATATAAAATTGGACAGTTTAAAAATGAATCTTGTATTTTGGATTTATGACATTAAAGTATTGTCTACAATATATTTGCATCAACAAACTTTTTTATTACTCTTGGCTACTTCAGGTGAATTGTTTGGAGCCTCATCCCCACCTGCCAGGTATGGCCACCAGTGGGTTGGACCATGATATTAAACTGTGGGCACCCACAGCTGAAAACCCCACAGGATTGAAGGGTCTGAAAGAGGTACTGATACAAGCTTTATTAAATGCTTTTTAAAATCTTGCTTGTTTTTGTGATATTTTACTAACAAGCTTTAAATGCTACATGATGTAAGCAGCTTTACAACAGTCTGTGATATTGCAGTGCAAGTGGCTTATTTTAGTTAATTTTGAAGTAAGTTGAGGTGACTCTCATATTCAAGCATTGGATGTATAAAATGGCTGTTTGGGGTTGTATAAAACCATCACTGTAAAATGTTATGATTCTGAATAATAGTTAATGAGGGTACAACCATAAAGGTATAGATCCTGGAAGAACAAACACGCTTTAAAAACTTTAAAAGAAAAATAAAGGAGAGACTGAATGTGTTCAATATCATACGGTTGCTCCATTGTGTCAAACATGATTGTTTACTTTTAGTTTTAAATTTCATGTCATATATTCATATTCAAATATTTAAACAACTTTTTTAAAAGTGGATTTCCTTGAGTTTGCATATGGATTCAATAGAAAATGTAGAGTCAGAAATACTTTATTAATTACCTACCAGTGGAAAGTTAAAATTCACCTACACAATTATTTTGAATAATCTGGTCTGCCAAGATATTTCACTGGTATTGTGATTCACTTTTTACACTGAGCATTAAAATAAATGTCTAGTTTTTAAGTGCAATAAGATGGTGTTTTTTCAGCATTTTGTTGCACATCAAATGTGGGAAATACCATGAGGGGGGTACCAGGCTGCACACACATTTTCAATGAGGCTGCTGCACTTTGCGCTGCAACAGTGGGCAAAACTCACTTTTTCGTAATTGGAACACATTTACTGATCCCAGCATTTAATGTGGAAGCTCGGAACATTATAACTTATGGACAAAGAACCAACTGATGCTGTTAAAAAAACTTAAAAAAAAAATCTAATTAAACATGATGAATCAATTAGTCAAAAATTAGAAATTGGTCACAGACTTTTTTCCTATTTGCGAGTACTACTTAATCTATATTGTATCCCTCAGTTTTTTTTTGATGGAAAGTATTTAATATGCTTATTTTAGCACGTGTTGTTGCATTTAAAAACATGTTGCTAAAAGAAAAATACAGGGAAAAGACATACATTAATCCAGAGACAAAAGAAAGGGTACCGTCGTCACTGATCCCTCTGCAACTTTTTAAAAATAATTTTATTAGAGTTGGTCAAAGCTTTTACTTTCTCTTTATACTTATTGTTGATTAAATGCTCAAGTTGAACTTAATAGACAACTATTACGGACTTTTAAAAGATAACGGAATGCAGCACAAAATAAGTTTTTATCTTAATTCCCTTGCTTTCAGAATCATTCGAATCCAAACTACAAGCAAGTCGCAGTGATGATGATGATGATGATGATGATCAGGCTGATTTACTGTTGATTATTCTTGAGACATGTTTGCTGAGATTACATGATTACCACATTTACTCTGTAACAATTTGTTATGTTCATGAAGGTGATGAAGAAAAACAAGCGGGAACGGGATGAGGACAGTGTGCGCCATGGTGACCAGTATGACACCCAGCTGTTGTGGTTCCTGATGAGACACATGAGGAACAGAAGACCCCCAAGGGTGAGCTCCTTGCTCTGAGAAGTTTAAAAGCAGGAAGAGAATCTTACCTGTGGGACAAGTACTTCCCCCTCAATCTTTGATGGAAAATGTGTTTTTGAGATGGAATGGAAAGATGCTGCACGATTATAGGGAAAGCGTGTAATATGCTCCATCATGGCTGGTTTTTTGGTAGTGACCATATGACTTGCAGTTAATATGTAATACTTGTCTGTCTCATTCCAGGCTCGCCGTGAGGGAGCAGATGCAGACACAGATGAGTCCTGGAGTTCTCCAGATTCCTCAGATGAAGAGGAAGGAGGTCCAGATCATGTTCAGTGCATGTCATCTTGAGCCATACATACATACATACATACATACATAGTTACACACACAAACATAGATTTATACACTCTTTATTGCCCTTGAATTGATGCACATAGGCAAGCACTATTGACACACTGGCACACTCAAACACTGACAAACCACAGACTGTTCTTTCTTTGAATCTTTTTTTTTTCTTAACACACATACAAACAGAAAAACACATTTACATAAACATACTGTTGAAGCAGAGTGACAGAGATGCTTAACGTCTGGTTTCCCAGCAGCTACGAGTGTGCAAATAGTGACTGCAGACAGCCACACTCCCAGAATCCTGAATTTTGAGAATAGAAGAGGCTTAGTGAGCACCCACATCCCTCACTTGGAGGCTCCTGCTCGTCTGTGCATTGTTGATGTGTCCTGCATAGACTCAGAAAGATGTACTGTGCATGGATTGCAACAAGTACTTCCAAATTTAGGCAACCTGTAGTGAGCTTTACATCACCAGCACACAGTTCCCCCTCTCCTCTCCCCTTGCTTTCTGTGCAAATGAAGAAAGGGCATCGGCTTAAACCCTCAAAGAATCCCCAAAATGTGATTCCCTTTAAAATTTGAACTGTGTGAGGGAGCGCCCAGTGGCCCTCACTGCTTTGCCCCAGTCTCCTGTTTTTTTTTTCCTCTTTGATTTGAAGCAGCTAGTTGCATTTTTTTTACACATTTGATCCCAGAGAATTTTTAAATCTCCAAATGCTGCATTACTTTACATGTACCCCTCCACGTAAATCACCTCTCCTCCATCATTACTGAGTGCACTATGAATCAGGGATGCTTTAGTGTGTGAAAGACTAATTGTGCACCGTGTGTGATGTTGGAGAAGGATCTGTTGTCCTGTACATGTTGGAAACTCCACAGTGAAATGCTTTTTTTTTTTCTTTTTTTGAGTTGGGGGATAGTTTGCACTGAGGAGAGGTGGTTTCCTTTGCTTCCACCATCCTTTCTTCTGCTTCCTTCTTCCTCTTCCTCCTCCTCTCCGTTTAGAAACTCATCTTTGACAGGACATCTTCAGTTCACTTCTTAGTGAACATGAAAATTGAGAGGTAAATGGTATTCAGCATGTGCATCCGAAAGGACATATTTCATACTCTGTTGGAGAACTCAGATTTTTTTTTTTTTATTTAAGAGTGCCAGACCCGACCTGGATCAATCACAGTTGAAACACTGCCTATGAGCCAAATGAGATTGGAGTACTGTTGATGTGGTTTCTTAAAAAAAAAAACAATAATATTAGAAAATTGACTTTTTTGTTTTCTTGCCATGAGACTAAAAAGAAAGAGAAATAGCTGACCCTGTTTAGTTAGGTCAGAAACCTCACTAACTAGTGTCTCCAGAGGTCAGTATTTCGTGGGATGGTGTAATCAGTAGAAAGAAACAAAAAAAGAAAGAAACTATTTTACAGCAACCAGCATAAACTCCAGGATGCTTAGTAGTCCCTTTAACAGCTGCCCCTTCTTTCAGGTCTTTGTGTTAAACTGAGCTGGCTGCCTGCTGGTGGTGGTTTCATATAAGAGTGCTATTAGTCCACTTATCTGAAAACTGAAGTCGTCTAAAATGACATATTTTCACATTTTGACCCAGGTCGGGTGCTGCATTAGCACTGGCTCAAAAACGAGGATGGAGGGAGGGATGGGGTCATTGTGCTTGCCAGTCATTTGTTGTGTGAGAGCGATAAAGTCCAGCTTTTCTCATTTTCTATGAGAACTGTAGTTAGTTGAATTTATATGTACATATATAAATATATATTAAAATGGGGGAAAAAAAACTTTAGCAAATGCTGTTTGACTTAAAAAAAAAAAATAGTCAAAACATTGGATTGGTATTGATGCAGAGGTTTATATTCTATACTGTATGACCACAAAGTACTTTTAAAATCCAGAAAAGAAAAAGTTGACATGACTTTTTTTTTCCTTTTTTTTTTGACATCCCTCTGTGATGAACAGAAACAGTCATTTAAAGTACTCCAGTTTTGATTCTTTTTCTTCATAAAGGAAAAGAAAATACTTAGATCTTAGTCAGTCATTCACAGTTCTATCCAGATTTTCCCACTGGCTATTTTTGGCATCTTGTATACATAATGAGGCTTTTGATGAACAATTCTTTTCCCATCACCGCCTAATATTGTATTCTACTATTTCAGTTGGAAATATGTATTATTTGTGCAATAAACAATAAGACAGTGCTCTTGATGTCATTTTTATTTGTTGTATTTAATTAAACAGAAAATATGGATTAATTTGATTAACTTAAAAGCCCCCAAGAGTTCTAATGTTTTTCAGTTAATCTTTAATAACTGGGGTAGGGAGAGGATGACATTTTTATGTTTCTTATATCTCTCCCCTTATTAGTTGGAGGAAGATGTAAAGAACCGATAAAGTCCACAAGTTTACAATATCTAGACTTGAAATATATTAAATACTAGATTTAAAATTTTAGAAACGATGAATCCTGGGATTACCAAGACAAACTCTGGTGAGCACTGAAACATAAATTATGCTTCTTTAGATGTGTGTGGTCATTTTCTTTTTTTGTTAGATAAATGGGCCCACAATGCCAAAAGATCAGGTCCACCAGATCAGTCACTCATGTCTGATCTGCCATTTTCCTATTCATTTATATCCAGAATAAAATCATCACTAATTATGATTCAGTATTAAATGACCAACATGGTCCTGATTCATGTACCTTAGTCTTTAACAGTTCAGCCACACAACTTTAGCCTGCTATATATTTCATTTGAAAATATTCTCAATATTACCGATTGCTCTTCATGATGTTTTTCAACCCATGTCCCAAAAACAGTTTGGATGCTGTGTAAGATCTCGCCTTTTAGCAACCATCTGTAAACATCTGGGAAGTGAGGAGACCAGTTGCTGGAGTTTTAGAAGAGGAATGTTGTCCCTTTCTTGTCTGATGCAGGATTGTAGCTGCTCGTCAATCCCAGGCCTTCAGTGCTGGATTTTGACTTTATACCTGTGAAACTATACTTTTGTAAGGGTTGCGGTATGTGATTTAGCACTACTGAAATGTGCAAGGCTTTCCCTGTAAGGAACATCAAGATAGGAGCAGATGTGACTAAAGCTTCCAAGTACTTTTCAGGATTGATGGGGTCCTTCACCGATGTGTAAGCTGTGGCACTAATGCGACCCCATACCATCAGAGACGCAGGATATTTTACTGTCCTTTGATAATAAGCTGGATGGTCCCTCTTTACTCTGCAGGACACAGCATCCATGGTTCACAATCAGACCACAGAACAGTTTTCCACTTTGCCTCAGACCATTTTTAATGCACTTTTGTCCTGAGATGCCCTTTTTCTTGATAAATGTAAAAAATACTTTGAAGATCTTAGTCAGTCATTTACAATTCTATCCAGATTTTTGGCATCTTGTATACAAAATGCAAGTTAAACTTGTAAAACAACATATTAAAGTGACAACTTTATGGGAAAGCTCAGATCATTTTGTGTAGTACTTGCTTTCTGACGGTCTTAGAGGAAAGTTGTGAGGTAAAGAATTTCAGGGTAAATGTTAAAAGTAAGATCATTTGGAGCAAGTTGTATTAAAGTTGGTCATTTTGTGTGCAACTCGGCCAACTAATCATATAATCCTCAGACTTTCTAGAAACAGTTTTTATTCAACAAGTCTCGAGTGGAAACTCGAATGCATTTATTCACTAGAAATAAGTAGCACAAGATCTGAGTCTGATCTGACAGGACAGCCTTTTCTCTCAAAAACAAATCTGACAAACAGTCAGCATGTACAGATGTTGAGTCTGTAGATCTGAAGTGTGTTCACTGAGCTGATACACACAGCTGCAAATCATTTCACCAGGCCTGTGTTCAGAACTAAACCAGATCCATGGACACATGTTCAGAACACACTTCACACACCTATGAAACTCTAAACAAAAACACCTTCTTTGCCAACACTCACACTGTTCGGGTCATCGTACATGATACGACATGACAGCAGCAGAAATATGAAACGAGGAAAATGCAGCACAAAGAGCCCTTTACAGCTCACCCCAGTTCACAAAAGTCAAATTTTCTTGAAATAAAACGAAGTATTTGGACAGACCTGTGTTTACAGTTAGCTGAATTATTTCCTAAACATAAGACCAGTCTTCCCATGTCTCTAGTCGGTTGATTACAATCCACGACAGTGCAGACAGAAATATTAAAAGAGGCACTGCCACAGACTTTCACTTGTTTCTCTTACGCTGTCATGTCCACACCCACACACACACCCACACCCACACACCTATCATTCTGATAAGAAGGCACAGAATACAAAGTGAGGACTGTTATTCTTTGTACTCCAAGAACTGCTGCAATCTTTTCCGGTGCTCTGCAGACATCTGAACGGCACTAAACATTGAAGAAAAACAGAGTTAGAAATTTTCAGGATTAGAATTAAAAAGATATTTATGAAGTTTGAAGTCACAGGCAGCCTTACTTTAAGTGATTGCCAAAAGTGGTTGTTATCCTGTAAATGGCAGTTTTGACTGTGGCCCTCAGAGCGAAGCGCAGTGTTTTATAGGTGGAGTCTCCCATGCTGCTGGTCGACCTGACTGGCTTACTGGATGCATGAGGCAGCTTGAAGTGTCGATCGACAGCCTAAAGATGAGGCAGTCATAATTAAAAACTAGCATTTTGGCTGTAGATTAATGATATTTAGTATGTACTTTTTTATTTTAACACTATAAAAATGTAGATGTAACATTGAATATGTACATACAGACTGAAGGTATTTTAAAATGTAAACAACAAAAAAGCAGGTATTTTCTTCTAGCATCAATATTGAAATTATGCTCAAACTGGGGCTATGTCTACACTAAACAGCTCTAAAATTTATCTACTATCATGGCCAGGCAATCAGAAAAAAAAACAAAAAACCCACCTCTGGCCAGAAAACATATATCACATGATCATCCGTGTACATTGGATGTCTTTGCCTGTCTTAACAAGCAAGGCGATAGTGTTGATACCAATCACGGAACGGCATGTTTTAACTTAATCAGCAACATGGTGGTTTGTCCAAGTTTCAGCTTACACTACAAGGAATTTTCTAAATGTTTTTATTATAGAAAAGGTTTTTCCACACGTCAGCTCTAAAGATATAAATAGTAAGACATAAAATGATGATGCACAGATTAAAAAAAACAAATAAAATAAAATTATATATATATATATATATCCACAAATAGTACATTTGCTTATCATTTGCTGGTGATTTTAGATTTTTCTTGGCAGAATACAAACAACAGCACATTCCATCTTAATTACCAGACTCAGTCTTCTGTTTGCATACTTTGATTAGCCAGCTGTGCTTGTTTGTCTTGGAAAATTTAGTAGTCTAAAAGATTTGTCTGTGACAACCTCCAGCACCTTTCTTTCTATTTTTTTTAAATACACCTAAGCTTTTCAGCTATTTTTTGTACCATTCTTCTTTTTAAACCACAATTAATTTGTTTGTAATAAATAGATTTAAAACTTGTGAAGGTGGACTGTGTGGTCTGTACCACCCCTGACAACATAGGGGAGGAGAACTTCTTTAGGTGGTAGATCCATTTTATCTGATGTAATCCTTATGGTATGCAGTCAGGAGTGTAGAAACTAAGACATGTTAAGGTTGAGAAGATTAACTGGCATAATGATGGTCAAAGAAGACCATTTTCCCACCAACTAGCCACTCCAACTCCAGCTTTACAGCATTTAGAGAGCACAGAACTCTATGTACCCCTACGCCAAGCTAACCCACAATATTTTAGTCCAATTCAAAATTTTTTAGTACTTTTTACTTGCTTACAGCTGCATATTTGTATTTCAAATTCGGCCTAATCTGTTATGCTGATGCACAATTCAGCATATAAAACAGTATTTTAGCAACAGTGATCATAAGGTCAGGCACACAAACATCAATCATTTCATACATTTATGTGAAACTTGCCTCTTGTAAGAGCAACATGGTGCTGAGAATGCTGGGTAATGCAGTCTGGACAACCCCAAATTGGTCTTCTGAGAAAGACGCTTGAACAAGGTAAGACAACCCTGCATGGTGGATATAAGATAGGGGTGGGAAAACAGTTAACTTGATGGTGCAAGAAGTTGCATCCCTTCAAAAGCAAACAGGCACCATCTGTTCCTACCTTCCAAAGCCCAGATATGAGCCTGGCTGTCAGCAAAGAGAGCTTGACTTGAGGCTTCTGGAAGCTGCAGAACACAATGTTAGCTAATGTGAGTTCTCTTTAAAAAGACAAACAGATTCAGTCTAGCTTTGACTTAGAAATCATAAGACACATCAGTAAGAATGCACTACAACATGCACTTGTAATTAGTAGAAGCAAAGCATACCAACTAAACCAGTTTCTACATAAAGCATTTAGTGAATATATGAGATCTGTTCCTGATTAAGTTCTGATGTGATCACATAAACAAGATTTCTCAATATTTAGGAAACAGTAAATACTGAGAAATCTTGTTTTTTGCCAGAGTTTCAAGGTGTGTGTTACATGATTCCTCAATTCAAGCTGTTAAGGTAATTAGTAAGGCTCATTGTAACAACTAGATGGATGGAAAAAAGCTACATTAGTAATGCCTGCACAAACAGGCCCACAAAAGGAGATAAATTAGTGATGGCTCCACGTGAGGATATCAGATGTAAAAAAAAAAAAAAAATCTACTTGGTCAGACCAGAGCATGCGGGACCCCCTATGCATTCATGCACATTCAACACACATTCTTACCTTGTTAAACAAATACATTATCAGCACCCGCTTTGCCAAGAAATTTTTAACCTGAATGAGACAATGAGACTTTGGTAAAACTGTAGCCAGGCTTCTCCATATCAGATATTTTTTTAAAGCAACCATTGAGAATCTAAGATCAAAATTTCAGTTGCTGCGCCATTTCTTTGCCTCCTTGCCTTTCTTTACTCAGGACAGATGTTAACAGGTAGAATTTCAATATTAAATAAGGTATCAGGGAAAGACACAGCAAACAAAAAAGTAACAAAAGACATAAAACAAACTGCTTTGTTTGACTCCCATAGGTTACTCCAGAGTAAGTTAAGCGGGGAAAGCCTTATGCCTAAAGTGATGGACAGATTAAGAAAAAGTAAAACTTCACCATGAGACAAGGTTTTAGTACCTGTTCTTTTCTGTTCTGAAGGAACTGAGCAAGAAAACTTGGTTTTGAGGATTCCTGCTTTGGACTAGGAACTGAGGCTGGGGAGGGTGGGGAGCTACCATTGACTTGAGATCCTATGAAGAGAGATGAACATATTACCTTTTAGAAAATAAATAAAAAAATATATACTTGAAGCATTATTACAGTGCAGCTTTATTTTCAGACAAATGTAGTTAAATTGAATTATTATTGGCTGACCTAATCACTTTTATTATAGCTCTCTACCTGTAGAGGTGGACCAGAGTTTTGGTGCTCTCCTCATGATGTGGGGGCTCTGAACTGTGCCATACCATGGTGAACCTTGTTCCACTGGAGCAGTGAGACGTCGCATGGCGGGGGAAGCAAAAGGGCTGTCCAAGTCAGGCGTGAATGGTGCTGTCAGGGGGCTCTGCAGGTCACCAGCAATGGAGCGGGCAAAGACTGAAGCTGGAGTTTTCATTAGGAAAGCAGGCTTTGGACTCATCACATCTTCAATACCTGAGGTTACTTTAGGATTACAAAAAAGGGAAAAATGACTAATTCTGCTTAATATAGTGATCCACAAGTCCTTACATATATCAAGACACTGGTATACAGCAATGTACTTGATGTTTCAGATGAAGTCTTCCTTTCACTCCCACTCGACAGAGATTTGGCCCTGCCATTGGTTGCGACAGTTTCGTGATAAGCCACAAGTCTTTGAGTCAGATCAGCCAGCAGAGACAGACACTCTTTACTAACTGCATTCCAGTTATGAGGATGTCTTCCTAGTAGAGACAGGAATAAGACAAAAAATATTAATGCAAATAATTTAATATATATTGGAAAATATTTAATGCCACAAAAAAAAAAAATCTAAAAACGGTAACAGACCTGGCTGACTCAGACTAAAAACTTCACTGCGTCGTGATGGAGAATGCTGAGACAACAAAGCCAAGTCCTGCAGAGCTAGAAACTGGCATTTGGGAAAAGAGGAGTCACTTATCAAATCTGGAAAGCACAAAAAAATTAGACAAAGAGTAAATCTGTAGGTGGATTTTCCATACCTTTAATATCATTGGCTGCTTGTCAGTAAGAACTTTAGGAAGACACTGGTGGGCATCTTCAGTAAAAGATGACTGCACAGGAAAACTGTAGACCTGGAAGAGAAATACATCATTTCTAATTTCATTATCTTAAAAGACTGCAGCCATATTGGTATTCTTTAACTCCTTTGACATTTGGATCCATGGCACTGCTGCCCCCTACTGCCCGCAACTTTTCAAATAGCCAACAGGCGTTCTCACTGAGCTATGAAACAATTATCACTACTTATGAAATTATTTTATAAAAGGTCATCATGGTCATCTTCCCAACAATACTAAGTTAAGCAGAAACTCCATAACTGCTTTATTTAAACAAAAACACATTTAAAAAAAAAAAATGAGAATACAGTATATGATCAAACGTTAATATAAGGAAACGTGGAAATGTCAACATTTTGGCATTTATAAAAGCACATACCTCAGTGACAAAGATCCTAAAGAGCAGCAGTGTGATGTACCACATGAAGAGGAGGTAGGTAGCACTGATCCAGAGGTGGTAGAGGAGAGAGAGGTCCAACAGTCCAGCGATGCTATCGAGTGGGTGGACAGAGCTGGTGGGAGGGAGATCATACAGATGTGTCCAACGCTTAGAAATGTTCATATGTTCAATAGGTACAAAATTTTTAAATGCTTTTTAGGTTAATCCAGCTCACTAACCTGTCCAACTGTAGATTCAGTGTTTTGCAGATCCATGTTCTTGGAATATATCCTGTAAATATTAAATAACATATCTTACAGTAACTCTTGTAACTTTGGGTACAAAAGAAAAAAAGCAAGACTAAAGGTTGTGTAAATTATGGTAATTAACAATAAATAAGTAAATGGTTGACTAAATGAATAAAAATAATACGCATTTTAGTTCCTTGAGCATATTCTTTATTCATAAACAAAAGTCTCTCACCCAGAAAGAAATACAAAACTATGAAGTTCCTGACAGAGTAAAACGCTTGAGTGATGCTGCATTTCACCACCAAAGGCAGGGATCCCTTGAAGCGAAGGTATTTATATTGCTGGGGAAAAATAATACATGTACAACAATGAACCACAAGTATGAATCTGGAAATTTTGCTAATTAAAATTTTAGTTAATTAATTAGACTCATCTATTCAAGGCATGTTCTTATAGAAGCCCTTTGCTGCTATGGCATTTTAGAAAAGGCTATACACGCTAATCACCTCATCTCTATTAGTCTAATAAATGAGTGAACTATCACATACCTGAACAGCATGAAATGAGACATAGTTCATGTTGTGGATCACTCCCAGGAGACTATGTGAGAATCCAACAAAGGCTCCCGCCAGCAGAAACACGAGATGGTACTCATTGAGACACATCTGAGGATAACTGTTCGGGTTAAAAACACAGCAAGTTACACTATGAATATAATGCATAGAGCTCTGTAGGAGAGTTATGTGTCATTGCTGCTTACCCATCACTCTGTGCACATGAGTGGCCAAGTGTTTCATATCTGAAACCGATAGTGACAGCACAACACCAGCCTACGATTATACCCATGAAGCAATGGGCCAAGCAAATGACTAACTGGCGAGGGTGGAAAAGCTGGCCAAACAGTGCAATTTTTGAGCAGGCAATAGTGGGAATGACTACAGACACAGGAAAAAGAAAAAAAGTGTTAAAACAACAATTAAACGTTTTATAAAAGAAAAGCACTGGTACACTGATCATTTATGAATTATGGAACACTTTCAGCACAATATGTTTCATATTAATTACTGGATCTCACTCAAACAACAGCAAAGTGATTGACTGATTGTTAAAGGTAAATCACTGCAAAATAGATTGTAACTAGTTTTAGTTATGCATGACAGTAAGTGATGGGCTTTAGTCATACACATAAGACATCCAGGTAACATATCAGTCACAAGAAAACTAATCAATAATTTCACAGCATCCTGTCCCTCACCTGTGTGATACTCCAAGAATAGGAACCCAACCATGATGATTACTCCACCAAGCAAAATTAAGGAGAAAATTGCACTAGCACTGGTCAGCAAAGACAGGCATTCTGAAATAAAAAAATAAATAAACATTTTATACACAGGTCTTATTAGGATAAATATCCCTATGAATGTAATGGCTTACCTGTTGTCGTTCGGATGGGATGGAAAAAACTGAACTTGCTGAGGATCACAAATACAGCTGTAGTTGGAGGCAACAACAGGACAGCCCAAGCAATGCTGGCTGCAGCCCTCCAGCAAATTACCTAATTAAAAAGTCATTATTACATACACAACAAATACACAATCATCTACAGAACAGCAACTTTGCTTTCTGGGAAAACTATATCAGCTTTTATAAACATACTATTATGTTGCCCGGCAGGTTGGAGATTTAGTAAATTAATTAACTGACCAGTTAAATTCTTTGGTTATTACAACGATGGTGAGGGGACAGATTTAAATGGAGGAAATTAAACACTGATCAAGAACACTTTTACAATTTCGGATACCGTGTAATGGCCTTATTTTGCTGAGATGTTCTTGTTCCTCCGAGCATCTGCATCGCAATCTTTAGTTTCAGAGGAACGTATTATTTTGTTTATTTGCAACAATTAGGGCAAATGAAATCCAACACGCTCAATTTCAAAATGTGGATAAATGCTCCTATCTTTACAATTTCGACATAAATAGCTTAAACGTCCAAAGACATATCCATCATAAAAAGAATAAAAGACTGAATATTTGCTAAGACTCTGTTTATAAAAGTCACTTATGATTTTCAATTAGTCTTTACTTCACTTGCATTCTTTTAATCTAAACATTTAGTATTTACATGTTGTTCCTTGTTTCATATGGTCGTTCTGTGAAAACTTGATCTTAAATATACAAACACAATTTTAAAAAAAATCAGGAGTTGGCTGCTCTCCTTAGCTAGCATAAACAAATATTTAGCATGCTAGCTAATGCCAAACATTTTTCTGATTCTGTGAATTATTAACTGGGTTTAAACATTAAAAAGACTCACCTTCCTAATAAACCAAAAATTTGTGTCAGTTGAAAACATTTTTATTTCAATAGAGACCCACTTGTCGATAGTACGGGCTTCAGCTCCAAAGCCGTCCAACTATTTACCATCAATTTCCCTCATCGCGCCACATGCATTCAAAGGACCTCTGAAGGACCCCGATAGAAAGCTGCCCATCTTCCCGCCTGTGGCCAACAGTTCAGGTGCATATAAGTTCAGTTTAAATGTGACTGTCAATGAAAATAAATAAATAAAAAACAACAATCTAAAAAAAGTAAATAAATAAATAAAATAAAATAAAAATAGATAAAACAAATTTCTTTAAAAAATCAGCTCAACAATGGTTATGTTGTGTCTTATGTTGCATATAATTTTATATTTACTGAACACATAAATAAAAAAAAAATATACTGCAGTCTGCTTTTCTTTTTCAGCGTGGAGTATTGTTGACTGTAATTCAGTGACTCAATTCTGAATTCCTTTAGGTTCGTCATGGAGGAAAGCTTTTTTGTCATGATGAAAACCATTTCCATAAGATGGAAAACTGTGTTTATCCATAACACTTTTCTTGTCATTGTCCTGAGAAAATGACTTGGTCTCAAAAGCATTTGCTGGAAGCTTTTGGGATGAGCTGATGGACATGTCAGTTTGAACTCCTTTATGGGTGGATTGTTTCTGCCCAATTGCAGGGAGTGCAAGTTGCTCCCTCTGGCTCTTCTTGTCTTCCCACAATTTCAACAAGCGACGTTGATTATTGGTCATGTCCTTGAGATTTTGCTGTAATGACTGCACTTGGTCCTCTAAAAGTGTTTTAGAAGTGACTGTGTTTGCCAGCTCTGAAGTCAAGTCATCAATAGTCAGACTCAGTTTTCCAGCTTTCTCTACCAGGGAAATGCATTCACGCTCCTTTTCATGCAAATCATTAATTATGTCCTTGGTGGTTTTTCCATTAAACTTAGGGTTGGACTCAAGTCCAATTTCAGTCCGGAGGGTCTTCACTTGTTTTCTCAGATCCTTGTTGTCTATCGTCAAGGTCTTCAGTTTCTGTTTCAGAGCCTCGGTTGAGCGAACCCTTGTCTCGTACTGCCTGAGTTTCTCTCTAAGAACATTTTCTCTGTGCAAGGTATCATCTCTTTCTTTTCTGCATTTCTCCAAAAGTTTCAGCGTCTCAAATTTGGAAGCTTTTTCACTTTTGCCATTGGAGGTGGCCATCCTACGGAAATGTGTTGAAATCTTAATATAAGGAAAAATTTAAAATGCATTCCCTATAAAGAAAGAAAGAAAGAAAAAAGATTTACGAGCAATCCAAAAGTCCTTAAGCATGAGCTGTTCCTTGCATGAGACTGAGGCAGGAGACATTCCTCCCTAAGGGTTATCTGTTAGACAGACTGCTCTAGTGTAACTCAAAGCTGGGGCTAGAATGACCATTAATTAGGGTGCCACCATCCCTTTGACATAGTTTCAAGTAACCCAATTTTTTCCTCATTTGTTAATTAATCTAAAAACGTTGCTCTAGTTAATAAGCGGATATAATAAACCCAACCTTATTGTGGGACTCTCACATGTAAGTTGCAGACCACATGCCACATGTCTGCATGTGGGCACATACAGTATGTAACATTTTCCACTGCAGGTGAACTGCATACCCAAACTGTGACATGGTAGATTCTATCAGTCCGCTTTGCCACAGGACAGTTTAGATGAATGAGATGGAAAAGCAGCCACGGGAGCCAAAAGCTCACTTTTAAACGCAGACGGTGTCTGAAATGTTGCGAGTTTTGGTTACCATCTCTCCCTTAAATATTTACAAAGTCCAACTGTTGAAATAAACTGGCAGCCTTTAATGTTGACAAGAGCATGTGGAAGAGTCACATTGCCAACGTGTGGGAGCTAAGGTGATTGAAGGGTGTCCAGCCAAAAAATGTGTGCTGCAAGAAAAAGTAGTGAAGAAAAAAAAAAAGTTTTTACATAAATCTTTTTAATCATCTGCTGTTAGATGCAATTGTCAAGTCAGTGGATATTTTTATTAGCAATCTGGAGAGAAACTATTTGATATAACAAATGACGTACACTGGATATTAATCAAATAGATTTGATCAAATATTTTACTTTAGTTGAAATTTAGGATTTTCTTTCCACGTTTGATGTAGATTTCATTGAAAACATTCAAAACAGAAGAGTTTTTTGAAAAATATAAAAGCATGCTGCAATTACCATTTTAGTTCTCACCATTAAACACTTGAATTAAGAATGGATAGTGAATTTTATTATATGCCTTTTTCATAACATATGAGGTATAAAATATTTACAGAATACCCTAAAAACTTAGGACAGAACTTTGGCACTAAGTGACAGCACTTAACCTTAAACAAAAATTCCTTTTTCTTTAAAGGGTACATAATAATTAATCCTCACCATCACCAGTAAATGTTCATATTATCTACACAAAATAGATCTGCCAGTTCCTCTTATAGGTATATAAAAGAAATGCATATACAAAACGTCACTGATGCCACCACCATTAATGTAAGAACTGGCAATCCAAAAATAATCTTGATACTACAATGCTTAAAACTACTACACTACAAGCAGATCTTGTGTGCCGGGTAATACCATACCCTGCTTAACTTTAAGCAGGTTTCAAGCCCATCCCATTAGAAATAACATACATGGTACCAGTGTTCATTTTCAGAGGTCATGCTGCTTCAACAAGTGTACAAGCTGGCTTCTACAGGCGTTAAGCTGGAATGTCCAAATGAGGGTGAAATTCAGACGTCCCATGACTTCATCAGCACAGCAACCTGAGTCTCTCTAATAAGGCAACAGGAGAACCTGCAATTAAAAAAAAAAGGAATAATGCTTAGATTGGGAAAGAGAAATCATGCAGAGGAAGTCTGGTGTCAAATGGTCAACTCTAGCAGGTAAACATGACACAGAAAAAAAATAGGCCAGTAATGTAGGCCTGCAGCTGAAGGAGAAATATTATTCTCCCAGTGTAAATGCCATTAGAAAGTATGAGGTGTGAATACAGTTGGATTTACATATATCAGATTAAATGTGTATTCTTTGTGTCCATTTTTTACCTTCATACAATGCAAGGCTTTCAAGTCGATGGCGCTGGCTTGACTGCCACTGTGGCCAGAGAGCTGTTCCGTAGTGGTGGCTGTGGGTTGCTAAAGAAATAGGTCTGAAAAAAAAAAACAAGCAAATAAGACAAAATAATTTGACAAGAAGCAATATCTGTTAATAGAAACAACCAATCAAATGAGATCTAAAGTTAACACAACAGTAAGTGTGCAGAATTTGTTCAGTGTAACAGAAGACCAATAATCATGGTCACCCTTCAGATACAGGCAAACTATCCTTTGCAGACTAATTACACAGATCTGAAAACATGTGATACCCCTGTGGGTCTGATAACATTCACATAAACAATTTCACTAACAGCCTGTTCCAACACAAGTTGGCAAATGTGGGCAAAGTTTCCATTGAAGGCTCTCCCGCAGAGGGATTAACTTGATACTATCGGGTGCATTCATTTCCCACAAACACAAAGGGTGAGACACGCAAAAAATGGCAGTGTAATGTAGTCTGTGACTGACATAGATAAGCTGGGTCAAACCTTAGCCATGCTGAGATCACTGAGGACAAATTAGAGTGAGTCAATCATTGTTATCCACACAAAGATGGAGAGGCAGCATGAATTAACAGAGATAATGTACTGCCAAAGCAGGACATTCTATCCTATTTCTCATTTAGATTTTTTTCCATAAGTGTTATTATTATTACGTAAAGCCAGCAACTTAAGGAAGTATTATTACCTTACAACCTACAGCCAGAAGGATGTTCAGCAAAACAATGATTGACACGACTGCCACAATGACTTTGGGGTGGTCGTCCCTGACCGCAGGCCAGAAGGTTATCACCAAGACTGAGCCGGATAGGCAGAGCGCCACCACGATGGAGCACCATCTGAACCATTCATATGGGAGAATCCACAAGACCTGGAATGTAAATGTTACATAGTTACATACATGTTTTTATTTTTTACAAGGAAATAATTAGGGGTGCACAATAATATTGAAATGCCACTGATATCTGCTGATAAAGTTTTTAAATGAAAACATGTTGTGAAGTTTAATTGGTTGAGCAGGCACCAATATACAGAAACTGAAGCTTAAACCAGCAAACATACAGTCAAATTACAGGATTATCTAGGTTAGTCAAATTATCGATTTGATTAACTAACTTGATTGTCAAATTAGGATAGTCCACAACACTGGCTAAAACTATTATAACAAGAGAAAAAGTTGTTCTTTTCCCTTGTGTCACTGCAAATTCTGACCAATATATACTGTTGATAATATGCCAGTTCCATTAACATATTATCAACAGTCATGATTATTAGTGATGTACAGCAGCTATACTACACCATGACATAATGTAAGTTTTTGTATACACACATCATTAAACAGTTTTTTTCAATGATTTACAATTGTTTATTAAGTCATCTGTTTCACTGCAAAGCATCAAATACTAAACCTTTAAAAAGCTGTTGATGTTTTAAAAAGGTGAAGTGTAAATCTAAAGATGCATTTTGTAGCAGAGCAGTTTGAATGCAAATTTGCGCTATTGCTTGTATTTTGAGATTAAATCCAAGGGCTTACCACAGCAGGTATGTAAATTGACAGAGAATATCCGTACACACAGACGATCTCCATGAATGAGAACGACACCAAGTTCATGATCTTGTTGCTTCTCCACAGCAGCAAACCCCAAAGAGCGAGAGGCACCAAGCAGGCGTAGCTGAAGATCGCTGTAGCAGCCATGGTCACTGAAAAATACAACAAATTCAAAGACAAACAATTAAAAGCACTTCCCCCCACTCTCACATTCAATAAAAGCCAGTGTTAATGCCATTTTGCTTACCTTTTCCAAACTCTGGGGTGTATCTATAATTTGGGTTGCCAAAGTTGAACACAAAGTTGGATACGTTTCCACTAATGGCAACAGCAAACACAAGAGTGGTGCAAATCCAGAATGGTCCTGAAAACAAATATATGAATTACAACTCCATGTTGCTGGCAACAAAACAGCCGTTTTGACAAATATTACAAAACTGACCGAGAGTACAGAACAGAAACAGTCTGACAAAATAAAAAAAAAGAAAAGAATAAAAAAAAGTACGAGAGCTAACCGTAAATATCAGGATTTTTTCGAAGATAAATTTGAATAAAGTTCTTTCCAGGCCATGGTAGCACTGATCCAATGATCCTCTCCTTCACCTGGGGAGAAACCATTAAACATTATTTTGAGCAAATCACAGTCCAATTTGTTTTTAATCATTCTACTTTTAAATACAAGTTGTAAGAAAGGTTAGCAAATAAGTTTTTAAATATATTACATGGTGCGTCTCAACGTCAAAAAATCTTTGATAATACTCAAACGTCCAGAAAGGGGCATTCTTCTTTTGTCCGGGGAGGAGCTTTAAAAGGAAAAAAAATTGTGAATTAAACTGACTCAGTGTTTGATGTACTAACTAATGATTTTATAGTATGACATAATGAATTTTGTCAATGGAAACAAGTCTTGTCCTGACCTCTGCTCTGTCATCAGTGCTGAGTGGGTCGTCATTAGCAGCATATGGAACAAAACCAGCAGCATTTCTTTGTCTCTGGGGCTTTTGGTCCTCATCCCCAATGCTAATGGTGACTGCATCTTTATTGGCTTCCAAAAGATTGCCTGCTTCTTCAAATTCTAATTTAACAGGTGAAAGGAAAATGTTAAGTGAGACAAACAAAGAAAAAGCAACATAAAAGCAATTCAAAGACAGCATATCAAATATTGAGAAATTATTTTATTTGCATCCACAAATTAAGGCTTTAAATCTAAAATGCTGACTTGTCACTTTATGAAAACAATTGAAGCCCTATGCATAGAAACATCTGAAAAAAGAGTAACAGAGCAGGTTGAACAAGCTTAGATCCTGTCACGCAGATAGGACTTGAATTACAACAACATTACAAATAACGTGTTGCGTTCACGTACGTTTATTTATAAAAAATGTAAAAAAAAAAACAAAGTTGATCCAAAAATGCTTGTGTCTTGACTTTCCTGAAACGTTTTGATGGCATCATATTGAAAAAGAGGATTGTTTTAATTAAAAACAAACAAATGATTAAAATATAATTACTTCCCAGCATTTGCTATGTGTAGTTGATTTTAATTAGTTTGACCGTTGAAATTTTTGTTAAATGGAAGCGTAGATTTTGGGAAGATGGGTTTAAACTATATAATTTGCAAAAACAAACAAAAAAACAAAAAAACAAAAAAAACAAAAAAACAAAAAAAGCCTGAGGAAGCCAACTCACCCCGAAACTGAAATGGATCACTGTCTGACGCCATTCCCCTTCAACGATATTTGTCCCACAGTAATCTGTTGGCACATAAAGAAGCAACAACTTAATCTTAAATAACTTCTTCTTTTTAAAGTTTACCTGTAATTTGATTTAACGTGTAACATTTGCTAATGCTAACATTTAGGAAACGTTCGCTTAAAGTTAGCTAAGTTAGCTAAAAAGTTCCTACTTCAAATCTTATATAAAAAATGCACTTACTAAGTTTAAATTGACAGTTGTAAAAAGATCAAGAACATTGCTCATATTTACAAACGACATCAAATAGCAACCTTACCAAATTATCCAACAAAACACCCTAAATGTATTTGATTTCTTTAAGCTAGGTTAGCCAGGTAGCTGTAGGATGTGACAGCCATGTAAACAAGCCATGTTCCGGTTATTGAACAATCTTCAAAGTAATGACTTCATTATTTTAAATTTGGTATATATAAAACGGGGCTGTGTGAAGTTAATTGTAATGTCTGTAAAAGATAATTTTAATTTAAACTATGTGTTACTTAAAAGGACCTGTTACGTATTGATCAATTATAAACCCTAAATTATTGACGGACTCTTCGTTTGAAGTTAGCTAGCAAACAGCGGCATTGCACTGTGAGCTACCAGGAGGAGCTTCATGTACTTGGAATAAAACTACATTTAGATTTTTAGATATCTACTTTTAAATAGACAACATTGCGTGAATGTGTAGCCAAATATAAACGAGTTAATTGTGGATGTTTTTTTTTTATTATTATTTATTTAATTATTTTTCAAAATCAAGGTCCTGCTAAGCTAGCTATTTCATTCAGCGCTCTCGTGCGTTTGTGTTATGTTTCAAATGTAAGCTCATGAAACTTTTGCAATGGATAACAGCACCATTTATGTTCGAGAAAAGGGTAGCCTTCGTCGGGTCGGTGGCATAATCCTGGCACAACCTAAACTGGCGTCGTCATGCAGAAGGACAAATCCATTTTTGCTTAGGAAAGAGCATTACATATTCACCTACAATGAAGAAGGAAGTTTGAGATATACCACTAAATCTCTCTTTGATATCACTCTCTTGTTTGTTGCTGACAACATCCACCATGTAGACTCTCTGGTTGGCTTCCCAGAGCAAATAGGTGATAAACTTTTTGTAGCAGCAGAGGAAAGTCGTGTATTTTTAAACCCAGATATTTCTCCAAAAGTTCTAAAGTTATTCAATGATGCGTATGGAGAGATGGTGCTTGGATCTCTTTGTTTAAGAAATAGGTTGGTAATGTTATGCTTCCTCCAAAACTGTCAACTTCTCTGTTTTTATTTGCAATTACTGCAGCTTCTTTTGTCCCTCTAATTTCTGCAGGTTTCCACTCCTGCATGAGCGAATGGAGGAGATAAGAACTTTTCATAGTTTGAAGTCTCTGGATTTGTATGGCTGCAAACTGGGTGATAATCATGAGCTTTTCCAGCATCTGACATCCACCTCATTGGCAAGGTAAGAGATATCTCGTCCCCCAAAAAAGATTAGAAGAAATTCAGAAAATGTTACTCACAGTTCTGCCTTTCTTTCTCAGCAGCCTCACCCAGCTTTTTATTGGTGGTAACGGTCTGTCAGATGCTGGCCTGCAAAGACTGACAGCACCTATCCGAATAATGCGGAAGGGACTGGACCATCTTCAGCTCCTGGATGTTTCCCGTTAGTGGCTTCTATGTGGCACAGATGCTACTGCCTCCAGATTTAAAACATCTATAATTGTTTATCTCTTTCATACACAGACAATCCCCTCACAGACAGGGCTCTCAGATACCTCACATGCCTCCCAAAACTTGAAAAGCTTGATGCGTCTGAGACCAACATGAAGGTAAGACAGTAAAGGCTGCATGCAACATTTGGCTATAATTTATTTTTATGATCCTATTAATTCATTGTTATTTGTACATGTAGCTTGGCACAAGATTAAAAGAAACCATATGGAGCCTGTTGGGTCTAATTCATTCTGAGAAACCATTGGACACCTTTGATCACACAGGATGCAAAACGGAGGGTTGGGCAGAGCAGGTAAATATTTTCAGACTAATAGAAGTATATACAATTTGTTTAAAGTTGGTAATATATATTAACATTTGAGCTATTTTAAGGTTATAAATCAGTGGGAAATAAATGGCTCACAAATGCCAAAGCAGAAGAAAATTGAGGACTCAAGGATAGCAGCTCTTCGCTTTTGTAAGTCCATTATATTTTGCATCATGTTAATGGACAGCTATTTCTACACAAAAGAAGAAAAAAAAACACATAATTGCTTTTTTTTTTATCTGTAGTTGGCAGGCAGAAGTTTGTCAGAGATGTTCTGAACGCAGCCCCCCTGGTTGGTGATGGTGAGGAGGCTAGCAGTGAGAAACTCCATTTCTGCAGACCTGCAACAACCAACCAAGAAACAGAGAAACAAATTTCTTCAACAACAAACGGTCACGTGAAGTCTCTCTGCTGTAATGTCAAAAAAAGAAAGCAGGAGCCTGAAAAGGGTGATGCATCAAATCAAACACCCCCGACAAAACGTCCATCTCCATTAGCTCTTACTGAGGAGGAGATAGACTTGTTGAACAGCTACCAAGGCACACACCAGAGCAGGATTCCCTAAAAGAGAAAGTGTGGTAGTATTTAGCTTCTTAATTACCAGGATCATCTCCAGATGATTCACACTTGTGTTCTGTAGAAAGTCTTTTTCCTGTGACACTGTTTATATTTTCGTTTTATAAGTAAAGTTTTGCCTTAACATGTTTTTTCAGATGGTTTTGCAGTTTGGAAACAGTAAAATAAATGTGAATGAGTATAAACACAATGTTCTAACTGGACAGCAATCTCATTGTCCCATAATGCTCCATGCATTACATTTATACCATATCTGGGAGCATGGTGAGAGTATTAATTTTTTGCTTGTTCTGAGACAACACAAGTCACCTCCAGAGATTCAGTAGCAGGTGCTGGGATGTCTATTAATCTTCCTTCTTTCTCACTGCACAGTTTTCACTGTATATTTATATTTCAAACTTGAGGCACCGTTTAGAGCTTATTTTGAGACTTCATACAACCACCTAATTCCAGCAGCACTCCACAAGACCTAAAAACAGACTTTGATGTGTAAAATCTATGAAGTACCTCTCAAAATCAAATTACAACACAGCTAACCTGAAGGCTTAGTACTGTGCCAAAACAGAGTACAAGAAGGTGGACTCAGAGGACTAATAGGGCTCTCTAGAGTATTCAGTCTCCAAATGCATTTAGTAAGTGCTGTGTAATTGTACTCCAAAGTCATTTAAGGCATGAAATATTTGACAAAGAGCCAGTGCTGAGGATATTTAAGCTTTAACAGCAGGGGCATGTAACAAAAGGCTAGTTATGTCTACAGTAAAGGATGAAAATCTTGCATGTTTTGTTCAAATGAGAAATAACTGTGTGTGTTTATGCTAAGATCTGATTTTGCATAGTTGTAGAAGAGTGATAAGGAATGGAGAATAAACAGTCATCAAATAGAGCCAGTGTTTTTTCTGTCCACCCTATGAACATTTGCTTCAAGAATCAGCAGGAAAAAAACATGAACATTTAAATAATTCTAACAAAACTAAAAGATGCTGAGGTATCTAAGCATAGCATTTGTATGGTACACACTTAAGTCTTTACCATATAAGGTTCTCTGTCCCACAGACTGGATTGACACAAGAACATGCATTCCATGCAAATGAGCATCCTATAGGCAAACTCTATGATTGGAGGACACAGGACTGAGGAATTTTCTTTGTTTAAACCCTATATAAGACAGAATGACACATCAAGTCTTTAGGTCTTCGTTCTGGTTTTGGGACCTCCAGATTTTGCTGCAGAAATCTGTTTTGATGTCTGAACTTTTGTAATAAACTTCTTTTTATTATTCAAGTCAGCGTCCAGAGACGTTTTTGCCTGAAAGACAATTTTTCCACATCTGATCAAGATACATCAATGCCCATGTCTAGCAGATTGTGTTTGAAACAATGGTGGACCTGTGCTCACTGCAACACAACACTAGGGTAGAAAATACAGAAGTCTCCCTAAAAGTTAACCCTTTCTTCTTCTACAGTTAAGATTCTTGTGTACACATATTTTTCCCAACAAACCACAAAGTCAGCGTCTGTTTACAATGACTTGGAGAAAATAAAACACATTGGACAGGTTAATTCTTGTTAATTATAATTTATTGTTAAAAGAACACAGTGAAGCAGAAAAAAAAAAACTAATCTCAAAATCAATTAAGACCATAGAATTTTACTGTAAAATTAATTAATTTCTTGATATCACTGCAATAGAAACATGAGAACAAATAGGGAGTCTGCAGCATCAGCATCTATCTTAACAGTTATTGAGTTTTGGTGAGACCATATCACTTCAAGCACAATGAATCCATTCAAACATTAAATCAAAAAAAGCACACCAGCAGAGCTCTAATGCACACAACAAAATAGCAAAAAAGGAAAAAAAAGTCCTGAAACTTTGACTCGTACGTTCTTAACTATATTGTAATGCCTCAATTACACCAATATACAGAAAAAGTTCTTTCTTTCATCCAAAAGTTCAGAAACTTCAAATGCATTATTGACATTTTATCACCCGATACAAAAGTCCTGTAAAGACCACAAGCAGCACAGGCCTGAAACCACAGGGCAGAAATTAACTACAGATTATGCATGAAGAAGAAAAATCCCTTCTGTGGTGCAGCTTTGGCTTCTAGATGTTGGACTGGCCCAGGTTCACTTTAGAAGGGAGTGGTCCTGCCTCCTCCTCCAGCCCGTTGGAGGTGATGATGAGCAGGGAGGATGCAGGGTATGGAATCAGTTTTTGTTCTTTAATGTACTCCTCATCACCATAGATGCTCAATTTCTGTAGGTAGAGGAAATCATGGCATTGATTAGCAGGTAACTTTTTTTTATATAGAAAGAGAAATGCTTTATGTTCTGCATTTCCATGCATCAGTTTCATAATTCAGAACAGATCTGTTAATAAACAATCTGAAAATGACATTTTATTTCTCTGACAATTGCTGCCTTGTCTCTAAGCAATCTCTTAACTTTTGCTGATGTCATGTTAACAAACAAAACATTATTATCTGTTAAATGTAATAAACGGGTTTTACAGGTTTTTACAAGCTATTGAAGAGAGACAGACAACTTGATCTAACAGCCACATATCCCTGTAGTGAACAAGCAGAGGATTAAGGACTAGGACTTTCCAAAAATTCCTTCTTCCCTGCAGGGTAGTTAATTCAGTAAAAAATCAGCTTAAAATGAGCTAATTACATTTTATGTGTTGAATCTGAACCAAAATCAAATATAGAAATTGCTCCCCAAGAGGTTACTCCTTCCAGCCAAAAAATAGTAACATCTTTCAAGTTAAATTGGTTTCTTGTTTTTGCACAAGCTAAAATGTGTTACTTGGATAGTTTTTGTGCTAAACAAGGCAAATCAGCTCTTGGCTGCAACTCTTGAGTTACTGCATAGATGTGAAACTAAAATAATTTTGAGTAAACAAAGCAAACAGTGTCATTTTCCATTTTTTGTGCTGTGTTCAACCTTTCTCACGATGAGCAAATTTTAACCTGAGGTCAACGACAAATTAAACAGCAACCAACCAGGAGCTCCATCTCTGGACCACTTGGGCCAGTGTCCTGCATGTTTTAGATGTTTCCCTGCTGTAACACCCCTGATTTAACTTAATGGTTCTCTTAACAGCTTGTCAAGTCCTGCACAAACCTTTTAATTAAACTAATAATTTGAGGCAGGTGTGCTGCAGCAGGAAAACATCTAGAACATGCTGGAGACTGGCCAAAAAGGTCCGGAGTTGAAAATTCCTGCTTTAAAACTCCCAAAACATGCATATGCATAATGGCAAAGTAAGCAATTCACAAAAAAGGTCAAGATTGAAAAGTTTTACAAATAATTTATTGCCTCTTTATTTTTCAGAGGCTAGAAAATCAAGAAGTTTGACAGTTTTATGTTGTTCAGAAAATCTTTGAGCATTTAAAAGGAATCTTGAATTAAACTATAAAGAATATTACATTGCTTACTTCAGCAGGTACATACTGATCCACAGCAGTTGCCACTGTGGCACAGCAGATCCAGATCAGGACCAACACGGACAGGATTAAGGTCGTGGTTAGGATCCACCCTGGCAGCCAAGGGCTCCTGAAAAAAACAAACAAAAAAAACATTTAAAAAATAAAAACACACTAAGAGTAAGCCTGTGTAGCTCCTCTGTAAATGACATACTCCACTAAGGCCTGGTACACAAAAGGATTTTCAGGCTGTTTTTGTCCCGATTTTGCCTCTTCCCGACCAAGGACGGCAAACACCCAATTATCACGAGTCTTATAAGATTTTCCTGTACAATAATCATTCGGTCTGAGGTGTGTTAGGAGCAGATTTGCCCTGGTAATTGGCTCCGAAACGGGTCATAGCCGAGAATCGGAAATATTGAACATGTTCAGTATTTACGACCTGACCTCTTCATATGTGTGAGGAAACGACTCATGAATTGTGACTGTGTGAAGGAAGTAAATAAAGTCTGTGTTCATGCTGTCTCCAGTCTGTTAGGTTTGTTTTAGTTCTGGTTTTTTCTGTTAACAGTAGTCCCAAGACCACCATCATTTCCTCTTCCCATATATCCCCTTCCATGCTGGGTGTTGTGTTTTCTGGTTATTGCTATGAATCTTCTACGTTTTTGTTAGATCATGTTAGGTCACGTGGGATGTCCGGCTCGGAGGACTAGATTTTAGATCAATTGCGGGACAGCATCGTTGTGTGTCGTTCTGCGATTAGATTATCGACACACTCCACACACAGTACGATCAAAACGGTTTAATGCCTGATTTTTTATCTTCATGTGTGAGATCTCGAACCGATAAACAATCTCATAGGATTAAAAAAATCCTTATGTGTGTACCAGGCCTAAGATAAGCCACTCTTGAGAAAATAAATAGAAATTTGCTAACAAACCTTGAAAGACAGCTGAAGATGTTGTACTCATCATCATAGCTGCTGTCACCAGTCATATCTCTGTCTCGCTCTTGGATTAAAGTGCGATGGTATTCTTTGTAAATTGGGCTGCTCAGCCCCGGAACTTAAAAACAAGAAATAAAAGCATATTTATTTGATCGTGCATTTCATGTTTACATTTCCTTTGAAGTTTTCAAGAAATATGAAGCCATGATGATGAAAGCATTTCAAGCACATTAATATTTTATACTAATGTGTTATTTTACTCAATATTATGATTTAATAATGCCAATCATTAAAACCCATTTCTGCCTGTAATTTATTGGCCAGAAATGTGTGAAAGTCTTGTTTTGAACTTGTGTACACTATCATTTGTATGTTACAACACAATAAATACCTTCCTGATGAGACTAACTGAAAATGTGTAGTTATCTTTTTTCATTTGCACAACAGTTAATACAATGAGGAGTGCTTACAGCTCTTCTGTGGCTCTTCTTTTACATCTCTTTCCAGTTCAATCTGGGAGAAAAACTTGACTTCTGGTTCAGTCTGTTAAGCAGAACAAAAAGTTTTTTATTCTTAATCATATTTGAATATTAACAAGGAGAGCTGCATCCACCACCACCCGCTGTGACGCTTGATGGAGGATTTCCAGCAAATTCAATGCATAACTGAATCTTAAACATATGGTGGCATACAGCTGGCACATGTTATCTAATTACTAAACATAATAAGCTTTTTATATATTATATTATATAAACCCATCTGCACTCTAGCATTCCTGGGTTCAAGTGAAAGTAAACTATAAAAACATTCTTCAAGCTGGTAAGAATGTCTCATCTGCACCTTAGAAAAAAATTCCCCGGTAGCAAATAATTTCTATATTGCTGTAGAATCAGCACAAAAGGGGTATCCTTATTTCCTATTTCACAGCCATGTCAGTGAATGATGACTTTCCGTAACAAAGCGTTTCTCATTTCTGATAATAATGCACGCAATGGGGAATTAAATTATTTCTTTAAATTAAAGCAATTAAAAGATTTGAACATGCATATGGTGACCTTCCCTCAGATCATTATGTTAGAGATTAGTTGGGCGTATCATGAACAAAACCTACTCCCTACCAGGAAATGTTCACTGCATATGTTAACTTGCCTAGATTAGCCATTTTGGAATGGAAAACCCAAGATTACCGGTTTGTCTAGGTTAACACAGCCAGCTAAACCGGTAAACCCTTATCATACCTGAAAAATAACTACTTTTCCATCATCAGCCTGGAGGTAGAAGGTCCATGTGGAAGTGATGAAGTAGTGAGCCTGACTCATTACATCATCCCAAAAACCTCTGACAAGTGTCAGGGGGTACAGAAGATGAATCCTGGGCATCATGGCCTCTAACTATGAGGAGGAAAAAAACAAAAACTAAGCACACTGTAATTTCATTTTAGATCTCGCCATCCACAAAGACAGTTGAGACCGTCATACCTGCTCATGCCTGTGCTCAGCAAACGGCAGCTGATTTTGACAGCCCAGGTTGCAGGCATACTGCTCATCAGAGTGCGTGTACGCTTCCCGACAGGCTGCAAAAGTTTCAAGTTGGTGAAACAGGATTATAGGCAAGGGACAAAGACTTGTAACGCAGGCCTTCTTATTACTGAAATGGTGGTTGAACGCACGCACAAACTAACTTTATGACTATGCCCTGGACAATTACGCCAATAACAGGTCTCGTCCTCGAGGCCCGCGAATTGTTCAGGGGGATTAAACAGTTAAAATGCTCAGTGTATGCCTTACTTGATTCACATTCGGATTTGGTCTGATTCAAATCCTCGCTGTCACGAACAAACTGACAAATGGAGAACAGACGACAACCTCTCTGGCAAGCATATAATTCTTCTTCCTGAAAACAAACAAAAGGACCAGTTGAATGCCTTGGTAAGTAGCAACTGTGAAAGATGACGCACTTTCGACTTTAAAGCAAATTACAAGCAATCTTATGCAAAACATACTTAAGTGACTAAATTAAATACCAAATGGCAGAAAAGATAAGTGCCGAGGTAAACAATTTCGCTCAGCTAAAGCTAGCCAAAATTACTTGCCCGAGCTAGGTGAGTACTCACCCGTGGATACGTGTGCAGACTGTATGTCATTTCACATGACTTGTGACAGGATGCTGTGTTTCCCAAAACGCTGTCAAACACATCTGACGATGCTAACGTACATGCAAGTAAAACAGAGAGTCCAAAAATACAACCACAAGAGGAGAGCGTCCCCATTTTGTCAGTGAAAACCTAAACAAACAACACGCTCCCTTTCCTTGTCCTTCTTAATCGGGTTGTGTTCTCGTGGGAACAGAGCCTCGCGCGAGATCTTCTCAGAATGCTTTGCCACGTTCAAGTACTCCTAAAAACAGGGATATGTGCAACCTTCCATTAAACAGATGAAATCACAAATATTGTTTGTTTTATGTCAGAAACCAGGTTTGGTGACGTGAAATGTAAAGATACATGGGTATTCTATAGTAAATAAAATAGATATATATCTGCAGTGAAGTAGCATTACACAAGATTATTTTTCACCGGAGAATATTTTTTTCACATAACAAAGAAGAGGTATACCATGACAAAAATGTTATCTATATTAACTAGAAGCTCATACTGGAGTGAAACATTGTTGCTGAGGAGATCACAGTATAAAACATGTGAGATTGCCATGTTGTTTTTTAAAGCTCCTCCTATGAACCGTTTATGTCTAGATGTAAACATTTGCTTTGTAATTACAAGGCAAGCAGCCTTTTTGCCTTTGGGCAAGGTCACAGAAATGTTGATTAAAGTGCTTGGGTGTCAGTATGAGAAAAACATGCTCATACAAATGATGTTTTTTTTTAACAGCTTGAGCTGTCTTGTTATAAAAGTAAAACAAACAAAACAAACAAAAACTTTAAAATTCCTGAACAAAATTGTTTTGTAAGTCATATTCTTCTCCAAGACAGCTCTGTCTCCAAGACAGCTCTATCTCCTGAGGGAAGTTTTACTCAATGACAACAAGTTTTGTTAACAGAATTTATATACACTTAAAATATTGAATGTTTTGCTGATGAAACAGGAAATAAACACATTTTATGTGAAACAGAGATAAGATACAACCTAGCAAATTATGTATTAAAAAACTAGCTGTGCAAATGACACTAATTAAATTACACCACAATGTCGAGATGTTTATTCATAAATTATGTTATGGTTTTGAATTTAGGCCACGTCCAAAATTTTAATTTTTCATCTCTCTGGCAGTGTTCTTTTCGCTGTTTTTTTCTTATCGAACCTGAAGGCAACACTGCTATTGCTGCAACACAGCTGTTAGCTTCACCAAATATATAATTAGTCACCGTTTAAAACACACAGACAAGATATTTATTCACAGAGTGTGGGCGAATGACTTGATTCGAGCTAGCCAATGTGTTTAATCTTCTCATTTCAAATACTGGTAGGAGTTTGCCAGGTTAGGTTTAACCAGGAAACTGCAAGCAGCAGTTAGCATTGGAAAGCTCAGGCTCTTCAGCTAGGTTGGTTACCAGGTTTTCAAACGTGATCAGGAGTTTGGAGTTTGATGATGGACAAGTTTGTGGTCCGGCTCCCCAAGGGCGAAACACCAACACCACCAAAGAATCACGATAGAGTTTACAAACAAACAACAATTGAATCTCTTCGGGTGAGCTATTGAACATCTATGTAACTGAATTGGATAGATAACATGTAGAGCTAGACGACTCTTGTGTTTCTTCTTCTTAAGAGGGTGGTCGTAATAGAAGACATCCTGCGTTACAAGTCCATGCTGGAGCTACCAGAACAGAGCAAGGACAACCTGCTTAGTGCCCTAACAGAGCTGGGAAAGAAGATCCCATCCAGAGAGGTGCTCAAGTCCACAAAAATAGGTACACAAAGGGAACTTTATCAGTAACTCTTGTTATGTACTGCATATTAAAATGAATGCGTGGCTGCCCTACCAGGTCTAAATGGGTTTCTATTATATGGTGTGTCCTTTTTACTTATCCCAATTGTCCACATGGTTATGGCCCATTGTTTCTAAAAACACCCAAAAGTTTTAAATGAGCTGTTTTTATGTATGTTGTGTAATTCATCTCTAATTGCTGAGGTTATTTTCAACAGAAAAGTGCATCTTGGTTTTAATTATGTAAATGAATGTCAATTGTAAATGAATGAATAAATGTCAGTAAAAAAAAAAAAAAACTTAAGAATGCACACATCTTACTTTCACAATGTCTCAAGCTCTTGTTATTCATCTTGTTTTGGACAAAGCATTCGTTAAAAATAAATAAAAATGACTATAATCACCTCAACAGTCACTTCAGTGACTCAGAGAGGAAGAGAAGAGACAGATTGATACAGGGGTAGGAAATGACTCATTTATTTTAAACTGCACCTGTTGTCCAGTCTTTTTAGTGACTTGTGACCCATGATTTAGTGAGTTTTTAATGGAGGAAACTGAGATAGAACAGCTAAATTACTTATATATAGTTGAACATATCTGTAACTCTTTATTTCAGTGTATCAGTTGTGAAATCTTGAGTAGAGCAGTACCACCACACATGTGTGCCTTAAGATTTGTTTGTTCCTATTTAATTCTTCCTGTAGCTGTAAGCTCAACATCCTGCAGTCACGATAACTGCTGTTTTGATTGGTGGGGAAATATGTACTTCACTCTGACTGAGCTTAAGCTAGATATACTTCTTCATACAAAGTTGTGATCAGTTGATTTAAAGCATCCTGAAAGCTGCTGTTGGGGATTAAAATGAATGGTGACTGAAGGAAGCTTGCTCAGATTTATATTGACATTTTCAGTGTTAAAGTGGTATGGTAAAAATATATAAATAATGCAAGTTAAATCGTAGCTTAGATCTGAGCTTTTACTCAAATTCTAAATCCAGGATATGTTATTTCTAAAGGAATCTAAAACCCTCTTTTCAAGCTAGCATAACAGGGTTATGCTTATATTCTGTGCTTTGAGTGTAATTATTTTGTACATGATTGTCATTATTGCTAAAGAATTTGGCTTGGATAAGCCACTAGTGGTCAAAATTGCTGTGCCATTTATAGTAGCAACTGACTGCATTTAAAAGTGATCTGTAACAGGTCTTCTGAGGGTCTTGAGTAGATCTGCACTACATTATTACAGCTGCATTTATCTCATCGATGACAAGTCAGTCATCAAACTCATATTATTCAAATTAGCTCAACATTTAACAAAAACATCTCTCTTTCCAGGTCACACTGTCAACAAAATGCGAAAGCACCGGGACCCGGAGGTGAGTTCAATGGCAGCAAAGGTTTACACTGACTGGAGGACATTCATGGAGGAGAATTCCAATAAGCCATCTATTGAAGTGCGCTCCGACAAGCAATCCGAAGGACTCAGGAACAACGCAAGAAGACTGCTCTCTGAAGCTCTGGAGGTTAAGGTGGGAAAGAGCATCTAAGTGAGGTTCAGTATAACAGGATAACCCCGTGTTGCGCTCTTTCTGTACATTTCAATTTTATATGATACATCTGTCACTGGTTGTTATATTCTAGAAATGTTGAAGGTAAAAGCACAATATAAGAGGGTATGTTGTTTTGTGTGGCATCAGATAATATAGTATCTAAAAGCATTAAATACATATGAATTTTGAACTCTATAAGTGTAATAACTTTTTGTGTTTGGTGCTCTAGAATTGACTTTTTTCAAAGATATAATGAACATTCAACCTGCATAAATACTTTTAATGCTTTTTTAAAATTTGAATTTATATAGATTACACACATGGAGATGCTTAGCAAAAATTATTTATTTTTGAAAACTTATGTTTTTTCCTCAATGTGATTTTCTCATTATTTGCTTTATTCATACATATTATTTTTCTAGATTTGTTTAATTTGTGTTCTTTTTTTATTCCTGACACACAGGAGGATTCTGGCCTCATAGACAACATCGAAAGGGAAGTATTTCATCGGAGCTCCCGACTGGTCAGCAGCTCATACAGACGTACTGTTAGAGCGCTGGTGTTTGCCTTCAAACACAACCCTGAGATCAGAAGTCAAGTTAAGGACGGTAAAATGGCAGTCAACCAGCTAGTGTCTAAATACAAAAAATAACTCAGTATTAGACTGAGCTGCATATTGGTTTTTAATGCATACTTTTTTAAAATGGTTTTTATATAATTTTCTTTTTTGTAAAGATGCAAAACTCTTAAATTTTGCAGCACATCAGTACCTTCACACAATCATTGTAAAGAAAATGATGATGATGATGAAATGTGTTGTATGTTTTTTGGTTCATTGCCAGTAAATGCTCTGTTTTTATAATGTACAAAATATAATTTAAAGATGGAAAAGTGATAATTTCAACATTGGAGTTCATTCTTTAACAGATACTCCTCCTGAGGGGAGTGGTAGCCTAGTGCTTACAGAGGCTTGGGTCTGGAGAACCTGGGTTTGAATCCCCATGCTGGCAACTAAGGTAAATCCACTGTGGGTCCCTGAGAAGGGCCCTTAGCCCCCGACTGCTCCCCAGGGGCTGAATCTGCTCCTAGTGTAACTAGTGATGGGTTAAAAGGATGAATTTTGGTGTGTTTCACAAGATATGTACTGACAAAGTTAACTTTAAAGACCATACCCAACGATCACTCCCTCTCAGTCCTTGTCAGGATTTAAAGAAAAATGTGCAAAAACTTCACATCTTCACATGAACTAATAGAAGTTTCCACAATAGTTTAGTTCATGAGATGTTATGCAGAAAGCTAAAGCTCTTGTTCAAATACTTTTTTAGTACTTGTCTTATTTTAGCTCTTGACACTAAATATGACATTCATCAATTCATACACTCATTTATATGACATAATTCTTGATTACATATGTACAATCATTTTCCCACCATACATCAGTGGCAGTGATGGGTTCAGTGTTTAAGCAATGCTCAGTGTAGGAATTAGCATTTAAACCACTGAAACCACTGTGGTGGATGGTCAACTCTACCTTCTGAGACAAAAGCTGCTCAGTTTAAAAACAAATTAATGATACTTATTTTATAGAAAGTACCTGCAAACTTTTAAAATAAAAATGAAAAGAAAATGTTTGCTAATGAAAGTTTTGCAGCTGAAAATGATTTTATTATTTTATAATTAAATTTTTTAGTTCCTTTAAAAATGTTAACACTCCATGTAGTAATTTACTTTAAAAACTAGCCAATCTCTCATTAATTTCACCATATTTTTCTATGTAATAATGCTCATTGGCCACTTAGTAATCACTTTGAAATACTCCACAATCAACAAATTCTACTTTTTTAAAACCAAATCTTGTAGTTTTGTTGGTATTTAAAGGCTAACAGTGCTACTTTATTATAGTTAAATGGGTCTTGAACTGGAGAGCTTTACTTCCAAACATCTTCCTTGTACGTGGCATTTTATGTGGAGTATGCTAGTGTGGTCATCATTAAACATTAATTAGAATTATTACCCCTGAATTTCCATTATATTCACCAATAAATACATATTTGGTCTTGTCTGTATTAAAAATTAGATAATGGAGAATTATTATTGCATCTTTATATATTTGTTCATATATCTGATACTTTTAACAAGCAAGATCTGTGATGATCTATTTAGTGTCTTTTTACAGGACCTAATAACTTTCAGATGTGATAAACCTACACCAGGTTATAATTTAGCTGCACAAAAATTATCTCTATTAATTTGAGTACTATATAAAATTCAGTAACAGTTTGTACATGATATCATTGTTGTTATGCATGTTTAGAACAAATTTAATCGCAATCTAGAATTAAGGTTTTTCAGAGGAAAAACTCCAAAAATTCATTACTAAAATAATATTTAATGAACAGTTTAAGGAATATAAAACAATTCAAGTACTTAGAAGAGGTGCCCCTGCCCTCTTCCACACCCCAGACACCCATGGTAAATGCAAATGGAACAAAATCCCTACAGAAGCACCAACCACACAATTGCTATCACCATGAGAATGACAGCCAGAACACATATGCTAATAAAGACAATATCACTCAAGTCATGAGGCTCAGTCTCTGGATCAGCTGCAAGGCCGCTGCTGTCGTTGTCCGTCTGCTGGGCCTGCTCCTCCAGACGACGCTCCTCGGCCGTAATGATTGACACTGACGCTATTTTCCGCAGGGCATCACACTGCACCTTGTATTCTTGCACATTTTGCTCTTTCCCATCAGAGAAATCAATGTAGAGCTTGTTTACAAGCATTGTGATGTTCCGATGTTTCTGGAAGGGGATCATTAGTTACAGTGTTAACAGAAGCAAGTCAAACCACAGGCCATTGTAAGTCATTGCCTAGTAGAATAAATCAGCATGTAAACTAGTCACCTGGCTGGCAGTACCACAGTTGACAAACTGAGCAAGTATTTTATATGAAGTGGTTGTTAACTGCGCTGTACAGGTTGGGTTTCCCAGGTAGATCCTCTCACGGTCCAGCTGAGGTAGGGACTGCAGGGGTATCAGAATGGTAAACTCTGATCTTGTGCAGCTAACGTTTACAGGCACCACTGGCAAAAAGACAGTTTAACCTTTTAAAGAGCAGTTAAGAATGACTTGGGTGAGAGTTATTTGTATGGATGAATGCTGTACATTTAGTTATGCCATGAACAAATTTAGCTGAGATTTAGATTGTAAATGCTGTAAGCAGTAGGGTGTATGTATCTCAAATCTGCAGTCCCAACAGGATGATTACGTTTAATAGCCCAATAGCTCCTGTTATAATAGTGTGAGACAAATAAAGTTCTGCATTCTGAAAATGAATCAGATGTCTGTACGTTTACCTCCAAGATAAGAAGCGCTGAACCCTCTGTGAGCTTCATTTCTGTCTGAGCTGAGTACTACCAGCAGCTTGTTTCCCTTTGAGACGAGAGACGGAGGCTGCTCCCTCCCGCACCAGCGTCCCAGCAGGGTGTCTGTCTGGCTGTTCCCATCGTAAACTGCCACAGAGTCATAGTCACACTCATCTGATAGACTGTTGCGGTCTTCCAAGTCCATGACAGTGAAGAAAAGTTTGATGCGGTATCCAGCTGCTAGGGTGATGCTCCAGTGGCAGTTGATGTTGTTTGGGTAGATGTTGGGGAAATGTGGACTGCTAAAGTTGCCACTTACAGCTGACAAGGCTTGCTGGCATTCACCTATTGGAATAAATTCCATAAATCATCTTTACTTAGTATATTAGCTCTGCTGCTTGTTCACTTTATTACTCTCTTTTTAGGATGCTGTTTAAAACAAGCAACCAGTTTTTTTAGGTGGTAATTTAGGTTTATGGGAACTCTTGCTCAGTTTTAGGTATAGTTTTGGGAAACTGAATTGTTTTCTTGGCAAAAAGTGCATGAACACATCCTGCACTCATGTTTAGTTGGTCAGTATGAAGATAAAGCTACCTACTGGTAGATAAGCTTACAATATAAATGGAAAATTAAAGCAAATTTCTGTTCTGCTCACTGGGCCAGACCATGACATGACCGCTTAAGGACTTTGTGTTAATGTGTCTGTGTGTGTGTGTGTGCCCAATTTTTGTAAGAAACAGTGTTTTGGAGTGCAGCTAAAATGCTTTTTTATTTAAGGAATTTTGGTCTTTCACTTTTTTCAGACCTCCAATATTACATGATGAAGAAGTTTTATTCTAACATCAGGCAAATTATAGATCCCATTGTTTTATATTCCTAAAACCCAACGTTTTATTCATTTAAACATTTCTTTACTTCTTTGGTAGTTTTTAGCTCTGAATTCTCAATGTGTTTTTGGACTTAAAACCAGGTTTTGATTTTGTGAGTGAGTATACTTTAGGTGAACACAGTCTCCTATAAATCTGAACAGTAAGTAGCCTTATTGATAACTGAACAAAGCATTTTCAGAGGTGAAATAGAAACATAAACAGTTATAGGGGAATAGATATTGGTATGAAAAACCACAAATTAATATTCTTACCTGAGTAATAGTAAGCCTTGAAACCCCGTCCTCCAATGTTAAAGTCTGACTTGAAGCCTACCAGAAGTTGATTTGAAGTTGTGACTATGTTGGGGGGTTTATCTGCCCCACAGTATTTGCCGATGTGGCGGTGCGTTATTGTCGGGCCATCAAACAGGGCAACAAAGTCAAAATTGCATCCCTCATTGTTTTCCAGCTGAAAGTCCAAAAAGACCAAGGTGATGACACTCGTGTTAGACACATGAATGGTCCAGGAACAGTCGGCATTGTTGTTATACTCCTGAGGGTAGCCTGGACTGGATATTACACCTGATAGTCCGGTCAGGACCCCACCACACATATCTAGAGAGGATATGAAGCACACCTTTAGTTTCCTTTTGAAGAAGGGCAGTTATTGGTTTAAAAAAAAAAAGCGTAAGAAGCATCCAGGAAACTGGTGACAGCAAAGGTGGTCCTGCAACAATATGTGTTGAATGTTTGATTAGATTTCAATCAGAAATATAAAAACCTTTCGTTAAATATCTGCTGGGTTCCCTGTCTTCTGAAGCTGTTACCAGAATTTCTCAGATTAACATACTACTGCCATAGTCAAGGAATGGTTACCAGGGAACAACATTTTGAAGTCCAGACCTGAATACAATCAAGTATCTGAAAAAAAAAAAAAAAAAAAACATCTCATTCTCTCTCAGCATAATATTTTGGCGAAGATGAAGCCAAAATGTTTTAGCTCAAAGCTGTGAGTTATTTTGCTGCCAAAGGCCAGACAAAGTCAGCAGAAGGTTCATAGAACAGTTAGCCAACCTCTCCCTGTCATATAACATTAAATATAACAAGTTACCTTTCCTGTAGCCAACGCTGAAGCCTCTGTAGGCCACATAACGGTCTGAATGGAAGATGATAGACATGACATTCCAAGAAGAGGTGAACTGAGGTGGAGAGTTGTCACCACAAAATGTCCCGAGGAGGTTCCCCTGATCCTCAGATATGCCATTGTATATTTTGATGTAGTCGTAAGCACAGCTTGTGTGGTATTCCAGCTCAAAGTGGTGAAAGGTGAGGAGGACGGAGGAGCCCTCTGCCACCACTATTAGCCAGGAACAGTCAATGTTGTAAGGATATAGGCCCGGGAAGTTTGGACTGGAGATATTACCAGATGGAGCAGAGAGGATTCCTCCACATTTTACACCTTATAATAAAAAAAGTTTTATTTAGCCCAGAAGTAAGAAATTGGAGTAAAGGTTATTGCTCATCCTTGACTTATTTGACTGTTTTATTTTTAGCAAATACAGCCCATGAATGTATATTACATGCTGACATTGAAAAACTGAAGCCAAACATTCTCTGAATATACAGTAGCCAAGAAATAAACCACTCGTGAAATTTGAGCAGAGCTCTATTAAGATAACAAATGACAAACTCACCTTTTTTAGAATCGGCCTTGTCAACAAGCAGTAGTAAATGAGTCAATATAGCCACCCTGAGGCACATTTTTGCTTTATTGTGGATTTGGCTGTTGTCACACCTCACCTGCAGTTCCATCAGACACACAAACAGCGATGTCACAGCGAACAGCCTTGAGGACATAGGACTTAATGCTTTCACCCACAGCCTGAATGAGGAACCTGATACTTGCCAACAGGCCGGGCTTTGCCCTCTTTGCTAAATTTTAATGACTGATATCCAATGAGCATGAGAGGCTTGTCAGGACACTGCTTGGAAAGATGTTATACATTTTTAATGCTGGTCACACACACACTGAACACCATCTGTGAGTGGTGTTGATGAAAACACAGGAAGGGAGAGAAGAAATCACTAATTATATCTGTCATTAACAAGAGAACAATAAGATCTCAGGACATGTGATGAAACAAAGAAGAACAGAATTTTGTAAACTGGGCTTTTTTTCCATAAAGACTGTTTCAGCATGCATTTGCATTTTATATATTATTATATATATTTTACACCTAAACTCATTTTTGTCTCTTTTCTTGTACTTGCAAAATTGCCAATCATATTTATTGACTCACTCCCCCTGTTTTGTCAGGCTTATAGCTGAATAGTGCAGACGCATGTATACAGCGATCTTGACTGAATGGAGTGTGTAACAAACAGATACTTTACCTGTATGTTGTACAAGACTTATTCTGCAAATGAATGTTTGCTATACAAGCAGTGATGTGACTGCAGGGACTACATTTTGTGAGTCTCTAATACCTATGCAAACCTGCTAGATGGTGCTGTTACACTGTGAAAACACATTGAAACTCACCACAGATGTCTAAACAGTTCTGCCAAGCTCTGAGCTAAATAAATAAGAATGTGATTAAAATCAGTCAAGTGATTTTTTTCCTTGACAAAGTGAAAGGCTATTTGTTACCGTTTGGCAGGTGCTGTGAATGGAAAGACTTGACAGCTATCACATCTGGCAGCTTTTAATCAAACATGAAAAATAGTGGATGAAGGGAGTGTCAGTGTTAGTAATGAAATGTAATCTGCTTTCTTTTCTTTTCTTTTTTTTTACTATATTTTTATTAAACACAAAAAACGACAATGACAAACCTTGACAACAACTTAACATAAGTACATCAGGGCACAAGATAACATATGCATAGGTAATTAGACTTTTATAGACAGTACAATATAATTTGGGCCTCCCCTCAGTTAGAAAGGTATCTTGTTATAGGCAGCCATCTCTTTACAAAGACATTTCATTTGTAATTTAGCAGTGAAGACCTCAATTCCATACACTTCCTTCAGTTTCTGTTTCCACTGCTCGGCCGTAGGTGGCCGTGGATTTCTCCATTTTATTGTCACTATTTTCCTTGCAGTCATTAATTGTATGTGTAACAAACACTTCTGATCCCTAGTATATATGTTTTTGGGGGTTAGATTAAGCAGAAACTATCTTGGTGTAAATAATACATCTATTCCTAAAACTTCATCTATCGCCATTTTTACCCCTAAAAAGGGAGCATTTAATGGGCAATCCCAAAAGACGTGAGTGGTCACCGACCTCTCCACAACCTTTCCAGCAGTATTTTGTGGCTGCATTGTCTACAAATTTAGAGATCGCTAGGGGTGTCCTAAAGAATCTTGTCTTCATCTTCCATTTGAATTCCCTCCATATAGCGCTATTGATGCCCTTATGACATCCTGTGCATGTTTCCCATTCATCATCCTCAATTATAATATTGGACTCCATCTCCCATTTGTTTTTGATATAAAAAGTGTTACCTGGTGTGTCCAGTGACAGGTTCCTGTATGGGAGACGTGTTTTTTGCTAGGTGTACGATGTTTGATTATATTAATAAAAAAGTTTTCTAAATTTGTTGGGGTGTTTTTGATTATATTCCAATTCTCATGGTTTGTAGGATAATGCCTAATCTGAAAATATTATATCGCCTTGGGTAGAAAAAATTTGTTTAGAAGATATGAAAAGGACTGTAAGCCCTTATCACACAGCAGCTGATTGAAAACTCTTAGGCCTCTGTCAGCCCATCTCTTAAAGGTAACATCAGTTTTTGAGGGGGGGAATCTGGATTTCCAGTGATCTGCATTGCCTGCGAAAGTGCCACTGTCACTCTAATACCCCTTTGAACTGCAGACCGGATTGTCAGCGTGTGCTTTACCCATACATTTTTTATTTCAACTTTCTTCTAGGATTGTTTACTCAGAAACACTAGAGAGGGTAGCGTTATATCTGGCAGTGAATTCTACTCTGTTCACCCATTCCGACTACATCATTGTTAATCCAGGTTACCACTGCTGTTAGTGGCGCTGCCCCAAAATAATATTTTATATTGGGAAGGTTGAGTTCACCCCTATTCTTCCCAAGACTGAGCTTTTTAAGTCACACCCTTGGTCACTTATTCTGCCATATAAATCTCGATATGAGCTTTTCCAGCATATTATAAGCTAATGTTGGAATCCCGTTGAAACACGAACAGAAGCCTGGGAAGTAGGATCACCTTAACTGCTTTTATTCTGCCAAGAAGGGATAGTGGTAACACATCCCATCTCGCTAGTTCATTCTTAAATTTCATGAATATTTTATTATAGTTTGCCTGATATAATCGTGTTATCTGGGGAATGAGAATAATCCCTAGGTATCTAAAGCCCTGTTTAGATCTGCAGAAGCACCATATTGTCAAGTTGGCTGGGGCGAGTTCCTGTCAACATCACCGCCTCTGATTTGCTATGGTTGACTTTATACCCAGAGACTTCACTGAATTCATTAAGATTTTGAAGGAGGGCTGGGACTGAGTGGATGGGATTCTCAATTAACAATAATATATCGTCAGCATATAAAGCTATTTTATGCAGGTTCTCGCAGTCATTGCTTATTTCTCGAATAAGAGGATTTCTTCTGATCAATTCTGCAAGGGGTTCAATACTGAGCACAAATAGGACTGATGAGAGTGCTTCCTCCTGCCTCGTTCCCCTACCTAAATTAAAGAAGTCAGAACAATGCCCATTGACCCTGACTCTTGACTGCGGGTTCATATAGAATACTCCAATCCAGCTCAAAAAGGTTTCATTGAAGCCCATATAGGCCATCGTTTGTTCCAAAAAGGTTCAATCCAGCCTATCGAGAGCCTTCTCAGCATCTAGGCTTAGGAGCATACATATCCCATACATTGGGTGGGGTCTTTCCTTTCTTTGTGTATAACCGTAATAATTGCCTCAGACCACGTTTTCGGGGGGTCCCGTTCATCCAATGCATAATTGTAAACCCGACATAGAATTGGGGCAAGCTCATTAACAAAGCATAAATAATTTTCTCCAAGGTATCCATCAACCCCGGGGGGATTTGCTGTTCTTTAACTTAGTAATACTTTCTGTTATTCCTCGTATTGTTTTGGGGGAGCACAGCGTCTTAGCCTCATCTTGAGATAATTTATTTAATTAAATTGAATCCAGAAATCTTATTATTTTCTCTCCCCCTGGCCTTCATATAATTTTTTATAGTAAGCAGCAAACGCCTCTGCTATCTCCTTTTGATTGAAGGTAATTTTATTTGTATCTGGGTGTTTGATATTGGGTATCACACGACTTGATTGGGCTTGTCATAGCTGAAAAGCTAATAGCCTGCTTGCTTAATTTCCAATTTCATAATATTTTCTTTTCATAAATCTAAGCCTTCCCTCTGCTTTATAGGTAAGTAACTCATCCAGGTTCTGTTTCTCCCATTATAGCAATTCAAGTATAGCCTTACTTCTCGATGCTTTGTGCTCTGTCTCCAACCTCCTGATATTAGTTTCCAGCTCAAGTCTTCTTGCTTCTCATTGTTTTTTAATTCTCAATGCAATTTGAATAAAATGTCCCTTCATGACAGACTGACGCCAGACGGACAGACTCATGAAATGTCTGCTTTAAAACATATTTTCCCGCATCCAGTCATGCTAGGCTTGGCTATGAGACTATAGCATAATGCCTGATGGTTTAACTGCTTGTTCTAATGAATATGCTCCGAGAGGAATATAAAATCATAAATGTTACAGAATAATAAGTTCATGTGTGACCTTTGGCTGACTGGGTCATGCCAACTTTGAATTAAAAGCAAACATAGGTTTAAAAAAAAATGGAGTGGAGAGCAGCACTGTAACACCAAGAGAAGGCAAGTAGACAGTTTGACCAAGTTTATTGGTGCAAGAGAATCTAGAAAAGTCCCACAGTAGCTAGAACCATTACAGTCCTCTACGCTCACACTGTCACTGAAGCCGAGAGAATCAACCAGTTAATCAGGTATTGGTGCCTTGACCTGACTCCACAACGCGTCTTCTTGGAGATGGCTGGAACTGTCAACAGCCTTCTATCCACGTGTCGTCACTGAGCCCGGGCGCATCAACCAGGTAATCAGGTACCGGTGCCTTGGCCTGGCTCCACTAGGCGTCTCCTTTGAGGTGCTCCTGTAAGGTAATAGAGCCAGAGTACACAGCATGTTGCTCCCTTTTTCCACTGTCGTGGCTGCTGTTGCTTACTGCTGCTGCTCTCTCCTGCACCTGGTTATGTCCACCTCTGTCTCTAAGTAGGATGCTGCCCTGGGATTGCCACTGATTTTGTCATGCTAGCCGACACACGCCTAATCCTCACACACACATTTCGGCACACCTCTGTTGCACACCCTGCACTCTTACACCCTTCTTAGGCACTCCTCTAAATCCTCCACCTTGTCACCATAAATCTGCGGGTAAAACATAAGACCCTCCTCCTCTTGCTGCACATTGGCTCACTGCTTGAAACTTCTTGCGTGTCATTGGCTATCTGAGCTGTCAGCCTAACACCTGCAGTCAATACTGCAATTATGTCACAGGTGGAACCAGAAAAGTAATTTTCACAGTACAACTTTTAAAAAGTATGCAACTAAATTCAAAATAAAACAAAGTAAAACCAGTAAAACATGCCATAAAAGAAAACCAAAAGCACAATAAATACCCTAAATAAACCACCTTGTGACACATGTCAGGCAGAATATCTCCATGTCTTTTCTAAGACAATCCAGTCATTCGGTTGCAAAAGTTGTTTAAGTATACTTTAAAACCTTTGTGTGGCTGGCTGTTTGGATATTTGAGTAATTTTTCAGCTGCTACAACCTTGTCTGGCTTTATGACATCTAATACTGCCTTACAGCCAGACATGTTTTTCTCCCCTCCCATTCAGGGTTTTTGTTAACATTTTTACCTTCGCTATACCAAGGACAATACTGTTATGTCACTGCACTGCCAATTCAGTGAGCTCACAGATTGGATTATAGGCCATAATGAGCTCAGCCTCTCTCTATAGTTATGAGGGTAATGAAATCTGAAGTGAAAAGCTCAACTTTCATTGGCAAGTGCTGCTGTGCTGTCTTCCCTCAGCTGAATCAGATGAAATATGATTGTTTTCTGGTTTATTTTTAGGGGTTTATTTTTACAACTTTAATTGGAAATAAAACAAAAATTAATCATTCTGACCTTATCACATTGTTTACCCATAAAAAAGGAAATGTATATCTAATAAGCTCTTTAGTGTAATATTTATATGAAATAGCATATTGCTTTTAAGAGAATATGAAAATTTTATACATTTGTTTAGATGCTATATTATTATGCCATATTGCAGATTGTTCTGAAGCTGCCTTTTGCATGCATGGAACCTGAATTATAACTTAAAACTGAACAACAGAGTGAAAATACCCAAGAAAAAAACAAGCAATAAAACAAAAAACAAAAACAAAAGGAAAAAAGTATCTTTAAGCTGGAAATTTAACTAGGAAGCAAATCGTTTAGACCAATTCTGTAGGACAACCAACCGTTTCTTGAGCATACAAGCAGAGAATGATCCGGTCTGGTTCAGATTGAGCTGACTTTTGATCTTTGTGGTGATTCGGGGCAAATTAGGAAGTTTCTACGGGTGGTTTGGATCCCGGCAGACTCCCAGGATGCCCAGAAGATTTGTCACGTGACGGTCCAAAGGTTTGGATCATGAAGGTTCGATCTGCTCTTTCGGTCTCATTCCAAGAGAATCAGGTTGTCGCAGATGGCGGACAATGAATTTTTTGCAGTGGTATGGCAAGAGATCAAAAGAGTCCAGCTTTGATGACCCAAAAACGGAAGACCCTGTAAAATTGGTTCTGAAGCAAGACTGATTTAACCACTTAATTAAAAATTCAGTATCAAATAGACTATAAAATCAAAGGGAGCAAAATAAAAACTGAGTTAATTAGTTAAGAACAAAATCAGGTGCAGGCAGATCTTCCTCTATTTATCATGCATACTAAAGATAAGGGCTCAAAAACTTAGTTCAAGGAATGCAGCTTACATCACGGCAGAACTTAATTCTTCCACCTCATTTCTCTGTAGCCATTCTGCAACATAACTGTCTGAAGTGTGACTCGTAGTGTCACGTAATCCTGTTTGAATCGTGTCTGGTGAAAATCTGATGTCTTTGTTCTAAGTTTCAGAAGTTTTAGTTTGGTAACGCCCATACAAGTGTGTTTGACTCTTTCAACCAATGGTGTCCCGTGGGCTTGGTGGTCAGGTCAGATGATAACATGGGCTAATGTTTCTGATAACAACATTTCTCTTTGTCTGCACTTGTTTAATCAGTTAAAGCATTGCGTTACAACAACAACACACTTCCTCCATTAACGTGGACATATTGTCAGGTGTGCGTGTTATGTTGACTTGATGGCGAGAAGGACAGATGCAGACTAGAAACACATAAAGAAACTGAGCAAAACGGCTTTAACAGGCTGTGCTCGCTCTCGGATCATCCCTTTTTTGCAAGGTAACACAAAAGTATTGCGAGGGAACGCAAAAGAAAAAAATAATCTGTGTCTCCTGGTGGGCACTGTACCCCTACAACATACACATGCACATAAGCACTCTCTCTCTCCTCAGTGTCTCACCCATGGGCTCACACACTCTCTGAAGAACCCTCTAACATACACGCACACACATCTGCTTTCACTGAACTTTTCACACACACTCACATAGACATATACAAAGAGACACACACACACACAGAGACATCCAGCTCTGAAATGTTTATATATAGAGACATACACACACATACAGCTCCACTGTCCTTTCTGCTCAAACCAAAACACGCACAGGCTGATTCACACATACACACACATAAAACAACTGGTTTCACTCAGATGTTCGACACACATAGAAACATACAGACAGAGACACACATGCCTACAGACACACACACACACACTGCTGCACACACTCAGACAGAGAAGATGATCATCTCACATAGTTTAAAACACACTTCAATAAACATTCATACAGTGCTAATATCCTGTTTTTTATTTTCCTTGTTTCTTCATTTAATCTCTTGTTTTTCTTTCTCTCTTCCTACCAGTTAGTAAATTTCTATTACTGCAGGTACCCCAGTCTTCCTTAAATTTTCTCCATTAATCCTCTAAATGAAAGCTAATTTTCACTAGTGTGCCCCTAATAACTCATGCCTTATGATTTGAGAGTATATGGGCCTTTTCCTCTATCAACATCTGCATGGTTGCTTTAGTCCACTATCTGTTACTAATTAAGCTTCCTTATTTTCCTACCTTATAATTATCTCTACTTCAAGTTATGTGAACAATTTTTCCTGTTTTCTTCTTCTTTCTACCTTTATTTTCTCTAAATTTCCTAAAATTTCTCTAATTCTCTCATTCCCCCCTGTTTATGTGTGATAACAACACATAAACCTTTTAATTTAAACAGAGCTTAACCACCCTAGCTCCACACATCCCACACACACAGGAATCTTTACAGGAGTGCACAGTCGCCGATGAGGCAGGTGATGAGATGGTTCCATTGTGTGGTGAACCTCTTTCTGGCTCGTGAGGCCATTTGCTGTTTATTGTCCTTGACAACATTCTATAGTGTTGTGAAGCCATCGTATGGTTGACAGCCTTCCTCTCTTCTCAGTGCCGTACTGTCGTTTAGTCTTTTGGTGTCCTTGGTGTCTTCTTAGTAATTTCTGTGATATGGTGAATTAATCATATAATAATAATAATAATAATAATAATAATAATAATAATAAATATAATAATAATAATAGGTTAGATTTATATAGCGTTTTTCCAAGACACTCAAAGCACTTTACATTGTATCCATTGTTCATTCACTCCTCACTCATACCTGGATGGTAAGCTACTTGTGTAGCCACAGCTGTCCTGGGATCTTCATTCATTCTGCTGCTGCTTTATAGTGAATTACTTTAAGCATGTGATATGACAAAAATACCTTCGGGTAAAAGAAGAGCTCCGGACGCCAGCTTGATAATAAAAACATCTTAAACAGATCTGGAGAATCTGTGAGGTCTCTGGCCAATCGTAGAAAAAATCCGCTGATTGACTGCATCAGCCTTTCTTAAATACTTCTCAAACAACATTTCTAAGGACCTCTGGAACAAATCTTCAGAGCCCCCAAGACTCTGTATATGATAACATACACTCTCTAAGATGTTCATGTGCTTCTCCGAATTTCATGTACATCCTGTGCTGGAGTCTTTTATAAGTTTCAGAGTACAGTCCTTAAAGACAGACCCTTATAAGAAAACAGTCTACGTTAAAAGTGTCTTACATAATGCTATGTTTAGATATTACTAGAAGCCTGTCGGCCTGTTCATACATGGAGTCTAAAATTCCCTACCCGTAGCAAATAGTCTGCTTACAGCTGCAACCACATGTAATAATAATCTTTTTATGTATTTTTCATTAATTCTAATTATGAAATGGTGAGAATAAGACACTTCACAGACCATGAGTTACAATAAACCTAACGTCTGAAATATTCACTTATTGTAATATGCTCAACACAAACAGTAGAATACTGTCTGAAATGTTTACTCATACGACGCATACAATCGGGGCATTCTCAGATGGTGAATCTCAGGGTGCTAGGGAAATGTTTTGAAGGTGGGGTGGGGGGGAGAATTGTTGTGTATACATCCTCTCTCAGCGACATCCCTTGTCCTTGTAGGGTGGAAAAAAAAAACAGCACCAGAGGCTGACTTGGCTGTTCCTCTGAGCTCCGTCATAAATCCAGCTCAATGATGTGTGGTGAGGTTCATGGCTGGTGAGGCACTGACTCCTCTGGAGTCAGATTTACTATTGTAAGAACTGAAAAGAGCATCTTATTTAAATATTCATCTAACAGCATGTAACTACTGGTAATGCTTCATTTCCCATCAACATTCCTCTTTCAGTTACACTCACACAACGTGTTGGTGTGTGAGTGTGCCCCCTTGAGGTGAGGAAGAGTACTGCCTGCCTCACCTGCTGACTTTTCTCTGCAATTTATTGTTTGATAAACAGAAATAATTCTCCCACACATACATTAAAGACGCTACACAGACTGTAGAGAGTCATGGTGTAAAATGAATATTTCTGTAAAGTTCATATTGGTGATATGCTGAGGAACAGAAACGAGCAGGCCTCATGCAACCCGTTTTTATTGGATCACGCAGTCAGAGATGAGGCACAGCTTGCCCGTGCCTCACCCGGGGTTTCTGCCCTGTATTTGATCTGGAAATACTCAAATTCTGTGATTTTTACTTAGCACACACACAGGCAGCAGCATGCGCATACCAATTAAAACAGATCAGAACTTTACACATAGGCAAACACGACTCGAGTAACGCAGAAAAACGTGTTACTGTAGTCCAGTAAAGTAATGTCGTTACCAATATTTTAAGTGTAACGCACTGCTTTACTTCGTTACCCCCAAAAATAATATCGTTACTGTAATGAGTTTCTCCCAACACTGGTCACAGACTCTCCCTGGAAGCTGGCCAGCAGATAAGACATAATGGAGTCTCTAAGGTGCACATAACATCACGTGTACCTCTGACCTTTCTTTTCTTTTCTTTTTACATGTGAAACAAACAAAACAAAAAAAAAAACAAAAAAAACAAAACAAAAATGGTTATTTTGTGTCACAGTTTAAAAAGGTAAAACCCTACAACCTCTTTCCTCCTCAGGTTGAAATTTGTCACTGGTGATGTCACATGGTGGGTTTGGCTTCTCCTGGACCGTCCCTGAACACCACACTCAGTGTGTGAACAAGCGTTGCCTCTGAAGGATCTCTCCCCAAGCCACCGCACAGCTCCACAGCCACAGCTGGAAACCAATCATTGCAGAGCCAAGACAGTTCCGCTGGTTTAATAAAAAGCTGTGAATGGAATAACGGAGGAGGGACTGGGGACTGCTTTCTTTCTCTCCCATTTTTTCATAAGACATCACTCAGGGATAATCTTTTGTGGATACTGCTGGATTTTCTTCTCTAGGATTTGGATACTCTCTCTTTCTGGAATAAGTGCCTCACAGTACAAAAGGAATGAAAAGGATTTCTTTATAAGTGGACTTACTTAGCATGTATGGGTAAGTTTCAGTTATCAGAACTTATTAAAAGCTATTAAGATTATAAAAGTTGTTTTCTTTCTAAAAACAAGTGAGGCACAGGTGCCATTTTTGTAAGTCATTTGACTTTTCTGAGTTGGTCTGAACTTTATTCCCCACATATCCAAGTTGTTTTTTTGTTTTTTTTCTTTTTGTCTCCCGACATGCCTTTCACAACTTACCTTTTATAATAAAAGAAACAAAATAAGTTGATGTGTTACACTTGAGTGGTCATGTATTTTCTTACTACTCTTTTGTCTCTCACTTAACTTCCTCCTCTCTGATTGAATTTCTCATGTAATTATAGGCTGAGCATATGGATTTTCCATAGAACTTGATTTCTCATCATCAGTGAATTGGGTGATGTGTAATGGCCTGTTAACACATGATGGATCTGCTCAGTCGCTTATATCCCAGTTGGGACATGAAAGAATTTGCTTACAATCACAGATCAATGTCTGTGATGGTGACGGTGTCGGTTGAGCCAGACATTGGTCTATGAAACATACTGTAAGTAAAAACCTGTTAGCTTTTATCATATGATTAATGAGTTCACATCTTTGATGCAGAATCTGAAGTGTTGGTTTTAAAATGCAGACGGGGGATTTTTTTTAGCTTCTTACATGTCGGGGATTGTCAGGAATTGTTGCCTCATTTTGACAAAGTTATAGGTAGTTGTTTTATAATAACACCTAACTGTCAGTCCTTTCTTTCCCCAACGAAATAACATGTTTATTTAGCTTATAAGTGTTCCAGATAAATCCTACATAAAGTGTGATGTCAAGCAGAGGCCAATGCCGTGTGATGTGTTGGCAGTGCTGATAGTCACTTTCTGGTTTTCGTTGTGATGCTTCTTTCTTCCATCCAGCGCCTCGTTCACTGTGACAGGTGCTGAGGAGAAGGTTTAGAAAAAAAGGGCATCTTTACCACTACAATCATCAGTGTTTTGACAAGAATACTTTTTTCAGCTGCCCCAAGCAGAGAGCTTGTTTGATTGAACTAGGTCTATGCCTGTCCTTTGACTTCTACACAAGCTTCCTAGACACATATTAAGATTTGACATGAGAGTAAATCTAAATTAGAAGACAAGTTTATTTTGGGGGAGGTGATGTTATTTTTGTTGCTAGTAAGTAATGACTAAAAATTGGTCTGTAAAAAGCTTTTTCATTTGTGGCAATGCAGCTTTAGCTCATTGTCTCTTTACAAGAAATTGATGTAGATCAGAGTGCTCACAGGTTAGATCACATTCAAAACACTTCATGTCTTTTGCAGTATTGTTTTTTTTTATTCATTATTAACTTTATTAATGTGAACTTCTATCTATCTATCTATCTATCGATCTATCGATCGATCGAGAGAACGAGAGAGAGAGACAGTGTGACATTAGAAGCGTTGTCTGTGGTGTCTGCAGTGATGCAGACTCTGCATCGGTCTGTCGTGGTGAAGAGGGAGCTGAGCCAAAAGGCAAGGCTCTCGATTTACCGTCAATCTACGTTCCTACCCTCACCTATGGTCATGAGCTGTGGGTAGTGACCAAAAGAACAAGATCGCGAATACAAGTGGCTGAAATGAGTTTTCTCCACAGGGTGGCTGAGCTCTCCCTTAGAGATAGAGTGAGAAGCTCGGTGATCTGGGAGGGGTTCAGAGTAGAATTGCTGCTCCTCCACACTGAGAGGAGCCAGATGAGGTGGCTTGGGCATCTGGTCAGGGGCCTCCTGGATGCCTCGCTGCCTGGTGAGGTGTTCCGGGCACTTCCCACCAGTAAGAGGCCCCGGAGAAGACCCAGGACACACTGGATGGACTATATCAAGGATCATGATAAAATCATGAATTACATTAAAATGATTAAAAACAAGATAAGTTAAAAAGATACCATGCAGAATTCATGCATAGGCGCATTAGAAAAGAAATGTTTTTAACCTGGATTTAATAATGTCTACATTTGGTGAAAGTTTAATCTCCACTGGCAGTTTGTTCCACTTGTTTGCAGCATAACAGCTAAATGCTGCTTCTCCATGTTTAGTCTGGACTAGATGACCAGAGTCTTTGGATCTAAGAGCTCTGCTAGGTTTATATTCTCTGAACATATCACAGATGTATTCTGGGCCTAAACCATTCTGGGATTTGTAAACGATCAGAAGGGTTTTAAAATCTATTCTGTGACTGACTGGAAGCCAGTGTAAAGAATTCAAAATCATTGTGATGTGTTCAAATCAGATCCTGGTTAAAACTGTAGCAGCAGCTATTTGGATGAGCTGCAGATGTTTAATGCTGTTTTCAGGAAGTCCTGTTAAAAGACCATTACAGTAATCCAGCTTACTGGAGATGAATACATGGATGAGTTTATCCTGGTCTTTCTGGGAGACTAAAGTTTTAATTCTGTTGATGTTTCTGAGCTGGTAAAAAGCTTCTTAGTGAAGCGTTGATGTGGCTGCTGAAAGTCAGATCTGAGTCTATCAACACTCCAAGGTTACGAACTTGGTCAGTGATTTTAAGAGCCCGAGCCTCCAGGTGTTTACCAATGCTGACCCTCTTCTCTTTGCTACCAAACAGAAAAATCTCAGTTTTGTCTTCATTTAATTGTAGAAAATTCTCCCTCGTCCAGGTGTTTATTTGCTCCAGACACTGACAATAAGTATTTTGGGCTGCAGTTGTCTGGTGACAGAGACACATAAAATTGTGTATCATCTGCATAACTTTGATAATTAATGCTAAAGTTCTATAATATTTGACCCAAAGGGAGCATATACAAGCTGAACAGAAGAGGTCCAGGGACTGACCCCTGGGGCACTCCATAAGTCACGTCCACTTGCTCAGATTCATAGCTGCTGATCGTATCAAAATAACTCCGGCCTTCTAAATAGGACCTGAGGAGGTCCCACTGCTTGTTTAAGGGAAGACAGTGAGGTGTCAATACAAGAACTGTTATACACACCTCAAGTTCTGCAATGTTCACACCGTTTCCAGCCATGCACCACCGCAGTCACTCTCCGGATTACTGATTGTGCACACCTGTATTCAGTCTACTCACCCAGCTACATATACCCCAGCACCACACTCATTCCCTGTCGGACCTTGTTTTCACATGCTTGGACTTGTCCTCTTTCTCTTCCTGGCTCTGTGGCACCAGGATGATTAGTCTACTCCTCTACTACAAGTAGTAAGAAGATTCCTCCTGCTATTCTTTGTTAAATGAAGTTTGTTAAACCTTCTCCTGCCTCCTAGGGGTCCTGAAGCATAACAAGAACCACAGGGATGATATCTAATTCCACCAGCCCAGCATTCCTTTTTAAAAACTTCCCCAAATCCAGTCTTGCTCTGTTGACTGTTGGGCTGTGTAGTGATACAATATAACCCAACAACATAAAAAAAAAAAAAGAAAGAAAAGAAATAATGTGGGCTAGTCTTATAGAAAGTATTTTCCATAAAAAGTCAAGGGAGAATTTGCAGTGCAAAAAAACAAAACAAAACAAAAAAAACAAACAAACAAAAAAAAAAAAAAAACCACACTTTTTACTAACTTGTGCAGTTTGGAGTTTCTCATGTATGAACCCTAAACCTTTATCTGGACCCCCCACCCCCACCCCACCCCTTCAGCCTTGGAGATTACTGCTTCACAACCCTGGAGCAGGGATGCTGTCTGCCTGGTAATTTGATGGCTAATCCCCTACCTCTTCCCTACAAATCTCTTTCCTGATAAAGTGGCTGCTTCTACATTAGTAAACATGGGAGCCTCTGCTGTCTTTGCTGACAGTAAAACAGGAGAACTGGTTGAGGACAGGGGGGGAAATAGGATAACCAGTTTCTTCTTTATATTTTCAGAAACCCCTTGGCAGCCGTGTTTAAAGATTAAATTTAAATGTCCCATTTATACCAAGGAAATGCCTTAAAAATAGCTGATAAGACAGTTTAATTTAATGTATGAGGTAAATTATGGGTCGTACATTTTTGCACTTATTAGATACAGAATATAAAATCCCCTAGCTCAGTGTCTCGAGGTTAGTGGATATATTGTTTGATGGTGAGCTGCAAACGCCTCAGATGTTTACAAGGAGATTTCAATTCATTGTTAATGCACATTTATTAGCTTTTTGACCCAAATAAAATACACTAATGATTACCATGATACTTCCATGACTAGACAGGATGCATCACTTGAAAGAAGTTCACTTTCTCAGATCTTTCTTCACAAGTTGGGGGCCTTATGGATAGACTACAGAGACACTGAGCATAACTCCAGTGTAGTCTGTATTCCATACGAGACTTTTATATTAGCTTAGGCAGACCCGGGCATTGGCCATCCCCAATGTGTAAATCGGGCCCTTGCGTCCAGGAACTAGTCTTTTTATTTTAATTTGTATACTTTTGAATATCATTGTCATTTATAATTATTTTACAATGATCTTTATTGTATTTTATTGTATTGTATTTTATTGCACTGAATCATCATAATTAGAATCAGTTCCTGCAGGTGCTTTTTCAGCACAGAGAAAACTATCTCCAGATATTTGCAAGTTGCAAGTTTATATTTAATCTTTGTAATCACAAAATCTTGCAGTAACATGATGCGTTCTTTAAATTATCGCAATTAAAAAGTTATCAGAATAACCTGAAGAAAGGAACATCCATGAAATAGCACCCTACAAGAATCAGTCAGGTGATGCAGCTTGGATTATTTTAACAATGTGACAAGACCTAGCAAGAAAACAACCACTGCTGCTGCAGCCACTGGTGCACACATACACTAGATGCTGCATTTGGGCTTGTTAGGCACTTTAAGACGGCCGCCATCTTGGGCTGGGATTTCAGACCCGGTCAGATCAGTCGGACTGTATCAGACTGTGTGTGAAACCAAAATGGCAGACTTCTGTGCTGCATACGTATGTTCCTTTCCATTGAATTTCCCTTTGGGATTAATAAAGTATTTTTCATTCATTCATTCATTCCTGGGAAAGAAACACCTAAACCAAGAAACAAGGGATAACATTTCCCAAGTAAGAAATGGTTTTATGAATTTTTATAATTTGGTGTATTTCTTAAGCTAACATAAATAAAATAAAAAATGTTTTTGTTCGTAAGACGTCAGTAAAATGATTTAAGTAATCAGCTACTTTATTTAAGTAGGTCTTGTCATTCCAACATTATCTATTAAATCAGTTCCATGGCCCTAACCTTAACTTTAACTGCTGAACTGTAGCTACAGAAGAATTGAGAACTGAGTGATGTTCAGATGGAGTTGTTTTGTGTGTTTCCAAAAGATAAATGGGTAGCAGCACTCAGGAGAAGAGACTTTGTGCCGAAGGACTGATCAGTCGTCTGCAGCCGTCAACCAGAGGATTTGTTTTTAATGTTTGTTTTTCTGTTGTGTTTTTTTTTATTTATTTATTTTATTATTATTCCTTTATTTTTATTTGTTTATATTTAATATTATTTATACTCAAAACATAAATATAATTCTATATATGAGCATCACCATTAATATTTCTTTGTATTTGTTGTAAAGAGTATTGCAGAAAAAATTCAGTATGCATGTTGGTGTGTGTCTGAGTATGTTTAAGTGTATGATAAAAAATCAGTTGAAAATTCAGCTAGTTATGGTTATTTTAATCGCTGCTTCTGTTGACTAATGCAGTAAGTCCCCTCGTCCAAGATGGCGGCCACGTTGAGACATCATTCCAATGGACAGCAGCGTCAAAGGCGGCATCTACGTATTTATATCTATGATGCATCCGTGTTCTGTCCCCTGTGTGCGTAGCTCTCCATGCCGTGACAGACAGCTCAACAGGTGTACTGGGCACTCTCATTGAAGTAAAGTTTGATAGTTTTACTTGTCTTCTTCATCCATTCTTTTTCTTTACATGCTTTTCCACTCTCTTGTGAAACTAAAAGCAAACACAAGGAAATATTCAATGCACAGTTTTCTCACTTGCTTATTCAGATATTGTATGTGAAAGCAGAAAACCATTATAAATCCTACCTCATACCAAATGAGGACAAAATACACGAAATTATCTATTTACAACTTGAAACATGGCAGATTTACTTACAAATCTTCTCTGAGGCTCAACACAGGCAGATTGCAAAAGATTTAGCAGAGGCCCAACTGAAGCCTCCTGCTATGCCAGACCTTGGTTCAAAATGTCAGTTCTCACAAAAGACTAATCATGTGACCCAAACTGAGCAATAGGGAAACAGCAAAAACTGAAATGAGCCCTCTGCTTTTCCACACAGTCACGGGGTGGTGCTAAAACATTGTATATACGTGAAACATGAAACATCACAATCTGTCCCACCTTCTCCTCTGCTTTTGTAACTTCTGCAGCTGGATTAAACACAGTCTGACTCTTCCTTATAAAGTGTAGTAAGTCTCAATTACATTTTCATTAACAGTATTTTAGTATGTTATCTTTTCTTTAAAATGAACTTGTGTGTAGGTTAGTGAGCATTCCTCCACTGTTCCTTTTTGACTGAGACGTAGAAATTTGTTGAGTCGCAAGATCATAATGAAAATATCTACGTTTTGTTGAGGTGATGAATATATCTCTCATGATATCACTGTTTAGATTCTTTGATAAACTGAACTCGGTCTTAGACAATATGTTGTTTATTAGTTGACTAAAGTCTGATTATTGGTTGGAATTACTAGAGTGACTTTCTTATTCATGAATTATATGTTGTATTTTCTGTTAAATCTGTTGGTTCACAGCTGATTTCCGCTGGATCCAATTTTACATATTGACATAAGATATATTTTTCATAGAAGAGGAAAGTACATGTTTTTTAATGTTGTCCTGTACCTAATTTGCTTCGATGTGGGCCAGATATTGAAATTTTATTCTAGAATTTATTATCTCAGAAATTCAAAGTTCACTTGATAAACAGGACCCGCCCACAACAATCAATTGCGAGACCTGTGACTGTGTCCTGGCTCCGGGACTGAGTTTAGGTCATCTGCTGAATTTGGTTCCTGTTGTGATTGACAAAGCTGTAAGTCTGAGAGACAAAACTTAACGCCATCAGCTCAAAAACAGCTCAACCAGGTTAAACAGGACCTGGGAAGGGAGCATTTAACCAGTCTGCTGAGTGACTTCAACTTGATGACTACAACAGTGGCTGTGATGGCTTTTCGTTTGTTGACCTGACAGAGGCACTTTAGGCGTCAGGGTGGATCTGGGGAAGTGAGTGACAGGATCTGTTCCTGCATGTCTTCCTGTATGTGAAGCGGCCGGTGTTCAGTCTAATCGTTGTCAGAAAGCGAGATGCCATGTCAGGTAGAATTTAGGAGATGTCTGTTTTCAGAACACTGGGAACCAGTCAAACATCATGACCACACAAATTAATTGAAGACCCCAAATTTGTGGTTTTGGTTATTTTACTACATTACAGTTTTTGTCTCAGCCTTCCCTTCTTTTATCATACTGGGCCAAATGTTTGGTAATAGCTCTAATTCTGCTTTAGACTATTTTTCAGCTGGCGTTTGTAACATTTGTAGTAACCTGTTTTTCCCCGTTTTACTTTTTTCTTTTTTTTTCTATGAATAGCAGTAATTAATGTTGTCATGATTACATCTCTGGCATCAATTTGCTTGATTTAATACATTTTATATTTGCACTGAATCGCTAGCAGAGCTCTTGCTGGAAAGTCTTTGTATTTAAGTGAATTGTCCAAGAATTTCATTAATCAGTAAAATTGGATGACTCAGACAACCCAGATTTTCTCTTAAGTTGATAGGTTCAAAAGATCTGTATGTAAAAGCAGAGCTTGTGCATGCTTTTATGTGATGTGTATGTATGTCTTGTTAGTCAGGCTACAGAACAGCAACTCTACTCTGGTGGTAATTGATAGTCTGGAGGCTGTCTCAGCTGCAGGTAAATCCTATCTGTGCAAAGGAAGGTGGGGTAGGGGAGTGATATGAAGGTAAAAATGTGCCAAAATGAACAAACTTGTAGATTTGATGTGAAAACTTGTAGAATACAATGTGAGACGTTGCGCATCAAAAATCTGAACTTGTATGTCAAAATTTTCTGCTGTAAAGGAAACTCACACACACGTGAACTGAATTTGAAGTTCCAGAGAAAAAATAGTCCATCTGACAAATTATCTTCCATAGTTTACTTGTAATTAAATTTTTTTCAAGTGTTCATTTTGTTTTACAACCTCAACTTAGCGATTGCAACTTCCTGAATCTGCTGCTGCAAGTCACAAATGTGCTCTCGTGAGTCACAGCGTGATAAAACTGTGGCCTGACTTTTGCCAGTCAGCTGGCAATCGATTGTACTGCCCACGACCACATCCGCCTGTTGTTCTACACTCCTCCTGCTTGTCATCCTGCCACACAGAAATTGAGGACGAAGCAGATTCTTCCTCCAGACGACAGATGCAGTGTCCAGATACTTTCTCGTTACCTGAAAGGTGGCCTGAGGTCAGGTGTTGAGGAAAGAAGGTCTGACTCCACCTTTCCAGCTAATGTAACCACAACAGACAACCAAGGAACATCCTGATTTCATTCTTGTTTATTTTTGCCTCTGGTGAGTAAGCAGCAGTCAGCATTCAGTGGATTTATGGCTGCAACAAATTATATGTGTATTAATGATGAAGAAAGCAAGTGTTTTTTAGTTTTATAAAAAAAAAGTCCCTCTACCTCAAGATGGTCATTTAGAAGTCTTAGAGTCTCCTCCTTGGCTCTTTTGGGCGAGAGGTTGCATGTAATGAATGGATCTAACTGGCAATGTGAAGTCAGATACATATCCAGTGACCACCAATCATGGTACCTACCATTTTCAGTATTATTAAAATGGGTGATGTGTAAACATTTACCCTTCCATACAACTGTAGAAATTAGAAGAATAAGAAGAGAAGGAAGAAGAAAAATATGCTTTGTACTGGGGCGTAAACATATTAATTTCAGCTGTATCTTTCTGCATTTTAAGTGGCCATTAGGAGAACTGCTTTTTTGCACTCTTAATTAGCTTTTTCGGCCTCTGAGGCTGCTTGGAAATTACACAGAAATACATTTACACATTATAGAAGAAAATTCAGGACATAGTTGATTAATCCTTAGTCATTAAGGATGTATACCTAAAATTCGAAGAAGCACACGAACCTCATAGAGTGTAGCATGTACAGAGTCTCAGGAACTCTGAGGATTGTTTCCAGATGTGAGCTTTGGAATGTTGTTTGTGTCAACCATATAAGAAAGGCTGATACAGTTAGCCAGTGAGTTTTCTAAAGATTGGCCAGAGACCTCACATATTCTCCAGATCTGTTTAAGATGTCACTTTTTGTAATAAAACCAGCTTTTTTTATTATACACCAAGCTGGCCAAATTAACACCTAAAGACATTCCACACTATGAGCTCCTCTCTTCCCCTTTATATAAGAGCAATGAGTATTGTTCATCATTGCTGTAAAGTGGGCAGTGAGCTTGAGCAGAAGAACTGAGAAATTATTCCAGCAGCCCTCTTTTAAAATTGCTCTACAGTGAGACCTTGAAGACAACAGTAGGCTCACATTTTCATTGTAGTTTCTTTTTCCCTCAAATCCTGGACATGCCATATTGTGGTCTTCTTTACAGCATTATGGTTACTCATCACAGATGGCCGTGGGCAAGAACACATGGATTAGAAATTTTGTTAGGTCAATTTATGGGGATACACTGTTACTTTGTTTATAATAGAATTAGACATTGAAACTGGAGGGTATAACAAACTTAAGGTCGTATCTTAATCGATGGACTGAGTAATTTCCGACACTAAATCTAATTCCTCAAAAGACAAAGCATCGGTGCTTCTGCAGTTTCATTTGAGGGACAGTCTTTGTTTTGTGTCTCTTTCTCCTTCATAAAACAATGGATCAATGCCGTCTGTTAAACAGTTTGGTTCATTTGTGGCACACCTGCTGCTGCTTTCTCAACCAACCAACAATGCCCTCTAGCCCCTCTTGATTTGTTGTATTTTATATGTTTATTAATGGCTACATGCTGTCATTTAATGAGATCATGGCACTTTGTGTGATTTGAAACCATCTGGATGACACAGTTTCAATTTCCTAATGGGAAACATTAAGTGGGCTGTTCCTTTGGGACTGCTGTTTAGGAGGTCTTCTGGGTTTTTAACTGATCCTTGTTGTTGGAGAGAGGCAGAGGAGCTGAAGCATGCCTCCTGATCAGTCTGGTGAGTTTGAATACTAATGTTTCTGTACCTCTGTTCTACATGTTTTTCTTTCTTTTGCTTTTTTTTTATTCTCCCAGGTGTTAGTCTTTGATCCTGTCAGAGTGGGACGTTGCTAGCAGAGGACTGAAGAGGGAGCAGTGCAAACTTGAAACATGGTGCCTAATATTCACCTGTCAGGGCCTCTCCTGCCCAGAAGGGCATCATTATTCCTGCTTCTACTCAGCTGCATGGTGTTCTCCTCTCTGGCAGACAGTAAGTTTCTCTCATTCTCTTGTGGCATCCTGCATTTGCTTCCTTGCAATGTGAAAACACATGATACAGAATTTTAGCCTTCCTTTTGATATATTAGTAGTAAATAGTACAAGTATTGTGCACTGAATAGACCTCACAGCATTGTTGCTCATTTAAAATAAAATATAGAAAATATTTTCTATTTTCAGCAGATTCCAGTTGTGAGGGTGTGGCGTGACAGCCCCCTCACTAACGTGGATGTGTTCCATATTTTGTGACAGTTTTTTTTTTTTTGCCTAAGTTATAGTTGTGATTTATTTTGGGAAAAGTCACTAACATCTCTCTCTCTGAGGTCTTGCTGGCGTGAATTCATGGAGTACACACATGAGGGCAACCTAACGACCCAAGCTGCTGGAAATGGTCCAATAATCACCTGATTAGGCTGAACCAAGGAGTCAGAGTAGAGAGGGATGGGAGTGAATGGGGGTTTTGAGTAGTTTGTTTTCTGTGAATGTTACTTTTGTTTTTCTGTTATATATTAAGTTTAGTTAGTCACAATGTATGTAGAATTTAGAAATTTGAGTGACACCATCTTTTTGTAGGATGGTTCAACCAATAATTTTTTAGGTGCTGTGTGTTGGTGTGACAAGGGGGGGGGGGGGGGGGGGGGGGGGGGGGGGGGGGGGGGGGGGGGGGGGGGGGGGGGGGGGGGTGGTCGCAGAGATGTGACACAGGTTGAATAAATGACACTGCTGAAAATAACTTTGGTAATGCCTGCTGTGACCCACCCCGCTATTGGTGAGCTGTAAATAAAAAGAAAATCACTTATTTCTAAGTAAAGGAAAACTTAGAGCTCTAAGAACTGACTGTGGAGATTCTGTCCATATATGTGAGATGCTTTACCCTTCGAGAATGCTGACTGTTTTCCTATTTTGAGGGTTCCATAACATTTACATCCCTACACCAGTCTACATATCTCCTCATATAGAGCTTTAATGTCCATCCATCCATCCATTTTCTGCCACTTATCCGGAGTCGGGTCGCGGGGGCAGCTGCCTAAGCAGGGAAACCCAGATTTCCCTCTCCCCCGGCACATTCACTAGCTCTTCCGGAGGGATCCCGAGGCGTTCCCAGGCCAGCCGAGAGATGAAGTCCGTCCAGCGTGTCCTAGGTCTTCCCCGGGGCCTCTTTCCGGTGGGACGTGCCCGGAACACCTCACCAGGGAGGCGTCCAGGAGGCACCCTAACCAGATGCCCGAGCCACCTCATCTGGCTCCTCTCGATGTGGAGGAGCAGCGGCTAGCCCCCCCCCCCCCCCGGATCACCAAGCTTCTCACCCTACCTCTAAGGGAGAGCCCGACTGACCTGCGGAGAAAACTCATTTCGGCCGCTTGTGTTACACAGGACCCTCAGGAGACAAGAGCAAGTTAACAGATTTATTGTGAACCAGAACTCAGAGGAACGAACATACAGATACCAATGCTGGAAGTGGTACTGGGGGTGCTGAAGCCAGGAACGGAGTGGGAGTGAGTCCATCTAGTGTAGGTTAAGGTCCGACAATGAGTGACTGAAGGGCTGGTGTTTATGTAGGACTGGGGAACAGAGGAACACAGGTGTGGCAGGTTGACTGGATTGTAATGAGTGGATCAGGAACAGGTGTGGAGGATGAGGGAGGTGAGGAGTGAATGGAGGAGCAGAAGACCAGGGAGTGCTGTAGGATCAGGGGAGTGGCCGGACAGATTGTAACAGTACCCCCCCCTCCAGATGGCCGGATTCCAGACGGCCGGGAGGACGACAGGAGGGCGGTGAGGACAGGAGTCGGAGCCCTGGCGGACGACCAAAAGAGGGAGACAAAAACACCCCAACGCCTCGGTGGGCGTCCAGGAGGACGGGAAAACCTGGACCGGACTGCTGGAGGACGGCCCGGAGGACGAACAGACCAGGGCTTGGATGGAGGACGACCCGGAGGTCGAGCAGACCAGGGCCGGGTCATGGACGGAGGACGACCCGGAGGACGAACAGACCAGGGCATGGATGGAGGACTACCCGGAGGTCGAGCAGACCAGGGCCGGGTCATGGAGGGAGGACGACCCGGAGGACGAGCAGACCAGGGCTTGGATGGAGGACGACCCGGAGGTCGAGCAGACCAGGGCCGGGTCATGGACGGAGGACGACCCGGAGGACGAACAGACCAGGGCATGGATGGAGGACGACCCGGAGGTCGAGCAGACCAGGGCCGGGTCCTGGAGGGAGGACGACCCGGAGGATGAGTGGACCAGGGCCGGGTCATGGAAGGAGGACGACCCGGGGGACGAGCAGACCAGGGCCGGGTCTTGGAAGGAGGACGACCCGGAGGACATGTGGGCCTGTGGTTGACCCCTGGTGAACAGGCTGGCTTGCACCGGGGCTCTGGCGACCCGGCTAGGTGGATCTCTGGCAGCGGCGGAGCAGGCTGGACCTCCGGCGGCTGGGCAGGCCGGACTTCCGGCGGCTGAGCAAGCTGGACCTCCTGCGGACGGCCGGAGGACTGCGCAGGCTGGAGTTCAGGCGGACGGCCTGAGGACTGCACGGGCTGGAGCTGGAGCTCAGGCGGACGGCCTGAGGACTGCACGGGCTGGAGCTGGAGCTCAGGCGGACGGCCCGAGGACTGCACGGGCTGGAGTTCAGGCGGACGGCCTGAGGACTGCACGGGCTGGAGCTGGAGCTCAGGCGGACGGCCTGAGGACTGCACGGGCTGGAGTTCAGGCGGACGGCCCGAGGACTGCACGGGCTGGAGCTGGAGCTCAGGCGGACGGCCCGAGGACTGCACGGGCTGGAGCTGGAGCTCAGGCGGACGGCCCGAGGACTGCACGGGCTGGAGCTGGAGCTCAGGCGGACGGCCCGAGGACTGCACGGGCTGGAGCTGGAGCTCAGGCGGACGGCCTGAGGCATGCGCCGGCTGGAGCAGGGTCTCTGGCAGGCGCGCTGACTGGAGCAGGATCTCTGGCGGGCGCGCTGACTGGAGCAGGATCTCTGGCAGGCGCGCTGACTGGAGCAGGATCTCTGGCAGGCGCGCTGACTGGAGCAGGATCTCTGGCAGGCGCGCTGCCTGGCGCTCTGGGAGGCACACCGACTGAAGCTGGAATGCAGGGAGGGGTGCAGACAGGAGCTCTGGAAGACAGAGACGTATTAGTAATATTGCTGGTGGGCGACCGAGAGGTCGCACAGACAGGTACTGCGTCTCTGGCGGGCGACCGGGAGGTCGCACAGACAGGAACTGAGTCTCTGGCGGGCGACCGGGAGGTCGCACTGACTGGAGCTGAGTCTCTGGTGGGCGACCGGGAGGTCGCACTGACTGGAGCTGAGTCTCTGGTGGGCGACCGGGAGGTCGCACTGACTGGAGCTGAGTCTCTGGTGGGCGACGGGAAGGTCGCACTGACTGGAGCTGAGTCTCTGGTGGGCGACCAGGATGTCGCAGAGACAGGAACTGAGTCTCTGGCGGGCGACCGGGAGGTCGCTCTGACTGGAGCTGAGTCTCTGGTGGGCGACCAGGATGTCGCACAGACAGGAACTGAGTCTCTGGCGGGCGACCGGGAGGTCGCTCTGACTGGAGCTGAGTCTCTGGTGGGCGACCGGGAGGTCGCACTGACTGGAGCTGAGTCTCTGGTGGGCGACCGGGAGGTCGCACTGACTGGAGCTGAGTCTCTGGTGGGCGACCGGGAGGTCGCACTGACTGGAGCTGAGTCTCTGGTGGGCGACCGGGAGGTCGCACTGACTGGAGCTGAGTCTCTGGTGGGCGACGGGAAGGTCGCACTGACTGGAGCTGAGTCTCTGGTGGGCGACCAGGATGTCGCAGAGACAGGAACTGAGTCTCTGGCGGGCGACCGGGAGGTCGCTCTGACTGGAGCTGAGTCTCTGGTGGGCGACCAGGATGTCGCACAGACAGGAACTGAGTCTCTGGCGGGCGACCGGGAGGTCGCTCTGACTGGAGCTGAGTCTCTGGTGGGCGACCGGGAGGTCGCACTGACTGGAGCTGAGTCTCTGGTGGGCGACCGGGAGGTCGCACTGACTGGAGCTGAGTCTCTGGTGGGCGACGGGAAGGTCGCACTGACTGGAGCTGGGTCTCTGGTGGGCGACCGGGAGGTCGCGCTGACTGGAGCTGAGTCTCTGGTGGGCGACGGGAAGGTCGCACTGACTGGAGCGGGAAACTGGAAGGACCCCGAGGCTGGAGAGGAGCGTCCCACTTGGGGACCCCCTCGGAGACCGGAGCCACAGGCGGAAGAGGAGCGCAGCAACCATCTACCTCCTCGGAGACAGGAACTGACAGGCTGGACAGAACCAGGGGCTGGAGAGGAGCGTCTCGCTCTGAGACCCCCTCGGGAACTGGACCCACTGGCGGGAGAGGAGCGTCGAACCCGTCGACCTCCTCGGAAACAGGAACTGACAGGCCGGACAAAACCAGGGGCTGGAGAGGAGCGTCTTGCTCTAAGACCCCCTCGGAGACTGGACCCACTGGCGGGAGAGGAGCGCGGAAACCATCCACCTCCTCGGAAACAGGAACTGACTGGCTGGACAGAACCAGGGGCTGGAGAGGAGCGTCTCGCTCTGAGACCCCCTCGGGAACTGGACCCACTGGCGGGAAAGGAGCGTCGAACCCGTCGACCTCCTCGGAAACAGGAACTGACAGGCTGGACCGAACCAGGGGCTGGAGAGGAGCGTCTCGCTCTGAGACCCCCTCGGAGACTGGACCCACTGGCGGGAGAGGAGCGTCAAATCCGTCGACCTCCTCGGACACTTGTGCTGACCTCGGACGGGTGAGCGCCGGACAGGACCGTTGCGCTGGTGTCGGACACTGTAGAGCCGGGACTGACCGGGGAGCAGGCGTCGGAGGCTGCAGAGCTGAACAGGACTGGGAAGCAGACATGGGAGTCTGTAGGACCGGGGCTGTTCGTGGCTGTGGCGTCGGACGCTGTAGAGCCGGGACTGACCGGGGAGCAGGCGTCGGAGGCTGCAGAGCTGAACAGGACTGGGAAGCAGACATGGGAGTCTGTAGGACCGGGGCTGTTCGTGGCTGTGGCGTCGGACGCTGTAGAGCCGGGACTGACCGGGGAGCAGGCGTCGGAGGCTGCAGAGCTGAACAGGACTGGGAAGCAGACATGGGAGTCTGTAGGACCGGGGCTGATCGTGGCTGTGGCGTCGGACGCTGTAGAGCCGGGACTGACCGTGGCTGTGGCGTCGGACGCTGTGGAGCCAGACAGGACCGGGGAACAGGCTCAGGGGACGTGAGCCTGGGAGCTGGAGGCGACACAGGGGACGTGAGCCTGGGAGCTGGAGGCGACACAGGGGACGTGAGCCTGGGAGCTGTAGTGCTTAAGTAAGATATTTATCCAGCACCCACTGAACTGGATCCCTCTGCAGACATGTGTTCCACTCAGATCTATTTGTTTTTTCCTACATCACTGAAACTATTAGATCCTGCTATTGAAAAACAAACTCTGAATGTCAAAAAATACTTTTGAATTTAAGTAAAGTAGACCTAAAAAAATTAATGGTGTATAAATACTATTTAATGCTGGTTGTGAATCTTGTTTACTCCCCTGTTCGGCAGGCAGGCAGGCAGGATCTCTGAGCAGAGCAAAAATACGGTAAATTAGGCAAGCAAATAACAAGGTGATCAAAAACATGTGTAGGAGCCATATTAGTATTTGCATATTTATGAGGTGGCACAGGTGACATGCAGCATCGGCATCTGGGTGGTGGGTGTGGTGCTGTGGGCGTGTGTGTGTGTCACGAAGTTTGAAAGGTACCAACTCACAGGTGTTTTAGATGAATGGATGAGGAAGTGGGGTGAGCTCGGTGGTGGTCACATTTCTGTTGACTGTGTTATCACATAAGATATAGCATAAGCCTGTTTCAGCCCCACATGCCTCCAAACAGTCAGACGTCCTTCGTTGTGTCAGAATAGAAAAACGCTCGGTTTCACAACAGTGCAAATGAGCAAATTTCACCATCGGAGGTGATATTGCTCTAGGGTTGTGTAAATGAGCCGTGCAGTTCAGCTGCCACATTAGCAGGCTTGTCTTATAGGTCAGAGCCACATACATATAAAGCTTATTCATGGAAGAAAGGGGGTGGGGGGTGGTTTGAATTTGCATCATCAACATTATGTGGTTTTCAGGTGGCAATGAATCTCCAGCAAAGTTTTGAAATATACAGTTTGGCTTGTTTTATGTGATTAACTTCAAAAAGTGTTAAATCAGAACAAATAGTTGTTGTGGTGTCTGCCTCCAAAAAAATAATATAACATATAAGGTCTTTACTAGCTGCCCTAATGTGAGGAGAAAGTGATACCCAAAGAAAGCCAAGTTTTAAATGCTGGTTTGAAAAAGGTACTAAGATCACCTTTCCATCTTTCTTCTGCTCTCTGGCTTTTTATTTGCCATTAACTCCTTTCCCTCCCTCCACTCCTTCCCTTTACTCCTTCCCAGTCAGTGAAGTATTTCAATTTTCTAGATATCAGAAGATTAACTAGCAACAACCATATGGTATCATATATGTCCCCCCCCCCTCCCCACTAATCTCACCTTCACCTGTGAGTCTTCAGATTTGGAGATAAATTAGACTTTATGTGTTGCTACATGAGGGAGACAATGACGTGGAGTATTGGTAGTCAAATCAATTTCCCTTGACATTTTTGGTGAAATCACTGAAAGCACCTTTAGGTAAAACAATAGTGGGAGGCCACCAGAAATAATGATTGTGATGCTATTACACATGACATTTCATTATTGGAGATACTATATAATAGAATAGCTGGATAGAAGAGAAAGCTGGACTTCAAGGTGTTCATAAGTGATCTTGCCAGGGAGAAAGCTACATGTTGGGCTCTTGGTGAAAAAGACTGAGCAAGGGCAGTGATTGTGAATGGGATTGCAAGAGCTTGACTCAGCAACAGTGTACCTTTACCTCTCCTTGATATCTTATTTTACAAAGTTCTACCTTTTAAAATGTGATTATTTAATTTTAAAGACGGCTCCCAGCCATTGTTTGGCTGTAAATCTCCACAGGGGTTTGCTTGTGACCGTATTACATTCAGTTCATATAATACAATAAACCATGTGAGGTCCTGCTATTTTTTATTTCTGAGCCTACCTAATGTATTTCACCATTTGCTTCTGATTTAGTGATAACGCTTACAATACTATAAATCATAAAAAAAGAGTGGCCATTTTGTTTTTGATGGTGTTTTAGCTGAGATTCGATTTGTTTCTCTATAGATTATAAGTGCATTTAATTTTCATAGGAGAGGTTATTTTGTATTTAGGTTTTGTATTTTAAGTAATTGATCATGAGATAATTAATTGTTTAAGTATTTAAAAAAAGATAGGTTTTAAAATATAAAGTATCCGTCTTGCAGCAAATAACTGAATCTAAATGAACTTCATTGTATTTTTAATGCTTCCCCTACCAAGTAGCCTAACTGTCACGTTTTTCTTTTTACAAATATAGGTATGATGGTCAAAATATCATTAAAATTGCTAATTGTATGTTTTACAGTATCAAAATTTTCAGAGGGGGCCCACTTTTCAGTTTCTTTTCCAAAATCTCTGGCAGTGGCCCTGGTTTGTGGAACCCGATTTTTTCTTTCAGATTAATATTGAGCTTTTTTCCTATAGGCAGGAAAACGGCATAAAATTGTTGGGCTAATGAGATGACAAAACATCCACCAGTATCCAAGTGATGTTGCTTAAGGCCCTGCAGGGTAAAAAAATTATTTAATCGGGTTCTTTTTAAGAAATTACATGCTGTTAAGAAACAGCATGACACACTTAAGTTACAGTCTTACACATAATCATTAACAAATTTATGAAAGAGATTTTATGATTTTTGGTCCTTGGTCCTCTACATAAGAATCCGACTGAACTCTGCTTCACAGTTAATGAATTTTGACGATCACTTTGTTCATGGCAGGAGGAATTCTTTGGAAATGATCACTCAAATGGATGTTGTCCAAATGGATCACGTACCAGTTGCACAACTCTGCCACGCAAAGAGCTGACCTGCAGAATATTTAAGAATGAGCTAGCAGAGTGCTGACAGGGAGATAATCGGCCATCATGGCAGCCCTGTGCTGCTGCCAGGAAGCCCTGGAGCCTGCTGATTCTGTGTCAACTCAGTGAGCTGACCCATCCAATTCCCACAATGGAGAGAGCAGGTGATTCATTTACTTAGGGATATTTATGATGGAAATGGCCTGCATACTTTTTAAGATATTAAGAATAGCTTTAATTTACAGAATACATCATTTTTTTCTACTTGCAGATTAGAGCTTAACTTAAGACGCAAAGCGTACCAAATGAAAACCTCTCTGAACACCCCTTGTTTGAGCTTTTAGATAAGTTAAAAACAAAGGGTGTGGTGACCACTGTATCTCAATATATTTTTAAAAACTATTACTGTTCTAGATGCATTATAGAGAAGGGATAAATTAGATTGGGACTCCAATTTTGACTGGAATGAGGTATAGAATAATATAATTTTATCTTCTAGAAATCCGGATTATCAGATTATTCAGTATTAATTTGTGCCTAGAACTTATTTGACACCCTGCAAGCTTTACCGCATAAAGGTCCTGGATAACTCTTTATGTACATTATGCTCTCAGAATAAACGGGGGACTTTCATACATATGGTCTGGGAATGCAAAACTGTTGTCAGGTTTTGGAAAGAAGTTGCAGCTGCACTAACTTTGATAATAGCACAAAATATTCCAGTAAATCCTCAAACACTTATTTTAAACAATTTATCTATGACAAATGCATCCCAATGTGAAAAACAGATACTACTTGCTGGTCTAACAGCAGCAAAAAACTGCAGTGAGATGGAAACCACGACATAAGCCCAATATGTCACATTGGCATTTGGCTTTTCTTGGTATAATTTATTTGGAAATATCTACAGGCCAAACCCATAATGCAAAGCAACCAAATATTTTATTTTGGCATATAGCATATATATGAATAAATATATTTGCTCACAAAAAAAACTAAACAATTACCTACCCTCTAATCATTTTGTTCCACGGCACCTCTCCAAACTTAATCGTCATGAATTATCCACAACATTAAGTGTTCAATATACACAGCCCCCATTGACAGACTGCTCTTAGCACTGTTAAGTCTATGGAATCATGAAAGAATAACAGCTACTTTGAACTTAAAGGTTTATATTTGGGCTTTCTTTCTGGCTGGTCTTTTTCATACGCATATGTTGTGAAAAATAACTCCACTTGAAGAATGTTTGACTTGTATGAGAAGACACAGGTGGCCACCAATATAAATTCAAAATGTTTCTGAAAGTACTCATGGGAAGTGTGCTGTTCAGTTAATTATGTGAGAGAACTGGGCAAAGTTCTTCCTGTATCCCTTCTCCTCCGAGTGTACTCAGACTTCCTATCCCATCCCATATCTTTACTCAACTCCTGTGCATGCTCTGCTTGAGAATGACGCCCCTGTCCTGTTCCCAAGATGCTAAGACTTCTGACCCTGTCCACTCTTTACAGGTAAAAATCACCCATGTCCTTAGAAACCTCAAGAGATCAGATGGTTGTAGGTTTCGCCCTAGCATTTAATGTATGTTGCTTTTTTTTTTTTTTTTTTTTTTTTCTTCTTCTTCTTTAGCATGAATGCTCTGTGGTGTAGCTGTGTTGGAAACCTATTTGAAAAGATATTACCATTAATACTGGACAATCATCTTTACTCTGCCCAAATGCTTGCCTGACCTTTTCCCTGCTCCTAGTGTTATCTCTGAAATTGTGTAAAAGAAATTCCCCTGGTCCCCCTTATTGTAGCGCGGTCCAGAGAACCAACCTTTTCCTGACTGGAATCTCAAAAGGTGCTTTTGTGTTTTTCCATTTCACCACATTAAGATTTCTTGTGAATTTCCACAACCACTTTGGGACAGTCCATTTATTCCTTTGTACCCATCTGTATATTTGGACAAAAGCAATCAGCCCTTCATATAGTTTAATTAGCTTTTCTGAGTTAGCTTTTATCCTTGCACTTTGTCATGGAGAAAGACCATTCAGGAAATAAAAAAGGTGCCATATTCGCCTCATATGTCCTACCTGTTGACTCTTTTTTCCCCCTTCTTCACTTGATCCTATCAGTACGAAGAGTCCCACCAAGATTTGCCATTCAACCCACCGACCAAGAAGTGATACCAGGCGGTAGCGTCAGCTTGACCTGCGTGGCAGTGGGCTCGCCAATGCCCTATGTCAAGTGGATGATGGGTGGGAAGGATCTGACCAAGGAGGACGAAATGCCAATAGGACGCAACGTGCTGGAAGTTACTAACATCCATGAATCAGCCAACTACACCTGCATAGGCATGTCTTCTCTTGGCATAATAGAAGCGACAGCTCAGGTTACTGTGAAAGGTAAGTGCCATTCTTCTCTAAATGTTCAGAGTCGGTTTTCTGTCTACTGCTAATGTGAATGCTTGGATTTATTCATAAAATATAAAATATTTAAAATCAGAATCAGAATACTTTATTAATCCCGGAGGAAATTGTGCGCACACAGTTGCTCCATACCAAATAAAGGATGAGATAAAGATAAAAATCACAATAAGAAATATCACAAACTAGTTAAGATATCTATATAAACGGACAAAGGATAAATCCTGCCAGTGAGTAATATTTACAGTATTCATATGATTAACAGTAAAAATGTAAATGCAGTGCAGAGTGTTAATGTAAATGTATAACAGTGAATGTTGTTGCTATATGGAGGAGTTGTACAGTTTGATGGCCACAGGTAGGAATGATTTCCTGTGTTGTTCAGTGGAGTATTTAGGTGGTATCAGTCTCTCACTGAATGTACTCCTGTGACTGATCAGCAGGTTGTGAAGCAGGTGGGAGGTATTGTTCAGTATTGTCTTTATTATGGACAACATTCTCCTCTCCAACACCACCGTCAGAGAGTCCAGCTCCATCCGCACAACATTACTGGCTTTGCAGATCAGTTTGTTAGTGTCTGCAACCCTCAGCCTGCTGCCCCAGCATGCAACAGCTTAGAGCAGGGGTAGCCAACGTTGGTGCTCGAAGGCCCCTATCCGGCAGGTTTTCCAGATTTCGCTGCTCCAGCACACCTGACTCAAATTAAATGGCCTATAAGGATCTCCACAATGACTCGTTAGTTTAAGTCAGATGTGTTGGAGCATGGAAATCTGGAAAACCTGCTGGATTGGATTGAGGATCAACGTTGGCTACCCTTGGCTTAGAGGATAGCACTGGCCATAACAGACTTATAAAACACCCTAACCAGTGTTTGGGAGATGTTAAACGACCTTAGCCAGCTCAAAAAATAGAGACGGCTCTGGCCGTCCTTGTAAAGTGCAGTAGTGTTCTTAACCCAGTCCAGTTTATTGTCAATATGCACTCCAAGGTGTTACGCCCCCAGGCTTTTCTGCCTGCAGCCGTATATGCAAATACTGCTGTGCTGCTGCATTGAGATGATTGGCTGAAAGGACAGGCTCCACCCTCCACCACCAGGATTGGTCGCCAGCAGTTCAGGTCCTTTCAGGCTGGCCACTCAGGAATCCTCCTCACCTTGAAATACCACGGATTACCTTCATTCGGGGCTGCTGTGTACTGTCAGGACACAGTTTTCCATTTTGGGATTGATTTCTTTGAGAGAGGTGTTGATTGTGGGCTACTCTGTGTGAGTAAACTGTCAGTAAGGACGTACACTTGTTATCGGACACCTTCAGTGAAGCTTGATTTTCGTTTACGTGAGTTTTGAGTAATAGTTGGCATTTGTATTTGTTTGATTCTAGAATCTTTTGTGTTGGATTATACTGAACCTGCCACTTGTCTTTGTGTTATGTTGTTTTTTTTGTACATATTGTAAATAAAAATTGTTACATATACTATATATATATATATATATATATATATATATATATATATATATATATATATATATATATTAGTAAGAACCTGATTCCGTCTCGTTTTGTTACCCACCTTTCTTCCCCTGGACTTAGGGGGTTCGTAACACGAAGTATTTGTAATCCTTCACCACTTCCACATTGACGCCCTGTATAGAAACAGGTGTTGCTGGTGTTCTGGATCTCCTAAAATCTATAATCAGTTCCTTAGTCTTTGTCACATTAAGCTGCAGATGATTCTGCTCACACCATGTGACAAAGGAGTCCACAGTAGCTTGATATTCAACCTCATCTCCACCGATACATCCAACTACAGTAGAGTCATCAGAAAACGTCTGAAGGTGGCAGGTCTCTGTGCAGCAGCTGAAATCAGATGTGTAGAGGGTGTAAAGAAAGGGGGAGAGGACCGTCCCTTGTGGTGTTTCAGTGTTGCTGACCACTGTGTCCGACACACAGTGCCGCAGGCGCACACGCTGTGGTCTTCTGGTCAGGTAGTCCACAATTCAGAACACAAGAGAATCATCCACCTGCATCATTGTCAGCTTCTCACCCAGCGATGCAGGTGGATGATTAGCTTGTGTCCTAAAAGCTGAATTGTCTACCTTTAAATGGCCCCTGGATAGAGTTAATATTTAGCTACTTGGGTGCTACACATGATGTGTCACATCTTTTCTCCGTTTGAGTTTTTCTCTGTTTTCTCTACTTTTTTGTCTAAATTTTGGGAATTGTTGTCTAAAAGTGTTAAATGTCCAATTTCCCTCAAATTACCTAAAAAGCTAAGTTCGAATAAGCTCAAATGTGTTGCTTCTCTGTTTTTCTTCCTCAGCCTTACCAAAGCCCCCCACCTCAGTAACTGTGACTGAGACCACAGCTACCAGTGTGACTCTTACATGGGATTCGGGGAACCCTGACCAGGTATCCTACTATATGATCCAATACAGAGCCAAGTCCTCAGACAACGGCTACCAAGAAGTGGAGCGTGTGGCTACCACACGATACAGCATCGGTGGACTCAGTCCGTACTCTGAATATGAATTTCGCGTCATGGCTGTCAACAACATTGGCCGCGGGCCTCCCAGTGACCCAGTGGAGACCCGTACAGGTGAACAAGCCCCCTCCTCACCGCCTCTGCACATTCAAGCACGCATGCTGAGTGCCAGCACAATGCTCGTCCAGTGGGCACCACCAGATGAGCCCAACGGGCAAATTAGGGGTTACCGGGTCTACTACAGCACTGACATGACGGCTCCACTTAGCGCCTGGCAGAAGCACAACACAGATGTTTGCAGCCTGACAATCATCTCAGGGCTGATTCCTGATACCACCTACAGCCTCAGGGTGCTGGGCTTCACCTCTGTGGGTGACGGGCCACCCTCTGACATCCTGCAAGTCAAAACACAGCAGGGAGGTGAGCAGCCAGCCCCTGTGTGTGGCTCTAAGGGTTGTTCATGTGTGTAAAAATCAGGAATGTATTGCTAGCTGAAGGAATGTTATCTGATTTCTGTATTGTAATGTGGGGAACATTTAACATGAAGAATCCTCATTTTGTTCCTTCTATTCCTCAACTTGTGCCATCTCACCTGTCTCATGCCAGTGCCTGCCCAGCCATCTAGCTTTGAGGCTGAAGCTGTGCTGGACACACGCATCGTACTAACTTGGCTGTGGCCAGTACAGGACCCCATCACCAAGTATGAGCTGCAGTACTGGGAGGCTGGCTCAGATAACAAGGTTAGAATACCAACAACAAGTTATAACTAATTTATGGCCAGAGAGTCTCTCCTACACTGAGTTTGTCTCATCTTTGACTGCAAAAAGCATAGACGAATGAATCTTCCTCTTTATGATGCAATTTCTCTGAGTGAGAGGTGTCAGCTGAGGCTGTGTTATTGTAGTAATGCAGTCACGTCCCCAGCTGACGAGAGGAATCTACTGTAGACACACACAGACAGTTGTTGGATTCTGTTGAGGCCATTCATTTGACTCTGTTGAACCACAGCACCAGTTGAGGGCAAATTGTTTTTGGAACAAGCTGCTCTCACATTTGGCTCCAAGCTCTTCTTTGCTGCATGTACGACTGGGAGGATTTTAGTGGAAGATTAAATAATATTGTCACAACAAAACACATGAGTAGATTTGTGCATCTGAGTCTGTTTTTATTCATTTCTTTCGTTCCAATTCTAAACCCTCCAGATACATGTGACATTCAACCCAGCGGGCTCCTACGCTGTGGATGGTTTAAAGCCTGACACCTTGTACCATTTCTCCCTGGCTGCTCGCTCTGAAATGGGTTTAGGTGTCTACACTCAGCCCATCGAGGCCCGTACCGCTCAGTCCAGTAAGTACACCATTTCTGTCCCCCACGCTGTCTCTCTCTCTCTTGTCTGCTTTACCTGCTTGTTATTTACTTGATTTTTGTTATTTTGTTTGATTTCAAAACAGTCATTCATCCTCTTATAGGAAAAGAAAAGGTTTAATGTAGAAAGACAAATGCTTCATGTTCTGCATTTCCATGCATCAGTTTCATCCAATAACCACTAAGATACCTTAACTATCTGTCTTTTACTTTAGCTCGAGAAACAAAACCTTTTTTGTGCTTCAGAACAGATCTGTTGATAAACAATCTCAAAATAATATTTTGATTCTCTGACATTGTTGCCTTCTCTCTAAGCAAGACAAGGGGGATGAGATGTGACGCAGATTGAATAACTGACACTGCTAAAACTAGCTGTGGTGATGCCTGCTGTGAACAATCACTCTATTGGTGGGCTGTTTGTAAATGAAAAGAAAATCACTTATTTCTAAGTAAAAGAAAACTCAGAGCGCTAAGAACTAACTGTGGATATTCTTTCCATGTATGTGAGATGCTTTACGCTTCGAGGTTTTATCTTGTGGTCTGGCAAGACTTCCTTTGCTCCGCATGTAATTTGATCAGAACAAATCAAAGCCTGACTGGAGCTGTAGTGCTTAAAATATTAATCCAGCACCCACTGAACTGGATCCCTCTGCAGACTTGTTCGACTCAGATCTATTTGTTTTTCCTACAAGACTGAAAGTATTAGATCCTGGTATTGAAAAACAAACTGAATATCAAAAAATACTTTTAAATTCAAGTAAAGTAGACCTAAAAAAATTAATGGTGTATAAATACTATTTAATGCTGGTTGTGAAACTTGTTTACTTCCCTGTAAAGATGCTTTTCTTTCATGCCTGCACTTCATTGAAAGAAAACCTTAGCTTATCACAGCTTCAAACCATAAAGGAAGGTGACAAGTAGCACATGGATAAGCCAGAATTTCATTGTTGTGCCATGTTTCTATCATTACATAATTTAATTTTCTCATTCATTTCATTCAGAATGTCTTTTCCCTCTTTGTGTTTTACGTTGTATGCAAGTGTCCCCGGGTTGACACCCACACATGCCTCCTAACAGTCAGACGTCCATCGTTGTGTCAGAATGGAAAAATGCTCGGTTTCACAACAGTGCAAATGAGCAAATTATCAATTATTAATATCACCTTTCCATCTTTCTTCTGCTCTCTGGCTTTTTATTTGTCATTAACTCTTTTCCCTCCCTCCACCCCTTCCGTTACCTCTTTATTCCATCTTTCCCAGGCCTGCTAACTTTTATCAAATCCCCTGAGGACCAGATGGGCATTTCAGGCGGAGTTGCATCGTTTGTGTGCCAGGCCACCGGAGAGCCCAAGCCCAGAATCACCTGGATGACAAACGGCAAGACACTAAGCTCTCATCGCTTCGAGGTGGGTACTTGGCCATTGATTTTTACAGACATGTATGCTCAAAATGCAGGTGAACACAAATATTGCATGTGACAAAATATTACAGGCTTCGGCTTTTGTCTCAAGAAAGATGCACTCACACATACATTCATTGAATCGCCCTGTTATTTAGCATTAAACCAAATCCTCTCCTATCCACCTGAAACCAAAAAAAAAAAAATCTTCTCTCTAACTTCACTCCATCTTAGTTCTTACAGTCCTCTTCATCTCCTTCCATCTTTTCTTCTTTTCATTTTTTCTTACCTTCATCCTTCTCTGTCTCTCAGCATCACCATTTCTGCCTATACACTCCTTTAATGTATTACCTGAAGTGTTTTCCTTCCTCTTTTGAACACAAATGAACACAGGCAAATGCCTTAGGTAGAAAATCTCACTGTTACAGACTAGTCCTGTTTCTGTAACAGTGAGCCGTTCTCACCGATGCGCTGTAGCCCCGAGACCTTCTGATCAGGAGGAGCTTCATGTGAGAAGTTTACTCAGGAAGCTCCTTGATATAAAACATTGTGTGGAATTAATGCGTGAAATCTGCTGGAATGTAACTTTGGTAACTTTAGATTTACATTCCAAGTTGAGATTATGTAATAAAATGTTTGCTGGGTTTCTTTTGGGTATAGTGTCTCCTATATTCTCATGTTACTTCATTAATAGAACTATTTGCTAAATATTTTCAGGAGTCGCAAAGAACCTTTGCATCAGAAAAAGAGAAAAAAACAGAAATAAAGTACAAAGCAGTCATCTGCAATTTAAAATGAATTGGAAAAGTAAAAGAGATCACTAGAAATAACATTCCTGCTCTTTTTGCTTTGCTGTGGCTTTCACAGGTGATTGAATTTGATGACGGCTCAGGCTCCGTACTGCGGATCCAGCCGCTGCGCACCCACAGAGACGAAGCCATTTACGAGTGCACAGCCACTAACAGCATTGGCGAGATCAACACCAGTGCCAAGCTTACAGTGCTGGAAGGTAAGATAAGTCTGTCTTTAATTTTTTTACTTGCTTTCTCTCTCTATTTTGCTTTGACACTCACTCTTCTCAGCTGTTTCCCCCTTTACCTCCTGCCAATGGTTTTTGAAGCCTTTATTCCAATACATCCAAAAGCAAATATCTGTGTTTGCCTAAATAATTCATGCGTAAACATTTGCTAAATCTGTGGATTCCGGGTATTGGCAGTGTCACGGAGGAACAGGTATACCTTAATCTAAACTCCACAAGGTTCAAGAAAATGCAAGAAATGCGTTTTTAAATAAGGTAGGAAAAATCTCCCCAATGTATGACTTGGAATATAATTGTATTTTTAGACTTACTTTCATATTGCTGGTTATAAAGCAGTATTTACCCTTTTCCCTAGTTTTGTTTAGCCTTGTCATGCATTTGTCATAAGGAAACAAAGTTACAACCAATAAGTCGTGCTTACCGATTAAAATCCTTATGTGGTGCATATGAACATTCATAAAAAAATGAGTAATCCCCTGCCTGTCCATGGATGCTTCACATAAAATATATAAACAATATTTTGGTATATGAGCATTTCCTACATGTATGACTGCAGGCTATGTTTGACCTCCGCAGACCCCCCTTCCTTTACTTGCTCATAGAATTAATCTATCTGATTTACATGTTTATCTCTTTAAACAGTCTTCCATGTCACTGAGCAGTAAGCAATTTTTTTTCTTCAATTGATTATAATTTAGTCATGTGACTACTAGTCACCACAGGAGTTGATTTCATTAGAAACTTTGCCAGAAGGAGGATAAATGCTGTCCATAGCATTGCACTTGCATTATAGCAGATCCCCTCTCATTCACACACAGCCTTCCCATTCTCTGTTCAAATCCCATCTTTCTTTCACCCATCCTTTCTTTTTTCCTCTGTCCACGCCAGTTTGATGATATCATCACCTTGGCTTGCGTAATCTTCCCGAAGGGACTTTTCATCAGTACAAAGAGAGGTTTTCTATTTACCCCTCTCTGCACAGTATCATGAAAAATATTGTTGCATGCACAAGCAAACAGCACTGACTTGATCTGAAGATCGTGAGAATGTGATATGATTAATCAGTTTCAGTGTTATAGGGACAAAAAGTACACCAGGGTTGAACTCCTTCTGTTAGTGAAATGAGGAATATGGATAGTAATACTCAACGATGAGCAACTGTTCTCATCAGCAAAATTGCTTTATTGTGGCTTGTGTTGATGGTCCTTCTCCATGTCAACACCTGAGCTGCTTTCAGCTCAATGTTTCAACCAAACAAATCAAAACAATCTAGGTTCATGTTCTCAGCTTACAATCTCCAGTGACGCCTTCTGCTTAATCCACCCAGAGCAAAAATGCAGACAGCCAAAGGAAAATGGTGAAGTTGATGTCTTTGTCAAACCTTTGGAAAGGTATAGAAAGAAATACTTTTCCTTTCATTTATATTTGTTTGAGACCATGATCCCAAAGAGCCATGTTATCCATTTAATTTACCAATGAGCCATGACAATAGATCAATACCAAATAAAATCATTCCAGTATATTTGGAGGTGACTGCAAATGATCCCTAAATGAGGCACATTATGGTTCACACAAAGTTATTGTGCAGCCTTTTAGAGAGCAGAATGGAGGCTGTTTCAGGTTTATCATAAACAATAGATACCAAGATTATCAAAACCTCAACATAAGCCAATATGAGCAAAAATAAAATAATCAGGACCCAGAAACACACAAGCAGTTTTAGCGCAAATCTCACACACACACACTTAAAGCTCTCAGGAAAACAGGAGACATGCAGTCTGCATTTCACCCCAACCAGGGAAACTGCCATTTGGTATTTACATAAATGCACATAAGGATCAATATGTTGGCATTTAAACCTCTGGCAGGAAAAGGATTTACTCACTCTCATTGCTTCAGCCATATGAGTGCGAGAAATACCCCTCTTATCAGATCCTGGAGCAGCAATTAGACGGGGTAATCTGGAGAAAATATAAATGCATGTGTCAGTGAGTCACCGTTAGGATGCATCTGAAGAGTCAAGTAAAAGAAAATATTATTTCCCATCTCATTTTTACTAATTTCTCTTTCTTTCAAAAGCAATGAGCTGATCAGTGTTGGATATCATGAAAACAAAACAAGACAGGGTTAGTAGCACATCATGTCATACTTTGTTGCAGTGAGCATGCGTGTTCGTTCATGTGAATATGTATGTATATGTGTGTCTCTAGTTCCAGCTGAGAACTAGTCTTAATGTGCAGACCTGCTCTAGAACTGAAGTTTTCTTCTGTTGACGTGGCACCTTCTCTTCATAAAAGATGTAGCTCTTTTAAACTTCAGTGTATTAACAGAGTTGTGCATCAAGTCATTGGTTATTTGTGCTATGAAATCAGAACGGTCTCACCATCAGTGTCATGTGGTCACATGACTGCTTCCATCTCCGAGTCAGCTCTGCCATGGATCAATCAGATGGCAAACCGCCTTTAGATTTTATGCCCAATGACCCTTTTCACCACATGGATGTTCTGTCTCTGGTCAGTAGAACTGGATGGTTTTCCAACCTCAGGACCCCAGCAACCACCTCTCTATTCGCCCCTGTGGAGCCCAGTGACCACGCCACCACGGAAGTGGGCTGCAAAGCTCACACAGTTGGTCAATTAGACACCTGCAGCTTATTCAGAACTCTGCTGCTCAAGGCCTCACCAAGACCAAGAAAGTGGACCACATCAGTCCAGCTCTGAGGTCTTTACACTGGCTGTCTGTTCGTCAGAGAATAGATTTTAAAGTTCTGCTGCTGGTCTATAAAGCTCTGAATGGTTTAGGACCAACATACATCAGTGATCTCTTGACCCATTATGAACCTGCCAGAACCCTCAGGTCATCTGGTTCCAGTTTCTTATCTTAGCATCTTTGTTCTGTTTTTATTTCATCAATTGCATTTCTTTTAATCTTTTTAATCTTTTTATTTTTATTTATTTATTTATTTTTTTATTAATGCACTTGTATTGCTTTCTGCACCCTGCTGAAATGTTAATGTAAAGCACTTTGAATTGTCTTGTACATGAAATGTGCTATACAAATAAATTTGCCTTGCCTTGCCTTGTTCTGGTTTGTCCTTGAGCTTTGGTCTTGTCCACTGAATAAACACATAATCAGGAGCGTTCTGGAGGATGGTGTTCTACCATCCAAAGCAGATGTTTACTCGTCCATCAAACATCTGGTTTAAGTCTCTGAAACTCGGAGCAGAGGAACCCTGGTGGTAATTGCTGGAGATCAACTGTCTTTGTTTCTTCTCTTGAATCATATAGAGCATCAGGTGGAGCAGGTAGGTGTGGGTATCGGTCTCAGTTCGTAGGAGATGGTGGTGATTGACTGTCTTTTCTTTTTTTATCAGTGGGTCTCTGCTAACTCTGTACTGATGGAGAAGCTGAGATGGGTCGGATACAGCTTCTGAGGAGCTTCAGGACAGGGTGTCTCAGACAGAGACAGGGACGGAGGGAGGAGGAAAAAAATATGGTTAATATTAATCCTGGAGTGTGTGTGTGTGTGTGTGTGTGTGTGTGTATGTGTCTCTGAGAAAAAGTTCAAGTGTTTTCTCTCAGAGATCTGATGTGTGTGTGTGTGTAAGCAAAAAGTGTTTTTCATTGCAAGCTGAGTGTCACTTAACTTCAGAAAGTGTGTCCTTGTGCATGTATTGAGCATTGTGAAGCAGAGCAAAACATTTCCTCAGCCAGATCAGATTATTTTACAACTTTTATATTTTCTCATGAAGGATGAAAAATGTAAGAACAAGAAATGTTGTCATGTTATTAAAGTCGGTTCTCCATACACACCTCTTGTGTAGAGCAGACTTATCTACAACACCATACATTTAATTAAATGACTGAACCTGAATAACTTACTCAAACCAAAACCATCAGACTATTTAGTGGTTCCGGCTGTTTTCTGCGGTCACGTTCTGTCTGCCACAGACTCGGTGCTTCTCAGTGTCTTTCCAGTCTAGTCCAGTAAGACACGTTTATGGTCTTTTTAGATCTCAGTTCAGCTTCCTTTTTCTTTTTCTTTTTTTTTTCTTTTGTAAATAAACCGTCCTTTACCTTCTTGAGTTCCGTTGGACTCAGAGTTCCCTCAGCAGGAAACACACCTGCAGAAATCCAATCTGCACAAAATTCAACACAATTTTTCCCATACTTGTTTTGTATTGTAAAAAATTCCCCCTAAGGAGGGTGGTGATGCTTGGAGTCTCTGGTACCCATCTTGCCAATAGATAAGTGGGGATTCCTGCTTCTAGACTGTGAACATCTTCACAGAATCCAGTTAATTTTATCTGACCACTCTGATCCAGAGCCAACCTCTGTAGCCTGTAGAGGAATTATCTGTCGTTTCTGACAGCACTCCGCCTTGAGTGGATTGACTCAACAAGCCCTCAACTTTCTCACTCACAATCTAAAATTGACCCAATTGAAAATTCACTTCAACTCACCAGACTTACTTTCTATATTTGAGTTTGTTGATTCCGTATGTGACTTCTAGAGAACTAAATGCGGGGTCCCCCGTTCAAAACGGAGGCATATACTGGAGTTCAGGTTGATCAGACACACCATCACACCATCGCTGGGTCCTCCTTTGGTCACTTGCAAAATCCTGCTTACAACGGCAGTTGTGGTAGAAAAATTTACCAAGAGTCCTGAATGAGTAAAAGTATAACAAAATTTATTAAAGTGAAATGAACACAGACAAATTACTTGTAAGTAATGATAGTGGTCGTTCCGACTCTCATGAAGTCGGAAGAGACTCTGGGGAGGCAAGATGAAAACAAAAAGTTTTTCTTTTGAAAGAATCGGACTTCCTGAAGACCTTGGCTGGACACACTACTCCCAGGACTGGCGTCAAAGCAACCTCACAAAGTTGTGTCTCCACCAGAACCAGTCTGACTAAGGTTCTAAGGAAGGACTAGATAAAGATCATCTTACCCTTGTAGTGGGTAACAGAGCATATGTATTTGAAGAGAATAAACCTTAAAAGTGAATTAAAGCATGAGTAAAATGTACAATGTAAAAAGTGTAATAAAAGTATAATATAGTAAAACTCAATGAATAAATGAATAATGAAAGAAATAATGGGATAAATGAACACTTAATGAAGTGAATATATGAAGCAATATGGCATAAGTAAAAAATTTTTTTGTAGACAATTGGTATCTTGTACAATATAAGGTTGGAGAATATGGGAAAGTTGAGCTAAATTATTCTGTAGAATTTACTTAACTTCGATCATGACTAATGTGAAGGTAAGAGAATTTATTCCAGGAATTTAGATGTAGCCGATTACTTAAATTGTATTTACTTAGGTCAGATGGGACTCTAAGAATAAGAAAAAGCAAGGCGTAGTTTAATTCTTTTAACACATCAGCTAGAACTCTGGATGAAAATGTTTGGTCCTGGCCTTACTTCGGCACCCAGAGATTGGGAAATGGCAGCTGGTGGTCGGTGAGGCCGCACGTGGAGGAATCCAGGTGGGGCTCCCTGAAGTCCTCCAGGTAACCAACAGGAAAAAGCAGTCCATCAAGAACCCTTGGATTTCGGTGTCTAAAGCGAATAGTTTATAATAGTCATAAATGTCCATCATGTCTCTCTACTCTACACTTATTGGATTCTAGCTGAGCATGTCTCTGACGCTGATGTGTCTTCAGTTTGGTTGACAGCCTGTCTATATTTGGATGAATGGAGAAAAATAAACACCTTAATTTTGTTGTCACTATAAAAATGCTGTGATGACTTTAGCTATAGCAGCACCAATTTCAAGTGCAACTGTCCTCTCAGAGCCTCCCTCTTTTTCCTCATACTTTGTGAAAACACCTTGAGTGTTGCATATGTTTTCCCATATAGGACTCAAAGGACCGTATCTCAGTTGAAAACTTGGGCTCTGCATTATCCCATGTGTTTGAAGCTATTTTGTGTTTTTGGTTCTGGTCATGGCCTCGTTTAACTTCATGTCACAAACCATTTTTACACTGGAAACACAAATAAATCAGTTAATGTAATCCAGACAGGGGCTACTTCTTTTTGTTGGACCAACAATTGCCTATTCAGATTATGGGCAGGTTTAAAACTTTTTTTTTCTTTTTTTTTTTTTTGCATTGGACCAAGTTGAAAAGTTCAGAGCAAATGAATCAAGCAAGAAAGCATCACAAGACGATACATTAGCCATCATTTGGTTATCTTGACACAGCGCATGTCAACATATATTTGAAACGTTTGCATTTGAAATTCATACTTTAGAAAAAAAATACAAAAAACCAACATGCATTATGAGTTGTATTATAAAAATAAGTTTGTTTTGTTTTCTTATCCTAGGGCAGTTATAGTATGCTTGAGTACCCAGCAGCAGATTGTAACCATCCCTCCTCTGTCAAAATCTGAGACTCCCTGTGCTGGTTAATAAGCTTGCTATGATAATCAGTTACTAACAGGATTCTATCAAATATAAATCAGCCCCAGATCTGTTTTTCCTCTGTAGTATCTTCTTTCACACTAATTTTATGTCAGAATCAGAATATTTACACTACCGTTCAAAAGTTTGGGGTCACTTTGCCATGGGATTCAATAGGGAAGTGACCCCAAACTTTTGAACGGTAGTGTAGATTTCATGTATTTATTGATTTTTTATTTTCTTACTCCTTGTGTCTGTTGCGTTTCTAAAAATTTACTTTTGCAAATTTTCAGAGAACCAGATCCCACAGGGGTTCCCCACCATTAATATGGGCCCCCAGCTGAAAGTGGTTGAAAGGACCAGGACTGCCACAATGCTGTGTGCGGCCAGTGGAAACCCAGACCCAGAGATCTCCTGGTTCAAGGACATGCTTCCTGTGGACATCAGCAGCAGCAACGGACGCATCAAACAGCTCCGCTCAGGTACAACTTGACAGAATCTGAGTTGATTTCTTTGAGGTCTTTGTGTACATGACTAAAATATGACCAAGGATTCAAACTTAAACTAATGAGGTACTCTTTGTTGATCATAGCAGTCCCATTCATAACTTAACAGTGCCTTTCTGACCGAGATCTGATGAAAAGCATGCAAGGTGGAAAGATTAATGGCTTTTGACTCAATTCTGTCTTTCACTCTGCTAAGCTGACCTCACTTTTCGAGGTAGTCAATCTTTATTTATATGGCACTTTCTCATGCCATAGTACTTTCATGCTGTTGTGAAGTGAGGATAAGTGTGGTTGTTGCCTGCAAAAACGAGAATCTGCAGCATTTTATTCAGTATTTGTTGGCAGCAATGCCTCATAGATAGAAGCTGTAGAAGATCCCGAAAGTCTTGAAATAGTTGGAAGAAACTGAAGTGGTTTTGTGTTGAACTCTGACAACTGTCACTAAATTTTAGTAGTACTCCCACTTTTCTCCCATTAGAAAGCTGACAGATTGGTGACATCGACATTAGTATGTAGGTGCATGTCAGTGCTGAATCAGACAGCGATAAGCTGAGCAAACCGAATAAACACCTCAGAGAGAATGAATGAATCTCATACTGCATGGTGTGAAAAATCTCATTTTAATGTTGAGTATTTTTGTCATTTTCAAACTTCATGGTGGCTGGCTGTGGTTTTTCCTGCTAGCGCCATACTCTTTGGGAGAAGTTATAAGTGTTAGCAGAGTAGTGAGTGATAAAACATTGTTTTTAACCATGCATTTTTTATTTTTATAAATTATGATGAAGGTAAGTTTGCTGTCGTGCTTCTTAAAGTGTCAGAACTTGACTTGCTTCATCTGCTGTCCATATGCAAGTCAGTAGCGGTGATTTCATGATGGCTGTGGAAGCGGAGTGACTAAATGACCACCCCGGGCTTTTATACTTTGTTTGAAACAACATCTTGGCCTTCTCTCTGTTGCCTACAACAACTTGGAATTGTGAATACTAATCACAGCCATCTGGCAGTGGAGAAGCTCCCTTTGGTGAAGCATGGTAAATAATTTCCTCACTGCTAACTGCACTGGCAATTGTTTTGCTGCAAAACTCAGGCCATCAAGCAAATCATCAGTTACAACTCATCAACTACATTAACCTTCTATGTAAAACTTTTGTTGGATTGTGGATGCATGTATATAAAAATATGACTTATTCTCTACTTCAGTGTGTAACAATCTAGAAAAATAAAGTGTACCCTCTTTCAGATCTAAGGTTTTACCTCATGATACAACATGATAAACACAAATCTGATGAGCTGCAACAATGTTCTGCTAATAAATGCACTTTATTACTAATCAGCATGTGTGAGCACTGCTATAAAAGCAAAGATTTTGTCAGTTTGATGCTTTGAAGCTTTGAGGAAAGACATCAGCAATGATCTCAGAGAGGCAACTGTTGCAGCCCATTCATTTCAGAACAGTTATAGGCAGGGCTCGAATTACACTGGGGCTTTCGGGAGGGCCTTATTTTCGCATGTGCACCGTGACTTCATACGGTCAAAAATATGATTACTATTTAAAAGAAAAAACAAAAAAAAAACAAAAAAAACAACTGTGTACAGCTTGTTTAATGAAAAAACAGTGACAGAGTTCTTTAACCACAAAAAGAAGCACACCAAGTGGTTGTGTGGACACTCACAGCACCCAGTGGACAAACAATGCTGGCTGTCCATGGTGCTTAAGAAAAGAGAAGGGATCATCCGCGTCGTTTGGAAGATTTTTAGAGCTCCCCCGAATGTATCAGCTGAATCTTCTTAGTGAAGCTCCTCTGCCTTTCAGGGGAGCCAAGCTCCCCTTAGCTCCCCCATAATTTGAATCCTGGTTATGGGGACAAATCACCCAAATCATGTAGAGTCCATTTTTTTCTACAGTACAAAAGATTAGAAAGCTTATTTGTAATGATTTCCAGGGTGAGGAGGAGTGCGGACCTACTCGCAGACAGTTGAGGACAGGAGGTAGAATTGTGCAGATGATGAGTGATTTTATTTTAGACCGAAATAAGACTTGACATAACAAAAGTTCAAACTAAGACTAAGACTGAAAAATAAACATGAAAAACTCACAGGTTAGACAAACCTTAACAGGGAAACCTGGTGAAACCATGTAGAAACCACAAGGACCTGACAAGAAATGACAAAAACCCAGGAGTAAATACTGTATACACACAGCAACGATAATTAACAGCAGGTAACGTAAATGACAAATCAGACCAGGTGCCCTCAGCCAGGAACAGAAAATGCAGCACATGAAGGGAGACTATGACCCAGGAACCTGAATACACATAACAAAACCCAAGATCTTTACAAAATAACCCTGAAAAGAAACCTGAACCATGATCTACACATAAACTAAACATGACAAAACCCAAGACTATAACCCAAGATTCTAACTACACATGACAAAACCCATAAAATGTGATCTTAAGAATTAACCCATGATCCTAAAACAAAATCTTAACATGAACTAAACATGACAAAAACCAAGAACTAAACTGTGATCATAACTAAACTAAGACAAGGATCAAAACCAAGTTATAACAGAAACTGAATATCGCAAAACCCAAACACAAGCCATAAGACCGTGAAGCATTACATCAAGACTGTGCAACATGACATTATTCACAAGCGGAAAACATTGGAGCCAATGCCAGTTTTTTCAGGAATGAAAATCCTGACCAACTTACCCCACAGTACAATTAAAAAAAAGTATGAACAAACATGGCTTGTTTTGATTGGCTGCCAAGACAAAGACATTTATTTATTTATTTATTTATTTATTTATTTATTCATTCATTCATTCATTCATTCATTCATTCATTCATTCATTCATTCATTCATTCATTTATTTATTTATTTATTTATTTATTTATTTAACATGGCAATGTGACTTAGGTTTGCAAATTTCATCTAAACAAACCTCAGTGTCCTTGCAGTTCTTGAGCCAGCCTTGAACTCCTCTGTAAACCAAAGTATGCTGGAGTTAAATGTGCATCTATCCGACAGCTAAAGAACTGAGTCAACAGGGCAATGATCTCAAGGTCAAAAGCAAATCTATAGCAGAAAGAAAAAAGGGTAATGGCTACAAGAAGATAAAGGAATCAAGGTGTTTCAGTGGCTCAGTCAAAGTCTAGACCTTAAACTGATTGAAGTGCTGTGGCAGGACTAAGACAGCAGTCTATAAACAAATGCCCTTCACTGAGCTGAAGGGCCAAAATTCCTCCACATTAATAACCCTTATCCATTGCAGGAACTTTTTTAGACTAGTGACCGCAGGCTCTGTGGTGAGTCACGGTATAGATTTGTGCTTTGGTTTCTGTCAAATGTCAAAACTGCTAAAATTGGAAATCCTCCATGCAGGAGCCCTGCAAATTGAGAACACTGAGGAGTCTGACCAGGGGAAATATGAATGCGTTGCCATGAACAGCGCTGGAACCCTCTACTCTGCTCCTGCCAATCTCTACGTCAGAGGTAAAGCCAAATGTCTGTCTCAGTTGTAGAGTTAATCAATCCTAAGTGTCATTTCTGTTGTCTCAAGCACTTGCACCCTATAAGCAAATGTGCAGTCTTTCAATATGTCTCTTTTAAAATACACTCTGCACCTGTGGCATATGATTCAAGCTCTAGTTTAAGAGTGTGTGGGAGTGTTTGGGTGTGCAGACTGTGTGATTAAATTTGTTGCACATCATGAGACCAAAAACACCATTTTAATGATTTATAATTCTTATTGATGAATGTAGTGATTCACAATGCTGCTCTACTAGCTTAAAAACAAGAAAATAGATATTGTGTAATATCTTGTATTTGAGCTGTTATTCCAATATTTCTGTCTGTTTCTCTGTCTTTTGTCTTCACCACTATCACTACTATCCCATCTCTTCCATTCCAATGAGCTGAACTAACATCAACTTCCTGTTTGGCTGTAAACTCAACCAGGTGCAGCCCTTGAGAAAACAGCTGCATTGAAACCGTTTCCTCCACTGGTACTGGTGCCAGGACTCCTTTCTTTTTTTAATATTGACTGTATCGAAAGGGTCCATTATTCCTCTTCCCCCTCTACCAGCAAAACCCAGAGGGGTTTGGAGTTTTCAGGGTTTGTTTTTGTTGTTTTGTCTCTGTAAGCGGACTAATGCAGGGTAAGGGCAGGATTGTACACTCTGTGGAAAAAGCCACTGTAGGGGAGAGAGAAGTCTAGGTAAGTTACTGCACATAACACCACCATGTCTGATGCACATGAAACACAATAGCTGCTGCGGTTGTTAGAGTGGGTGGATGAAGGCCCCCCCAGTCCACCTGCTCCATCAGCTGCAGAGCACAGCGCAACAGACAGCGAGTGGATGTTAAGATGGCAGGATGCCTCAAAAATCGAGAAGTTTAAAAAGAAAATAAAAAAGCTGAGACTGGAGAGAGAACACAGGGGTTGACAGTATGTCACCCAGTTCTTTCAGAGGCAAGATGGGTCAGCTAGTTTTCTGATGGAAAGTTGTGGAACATCAGCTTGTCTCTTCTACACTTTGTTCATATAAGCTAGCTCACTCTGCTCCTCATATTAGCTCATATTTCTGAAGAAAACTCTGGATTTTATTCATTTCACTGTTTTAGTCAAGTAATCAATGCAGGCAAACGATTAGCAAGCTGCTCTGCTAAAAACATCACGCATGCTCCAAACAGACACAAGAGCAGCCGAAGCAGATGCCTGCCTGCCTCATTATACTTGATCACGATTGATAATTATTCATAATACTTTGAACTAATCATTTATCAGTTTTAGAAATTTACTTTGTATCTACTTTGTACCAGTTTGCATTTTAATCACTAAGAAGTAGAAAATGTATTCAGCTGCATTCTTAATGTGTGTGCTCGGGAACCAAGATCGAACCACGGTAAGAAGAAAAGATAATCACTGTGCCTCTGACTCCCTATATCTTATCTTAGTAGAAAATGCTGAAGCCTGTAAATCCTGAAATTGTGTAACTCTGTACCTTTTCATGCACTGGGGAAGGACTTTGTGAACATCCTTTATAAATGCTTTGTAATGTGTGAAACAACTTAGTGTGTGTATCATATTTGTATGGTTCATACACTCCTTGCAAGTAAAATTGTATACATGAAGTAATCCACCCAGTAATCCCAAATTTCCATGAGGGCTCTCCGAAGGGATTAATAAAGTATTTCTGTTATATTCTATTCTATTCCATTCTATTCTATTCCATTCTATTCAGTTCTACTCTAATGCTCTGTGTTTTTCTTGTGTTGAAAGGTTTAGCTTTGCAGTGCTTGTGTTGGGGACATTTCCCTAACACCCCCACTAATCTAAATGCCTTCATATTTGGAGATAAATTTGACTTCATGTGTTGCAACATGAGGGAGACTATGACGTGGAGTATTGGTAATCAAATCAATTTCCCTTGGCATTGTTGGTGAAATCACTGAAAGCACCTTTAAGTAAAACAATAGTGGGAGGCCACCAGAAATAATGATTGTGATGCTATTACACATGGCATTACATTATTGGAGATACTATATAATAGAATAGCTGGATAGAAGAGAAAGCTGGACTTCAAGGTGTTCGTAAGTGACTTGCCAGGGAGAAAGCTACATGTTGGGCTCTTGGTGAAAAAGACTGAGCAAGGGCAGGGATTGTGAATGGGATTGCAAGAGCAATAATGTACCTTTACCTCTCCTTGATATCTTATTTTACAAAGTTCTACCTTTTAAATAATTATATAATTTTAAAGCCAATCAAAATGTGCAAGTTGACATTTGGTTAAACTTTATTTGATCTGATATCAACTTGGCATTGTGTGGAAAAGCTATGTAACCTTTTAACTCAGTGGCACTTAAACACCCATGTTTTTAATAATTTTAGTTTACGATTTGGGGGTAGTCCCATCCAATTCCCACAATGGAGAGATCAGGTGATTCATTTACTTAGGGATATTTATGATGGAACGAGGTATAGAATAATATAATTTTATCTTCTAGAAATCCGGATTATCAGATTATTCAGTATTAATTTGTGCCTAGAACTTATTTGACACCCTGCAAGCTTTACCGCATAAAGGTCCTGGATAACTCTTTATGTACATTATGCTCTCAGAATAAACGGGGGACTTACATATATATGGTCTGGGAATACAAAACTGTTGCCAGGTTTTGGAAAGAAGTTGCAGCTGCACTAACTTTGATAGCACAAAATATTCCAGTAAATCCTCAAACACTTATTTAAACAATTTATCTATGACAAATGCATCCCAATGTGAAAAACAGATACTACTTGCTGGTCTAACAGCAGCAAAAAACTGCAGTGAGATGGAAACCACGACATAAGCTCAATATGTCACATTGGCATTTGGCTTTTCTTGGTATAATTTATTTGGAAATATCTACAGGCCAAACCCATAATGCAAAGCAACCAAATATTTTATTTTGGCATATAGCATATATGAATAAAAATGTTTGCTCACAAAAAAAAAATAAACAATTACCTACCCTCTAATCATTTTGTTCGACGGCACCTCTCCAAACTTAATCGTCATGAATTATCCACAACATTAAGTGTTCAATATACACAGCCCCCATTGACAGACTGCTCTTAGCACTGTTAAGTCTATGGAATCATGAAAGAATAACAGCTACTTTGAGCTTAAAGGTTTATATTTGGGCTTTCTTTCTGGCTGGTCTTTTTCATACGCATATATAATAACTCCACCTAAAGAATGTTTGACTTGTATGAGAAGACACAGGTGGCCACCACTGGGCAAACTGGGCAAAGTTCTTCCTGTATCCCTTCTCCTCCGAGTGTACTCAGACTTCCTATCCCATCCCATATCTTTACTCAACTCCTGTGCATGCTCTGCTTGAGAATGACGCCCCTGTCCTGTTCCCAAGATGCTAAGACTTCTGACCCTGTCCACTCTTTACAGGTAAAAATTACCCATGTCCTTAGAAACCTCAAGAGATCAGATGGTTGTAGGTTTCGCCCTAGCATTTAATGTATGCTGTTTTTTTTTTTTTTTTTTTTTTGTTTTTTCTTCTTCTTTAGCATGCCCTGTGGTGTAGCTGTGTTGGAAACCTATTTGAAAAGATATTACCATTAATACTGGACAATCATCTTTACTCTGCCCAAATGCTTGCCTGACCTTTTCGCTGCTCCTAGTGTTATCTCTGAAATTGTGTAAAAGAAATTCCCCTGTTCCCCCTTATTGTAGCGCGGTCCAGAGAACCAACCTTTTCCTGACTGGAATCTCAAAAGGTGCTTTTGTGTTTTTCCATTTCACCACATTAAGATTTCTTGTGAATTTCCACAACCACTTTGGGACAGTCCATTTATTCCTTTGTACCCATCTGTATATTTGGACAAAAGCAATCAGCCCTTCATATAGTTTAATTAGCTTTTCTGAGTTAGCTTTTATCCTTGCACTTTGTCATGGAGAAAGACCATTCAGGAAATAAAAAAAGGTGCCATATTCGCCTCATATGTCCTACCTGTTGACTCTTTTTTCCCCTTCTTCACTTGATCCTATCAGTACGAAGAGTCCCACCAAGATTTGCCATTCAACCCACCGACCAAGAAGTGATGCCAGGCGGTAGCGTCAGCTTGACCTGCGTGGCAGTGGGCTCGCCAATGCCCTATGTCAAGTGGATGATGGGTGGGAAGGATCTGACCCAGGAGGACGAAATGCCAATAGGACGCAACGTGCTGGAAGTTACTAACATCCATGAATCAGCCAACTACACCTGCATAGGCATGTCTTCTCTTGGCATAATAGAAGCGACAGCTCAGGTTACTGTGAAAGGTAAGTGCCATTCTTCTCTAAATGTTCAGAGTCGGTTTTCTGTCTACTGCTAATGTGAATGCTTGGATTTATTCATAAAATATAAAATATTTAAAATCAGAATCAGAATACTTTATTAATCCCGGAGGAAATTGTGCGCACACAGTTGCTCCATACCAAATAAAGGATGAGATAAAGATAAAAATCACAATAAGAAATATCACAAACTAGTTAAGATATCTATATAAACGGACAAAGGATAAATCCTGCCAGTGAGTAATATTTACAGTATTCATATGATTAACAGTAAAAATGTAAATGCAGTGCAGAGTGTTAATGTAAATGTATAACAGTGAATGTTGTTGCTATATGGAGGAGTTGTACAGTTTGATGGCCACAGGTAGGAATGATTTCCTGTGTTGTTCAGTGGAGTATTTAGGTGGTATCAGTCTCTCACTGAATGTACTCCTGTGACTGATCAGCAGGTTGTGAAGCAGGTGGGAGGTATTGTTCAGTATTGTCTTTATTATGGACAACATTCTCCTCTCCAACACCACCGTCAGAGAGTCCAGCTCCATCCGCACAACATTACTGGCTTTGCAGATCAGTTTGTTAGTGTCTGCAACCCTCAGCCTGCTGCCCCAGCATGCAACAGCTTAGAGCAGGGGTAGCCAACGTTGGTGCTCGAAGGCCCCTATCCGGCAGGTTTTCCAGATTTCGCTGCTCCAGCACACCTGACTCAAATTAAATGGCCTATAAGGATCTCCACAATGACTCGTTAGTTTAAGTCAGATGTGTTGGAGCATGGAAATCTGGAAAACCTGCTGGATTGGATTGAGGATCAACGTTGGCTACCCTTGGCTTAGAGGATAGCACTGGCCATAACAGACTTATAAAACACCCTAACCAGTGTTTGGGAGATGTTAAACGACCTTAGCCAGCTCAAAAAATAGAGACGGCTCTGGCCGTCCTTGTAAAGTGCAGTAGTGTTCTTAACCCAGTCCAGTTTATTGTCAATATGCACTCCAAGGTGTTACGCCCCCAGGCTTTTCTGCCTGCAGCCGTATATGCAAATACTGCTGTGCTGCTGCATTGAGATGATTGGCTGAAAGGACAGGCTCCACCCTCCACCACCAGGATTGGTCGCCAGCAGTTCAGGTCCTTTCAGGCTGGCCACTCAGGAATCCTCCTCACCTTGAAATACCACGGATTACCTTCATTCGGGGCTGCTGTGTACTGTCAGGACACAGTTTTCCATTTTGGGATTGATTTCTTTGAGAGAGGTGTTGATTGTGGGCTACTCTGTGTGAGTAAACTGTCAGTAAGGACGTACACTTGTTATCGGACACCTTCAGTGAAGCTTGATTTTCGTTTACGTGAGTTTTGAGTAATAGTTGGCATTTGTATTTGTTTGATTCTAGAATCTTTTGTGTTAGATTATACTGAACCTGCCACTTGTCTTTGTGTTATGTTGTTTTTTTTGTACATATTGTAAATAAAAATTGTTACATATACTATATATATATATATATATATATATATATATATATATATATATATATATATATTAGTAAGAACCTGATTCCGTCTCGTTTTGTTACCCACCTTTCTTCCCCTGGACTTAGGGGGTTCGTAACACGAAGTATTTGTAATCCTTCACCACTTCCACATTGACGCCCTGTATAGAAACAGGTGTTGCTGGTGTTCTGGATCTCCTAAAATCTATAATCAGTTCCTTAGTCTTTGTCACATTAAGCTGCAGATGATTCTGCTCACACCATGTGACAAAGGAGTCCACAGTAGCTTGATATTCAACCTCATCTCCACCGATACATCCAACTACAGTAGAGTCATCAGAAAACGTCTGAAGGTGGCAGGTCTCTGTGCAGTAGCTGAAATCAGATGTGTAGAGGGTGTAAAGAAAGGGGGAGAGGACCGTCCCTTGTGGTGTTTCAGTGTTGCTGACCACTGTGTCCGACACACAGTGCCGCAGGCGCACACGCTGTGGTCTTCTGGTCAGGTAGTCCACAATTCAGAACACAAGAGAATCATCCACCTGCATCATTGTCAGCTTCTCACCCAGCGATGCAGGTGGATGATTCGCTTGTGTCCTAAAAGCTGAATTGTCTACCTTTAAATGGCCCCTGGATAGAGTTAATATTTAGCTACTTGGGTGCTACACATGATGTGTCACATCTTTTCTCCGTTTGAGTTTTTCTCTGTTTTCTCTACTTTTTTGTCTAGATTTTGGGAATTGTTGTCTAAAAGGGTTAAATGTCCAATTTCCCTCAAATTACCTAAAAAGCTAAGTTCGAATAAGCTCAAATGTGTTGCTTCTCTGTTTTTCTTCCTCAGCCTTACCAAAGCCCCCCACCTCAGTAACTGTGACTGAGACCACAGCTACCAGTGTGACTCTTACATGGGATTCGGGGAACCCTGACCAGGTATCCTACTATATGATCCAATACAGAGCCAAGTCCTCAGACAACGGCTACCAAGAAGTGGAGCGTGTGGCTACCACACGATACAGCATCGGTGGACTCAGTCCGTACTCTGAATATGAATTTCGCGTCATGGCTGTCAACAACATTGGCCGCGGGCCTCCCAGTGACCCAGTGGAGACTCATACCGGTGAACAAGCCCCCTCCTCACCGCCTCTGCACATTCAAGCACTCATGCTGAGTGCCAGCACAATGCTCGTCCAGTGGGCACCACCAGATGAGCCCAACGGGCAAATTAGGGGTTACCGGGTCTACTACAGCACTGACATGACGGCTCCACTTAGCGCCTGGCAGAAGCACAACACAGATGTTTGCAGCCTGACAATCATCTCAGGGCTGATTCCTGATACCACCTACAGCCTCAGGGTGCTGGGCTTCACCTCTGTGGGTGACGGGCCACCCTCTGACATCCTGCAAGTCAAAACACAGCAGGGAGGTGAGCAGCCAGCCCCTGTGTGTGGCTCTAAGGGTTGTTCATGTGTGTAAAAATCAGGAATGTATTGCTAGCTGAAGGAATGTTATCTGATTTCTGTATTGTAATGTGGGGAACATTTAACATGAAGAATCCTCATTTTGTTCCTTCTATTCCTCAACTTGTGCCATCTCACCTGTCTCATGCCAGTGCCTGCCCAGCCATCTAGCTTTGAGGCTGAAGCTGTGCTGGACACACGCATCGTACTAACTTGGCTGTGGCCAGTACAGGACCCCATCACCAAGTATGAGCTGCAGTACTGGGAGGCTGGCTCAGATAACAAGGTTAGAATACCAACAACAAGTTATAACTAATTTATGACCAGAGAGTCTCTCCTACACTGAGTTTGTCTCATCTTTGACTGCAAAAAGCATAGACGAATGAATCTTCCTCTTTATGATGCAATTTCTCTGAGTGAGAGATGTCAGCTGAGGCTGTGTTATTGTAGTAATGCAGTCACGTCCCCAGCTGACGAGAGGAATCTACTGTAGACACACACAGACAGTTGTTGGATTCTGCTGAGGCCATTCATTTGACTCTGTTGAACCACAGCACCAGTTGAGGGCAAATTGTTTTTGGACCAAGCTGCTCTCACATTTGGCTCCAAGCTCTTCTTTGCTGCATGTACGACTGGGAGGATTTTAGTGGAAGATTAAATAATATTGTCACAACAAAACACATCAGTAGATTTGTGCATCTGAGTCTGTTTTTATTCATTTCTTTCGTTCCAATTCTAAACCCTCCAGATACATGTGACATTCAACCCAGCGGGCTCCTACGCTGTGGATGGTTTAAAGCCTGACACCTTGTACCATTTCTCCCTGGCTGCTCGCTCTGAAATGGGTTTAGGTGTCTACACCCAGCCCATCGAGGCCCGTACCGCTCAGTCCAGTAAGTACACTATTTCTGCCCCCACGCTGTCTCTCTCTCTCTTGTCTGCTTTACCTGCTTGTTATTTACTTGATTTTTGTTATTTTGTTTGATTTCAAAACAGTCATTCATCCTCTTATAAGAAAAGAAAAAGTTTAATGTAGAAAGACAAATGCTTCATGTTCTGCATTTCCATGCATCAGTTTCATCCAATAACCACTAAGATACCTTAACTATCTGTCTTTTACTTTAGCTCGAGAAACAAAACCTTTTTTGTGCTTCAGAACAGATCTGTTGATAAACAATCTCAAAATAATATTTTGATTCTCTGACATTGTTGCCTTCTCTCTAAGCAAGACAAGGGGGATGAGATGTGACGCAGATTGAATAACTGACACTGCTAAAACTAGCTGTGGTGATGCCTGCTGTGAACAATCACTCTATTGGTGGGCTGTTTGTAAATGAAAAGAAAATCACTTATTTCTAAGTAAAAGAAAACTCAGAGCGCTAAGAACTGACTGTGGAGATTCTTTCCATGTATGTGAGATGCTTTACCCTTCCAGGTTTTATCTTGTGGTCTGGCAAGACTTCCTTTGCTCCGCATGTAATTTGATCAGAACAAATCAAAGCCTGGCTGGAGCTGTAGTGCTTAAAATATTAATCCAGCACCCACTGAACTGGATCCCTCTGCAGACATGTTCGACTCAGATCTATTTGTTTTTCCTACAAGACTGAAACTATTAGATCCTGGTATTGAAAAACAAACTGGATATCAAAAAATACTTTTAAATTCAAGTAAAGTAGACCTAAAAAAAATAATGGTGTATAAATACTATTTAATGCTGGTTGTGAAACTTGTTTACTCCCCTGTTAAGATGCTTTTCTTGTCACTTTCATGCCTGCATTTCATTGAAAGAAAACCTTAGCTTATCACAGCTTCAAACCACAAAGGAAGGTGACAAGTAGCACATGGATAAGCCAGAATTTCATTGTTGTGCCATGTTTCTATCATTACATAATTTAATATTCAGAATGTCTTTTCCCTCTTTGTGTTTCACGTTGTATGCAAGTGTCCCCGGGTTGACACCCACACATGCCTCCAAACAGTCAGACGTCCATCGTTGTGTCAGAATGGAAAAATGCTCGGTTTCACAACAGTGCAAATGAGCAAATTATCAATTATTAATATCACCTTTCCATCTTTCTTCTGCTCTCTGGCTTTTTATTTGTCATTAACTCCTTTCCCTCCCTCCACCCCTTCCGTTACCTCTTTATTCCATCTTTCCCAGGCCTGCTAACTTTTATCAAATCCCCTGAGGACCAGATGGGCATTTCAGGCGGAGTTGCATCGTTTGTGTGCCAGGCCACCGGAGAGCCCAAGCCCAGAATCACCTGGATGACAAACGGCAAGACACTAAGCTCTCATCGCTTCGAGGTGGGTACTTGGTCATTGATTTTTACAGACATGTATGCTCAAAATGCAGGTGAACACAAATATTGCATGTGACAAAATGTTACAGGCTTCGGCTTTTGTCTCAAGAAAGATGCACTCACACACGCACATTCATTGAATCGCCCTGTTATTTAGCATTAAACCAAATCCTCTCCTATCCACCTGAAACCAAAAAAAAAAAAAATCTTCTCTCTAACTTCACTCCATCTTAGTTCTTACAGTCCTCTTCATCTCCTTCCATCTTTTCTTCTTTTCATTTTTTCTTACCTTCATCCTTCTCTGTCTCTCAGCATCACCTTCTGATCAGGAGGAGCTTCATGTGAGAAGTTTACTCAGGAAGCTCCTTGATATAAAACATTGTGTGGAATTAATGCATGAAATCTGCTGGAATGTAACTTTGGTAACTTTATATTTACATTCCAAGTTGAGATTATGTAATAAAATGTTTGCTGGGTTTCTTTTGGGTATAGTGTCTCCTATATTCTAATGTTACTTCATTAATAGAACTATTTGCTAAATATTTTCAGGAGTCACATAGAACTTTGCATCAGAAAAAGAGAACAAAACAGAAATAAAGTACAAAGCTGTCATCTGCAATTTAAAATGAATTGGAAAAGTAAAAGAGATCACTAGAAATAACATTCCTGCTCTTTTTGCTTTGCTGTGGCTTTCACAGGTGATTGAATTTGATGACGGCTCAGGCTCCGTACTGCGGATCCAGCCGCTGCGCACCCACAGAGACGAAGCCATTTACGAGTGCACAGCCACTAACAGCATTGGCGAGATCAACACCAGTGCCAAGCTTACAGTGCTGGAAGGTAAGATAAGTCTGTCTTTAATTTTTTTTACTTGCTTTCTCTCTCTATTTTGCTTTGACACTCACTCTTCTCAACTGTTTCCCCCCTTTACCTCCTGCCAATGGTTTTTGAAGCCTTTATTCCAATACATCCAAAAGCAAATATCTGTGTTTGCCTAAATAATTCATGCGTAAACATTTGCTAAATCTGTGGATTCCGGGTATTGGCAGTGTCACGGAGGAGCAGGTATACCTTAATCTAAACTCCACAAGGTTCAAGAAAATGCAAGGAATGCGTTTTTAAATAAGATAGGAAAAATCTCCCCAATTCAGCAAATGTATGACTTGGAATATAATTGTATTTTTAGACTTACTTTCACTTTGCTGGCTATAAAGCAGTATTTACCCTTTTTCCTAGTTTTGTTTAGCCTTGTCATGCATCTGTCATGAGGAAACAAAGCTACAACCAATAAGTTGTGCTTACCGATTAAAATCCTTATGTGGTGCATATGAACATTCATAAAAAAATGAGTAATCCCCTGCCTGTCCATGGATGCTTCACATAAAATATATAAACAATATTTTGGTATATGAGCATTTCCTACATGTATGACTGCAGGCTATGTTTGACCTCCGCAGACCCCCCTTCCTTTACTTGCTCATAGAATTAATCTATTTGATTTACATGTTTATCTCTTTAAACAGTCTTCCATGTCACTGAGCAGTAAGGCAATTTTTTTTCTTCAATTGATTATAATTTAGTCATGTGACTACTAGTCACCACAGGAGTTGATTTCATTAGAAACTTAGCCAGAAGGAGGATAAATGCTGTCCATAGCATTGCACTTGCATTATAGCAGATCCCCTCTCATTCACACACAGCCTTCCTATCCTCTGTTCAAATCCCATCTTTCTTTCACCCATCCTTTCTTTTTTCCTCCGTCCACACCAGTTTGATGATATCATCACCTTGGCTTGCGTAATCTTCCCGAAGGGACTTCTCGTCAGTAAAGAGAGGTTTTCTATTTACCCCTCTCCTGCACAGTATCATGAAAAATATTGTTGCATGCACAAGCAAACAGCACTGACTTGATCTGAAGATCGTGAGAATGTGATATGATTAATCAGTTTCAGTGTTATAGGGACAAAAAGTACACCAGGGTTGAACTCCTTCTGTTAGTGAAATGAGGAATATGGATAGTAATACTCAACGATGAGCAACTGTTCTCATCAGCAAAATTGCTTTATTGTGGCTTGTGTTGATGGTCCTTCTCCATGTCAACACCTGAGCTGCTTTCAGCTCATTGTTTCAACCAAACAAATCAAAACAATGTAGGTTCATGTTCTCAGCTTACAATCTCCAGTGACGCCTTCTGCTTAATCCACCCAGAGCAAAAATGCAGACAGCCAAAGGAAAATGGTGAAGTTGATGTCTTTGTCAAACCTTTGGAAAGGTATAGAAAGAAATACTTTTCCTTTCATTTATATTTGTTTGAGACCATGATCCCAAAGAGCCATGTTATCCATTTAATTTACCAATGAGCCATGACAATAGATCAATACCAAATAAAATCATTCCAGTATATTTGGATGTGACTGCAAATGATCCCTAAATGAGGCACATTATGGTTCACACAAAGTTATTGTGCAGCCTTTTAGAGAGCAGAATGGACGCTGTTTCAGGTTTATCATAAACAATAGATACCAAGATTATCAAAACCTCAACATAAGCCAATATGAGCAAAAATAAAATAATCAGGACCCAGAAACACACAAGCAGTTTTAGCGCAAATCTCACACACACACACTTAAAGCTCTCAGGAAAACAGGAGACATGCAGTCTGCATTTCACCCCAACCAGGGAAACTGCCATTTGGTATTTACATAAATGCACATAAGGATCAATATGTTGGCATTTAAACCTCTGGCAGGAAAAGGATTTACTCACTCTCATTGCTTCAGCCATATGAGTGAGAGAAATACCCCTCTTATCAGATCCTGGAGCAGCAATTAGACGGGGTAATCTGGAGAAAATATAAATGCATGTGTCAGTGAGTCACCGTTAGGATACATTTGAAGGGTCAAGTAAAAGAAAATATTATTTCCCATCTCATTTTTACTAATTTCTCTTTCTTTCAAAAGCAATGAGCTGATCAATGTTGGATATCATGAAAACAAAACAAGACAGGGTCAGTAGCACATCATGTCATACTTTGTTGCAGTGAGCATGCGTGTTCGTTCATGTGAATATGTATGTATATGTGTGTCTCTAGTTCCAGCTGAGAACTAGTCTTAATATGCAGACCTTCTCTAGAACTGAAGTTTTCTTCTGTTGACTTGGCACCTTCTCTTCATAAAAGATGTAGCTCTTTTAAACAGTGTATTAACAGAGTTGTGCATCAAGTCATTGGTTATTTGTGCTATGAAATCAGAACGGTCTCACCATCAGTGTCATGTGGTCACATGACTGCTTCCATCTCCGAGTCAGCTCTGCCATGGATCAATCAGATGGCAAACCGCCTTTAGATTTTATGCCCAATGACCCTTTTCACCACATGGATGTTCTGTCTCTGGTCAGTAGAACTGGATGGTTTTCCAACCTCAGGACCCCAGCAACCACCTCTCTATTCGCCCCTGTGGAGCCCAGTGACCACGCCACCACGGAAGTGGGCTGCAAAGCTCACACAGTTGGTCAATTAGACACCTGCAGCTTATTCAGAACTCTGCTGCTCAAGTCCTCACTAAGACCAAGAAAGTGGACCACATCAGTCCAGCTCTGAGGTCTTTACACTGGCTGTCTGTTCGTCAGAGAATAGATTTTAAAGTTCTGCTGCTGGTCTATAAAGCTCTGAATGGTTTAGGACCAACATACATCAGTGATCTCTTGACCCATTATGAACCTGCCAGAACCCTCAGGTCATCTGGTTCCAGTTTTTTATCAGTTCCCAGAGTCAGAACCAGACATGGAGAAGCTGCATTCAGCTTCTATGCTCCACATGTCTGGAACAAACTCCTAGAAAGCCTCAGATCAGCTGAAACCCTCAGTTTATTTAAATCCAGGTTAAAGACCCACCTGTTCTCTACTGCATGGAACTGCATGGAGTTTTCATTTAGAAATCAAAATCTACATCTGGTTCTTTTAAGCTGGAATCATGTTTTAATATTGTCTTTCCCCACACTGAAATTTTATTTCTTGCATTTTATCCATTTTATTTTAGCATCTTTGTTCTGTTTTTATTTCATCAATTGCATTTCTTTTAATCTTTTTATTTTTATTTATTTATTTATAATTTTATTAATGCACTTGTATTGCTTTCTGCACCCTGCTGAAATGTTAATGTAAAGCACTTTGAATTGTCTTGTACATGAAATGTGCTATACAAATAAATTTGCCTTGCCTTGCCTTGTTCTGGTTTGTCCTTGAGCTTTGGTCTTGTCCACTGAATAAACACATAATCAGGAGCGTTCTGGAGGATGGTGTTCTACCATCCAAAGCAGATGTTTACTCGTCCATCAAACATCTGGTTTAAGTCTCTGAAACTCGGAGCAGAGGAACCCTGGTGGTAATTGCTGGAGATCAACTGTCTTTGTTTCTTCTCTTGAATCATATAGAGCGTCAGGTGGAGCAGGTAGGTGTGGGTATCGGTCTCAGTTCGTAGGAGATGGTGGTGATTGACTGTCTTTTCTTTTTTTATCAGTGGGTCTCTGCTAACTCTGTACTGATGGAGAAGCTGAGATGGGTCGGATACAGCTTCTGAGGAGCTTCAGGACAGGGTGTCTCAGACAGAGACAGGGACGGAGGGAGGAGGGAAAAAAATATGGTTAATATTAATCCTGGAGTGTGTGTGTGTGTGTGTGTATGTGTCTCTGAGAAAAAGTTCAAGTGTTTTCTCTCAGAGATCTGATGTGTGTGTATGTGTAAGCAAAAAGTGTTCTTCATTGCAAGCTGAGTGTCACTTAACTTCAGAAAGTGTGTCCTTGTGCATGTATTGAGCATTGTGAAGCAGAGCAAAACATTTCCTCAGCCAGATCAGATTATTTTACAACTTTTATATTTTCTCATGAAGGATGAAAAATGTAAGAACAAGAAATGTTGTCATGTTCTCAAAGTCGGTTCTCCATACACACCTCTTGTGTAGAGCAGACTTATCTACAACACCATACATTTAATTAAATGACTGAACCTGAATAACTTACTCAAACCGAAACCATCAGACTATTTAGTGGTTCCGGCTGTTTTCTGCGGTCACGTTCTGTCTGCCACAGACTCGGTGCTTCTCAGTGTCTTTCCAGTCTAGTCCAGTAAGACACGTTTATGGTCTTTTTAGATCTCACTTCAGCTTCCTTTTTCTTTTTCTTTTTTTTTTTCTTTTGTAAATAAACCGTCCTTTACCTTCTTGAGTTCCGTTGGACTCAGAGTTCCCTCAGCAGGAAACACACCTGCAGAAATCCAATCTGCACAAAATTCAACACAATTTTTCCCATACTTGTTTTGTATTGTAAAAAATTCCCCCTAAGGAGGGCGGTGATGCTTGGAGTCTCTGGTACCCATCTTGCCAATAGATAAGTGGGGATTCCTGCTTCTAGACTGTGAACATCTTCACAGAATCCAGATAATTTTATCTGACCACTCTGATCCAGAGGCAACCTCTGTAGCCTGTAGAGGAATTATCTGTCGTTTCTGACAGCACTCCGCCTTGAGTGGATTGACTCAACAAGCCCTCAACTTTCTCACTCACAATCTAAAATTGACCCAATTGAAAATTCACTTCAACTCACCAGACTTACTTTCTATATTTGAGTTTGTTGATTCCGTCTGTGACTTCTAGAGAACTAAACGCGGGGTCCCCCGTTCAAAACGGAGGCATATACTGGAGTTCAGGTTGATCAGACACACCATCACACCATCGCTGGGTCCTCCTTTGGTCACTTGCAAAATCCTGCTTACAACGGCAGTTGTGGTAGAAAAATTTACCAAGAGTCCTGAATGAGTAAAAGTATAACAAAATTTATTAAAGTGAAATGAACACAGACAAATTACTTGTAAGTAATGATAGTGGTCGTTCCGACTCTCATGAAATCGGAAGAGACTCTGGGGAGGCAAGATGAAAACAAAAAGTTTTTCTTTTGAAAGAATCGGACTTCCTGAAGACCTTGGCTGGACACACTACTCAAAGGACTGGCGTCAAAGCAACCTCACAAAGTTGTGTCTCCACCAGAACCAGTGTGACTAAGGTTATAAGGAAGGACTAGATAAAGATCATCTTACCCTCGTAGTGGGTAACAGTGCATATGTATTTGAAGAGAATAAACCTTAAAAGTGAATTAAAGCATGAGTAAAATGTACAATGTATAAAGTGTAATAAAAGTATAATATAGTAAAACTCAATGAATAAATGAATAATGAAAGAAATAATGGGATAAATGAAAGCTTAATGAAGTGAATATATGAAGCAATATGGCATAAGTAAAAAAATTTTTTGTAGACAATTGGTATCTTGTACAATATAAGGTTGGAGAATATGGGAAAGTTGAGCTAAATTATTCTGTAGAATTTACTTAACTTCGATCATGACTAATGTGAAGGTAAGAGAATTTATTCCAGGAATTTAGATGTAGCCGATTACTTAAATTGTATTTACTTAGGTCAGATGGGACTCTAAGAATAAGAAAAAGCAAGGCGTAGTTTAATTCTTTTAACATACCAGCTAGAATCCTGGATGAAAATGTTTGGTCCTGGCCTTACTTCGGCACCTAGAGATTGGGAAACGGCAGCTGGTGGTCGGTGAGGCCGCACGTGGAGGAATCCAGGTGGGGCTCCCTGAAGTCCTCCAGGTAACCAACAGGAAAAAGCAGTCCATCAAGAACCCTTGGATTTCGGTGTCTAAAGCGAATAGTTTATAATAGTCATAAATGTCCATCATGTCTCTCTACTCTACACTTATTGGATTCTAGCTGAGCATGTCTCTGACGCTGATGTGTATTCAGTTTGGTTGACAGCCTGTCTATATTTGGATGAATGGAGAAAAATAAACAAACACCTTAATTTTGTTGTCACTATAAAAACGCTATGATGACTTTAGCTATAGCAGCACCAATTTCAAGTGCAACTGTCCTCTCAGAGCCTCCCTCTTTTTCCTCATACTTTGTGAAAACACCTTGAGTGTTGCATATGTTTTCCCATATAGGACTCAAAGGACCATATCTCAGTTGAAAACCTGGGCTCTGCATTATCCCATGTGTTTGAAGCTATTTTGTGTTTTTGGTTCTGGTCATGGCCTCGTTTAACTTCATGTCACAAACCATTTTTACACTGGAAACACAAATAAATCAGTTAATGTAATCCAGACAGGGGCTACTTCTTTTTGTTGGACCAACAATTGCCTATTCAGATTATGGGCAGGTTTAAAACTTTCTTTTTTTTTTTTTTTTTTTTTGCATTGGACCAAGTTGAAAAGTTCAGAGCAAATGAATCAAGCAAGAAAGCATCACAAGACGATACATTAGCCATCATTTGGTTATCTTGACACAGCGCATGTCAACATATATTTGAAACGTTTGCATATGAAATTCATACTTTAGAAAAAAAAACAAAAACCCAACATGCATTATGAGTTGTATTATAAAAATAAGTTTGTTTTGTTTTCTTATCCTAGGGCAGTTATAGTATGCTTGAGTACCCAGCAGCAGATTGTAACCATCCCTCCTCTGTCAAAATCTGAGACTCCCTGTGCTGGTTAATAAGCTTGCTATGATAATCAGTTACTAACAGGATTCTTCATTTTGTCCCTATCAAATCTAAATCAGCCCCAGATATGTTTTTCCTCTGTAGTATCTTCTTTCACACTAATTTTATGTCAGAATCAGAATATTTACACTACCGTTCAAAAGTTTGGGGTCACTTTGCCATGGGATTCAATAGGGAAGTGACCCCAAACTTTTGAACAGTAGTGTAGATTTCATGTATTTATTGATTTTTTATTTTTTTACTCATTGTGTCTGTTGCGTTTCTAAAAATTTACTTTTGCAAATTTTCAGAGAACCAGATCCCACAGGGGTTCCCCACCATTGATATGGCCCCCCAGCTGAAAGTGGTTGAAAGGACCAGGACTGCCACAATGCTGTGTGCGGCCAGTGGAAACCCAGACCCAGAGATCTCCTGGTTCAAGGACATGCTTCCTGTGGACATCAGCAGCAGCAACGGGCGCATCAAACAGCTCCGCTCAGGTACAACTTGACAGAATCTGAGTTGATTTCTTTGAGGTCTTTGTGTACATGACTAAATATGACCAAGGATTCAAACTTAAACTAATGAGGTACTCTTTGTTGATCATAGCAGTCCCATTCATAACTTAACAGTGCCTTCCTGACCGAGATCTGATGGAAAGCATGCAAGGTGGAAAGATTAATGGCTTTTGACTCAATTCTGTCTTTCACTCTGCTAAGCTGACCTCACTTTTCGAGGTCGTCAATCTTTATTTATATGGCACTTTCTCATGCCATAGTACTTTCATGCTGTTGTGAAGTGAGGATAAGTGTGGTTGTTGCCTGCAAAAACGAGAATCTGCAGCATTTTATTCAATATTTGTTGGCAGCAATGCCTCATAGATAGAAGCTGTAGAAGATCCCGAAAGTCTTGAAATAGTTGGAAGAAACTGAAGTGGTTTTGTGTTGAATTCTGACAACTGTCACTAAATTTTAGTAGTACTCCCACTTTTCTCCCATTAGAAAGCTGACAGATTGGTGACATCGACATTAGTATGTAGGTGCATGTCAGTGCTGAATCAGACAGCGATAAGCTGAGCAAACCGAATAAACACCTCAGAGAGAATGAATGAATCTCATACTGCATGGTGTGAAAAATCTCATTTTAATGTTGAGTATTTTTGTCATTTTCAAACTTCATGGTGGCTGGCTGTGGTTTTTCCTGCTAGCGCCATGCTCTTTGGGAGAAGTTATAAGTGTTAGAAGAATACATGTAGTGAGTGATAAAACATTGTTTTCAACCATGCATTTTGTATTTTTATAAATTATGGTGAAGGTAAGTTTGCTGTCGTGCTTCTTAAAGTGTCAGAACTTGACTTGCTTCATCTGCCGTCCATATGCAAGTCAGTAGTGGTGATTTCATGATGGCTATGGAAGTGGAGTGACTAAATGACCACCCCGGGCTTTTATACTTTGTTTGAAACAACATCTTGGCCTTCTCTCTGTTGCCTACAACAATTTAGAATTGTGAATACTAATCACAGCCATCTGGCAGTGGAGAAGCTCCCTTTGGTGAAGCATGGTAAATAATTTCCTCACTGCTAACTGCACTGGCAATTGTTTTGCTGCAAAACTCAGGCCATCAAGCAAATCATCAGTTACAACTCATCAACTACATTAACCTTCTATGTAATACTTTTGTTGGATTGTGGATGCACATTGTACATAAAAATATGACTTATTCTCTACTTCAGTGTGTAACAATCTAGAAAAATAAAGCATACCCTCTTTCAGATCTAAGGTTTTACCTCATGATACAACATGATAAACACAAATCTGATGAGCTGCAACAATGTTCTGCTAATAAATGCACTTTATTACTAATCAGCATGTGTGAGCACTGCTATAAAAGCAAAAATTTTGTCAGTTTGCTGCTTTGGAGCTTTGAGGAAAGACATGAGCAATGATCTCAGAGAGGCAACTGTTGCAGCCCATTCATTTCAGAACAGTTATAGGCAGGGCTCGAATTACACTGGGGCTTTCGGGAGGGCCTTATTTTCGCATGTGCACCGTGACTTCACACGGTCAAAAATATGGTTACTATTTAAAAGAAAAAACAAAAAACAAAACAACTGTGTACAGCTTGTTTAATGAAAAAAACAGCGACAGAGTTCTTTAACCACAAAAAGAAGCACACCAAGTGGTTGTGTGGACACTCACAGCACCCAATGGACAAACAATGCTGGCTGTCCATGGTGCTTAAGAAAAGAGAAGGGATCATCCGCGTCGTTTGGAAGATTTTTAGAGCTCCCCCGAATGTATCAGCTGATTCTTCTTAGTGAAGCTCCTCTGCCTTTCAGGGGAGCCAAGCTCCCCTTAGCTCCCCCATAATTTTAATCCTGGTTATGGGGACAAATCACCCAAATTGTCCAAATCATGTAGAGTCCATTTTTTTCTACAGTACAAAAGATTAGAAAGCTTTTTTGTAATGATTTCCAGGGTGAGGAGGAGTGCGGACCCACTCGCAGACAGTTGAGGACAGGAGGTAGAATTGTGCAGATGATGAGTGATTTTATTTTAGACCGAAATAAGACTTGACATAACAAAAGTTCAAACTAAGACTAAGACTGAAAAATAAACATGAAAAACTCACAGGTTAGACAAACCTTAACAGGGCAACCCAGTGAAACCATGTAGAAACCACAAGGACCTGACAAGAAATGACAAAAACCCAGGAGTAAATACTGTATACACACAGCAACGATAATTAACAGCAGGTAACTTAAATGACAAATCAGACCAGGTGTACTCAGCCAGGAACAGAAAATGGAGCACATGAAGGGAGACTATTACCCAGGAACCTGAATACACATAACAAAACCCAAGATCTTTACAAAATAACCCTGAAAAGAAACCTGAACCATGATCTACACATAAACTAAACATGACAAAACCCAAGACTATAACCCAAGATTCTAACTACACATGACAAAACCCATAAAATGTGATCTTAAGAATTAACCCATGATCCTAAAACAAAATCTTAACATGAACTAAACATGACAAAAACCAAGAACTAAACTGTGATCATAACTAAACTAAGACAAGGATCAAAACCAAGTTATAACAGAAACTGAATATCGCAAAACCCAAACACAAGCCATAAGACCGTGAAGCATTACATCAAGACTGTGCAACATGACATTATTCACAAGCGGAAAACATTGGAGCCAATGCCAGTTTTTTCAGGAATGAAAATCCTGACCAACTTACCCCACAGTACAATTAAAAAAAAGTATGAACAAACATGGCTTGTTTTGATTGGCTGCCAAGACAAAGACATTTATTTATTTATTTATTTATTCATTCATTCATTCATTCATTCATTCATTCATTCATTCATTCATTCATTCATTTATTTATTTATTTAACATGGCAATGTGACTTAGGTTTGCAAATTTCATCTAAACAAACCTCAGTGTCCTTGCAGTTCTTGAGCCAGCCTTGAACTCCTCTGTAAACCAAAGTATGCTGGAGTTAAATGTGCATCTATCCGACAGCTAAAGAACTGAGTCAACAGGGCAATGATCTCAAGGTCAAAAGCAAATCTATAGCAGAAAAAAAAAAGGGTAATGGCTACAAGAAGATAAAGGAATCAAGGTGTTTCAGTGGCTCAGTCAAAGTCTAGACCTTAAACTGATTGAAGTGCTGTGGCAGGACTAAGACAGCAGTCTATAAACAAATGCCCCTCACTGAGCTGAAGGGCCAAAATTCCTGCACATTAATAACTCTTATCCATTGCAGGAACTTTTTTAGACTAGTGACCGCAGGCTCTGTGGTGAGTCACAGTATAGATTTGTGCTTTGGTTTCTGTCAAATGTCAAAACTGCTAAAATTGGAAATCCTCCATGCAGGAGCCCTGCAAATTGAGAACACTGAGGAGTCTGACCAGGGGAAATATGAATGCGTTGCCATGAACAGCGCTGGAACCCGCTACTCTGCTCCTGCCAATCTCTACGTCAGAGGTAAAGCCAAATGTCTGTCTCAGTTGTAGAGTTAATCAATCCTAAGTGTCATTTCTGTTGTCTCAAGCACTTGCAAGCTATAAGCAAATGTGCAGTCTTTCAATATGTCTCTTTTAAAATACACTCTGCACCTGTGGCATATGATTCAAGCTCTAGTTTAAGAGTGTGTGGGAGTGTTTGGGTGTGCAGACTGTGTGATTAAATTTGTTGCACATCATGAGACCAAAAACACCATTTTAATGATTTATAATTCTTATTGATGAATGTAGTGATTCACAATGCTGCTCTACTAGCTTAAAAACAAGAAAATAGATATTGTGTAATATCTTGTATTTGAGCTGTTATTCCAATATTTCTGTCTGTTTCTCTGTCTTTTGTCTTCACCACTATCACTACTATCCCATCTCTTCCATTCCAATGAGCTGAACTAACATCAACTTCCTGTTTGGCTGTAAACTCAACCAGGTGCAGCCCTTGAGAAAACAGCTGCATTGAAACCGTTTCCTCCACTGGTACTGGTGCCAGGACTCCTTTCTTTTTTTAATATTGACTGTATCGAAAGGGTCCATTATTCCTCTTCCCCCTCTACCAGCACAACCCAGAGGGGTTTGGAGTTTTCAGGGTTTGTTTTTGCTGTTTTGTCTCTGTAAGCGGACTAATGCAGGGTAAGGGCAGGATTGTACACTCTGTGGAAAAAGCCACTGTAGGGGAGAGAGAAGTCTAGGTAAGTTACTGCACATAACACCACCATGTCTGATGCACATGAAACACAATAGCTGCTGCGGTTGTTAGAGTGGGTGGATGAAGGCCCCCCCAGTCCACCTGCTCCATCAGCTGCAGAGCACGGTGCAACAGACAGCGAGTGGATGTTAAGACGGCAGGATGCCTCAAAAATCGAGAAGTTTAAAAAGAAAATAAAAAAGCTGAGACTGGAGAGAGAACAGAGGGGTTGACAGTATGTCACCCAGTTCTTTCAGAGGCAAGGTGGGTCAGCTAGTTTTCTGATGGAAAGTTGTGGAACATCAGCTTGTCTCTTCTACACTTTGTTCATATAAGCTAGCTCACTTTGCTCCTCATATTAGCTCATATTTCTGAAGAAAACTCTGGATTTTATTCATTTCACTGTTTTAGTCAAGTAATCAACGCAGGCAAACGATTAGCAAGCTGCTCTGCTAAAAACATCACGCATGCTCCAAACAGACACAAGAGCAGCCGAAGCAGATGCCTGCCTGCCTCATTATACTTGATCACGATTGATAATTATTCATAATACTTTGAACTAATCATTTATCAGTTTTAGAAATTTACTTTGTATCTACTTTGTACCAGTTTGCATTTTAATCACTAAGAAGTAGAAAGTGTATTCAGCTGCATTCTTAATGTGTGTGCTCGGGAACCAAGACCGAACCACGATAAGAAGAAAAGATAATCACTGTGCCTCTGACTCCCTATATCTTATCTTAGTAGAAAATGCTGAAGCCTGTAAATCCTGAAATTGTGTAACTCTGTACCTTTTCATGTACTGGGGAAGGACTTTGTGAACATCCTTTATAAATGCTTTGTAATGTGTGAAACAACTTAGTGTGTGTATCATATTTGTATGGTTCATACACTCCTTGCAAGTAAAATTGTATACATGAAGTAATCCACCCAGTAATCCCAAATTTCCATGAGGGCTCTCCGAAGGGATTATTAAAGTATTTCTGTTATATTCTATTCTGTTCCATTCTATTCTATTCCATTCTATTCAGTTCTACTCTAATGCTCTGTGTTTTTCTTGTGTTGAAAGGTTTAGCTTTGCAGTGCTTGTGTTGGGGACATTTCCCTAACACCCCCACTAATCTAAATGCCTTCATATTTGGAGATAAATTTGACTTCATGTGTTGCAACATGAGGGAGACAATGACGTGGAGTATTGGTAATCAAATCAATTTCCCTTGGCATTGTTGGTGAAATCACTGAAAGCACCTTTAAGTAAAACAATAGTGGGAGGCCACCAGAAATAATGATTGTGATGCTATTACACATGGCATTACATTATTGGAGATACTATATAATAGAAAAGCTGGATAGAAGAGAAAGCTGGACTTCAAGGTGTTCGTAAGTGACTTGCCAGGGAGAAAGCTACATGTTGGGCTCTTGGTGAAAAAGACTGAGCAAGGGCAGGGATTGTGAATGGGATTGCAAGAGCAATAATGTACCTTTACCTCTCCTTGATATCTTATTTTACAAAGTTCTACCTTTTAAATAATTATATAATTTTAAAGCCAATCAAAATGTGCAAGTTGACATTTGGTTAAACTTTATTTGATCTGATATCAACTTGGCATTGTGTGGAAAAGCTATGTAACCTTTTAACTCAGTGGCACTTAAACACCCATGTTTTTAATAATTTTAGTTTACGATTTGGGGGTAGTCCCATCCAATTCCCACAATGGAGAGATCAGGTGATTCATTTACTTAGGGATATTTATGATGGAACGAGGTATAGAATAATATAATTTTATCTTCTAGAAATCCGGATTATCAGATTATTCAGTATTAATTTGTGCCTAGAACTTATTTGACACCCTGCAAGCTTTACCGCATAAAGGTCCTGGATAACTCTTTATGTACATTATGCTCTCAGAATAAACGGGGGACTTACATATATATGGTCTGGGAATACAAAACTGTTGCCAGGTTTTGGAAAGAAGTTGCAGCTGCACTAACTTTGATAGCACAAAATATTCCAGTAAATCCTCAAACACTTATTTAAACAATTTATCTATGACAAATGCATCCCACTGTGAAAAACAGATACTACTTGCTGGTCTAACAGCAGCAAAAAACTGCAGTGAGATGGAAACCACGACATAAGCTCAATATGTCACATTGGCATTTGGCTTTTCTTGGTATAATTTATTTGGAAATATCTACAGGCCAAACCCAAAATGCAAAGCAACCAAATATTTTATTTTGGCATATAGCATATATGAATAAAAATGTTTGCTCACAAAAAAAAAATAAACAATTACCTACCCTCTAATCATTTTGTTCGACGGCACCTCTCCAAACTTAATCGTCATGAATTATCCACAACATTAAGTGTTCAATATACACAGCCCCCATTGACAGACTGCTCTTAGCACTGTTAAGTCTATGGAATCATGAAAGAATAACAGCTACTTTGAGCTTAAAGGTTTATATTTGGGCTTTCTTTCTGGCTGGTCTTTTTCATACGCATATGTTGTGAAAAATAACTCCACCTAAAGAATGTTTGACTTGTATGAGAAGACACAGGTGGCCACCACTGGGCAAACTGGGCAAAGTTCTTCCTGTATCCCTTCTCCTCCGAGTGTACTCAGACTTCCTATCCCATCCCATATCTTTACTCAACTCCTGTGCATGCTCTGCTTGAGAATGACGCCCCTGTCCTGTTCCCAAGATGCTAAGACTTCTGACCCTGTCCACTCTTTACAGGTAAAAATCACCCATGTCCTTAGAAACCTCAAGAGATCAGATGGTTGTAGGTTTCGCCCTAGCATTTAATGTATGTTGTTTTTTTTTTTGTTTGTTTTGTTTTTTTTTCTTCTTCTTCTTTAGCATGAATGCCCTGTGGTGTAGCTGTGTTGGAAACCTATTTGAAAAGATATTACCATTAATACTGGACAATCATCTTTACTCTGCCAAATGCTTGCCTGACCTTTTCCCTGCTCCTAGTGTTATCTCTGAAATTGTGTAAAAGAAATTCCCCTGGTCCCCCTTATTGTAGCGCGGTCCAGAGAACCAGCCTTTTCCTGACTGGAATCTCAAAAGGTGCTTTTGTGTTTTTCCATTTCACCACATTAAGATTTCTTGTGAATTTCCACAACCACTTTGGGACAGTCCATTTATTCCTTTGTACCCATCTGTATATCTGGACAAAAGCAATCAGCCCTTCATATAGTTTAATTAGCTTTTCTGAGTTAGCTTTTATCCTTGCACTTTGTCATGGAGAAAGACCATTCAGGAAATAAAAAAGGTGCCATATTCGCCTCATATGTCCTACCTGTTGACTCTTTTTTCCCCTTCTTCACTTGATCCTATCAGTACGAAGAGTCCCACCAAGATTTGCCATTCCACCCACCAACCAAGAAGTGATGCCAGGCGGTAGCGTCAGCTTGACCTGCGTGGCAGTGGGCTCGCCAATGCCCTATGTCAAGTGGATGATGGGTGGGAAGGATCTGACCAAGGAGGACGAAATGCCAATGGGACGCAACGTGCTGGAAGTTACTAACATCCGTGAATCAGCCAACTACACCTGCATAGGCATGTCTTCTCTTGGCATAATAGAAGCAACAGCTCAGGTTACTGTGAAAGGTAAGTGCCATTCTTCTCTAAATGTTTAGAGTTGTTTTCTGTCTACTGCTGATGTGAATGCTTGGATTTAGTCATAAAATATTAAATATTTAAAATCAGAATCAGAATACTTTATTAATTCCAGAGGAAATTGTGTGCACACAGTTGCTCCATACCAAATAAAGGATGAGATAAAGATAAAAATCACAATAAGAAATATCACAAATTAGTTATGATATCTATATAAAAGGACAAAGGATAAATCATGCCAGTGAGTAATATTTACAGTATTAATATGATAAAATGTAAAAATGTAAATGCAGTGCAGTGTGTTAATGTAAATGTATAACAGTGGATGTTGTTGCTATATGGAGGAGTTGTACAGTTTGATGGCCACAGGTAGGAATTATTTCCTGTGTTGTTCAGTGAAGTATTTAGGTGCTATCAGTCTCTCACTGAACGTACTCCTGTGACTGATCAGCAGGTTGTGAAGCAGGTGGGAGGTATTGTTCAGTATTGTCTTTATTATGGACAACATTCTCCTCTCCAACACCACCGTCAGAGAGTCCACCTCCATCCGCACAACGTTACTGGCTTTGCAGATCAGTTTGTTAGTGTCTGCAACCCTCAGCCTGCTGCCCCAGCATGCAACAGCTTAGAGGATAGCACCGGCCATACCAGACTCATAAAACACCCTAAGCAGTGTTTTGCAGATATTAAACGACCTTAGCCAGCTCAAAAAAAAGAGACGGCTCTGGCCGTCCTTGTAAAGTGCAGTAGTGTTCTTAACCCAGTCCATTTTATTGTCAATATGCACTCCAAGGTGTTACGGCCCCAGGCTGATCTGCCTGCAGCCGTATATGCAAATACTGCTGTGCCACTGCATCGAGATGATTGGCTGAAAGGACAGGCTCCACCCTCCACCACCAGGATTGGTCGCCGGCATTTCAGGTCCTTTCAGACTGGCCACTCAGGAATCCTCCTCACCTTGAAATAACATGGATTACCTTCATTTGGGGCAGCTGTGTCAGGACACAGTTTGCCATTTTGGGACTGATTTCTTTGAGAGAGGTGTTTGTGGGCTACTCTGTGTGAGTATTGTAGTGTGCTACTTTGTGTGGGTATTACCCAGCTGTCCAGCTCAGGAGCTGTGATTTTGTGCTGGTTACCTGTTACCTTGGCTGAAACCTCTGAGTAAACCTCCCCGGATTTACCTGGTGCATGGGTATTTTCTGTTCTTTTGTAAACTGAGTAATAGTTGGTATTTGTATTTGTTTGATTCTTTGCTCTTTTGTGTTGGGTCATGCTGAACCTGCCACTTTTCTTTGTGTTATGTTGGTTTTTTTGTACATATTGTAAATAAAAATTGAAGCATTGACGTCCTGTATAGAAACAGGTGTCGCTGGTGTTCTGGATCTTCTAAAAGCTACAATCAGTTCCTTAGGCTTTGTCACATTAAGCTGCAGATGATTCTGCTCACACCATGTGACAAAGGAGTCCACAGCAGCTTGATATTCAACCTCATCTCCTCCACCGATACATCCAACTACAGTAGAGTCATCAGAAAACGTCTGAAGGTGGCAGGTCTCTGTGCAGTAGCTGAAGTCAGATGTGTAGAGGGTGTAAAGAAAGGGGGAGAGGACCGTCCCTTGTGGTGTTTCAGTGTTGCTGACCACTGTGTCCGACACTGTGTCCGACACATGCCTGCAGCACTGTGTGTCTGTGGTCTTCTGGTCAGGTAGTCCACAATTCAGAACACAAGAGAATCATCCGCCTGCATTGTTGTCAGCTTCTCACCCAGAGATGCAGGTGGATGATTCGCTTGTGTCCTAAAAGCTGAATTATCTACCAGCTTAAAATGAGCTAATTATATGTTACGTGTTGAATCTGAACCAAAACCAAATATAGAATTGCTCCCCAAGAGGTTACTCCTTCCAGCCAAGAAATAGGCTCTTCCAAGTTAAATTGGTTTCTTGTTTCTGCACGAGCTAAAACGTGTTACTTGGATAGCTTTTGTGAAAACAAGGCAAATCAGCTGTTGACTGCAACTCTTGAGTTACTGCATAGATGTGAAACTTAAAATAATTTGTAAACACTGTCATTTTCCATTTTTTTGTGCTGTGTTCAGCAACCTTTCTCACAATGAGCAAATTTTAACCTGAGGTCAACGACAAATTAAACAGCAACCAACCAGGATCTCCATCTCTGGACCACTTGGGCCAATGTCCTGCATGTTTTAGATGTTTCCCTGCTGTAACACACCTGATTCAACTTAATGGTTCTCCAACAGCTTGTCAAGTTCTGCACAAACCTTTTAGTGAACCATTAATATGAGTCAAGTCTGTTGCAGCAGGGAAACATCTAATACATGTTGGACACTGGCCAAAAAGGTCCAGAGTTGAAAATTCCTGCTTTAAAACTCCCCAAACATGCATATGCATAATGGCAAAGTAAGCAATTCACAAAAAAGTTTTACAAATGATTTAATTTTATTTTTCAGAGGCTAGAAAATCGAGAAGTTTGCAGTTTTATGTTCAGAAAATCTTTAAACATTTAGAAGGAATCTTAGGTTTGACTGATTTAAACTATAAAGAATATTACATTGCTTACTTCAGCAGGTACAGACTGATCCACAGCAGTTGCCAATGTGGCCCAGCAGATCCAGATCAGGATCAACATGGACAGGATCAAGATCGTGGTTAGGATCCACCCTGGCAGCCAAGGGCTCCTGAGGAGAAAAAGACCAAAGCGTAAGCCTGCTCCTCTGTGAATGACATACGCCACTAAGAAAAGCCATGATTATGAAAGGATTTCAAACACAATAATCTTTTATACTAATGTGTTATTTTACTCAGTATTAAGTCTTGTTGTGAGCTTGTGTACAATATCATTTTTAAGTTACAACACAATAAATACCTTCCTGAGACTGACTGAAATGTGTGTGGTTATTTTTCTAATTTGCACAACAATGAATACAAAGAATACAATGAGGAGTGCTTACAGCTCTTCTGTGGCTCTTCTTTTACATCTCTTTCCAGTTCAGTCTGGGAGAAAAGCTTGACTTGTGGTTCGGCCTGTTAAGCAGAACAAAGCTAACTTTTTCATTGTTCTGAATTATATTTTAATATTAACAAGGGAAGAAATGTCATTTGCAGAATCTTAGCTGGGACAGCTAGTCCAACTGGGGGGTATTCCAGAAAGGAGGTTTAACAAATCCTGTGATAAAACCTGTGCTCGAGGTTGCCCAGTCCTCTGACGTCTTAACTGCATTGTCGGTTCCAAAACATTGACTTAGGTATCACAACCCCGTGGTGGTTAAGCAAAAACTATGAAAGGCATCACCTAGTGAGCCCTGAAATCACGATGAAAATGACCAAAAAAGGGAAAACAGCTACACCCGCCATCACCTGCTGTGAGACTCAGTGGAGGATTTCCAGCAAAGTCAATACATAAGTGAATCTTAAACGCATGGTAGCCTACAGCTGGCACATGTTATTAATCATTAAACATAAGCTTTCTATATTATATGATAAACCCGTCTGCCCTCTAGCAGACGAGTTTATAGCAAAACTAGAGATTGCCTAGTTTTCAAATAGACAATAGAATGATCCTGTTTGGTCAAAATTTGTTCCTAGCTACTGTCTAGTGAGAGGTATTGTACATCCTGGACAGTTTGCTAGTATAATGAGCAAGTCCTAAAGGATTTCAGCTATATAAGATTAAATGAAATACATGCTCACCCTCAGCATTTCCATTACACCTTCATCATCAGGAATGAATTTGACAAGTTTTTTGTTTTTCTTTTGTCTTTCCTCCCTCGTTTCAGCTGCTTTGTCCTAAAGTAGAAAAATAACACATTTTCTTTTAATAAAATGGTTTAATATAAATTATTAATGTTATCTGGTAAGCAGCCTCAGAACTTTTGCCCCTTCCTAGTAAATTGCTGCCCATACTTATTCTGACCATGAGAACATGGCCAACATGGGTTTTTTCCCCAAGTGTTTTTTCCATGTTTGCGTTTGTGATGGGAGTATTCCCACATCTGGCTTTTTTGCTTATTTCAGGCCATCATAAAAGTGCCAGTTTGTCTGTGGAATACCACAAAGTGGTTTGCGTCACCCAAGTGATGGTGACTGCTTCATACCTGTGTGAAAACAGTTCCAAGTCAACCTGTCAGCAAGTTGAATATGATCAAATAACATAAAACTCCACCAATGACTTGATTTGTTCATGTAACTTACCTTCCACCAAGGACTGAATCTAACTGAGGCAGGGCTGTGGGAAGCTGCTTCTTTGTGGCAAAGCCTCTGTGCACAACTGGTACCAGTAGAAGACATGGCATTTCATGCGAGAAGGGCTGCTGTGTTGTCTGATGAGTACATGGATGTGAGCCACTAAAGAGACAGGGAGTAAAAATTTCATTTAAACATAATAAAACAGCTACGCTATGCTGGAAAACTTAACAACTACATAACAGCATATAAACAAGTAAGTGAATAATAACTAAATAATAAACACTGTCAAAGGCAAGGCAAATTTATTTGTATAGCACATTTCATGTACAAGACATTTCAAAGTGCTTTACATAAATCATTACAGCAGGGTGCAGAAAGCAATACAAGTGCATTAAAAAATATAAGAAATAAAATTAAAAATAAAGATTAAAAGAAATGCAATTAATGAAATAAAAGCAGAAGGAATATGCTAAAATAAAATGGATAAAAAGCAAGAAATAAAATTTCAGTGTGGGGAAAGACAATATTAAAACATGATTCCAGCTTAAAAGAACCAGATGTAGATTTTGACTTTAAATAAAAACTACTGAAATGCAGCAGAGAACAGGTGGGTCTTTAACCTGGATTTAAATAAATTGAGTGTTCCAGCTGATCTGAGGCTTTCTGGGAGTTTGTTCCAGACATGTGGAGCATAGAAGCTGAATGCAGCTTCTCCATGTCTGGTTCTGACTCTGGGAACTGATAATAAACTGGAACCAGATGACCTGAGACCCATTATGAACCTTCTGGCAGGTTCATAATGGGTCAAGAGGTCACTGATGTATTTTGGTCCTAAACCATTCAGAGCTTTATAGACCTGCAGCAAAACTTTAAAGTCTATTCTCTGATGAACAGGCAGCCAGTGTAAAGACCTCAGAGCTGGACTGATTTGGTCCACTTTCTTGGTCTTAGTGAGGACTCGAGCAGGTGTCTAATTGATTTTTTTAGGTAGACCTGTAAAAACTGTTACAATAATCAAGCTGACTAAAGATGAAAGCATGGACTAGTTTGTCCAGGTCCTGCTGAGACATCAGATCTTTAACTCTTGATATATTCTTAAGGTGATAGTAGGCTGATTTTGTAATTCCCTTAATGTGTTTTTCAAAGTTAAGGTCTGAGTCCATCAATACACCCAGATTTCTGGCCTGGTCGGTGGGTTTTAGGTGTATAGACTGTTCTGTGGTGACCTTTAATCGTTTCTCTTTCGCGCCAAAGACAATCATCTCAGTTTTGTTTTTGTTTAACTGAAGAAAGTTCAGACACATCCAGTCATTATTTTTAAATAACCATAACTTGCTCAGTTTTATAGCGATTTTTTGGAGTTTAGTTGGTTATAAAAACCAGAGATGTAGTTATGAAAATGCATACTTATGAATAATACTTATGAATAAAGATAATAAATAATTATAGCCAAAGATTCTAGAGCGGAGCTTTAAACATGGACTTTCATATGAAAATAAACATAAGGGCAATGAATACACACACACACAATATTTATGTTAAATCAATATTTAGGCTACTAAAACTCAGCGTACAGATGGACATATGTGTGTGTATGTGTGTGTGTGTGTGTGTGAGTGTGTGTGTATGTATGAATATCAACAATATAAATAATTTGGTTTGTTATATGTTTAGTTTAAACATGTAATAATTCAAATTCTTTTATTATATTACTAATATTTATATTATAGCACATTATAATACATTTATAATACATTATTCTTATTATTCAATTCATTATTCAATGTAACATTTTGGACATAAAAGTGACAAATATATATAAAGGAATGCAGCTTGTTGAAACCCCCACCCTGTACAGAGAACTAGACTATTGTGGAGTTTTACACATGGAGGACAGAGACAGAAGCAGAGAGATGTGTGAGTAAAACAGTGGAATTAAATTTAACACTGAAAACACCTTTGAGTTACACTGATATACAATAATAACCCAATAATGACCCAAGTTAGGATTTCACTAGACCAATACAGCCCAAAAAACAAGGCTTGGCTAATTTCCTTTGAATAGGACTGTTTTGTTGAGCTTCTGGTGCATGTTGATTCTCTGTAAATTAAGTGTAGTCATCTTGGCAATGTGGTGCAGCCTTAGCTTAAAAAACAGACACAACTAGTGTCAACAGCATATGGTGGTGACTGTCTATGAGATACTGTGTGCTCCTCGAGTAAAAGCACATCCTACCCACCCAATCCTCTTCTGTACAATGTACAGAACCTCCAGCAGTCTGATGGGCTGTGATTGTCTGGAACTTGCTAATACCTGGCGAATGAGCTGCTTTTGCTGCTCTGATAATCTTTACTGTGGAGAACACAACTATGCTGCACATTTAAGTAATTTTTTTTTAAAAACAAAAGCTGCAATTTCAACATGTTCAGGTATCCAGAATTATAGCCACGTTAATAACTTTTATAAGAAACCAAATTGTTTGTAAATCCGTCAAGGTTTCAGTGAAATAAAAGTATTTTTCACTCACCTTCCCTCAGATACCACAGATCCCACGAGAAAGCAAGCCTGCGGCAAGATGGTCACCAGGTGAGGATGTTCAAATCTCCGCCATAAAGCATAGCCTTCATTGTAGATATCTATGGGTGAAACATCAACACAACCAAAGAATGATGAAAGAGTTTACAAACAACAACTGAATCTCTTTGGGTGAGCTATTGAACATCTATGTAACTGAATTGGATAGATAACATGTACATAGAGCTAGACGACTCTTGTGTTTCTTCTTCTTAAGAGGGTGGTTGTAATAGAAGACCTCCTGCGTCATTATATAAATGACTAAGTCAAGAAAAAAACAAAAAACAAATAAAAATATCACAAAATTTAAGAATGCATACATCTTACTTTCACAGTGTCTAAAGCTCTTGTTATTCTTCTTGTTTTGAATGGTGAAGCTGACAAGATCATTTGTTTAAAAAAACAGCCTCAACAGCCACTTCAGTGATTCAGAGAGAAAGAGAAGAGACAGATTGACAGAGAGTGCTTGATACAGGGGTAGGAAATATTTGAGGACTCATTTATTTTAAAATGCACCTGTTGTCCAGTCTTTTTAGTGACTTCTGACGTATGATTTAGTGAGTTTGTTAATGCAAGAAGCTGAGATAGAAGAGCTAAATTACTTACAGTTAAACATATCTGTAGCTCTTTATTTCAGCTTATCAGTTGTGAAATCTTGAGTAGAGCAGTACCACCACACATGTGTGCCTTAAGATTAGTCTGTTCCGATTTAATTCTTCCTGTAGCTGTAAGCTCGACATCCTGCAGTCAGGATAACTGCTGTTTTGAATGGTGGGAAATATATACTTCACCCTGACTGTACTAAATGTTGTGATTTCTCCCACAGTAATTGATTAAAAAGGATCCCATTTACCAGTGAAACATAGACAGTAATTTCATTCACAATTCTAGGACAATTTACCACATAGTTGTAGATAGGTAAGTTCTGACATGGAGTTAGAACGCCATCCAGTGGACATTCTTCAAGAGTTTTGGTTTTTATAAATGTATTTTATTTGCAGATGGATTTAAGGAAATGTGCATTCCTTTGACATCCGGAAATATCCTAACTACAAACTGAGAGTATCCTAGTTTAAGTGCTTAATTTCTCTTCAGGTCCCTGGACGACAGCATATTTTTATCCGTGAAAAGTATTCAAAAATTTTATTTTTTTGTTTAATGAACTAATTAATCTTTGCTGTCAACTCTTCAGTGTTAACCATGTGTTTGTTTTACTTACAGCTAAAGTCAAGGGTACTTTAAATCAAATCAATTTTATTTATAGAGCAATTTTCATGCACAAAGCAACACAAAGTGCTTTAAATAATAAAAACAAATTATGCATAGTAAAAACAAAATTTAAAAGCCTTCACAAACCAAAGCCTATAACAAAAAATTAAAACACACCTCACAGTAGTTCACACACAATCGCACATAAACTTACACACATGAAAACAAAGCACATGTACACTCCACCCACCCATCCATACACCATTCTATACGAACATGAACTCCCATCCCAAGTTACTGTCTCTTAACTGGATGTAAGTATAAAAATAAGAATAGAATCAAAACATCTGGATTGACGCTGCTGTGAGGAAACAATATCTTGGGACTCCAGTCACACCAGAAGCAAGCCCACCTGTGACCACAGAGGGCGCCATCACAGGAACCACCCAGATCAGGGCAGTCACTATGGCAACAACCCTGCAGACAGATTAAGTAAAGCTACCTGTGTGTTGGAACCCCAGGAGGAAAACACTGGAGTTAAAAAGTAAAGCCAAGATTAAATAAAACTTGTAGACAATAAGAACTGATAAGAGTGACAAGAATAAAAATACAGATAGAGGAGTTCAGAAAAATAAAATAAAAACAAAATAAAATAAAAAAGAGGAGTTCACAAAAACTGTGTAACTGGGTAAAAATAGAACAATGAAACAATAAGACAGAAAGTCATATAAATAGGTGGTATTTAAGATAATAAAAAATATATGATTAAAAAACTAAAAATATGAACAAAATCAAATAAAATTGAGCTATAAGCTAAGCTAAAAAGAAAGATCTTGAGCCTGTTTTTAATAACATCAACAGTCCCTGCAGCCCTGATGTTCTCTGGCAGGCTGCTTCACAGTCGAGGCCTGTAGTGGTTGAACAATGCCTCACTTAAGTCTTGATTCTGACTTTGGGAACAACTAAGAGGCTAGTACCAGAGGATATCAGAGTCCACAAGGGTTCATAATCTAAAAGTAAGTCTGATAAATAAGAAGGTCCAAGACCATTACGACATTCATAAACAACTAAAGAACCTTAAAATCGATCCTGAAATGCATGGGGAGCCAATGCAGCTATTTTAAAACTAGTGCAATCTGTTCCCACCCTATGGTCCTCGTCAGAACACGTGCTGCTGAGTTCTGGAGTAATTGTAGGTTAGAAATAGTTTCTTGGGAAGACCAGAGAGCAGGACATTACAAAAATATATTCTACTAGAAATAAAAGCATGCAGAAAGAAAAGGAGAGAAAAGGGCGGACTCTGGAGATGTTTTTAAGATGATAAAATCTTGTCTTTGTAACATTTCTAATGTATGGTATAAAATCAAGCTCAGACACCTAGATTTCTCACACACTGAGAATATTTAAAGTTTTGTTTATTTTGGTAAAATGATCTCTCTTGTCTTCAGGACCGATAATTAAAACTTCAGATTTGTCCTGATTAAGCTGTAAGAAGTTCTCAGCCATCCATGACTTTATATCTAAAATACAGTTTAAAAGAGTGTTAACTGGCTCCAGGTCATCAGAAGACACTGCCGTGTAAAGCTGCATATCATCAGCATAGCTGTGAAAATCGATGGTGTGCCTCCTAGTGATATCCCCAAGAGGCAACATGTACAAATTAAAAAGAAGTGGGCCTAGAATTGATCCTTGGGGAACCCCACATTGAATGTTATGGGTCTTTGTGAAGCATATATCCATACTTACATAAAGCTGTCGATCTGTGAGATAGGAGTAAAGTACTCCTATCATACCTCAGGTACTTCTATTAAGAGAAGTACATGAGAGGCTGACCAGACTTCTGAGTCTGTCTAATAAAATCTGGTGATCTACTATGTCAAAGGTGACAGTAGAACCAGAACTGAAAGTTTCCGTGCATCAAAGTTACACCTGAGGTCATTAACAATCTTTAGAAGAGCTCGATACTGTGGTTTGTCCTAAAACCAGATTGATATTTTTCCAAGATATTGTTTTTATCCAAAAAGTAATTTAACTGAATAAAAACAACTTTTTCTATGATTTTACTTGGTTTAAATGGTAGGTTGGATACAGGTCAGATACAGATGATTGGACAATGGCGTTAAGTCTGCTGTAACCTAAAACTATACTAGGAAGAAACTTAGAAAAAGGGAAGCAAGAACAAAAGGAGGCTCTGATTGAGGGAATCAGTCTGGAATTACTGTGTTCCAACACCAGAGTCAACTCTTCTTACTAGGAAAAAGCTGGGGCCATGGGTCATTTCAGATGCCGAACCAAGCTTATTCTTGACAGGCTGCCTTGTTGGACCTGACAAGAGGGGTCAGAAAAAGGAGGAAGACAGCTAAAAGAAGCAAAATGGAAAGCAGAAAGAAGAAAGAGGAGACAAAAACACAACAAACAGGCAACATTATGGTCATGCCCTGGATTCCAAGGTCACGTTCTTAGCAGCATGTAACCCTCCTCCTGAAACTATCCTGATTCCCAAGGCCACGCCTCTGGGCTGGCTCATCAGCTCACAGTTCCATGATTTTAGGCTGAAGATCACAACAATTTGCAGCATCCGCCCCTTCATTGTTGCCTGAAGACCAGACACCACAAGTGGTCTACAATAAACTGTCGAAGGCAATCACACTCTTCTCTGTCTTGGATCTGGACCCTGATGCAGTGAGTCATATCGATTTGAGCCTAAACGAACAAATGACGTTACACTCTATAAATTTCTTCGACCTCTGAAAAATCTGAACTGCAGACAGAAGCTAAAGAAAAACCTTCAGCTACAAAAATTTCAGATCAGATTGAAGAAATCATAGCAAAAGTTGATGCCCTTACTAACGATGAGGAGTGTGAGAAACTGCACAAAGTACTGCTCAAATACAAAGAAGCTTTTTCCATAGATTCTCTGGATGGTCTGACTACAGTTCACTTGGTGTGAATACCAACTCCACCCAATACCCCTCCCACGCCAGTACAAAATTCCATTGGCATCATACAAACCTGTCCAAGAAATTATTGATAATCTCTTGGAAAAAAGTATCATCCGGCCGTGCAATAGCACCTATTCGGTGCCTCGTTGGCCAGTCATGAATCCAAATAGAAAATAAAGACTCACCATTGATTATGACAAAATAAACCAACAGTTTCCTCTGTTGCAGTGGCCAACGAAGGTAAACTTGACCTATTAATCCTAAAATGGATTTTTGTACCAGGCTTTAAAAATGTTTATTTCTGCTGTGAAGTTTGTCTTTATAACATGGGAGTCTATGGGGATTTGGAGCAGCCCCTAGTGGATGAGGGCTGACTGCAATTTTTTTAGCACTTCCACATAGCTTCACATTTTACAGACAGAGGTTGCCGTTTGTTCCTGACACACAGGAGGATTCTGGCCTTACAGACAACATTGAAAGGGAAGATTCCATCGGAGCTCCCGACTGGTCAGCGGCTCATACAGACGTGTTACAGCGCTGGTGTTTGCCTTCAAACACAACCCTAAGATCAGAAGTCAAGTTAAGGGCAGTAAAATGGCAGTCAACCAGCTGGTGTCTAAATACAAAGAATAACTCAATATTAGACTGAGCTGCACATTGGTTTTTAAAGTAAACTTTTATAAAATAGTTTTTTTCTATCATTTCTGTTTTTTGTAAATATGCAAAACTCTTACATTTTGCAGCACATACCTTCACACAATTCTTTCTGTAAACTACACATAAATCAATGTGAAATGTGTTGTACATTTTTTGTTGTTGTTTATTGCCAGTAAAGGCTCTGTTTTTATAATCTTGATGAACATTTTTGTACAAAATATAATTTAAAAATGGAAAATGTGATAATTTCAACATTGGAACTTCATTCTTTGATAGATTCGGTCAGACCATACCCAACAATCACTTGCTCTCAGTCCTTGTTGGGATTTAAATAAAAATAAAAATGTGCAAAAACTTCACATCTTCAAATAAACTAATAGAAGTTTTCACTTAATGAGATGTTATGCAGAAAGCTAAAGCTCTTGTTCAAGAACTTTTTTAGTACTTGTCTTATCTTATCTCTTGACACTAAACATGACATTCATCAATTCATACACTCATTTATATGACATAATTCTTGATTACATATGTACAATCATTTTCCCACCATACATCAGTGGCAGTGATGGTTCAGTGTTTAAGCAATGCTCAGTGTAGGAATTAGCATTTAAACCACTGAAACCACTGTGGTGGATGGTCAACTCTACCTTCTGAGACAAAAGCTGCCCAGTTTAAAAACAAATTAATGATACTTATTTTATAGAAAGTACCTTCAAACTTTTAAAATAAAAATGAAAAGAAAATGTTTGCTAATGAAAGTTTTGCAGCTGAAAATGATTTTATTATTTTATAATTAAACTTTTTAGTTCCTTTAAAAATGTTAACACTCCATGTAGTAATTTACTTTAAAAACTTGCCAATCTCGCATTCCTTTCACCATATTTTTCTATGTAATAATGCTCATTGGCCACTTAGTAATCACTTTGAAATACTCCACAGTCAACAAATTCAACTTTTTGAAATCCACATCTTGTAGCTTTGTTGGTATTTAAAGGCTAACAGTGCTACTTTATTATAGTTAAATGGGTCTTGAACTGGACAGCTTTACTTCCAAATATCTTCCTTGTATTTAGCATTTTATGTGGAGTATGCTAGTGTGGTCATCATTAAACATTAATTAGAATTATTACCCCTGAATTTCCATTATAGTCACCAATAAATAAATATTTGGTCTTGTCTGTATTAAACATTAGATAATGGAGAATTGCCATTGCATCTTTATATATTTGTTCATATATCTGATATTTTTAACAAGCAAGATCTGTGATGATCTATTTATTGTCTTTTTACAGGACCTAAAAACTTTCACATGTGATAAAACTACACCAGGTTGCAATTTAGTTGATCTATATAAAATTTAGTAGCAGTTGTTTGTACATGATATCATCAGTGTTATGCATGTTTAGTACAAATTTAATCACAATCTAGAATTAATATTTACAGGCACCACTGGCAAAAAGAAAGTTTAACCTTTTAAGGAGCAGTTAAGAATGACTTGGGTGAGAGTTGTTTGCATGGATGAATGCTGTACATTTAGTTATGCCATGAACAAGTTTAGCTGAGATTTAGATTGTAAATGCTGTAAGCAGTAGGGTGTATGCATCTCAAATCTGCAGTCCCAACAGGATGATTACGTTTAATAGTCCAATAGCTCCTGTTATAATAGTGTGAGACAAATAAAGTTCTGCATTCTGAAAATCAATCAGATGTCTGTACGTTTACCTCCAAGATAATAAGCGCTGAACCCTCTGTGAGCTTCATTTCTGTCTGAGGTGAGTACTACCAGCAGCTTGTTTCCCTTTGAGACGAGAGACCGAGGCTGCTCCCTCCCACACCAGCGTCCCAGCAGGGTGTCTGTCTGGCTGTTCCCATCGTAAACTGCCACAGAGTCATAGTCACACTCATCTGATAGACTGTTGCGGTCTTCCAAGTCCATGACAGTGAAGAAGAGTTTGATGCGGTATCCAGCTGCTAGGGTGATGCTCCAGTGGCAGTTGATGTTGTTTGGGTAGATGTTGGGGAAATGTGGACTGCTAAAGTTGCCACTTACAGCTGACAAGGCTTGCTGGCATTCACCTATTAGAATAAATTCCATAAATCATCTTTACTGAGTATATTAGCTCTGCTGCTTGTTCACTTTATTACTCTCTTTTAGGATGCTGTTTAAAACAAGCAAGCATTACCAAAGAAAAAACTAGTGTTTATATTTGGTAATTTAGGTTTATGGGAACTCTTGCTCAGTTCATAGGTATAGTTTTGGGAAACTATATTGTTTTCTTGGCAAAACGTGCATGAATATATTCTGCACTCATGTTTAGTTGGTCAGTATGAAGATAAAGCTACCTACTGGTAGATAAGCTTACAATATAAATGGAAAATTAAAGCAAATTTCTGTTCTGCTCACTGGGCCAGACCATGACATGGCAAAATTGCATGTTTTTTTTCCCTTTTAAATAGTGTATAATTTAGACATGCTAGATATAACTTTCATCCATGAACTTTAAAGTTATAGATATGCACGCTATATTACCTCTCAACACAGAGAGGCTTTGAACTGCTGTCTAAAAGTTATCCTGCTGACTTTCGATTGGTTTCAGGTATGAATTTTTGCTAGACCGCTCAAGGACTTTGTGTTAATGTATCTATGTGTGTGTGTGTGTGCCCAATTTTTGTAAGAGACAGTGTTTTGGAGTGGAGCTAAAATGCTTTTTTATTTAAGGAATTTTGGTCTTTCACTTTTTTCAGACCTCCAATATTACATGATGAAGAAGTTTTATTCTAACATCAGGCAAATTATAGATCCCATTGTTTATATTTCTAAAACCCAATGTTTTATTCATTTAAACATTTCTTTACTTCTTTGGTAGTTTTTAGCTCTGAATTCTCAATGTGTTTTTGGACTTAAAACCAGGTTTTGATTTTGTGAGTGAGTATACTTTAGGTGAACACAGTCTCCTATAAATCTGAACAGTAAGTAGCCTTATTGATAACTGAACAAAGCATTTTCAGAGGTGAAATAGAAACATAAACAGTTATAGGGGAATAGATATTTGGTATGAAAAACCACAAATTAATATTCTTACCTGAGTAATAGTAAGCCTTGAAACCCCGTCCTCCAATGGTAAAATCTGACTTGAAGACTACCAGAAGTTGATTGGAAGTTGTGACTATGTTGGGGGGTTTATCTGCCCCACAGTATTTGCCGATGTGGCGGTGCGTTATTGTCGGGCCATCAAACAGGGCAACAAAGTCAAAATTGCATCCCTCATTGTTTTCCAGCTGAAAGTCCAAAAGGACCAAGGTGATGACACTCGTGTTAGACACATGAATGGTCCAGGAACAGTCGGCATTGTTGTTATACTCCTGAGGGTAGCCTGGACTGGATATTACACCTGATAGTCCGGTCAGGACCCCACCACACATATCTAGAGAGGATATGAAGCACACCTTTAGTTTCCTTTTGGAGAAGGGCAGTTATTGGTTTAAAAAAAAAAAGCTTAAGAAGCATCCAGGAAACTGGTGACAGCAAAGGTGGTCCTACAACAATATGTGTTGAATGTTTGATTAGATTTCAATCAGAAATATAAAAACCTTTCGTTAAATATCTGCTGGGTTCCCTGTCTTCTGAAGCTGTTACCAGAATTTCTCAGATTAACATACTACTGCCATAGTCAAGGAATGGTTACCAGGGAAAAACATTTTGAAGTCCAGACCTGAATACAATCAAGTATCTGTAAAAAAAAAAAAAAACATCTCAAAGAGGAAATTAATAGTTTTGACCTCAACATTTTACCTATAAGCATTAAGTAACCCTGGTAACATGCTCAGTCAATAACATGTTTACCATTCATTGCTAATAAAATGTCTTTTTCTCAGCATAATATTTTGGCGAAGTTGAAGCCAAAATGTTTTAGCTCAAAGCTGTGAGTTATTTTGCTGCCAAAGGCCAGACAAAGTCAGCAAAAGGTTCATAGAACAGTTAGCCAACCTCTCCCTGTCATATAACATTAAATATAACAAGTTACCTTTCCTGTAGCCAACGCTGAAGCCTCTGTAGGCCACATAACGGTCTGAATGGAAGATGATAGACATGACATTCCAAGAAGAGGTGAACTGAGGTGGAGAGATGTCACCACAAAATGTCCCAAGGAGGTTCCCCTGATCCTCAGATATGCCATTATATATTTTGATGTAGTCGTAAGCACAGCTTGTGTGGTATTCCAGCTCAAAGTGGTGAAAGGTGAGGAGGACGGAGGAGCCCTCTGCCACCACTATTAGCCAGGAACAGTCAATGTTGTAAGGATATAGGCCCGGGAAGTTTGGACTGGAGATATTACCAGATGGGGCAGAGAGGATTCCTCCATTTTACACCTTATAATAAAAAAAGTTTTATTTAGCCCAGAAGTAAGAAATTGGAGTAAAGGTTATTGCTCATCCTTGATTTATTTGACTGTTTTATTTTTAGCAAATACAGCCCATGAATGTATATTACACGCTGACATTGAAAAACTGAAGCCAAACATTCTCTGAATATACAGTAGCCAAGAAATAAACCACTCGTGAAATTTGAGCAGAGCTCTATTAAGATAACAAATGACAAACTCACCTTTTTTAGAATCGGCCTTGTCAACAAGCAGTAGTAAATGAGTCAATATAGCCACCCTGAGGCACATTTTTGCTTTATTGTGGATTTGGCTGTTGTCACACCTCACCTGCAGTTCCATCAGACACACAAACAGCGATGTCACAGCGAACAGCCTTGAGGACATAGGACTTTGAAAAATTCACCCACAGCCTGAATGAGGAACCTGATACTTGCCTACAGGCCTGGCTTTGCCCTCTTTGCTAAATTTTAATGACTGATATCCAATGAGCATGAGAGGCTTGTCAGGACACTGTTTGGAAAGATGTTATACATTTTTAATGCTGGTCACACACACACACTGAACACCATCTGCGAGTGGTGTTGATGAAAACACAGGAAGACAGAGAAGAGATCACTAATTATATCTGTCATTAACAAGAGAACAATAAGATCTCAGGACATGTGATGAAACAAAGAAGAACAGAATTTTGTAAACTGGGCTTTTTTTCCATAAAGACTGTTTCAGCATGCATTTGCATTTTAATTTACTTTCCAATATCAGAAAAGTAAAGAGTAATAATTATTTATTATCACTTCCAGATGCAACTTTGTTTTAATGGGAGAAAACTTTTCCATGTAAAAGTAACCTAGGAATTTGTCACTGTAAATTGTATAATTACACTTTTAATTCACAGCCAATACAATTATATTATATATATATATTGCACCTAAACTATTTTTTGTCTCTTTTCTTGTATTTGCTAAATTGACGATCATATTTAATGACTCACTCCCCCTGTTTTGTCAGGCTTATAGCTGAATAGTGCAGACGCATGTATACAGCAATCCTGACTGAATGGAGTGTGTAACAAACAGATACTTTACCTGTATGTTGTACAAGGTTTAGTCTGCAAATGAATGTTTGCTATACAAGCAGTGATGTGACTGCAGGGACTACACTTTGTGAGTCTCTAATACCTATGCAAACCTGCTAGATGGTGCTGTTACACTGTGAAAACACATTGAAACCCACCACAGATGTCTAAACAGTTCTGCCAAGCTCTGAGCTAAATAAATAAGAATGTGATTAAAATCAGTCAAGTGTTTTTTCCCCCTTTTTTTTATTTCTTTATTTATTTTTCTTTTTTGCATAGCAGTTTATGAGACTAAAATCAACTGCCTTGTCTTTGAATTTTAATTCTGTCCTCTCCTGAAGCTTGTTATTGTTCAAGGATGTGGGTCCTGGGCAGGGCTGCAATGTGTTCCACAAAGATACTGGGTGTTTAGAGCAGTTTAATCACCTATTAGCAAATAAATGCTCAAATAACATAAAATAAAAGGAAATTTTAGCTAACTGCTTGACATGGGATGTCTCTCTGGGTGTTGTTCATTGATTTGGGTTTAAAAAGAAATGCATGAAAGTTGGGATTAAAATTAAATTCTGGATGATAAAAAACAACAAAAGTCAGTTGACAAAGTGAAAGGCTATTTGTTACCGTTTGGCAGGTGCTGTGAATGGAAAGACTTGACAGCTATCACATCTGGCAGCTTTTAATCAAACATGAAAAATGGTGGATGAAGGGAGTGTCAGTGTTAGTAATGAAATGTAATCTGATTTAAAGCATATTTTGCCAGCATCCAGTCAGCTCATGCTAGGCTTGGTTATGAGACTACAGCATAATGCCTGATAGTTTAACTGCTTGTTCTGACTAATATGCTCTGAGAGGAATATAGAAGCATAAATGTCACAGAACAATAAAAAGTTCATGTCTTTGGCACCGGCTACAGCTTGGCAGAATATCTCCATGCCTTTTCCAAGAAAACCAGTCCTTCAGTTGGCATGGCATGCATCATGTATTCCTAGATATGTATCGATGTTAAAAATGTCTTTGTATAAACTTTTCTCAAAAGTTATTTAAGTGTACTTTAAAACCTTTGTGTCTTTTGCATCACAACTGGCTGTGTGGATATTTGAGTCATTTTTCAGCTGCTACAACCTTGTCTGGCTTTATGACATCTAATACTGCCTTACAGCCAGACATGTTTTTCTCCCCTCCTATTCAGGGTTTTTGTTAACATTTTTACCTTCGCTATACCAAGGACAATACTGTTATGTCACTGCACTGCCAATTCAGTGAGCTCACAGATTGGATTATAGGCCATAATGAGCTCAGCCTCTCTCTATAGTTATGAAGGTAATGAAATCTGTTATTCGAGTTAGGAAGTGAGGGAGAGAAAAGCTCAACTTTCATTGGCAAGTGCTGCTGTGCTGTCTTCCCTCAGCTGAATCAGATGAAATATGATTGTTTTGCAATTGCTGGTTTATTTTTGGGGGGTTTATTTTTACAACTTTAATTGGAAATAACAACAAAAATAAAGAATCACTTTGTTTCATATCACATTACTTTACTCACTCAAGAGAATATGAAGATGATTTTACACATTTGTTTAGTTGACATATTATTATGCCATATTTCAGCTTGTTATGATGCTGCATTTTGTATACATGGAACCTGAATTATAACTTTGAATTCAGCAACAGAGTGAAAATACTCAAGAAAGGAAAAAAAGTAAAAGATTTGTATATATATAAATAGCATGTTTTTTTTTTTTTTTTTTTTTTTTTTGACATGTGTATGCACTCACCACTGAGGTGAAGATGGAAAGCTCTTCAGCAAACATAGGTGGAGTATTTCTCCTGCTCTGGTGTTATGCTGATAACGTCACGTCTGTCACAGGAACGTGCATATTGTAGTTGTAGTCATTTCTAAGACGTATTATGACTTAATATGTCATTTTAATTTTAAGAATATTTAGAGAGACCACTAAATGAAACTGTCTACATCAGGACATTTAAAAAGTTAAATTTCTTTCTGCTCCGAGATCATAGCATTTGGGTTATTCATGTAAAATTAGTCCACAACAATGTTTTAAAATGCAACTTAACTTCACAGCTGCGTGTAGCTGTCAGGTGATTCCTAGTATCTTGCACCGCTCTGTATTCCTGGATGCTGGTTTCAGGGGCCTCTTTGCACAGCCTGCACCCAGGATTCTGCCTGGTGTGGTAGATCTGGGCCTCGGTTGTCCCGGTACTCAAGGCTTGCTCCTGTGCTGCCATGATTAGTGCCTGTGTGCTGTCTTCAGTCCACCCCTCTCTAGTCATTGGTAGGACTTGTTCATATTTGCCACTTCAGCTATCTGTCGGGGGTACATTTCGTGCAGAGGTTTTTCCTCCCATGATGGTTCCGTCTGCTCCTTTTCCCCATGTTTCCAATGCTTGAGACATTCACTAAGTGCTTCATCCCTCGGGGCCATCTTCCCGACGTATAAGTGGAACTTGGATGTTTCATCTTGGATAGTGGCTCTAATGCTCACTAGTCCTCGGCCTTCTTCTTTGTGCTTAGTTTATAGTCTCAGGATTCAGGATCTGGTATCTGATCACTGGCAACGCAAATCTGTTATTTGGCTGGTTATATATATATATAACTCTAAGCTAGGAATACCTGCTGAGAATACCTGCATGAAATGAATAATGTGAAATACTTCACATATACTCAGTAAATATGCAAAATTCACTTGCCCATTTGCCCATATGGAGGAATGACATGCAATAGAATATTTAAGTTTGGATTGATAAACATTACATGAGTTACCAACAAGGAAATCTGACTTCTTGGGGCATTTTTTACCAATTTTTTCGAGCTACAGACAGGTATTTCAGTTTTCAGTTTGAATGAAATGTATCAGAATTTCATTCAGCATCTGCCTGACTTTGTATCTGATCAAGTGGAATCTAAAAGACACGTGTGACTGCATCAGTGAAATAAATTGGTGGGATGAGGAATACTGTATATTCCTCATTTAACTTATTCAGATATTCTCATTTGAATTCAGTTCAAGTCACCATGAGTCAGTTACACATACACCATTTTGTTCTTTCTGTCTAACTTTGATTGACACTTTTATAACTTCTCTTTTAATGCAAATTCAACTGTGTAAGAAAATGCTGTTTTTGGAGCAGTATGGGACAAAGGTTTAGACACATATACAATTCATTTTAATTGAGTAGCTGTGTCCAAACTTTTAATAGGTACTTTAACTGTCCAAAACTGTAGACGGTAACAGTCTCACTCCAAGTAAACCAAATCTCAAATACTGCTCAGAGTTCCTGAACAGAACATTTTTATACAAATAAAATTCATCTGAAAGTAAACTTCAGTATACCCAACTTTATCTACTGAAACATTTAAGTTCTGTCTAGCTTTACATTTGCTTAGGCGTGGGTATCTTCTTCAAATCAGACATGTATGGCCAGGCACTGGTGTTTTAAGTGGCCAATTAAGTTTGATCTGATGGCTTCATGGTTGTTCTACCACAACTTATTTTAGCTTTGTAGTTCTGAAATTGTTGTTGTAACATCTCTCTCTGGCATAGCACTTTGTAGTTGCACACATCTTTGTCACAGCTGGCTGCATACATGCTGCCTTCAAATGGAACTGCAGTGCTTGTGATTAGGACTTGTGAACTTAGTTGTTTTGAAAACCACAAGAAGATGTATGAATTCTTAAAAACTTGGAGGCAACAGTGGAGAGCAATGCTATTTATCAAGCTTTTTTAAAATTAAATTAGGTTAAAGATGTAAATGCAGATATTGTGTGGGTTTGCAAGATGAGGACTGAAATGCATACAAAGCCAGGCAGACAAGCAGGTGCAGAAGCAAAAGGCTTTAATCATCAGACTTAGTGAAGAATTGCAGATTATGAGCTGTAACAAAATTCCAACTAAAGGCAACTGGGGAGTCCAAGAGAATGACTGCCAAAAAATTCATCAAAGAAAATTAAATCCAAAAGGTTAAATCAGAGGTAACAAAAGCAAAAATGGAAAAAAAAAGGAACATGTGGAAAACATGAAACCAGATGAAATTTTGGGTGTTTTGGGTGTGGGTACTTGTTTTTTGTTTTTTTTGCCAACAATTCTCTGCATTATCTGATGACTGAGAAGCTGTAATGGCAACATCATCCCTATTGCCCAATAGGAAATAATCCTTAAAAGATTCCTGGATCCAGGCTGTGATCTGGATCACCCTCAAAATGTTAACACTAGTTCCTTATTCCTTTATTCCTGAATTTTATGAAAATCCATCCATAACTTTTTGATTTATGTTGCTAACAGACAGACAGACAAAGTAATGCCGCATAAAAAAATAACAAAACATAAACAGAAGCAGAAGAGTGAGTGCAGAAAAAGCTTTGGTTATGCTCCAAACAAATGAATGAGGAAGACTCAGATGTGGGAGAAATGATCAGCTTCTCTACAATAGGCCCAAGTTTAGACATCCGTAACAAGATGCTGAAGCAGTATTAATCTCGAGATACAATTAGAAGATGGCCTGTTGTGGTGTTTAACAATCTTTTGGGCATTGCTACACTGAATGCAAGGGTCCTCTACCGGAGCTTCATCAATGCTGCAATGATCCAGCGTGTGTTCATTGTTGAACTGTTGATGTGCGATACAGTATATCAATATCAGCGTTCTGTTTCCTTAACATAAGGAAGATGATTTTTTTTCCCCTCAAATAATTGATAAAAATCTAAACACATTAAAAATGATTTTATTTAGCTATAATTTAGCTGATAACTGTAAGCTCGTAAGTATTATGATACAGTTTCTATTTGAAATACAAGCAAAGTAATCCCACATGCTAATCAATTAATTATTTATTTATTGAAGCTTTGTCTGCTTCTGAATGATAAAAAAGATTCGAAGGGGGAAAAAATTGACCTCTTTAAGCGCCACCTATATCATTTTTATGCTGCATTGGATGGTGTCAAAATGACCCCATCTAGCAGTACTAGGGGGTATTGATAGTCCAATATTTTGTGAGTTATGTTCCTAACAGACAGACAGACAAGTGTGTGCCGCTGAAAACATAACTTCCGCTTTGGCAGAGGTAAAAACAACAGGACAGGGGTAGGTACGGTATACGTTCGTACTGAGCGGGACGCATCCCATTCTGAAAAGTAAAGTTGGCTTAAAATAACTTTGACTTGAGTTTGTTTGTTTTCCTTGACAATTGTGTATAACTCCATCCCTCAGCTTTTTCAGCCTACTAATGATAACCCCGTTGACCTCCACATGCAACAATTCTTGCATAAAAACACTGAAAGTTGTTTCTGTGAATAGAATCAATAGGTTAAGTTTTCATGACTCTTCTTGGTTTGCAGCTGGGTTGGATATGAGTACAAATCATGCCAGTGAAGCATATTTGTAGCATCTGAAATGACACAAGTTCATTTTTTGTTGGGATATAAGCTTTCCTGAAGCTTATTTCATGCACAAAAATCTCCCAAAATTGCAAGCTTTATATTCCTGCCAAATAAATAAGTAAATAAATAAAAAATCATATTTACAAAAAGTTGAAAACAGTTGAATGAGAGACTGTTGGCAGAACAAACCATAAAAAAATATGTAGAGCAGCATTAACAGGGTAAAGAAAAACAAACAAAATGATACAAAAACAGAAAACCTTTAGAGACCAACTGGAGCATGGTTTATTTGGATTTTTGGACAATTTATAAGAGAATAATAGCAGCTTAATGCTGTAAATCAGGGTTTTTCACCTCTGGTCCCCGAAGCCAGTGCCCTGCAGGTTTTAGTTATTTACCTTATTCAACACACTGTCCTTAAATGAAACAGATCTCCAAAACACTTTGTTCTAAGGTTCTCCACAAGGCTATTTATTAGTCATTAATTTTGGCCAGGTAAGTGCAAGCAGGGGACATCTAAAACCTACAAGGCAGTCGCTCTGGAGGTGAGTGCAGTAACTCGACTTTATCTAGCTACTTTCAAATACAGGTGTAACACAAAATGCTTCGAAAAAAAAGAAAAGGGAAAGATTAAAACCATTCATAAAATCAATTTAATTGAAATAATATTAAAATCCAAAAAGTTAAAAATAGGAAAAATAAAAACAGAAGCGTTAGAAATAAACAAAGGAAGCACATTAAAATTATCTGGGCACAAACAAACCTTAAAAGATGATAAATAATGTGGCTGAGAAATGTTTATATAAAATAAAATAAAGCTTTTTCAAAGAGTTATCCTTTAAAATATGTCTTTAAATGTGTTGATATATCAAACCCAAGCTGTTTTAGTTTTGGGAGTTCTGGGAACCACAAGCAGGCTAGTAGTTTGAGAATGAAGGGTTATTGTGGGCTGATTTGGAACAATAAGCTCTTTAGTGTCATATGAGACCTGACTATTAGGGTGTTGTATGTACTAAAAATAATTTTACATTGTCTTCTAAATTTAACAGGGAGCTAGTGGCTAAAACAGAAGAAATATGATCTGTCTTGGCAATCCAAGAAAGACTCTTTTAGTCAGCTCTGTGAGGTAAAATTGAAAATTAAATGAGACTCGTGGCACTTATGTTCACTCAAGTCTACAATATGTGTAGAGTTTGCTCCAATTCCTCCATTTGTCATAATCTGCAATGTAGCCATAAAAGACCATCTGAGAAAACACTGGCACACCAAGGAATCTGACACAAGTTTCCCTCGTGGGAAGTTGATGAAATGGTTACACGATATAGTGAAACATCCCCCACACGTAGGCTAAAACACATTTCCATATTCCATTCCTGGAGACAAAACACATTTGAATGAGGAAGGGACATGTTGAGCATACGATACAGAGCAAGGAATGGAATAATCTAAGCTCAGTGACCACACAACCTTTCTGAAATAATAAGGTGGCTCCAGTTCTTGGCAGGCAGGGAGGGAGATTGGCAAGATTTTATCACACGAGACCAAAGGCATATTAATCATAGTCTGGGCACACATGAGCACAACAGTAAGAAAAGAGCTTGAGAAAGGTTAATGTGAGGAAATGGGTGTAATAATGTGCAGCACTGGAATACCAAAATGGTTCTTTCAGTGTGCAGCAAAGTAATCATACATTTTGTCTTGTGTCATTGTGCGAAAGGCAATGGCAAGAAAATAAGGTGGGAAAAAAGTAAGCTATCTGCCAAAACAGCATGAATTCAACAGTAAAACTGAATTGTTTGTGTGTGGGAAGCTCAGCTAGTTAAGGATGTCAGACTGAATCTGACTCAGCCTTTCCTGCATGTCATCCCCTTTCTTTAATTTTGCCTCCATCTCTGTACAGATAAATAATCTCAAACATCATCTTAATCAGCATTAACAACATCCACTTCAGGCATATAATCCTTAACGAAACTTCCTCAGACACTCGGAGAAGACTAAGTGAAAATTATATTAAATTCAATTTCTGACTCATTATGACCTTAATAATGTCAAGAAGAAGGAGCAAAAGTAAAGCTGCCACAAATAAAATCAAACTTGAGTGATTCTGTTCAGCTTGACTGTGACAGGCCATGGGCTACAAGCTTTACATCTCTGTTTCAAATGCAAAATCAAAGAGACTGTGTACTCATCAGCAGGCTACAGAGCCAGCAATCTCCCTCATTGTCTCGCGGCATAGATGTCTTGGCAGCTGGCCCTGGTGCTCGTGGTGCCATTCCCTTTTGCTAATGAATGCAGACATGAATTCAAAGGCCACATTAAAACGTAGCAACATAGCTAAGGCTTTTATTCTCAGGACAGGCAATTTTGAAAGCATAGACAGAAAAAAGAGATAGAAAAGGTTGAGAAAAGACGTAGAGAAATATCACAGGGAAATGTTTTTCATCAGGGAGCATTTACTATTTCATCTATGATGTCTGACACATCTATTTCATTCTGTTAAAGCTGTGTCATTCAGATAAGTGGTTTTAATTTTATTTGGTATAAAGATGATTTCATCCACTTTTATAACATCTCAGTTAGCAGGTTTGTGATATTTGAACCTGCATGAGTCTTAGGTGTAACCACTTATCAGCTCTAAATAACCTTAATCAGGGGAGCTTTTGCAGCTGCCATCCAAAATCCTGAACAACTCTGCAACAAATGACTAATAGTTATTTACATTTACTCATAAATTACCCTGTTATTTTGACAGCCTTGTTTTCAAAAACACTCAGCCAGCGCTGTGACACATTTTCGAAATCTCCAAAACCTGAAGTTTTTTTGCATTTTCTGAGCTCACTGCTGATTCAAATCTAAGCCTCAGGACATCAGCATTGCAATTTCCTTTTTTTCCTGTGGCGAACTGTTGCTGTAATAAGCATGTTGTTGGTTCACAACAGCACTCCTAACCTTCCAACACAGTACCGTGCAACATCAATCAGGACTGTGGCTACTAATGGAGCTTCAGTGGTCATCAGAGAAGGGCAGCCTACTGATAGATGAGGGAACACAGCATAAACAACCTCATGCACACACAAAAATACACAAACACACTCCCATCAGTCTGCATGCAAGTACTGATAATGTGCTTCAGTATGAGAGGCACAGGCAGTCCACCCACAGCTCTGAGATTCACATACGTGGACAACATGAGAGTAATAAAATGGGAAAACAAGCGACATCTCTCTATAACTGCATTACACTGAAAACATTACAGGCAATATTTCGGAGTAATACTACTTAATTAGACCCTATTAAATGCAATAATTGGTCATTCTGCATCTCAGGAGTCTAACTGGGCTGGTAGCTGTTAACCTTATGTCTCTATCACTGCTGTTGTCCCCAGAACTATTAATATACTGGTGGGGATCATTTTTTAAAAATGACTTCAGGGAATGTTTTCATTGGTTCTCAATAAGGGGTTGATTGTCTCCAGCTGTTTATTCATGCAAGGTGGATTATTTCTCAAGAGTTTTTTTGCATTTGTATTTCAGACAGATTTTTGTTCTGCTGTTGATTACTGTTTACATGCTGAGTCACATCTTATTATCAAATAGTGACAGTTCAAAATTTTAAGTTTTCCCTTTTTACCACCTTCATTGGTCAGATTACTGCAATATAGGCTGATGCAACACTAACAGCATGATCTTTATAGTACTTTGCTTTGTCAGTTTAGTTTTAATATTGTGCTACTGTGCAAGTCTTGTAGTTATTTTCAAATGAATGTGGCATTGGTATTGTATGAAAGGTACATCATGGGGCATTCTGCATGTTTCCTGTGTGTACATACAACCTCCCCTCGCCCAAGTCAGGAAATGACTGTTACACTTGGCCATCTGTCAGGAAGCAATGAGCACATTCCTGTCCAAAAAGCCACCAAGGCCAGAAGGGTCAGCAGCAGGGACAAGGATTAAAATTGTCTAAGAGACTAATTTTCATTCTATTTATTAAAAACTCTGCATTATATGACCTTAAGTTTGCTGTTTTGTGCATTTAAGTTTCTATTCTATTGTTCATGCCACCTCTGCAGGATTCAAATTACAATTTTCACTTTATGGAAACAAAACAAACATTACCAGGGCAATTACATGGGACTGCATTAGGATACTGTCAACAAATCTCAAAAATAAATGCCAGAGTATGCTGTCTGTGGATGCTCTTTAGATTAACCAAACTGTTTTCTAACACATTTGCTGGCACCCTTCAACGTTTCAAAACTCTTGTAAAATAACAAACTGTCAGTGTGACTGCTCTGTTGTTAAGACTTGGTTGTGTTTAGAGAACCTATCAACATCGATAACAATATCGCTATTTCAATGTAATTAGGGAAACACCATTTCCTCTGTTGTTGTCAGTTAGCAATACAAATGAGGGCTTAAAGGAATCATTTTAGCAGGGTCAGAAAACAAACATCAGTACTCTGCTGAATGAAGAAAAATGCATTCAGATAGATGACCCAACTTAACATGTATGTGGCAAAATGACAGAGAATTACAAGTTTAGCAACACTGCAGATAGCACAGACAAATATAAAAGCATTTCTAGGGACGAGGTAATACGCATGGAATAGAGCTAAAGAGATGTTAAATTCCTCTTTCTTACTTTTGGCTCATTTCCCCTCACCACTAAAGTTTCAATAACTTTGAAACTCACAAAGTAAAAAACAAGTGTGCTCCCATCTGGTCCATAACTTTTACATGTCCAGCTCCTGTTAAAGTCTGTGCTGTCTTTCAGCATTTTTGAGCATATTTGCAAGTCTTCAGAGTTTTTGCGGCACACTACAGTCTGCATTTGTTGTATGCCTTTGCATCACATGCTTTGTTACTGACAATGTTATCTTAGTCATCAGCACTGTCATATATAGTATTTATATTTTCGTATCTGTGGTAAGCTTTGAGTGTACGATGGGATGATGGATGATACAATCTACTCCCACAACTCCTGAAGTCTTGCTCTGTTATTTCAGTCACACTGTTATTTCAGTTATTTCAGTAACCCTACTAGCAGTTTGGCCAAAGTTTGTTTCTTTAGTAGACATGATTGATTTAAGACACTACAGGAGCTACTGTGTCCATGGCAAATAAAATAATAACCAAATTAAACCACAACAACTACCTCACTCTGGACTCAAAGTTGGACCACCAGAATGAATATCAGGTACCTTACTCCAGTGTGACCTCTCCAACCACCGCATGCAAGCTTGTTGCTGATTTTAAAAATACTGTTTCAAAAGAGATAGGAAATGTGCGGACTTGTACACATCTTTTTTCTTTTTCTAGCAGTAAATAAAATTCTTTAACCTTGCTTCGGCTTGAACTAGCCTCAATGAGACCAGTTGCTGTGATCCTCTGCAGTTCAGCTGTGGACGGCCCAGATGTGTGAGTCAGATTTTCTTGGTTACTTTCATAGCCACAAACCACAACATTTTTAGAAGTGGTCAGAAAGTTTGTTTGCTCACTTGAGGAATAAATACTGCTTAACTTAGAGCAAACTGGTGATTGTTTTCTGTAGCAAGTCAATAAGGCAGAGCAAGAAAAATCGCCTTTGTGTTTCCTAGATATTTCAAGTCAACACCAAATGCAGGTTTGTTTGGGGAATAAAATATGAACCAATAAAAACTGTGAAGGCTTTATAAATTCTGTATTTCCTCACTTGCTCCACACAGACAACAGTCAATCACTTTACCTGCAAGAGGATTTTGTGGCTTGTACATGGTTTTGAGCATTCGATGAATCACATTATGCTATTCTTTCTGCCTTAATGTATTAAGCTGACAATTCAACTCAACATTTATAAATGACCCAGTCAATGCTGTCATATTTGCCATCAAGTACATAACCTCTTTGTGTCACTGAATTCTTTCTCATCGGCTTCATAATTCTACTCTTTTTATTGCTTGTCTGAACATTCATGTAGGATCATAGCAAGAGGAACTTGTACATTATGATTTTTAATGTTTAGTGAATAAAGAGTATCAAAACAGCTTCATCTAGTGCTCTTGCTAAGGGCCATGATTGTTCTCTCTTCATGTGCCAGGATGCTCTTCTCTCCCTGATGAATTCATACTATCCGGAGTATTTACTGTGCAGAAACATGATCTGAATAAATCATTAAAAGGCTGTCACATTTACCCCTAAACAGTACAACCGTCTAGATTGTTGGAAATGATTTACACAGCTTTATTTTTTAATGCGCTGATGTGTTTGCTGTGACATATATCAGTGTAACAGAGGCAATAAACAGATCCTTCACTTGCCACTATTGATGGTATATCTGAAATTGCACCCCTCAAAATAATTTGTACAACTTGCAAAGCTGATCTAATCCATGTTGAAATTAGAGAAATACTTTGCATGCTTTGTCAATTGAAAGCTGCAGATTTTGGACATTTGGAAATATACATGTTGTCTTGTTTAAGACAGCTCATACTATACTAGATCTTTGGACATTTAAAAGGTATTGTAGTTGTGATACTGCATTGAGTTCCCACATGAAGCCTAGACAATAGAGAGAGAATTTTGTGCATGGGCTGTGTGCAAGACATTTAAGGCTGATTTACAACACAACTCTCCTCTGGGGACACGGTTCAGTGGACAAATAGGAACGCTCAAAGAATGGCAGCAACCTCTCTAAAGCCATCAGCCCTTTGATATGTAGCAACAGGGTATTGTGTTAGCATTTAGCAGCAAACAGAATTTATTTTAATTTGACATTGCGCTGACACATACAGAGGGCTCCTACAGAAGATTAAAAGGCGGCAAAATGAAAAAGAAAAAAAGGCTTTAACTAGGCTCATCATCTGCCAGCTCCCTGTTGGTCAGGCATGGACTATGAAACAGCATGTGTGGAAGGTCCACAGATCGTTTTACTGACGCCAACACCAACCATGAGAAAAGGAGTTTGGTTGTTTTGCATGTCCGCTGCTGAAGCTTTGTCTTATTGTGCGTCATTTCATGTCGCAATATTTGCCTATTTTTCCCCCTCATTTCATTGTTTATAGATGATTTTGTTTCTCTTTGTGATCCTTTGCATTTTCTTTTCTGACTGGTGCTGTGTTTTACATGCCACTTTTCACATTTTGGATTAGTTTGTGTCCCTTCTTATGTATTTTGTATCTAATTTAGGTTGTTTTGAGTTTCAGTTCTGTTATTTGCACTCATATGGTTAATATTGTTATTATTATTGTTATCTTCATGATCATTTTGTGTGTCATTTGCATGTGTTTTAGATCATTTTGAGGCTTTTTTGTGTGTTTTACTGCTTTTGTTTTCATCTCTTTGTGGCCATTCTTACTGCAATTTTTGTATTTCTTCATGCTTATTTTATTTGTTATTTTGATTATTCAGTGTCTCTCTTTTACTGTATAGTTTCTCTGTTGTATGTCTATTTTTAGAAGATATTTATTTCACATTAAGCTAAAGGAACTCCTGACTTATTTGGTCACTGTGCCTTTGCACCTGCATACCTATGCTCATGGAGCTAGCCAATCAAAAACACACACTCATGCATTTCTGGTTAACGTCTTCAAAATGTAAATGAGGGAATTCTGCTTTTTAACTTACAATCTTTCAGAAAGACAATGAAATTGCTATCACAGGAATTTTTCCCAACTGTAACATCCCCTAATCATACTGTAAACTGCTGCTTTGACATCTAACAAGCTATCATATGCAAATGTTTTGCTGAGAACAACTCTCCTGAGTGTTATTGAGTTATTATCTCATAGCTACATGCAGCAACACAGCAGAACTATCAATATAACATATATTGACACAAATTTATAGGTGATGTAGATGTAATAAGAAACATATCCATCTAGGCTGAAGTTTGGTTGCAGAGGAGAGTAGCATAAACGAACTGGAAAATAGGAGCTCAGCAGTTTACTTGTGTGAGACAAGGACTGACAACACATTCTTTGTGTGGCGAACACCATCTTGCAACCCATTAAACCAATAGTAGAGGTAAATGATTTCTTTGAAAACAGCGATTTTTATTTACTTGCAGACAGCACAATAATCTCAGCCTTTCAGTAGAGACCACTTAGATAACAAGGCAACAACAGTTGATAACTATTACATGGTAATCTGCAGCTCATTGTATAGCTTTATAAAACACATCAACCCACATCAAAAAATAAAAATAAGGAAGATGAATAATATTAAAAGAAAATCAAGGACAGAGGAGCAACACAGTGCAGCAGTATGCAAAGGCATAACATACTATAAGGCTCAGGAACTAAGCACATATTAGGTCTTTACTTCATAAACCACCTCATGTCCTCTTCTTGCTTACAACATAGCTATGATCCATCAGAAACCTCAGGGACCTTCTACGTGTGTCCAGTGGTGTCTGTGGATTTGTGGGATCTTTTGTCTTGAAGTATGTTACTTCCATCAAACTAAGGAGTAGCAAATGTTGCTCATCTCTTCCCAGATTTGCTCTGGCTAAGCTGCAGCTGCAACCTCAATGAAAGAAGAATGAAATATAAAAACTGCAGCTCCTTAAATAGCCAAATGTTAGTCTAACCCCATAGATCTCTATGTTCCCTAAAGTCCCCAAATTCACAATATAAAAAAGAAATTTATCATCTCTAAAAAAAGAGGAATGTTTACAACTAACTTCCACATTTATTCTGACTGTGGGGAACCTGAACATTTATATAACTCAGAGTTTCAGTTATAATAACATTGTTTATTCATGTGATTACATTCATGTGACACATTGTTCTGGTTCTGGTTCTGGCTCCAGCTCTGGCTCCTTTCTGGAGTCTGAGAACTTTGGTGTTTTCTGGCAATGCAGTTCATGTTAAAACAAGTTTAACCAGAACCAAAGTGGGAGGAGTTTACTGTGGAAGTAATTGCGGAAGATGACCATTTGCGCTGACAGTCTGAGATCTTATGTTCTGTGTGTACACAATCTCCATTTGTGGAAGACCATCCAGGGGTGGGAGGTGGAACGCGGTCCTTTTCTTCTTCAGTTGGGGCTGCTGGGGTGGCTGAATTCTGTGTCCTTTACCTGGTTTGCTGGTTGATGGCCCATCACGCTGTCCAGCAGTTGGAAAGACGAAGATGTAACACCATGCTCCATCTCCACTTTGACCTACGTTTTTTTTTTTCTTTGTTTTTTTTTTTTTACTGTTGATGAATCTCTTCTGTTGTTGCTTGAGCTGTTCCCAAAGTTTTCTTGTAGTGTGGTGATGTCCACTGTCCAGTTGAAGGAATGCTGCACAAACCTTTTTGTTTTTCTTTCGCAGGAAGATATAATGCAGTTAGATCTAATTGTTGTTGATGATCCAGTCAAATTTGAAGTCTTGAAAATGTTTTCATTTTTATCAAAGTGTAGATATTCTCTCTGAGTTACAAGAAATCTATTTTGTTTTGATCTACTGATATTTTGTTGTACATCTTTGATTTAACTTCTTTAACAAACAGAACTTCACAAACTGTCCAGGTTTTAATGTCAAGATGTCATTCCAGTACTCATGAATAATTGACACAGCTCAGCTCTCATAAAGTATTCATAAAAAATCTGCTAGATTTGTTATGTGTTCTTGACAAACATCAGACCCCTGGAGTAAACCATTAGTTGCTGTGAATAATGCACATATAATCTTTTATGCATGACATCATATTTCATTTAGCCATTTTGGTGTTTGTTTACATGATAGAAAATAATCTTTTAGTTTTTTTCTTTCTTGTTTGTTTGAGAGGGGGGCTACACTGGTTACTTTACATTGCATCTGGCTAAACTGAACTGTTGCAATATTATCCACTATTATGTATATTAAGAAAAGATTTAGATAAACAGCTTGATACATAATTGACATTACTGACAAGGTGAACATCAGATATTTTTCTTATTAGTTTTTGTTGTCCTTTGCTGGCAAAATATTGGGAAATAAAGCCTTAAAATGAAAAAAAAGACTGACTGACCGACTGAAACAAGCTAACCTCCTTTTTGAGTCGCAGACCACACTGAGTTACTAACATTCTCATGCAAAAATCTCTATGCATTAACTGCAGTTAAAAGCCTAGTCTGACCAAATGGACCTTTTAACCCACAGATTCTGTATCAATTAGCAAAGAGAAAATGATGAAAAGACATCCATTTCCTCCCACAGCACATTTTCCACAGTGGCCGTGAAGTATGACAGTGGGAAGAACAAGAGGAGGAGGTGATTGCTGTTGTGCTGCTCAGGGGAGACCATTTAGTTCTGCTCACAGTTGCACTGCAGCCCTGCTCGAGCTTTTTCCAACACATCAGCCGTTTCTCATTTCTTCAAAGCTCGCCATTATTTTCAGAGCAAGGTTGTGAAAGATTCAGCATGTTTGCAATTTATCTTGACTCGAATGTGCTATTTCTGTTCCCATGGATGGTCTGGAGGGTGTCTGAATACCAACAGAAAAAGCAGAAGATGCATTTTCCTTTTCTGTTTAAAGTAAAATTAGTTTGCCTGGGTTGGGGTGCCTGCTCTGGGCCTGTGACGCCCTTCGGGGCCGGCGGGGGACGGGGGCGCCCTAAGCCACTGGCGGGTCGTCTTCCAGGGGGGAGGCTTACCCCCCTCTGGACCTACATCTCCTGACCCCTCCCCTCCCCACTCTTCACTACATACACAGGTAGGGCCGTGGGGGGTGTGCTTGTTGCGCTGGGCGGGGCAGGGGGGGTCATCATAGTGGCCCCGTTGCTTCGCCGAGCGGCAGCATGCCTCCCAGCTTTTAATTCCACTTAGTCACTGAGCACAAATAACATTTGCAACATACAAACACGTTTTGGGGGGTGGAACATGCGAGGTCAGGTGGGTGGGACTGCTCAGGTGGCCCCACCCCCTCCTCAATGCAGTTACTGCCCCCCAATTTTAACCCTCTTTTTTTAATTGCAAACAGCACATAATATATTCCCTCACTAGTGGGGGAGGGAGGGGCGATGGGGTCTTCAAGCGCCCCTGTCTCCATGGATGGCCCGGGGGCGGGGCGGGCCGGGTGGCCTGTCGCGTTGGCCCGGGGCGTGGGCGGGCTGTCCCGGGGGGTTTGGCTGCTGGCCCTGGGGGGAAGGTGCTGTTTTGGGGGTGGGGAGTGGGGGACTGGGGCGGGGTGGGGGGGGTGGGGGCCTGGCTCGTGTCTCCTCGCCTCCTGGCTGGGGCTGTCCCCCCGCGGCGTGGGGTGGCGGGAGGATGGTGGTGGGGGGATGGTGTTTGTTTGTGTGTGTGTGTGTATGTGGGGGGGGGGGGGGGGGGGGGGAAGAGTGGTGTGTGTGTGGGGGGATGGGTGGTGGAGGGATGGTGTGTGTGTGTGGGAGGGTGGGGTGTGTGGCGGTGGATGTGTGGTGTGTGGGAGGGGGGGTGGTGTGGGTGTGGGAGGATGAATGGTGGAGGGATGATGTATGTGGGGGAGGATGGGGTATGTGTGGGAGAATGTATGGTGCAGGGAGGGGGAGTGTGTGGGAGGATGGATGGTGGAAGAATGGTGTGTGTGCAGGAGGATGGATGGTGTATGGGAGGGAGGATGGTGTGTGTGTGGGGGAGTGGTGTATGTTTGGGAGAGTGGGTGATGGAGGGGTGGTGTGTGTGTGTGTGGGAGGATGGGGTACGTGAAGGTGGATGTTTGGTGTAGGAGAGGGAGGACGGTGTATGTGTAGGAGAATGATGTATGTGTGGGAGGATGGGTAGTGGAAGGATGGTGTGTGTGTGTGTGTGTGGGAGGTGTGAAGGTGGAGGATGGTGTATGTGTGGGAGGATGAGTGGTGGAGGGATGATGTGTGTGTGGGAGGATGGGGTAGGTGTGGGAGAGTGTATGGTGGAAGGATGGTGAGTGTGTGGGAGGATGGATGGTGGAAGGATGGTGTGTGTGTGGAAGGATGGATGGTGGAAGGATGGTGTGTGTGTGTGGGAGGACAGAGTATGTAAGGGTTGGATGGTGTATGTGTGGGAGGATGAATGGAGGAGTGGAAGGAGAGTGTGTGTGTTTGTGTGTGTTGGTCTGGGGGGGGGGGGCAGGACTGGTTCTCGGGGTGTGCGGCTGGGCGCTGGGGTGTGGGGCTGGCCTCTGGCGGTGGCCGTCTGGGCGGGCCGGGTCCCCCCGGGTGGCGTGCTGGCCCTTGGCCTGTGGGGGGTGGGGGGTGTCCCTGCGCTCCTGGGCCCGGGCCCTCTGCCCCGTCTGTCCCGGGCGGCCGGTGCCCGGGGGGGTCGGGGACTGCTGGCCTCGGCCTGCCGGGGCCGGTGCCCTGTGTCCGCGGGGCGGCTCCTGCTGGGGTCTCCTGCTGCTGCCTTCCTGGGCGGGCGAGTGGTCGTCTCTGTGGACCGGTCGGGATCTGTAGCCTACGGGGGGGCTGGTGGCCTGGGTCTCGGGACCGCTGGCCTGACTCTGGCCTCTGTTCAAGTGAGGTGGCATCTGCATGATCACTCTGCATGGTCACTCCTTCCTGAACGTCTCCACACAGTCTTTGCGTCGCCATGTGGCCGAGTTCTCCAGCATATCCACACAGGTTTCTCTGCGCGTGTTCTTGAATACAGCAGTTTCACTTATATCTATTATCATATTTTTTTTTCTTTTTTTTTTATTATTTCTGTTCTTATTATTATTATTACTCTTATTATTATTACTACTACTATTATTATTATTACTATTATTGTGATTATTATTATTGTTACTATTATCAACTAGTTGTGTAATGACCTACTGGCCAGGATGATCTTAGCTATATATGTTGCAAGTAGTATGGATTACATGGTTTTCTGTATAATGTTTTAAGTCCCCACCCGCACTCCCCACACCCTTTCTGTCCCTCTCTCTCCCCTCCCTCTTCTCTCTACTTTCTTTTCTATCTCTCTCTCTCTCTGTCCCCTCCGGTCGAGTCCAGCATTAAGAGTCTGATTTAATAAAGTTTTTCATGTCATCAAGAGGGACTTTATACATGTAGTATAAATCCCTGCTTGATAGAGTAAAATTGCCCAGCACCAGACAGCAGCCAGACAATCATTCTGTTTGCAACGATGCTGGACAAGACAAGTTTAAAAAAAAAAAAAAAAAAAAAAAAAAAAAAAAAAAAAAAAAGTAAAATTAGTTTGTTGCCTCATGGGCATTTTGCTGCTTCAACCTTTTAATTAATACAATAATTTTGTAATATCTTGGAACATATTGACAGAGTTGAAAAATAAGCCTCTAAGGGCCAACACTCAGACAGGCAGAGGATTTGATGGGATTTAAAACAAACAGCTAGATTAAAGCACCCCCCCTCAGCAAAAAAAAAAAAAAAAAAAAAAAATAGGGGAGAAAATGAAGGTGAATGTTATAATTAAAGCATAAACTGTTTGTTGTAAACACCAACCACATATGAAGCTGCTGATATCATGAGTCCACTGATTTTATGAACTGTAATCATTGCGAAGCAAAGCACAGATTACTGAGTGGGCACAGTGGGACAGGGCCCATGGAAAATAATATGATATATATGAACATAACAAGATGAAAATAAATGTAAAAGAAAATATATAGAGTTGTTACCAAGGACACAAGCTGTCAAAATATTTTCCCAATAGATTTCTATTGTGAAGGAACTACATGTGTTAGCTTTATGTTATGTAGCAGTGCTAATCTAGTTATGTGTTAGCACCATATTAGTTTTAAAATAATGTGGAGAAACCGTGTCATATTTACTTTTCAGTGAGTGTATTCAGGGACTTCACATCAACTAAGTTAATCAAGTTTGGAGCTGTTTATTGTCCTTAATATCTAATAAAGCAACCAGGCACTTGAATACAGGTAGCGGGGGGCAGTCATTTGTAGATTTTGGTCTGATGGAGGCACAAGTGAAATGTATAGATACCAAAGATACCAAACCTAACATTAACCAAAACACATCAGTTACAGAAAAAAACAAACAAAAAAAAACATTAAATTTCAAGACTTTGTGAATCAAAATGAATAGTAGGATATTAACATCTGATAAAAGATCTCAGGGTTGTGTTTCTTAATGTTTAAATTAACATCTAAAAAATTAAAGAGCATCATGAAAATCTTCTTTTTATTTTTCAACGGTTTGATTCCGAAAACTATCATATATGTAAATATTAGATAATATCTAATGTATATGTAGATAATATATGAAAGTTTACCTTTCGGAATTAAATTTATTATGTTTCTTGGGATCTTTGAACAAAGGAATGTGCACAAAAATACGGCCTTTGCATCATGCAGTAGATTGACACTTAACCACCAAACACCCAGCCATGAGCTTCAAAATTCACATTTACTTCTTAACCTGGTTAACTTCAAACGAACCCAGGCCAAGACAGACCCCAGCCCCAGTATCAGCAGCTCCCAATGTGGAGCTAGCTGCACATGGATCCAGTGTAGCACCACTACACGGTAAATCAGAACTGTTGGGAGGAGAAGCCATTGATCCCCTACTACCACATCCACATTCTTCACTACAAACTTGCCTTTCTATGGACCTTTTTTGAACTTGTTGCAGTTATTTCTACTTGGTGATCCAGATTATAAATGTAAAGATGTTTTATATCTGATGTCTCTCTAATGTGACCATGGTTATCATAGCAGTATATGTGCTAATTTTCTTTTTTAGTATATGCCTCTGACACTGGTGCCAAGGAACTTAACACGTTACAGCAGCATGAATAAATTAAATGGAAATATAGGAACAAAATAAGGAAAAGATATAAATTGCTTAACTAAAACAAACAGACTCAGGCATGAGAAGTACAAAAATATAATTCAACAAACTTGCCTAATTTCTTTTTAATATTATATTATAGGATATCAACACAGAAGTGGTTGTTATTATGTCTTGACTGAGAGACAGTATTAATCATGCTGCCATATTAACTGACTCTCCCATCTGATGGGATGAAGGACCTGTGATCGTGCTTCTTTTGAACCATTTTGTGCAACAATCTGCTGCTAAATGAGCTTCTTAATGTACCTAGAGTATCATTCAGGAAGTAAAAGGAATTGTTCATGACAGATGTCTACTTAGCTAACATCCTCTGCTTCCTCAGTAGAGTCCAGAGGATACTCCAGGACAGAAGGAACCCTCTTAACCAGCTTACAGAGTTGCTTCCTGTCCCTCTCAGTGCTTCCACTGCTGTAGGAGACCACTGTGAAGAGAAGTGCAGATGACGCCACAGTGCCATGAAATACTGCAAACAGTGACCTGCCTGCTCTGAAGGATTTAAGTCTCCTCAGCAGATGGAGAAGGCTTTAGATGTGTTTGTTTTGTGTTTTTAAGTCCAATTTTGTGTTGACAGGAACACCCAGGTTATAGTGCTCTCCCGCAGATCCAATTAATGTCCAAACCTTATCAGAAAAAAATAAAATAATAATAAAAATACAGCTATAAAAAATACAGAATAATGAAGTAATGCAGAATGGCAAGAAAGAGAGCCAAAATTGCCCTAATAAGATAAAAAAAAATAAATAAATTGATCGCTAAATGCAAGCAAAATTATCACAATTAAAAACAAAATGACATAAAGACATATATTGATCTCTACAAGACAATAACTGACCATAGCAACAATTAAAATACAAAACTGGTGCAATGGAACACTAAAAAAGTTGCAAATGACCACAAAATTTCCATAAAGATAGAGAATGACTCAAACACAGCCCAAGAGGCAACACAACCAAAGACAGTTTGCAAGCTTTTGTGGTTACTTTGTTTATTTTAACCGTTGTAAGTCTGATGAAGTCATTTGATAAACTTTTTTTCTATAATTTTGGATTGAATAATTTAAACACTGACATTAGGAGGAACTAAGAATCTTACAGCGGACTATATGAATCTTTAAAATGTTCAAAGTCCGAATTGATCGATTTGTTGAAAGGATGAAGAGACTCCCTAATAATTTATTCATATTGCCAGATCTTAGGGATTATTTTGTTTTAAACAAAATATAAGAAATCGTAGCCAAAAATAGAAGTAAGGTTCTAATTTTATAAAGCTACATTATTCTTTGAACCACCACACTGATTTAAAGACACTGTTTTATGGTACATGTGCTACTTTTATTACTTCTGCTCATTAACTACAACCTATTTGTCCTCTTCTCTCAGGAGGGCACCTTACTCTTATAAATTACTGATGTGTGATATGCGTGAGTGTGTGTATTCAAACCAGAGAGAGACCCTGCATTTGACCGAGCGTGTACTTTTGTAAAATGTGGGTACATTTGCGTGTCTGTATCTGCATGTCTGATCTGAGCTGGGGCTATTAAAAGATGTGCATGCTGTGCAGATGCCCTTTCCATCATGGCAGGATCTGCACTTAATGTCACCTTTTTCACTGTGACTGACAGCATCTAGGGAAAAGAGGGGAGGTCACCTGCTCCGCAATACAGGACCACCTGTCAGAGTCAGCAGGCTCACAACTGATGATACTTAAGATCAACGTGGGGGCAGTGGACTTCACGTCAAGGATATATGCTTCATAAACTCACTTGTGATGCATTCATTAGATACATTAGCTCTAAATCTTCAAGGGGTAACAGCGTAATTGACCCGAGTAGAGTGATTTTCTGTTGAAATCATCATTCATTTTATGTCCTGGTGTCTGATATTTCCTCTGGGGTTCAACTTGTCAACTTTCTTTTTAGCTGATGGCCCATATCTGCTTTTTTTGATGTGCCTTAATTTACTTTTGGTCAGTGTCCCAAATTCCCAAGCGTGAAATCATTATCTCTACACATTTCATATATGTCGCATTACAGCACACGTGATGCCACTTTGAGCAGGATTTTCCAAGGGATAGGTCGTCCCCTGCTACTACAGGATGCTCAGTGGAGCAGGAAATTGAAAAAGGTGGAGCACCAGGTTTATAGCCCATCATCTTTATTAAGGCTTGTTTGTACAGACAGAAAAGTCAGTGTGTTCATTTCATGATTAAAGTTTGAAGTGTTTGCTGTAACCACATCCTACTTATCTCTAAAGGGTAGCCAAGACAGATCAGCTGTTGTTTTATCATCCAACTTGAACAGATTAAATAATCACAGAACATAATCTCAACATGGCGCTACACCTAAAGTGAGCAGTCAGCAGAATGAAAGAGGATTCATGTACAGGAGACACAGAGGACTAAAATGTCCCTGTGATCCAACTCAATTTTTATTTTAGGATTATAATTTCTTTTAAGAACCTTTTCAGTTTTTAATGTAAATTTTGTTTAAATATATAATTTTTTGTCAACTTCCAAAGCATTCAGATCCTCTAGTTATTTCTTAGTGAGACTTCAGTGTATAATCACAGTGGAGGGAGAACATGAGCAAAGAAAGAGTAACAGGATTGGATCCCCAGAATCTAGACCAGGGATCTCAAACCCCTTAAGGTCCACTCGTCTGCAAGTTCTGCATAATGAGCCATTAATTTGAGTCAGGTGTGCTGAAGCAGGGAAACATTAAAAAGGCTGCAGGATAGTGGCCCTTGAGGGCTGGAGTTCCCTGGTTTTAATTGAGCAGGTGACTTTGGATGAGGCTCCTCTGGTCTAAGAAAGCTGTAAAGATGAAAACAAGTTAGGTTGCATGAAATTCAGCCTACGGGGGGAATGACAGAGTAGAAGAGAGTTTTTAAGATTTAAAGTATTGTGAACAGACTAATTTGTTTAAAACATAACAGGCAATGAGACCACTGGGTCAGAGTCATAACAATGGAGTTAAGAATGAGAAAAATTGGAAACTGAGAAAAATGGAATAGTTAGATGAAAAGCCCAAGTGGCAGGGAATAAGGGCAGACATGAGGGAATAGAGCTCTTTTATTTAACTTACACATAAGCTTGATTTATTTATAGAATAGTTTGCAATCATGAGAGCCTCAAATCTTCTTGGGAATCATCCTACATGCTCGATACATCTATACTTCAGAAGGTTCTCCCATCTTCATAAATTGAAATATTCAAGCTCAACCAGATTGGATGTTCGGGTTCAGACTCTTATTGACTCACTGTAAGCCTATTCCAGAGTTTCCCTAAAGCCACATTGCAGTATTTCCTTTGAGATAAACATATAATAAGAGTAGATAGGATAAGACTTTATTGATCACACAGCCAGTAAATTTGTGAGTTGCATTAGACACCGCAAAAAGTAAAATGACAGCACACAACAACAACATTGTTTAGATAACTATTAACATGATAACATATTTATATAATTTAAATTTGGAACAAAAAATAATTAACATGTATTGTACCTGAGGTAGAGCAAGGTTAAGTGTATTTATTATTACAGGAAGTTATTATGCAGCCTGATGGCTGAGGGCAAGAATGACCTTTGGTAGCACTCTTTCCTCCACTGAGGTTGTAAGAGTCTTGTGCTGAAAGAGATGCTCAAGGTCTCCACAATGGGATGCATTGGGTGGGTGGAGTTGGATGTAGGGAGGATGTCATGTGTGAGAGGGAATATTTTCCTATAAAAGTATATGATAATTTCCATGGTCTTGCTGGCGTTCAGGAGTAGGTGGTTCTGTCCAGTGATGATTACTCTGTGCTGGCACACAGCTGACACTGGAGAACTTCTGCAGATGACAGATGGTGAAGTTGTAACTGAAGGTGTATAGTGTGAATAGAAACAGTGAGACCACCATCCCCATGCTCATGGAGATTTTAAATGCTACAGAAACTTTTTTTTTTATATCCTTACTCATAATTGGTGCCTTAACACAAAATACCGCTTAGCAACTCTATAAACATTTTTCTTGTATTCCTAGTTTTAACTCAGTAGGACACAGACATACTCAAGTAAAATTTTAGAAGCATCTTGAGACCATTGACTGAAGTAGGAGACTCCTAATTAAGTTATATTAAGATATTTCAGTCTATTATTTGAAACACTTCCAAAAAATACTTTTTGACTCATCATGTTGAGAATTGTATCTTAATATCAAAACAAAATAATTAAATCAGTTTTCAACCAAGTTGAAAGCTTAACATACTAAAAAAAACTTGAAATGGTGTTAAAACTTTACATCAGCAGTTTTACAGAGAAGCTGGACCCCAGGCTAAAGATACCCTTTTTCCAAGGGTAGAAGTGTCATTGTATAATATTCTCTTTTTATGTTTCTAGGAAGAATGAAAAAGTGACATAGGTTGCAGATGCTGTTATATATAACCAGCTGCTAAAATATCCCTGAATTATCATGGGAGATCATCTAGTTTTTCTGTGTGCTGACCTCGGAGGTATGGAATGAAAAACTCACACAGATAGACGAGAATACATGGATTCAGATGGGGCAGTTTAGAAATATTTATGTATCTTGTGCTCTGTTGGTGAAAAGAAGCTTGTGCTTCTTGAGACAAAAGTAGGTTATGCAAGAACATCTTAGGGGACTGCTGTGAAATTCTAAAATGTCATTTGCTGCGAATTGGATTTCTAATGACACTCAATGAAACTGGAGCTGTGAAACTGCTGCATGAGGCCCCTAGCTTCTACAACCCCAACGACACAATGGCGACACAGGAGGGTAGTAAAGGCAGGGCTTATGGAAATGAATTGCACCATGTGAAATTCACCTTTCTTTGCGCTTTGTTAAACTTTATGGCTGTTTGATGAGGCCTAGAGCGCTTAGATACTGTATGACGTGATTACTTTTCAGTTTGGAGGGGGAGGTTGTTTTAGTTCTTCATGTTACTATATAGTAGACATTTAATTGGGCAAGTTGACAACAGTATCATCCTGAAGGAAGTTGTTACACAAAGTGAGGCAAAAATCTTAATAGTTTTATTGGGCAAACAGGCATGCTGTTAACTATTATTGATTTGAAGGTCAGCTGGGGGTAAATTAGCATTTTTCAACTGTGTGTGAGAGGGTTGGTTTCAGGGTGTATGAGTGTAAATTCCTGAAGGTATCAATGAATTTGTACTGGATTTGAACTGTTTTGTTGTCATTAAAAAAAAAGGACATATAATGGATTAGATTTATATAGCGCTTTTCAGGGCATCCAAAGCTCTTTACATTATATCCACCATTCATTCACTCCTCACTCATACCTGGTGATGGTAAGCTTCGTATGTAGCCACAGCTGCCCTGGGGCAGACTGACGGAAAAATGGCAGCCAATCTGCGCCTACGGCATCTCCGACTATCACCGAACATTCATCCACATTCATACACCAGCGATGCCAACACTGGAGGCAAGGAGGGTGAAGTGTCTTGCCCAAGGACACAACAACAGATGACTGGGGGAGTGGGAATCGAACTGACGACCTGATCGAACCGATGATTAGATGACCCTCTCCTCCGCCTGAGCCACTGCCGCCCCATGGGTCACATATAGGCAAAAAAGTTTATTTTTTACCTTAAGCCTGCCCTGTGAAAACAGTATTTCTAGCCAAGATGAATTCTTTTATCAAGTCAAATAATAACCCCTTTATATTAATAAGCAATTTTCCTTTTATTTTTTGTATGTGAGATGTGATTTTTTTTTTTTTTTTTCATTTTGTGACATTTTTTATTACATACAGTAACAGTCTAAATGTGGACAACATACTTTAATGGGTAGGCGCATCCACACTTTTGAGGGGTACTGTACAACACTCTTCTGTTAAGAACATGCATTTTACATAGCCTAAGCAAGTGTATTTTATGTCTAAACTTAGTAGTTTTTTTTTTTTCCTAAACTTTGTCATACAATTTTTTGGTGCCTAAACCTAATGAAGAACAGCTTTAAGTAACAGGTCTTATAATTATTTTGCACAGCCACTGCTGTTCTCCAGCACACTCATACCAGAGTCATGCCTAATTTGATGAAATAATGAAGCAACAACACAACTAGAAGTCTGGACAAAGATCAATATGGAGTGCAACCTGATTAGCTGGAAAAAACATATAAACACAAGACTATGTTAACAAAATAACTGCTAACTAATAGATTTACCAACTTCCTCCTCAGCAGCTCTTCATAATTCATGAAGCAGTGTTGACCAGTCATACCCACTAATCATGGCAATAACATATTCAGTTTGCAGCTACCCTGTTCATCTTCAATATCACACACAATCAAGAGACCTGCTCAGGAAAGCAAATAATGACCACATAATAGTGGGTGTACATTGCTTATTGGATTTTGCTCATATCCATTACCTTGTCTAGACTTCTGTCTGATTTTGCCTTTCCCCTTTTCCCCTGCTGCCCCCTCTTCATCTATTTTTACTCCAACAGTTTCATCTTAAAACCTCATACTGAGTTATATAAACACATCAAATGTTCTTGACTGGCAAAAAAACAAAAAGAAAAAAATTAAATAAATAAATTAAAGCAAAGTGGATTATCTGTGACTCTTTCAAACATTCTTGAACACTAGAAGAATTTTCTAATTTGTTTGATTATCTTTGAAGTGACAGTCATGCATAAAAATCTCAATTTATGCTAATGTACTGCCTCCTTTCCTCTTTTTACCACTTTGAGACTGAAAATATTGGCATCTTTAAAATTTGGATGCATTTGTCTGTTTGTGTGTGTGGCTTGTGAGGGTGTGAAGTATAAAATGAAATAGACCAGTTTGAACTGTGGCTGTGGAGTGTGTAAATGACGAGCCATGGATGCTGCTCATTGGCCTGCTGGTGAGCAGGCTAATTAACAGCAAAAGCCTGTTCGTTTGGATGCCAACATCAGCAGAAGAGCATGTTCCAGATGCCAGCTGGTATCTGGAGGGTGGCTGCTTTTAGGTTAATGGAAAGCACATTGGAGAGGGAATGAAAAAAGCACATATTTATAGCCATAATGAAGGAAGAATTTACTCCTGTATAGTTTATGCCTAGTTATTGGGTAAAGAGGCAGGTGTGGGATAAAGAGTTATTTAGATTTAATACAACAAAATGCATGACTAGCCATGTTGTTATGCATTGTTTCTTTTAATGAAACCTGGCTGTAAAGGATGAAGTTTTACAGCATCAGGACTTTACAGAGTTGGATATCCACCAAAAATAAATAATAAAATCTGGGTGCCGGCTTGTCAGGCCCTAGCCAAAAGATTGTGGGGTTATCAAATTTAGTTTTTAGTCTTTTTTAGTTATTAGCCATTTCGTTTTTTGTGTGTGTGTTATTTTTTGTCTAAACCATTAGATAAGTTAACCTCATGTCTCACAGGTCAGTGTGTAAGTTACCCTTTTTGAGGTTTGTCATATTTAGTTGACCTCTTTTATGGGCCAGCTACTTTATTCATTCTTTTGGATTTTGGTATTTATTTTGGAACGATAAACACCAAGTTTTGAAATGACTTTCTGTGTCTTCATTGCTTTACTGATGGTTGTTGAAGGCATCAAAAGATAGAAATAAATAAAACTTAAAGACCTGTAGCCCTTTGTCAGGCAAATGAACATTTTTGTACACATCATTGGACATACAAAATGCATCTGCATGCTAGTCCATGAAAACATAAAATCACACTGAGTTTTCCACACCAATCACCAAAGATCAGGCTACATCCCAGCTACTACATTGAGATTGGTCTTCAGGATAAAAATTTGAAAATGTTGTTAGTATTGGCCATTTACTACTGTATATTTTTTGTTATATTAAAGGAAAAAGTATCCAAGTTTTTAAGTCTTCTAACATTCTAACTCTGTTATGATAAAACTTTTTTCTGTAGGTGAAAATTTTCATTTCCAAGTATTTAAACGAGTGTCCGATAAAGGGATAAAAAGTATTCATGTGATTTTTCACATTCATAGTGTACAGACACTAATTAACACTAAATAATAATGATAATCATGAAATCTTGATCATTTTACTGATAATAATTTTTTTTTTTTTTTTTTTTTTTTTTTAACCTGTCTTGTCCAGCATCGTTGCAAACAGAATGATTGTCTGGCTGCTGTCTGGTGCTGGGCAATTTTACTCTATCAAGCAGGGATTTATACTACATGTATAAAGTCCCTCTTGATGAAAAACTTTATTAAATCAGACTCTTAATGCTGGACTCGACCGGAGGGGACAGAGAGAGAGAGAGAGAAAAGAAAGTAGAGAGAAGAGGGAGGGGAGAGAGAGGGACAGAAAGGGTGTGGGGAGTGCGGGTGGGGACTTGAAACATCATACAGAAGACCATGTAATCCATACTACTTACAACATATATAGCTACGATCATCCTAGCCAGTAGGCCATTACACAACTAGTTGATAATAGTAACAATAATAATAATAAGAGTAAGAGTAATAATAATAATAAGAACAGAAATAATTAAAAAAAGAAACAAAATATGATAATAGATATAAGTGAAACTGCTGTATTCAAGAACACGCGCAGAGAAACCTGTGTGGATGTGTTGGAGAACTCGGCCACACGGCGACGCAAAGACTGTGTGGAGACGTTCAGGAAGGAGTGACCATGCAGAGTGATCATGCAGATGCCACCTCACTTGAACAGAGGCCAGAGTCAGGCCAGCGGTCCCGAGACCCAGGCCACCAGCCCCCCCGCAGGCAACAGACCCCGACCGGTCCACAGAGACGACCACTCGCCCGCCCAGGAAGGCAGCAGCAGGAGACCCCAGATAATAATAATATCAAGAAAATCTTAAATCCCTATCCAGGACAACTTCTTTTCAACTTGTCTAGATTTGAGTTCTTATTCAGTGGGATTTCTCTGGCTTTGTAGCGCTCACAGCTGATCAAAGATATAAACACCTTCCCGACTGGCATGGCATCATAACAGATGTTAAAAGAGTCAGAATTAGCAGCAGAAATCATTCCAGCAGTGCAGCATTAAACAAGTAAAGGAAAATAATAATTAAAATAAATTAAAAAATTAACAAATAAGGTTTAATTAAAAAACTTATAAAGTTAGCATAGCATGCTATTGCATCATCACAAGGTTTTAATGAGCTGAGTAAAACAAATAGTGTAGCACCTTTTATCACATGTGGCTAGAATATATAAACCTCATTTCTGAAAACCGAAATGGGCGAAGCGGCCGAAATAAGTTTTCTGCGCAGGGTGACCGGGCTCTCCCTTAGAGATAAGGTGAGAATCTTGGTTATCGAGGAGGGGCTTAGAGTAGAGTGTCTGCTCCTCCGCATCGAGAGGAGCCAGGTGAGGTGGCTTGGGCATCTGGTCAGGATGCCTCCTGGATGCCTCCCTGGTGAGGTGTTCCAGGTACGTCCCACCGGAAAGAGGCCCCAGGGAAGACCCAGGACACCCTGGACGGACCGCATCTCTTGGCTGGCCTGGGAGCACCTCGGAATTTCCCCTGGACGAGCTGGTGAATGTGGCTGTGGAGAGGGAAATCTGGGTTTCCCTGCTTAGGCAGCTGCCCCCTCAACCTGACCCCAGATAAGTGGTAGAAAAATGGATAAATGGATGGATAGATGGAGTTCTGAAAACCGATTTTAAGAGTCTGATTCATGGAAGACTTGTTCTTCTGGCCAGTTTCTTACATCTCTGTAGAGAGCTTCTGAACCTCTCTCAGTTTGTTGTGCTCCCGGTTATTTGACCAACATCTCTTTTAGTTCTGTTCTTTTTTTTAAAAAAACACTTAACCCTTTACCACGACTTTGTGCCATCAGGAAAGGAATGCTTGCCCCACCATGCTAACTCAAAAACAAAGAAACAGATATTAAACAACTTATATTACCTTCCACTGTTGATGTGTTCACTCCACTACAGCAATAACAGGTAAATGAAAATCACAAATTAATACTAATATTTGTGACTGTATAGAAAAAAAATGTAAGACATAAGTGAAACATTACAGCTATGCTAGCTTCAGCCATCACAGATGCCAACATAAAAAATGGATTTATTTTAGAGGAAACAGTTGTAAAAGGCCACAGGACCTCTACTTGTTATACTACATTATAACAATGTTTTTGGACATTTACTTTCAACCTGAGTAGATAATTTAGAAACACAAAGAAGGCAAAGTAGTAATGTATTTAATGGCTGCACAGACTACTACTACGTCCTTTTTATGTTTCTAACAATGTACATTATCACGATCTCCTCCATCGTAGCCACGTTTGCTATTGTCTGAAACGGACATCAGAACTTGGAGGATGAACTCTGAACTCTACACTGCCCTCTGGTGGATGTATTTGTTAACAACCATGAGAATGTCAGGGGCATATGAAGGTAAGGCAGTGATGTTTGAAATGGACGCTCCTAATTAACATATTGGCTGTATTTCCTCCTTTTGCTACCACTTTTATGTCATGCTTTACAGGCTTTACAGACTTAACACAACAACTAAAGAGAGAGAGAGAAAAAGAAGTCTCCCTTTTCAAAACTCTAATGTCATGGGAGCTGTCACAAGCAGTAGATAACACTTGGCCCCCAAAACAAATATCTCATGGAGCAAATAAAATTAACTTTAGTTAATTAATCTGCTATTCTTATTACAAATAAAAGCATCCTAATGTTGCCTACTTGGGATGCCTTTGAGTCAAACTGCATTTATTTCTAGGAACAGCTACTGCATTAAATATCCTACTCATAAATTAATATGCTGTACGGGAGTCTTCATTTGCAGGTAGAGCCAATCTGAAAAGGGAGGCTGATGAAAATGAGAATATTATTTAATTTTGGCACAGTTCCATTCTATTGTTGATTAGTGTGCAGTGTCCATGACAAATAAATAAAATTAGTCCCTCGCAGCTCTTTCATGTGGTAAATTATAGCACTGTGAAAAAAAAACCCCCAAAAAATTCAAAAGACTTGTTGATAAAGTAACATTAGAAACTTGATGAATGAGTCAGTTTTGCTTAGATACCTGTACATTGTGTAAGGTTATACAAAAGTTAATCCCCTTCTGAGTACCTTTGTTGAACAGTGGCTTCCTGAAAGCCTGAAGTTTGATGTGTCAAATTAAAGCATGGGAACAGTGAAAAAAAGATTTGCTCAGGCTGACGCTGTTCAATTTTCTATGAATAATGCACAAGTTTATTCATTTTTTAGTTGGATTTCATATCCCAACACCCAAAAATTGTTGTGCTGCCTTTTGCAAAGCCTGGCTTAAGCTCTTTTGTATTGCGCATCGGTCAGACATGTTATTACTAATAAAACTAGAATACAAAAATGCAAATAAACTGTGGTCACCTGAGTCCTTCCAAGTTAATATGAAACAAAACAACACAACAAAAAAGCTGTAACTACTTTGTATTCAAATTAATTCAGATTTTATTCAATTAAATCAAATACAGAAACTAAAAAAAAAAAAAAAAAGAAAGAAAGAAAACCCTAATAATAGAGTGGTGATCTTTTTATGGTGCGGTAATTCTGTGATCTACAGTCTACTCTTGTTGAATCAGTAATGGTAATTGGGAGAGAAGAACCTGTTTACATGTTCACCTGGCCGAATTCCCAAACTGTAGCATCTGTGCTTGCTGTGAGATGTCAGTCAAAATGTTATCTCCTGGAATGTAAGATAAATAAACTACTTTTTACTGAGTCTCTGCAAGCTCAGTCGCCAAAACATAGTTTTTATTTTAAGTGCAAATTACTGCAAATTACAGGAATACTGCTCATGCAGACACACACATTTCTTTAGCAAGTTTTTCCCTTGATGCATTGTGTGTTTACATGTTTACACATATGCATGCATCACAGGAATGAATACATTCTTAGAAGCATGCAGTTTTAGTTGAATCAGGTTATTATATAATGGCTTTATTTTTAAATCATTCCTTTCAGATTTTGTCTTACATATGTGAGAATTATCATTCCTGCTGTGAAATATTTATGTTCGGCTCTGGAGGACAATGGTTTAAAGAAGATCTGGTCTTATGGGTAATGGCAAATAGCTCACCAGGTTCATTAGTAGTCTACCTGAGTAAGACGCTGGTTTTCTGTCTAGCCTCCCTGTGGCTTGTCTGAGAGGAGAACTACACTTGATATGATACAGACTGCTGTGGTCTCCCTGCTGGCACTACAGAGATAATGATTACGTCTGAAGATATTTATAATGTAAAATAAATCATCACTTCTGCAAAATTGCACAGTTTTCAGCTTTTTATCCTTGTTTTCAAGGCCCCTTTTTAACAGCTTGTCTGCCAGCATTTGCATTTTTTTCTCACCTCTGTGCATCTTATCCAGCTAATGGTGACAACTCTGCCTACAGAGAAAGGACACAACTCTCAGGTGGTCCACTATCGATCAGATGAAGGCAGCACATGTTCTATCTTTATCAGCTCGAGCAGACATTTGTTACAGCATGTAAAGAAACCTTTGAGTCCTCTGTGGGACAATCAATGTGAGATAGGGCTTATACTTAAAATAAATTAATAAATGAAACATTAAAAATTACAACAGGTTTACTATAATTTAATAAGTTTTTATTTTTATAGGCACTTTCAGCTGAGTGCTTTTAATGTCAATGGGGCTAAATCCAATGTGATATTCAAGCACATAATGAGAGAATGGCATTGTAACAAACACCCAACAAAATCACTTTCATACATATCACTTTCCTGTCCTTTGTTGCTCTTTGGCTGCTCGTGATTGGACAGTGCCATTAAATTAAGCTATCTAATTGGTCAAAAGTTTGACAGACAGTTGTTTAATTATCATTTACAGGTCAAAATATAGGTCTCTTAGCAACATGGTAATAATAGCCACTCATTGTGGATTTACCATATAGTTTCAGAAAAAAAACTACATTTTGCAGCTAAATTGTAAACGCCCTGGATGGGATATAAATGCCTGGCAAACCTCCATAGATCACTTATAAATCAGGGATCCCCAATGCTTGTTCTCAAAAGCCAGTGTCCTGCAGGTTTTAGATGTTTACCTGCTGAGACACACCTGATTCAAATGAGATGAATCTCCAATAGCATGATGTTAAGGTTTGTATAAAGCTTGTTACATACTCCGCAGTGTTGTTTTCGTCAACGATGACGAATTTATTTTGTTGACAAACCTTTTTTCATGACGATAATGAGACGATGACGAGCTAAAAATGGCTCTCTGATGACGAAAACATGACAAAACGTTTGTGAGATTTCGTTGACGAGACGAGACGAAAATGTTCAAGGTCTGATTGTCCAACATTAAAAATGCACAACATTTCTGCCTGTTGTGAGCGCAATCTGTCAGTCAGCAATGCTGCTGCACTTTGGCCACGCCCTCCACCAGACGTGCAGCGCACACAGACAAGCAGTTTATTCATTCGTATGTTAACCTTTACCGTTTTCCTCTTCTGACTCTTCTGACACGGGGGAGATTCTTCTTCTCCAGGGCCAATGTAGCATTCGCTTCGGGGTTAACTCCCTACGCTCCTCTCTATACTTGTTAACAGGGTTAAACACAAGGATTTATTACAAGACCTCCTTCATATTTTTTACACCACTTCTCCACTCTCTTGAGCTGGCTGAACCACACACACAGCAGTGAGACATATTCCATAGATGAATCATGACGGCAGGGTCGAGAAAGGGGTTTGGCGGAAGCGACGAAACGATGTATGGACATATTTTAACTATAATCCATCATAATTTCACTGGCAGACCAGGTCAAGTTGAACATGTGTTCCTCATCCATTGCTCATATTTTGGGCATGTGTATATTCAGGGTGGAGTATTGCACTTCAGAAAATTCTCAGAAATAAAGGCACAGTTACCAACATTAGGATGTTGTTGCTCTTTGCTTTTTAGGAGTAATTGATTACGGTATTTGGTGTTGGCTGGGAAACCTTTTAAGTCTAAAACCATTCCTTTTAATTTTGTAATTATTGATGAAAATAACCAGACAACAAGCTCACAATGTGTTGCTATATGTTGAACTTATAGATCTGATATTTTCTTGTGTGACATTTTTGTATGATGAAGTAGGGCATGAATTCATGAAAAAAGCTGTATTGGGGATTTATGACCCCTGAGACTGATTCATGATTGCTACTGACCACTGCAGGGCTTCTGTCAGAAAGCTCAGGATTCATCAGTGAAGTTTAACACTTTTACTGGAGAACAGGTAGATACAAGGAGTACAGATGTGCCGAGTACAGATCAGTTTATCATCAAGGACTGTAGTACTGCAATAAGCACATTGAAAGTATAATGTGGAGAACCAGAAGCGGAACTGCTCTAACCACCTTCAAAATAAAACGCTTTCTTCAAAATAAGAATACAAGTCTGTAACTTGAAGAATTCTTAACAAGCTGAAATATAGAAATAAAAGGTTTCTGGCCAACAGCAGTTAAGTATAGCACGGCAGCATTGCACCCCTGTTGATGGAAAAGTCTTGGCTAAAGCTATCCGTCTGGTAAAGGATCTGGTTATTATGCAAAATGTAACGGGGAAGCATGTTGTGGTAAGGAGAATTAGCTCAGTTGACAAACTCACAGCGACACTGTTACTGAAGATTCCACATCGCGTGCTCTTTATTAAAAGGACATTCATCAACCATATAAAGCCCGGTTGGACGGCTACTGTCTCATTATACAAAAATAAAACACGTCCGTCACAACGAGGGGGAAAAAGAAATGTCCGTTCCAAAATGTCCGTCTGCAATCCAAGCGTTTGCAAAACAATCTCCTCTCTTCTCGAAGCATCTTGCTGACGTCATCATTAGCAGACAACCAAAAGTAGTCTTAAAGGGCCATTCCACAATTACAACTGTTACAAAAAGCTTTAAGGTTAACTTGTTTTATGAATTGCAATACTTGTTATAACTTGTCAACCTTGATTCCACCTTTTAATATGTATTATTGACCTAAATTTATTTGTTAAAAACGAATACCTTTTTATTTGACTAAAACTAGACTAAAACTATCAAACTTAGACATGACTAAAACTAATAAGCGTTTTCGTCATGACGACTATGACTATGACTGGTCATTTCATACTCCATGAGAAGCTTTATTAGTTTATTAGTCCCTCAGTTGGGAAATTGCTTTGCAACAGTACAGGTACAGTAAGCAGAAACACACGTGATTTCAAACAACAACACATACACACAAATAATAATATGCACAGTATATGGTCTGACAGGGTGAATACAGAATAAAAATATGTACATAAATATGTATATAAATATGTAAACACAGTTTACATGTGTCCACTGTAAAGTCTGACAGCAGCAGGGAGGAAAGACTTGCAGCATTTCTCCTTCGCACAGCGAGGATGGATCAGTCTGTCACTGAAGCTGCTCTCCAGAGCAGACAGGGTATCCTGCAGGGAGTGGGACTCATGGATGTCAGTTTTGCCAGGTCCCTTTTGTCACCTACCTCCTGCACTGAGTCCAAAGAACAGCCTGGAACAGAGCTGGACTTCCTGATGACTTTGTCCAGCTTCTTGCTAACCCTCTCTGTGACGCTGCTGTTCCAGCAGACGGCACAGTTTAGGATGGGTGATGGCTCCTCAGAATCATAGAAGGTCCTCAAGAGTGCCCCCTTCACTACAAAAGACTGCATTCTCAGAAGACAGAACCTGCTCTGACCCTTCCTGTAAAGTGCTTCCGTGTTGAGTCCAGTCCAGTTTATTGTTTAGGGGAACACCCAGGTACTTATAAGAGTCCACTCTCAATGTTCGTTCCCTGGATGTTCGCCAGTGAGGGGACAGCAGTACTGTGTCTGCAAAAAATCCACCACCATCTCCTTGGTTATCCTCGCATTGATCAGGGAAAACCAGGCCGGTAGGCGAGCTGTAGTGGATTCATGGAGGGTCCCACCGTGGAGCGGATGTTTCCCAGGATCAGTCTTTTCAATGTCTTCATCAGATGGGACGTGAGAGCCACCAGCATGTAGCTGCTGAGTTCTCTGGCATATAAAGATTACACACCGTAGAAGGTGGGGACTATTTGCTCGGTCAGCATTTATCTAGTATTCTATTGGCTAGAGGATTTTTGAGAGACAACAACCCAAGAGAAAGGAAAAAAAAATATCCAAGAGTGCAAGTTATGAGAGAGCAGAGCATGTGTCTGTGTGTGAGGGAAAGACGAAGCTTGAGCGCAGGAGATTTGAACCTGCAACACTAAACTTGAGAAGAGGAGCAGAGTTTTGGAAGAATGATATATTTGAGAGCAAGAAGGGACTTTTTGAGTGTGAGAACAGAGTTGAGAGAGAAAACATTATTATATTTGAGAGTGAAAACAAGAAATCTTGCTCTCAAATCAAAAAATTATGCTCTTGATTAAATACTGTTGGAAACAGGTAAGAGCTGCTGCAACCAGCAGCCAGCTGACCAGGAAATGGTCAAAAAAAGAAGTAATTTAACAGCCTTTAGTGTGTTAATGACCCATTAATTTGAGTCAGTTCTGTTCTAGCAGGGAAGCATCTAAAATATGCAGGGCACCGGCTGTGAAAGACAAGGTTGTGGATTCCTGACCTAAAGGGCAAGCTATCGATCACAACATACCCCACAGAGTTACACATTATTGTTCCTGAGAAATTGTTGACAATACAAACAATAGCGCTCAGGGGCCGCTGTCGATCTAGCAGAGTTATGAAAGTTAACATGAGTAGACTGCCCATCATTAATGTACAGACTTTGTAATGACTATGCCTAACACAGGCGACATCTACAAGAAGGATTAGGGCTGTCTGCTGGATGATGTTCAGGCTATTTTATGAGCCTGTAGTTGCCAATGCTGTTCTTTTTGCAATTGTGCACTGAAGGTGGCTGACACAAACAGACTCAACAAACAGCTGAACTCTGATGGTGGTGTCAGACCTCTGATGCGATCACACCTCTCCTTATTTTGATCCTGTAGGATCAAGGTACCACCTCCCCAGGTTTCAAGGAACAGCAGCTCTGCTTTCCCTTCGGGTCTTATCAGCGGACAAAGCCTGGTAACTTCAGCCAATTTCTCCCTCTTTTGTTTTTTAGAAGAAATTCAGAATCTGAAATCTCCTCAATCAAAGGAAAATTTTCATTTAAAAGAGCCAAATGGTTAGCCTGACTGCTAAACTCTCTAACTGAAAAGAAATGACCTATTTCCTTTTTCTAAAGAGCACCCAACTCAACATAACTGAGACCCAACTGGACACAACTGGATAAAGGAACCCTTTCCAGCTCCCCTTCCTTTGGAGGCCCAACCATTTCTCAAGGAATGTCGTAACAAAAGACACATACTGGCAGCAGTTAGCATCAGCTTTAGCTTTAGCATGTCTAAGCATAGTGAGCTTGACTGTAAATGATTTACAGTTTATTTTTGGTTTTCAGTGACTTCTTTTGAGTTTGTGTTGTACAATTAATAAGGTTATTTTAAACAAGTTACGTTATGTTTAACAATTGCTCTCTAATGCTGTCCCAATTCAGGGTCTGCACACTTTGAAGTTCAGATTTGTTGGCTACAAACGTCACTGTAGTGCACCAAGCACTTTCACATTTTGAAGGAGTCTCCGAATCCACCCTACAAATCCGCACTTCTTTTGGCCTCAAACACAGGCTGCTGGTGATGCATCCTTCGCAGCTTCTTTTCTCTAAGAATTCATTGCCCACAAGACGGTAGCAAGTGAGCAACTAAACTCAGAAGAGTACTTTCTTTTAACTACACTGTAGTAGAAATGTGACAAAAACAAGTACATTAAAATATGTGAAACAGTGGCATTAAAATTCTGCAATATGTGATATTCATGCATTTTAAGGGGTTAATGAAGTGTGTGCTGGCTGGAAAACTACAGAGCCTCAGACAGTTTTTTTTTTTTTTTAAACATTATTCCTTGGTTGGTGTTAATGTTCACTAAAGTGTCCTATGATATGCAAACAATATTTTCAGAGGTTTAAGTGATTTAAAGTCTTACGTTGCTGTAAGGGGAAATTCTCATTGGCTAGGTAGGCTGTCCCATTTCACAAATGTTAAGTGGACTTCGAAGTGTGTAGACTACGGAAGACACTCTGTTGCCTACTTAGTCTGAAGTGTGCAGACCCTGAATTGGGACATAGCTTAAGCTCTCGATCTAACCTGGCACCTTTTGTAATTCAAACACTCAAAACCATTTGATTTATCTTTTAACTAATCTAGATAGAAGGGACCTTGAACATAACTCGCTTGTTCTACTATCACATGCGTTGTTGCTTACAAATGTAGCAAGTGGCTACCTAGACAAAGGATCACATGATCAATAATAATATGGCGAGGGCGTCCATCTTTTGTCTCCACTCCACTGTCACCATGCCAGTGGCTGTCATCTTATGAACTCCTTGTTCCCATAGGAACAGCAACCATCTTGCTACTTCATCAGCCACATGGGGAAGTTTTTATTTTGACCCCCATTGTTTTATCACATTAATTTGCATTTATACCCTCACACACACTTAATAACCCCCAAACTAACACAGGTGATTGTTTGTCTCTATAGTCACTAGCATTTGTATACAGTGTGATAAAATTAGACAGCGGTATTTATTAACTAGAGTATTGGTAAATAATCATTGTGCTTTACTTTAGTAAATGTATTTTTATATTTTAATTGGAATAAACACTAATAATGGTCCATAGACACTTATTACTTAATTATGGATAATAACCAGAATGACATTAGTCACAATCGCTTTTAAATACTGTAAACAATTAATCTAACTTCATTGTTAATGTCTTTATTGCATTATATTTTCATTTTATTCAGCTCCTTATTCTACTTCTTACTTTCACTCTTATTTTCCATTTATTTTTTTTCACTGTTTTTACTATATTTAACTGTTTTAATGAGCCCTGTAATGCAGCAATTTTCCTCTGCAATTAATAGAGCAATTTCTGATTAAGATATAAAGAGTATTTTTCAATTATATAAGTAATAAAGAACTCTAAAACAAGTTTGAGCTTTTTTTATATTAAGAAACTTAAGGTTTATTCATCTGGACCCAAGACATAAATATATGTACTGGGTGAAGTACAATAATTTACATGGTCTTATAGTCATTGGTGGAGAAGCATGGAGCATGCCTGTGTTTACTGTTCCACTGATATTCATCTTTAATCAGTTGGGACACAGCTGGATTAACATGCTATATGTAGAACCACGTAAGGCATTAACATGCTCCCCGTCACTTGCAGAGAGGAGATGTGAGGGAGAGAAGATAAGGTCAGCAGTTAAATATTATCACTAGCAACAGGAAAGCAGCCTGGAGTTGGTGGAGAGAGGCAGGGAGGTGGCTGTTATGCTTAAACGGCTCCATAACTGCCAATCAATGTGGAATAGCCAGAGGCCTCGAAGAGCTATAACCTTTCCCTTTAGGAAGCACAAAAAGTGAGACTAGAGTAAGGACACATGATGATATTGCTTATCATTTACACTTACATCCATCTATGGGAAATTATTCTGTTAAATGGCAAGACTAACAAGCTAGGTACCTCAGCAAAATGTTAGCATTTCTTGAAACTGCACACACATAGGCTCAATTTGAATCAGCTGAAAAAGTTACATATCACTTCCACCTGATCACATTAGTTCGAATGTGCAAGGTTCAGTTTTTTTACAATAAACACCAGTCCATTCGCCAAATGTATACTTAATTGCCAATGTGGAGGTTAAAGCATGTGATGCAAAACAACAAAAGTTGAAATGGTAATGTAATAGACTGTAATGATTCTTTCTATTACAAGGTACATTAAATGTCAGTACAGTTAGCTTTTGTTTGGTTTCCATGAATCTGATCGTTGCTGATGCTTTTTCATACTACCTCAGCTGAGGTTTCAAATGAGCTAATTCGATACAACATAGTGACATGAAAACCCAGCAGAGTGCTGAATGGTCAGAGAACCATCACCTGTCGGTGTTAACAATTCTCCACAGCAGGGTGCTCACTATGACTAATGAATGCATGCCCATGTTTGTTTTTAAACCATGAGTATGGATTTATGGATCAATCTTTGTTTCTCTACTGATTGGAGCTACTTAGTTATTATAATCACTCTGTAAAGGATATTCAAACTCCTCTGAACTAAAATCATGTCTGAAACTCATTTAGCGCCATGTTTAATCACTTCTCTATACTCTTCACTTGTAAATTCCTTTGGATAAAAATGTCTGCTAAGTCAGTGAGATGCATCACACAGAGGGTGAGGTTGTATGTTTCTTCTGTGTTGCTGCAGTTTCACTCTGTGCTGTTGAACAGCTGATCTCGCCCACAGAGAGGGATGATGTCTGTAATGGAAAATGAATCATGAGAGAGTCAAGCCTATAAACTATACTGTACTGCACTGTGCAATGTAATGGAAAAAATCCATGAGTATTCTTGGTTTCTAAAAACTAAAATGGCAACATTTTACCTTACTAGCCAACTGCCTCACCCCACTCACTATTTCGCATAGTTTCATCACAAAACCCTGTATTAGTATAAAAAGCTATCAGCATTAGTATATGCTAAGATGGGGCAAAAAGACGACACTTGCTGATTTTTCTTTTCAGCCATTCTACAGTATATTTGCCGCTGTGCACTATGAGGACCCAAATTCAGTCAAGTTTTACCTTTTATGTTACAGAGGTGCTCATGGTGCACTCAGTGATTGCAAGCTGCCCAGGTCTTGCCTCAGCAAAACAAACATGAAATATCAGCCCTCATTCTTCCAAAGGTTTTGTGGTTTGTTTAGATGAAAATTTACTAACTTAAATGGTGCTGCCATGTTCTTTTTAGAGAAAAGAGGCTTTCTCCTGGCCACCCTTCCGAACAAGCTACACTTGTGACTTGTTTTCTAACTGTTCTGCAGTGAAGTAGTACTACAAATGTTTTGACCTTAAAACCTCATGCTTCTGATTAGTTTTGATGGCACACTGAGATTCTTTATGTAAATTCCTTGGCCCGTTGCCCTGCAGTGTCCTAAGGCTAGGAAACTGCACATCACAACTTTGTGTTCCAGCCCAGGGCATCACATGACAACTACATTTCACTTTACGGCACCGAGTCACATTCCAGCAATTAGATATCAACACATTGGCCATTTTGAATGTGCACCGTAGATGATTCAGCAAAGACATGCAAGAGGACATTATTAGATGTAAGAGAGAAAGTAACAGAGCAAGAGATAAGACAAGAATCAACTGACTTTTAATGGTTGGAGAGACCTCAGAGCAGAGAGAGGTTGCAAGATAGATGCTGAATTAGCCTTTATTAGGGGGTTAGGGTACAAAAATCTGCAAAAGTTCAATAGTGGTGCTTTAATATTTTATCCAAGGTCCGTAGAGTCTGATGAAGTCCTTTGGGGTTTTGCTATTTGTCTTTGTACAGTCTGAGTGAACTTGCTGGGATACCCACTCCAGGCAAGACTGACAACTCTACATGTTTTGTACTTCTGAGTTATCTTTGACATTGTACAATAATAGACTTTTCTTTTTTTTATGGCATTTTAGTCCTTCCAAGAATTGATGAACGAAAACAATTAATTCTCTAAGTTCATTGTTGATGTCTTTCCTTGTTGGGATTGTGTTAACACAAACCTGAATGCTTCAGACCAGCAAACTGTCACAAACGTTGCTTTCAAAGAGATGGCTGCAATTATTGATAAACCATTAATCAAGTGCATCTGTTTAATAGCAACTGGCTACTAATTACCTCTTAATTCAATTGAATGCACTACGGGTGGGCTTTCTTTTTCATGCACAACTTCCATATTTCAGTTTATTTATTTATTTTTCTCCAATATATATTGGGATGGTGAAATTTGTCATGTGTCCATTTTAAATATAGGAACAGATAACTATTCCCTGTCTTGGTATACAAAATTTTATAATTAAAAAGCACGTATTTTTCACATGACTGTATATATTCACACTTGTCATGCTTGCTTTTTAAGCATCAGGGAAACCAATTTCAACTTATTCACAATGCCATCAGGGCCAAGCCCATAGTCTATTTCCTGCATCTGCATCACATTCACTAGATCTCTCTCTAATAAACACAGGTCAAATAGCCTCCATAAATCATAAAACAAAACACTTTCCCTCTGGTTTCACTGTAGCTTTACTGTAATGGAACATGGAGCCAAGATAAATTATTACTGTTCCTGTAACCGCGTCTGAAAAAAAAAAAGAGAAAAAAAGAATCAATTGTATAATCACTCGTGGAAGAGAAGAGGAAAGGGCGACATTGAAGTGTTCCTCCATTTCAGGTTGTTCCTCTTATAGAGGCTTAGTGCTGCTCAAAACCAGGGCAAGGGCCAAAAGAGAGTGAAACACCGAGAAAAATGATTCATACTCAACAGCTCTCATCCAACTCAAACCCTAAGATATAAATATCAGGTATGCAACTCTTTGTTGCTGGCATTACAGTTCATTTGTTCTCACAGGAGGTCATTTTCATTAGTAAAACCAATTTCACTACAAGTCCCCAACTTGAGTAATAAGCATAAACTCATGCAGTGAAATGGTGCAAACAATCCAGCTCACTTTTTAGCAGTGTTTTGGAAATATTCTTGGATATTCTCTTTGTTAGGGCTTCAGGTCTTATAGTTTGCAGAGCATGTCATAATCACTTGCCTTAGGAGAAACCTGCAAGAGAGCTAATCATTACTACTCTGCCATTTTTCCTGCTCAACTTTAGGCTGTTTTCCTCTCTGTGTGAGTGCTGTCTGTCAAATAAGCCACCACAGTTTGAAATGGCAAGTTTACATCAAAGCCACTCACAAAAAGATTTCATTTTGAAGTTGCAATGAAAGATTCAATGCTGTCTGCCTTTAATCAGAAACGGAAGCAGAGTTTTCTGCCAGAGTTTGTTTACCTGGAAAACAAGCTCTTTGTAATTCCAGGATACTTAGGGGGATATTTATGCAGATGCTGACTGTAACACATTATGAAGTAGAAATTACAGTATTTAGGCTGCTTTGCGTCTGCTTTTCAACAGATTCTTAAATATGAACGCTTTTAGACATATATTATTTCCTGCAAAGTATCAGTCCAAAAGCACTACACTATGTATTTATATAGTTATAAATAGTTCCTTATAAATGGTGGTTGAAATATAAATCCTGGACTGTAGGTCTATTGTGCTTGTTTGTTGCTTGCTTCTTCCGCTCATCACTTTTTGTTTAGATTGAAAATTTTCAACAGCTGTTGTATGGATTGCAATTTAATTTTGTTTACAGTTCACTGAAGATGGATCTGGAGCTCTGACTTCTCCTCTAACCCTGTCGTTGGGTTAACAATTGTGTATCATTTTTTAACAGTTGTAATAGTTTAGCAAATGTAATTATAAAGTTCTGTAAGTTAATCAGATGTTATGCTTTAGAGGCTTCACAGCTCATAAAGTTAAATAATGTCTTTGAGATATGGAAATGTTAGACATCCTAAAATATTAGAGAAATTTAGCAAGATTTATTTATTATATATTTATTATGTAAATGCATACAGCCCTACAATGCAAACTTACTTTTTAATAGGAGTTTTCAAATTGGATCTTCTGGTTGTACTGGCTTTAAAAAACAAAATAAAATAAAAAATTAAAAAAAACTTTACAAACAAACAGATGTTATACATCAAATATAAATAAATAAATTAAATAAAAAGATCATAATGTGATAATTTTTAAAAATAATTTCAGGAAACTGGACTATTCGCAAAACACAAAACAAGAAAATAAAGGAAATATCTTGATGTTCTCGCCACAGATTTGTATGGCAGGTTGTTAAATGTGCTTTAGGTTTGTCAATTTTGCAAAAAATCTAAATTTAGCAGGTCAGTATAAAACAGGTTTTGTTTGGTAGGAGCAATATTTACTTTGATCCAACTTAAGATTCTCTCTTAAGAAAGTAAAAAAATAGTAAAAGTCAAATAATCCATACAACTACAATAAAAAAAGAAAAAATGATCTGTCTCAAAATCTGTCTTGTTTCTTCTCCCCACTCGGTATTGAAATTGCACTCATCATGACATTATCTGAGTTTTTGGTTTAGGATTTCGGAGTGTTGTTATGTTTAGTTCTGTTTTCCTTGTCCTATTTTGTAGTTCTTTCCCTTGTGTATTCTGTTTTGTTAATTAGTACACCTGGTTTGATTTGCTCATTGACGTCTCCTGTTTTTTGTTAGTCCATCTGTGTATATACACTTCTTGGTTTCCTTTTCTTTTTGCCACTTCATTGTAGTCTTCATGTCATGTTTTGGCCTTATATTCATGTTGTGTTACAGTGTTATGTTTACCCAGGTTTTGTTTTTGTAAAGTTAGTTTTTGTAAATTAAACTTTAACGCCTGCACCCATCTGCTTCCTGCCTCGTAAGCATGCACTTGGGTCCTCTCATCCATGCCTCAACCCCGACACATCAAGGTTATCAATGAGCTGCTGCTTGTAGCTGAAACAAAATTGATTAATCCTTTCTCTGTAGTGCTTAGTGATTCTTCATTTTCTTGAACTTATTTATATTGTGGGATATCCAAATGATCTATTTTAGTTCCCCTCTTATTTAAACCAGGTCTCACATCAAAACTCAAAACAACTGCCACAGAATAAAGGTTGTATTCATGGTGTTGACAGTTTTGTCTCTTTCACTTTGGAGTTAGAAAAAGGTTCACCAGGTTCACATTTGGGAGTGTTTGTTTATGTGTGTGCCACATATACCGAATTTTTAGGTTTTTGTGTCCAACATGGTGCCAGTATGATTCATGACAACTAAAACTCCATGTAGAAAAAAAGTAATATGCCATTAATGCAAAATGTTTTACTTTTTCAGTGTAACAGTGTGGTTTTCATCCAGGCTGCAAAACAGTGGACCAGATCTTGTTATGAGTTGCTGTGAGTTACTGAGGAGGTGATGGAAGTTTGACTAATCTATAAAGGTTTTTTGTGGATCTGGAGAATGCTTGCAACTGTATTCCCTGTGGATTCTGTGGGGATTGCTGTGGAATTATTGGGTACTAGTTCCTCTGTTGTGGGCTACTGGGTCCCTTTACAACCAAAGCAAGACTTGCTTCTGCATCTTCACAAAGTCTTGGCTTGTTTGTAGCGTGTGTTTGACTCTGTCAAAGCTGCCCATGGTCACAGATCCTCTGTGGTCTTCATGTTGATGTCAGTGCATAGTATGGGGAGATGATGGTGTACGGTGTGGTGGCCTCAGGGTTTCATCTCTGCTTTTGACAGAAGATGTGGTGCTGTTGGCCTTTTCAAGCCATCCTTATGACCATAAGTTCACAGTAGGGTAGTTTGCAGCTGAGTGTGAAGTGGCCAGGATGAAAATCAGCCCCTCTATATCTGAGGCCATGGTTCTCATCTGTAAAAGGGAAAATTGGTAGAATACTCCCTTTAGATCAGTTCTTTTTCTAAAGTGGAGGAGTTTAAGTATCTTGGGATTTTGATTGACAGTGATGGCGAATTGTAGAGAGACAAGAGGATTGGTGTTTCGTCAGCAGTAATGAGGTTGTTGCGCCAGCCTGTTGTTAAGAGGAAGCTGAGCCCAAAGGCAAAGCCTTCAATTTACTGGTCCATCTTTGTTCCAACCATCACCTGCGGTCATAAGATTTGAGTAGTGACTGAAAGAATGAGGTTGTTGATACAAGTGGTTGAAATAAGCTTCCTTTGACGAGTGGATCCGGAAAACAGATGGATGGGGGACTTCGTCTAATTTTGATGCAAGCAGAGCATCTTAAGATTGCAGTTGTTGCCAAACCTTTAACACATTCTAACAGAAATGACAACATATTTCTCAGCCTTCCTGCCTCTTTTTTTCTCTAACTGTTAAGGTTAAGACTGTGAGATCTCAGCCATCTTATAATTTAGTAAAACCCACTCTGTATATCAAGGTATTTATGGTGTGTAAAACCCTCTGAATAACAGGTTATGCCACCAGATGCCATGGTCAGGCTGGAGTTTTCTGCTGACTCAAACAGATCATTTTCATTCTTTCATTTTGTGTTTTTATATTTGAATCTTAGAATAGCAGCAGTGCTGCATTGATTGCCATCATTTCATACAGCTCTCATTGGCAGCAGTCACAGTGTGAAATGCTCATCCAAAATTTCTAACAGGGTCAGATTTTTGTCCCAAGGTATTTTCCACAATCATCCTGTTTACAGCTGTAGTTTAAGGTGACTGTCTTGGAGTCATGACCAGATATTCCCACAATTTGTTCATGTAGGCCACATTTCAAGACATCAAGTGTATCTGTGAGTTTCATTTTCATGTAAGTTAATACATGCTAACTAAACTGTACAAGTCCATTAAATACCAGTTGTTTGTCTGGGGGATTCAGCAGGAGCCCAGCCATGCGCTTAGTCTCCCCTACCTCTGTCATAAAGTACGTGTTTACAGTATATTATTATATCATGACAGTACTACCTGAGAACAAAAAGTAATATTCATAAAAAATATCTGCTTTTATCAGACAAATGTTGCTTTGTAATTGCTCAATTATTCAGATGTGTGAAAAAAGTTTGTGTAATTTAAGTCCGCTACTAGCAATTCTGTATGTTTGCTGTGCTAAAAGCAGCCTGATATTATAAATGTGCTATAAAAATGCACGTCTTCTACACAGAATAATGGCGAAAAAGGAAGTGGCTCAAAAAGTAGGCCAGTATTTTGATTACTTCTGATCAAATCCTGATAGCTCAACTTCAGCATTCACAGGAGCACTTTGTTCACTCCCTAGGGCGACTAGATCAAATTCTCAATTAGGCTTGTTGTAAGTGTGCCATCGACCTTGAGAGGGGTTCTTTTTTAAGTGTAGTTCCTGGTGTGAATGTTAAGCCTTTTCAGTCACTTGAGGATAAGTAGTTTGTGAGGCACAGAACAACTGAAGAACTGCAGAAATATATAAGATGACAAATAAAATATAATGTACCATAAGTTATTCCTACAGTGTTTTTGTATTAAATAACAATGCAAAGAGGATGCTTGTTGACTATAAATGAATTCCAGCAAGGACACTTATAAGCACACACCTCATTTGTGGCTTCTGTGTTAAATTGATGTCTGTGTGTTAATAAAAATCAACCGCTCACATCTTTTTTTTTTTTTTTTTTTTTGAGTATTGAACCTTGGGAGGAAGTGATTAAACTGCTTATTAAACAGGTAAGATGCTCAAATACCAGAGTGATTAATCCCCCAGGCAGCACCTTTCACTGAGGCATCCTCTGAAAAGATGAATGTAATTGTTCCAATTTCCACCCTGAGCTTGTCTCTCCCCACCTCAATTCACTGGCAGTCCTCAGTGCAGACCAGTGGGGACTAAAGCATAAAAACTGATGCACACTAACTCTAAGAGGAAAATGAAAAGTGAAGGCACTCCGGCTGGAATACTTAGAAATGGATTAAACTCAAGCAATTATCCAGTGTAGTGAAATGATCTATCTTGGGATTTATTGAAGAAAACATAACGTCAAATATCATTTTTGCTTGATGGCATTAATGCATTCCTCTCAGAATAACAAATGATGTGTTGATGATTTCTGTTGCGAAATATCATTTGCACAAACACCAGCTTGTAGTGAATTAGTTTGCTCAGTAAGTATTATGAGCCTGAAGACAGAAGAATCAGTTACACAATAACAGATCTGTTTTATTGAGAGAGAAAATAATTATGAGCCAACATCTGCTTTTAATAATCTTAACACTAAATGTTTCTGGATGTTTGCATCACTCACCTTGATGTTTCCTTATAGAAACTAACAGATAATGAATCATGTTACCATCTCTCAATTGCTGTCTTTTTTATAGCAATGTTATATTTCAGACTAGTGGGTGAATGCATGCATATTCTTTTGAGACTGGGCTAAAAAATTAGGAAGGCAAAATAATCACTGTGCCTGCAGTATACTGCACTACATTTGCATACTTTATAGAATAATTATGATCCAAAAGCTTTATCTTGAGATTTTAAAATGAGAACATATTACAAAAAAAAATTATGTGATATCTTGCTCCAACAGAGCATAATGAGCTGGAGAGAAACTTTGATGCGGGAACATTTTGAATCACTTTAACAACTGCCGAGGCATCCGGCAACGATTTTCTTGAACTTTTTTAATTTTGTAAAATAAAATTATTGCAATGCATTTATTGTATTTTAATCTTGACAATGTCTTGCTTTGGAGTATTTTTGTTATTTCCTGTTTTATTCAAAAACATTGTTTTCCTTTTGCAGATTAGTTTTATTTTCTCACTTTAGTTTGCTGTTTGTGTTTGGTCAGTCTCTTTAGCTTCTGTCAGATCTTCATCATCACTACCAGTTTGTTCTTCCTTTGTTTCCTAGCTTGTTTGCTTCACATAATTTGGTTTCCTGTTTCCTGTGTTATATTCCTTTTGTTTAAGCATTTTAATTTATCATTAAAATTTTTCTAACTTTTTAGAAAATCACTAATTAGTTTAGAGGCCAAAACATCCCCACTGTCACACCTGCACCAAGATCTACAATGTGCTCACCCACTCCTGCCAGGCTTCACCGCAGTCAATCTCTGGAGTTCTGACTGATCACACCTGCATCTATTTTCCTACCCGGCTTCATATACCCAGCAATGCTGGACCTTCCTCCTTCCCGGCTATGACTCACCTGGCTGTTGTCTGGGCTGTCAAGTTTATTCCCTCCTTTGCCTCAACCGTAAGCTGCCTGTGGAACTCCAAGCTTGTTATTAAAATCCTGATTGAACCTGATCTGTCTCTGACCCACAATCAACTTGAATGTTACAAAGACATAAAGAAATATCATTAAAATTTCCCTTGGAGTTGTAGAAAGTGGAGCAAAAGCTTAAAAAGAGAGAAGGAATCTTGGAAGCACTGTGTCCAAAATTAACCAGTGATTCACAAACTCCAAAACAGAACAGACAATGCATTTAGAAATCCATAGCAGTCTGTAAATATAGATTAGGACGCAAAAATGAATCATGAACATTTTGCATCAACAGTGTCTGTTAAAGTCTATTTTCTTTTATTAGATTTTTAGCAGAAAAAAATGTGTGGCTGCTGCTGCAAAGGGTAGGAACTTGATGAAGCATTTAACCGCTGGTAAAAGCCAAAGTGTTTTCACTTTAGGTCTTCAGTACAGCCACCACAGACAAATGGCTGCATAGTTGCATCACTCGGACTGTATTTGATCTTAAAACCTCACATGAAAAAACAAGAAACAAATAAAATCACTGTTATTGTCATTCTGTAAAGCCTAAACACACGTTTCATGGAGTTTGCTCCTGCTCTGAAGTACTCCCAACTTGTCACTAACTAAAGCTTGGTAGTTTTCAATGTACAAAGTACTCCTTTACCATAACTTTCTGATGGAAGGGGAGGAGGGAGATAGACATCCAGTCCAACCTTGGCAATGGCACTTATTTTGATCTCTTTCATCTTTTCTCTTGTCTTCTGGTATTGATTTTGATTTCTGACTTTTGATTGCTGTACTAATTTATTGTACATTAAACGTAATTGGTTATGTTTAATTGAATAGAGATGCTTTGGGGTCTGCATTCAAAATGATCCAAGAAATGTATGAGATTACAAAATACTAAAAAGTGCAGTGTTTATTAGCTTTGGTATTATGGCAGTGATGTACTCTAATGATAATAAAAACAACAAGAAGAAAACTTTCTAAAAAAAAACAAGGTTGCTTCACACAGCAGTATATAAAATTTAAATCTATTTTAGCAACCTTCAACAAAAAAAAAAAAAAAAACACAACAATATAAAACAGAATAAAACTGAAGGGCAACATCCCAGTTATGTAATATACAGGACATCTCATACACAAAATTAATTACCTCAATGAGTAATTTGCAGGAGCAAATGCTGAATGATTTTAACACTTTAAAATACTTTGTCATTTAATTCTGTCAAATCAAAACACTAAATTTAAAAAGAATCTCTCAAAGACTTTCTCAATCAAAGGTGTATCATGGGATTATATCCCAAACAGAAAATTTGAAAAGAGTGACTAGAATAACTGAAAACAGCTGTCTAAGTGGGTTGGGACTGACGCAAGAAATCCAAAAGTTCCTCAAAACTGAAAGCTCTTTTTCAACACCCCGAGAATCCCTCTGGAGTGTTTTAAAAAAGTTTTACCTGGCTTGTTTTTGTAAAAGTGAATGAGGGAAACATGCAACCAATCCTCTTGTCTTACAGCTTTAAGAACATTGTCACAGCCTTGTCAGTGTTTTCTCATCATGCTCTGAGAGGAGAGACTTGAAAAAACATATACCACATGTCATGAAAACGACACTTTTCAAGATGGCTGTTTCATCAAAAGAAGCTTAGGTGTGTGATGATGGTGGCATCAATTGCCTTGTGACAAAAATCACAAGTACCATTGTTCTTGCAGCTGTAACAGCTCAGTGCTTCCTCAAACATTTTCTCTTGTTGCTCCAGCTCCAGTCCTGATTATTATTACCTTTTCCTTCAGTCTTTCAATGCCAAAGAAAATGCTTTGAATTTCTTTTGAATCAGACAAAGGCATGTTATTTATTTATTTATTTATTTATTGGATATTTTGGAAGTTTTGTTTTCTCATTTGAGGCTGGAGGACATGTTGAAATTGCTGGGTTGCTTCTGTATTTCTCTTTCCTGAGTTTAACAAACCATAACTGAATGGATGTCTTCTTTTGTGTTAATAGAGTGACTGTGTATTTCTTTGTAGCCCAGTCCTGTAAGATTAATGATGGGGGCGAAGCCCTCCTTAAGACTCATTCATTACCCTGGGCTCATCTCCCTGCAGCCAAATATAACAACATGAATCATTGGTCTCTCATGCCATGTAGCCGTGTGGACATCTCTGGATCAATTTGCTGTTTGCAATTTCCTTTTTTTTCTTTCAAAAGGAGATACTTATTTTGACAGCAGAAATGCATGTGTCTGTTTGTCTTTGGGAATATTAAAAAGTACTCCTGTGTTTACGTCTCCCAGCTCACATAGCAGTGTGCATTTTCCTGCCATACAAGGTTGTTCTTAGAGGAAAAGTCTATTCCTTTTGCATTTCTTTACAGAATGGTCACTAGGAGCATTCAGTGCCAAGGACATACTAATATACTGGATCACAAAGAAATCAAAGATTCCTTTTCTGATCTAATATTGTTTCTTTCATTTGTGTTTTTACAATCCCCCTGCCTCTAGATGGAATAACGCGTATGAGCAGCAATATTCTTTGCAAAACATTTCAGTCACTTGTAAGAGCATAAAGAATTGCATCAGGAGTGTGTAAGGGCAAAGTGAATACAATCAGGCATGTAATTCTTTGGCTGTAATGGCAGTGACAAAGCATAGCTTCAGCAATAACAGATTGCTCCTCTCAACAACAGACAAAGGTGTTGTGTAATAAATTCTGTCTCTAATATTCGCTCCTTATTTGTCTCATGAAGGCGAGGCACGCCATTTCAATGTCTATAACAGATCATATAAATCAGCTTTTCAACAGTGCATGGATGCTTTCAAAAGATCTTCCACTCTTCTTGAAGTAATCACAAGCTTCTGGATCAAACAGAAAGGTGAATTATTGACTGGGATGCCTTCAGATTGCAATCTTGTATCGGACCCAAAGTCCTTGTAAACTTTTGCTCGGAGCGAGATATGACAGTGTAATGCATTTCTGTGCAGGGCTTTGATTGAATCACAACTGTAGTCCTTTTGCCAACAGTGATATTGTTGCTGTTCAGTGTTGTCTGGTTGCACCAGTTGGAAAAAAGGGAGAGAGTCAGAGATATAATGGAGGTATAATGGAGTTCTTCACAGGTCAGCGCAGAACTATTGACCTCTCAGTGGGCTCTCTGTCCTCCTCTCATCTGCTACAACATCCACCGCTCATCAGTGGTCCATCAACATAGGGTTTCCAGGAGGAGCTGGGAATTGTAAATCTTGCTTTTGACCAGCTGCTGCCCCATTTGAACAGTTCCATTTCTCTTTCTTTCAACATTCAGTGTAAACCTTTTCCGGCGATGCTCTCATGAATCAATCACGATAGCAAATGGTTGTCTAATGACGTGAAATGGTGGCATACAAAGTCATTGGCCAGCTTCCAAGCGCATTAGTCTCTGTAACAGTTTTCTCTTTATCAGCAATTTCCCCTACTTATCATGCTCCATTTATTATTCAATCTTTTTCATTTGCATTTTACATTTTGGATACTCGAGGAAATGCAAAATTAGAGGTTATCCTAAGCAGCCCACACAAATTGGATTTTTATTTTTCTCCTTCCATGCAAATTTTCACAGCAACAGATTTGTATCCACTGGAGAAAGATTCTGTTTGTCCCAGTTTTGAGCACATGTTGTAATTCCAGTTGATCTGATAGGATGTCTGTTATGTTGTGCACGCTCTGTGTTTTCCTCTGATAAGAAGCACCTATGTGCTGTTAGATTGCTCTTGATATTATAGAGGTACAATCAAAGCAGTCTCTCAGGTGCACTGGCAGTGGGATGTATGTTGTGAAAGTGTCTACATGGGTGTAATTCAACCTGTAACTGAAAAAGCACTTGCAACCTCAGCATGTTTCCCAGAAGTATTTAAAATGAGCCTTTATCTATGATTAAATTCTCACAGAGTATGGCAGAATATCATAGATAACATTTACGCGCTGCATATTTTAAGTGATAAGGAGTGTTGCAGCTTTTTCTTTCTTTTTTTAATTGTAATCAAACTCCACAAAAAAAGTTAAACCAACTTTGTGTTAGCTGTTGCCAGTAAACTCCAATCTCCTTATACTGGTTGTTGCACTTCACCAAAGGTTCATGAATATCTAATAATTCTCTATTGCTTGTTCCATCACCAAAAAATTAGTTTGAAGTGGACCTGGCATGATTATTTCTAGGGATGTACCGATATGAAAATTTTGGCCGATACCAATATCCGATATTAATATTGTTGTTATGGCCGATAACCGATATTTACCGATGTCGATATATATATATATTTGTTTTAAAAGGTTTAAGATTGTGAAAATAACATGGCTGCATGGCCAAACCTTCCGACACACGTACACATCAGCAATTATATGAAAATAAATATCGGACCGATACTGATATGTTAAAAAATGACTAACATCGGCTGATACCGATATTAATGCCAATATATCGTGCATCCCTAATTATTTCCATTTATTTGGTTCTTAATCTTGGTGGAAACTAATTTAGGAAGTTAGTTTTATGCACACGGCATAACTCCAGATTGTAATTATTTCATAATGAGGGGGAGCGTTCTCTTATGGAATGATAGAGGTGCCACAAAAATAAGAAAACTCAATGAAAAATGTACATTAATGCAATTCTGAGCAGAGGACAAATCCCACTTACTTTGATGATCCCTAATTTTTTCTTCTAACATCATAAACTTTACATTTGTATTTTTCAGTCTGATCCGTCTGACTCTTCCACTAGTTGCAAAACTATTCTAAATGAATAGAAATTTCTAAGAAAAGGACCACTGGAAACATGCTCTCAATGAGTTTATAGACTAAATCTCTGGCTACAAGTCTAATTTGAGAAATTCTGGTCTCGTTTATAATAGAGTACACAGTGCTTTAGGGTGAGGCTACCTTCTAAAAAAATAAGTTTTTTAAGCATTTAAAGCATACATGGACTCTTGGTCAGATCATGTTGCACCTTCACTGCAGTCTACAGACTGTTTCAGACATACACTACTTTCTATTAACCGGGCCGTAACTAAAATATGTCTTCTTGTCTAAGTACCTTGTACCTTTTGATTACAGTCTTCTTAGCAATATTAACATTTTACTTTCAACTAGCACAATTCTGAACTGCATCCAGTAGTGTTTCTCTCTACTGTGTGTTAATCAAATTGAACCATGGTGTGGACAATGCCTGGATGCATGTGATAGGTGAAACTAGATGCACACATCGGTGGAAGGAACCTATGATTAAATTACAGGTTTTTACTCCCATTTGTGACAAATATTTTTATCACTGGAGTTCATTAAAACTCTTGCAAAAGATTCCAATCAAAACTCTTTATAGCAAATACTTTTAAATTCATCTTAACATGTAGAAAATTGTTTTATTTTTAGTAGTTCATCCATCACTAGTAAGGCCATGAGAAAAATTTATTAAAATGTGACCAATCTCAGAAAACCAAAATGTGTTAACTGTAGCTGAATTACCATTAAACTGGGTACAAAGATTTAAAAGTAATTCTATCTGGAGCAGTTCCCATAACAGACATTTTGTTTGTGTAGTGATTTGGGATGGGCAACGTATCATATTTCATTTGTTAATTAAAACTTTTGTTGTAAAATGTGAAAAATATTTAAATTGCAATTTTATATTTATGCTTCCTCCACATCTCTGAGCTTTACAAATAAAACCAAAGGAAGTCAGAGCTGGTTCACAACTTTCTTCATGTGTTATTTCCGTTCAGCTATGTTATGCAGAGTGTTTTCTGCAGCATGTTGGGCTGTTGAGTACAGCAGATTGAAGAAAGAGTCGTCTTGATCTGCATTTACTGTTACAGAGAACAGTTATGAAAGCACCATAATTGGAAGAGTAACAACTTAATGCTGGAGTCAGTATACATATGATTGTGATCATATGTCCTATTCATGCTACATTACACCAACAGTTGCTGAGCTGAAGAGTCATTTTTTAAAGCAGTTTCTCTTCTGTGTTAAAGAAACCACAAGAGTTCTGCAATTGAAAGTTGTGAGCAGTTTTGTTTAAAATAAATTAACTTAATGTGCAGTTTGTTTTTCATGTCCTTAAACAAGTGCTTCCAGAGTCCTTTATTTCCAATCATTGTCTGTCTATGTCTGTTTTCAGTGTGGTACTGGAAAGGTTCTTGTTTCCCAGGTCCTTTCTCAGAGTGAAACCATCAACAGGGTGGAAGAAGAGTCAGCCGGCATTAATGAATCTTCAGCGTGAAACACAGAGCAATTATGTGTGATGTTACTATGGCTTATTCCTCTCCTGTGCAGAACCATCCAATTATCAGTTGATCTGAGACTATCCAGGGAATCACGACAATTGTCACTTGTAATTTTGTTGTCACTCTGATGATAAGAAATGTAACTTGGCAACAAAGTGGATGGCTTTACAGGATTGTGGCACACCGAGCCAGTTTGTTTTTGCACCCTAATTAGGTTTGACAAGCATGTCAGTATTTAAAGTCTCTTTACTTTTTGCCTCTTGAGGAACATAAATGACACAAACACTGCTTTTTTGTTGTTGTTGCTTAAGAAACACCACAGGGAGGATCTAAATCACAATATAATTCAAAAAGTCTGTTATGGCAAAATATGGACTATTTATAAACGAATATCACTGCTTAAATTCCACAATTAAGCTCTAAAATCAAATTATATGGTTTTAGAAAACCACAGAATGTCAGTCTAAAACATGGAATAAACAAAGAATTAAAGTAAAACCAGAGCAGGGTTGACGTTTTATTGTCTTCTTTGTGGGAGACTTTTCAGCCAAATAGCATCAGTTACTCAGTGGTGGAAAACTTGGAAGTTTGTCTGCATCAGACTGAACAACAGGAACTCACATGTAATGAAATGTGTACACATCTTGGGCGAGTACTGCAACACAAAACACAGCAGCTTGAAATATGCCCTACATACTGTTTCAATTTACCTCTCAGAATTCTGATACTGATGCATCTAAATGTACAATAATTGCAATGATTGTGAGATTGTTTGCTAATCTGCTACTAAAGCTGACCAACTGATAGACTGCATGCAGATGTAGGTAATCTGAAGAAGTAATGAACACTGAAAATATTTTGAAGCTCTAAAGTGGATCAAATAACACTTCTGTAGCGACTATCTGGTCCTATCCTTTTTAGTTGTTCTGGGTGTGGGGGATCCTGGTGATAACATGCTTCATTAAACCAATGAAAGGTAAGTTTGGGTGTGTTCCCATTTATTGATGAAACACGACTTGAAGTCCAGGATGGTGGTATACATCAACAGGATGAATAGATGGCCCAGATGTTATGAAAGAGATGGCGGTATAGCGAAAGGGGGTTGAAAAACGGTAAGAAACGTCAAGACATTAAAGCGTTTAGAAGCGGTAAAAACCGTGTGACCTCCCCGTTACCCAAGCACCCCATGCAACGTCACCTTCATGCCTATATGCACTTCCCCTCAACTCCGCCATTAATGGTCGAGGGGAATATAGGTCACCTGTACCATCCCAAACATAAACAAACACCACCACCACAATAAACCTGGACCAAACAATAAAGAGAAATAATGGCTCCTACAACGCCGATGTTGGTTTTACTAATAAAATTATTAAAAAATTTAAGAAAAAAATAAAGCATTTATTCTCCTATAGATGACTTCAAACATAATTTTATGATTTGAATAATTTTTGATTGTTGATTTAATGTTCTTGTATCTCTTTAATTGTCCTTTATTCTTTAAATGTTTTGGATGCACTTATTTACATCCAAGCCTCAGATGAGTATTCACTTTTTATTTTTCTGCATTTTGTATTGTTCTTCTGTGTCCGTTTCTTTGAAGGATGACCTCTCCTATTTTACTGGGAAGCAAATCAACCTTCAGGTATCAATAAAGTTACCTTGACCCAAAATAGAGTGAAAATAAAAAAAAACAAACAATTGTAATTATTTGTAGAACTTTTTTAAGCTTCTTTTTCCTTAAACAAAAGTGTAAAAATTTATGTTTACATCCAGGGACATAGACTCTTTATGCAATTTTTTATTTCAATAGAGCTGAAGTAGTTCTGTTTATGTTGCATGGCAAGGTCATTGTAGAAATAAGAATTGATGGGGCTTTTTCCCTTTTGTTTTTACAAAAAACTGAGATTGTACAGCTCAAACTTTAGTTGACATTTCATGGAAACTTAGTGCAACATCTGACAATTGGAGCTTGTTCCTAGATGTCAGTGGCTCTAACACACTTCCACTTAAAACATATTCAGTTTTCTTGTTACTGTGGGGCTTGTGTCCACTATCCAGGGCAAATTTACATGTGTACAGTTCAGAAAAAGCTCCTTTTTGCAGGTGTCACCCTAAAACGGACCAGATTTACTAACATGGTTGTAAAGAAGCCAACTTTTTTATACTCAGGATCCTGTAATTTACCAGTGACATAGAACACAGAACTTATGAGCATGAACTTGATTACCTGTTTTGGTAAAATATTTAAGATACAGTCTTTGGCACAGAACAAAAAATACATTCAGGTTTACTGATCAATGAGTGTTACAAGACTTGATTTAGCATTTTAATAACATACATACATACAGGGCCAACAGAGACAAGCAACCATTGACACTCACTCCCAGAGAGAATTTAGAGAGACCAATTAACCTAACATGAATGCCTTTGGACGGTGGGAGGAAGCCAGAGTACCTGGAGAAAACACACGCATACACGGGGAGAACATGCAAACTCCACACGAGGGAGCTGTTTGAACCCCTTCCCAGCCGAGGATCGAACCAGCGACCTTCTTGCTGTGACGCTGTAATATAAATCACCACACATCCATACAGTCCAGTTTTATTACATTCAGGTGTACTTTTACTTTCTAGTAGTAGTTAATATGAAAAAGACTTTGTGACAAAGCCTTAGTCAATACTCTTACACATTAAAGTTATTATGGTGTCATTGACATCATGTATTTCTGATCAGTGTTGCTTTTAGCTTCAGTCCATATTAGGCCTCATGTTTGCCAGTCATGTTTGAAGTATTGTTCTCCAGTTCAGCAGTCTCGTCCTCTTTTTTGCTTCCCAAAATGAAACCCAAATTTGAGGCATTCGACTTCTGCTTCCTATACACTCTATGATACATTGAAAAAAAATCATAAAAGAGTCTCTTTGCCCATATACCGTCCCCACCTTCTTTCCTTTCCCCTTTCTACACCTACTCTGAGTTGATTATACACTTTTTTCCTTTTTTTTCATTTTCCAAAATCATTCAGTAAGTGAAGTGAGTGTGCTTTTCATTTGAACTCAGGAGTCACAATTTCTGAGTTCTTAGATGTAAAAATCAACTTTAAAGCCCCTCAAACTTAGAGTTCTGACTCAGAAAGTTAGCAGAACCAGAATCCAGGCCTGACCTCAAAATCCAACATGGCTGGATCTTATGTAGAAACTGATGATATCTGCAGTTAAGAAAGTGTGTATTTGAACTTTTGTCAGGCTGTAATTTAATCAGATTAGCTAAACACAGCACTGTGTTGTTATAGAAAACTTTGTCAAAGTGCTTGTTTGTGTAAAATATAGCAAAAATATGATGTTATTAGCTAGTACTGCAACATGCTACTTGGAAAAATAGTAATTAATAAATTAATTAAGTCTGAAAATTCTAAAAATAAATGTAAAAGGAAGAATATGAGTTTTTAGGAATCTGTTTATGGTATAGATTTTTTTTTTGTTTGTTTGTTTGTTTTTTATTATACTTAATTTAGTGCTATAAGTAAACTCCCTGGCTCACATTGTCTCCATAGATGAATTAACTTTAAATCTCTCATCATAATGCTAACAACTGCTCCAACAGATATCTAAATCCCCAAATCTTGTCAGAAAACCCAGGTTGGAAGGAACTTAAAGATGGAAAATAAAGCTGTTTGTGTGAGCAAAGAGTAAGCTCCATCTTTATTTCTTTTTTCACTTTTTTTTTCCAATAGAAATGAGTGCTGTGTGTCAGTCTGCCCCAGCACCGGTGACGGCTGTGGAGAGCAGCTTTTGGAAATTACTCAACTTGGTGTGCTGCTGGCACATAACCTGATCTGAGGGAGATGGTTTATATATATATATATATATATATATGTACATATTATCTTTATTCATGGATTCATAAGCAGTTTTTGTTTCCCTGCTCTGTCTTTAAGAAAATATAAATTTTTGATTTGGTGTTGGGTCTTTAATTTATAATGATAATATATTTTAAAAAAGGAAAAAAAAAAAAAAAAGAAAAACAGGTTGCAGTGAGCCTGGTGTGACTCAGCTTTTGGCAAACACTAGGGGGCAGTATGTCACCTGCTCTCTCATCTACATTGAGGACTGGTTCCAGTGGTGGGTTCCAGTTCTCTGTGCTGTCACTGTGCTCTGTCACAAGAGCCACCCTATATGTGTGGGAGAGTTGTGGACACACACCCTGAGGCAAGGCTACATTTCATACAGGCAGGAATTTGAACGCTTGGACTGGATCATCAGATCCACCCACACATACAGAATTAAATGAGGGAGATGATTCTTTTTGTGCACTCGCTGTTCTCATTCAGACCTGACCCAAGCCTATTACATAGATGATCCCAGGGACAGTTTTTTTCTTTTCTTTTTAAAATACTAATCCATATATTCTTTCCACCAAACATCTTTATACATTTTTTTATCTAATGTGCGTTTATATCACTATTACTTTTTATAAAGTTGAATATTACATTTCAGACTGAACCTCTTCAGACATCACCCTTTGTACATTTGAAGCCCTAATTTGTATAGATAATCTGATGTAACAGCTGAATTACAGCCGCACTGTCCTTTGTCAGACATACGCCTACCCTTCCTATACTCTATTAAAGGCATTGCATTTAGATATTGTCAAACAAGTGAAATGTTCTAGAAAATAAAAGCTTTATATGTAAAAAGCCTCATGCAATGCCACCTGACGTTATTAATTATAGTGATGTTCTGGTCCAGGCTGATACATTAACTGAAGACGGACATGTAAAAGCATGCACACTGAGCCTCGAGTGGTTGCACAGAACATGCTGTCAAGCAAGCTGTTTCAGCTGCAACTTAACTATGTGCTGTCAAATTTTACTGCCTCTGTTCATGTAAAAGACTGAGGAATGTGACGCTGTCGAGGCACATGAGCAGAAAAGATTCAAAAATCTATTTTGAACTGATACTGAAATTCAAAATCAAGTCAGTATGTTGGTCTAGCTTGTAACCTCTGCCTCATACAGTCATACATGTTACAGCTAAACATGTGAAAAGTGTCCTGATGAAATGTACCAAAATCTCCTGCATTAGTCTTTCTGTTTAGCAGTGATGCTCATTCCACAGAAGCATGTTTCTTACAAGTTATATCTTGTAAGGGGTACTAAACAGGTTTTCCATTAATGTACAGTACAACACCTATTGGTATTGGTACCAACCAAACACAAATCTTTTCTAAGTTTATGAACCTGTTCTCCTCAGAAATCCTCCAATTCAAACGATAAAATGTCTGTTGTTGTCATGACAGCATCCTGTAAAATAATGCCTCTACAAGTGTTAGAATACCACTCATTTGCGTGTTTCCACATCAAAGTGGACATCACTTTTAAGTCATTTGTTTAAGAAGCCACAGTATTGGCACAAAAAGCAATAGTGAGTGGAGGATAATGTGGCTATGATCAGTGCCCAGAGCCATATGTCTTCATCTGACTCAAGATTGTGACCAACACATGACAATTTATTTTATTTTTTTTTACACTTCTGAGTTGAGACATAACACTTTACTAGAACACACTTTTCTTCTTGTTAGGATCGGAAGACAACATTAATTGGTCAAGATTAGAAACAATCATGGTCAGAGCTAAAAGATGCTTCCTTAACAATGTAAATGTCCAAAACACAAGTGCCCTTCTTTCCACTTCACATGCAATTATTTTCACATTGCAGCAGATCTGTTATTCTTCTATTCTTACTCTTCTATTCTTTATGTAAATATAGGTCGTATCTGGGTTCATGAACATGTGGGCCGGGGGCACATTTTGAGGATAAGAACAGTCTTCCTGTCCTCTGATTTGCCAGATTGTCTTTGTTGTGATTACGCGCTAATTTTCCGGCCATTCTCTAGTTTACATTCTTTTTGTTTTAAAGCTGTCTTTCTTGTTTGGTAACTGTTGTCTGTGTCTGATTGTAGCTCAACTGATGTATTTTGCCTCGTGTTTTTGTATCTGCATAATAATCAACTGATCCCATAAGGAATGCGTATCATTTTGGCCTTCATTATAGATGTTTCATCGTCATGAAATTACGTAATACGATCTCATCTGTGAACAGGATTTGCATCACATCCCAGTTTCTATTTTTTTTTTTTCTTCTTCTTTGCCTTTTCGGCTTCTTTCTTAAGGGGTTGCCACAGTGAATCATTTGCCTCCATCTAACCCTATCCTCTGCATACACCAGCTAACTTCATCATGGCAGGTCTCACCACCATCTTGTACACATTTCCTTTCATTCTTGCTGATAGTCTTTTATCACATATCACACCTGAGACTTTTCTCCACCTGTTTAAACCTGCTTGTACACATCTCCTCTTTTCCACATTCTCCATTCCTCTGGACTGTTGACCCTATAGTACTTAAAATCCTCCACCTTCTTTATCTCTGCTCCCTGTAACCTCACTGTACCATTTGGGTCCCTTTGATTCACACACAGGTATTCTGTTTTTCTGAGGCTTATCTTCATCCCTCTTCTCTCCAGGACATACCTCCACCTCTCCAGTCTTTGAGATTCCTGTCTAAGCTCATCTGTCAGGCTGTCCATTACCACAGTGAACAAGAAGAGGCTCTGAGTTAATCTTTGATGTAGTCTCACCTCTATCTTGATCTCCTCTGTCACACCTATGGTGCTTAGAACAGATTTCATAAACATAAACTGAGAAGCTTTTAACTAGAAAAAAATATATACACAGTGTTAAACCAGAGTAGTAGAAAATGCCAATGAGCGAATATCCAACCAGCGGTTTAACACTGTTGTTGTTCTTGGTCGATCATACTTTTCATATTTCAAATATATTTATTTTACTCATGGATCTCCTCAACACCAGGTTCCACATTCATTTGGGACAGTGGTCCTCCAGGGCCAGAGTTAATGACCCCTGGTTTACACCTTATTTTCTTGTTTTGTTTAGCCTTGTTTTGTTGTGTATAGCACTTCAGGGCCACTGTGGAGATTTCTTAAAGTATGTTAAAAAATAAGATCTGTGGCCTTGATCTGTAATGAACGAGGCACTTTACAGTGGAAAAATAAAACACCTAGTCAGCCTGCCTTTCGATGAAAAGGAAAGATTTTATATAAAATCCTTTTCTGTGGTAGTGGTTGTTTTCAGTCAGAGAAGGTCAGTTTAGAGAAGACTACCTTGTTGTCTCTTTTTTTATTATCGCTCATTTACCATTTGAGGGTATTTTTGCATATTCTGTGCTGAGTTGGGTGTCAGCTTCACTATGGAACACAATGGGAGGCTGGAAATCAATAACCTACCAGTGAGTGCGTGTGTGAGACAAACAGAGGCTTTGCATATATCCAACTGAGTGGAGAGAGTAATTTCCTTTCTTTGGCACAAAGCACTGATCCCTCTAACATGGCTCAGTATTTAGGCAGGAGCACGAAACATTTTACACTCCATAGCCTCTTTATTGAAGACAGCTGGCCAGTACCAAATAGGTTTCTTTTTCTACCAAAAAACAACAAAAAAACTTTAAATTCTCTAAGTCAGTGATTCAGAAAGATAAAAAACAAACAAAATAAAATACACATCAAAAACATCATTCTGCTCTAGTGAGATTTTTTAATGGTGCTTTTATTGTCCCTAAACTCTACTGCTGGCTGATCTAAATTCTGTTTTGTTCAGCAGATAAAGTTACTATACCAGAATGTGAATTATCTGTTGGAACAATGTAATGTTGCTAACTGTAATTACACAGCCAGCAATTACATATGTTTCCTGTTTGTTGGCGGATCATGCAGTATACTGTGTGTCTGTTAGCGCTTTTATATTTCAATAAGCTGCCCCTTGAGGTTGAAAATATTGCTATCAAAGTAGTAAAAGTTAACCATAAAACTAAAGTTGGCTGCAACAGATTTGTGACATCCAGAGATTCTGCTGCACCTCTTTATTCTTTGTCTTTTACAGTGAGGATCAAACACCGTACGGTACCTGTGCTCCTGCATGGCTTCTCTGATTTGGTTGAGAAAGTTTGCTGCAGGCTGCTCTGTGTGCGTGGCTAAAACTTGTGCTCAAGTGCATTCTTGTGCAGTAGTGCATTCATGCACTGTGGGAGTCTCTGATTTACAAAACTTGACAGCCAACTGTGGAAAGAGCAGCATTGTTAATGTATGACATGGGAGTCGTTCAGTCTTTTTTTTTTTTTTAAGAAATTTATGTTTTCCTTGTTACTTGTGTCTGATTTTCTGACAGAGGAGCAAGGTTGCTGACAATGAAGCTTACAAATACGTAAGCCTCTGCTCTATCTGTTATTTTTTATTTTTTTTCCTCACCAAGTCTACAAAACCAGATTAAATATGAATGTGACTTGACTTTTAAGTCCTTGGCTCTGCCACTTATGTGCACACGGATTTAAACTAACTCTGTTGGACCCTCAATCAGCATTGCATAATGCTGTAAATACTGGGTCAGGTGGCCTTAGTGTGGTCTTCATCGAAGAAAGCCTTAGCGCTCACATGCCTATGTAACCTCCTCACATTATTTGCTCAAGCAGATCTGCTACTGTCTGATCCAGTCCAAGCCTTCATGATTTGTTTGCACTGTAGATCTCCTCTTCACTGCATTGCTGCACAGTCCTCATCCCTGCGTAACTAACATGCACTTTTGTTTTTCTCTTCTCATCTGCAATCAGCAAGCCATTTTAGCCCACAGTACTGCCAATGACTAGATATAGAGAACACTTTCATGGATATCCAGCAGGCAGACATTTCTAGCCACTTTTGATTGCTTCTGAATTGCTGGAAATAGCAAATCAGCCACGATAGAACATTCAAGGTCATTTGAACCACACATCTTCCTTCTGTTAACATTTACTTGAACCTTAATTGAACATTTATGTCAGTCATTTTTGCACTTAAGCTTTAGTCACACATGATTCTAGAGAAGCAGTGTTTTTCATGTAACCACCAAGGTGTGCTTGATAGAGCTGTATATATTTGTCCATTTACTTATAAAGTGTAATTTTTCTTGTTGCGCCCTCAGGGGTTGGTGGCTGAGCTGCTTGGGAGGGGTGCTGCAGTATTTACCACCTGCTATGAAACACGCTTTCTGTGCAACTGTGATAGTGTCACATCAAGTGAAATGTAAATGATGCCTTACCATGTCAATACGCCCAGTTTTTAAAATAATCTTTTCATGGCATTCCTGCTTTTATTAGCTTGCGTACGAGTGGTGAGTGGGGAAGCAAAGAGGGGAGAAAGAGTCGGGATGACAGGCAACAATTGTCATGTTCATTTCTGTCTGACAAGTTCCCGGCTGCCTTGGATGTTTCCATCCACATTACAAGTAGACTGTCCACTTCTCAATGATACTCCATGTCAACAAAAGCAGTTTCTTTTTGAATATCTTTCTGTTCAAATTTGTCCAAAAAAACAAAAAAAACAAAAAAAAAAAAACCGAACATGATCAGAAGGAAAATGTGGTAAACCCTCTTCTTTCTGTCTGTGCAATTATCTTTCTTCTACTGTGCTCTTGTCTCAGATCTTTGTTGCTGCGACTCCAAACTAAATCACAAACACAACCAAACTTGTTTAGATTTAAGTACAAAAAAAAAAAAAAAAATGAAAGAAAAACACAAACTGTTAGAAAGGCATTACATCTTTCTCCATGTGACATTATTTTAAAAGTTCAGTTTGATTTCCTTTTTAATATGCATTATATAGACATATTGTTAGCATGAAACTTCCAGCTTTGTAGCACTAGCTGGATGCACATCACTCACTGAACCCCTGTGGTGCTCCAAACTGCCTTGGGTGATCTCAACAATAGGATGAGTCAGCCAAAGAGGGATTTTTTTTCTTTGTGTCGTTCATAATTTCAACTACGCCATAAGGGCTTAGTGGCTCATGGTGAGAAAAACTTTCTTTTTTTTTTTCTTTACTGACATTTTGATTTTAAAGGGAGGCGGATTACTTTCCTTTAAATATGAGTGGCCCTTGTCAAATTTTTGCATAGTGTGCAGTATTCTGGCTCAAATCCCTGCCTTCTCTGCCTCTTGTGTGTCTTTCTTTCATGTGATTTTGTTAGGTCTTGTTGAGCAATGAAAAAGGTTGAATAAATGTATAAAATTTATTTTTGTGACCTTTCTCAGGGTGATCTCAGCTTTGGCAGTGTCTCTGTACCACTTGTAGAATGCTGTTAGCACACCTGAAACCTGGGGCATCCTGAGACAAACTTGATGTTTTTGATTTGATTCTGGTCATTGTCAATTATATTTTGCCATTACATGAGGGCAGCTGCTTTTTTTTGTGCTGACTTTTGCTGAAGTCTCCAGCTCGAAAAGAAATGAACTATTCACAAATGGCTAAACCTTGAACCTATCAAACCATGCATTTATTTAAAATATATATAGTTTTGAAAACTACTGCAGAAAACACTGATCAGTAAAAGTAACAAGGCTAACATGTTCTTACAATTTAAGTAAATGGGATTGTTAACCTGTAGGTTGCACGTGCTAAACCTATTCATTGTTTTGGAACAAAATTTTTCTTGGTTGTTATATTAAGATAATGCTCAGCCATGCTCTGAATGTGATGCAACAGCTGCCTACTGAAAGAGTCCAGGTGTTAAACCATTCTAAACGATTAATTATTTTAAATTCTTAAAATTTACAGCGTTCCAACTCTTTTAGAAACAGGGTTGTGATAATATCATTAAAGACTATTAGAATTTAAGGACTTTCGTGTCTTGGTTGCTTCCAATCTCTTGTAAAGATGCTCATTCAGGGACACAGCAAGTAGATTTGGTCCCAGCTAAACATCAAGAACGGCAGCAAAATGCAGTAAAGCTGACAGCAAACAAGCTGTAACTTTGGTGGTGAATGTGATTCATTGGACTGTTGACCTTCCTTTAAGGGAGATGATGAACAACCTGGTATCAGACCCCAGGCATCAGGCCCTGCTCTCCCTCTTGGCTGTCTGTGGCTTCACCTTCAGCTCACATTCAATCACTCTGGCAGCCTTTGCCTGATAAATACCCACCATATGGCTACCTTCCTCACCTCTTGCTCCATCCTGCAAAACAAACAACTAAATGTCAATGCAACAGCAATGGTGCCAACTTGTCCTCCCATAAGAACCATATCCCTCTCAAAACCCCTCTCCCTCTGAACCCCCACCCTTCCATAATAGCCTGCATTACTGCAGCTAATGGAGGAGATGACGGACAAATTGGTGTACTGTTGCCCTTGCTAGAGTACTTTGACATGAAAATGAATACAAGCAGTATGTTTTAAAGCAGATTTCACTAAATGAAACCTTAAAGTGGCTTCTTCTTGTATTTTGTTTTTAAATAAGCTATTTTAGATATGTACAGCACAACTGTTTCACTTATCAAGACATAACACAAGAATGCCCCAAATCCTTGCTTTCAGTAAAAACAAAAGGTCTGTACTGGCCTGCAGAGACTTACTCTTAAACCCTGCAGAACATGCTCCTGGCATGTCTGGAAAGCAAGCAGAGGCTGTTATTACAAATCCTGAGTTGTTTCTGCCTAGCCTCAGGGATGTTGCTTGGGCAGAAATAGGCTTGAGGGTCCTCTGCAGAATTCATCAACACACAGTTAAAGCACAGAATTATTTCAAAAGGGCAAACCTGCACAATGAAAGGCAATGATAAGAAAAATAAAATTCTGAAAGGATATGTTAAAATCACAATAAATAAATAATTAAATGAAAGTTTTTATGTTTTAATTTCTATTCTTAATATCCACAACTAATAAATTGCTCTTGGAGTCTGAGCTCTGGTCAGCTACACTCACAAGGAGCAGAATGTTGTTGCTGTAATGAGACCACCATGTGAGCAATTAGAATTCTTAAGTTTCCTTGGAAACGCCTATTAATTATGATGCCTTAATATGAATGAGCACATTATTCGACAATGCTATGTTACATGTTAATGTTGCTATTTAAATGCAAATTTTGACTGAATGACCCCAATTGAATTTAAATGAATAGTTTTAATTTCAGTGTTTATACCTTTTAATGTGCTGTTATTATTTCAGCATTGCATCACGGTCACTTATTTTAGTGCACAAAATATAGTAATTTGCTTTGTGTGTATTGTGGTGGACATCCCCACAGTTGGTTATTATTCATGCAAAATATATGGCTGACAGAAATACAAGTGCTCCTTCTTTGAATTGATTTTAAAATTAATTCTTTGTAATTAGTGTTAACATGATAGTGTAATTAAATTGTCTTCAAATAGTAGTATCAAGAAGTACCTGTAACACAAAGGTAAAGGAGACTCTTAGAGGTTGTGGAAAAGCTATTGTATCAAAGATATTCTAAATCTCCTCCATGCCTGGCATCATGGTGGGTCCCATCGCATGCTGTTGAGCACATGCCTCAGCTGTAACCTTGGCCAATCCTCTATTCCCTGTAGGGCTCATGCCGGTCAGAGTGGGTTGTAATACGACTAATCAGACGCTTTAACTTTTATGCAAATAACCCCGGCTTATGAATCTTTAAAGAGGCAATGGCAAAGACAAAGGGGGAGGTGGGATGAGAGGGTGAACAGAACTGTCAGAGATGTGAGCTCTAAATCTGATTACCTATAGTGCTGCATTGAAAGGACACTCAAATGAAGTCATATGATTAGTCTAATTAGCTATGCTGTTATTGAAACTGCCCAGGGATGTACTGTTTCTCAAAGTGCCTGCTTTAAAAGTTTATAAAGTGTATCATAACTATGATATTAACACAGACATCACCCTCAATATTCTTTTGGAGGCTAAATATGTAGAAATAAACAATCATCCTTGTGCTTAATGACCCAGTTTAAAGGTAAAAGAAAAGAGTAATTGTTATGCCTCAAGGTGCAAAGAAGCAACATCCATATATAGACAGCAACAGATTAACAGTGACATACAGATTAACTTTGTTGCTCAGCTGAGCTAAATGTAATTACTGACCTGCATTCCGTGCAACCCGGGGCTTTCACGTTCACTCCCACAGATCCACCCACACAGACACACACTCACCCACATGCCTACACACTGTACTATTGTTGTTGCAGCAGAATGATTTTATGATTCAGGTCAACAAGAGGCCTCAGGCACAAATTCTTACTTTCTTTCACTACTTAATTTGTGAGGAATAATGATTCAGATGTACAATTAGGCTGTAGTTTTTCACTGGTTTTGACCAAAAAAAGAAAAAAAAAATGGTTTGAAGAACTGGGCCCTTTACTGAATATTTTTTAGTTTATCTTAGTGTTATTGGTCCAACAATAAATAGGTAACTTAAAATACTGAGGCACAAATTAATAGATCTGCAAATGCAGTGCATGTATAAATTTGCATGCCTGAAATACAATGTTTTTAATGTATCGTGCCACATGGAATGAGGCAACCTAGTCTTATTCTTAGGATTTGAAATGCGTTGCTGCTTTTTCTGCATTGTTAGAATGTCTGAGATGCATATAAGATTTCCCCTGCAGGACCATGACACCCCAGCTGCAGTGATACTTGTCCTCTGGAGGAAATGCTGCCTTGTAAATGACCATTAGGTCCCAGTGAGGAAGCAAGAGAGGTGTCGTGGGATAAATCATAGACCACAGAGAGAATTGTAGAGACCCAGGTTTGATTCCCATTTGTAGCTGCAGCTGTTTCACTTATATTTACCTTGGAGACCTCATGTCTCCTGTGAGTTTTGTATGAGGACAATGCTTTTGTGTATACTTGCTGCTGGGTATGATGCAGGCAAAAAAAAAAACACATTTTTGGTTTAGAAAGGATCATTGTTTAACTGGTAAATCTACTCTTTTACAAGGTGTGCATGCACAATTAAAATAAATGCTAAATGGCAACTTTAGCTTGACCATGTGATGTCATATAGTCCTATTTTCCAGATCCAAATGCCCAGTGGTTTGCAGCTTAATCTCCAGGAAAAATTTGCTACTTGCCTGAAGCTAGTATTTATTTGCCATTTAATTTTTACAAATCATAAAAAGTTATTTGGTCCTTAATTTAACTGGATATTTTATTTCTTATCCTTTGTTTTATATATGAAACCAAATCCAATTTATAGTCCTGTAGGTTTTACAGTATAACGACTTAATTAAACTGACAATAAAATGTTAATCAATTAAATAAATAATTTTTCTGCTTTTACACTGCTAAATGGAAGTATGGAAAATTTTTCTTAACCCTTAAACCTTTTCATGAACCTAGACACTAGTGACAAAGTGGATTTAAAGCTCTATTAGAAAACATTGTGTCTTGGCATGTGTGTGGACGTTGCTTTGACACCTAAACATTGCTGCAGACCATACACATGTCCCCATAGCAACAACACTCCCAGATGGTAGCAGCAACTTGCCCTGCAACACTAAATTCAACACCCTAGAAAGACTTGAGAAACTCAATAAGAAATCCAAGGCATTGTTCATCTTTAAGTTCATATCCAAAAGCCCTGAAACAGCCCAGATACATAGAGGTCCATGAAACCAGGTGACTTAAATGATTAAACTTTATCACAAATTACACAGTAGCCCTATGTTTGTGACTTAACAGGTCTGTTTGAGGCGTCTGAGACACAAGGGGATCAATACAATATTAGACAGGTGGGATAAAGATGTGGGGGAATGGTAGAAAGCTATCATTAGATTCATGTCTGTCCACTGATCTACTCTTTCCCAGATCATGCAGGAAGATGGATGTCATGCCAGCTTCTTGGGCATGGCTGACCAGGTTAAACAGACTTTGAAAACTAATTAGATAATTTGGCGTCACTTTTGTGCAGTGGGAGGGAGTGTTGTGCCATCATCTATCTTTATAAAGACTTTGTCTCTGTACTCTGTCTCTAATAAGATAAAATCGTATAGCTCAAATTTTCTTTTGTATGGGCACCAAACCTTTTTAATAGCTACAAAAAAATGTACATGTCTTCCAGTTTTCACCCACATTGCGCCTATTTGGCTCACATTCTCAATATGCAGTTTAATCATTTAGACCTCAGCAGAAATTGCTCGGCATCAGAAACACACTCCATTTGACCATAACCAAATGATTTCTTCTTGTATGTGAGACTCATCACTGTGGCAACCCAGAAATTGGAGGAAAAGTGTGTTGCAAAAAGGAGAAAAGAGTGCCTTCTGTCATGGTTTTAGTTTATCAATTATTTCAAGTTGTTGTTTTTTTGTTTTGTTTGTTTTTAAAACCTTGTAAACAGAAGTAGTTCTATGGTATTTTTGCTTGTTTTGATTAGTTTTCTATATCCATTACAATCTATTCGGGGTCACAAGGCCAGAGGCAAGGTATAGTTGGACCAGTTTTCAGTTCATGACAGGGCCAACACAGAGAAAAACAACTTTGCATGTTTACACTTACATTGATCAGTTTACACCAAATTAACTTAACATGCATGAACTGGGCTGTTTTCTGCCTAACCATGAACATGGTATCAAATTAGTAAATATGCCCATAACATAACTTATCCAAGAGTTTTAATAAGTACAAAAGTCCACCTGGACCTACAGAGAAATCTTCTAAACTAACACTGGAGTTCATAGTATTTTTCCCTGTATGTACAGCAGAGGGCCAATATGCTGCACTTTAGTGCAGGGATCACAAACCGTCGTGCAGTTTTTAACTGTTTCCCTGCTGCAACACACCTGACTCAAATGAACTTGTTGTCAAGTTCTGCACAATCCTCTTAATTATCCATTAAGAGACCCTCAGGTGGTGATCCCTTAACTGGTGCATCAAAAAAATCTAAATAGCTTTTTTTAAAAGGGTTTGAAATAACTGTGTGAGATGAGTACAGAAAAAAAGCCTATGGATTTTAATCTTTTTAAATTGGATTAAAAACCTCAATATTTTAATTAATTTAGATCCAATACTTGCAGGTCCAATAAATATTCGTCACATTCCTAAATCAGCAACAGCAGTAGTTATCTAACAAACAGACCCAGTAAAACCACATTGTTGACAGTGGCTCTGATCCCAGTTTGGTCCCAGTCATCGTGGCAAAGTCCACAGTTTATGGAAAGTGTTCAGTAAATGTCTCATTCGTCTTCTGAAGACATTCAGCCAATCTGATTGCATTTATTTTATGATGGAACATTATTTTAGTGCAAAGATAAGTAAGAGGCTAATGTGGCGCTAAGCTTGACATAGTTGCTAATATGCTAATATTAAGCTTTCATATCACAGTAACTAACCTCTCCAGGTGTGTTTCAAGGTGGATGAAGGTGAGTCTCAAATCACAAGTCTGAATGGAGGCTCAGGTCCTAAGGTGACTTATGTGTGACTTGGTTCAGAGTCCCAGACTTGAGCCACCATCTCTGCGTTGTGCATTTATTTATTTTTTTAACCTGTCTATAACTTTTAACATCTAAGGCCATAAAATATTTTCTTTTACCCTGTCCTCAAGTAGAACACCAGCTTTGTTGTCAATATAAATGTTCCCATACTTTCCTATGTACAACCTTGTTACTGGGAGTCCATTAGAGGGCACACCAGTGAACCCAGACCATTGAAAACGTCCAGATTTACAGACCGTAAATATTGGACATGATGTATGGGGTTAAGATCAGCGACAGCTGTGGGATTACAGATGGTATTTAAGTCCTTAAACCAAGGACGTTGAATATCTAGTCAAATTTGCCCTAAAATGCCTCCACTGGTCACCTTTATGTTGCATTTTGTGTTTGGAGCATTCATTTCTGAGGATACAGGACACTTCAAACAAACATGAAAATAAGTAACTAATGAAAAGCAACTATATTCTTTTCTTAATATGTGGTTAACATCACGGAGGGCTGTCATAGACATGTTTAGCTGTAGGATTTTAGCTCAGTTTTTCTGATCTACTCACCTCTTTATCCCTTCATGGATCACCCAGCAAGATGCAGATGTCTGCTACCCTGCACGAAGAAACATATTACTATGTGATAAACTGGGATTGTGAATGTGGTTTCTGTCTAAGTTAATATTAAATTAACTGTATCACTCAAAAGAAGAGTAATTGCTAAATATGATCATATTGAGAGTAATAAATATTTGACATACATTCACATGTTTCATATTATCTGCAAAGATAAATACCTCTTGTAAAATCATGCTGGCTTTAGAGGAATCAGACAAACGCACAAAAAAAACAAAAAAAAAACAAACAAACAATAACAAAACAAATCTAAGCCAGTTTTCTGACATCATTTAAAGAAAAAAAAACTTCTGTGACTAAGGCAAAAAAAGCAATTCAAATATTTTTTTTATGAGACCTAAATATTTTTTATTTCAGGGATCTTTACCTCACTGAAGTGAAAATGACTCCTTAAAATGATTTCACAGTAATTAGAAGTTAATGATTTACAACAGCAGCTAAGATAACATGTTAACCTTTCAACAAGGATACACAGCAAACATTTTGAAGAGATTCAATTTATACCAGTGTTATGTTTGGCCACTTGAGTTTCTGTCTCTGTAGAACAATGTGTGTTATGTCTCTCATTCTTAGTGTTTCCAATTAGTTTATCCCAGCCCTGATTTATTTTCTTGGGCTGCCTTCTTGGCTACTTTTGGGATTTGAGTAAATACAAAAAGTGGGGTCATAAACTCTTTTGTCCAAACTGGCCTCAGAAAGCTATGTTTACATTTGGAGTGTCCCTCCCCTGTCTTTGCCTGACTTCAGCTTAGGTTTTTTGTAATTGGGACATGATTGGATTAACAGAGGAAATGATGAGGACAGAGAGGGGCTGTTGCGCTGCTGAATGTAATCCATTTTTAGGCTTACTTTTTCTGCAGTGCCTCCTATTATTGGAAAGTTGTTCTGCATTAGAAGCTGTTGTCTAATGACAGTAAATGAATTGTTTTTTCTGTACCCATTTTAAAATAATTATATACACTCAGATATATGAGATGGAAATATTACATTTATGCTGGTGCATGGGTAAATAAAAGTAACTTCCTGTAAAGAAGAAACAAAAACAGGGAGAGCTATTTAATTTTGTGTGATCAGTATGTTACTCATTTGCTGATGTGGCTTTTGCACAACAATTAGACATTTTTTACAACATGTGGAACAGCTATTACTTAACGATTGACATGAGATGAAAATCCACTGCATAAACATGCTGACATTCACTCTTCTCAGTGTTTTCTTGGGAAACAGCTGCAGAGTCAAGCAAGAAATGAGAACCCATCCTAAATGAAGGTTTTGCTGTACATTTCAAAGAGACCAACTCTCCATGGTGGAAGATACTTTGCCTGATCTTGCAGAACAAAAGCAGTATGAAAATACCCATGCTTCTGGCGCTGCACTTCACTTTAACTTATTTCAAGAAATCAGCAGAACGTATGGGCTATTGCAAGTCCTCTGCACCATACAGCTTATATCAAAACAGAATCTGAGGTTAGATGCTTTGCTGCTCACTTTTTGATTGTTTTCCTTATTGTATTATTGCACAGCTAAGATAACACTGACACTGACTGGTGAAATAGCCTCCTGTCAAAACCCATTCACTCACAGCAAATTAATTCTTGTCTCTTTCCTTTGCAGCTGAATAGAAGTTTGAAACCAAAATGAGACACTTTCCAATTTAGACTGTTCTTTTTGTAGAAATGGAGGTCATTCGGATGAAAGCGAATAACCAAGCAGATTGTCTGATTTAACACACTCCTACGGGGATGCATATAGCCTGAACAAATTCAGTGATATACAACTTAGTTGGAAGTAATGAGAGCAAATGCCAGCAAGGCATTGTGCTCTATGAGGGAAACATTATTTCAGAAGGGCTCCTTATACCTAGTGTCAGAAATTAAATAAATCTAATATATATATATATATATATATATATGTATACATTTTGGGGTCAGAATTTATGTGTTCATTAAAATTAATTAGTGACAAAAAAAAAGAACGTGGTAAAAAATGAAAGCATTTAATCACACTTTGAATTCCAAACAAGGCAGGCATGATTTCCTGATTTACCAAGTAGACTGGTGCAAAGGTCAGAACTCAGCTAACAACTTAGCAACTTGGCGCTTTATTTTCCGAGTTTTCAGGCGCCCTCTAGCGACTAAAAGAAAACAACTAGCGAAAAATCTAGCAACTTTTTCTGGTGTTATTGGAGACTTTTTGAGACTAATGTGAAAGCACATGACATTTGCTCTTCTTTTTAGTATAAAGTGAAGCCAGAACATGAAACATGCAATGTTGACATTTGCTGATCCTGCCCTAATTATTCTTATATAATGTTGATTTATGATTCTGTAGTAATTCTGAATATTCTCCTCTCTGCATGTTGCAAAGAGTAAATTTTAAAAAATTATAACATATTACTTTTTTCTTTTTCATCCATATCCTCAGCTTTCTGCTTTGTGTGCAGCTGTAGTTGCGGAGCTTTTTTCATTTCCCAGGCTTTGGAAGCCCCCACAAGATCAAGTGCGATTTTTTTCACAGCACTCTTCACAAAGTTGATTATGCTATGCTATGCTATGAATTTTTGTCTAGGTGGGGTTAAAATGGTGGGGTGTGCTTTAACAGCATGTGTCAAAGTGAATATTTTAATGCCGAAACAAAGAAAAAATCTTTTCTCAAAATACAAACATAAAATGTGCCGCTGATATTTCTGATTTAAGAAAAAATGTGAAATAAAATGCTTGATTAAAAGATGCTGCCTTCTTACAAGCATAGATACCAGTAATGTTTATTTACAGCATGAAAGAAATGTTTTTAATTCTTTTAACCCAAAGGATCTGTACTGTTAGCTGTGACAGAATGAAAATGTGGAGCTAATTAAATATGATATGAAGCGGAGGCTTGTCCAACTACAGGTTACAACTACTTTCCTTTGATAGAGTTGACCCATTAACAGCCCACCTTCAAGGTGACAACTGTCCAACTCAGTGTACCAACAGGGCTGATCTTAATATACTGCTACATGGCAACTGTGGTTTAAAAGAACTGTCTAGAGTCTAGTTTTGCCATTTGCAAATATGGAAATTATGGACAAAAGCAACTTTATTTTTTATAGCACATTTAAAATAACAAAGTGCCCCACGTGCAGCACAGATCTGTATATTTATATGTAGAAACTAATAACAGACACATAGGAATTAGCATTTATGGAAACATATTTGATGTGCTCATCTGCAAAATCACAAATGTTATAGCTGTTTCTCCAATTTTTAGCAACTGAATGGCTCAGAAAACCACTCCAAGCATCAAAATGTAATGTCAAGTAAATACGTCATTAAATGTTTCCATTTATCCACTGCCAAAAAAAGCATGTTTGTGCTAGACTCACACATCTGACAACAACACTAATGTAATTAAGCTTCTAAATGATGGAACTTGTCCTTAAAAACAAACAAACAAACAAAAACAAAACAAAAAAAAAAAAAAAACAAGGATTAAATAATGACATGAAATTCAATTTAATGAGAATTATATTCTCAACAATGATAAATATGTCTTTTAGTGGGATATTTGCATTAGAGGAAATAGCTATCCAGGTAGAGATGCTGCTGACAGGTTGTTTTAGGACAGACTCATACATCAGTTTTACATATGTCACATTTTCTAACATATCACTGCATTTGACTTCTAGAAATGTGAAGACTATTTATTGGACCACACAGAAAAGAACCATATATATATACATATATATATATATATATATATATATATATATATATGGTGTATAACAGATGCTATTCCTCTGATGACATAAACACACAGCTCACCACCAGTAATTGTTCTTTAGCTGGATATTACTTTGTACCCCTGGCTATATAATGATGGGGAAATTCAGTTTGAACCATCCATTTAGCCCCACAGAGGCTGTTCTGACCCCTTAAGAGTTATCTGATGAATCTTAACAGAGTTACCAAGTTTTCTTCTTCTTATGTGGAGCCTCAGTGCTTTAGGGTTTTCCTTTTTTTTTTTTTTTTTAAGTTCTGTCTGCCCTTATTTTGGTCCCAGTTATGACTCTAGTGCACAATGAAATCCAATTATATCCTTAGAATATTCCATTGTTTGACAAAGCAGTGGCTTTACACAGGAATAGTACACTTGAGTTTGTTTCAGTTCAAAGCAAAGTTGAATTACACTCCTCTTTCATGCTGCTGTTCAATAACATATCTTCTATCAAGGCCAGAACCAAAGAAGAAACAGGCTTCCTTTGCTGTGCAACTCTGAAAGAAAAAGAGCCTATATTTTTTAAATTTCTATGGCCAGACTCTGACTAACACTTAAACACATTGGCTGATTCAGTGTCCTTTTTGGGGTTTTGTTTGTTGTTTCTTTCTTTCTTTTTTTTCTACTCTACAAAATTCAGATTTTTTTATTTATTGTATATAAGCACAATATTATTAGTGTTGAACTATGTAACTCAAGTGATTAAATTACAAAAAGCATGTCAAGTGCAGAAATGCAGTGATGGTGATTACAAAGAAGTCATGTCTAAATATAAAGTTGATTTTGCTTAAGAATGTGCCAATAACTGCTGCTTTGCATCTTTTCTCTCTGTAGAAAGACCTCCCTTTCATATATTTTTGGATGTCACATATTTAAGCTGTTAAGGCCCAACCCATGAAAAATGTGGTTTTTTGCTTCTGGGTATCTATTAGGGGACAGAAGACAAGTATCAGATTGTGTTCAACAGGATTTTGAGCAAAGCTTATACCATAAATTAAAGAAAAATATTTCAGAAACTGTATGTGACAAATATGTCACATCGGGCTCATATGGTTTAAATGCAACAGCATCACAGTTTGGCCAAAATACAACGAGCAGCCTTTCCATGTTCAAAGAGTCCATTCATTTTAGCATGCACTCAGATTTGATAATACTATGCAACTTTCTGAATTAAAAAATACATGTTTCTGACCCGTTTTAATGGCACAGTGACATTTATTGTTCCTGGAGCTTTCTTTGTAGCAACTAGAGGCTAAGAAACTGGAACTCTCCCAACTTTTTCTTCCACCCAGGATACTGCATCGCTTTACTCACTGTATCACACGCTAGCAACTGGATATCAACACATTGGATATTTTGAACCTGTACTATCAACTTTATCAATAGAAGATAGAAAAAGAAAGAGAGAAAGGAACAGAGCAAGAGATAAGAACATTGGACTGTTTTTTAGAGACTGGAGAAAGCTCAGAGTACAGATACAGGTGTTTATGTATATAATAAAAAAAAATTAAAAGGACTCTAACTTTACTGTACATTGTAAAGTACAGTAAAGTTGCTGTCAATGCCAAAATATTACATTTTAGACACATACAGCATAGCGACAACTTCATTGTAACAACATTTATTACAAAAGCAATAAAAGTTAAGAATTTAATTAGTTTAACATAAATCATATAGCTGCATTACTTGTTATAAGCTTATTAAAGGAATCAGTAACTTTTTCATTTCAGATAAACTCTTTCTAAAATAATTATATCCTTTGCTCCAGATACAAAATCGCATCATTTCTGTAAACTGATGTTTGTCTTTCTCACATCTAAGTGAATTAGATCCAGCTAGAAAACTCCCTTCAGTTTTTAACATAATCTGACATGGAGTTTGCTCTGACTTCTTTCTGAAGGCAAAACAAGAGACCCACTTCTCCTGTCAATCCTATCTCTACAAAAACACAGCAATCAGTCTATAGTCATGTCAGTCCTTAAATAATTTAAAAAATATGTAATTTGTATAATGCTCATGCTTGAAGTGCTAGAGTTAATTGGGTGCATGGAATAAAGTGGGGTAGAGCATTCATGGTGTGCCACAATAATCATGTTTCATGCTCAACACGTTGCTTGTTATGATTCTAGATCAGTAGAGCAGCATTTATGTAGTGATGTCTTCTTTCTAATTGGATGCAAAATGCGAATGAGGAGCTTCTGGAAAGTTATGGAATATATCACTGATGTGATTGCCATGTGAGAGAAATATAAAGCTGCAACCTAGATGCATTAATATTGTCATAACTAATATATCCCCCAGAGGTGGATATTTATGTTGACAAACAAATGAAAGTGATATATAAGCTTTTTTCATATATCTGCATCTGCTAAATAACCGTGTTCCAGTAATGTTACGGTAGGACTGCGACTGTCAGTCAATGCTCTGCTGTTGTCCTGTGGGAAATGTTTCCCTAGCAAAACGCTGATGTGTATGAAGCTGAGATAATACTCACTCTGAACACTGATTAGTTTGCTCTAGGCTTATACTGTATAAATTATGCTCTTTGTTTCAGTCGCTCTTCCTGGGGAGTAACGACTTCGTTTGCTCGCCAAAGTTCAAAGGTCAAAAGTTAAACTATGTTTCAAAAACTTCTCTCATTTTAATGCAAATATTTAACTACACTTTTAGTCTTTTAATTATGTTTTTACACTAACTTAGTGGTGCTCCTGTTGCCAGCAAGTTGCTGTTTTTACCCCTAGTTTCCAGAGAACTAACCGTACCAACTTGCTAGCAACAGTATGTTATCACCACTCGGTAACAACATTTGCTCATTGTTGATGGTGCTGCCGTAAGTTACCATAACTGGGTAAGTACTAAAGTATTTCTATTGATAACAGTACCAGCCACCGGTTTGATCACATCTACTGGCTCAAAACAAATGGGCTGATGTGACCAAATCTTTGACTGAATGTGGTGGCAGCAAATTACTGCAAATTCAAGAAATGCAGTAACTTAAATCAAGTACCTCAAAATTTACCAGTGATTCATTGCACTAACAGACATTAGCTGTAAATATCATTTATTGTAGCTTCACAGAAAAATTTGTTGCTTTTAACGACTGACAGTGACTGTATGTATTCATAAAAACTGCAGTTACATAAAACTGTTTCCATTAAAATGACAATTTTTTTTGTATTTGTTTATTTTATTTTTTTATTTTATTTTATTTTTTTGGAAACTTGCTCGAGCTTTACCCATAATGTATTGCATTCACAGTAGTATCTGTAACAATAAATTATTGTATGTTTCCCTTCAAATTTGTGAAATTTAACATTACAAGTTACAGCATAGGCTATACAGTAAACATGGAATTAATAAATTTAAGTTGCAATAAGAGAGAGATAACACCAGTATTATTTTCCTGCATGTAAATTAAATATCATGCCCTACATATATTAATAAGCATGTCAGTTTGGGATATTCGCTTACCTCTTTAAAGCAATTCATTTCCACTTGCTTTTTTTCCAAGTTGCAGTCCAATTATTACTGTTACAAATCTTGCTCAGCAAGGAGTAAGACATCAACTCACAGTGGAACTCTGAAATATTGGCTTTTTTGACAGATCGCAATGGAGAAAGATAAACCTGTCAGTATGAGTGATTTATTTGTTATGAGATTTTGGAGGCTGGTACCAGCTGTTCTATCTTTGGGAATAGTTATATGGACAATGGGTGACAAAGTTGGGATTAGAACTATCTTCAGCAGATTGAAAGTGGGAGATAAAGAAAACTGTTTCTCCTGGGAGGAGCAGAGGAAAAGGTTACTAACTTATTCTCCACGGCCCACTTATGAAGCATTGTGGCTGCTGTTGCAATGTTTCTGTAATAAGTAGAAGAGAAAATTGCTCTTTGGTTCTCAAACAGAAGGCCCCTTGGGTAAAGGAGAAAAAAAAGCAACTCACACCATGCATTTAGGAGTGGGTGTTTTTAATTCTACAGGCGTCTAATTTAGTCTGTCTCCCCTTCTCTTCTTTGTTACTTTGCCAAAAGTAAGAGTCATTTTTACTTGTCACATCCAGGAATGTTAATACTTTTATGACTTTGCTGGAGCAGATGGAAAACCTGAAAAAAAAAAAAAAAAGGTGAGGATACAGAACTCATTTGAAAAGTTTTGATATTATAAGAATCAAATTATACACAGATGTGCTAAACAGTCTGTTTTGAACTGAATTTTAAGCAAAACATACATATTCATTGTGATAAACAAAGCACCTTGATTACTGTATTCTTTTTATCTTCTAATGTGGTTGAGGTAATGTATTTGTTGTGCCTAAACAAAGACAATACAGCCAGAAGGATTACAGTAAGAGTCGAGGAATTCAATATTTGGAAGGGTTTGCACAATCTTACCAAATCTAAGTTGCTGAAAAGCCACTTGCTCATGCATGAGCATATATAGATGTTCTCTCTCCGCCTAAAACAAATGAGGGAAGCAGTCTGCTTAGCATGGAAATTGTCCTTTTATCTTTTATGGAGGAATCACTCTGAGGAAAGAAAGGACCAACTAATCAACAACAAGTGAATAGTCAAGCTATAGCATTGACTTTAGGAAACATTTTTACTCTGTAGTCTATGAGCCCAAACCATGTAATTTCTTGTCTGTGGTATTAGCTTTGAACGGATCAGAGTGAATTTGGTTAAATATCTGTATTCATCATCTCTTCTGTTATTCATGTTCACTGTCAAAGTGGAAAGCCTCCATAATTCACCATAACATGTGCTGCAAATTGCTAAGAAAAGACTTCAATCCTGCTGTTTTAGGTGACAGATGCAGTGTGTGTTAAACTGCTGCTGAGGGCCGCTGGGTCGTAGCGAAGACATTCACCTCACATGTGATGACTTACAGGATCAGTGTAGTGGAATGGCCTGTAAAATATGGACACCACCCCTGCAACGTTTCAGCACAGCGACTAGTCAATTGACCTCAAAGGCCACTTAAAGATTTGAGTGTGTAATATTTCATCTGATCCAATTTACATTAAAGCACCACTTTTCTGCCCTGCTGTTCATTTATTTGAATTAAACTACCAAAACGGGACTCGTGACTTTGTCTTTTGCTCCAGCTGGACCAAAGTTATCAGTTTTCAAACTAATTTGGTCCTTTGTCTTTGTTCCGTTTATTAACGCATTTACTCTTCCCATATAATGTGGATCTCAGTAGACTAAAAGGACAAAACTTGTTGTAAGCCAGAAATGTTATAATTTGAGAAACCACAAATAAGTATAATGCAGCATTTCGTAGGAAAGAGTAACATTCATGAGAATGTGTCTTATCTTGAGTGCACATTTGGAAATTGGAAGGGTGGGAGTCGAATCAGTTACCATACCTCCTGGGAGACTGGGATTCAATTTCAGGTGTGACACTGCTTTATATTATTTGTATGTCTTGTTTTGCTTTAGCACAGCAGTCGCAGTCACTGTTTGGTAAGATCAAGGCAGTAGGGCTTGTTTGGAAGAAGCAACAAAATTATTGGTTTGGTTTACTCAAAGCATCACTGATGTGCAAGTCACAGTACTTTGCTTTAACTCTGACTCCTTTAAAGAACATTTACAATATAGGCGTCATGGTCCTATGGTTTTTTGGTTCAACAGTTTTTTTGTTTTTTACTGTTCTGTAGGTTTTTCTGTCACAGTCATGTCTGGTTTCCTGTTTTATTTTTGTAGTTCCTTTACTGTGGGTTCTGTTTTGCTTCTGCTTCCTGTCATTAGTGCACCTGGCTTGATTTAGCTCATTCACTTCACCTGTTTGTCATTAGTCCTCTGTGTATATACACCTCAGCTTCAATTATTCTCTGCCAATCCATTTGTAGTCTTCATGCCATGTTAGCTAGCCTTTTTGCAATGTTTTGTAGTCTTTTTTTTAAAGGTCCTATAATATAATTTTTTTAACAATTTCATAAGGGTGTCAGAGGTCCAACAACATGTATTTCAAAGAGTAATACCCCAAATTCAGCCTTGGTCCCTAAAATTCAACCATTGCTCTAGTGAGCTCTACTGAGAATGGGCTGTTTCTGTGTCTGAACCTTTAAATGTTCATGAGTGGTACCTTTCCACAACCCTCTTTGGGAGAGGATCTGGCTTTTGCTGGCACCCGCTCTGTGATTTCAGAGGGCGCGCTCAGCTAGCCGGGGGTCAATGACCGTGTTGCCCCTATCCCCAGTACTACCGGGGGGAGTGGTTATTTCCCTTTTTGAGGTCACAAAAGGAAAGCCCTCTGACTCATCCGTTCATGCACTAAAAAGTGGAGTAAGCAAGTGAGGACACATATGACTGTTAGAAAACCTTTAGAAAGAATTGAATTATTAGAATGAATTATGAATTTTGCATAATGTGGGACCTTTAAAAAAAACATTATAGAATTCATGCCAAGTTCAGTCCATGTGGTCTTAGTTAGTTTCATTTATTAAAAACTTGCTCTATGTATCTATGGTTTGAAGAAAAACGAGATGGTAACATTGTTTTGCTGCCAATGTCCACATTTGAGTTTTTTGATGCTGAGATACAGCAAAATAAGGCTTTAACAAGCCATTATCACTTTACATTATTAGCTACTTTGCTAGCTCATTGAACAATCTGACATCTATCCTGATGTGTTTCTTTGTTTATATTTTCATGGAGGGAGTATTTAGAAAAGAAAAGAAATCATATTTATACCCTCAACCTAGCAAAGTCTGCCCCTACCTGAGACCAACCCCTCAGTCTTTTCCAGTGCTCATCCTGTGCTTTTTGAGCTGACCTGCCATCATTGTTCAAAGAGATGTCACGGCTTAATGTTGCCTGAAGGATTCTGCCAGAGGACTATATAAATTAGCTAATGTCTTTATGAAAAAAAAAAAAATCCATATCCATGTTTTCACATTTTAAAAAGAAATTGTAAGACATAATCAGTCTGAACTTAAAGTCAGATAATGTGGTCTTCCGATCATTACTATTCCAGAAGCAAATTGCCAATAAAAGGTTAATGTATCATAAAACAAAGAGACATCATATTTTCAATGTGCTTGAGAGCTTCTCTCAGGTCATAAATTGTCAGTCTGTTGTAATTACATTGCTGTTTTTGCTGTCTTACCATGTTTGATGAGTAAAGTCTGACAGTCAGCGTTTGATTGGAATCAGGAGGCACCATGTTATTGACTGTCACAGACGAGAGAGCCCAGGCAGACGGGATTTTCTGAACATTCACTGTAACTGGGGAAAAAAGATGGAGTCTTAAAAGGCAAACAATTGCATCTTTGATGGACGGATGTTACAGCCTCCTCTATGAGAACCACTTCCTGTTCAGATGAGGTAAAATGAAACGAAACGCCCAGAAAATGATCTGCATAGTTTAGCCTCTTACATGGGACATCTGAGAGCCCCATGGCTAAACAAAATCTAATTAGGTTTGGAGAAAACCACATTATTGCCTCATTATCGTTAATTGACCTCTAGGAGACCTGTTACTGGAACACTGGAGAGGATGCCTGTATACAGACAGAAACATTAAGAGGTTATGTTGAGAAGACTGTGAGGAAGTGAATGGAAAGCATATTAGAAAAAGAGATTACCCCATTCAATGCACATATTCACCCCTAAGGAGGGTTTCTTGTGCTTTCCATTTCTCAACTGAGATCATCAAGGATCTGATGTAGCAACTAATAAATACACTAAGAAAGCAAGACTTACAGTGGGGTGTCCCAATATCAAAGGGTAGCTGCAGAAGCTGACTTTCCTTTACTTTAGATGTATGTTGCCCAAGGCGTGCCTTTGAATCAGGCTCGCCTTTCAACTGAAGATGAATCAGGGGATTTTACGATGGTGCAACGGTGTTATCTGACAAAGATATTTTCAGGTTATTGTTATCTGTTCTGTACCCTTTTAGGACAAATGATGGCTTTGAAGCAGTTCAAATCAGGGTCACAGGGAACTCCACATGAATGTGGTTATTTGGAAAACAAATCATAGAATATCATTTACAATATGTGCGCTTTGTTTCAGACTCTCATATAAACATAAACTCAAAAGCGAAGAAGGAGGAATCCCCTTAAAACATTTCACAACAAAAGGCAGCTGTAGCTCCAGGCTCTCTCCCATCTTGCCTCATTAAATTCTCATACAACTCTCATCAAAACACATCTTTCATCTAGACAGAGTTGGAGCTGTTTAGTGAACAGACTGCATGTCTACCAATAAGTTTTCATCCTATGGTCTACATGCTGTGGCTGGACGCTTGCTGGTAACACAGTGGGATGAGCGCCTTGTTTTTGTTTTTTCTTTTCACAAACAAAATGGATCCTTGAAGATGTATAGAACCTTTGAAGTTAATCCTCCTGCAACAGCTGGTGTCAGCCTGGACATCCACTGAAGTGTCGGCTGTGTGAGAATAAAGCTGAAATATATGACAAGCAGGAGGCAAAACAATGGATATCTAAACAAAGAGTTGTGTGGGGTAGGCTCACCCATGAAAACAAAAGTTAACTTTCTGAATGAAAGCTTTGAAATATTACAGTTTTTTTTTTTTTTTTTTTTTACTTTAATCTACTTAAGCATAAAGTAGCTTAAAAAGCTCAGCTAAACAACTGATTATTGACATTGTGTTTAATTGTTTAGCTGACTAGTTTAGGTTACTAAAAACAGTATTTTTTGTTAGTATTTTTTAACTGTAGAGTCAGAGGCACAGGGATGTAACAGGAGTTAAATGTTACTGATGCATCTACATTAATGCGGTGTCATCTTTGATGCTGGCTTTTTAACTGTGACCTGAAAATAAGCTTTCTCTCCTTTTCCAAAACATATAAAGTTTTGATTCCTCGGCTCACGCAACTGAAAGCCGGCTGTGGTTCAACAATGAGACAGAGCCTTGTCCTGTCATGCTCTCCACATAGTCCAGCCTCGCTGTCCTGCTGCTTCCACTCAGTTCATACAATCACTGCACAGATTCAGCTCTTCTGTTACTTGTATTTGTTTTAAAAAAAGGCCCCTTTTTCTTTTTTGTCTCTTACTTGTCTCACAGACTCCATCCACCACCTCCTGACTCCATTTACCACCAGAGGTTTCAGAGCTCCTTGCTGGAGCAGCCTCGGACGCCCACAGAGCTGATTTTTTTTTCCAACCTAAATCTTGCTGCCAAGGAGTCCGAGTCCACGGCAAAACTTTCTTCATGTTTCAATAAACTGTTTAGTTGAACAAGACCGTCTTCTGCTCTGTTTCAGTCTTTCTGTAATTGAGCGTTGGCTATGAGAAGGTGGTGGTGTTTCTGGATCTTGTTATTTTTTGATGCATTGTAAAGTTTTAAATGACATAATCTGAGAAACTTTATTCACAATAGTTTTAAAAAGTGTTCTTTTGCCCATTCCTGTTTTCAGTGCAGTCATGTCTAAAGAGCAAAGATTTCATCCCGTGTGTGAGGAGATTTATCTAGACTCTTAAACTTTCAGTGTATTGTAACTGTAGTTTTACGTTTAGAAACGGCACTGTTTAGCTTTGAGATTTATGATGAAGCCCTCCTCGTATATGATAATCTCCTTATGCCTAAGGATGTTACGGGCCTTTGCTCTTTGACTCTGCCTGAACTTTTAAAAAAAACATGTGATTGACATCAAAATGAAGATTTATGTATTTCTAAAGTTTCTCAGTTTCAGCACGTGATAAATCTTTTCTTTTTTTTAATTCTAGCATTTTTTTACCCTTTTTTGAACATGACACACACACACACACACACACACACACACACACACACACGCACACACACACACACACACACACACACACTGCTTCACAAGTACTGATGGTTACTAAAAAACTGATCTTTTTCTTAACCTTATAAAGCCATTTTTCAGGAGTTTAAAACCCTAATTTATTTTAATGTGAGATTTTGGCTATTGTGAATGAATGTAGCTTTGAGACATTGTTGTGCTCATTTTTTTACACTAAAATGTTCTGCTGGGAAAACCTGGGATTTGATGCCCAGTTCACAAAGACCCAAACCCAAAAACCACAAGGTCCCAATGATCTATTGTCAATATCCTGGTACCAAAAACAATCAAAACTCTAATGGTGGTATAAAGCGGACCTACTCAGTATTAGGGGTGTGGCCATGATGCTGTGGCTGATTGTTATAAATAGAGCAACCATATTTATCTGTTGTGCTATGGGGAAAATATATAAAAAATAAATACATTTTCCTTGTGCATCTGTTATTATGATGATGAGCTTTGTGACTTATTAAAGGGATTAATTATTTTTTAAAGTTATTCCCCAAATACCTTCTGATATAATTTTGTATCTTTTGTATGTGACTAGTTGTTAACATTTTATATTTCCTCAATAATTCAGAAAATCCATTACAGAGATTACAACAGCATTTTACTGCTTGATCTGGCCACACCCAGCTTGTGTTTTATATCTGTGTTTCTATGTGACTCCTACATTTATAGTGCTAGGCTTATTGTCAAGGCAGGGTGATGTTTGTGTATGTATGAGCCTCTCCAATTTGAAGTTGCATGTTTATGTCAATCTAGATTTGTGCTGTGTTTATATTGTAGATTTATATATTATTATTCTTTGACTTACTGTGTTCCTTCAGAGGGTTCATAGAGGTTGACAACGACTTGTTTCTGTAGCTTTGCTTTACCTTCTGTTTAAAAGTTTTATTTTCAAGTAAATTTCTGACGAAGCTTGTGTCATCTGTCATTGCCGGTCTAGCACACAGAGGGGTCAGGTGCCCAAGGCCCTTGTCAGGCAGTCGGGGCAAAAGCTGTCATCAAACACAAAATATTGCCATATTGTTTTATGATAGGATTGGAAAACAAGATTTTGCACAGCACAGGTGTCTGAAATGTAGATGTGAACAGGGAGTTGTTTGCTGAGAAATCTGACCCTTTAAAAATCTTATTTTCTCCCTTTTTTGTGTATTTTACAAACTTGGAGGAAAATAAATTAAATTTAAGGAAGCCTATCTTTGGAAGATAGAATATTTCCATGTCTTCTAACACATTTGTGAAATGTTGTGGTCAGGACAGTTTGTGGGACCCATGAGCCAACATTTGCTTATTGATAGAATATACATTTCCCACCATTCCCATCTAACAGATTTTATCAGGAATCATTTAATCTTATATATCTGCCAGTGTAGTAGGTCTTCTTTCTCTCATCTCTCTTCTCAACTTTATTTTTGAACATACTGCTGGATAAGAGCTTTTCTCTCCATTTTTTTCTAACCCGAAAAAAAAAAAAAAATGGCACAAATGTATGTATTGTACTCAGTACAGTTATGACCCCAGAGATATTAGCTTTTTGAATGCAGTGAATGAGACACCATCTAAAACTTTCAATACTTTCATGATCCTCTTAAAGAAAAAAAAAGTAATATCCTTTTATTCAACAGAGATGACTCGTGAAGCATTTGAAGTACTTTAATTCACATCAGTGGATATTACAGCAGCACTGAAGTGTTCTTTAAATTAAAGAGCTTTTGAGATTGCTCACAATCTGAAATCTTCTATATAGAATACATTTTTTTCTCCCTCTAGTATTGTGTTACCGATGAACCAGACAAAAACCAAGCTAGTTCATTTTATTTACAAAATCTAAAAGATTATTTGACTTGACTTAGGTAGAAAATGGCATCTGCTCAGTTTCTCCCAAAAATCATGCAAATTATTGAGAACATAAAGCTGCCATTTTCAAGCTCAGTTAAAATAATATGCCTTTCAGTACAGAATCGATTAAAGAAAACTTAATTTAATGTGCAATTTACACATATTTACTTACATTTATTTAATGTATACAAGAGTCATTAATGATTCATGAACACTTTCAGACCCACAAAGAGTTTTGTTAAACAGTTTTGGGGAAATTCAAATATCTCAAGAAATTAAACACTACTAGTCAAAACAACAATATTGGTTATTAGTTCATGTTTATTCCCTTAGACATGTACAAGCAGGTTCATAGAAAGTGCCACCCCCACAAACAGCTCACACAATCATTTCCACATAAAATGTTGAGTGATATATTACACACAGAACTTCCAATAAACTACACGAAACAACTGCATAAAACATGTTTAACACCAACATATGAGCTTTTTTCACTGTCTGAGGTATATTCAGTCAATGCAATAAACTATTTTGTCACTTTCTAGTTGGATTTAAGCAATGGCATTACTTTGTTAGTCACATATATATATTGGGTAATTGTAAAATGAATGCATTTTACCCAATGTGCTATTTTACAATCCACATGCAGTTGCTCTCATGACTCATCTATTATCTATAAAATGTATAGGTTATTTGACCTGCATGACAAAATGCCTCAGGGGGTTGCATTTAGAAGGACAGTCTTCAGCAAAATTTATGCTCAGCTCTGCAGGGTTCTAAATGAGATACAAAACTATATTTTAGCTGGGAAAACAGTGCACTTAGTGCTACTTTTAAGAGGCACTTTTAAAGTTAAAATAATAATCACAAATTTAACACAATTTTAATGTGATAATTAAACACAATGTGATTGTGCACGGGTCTACAAAAACGATCTTGCTGACAAAGTGAAGATGAGCTTGAGCTATTTCTGTTAAAATATAAAAATAAAATAACAATGGAGAGTCAGCAAGCTTTTTTAGTTGGTTTGAAAACCCCACCACATCATTAGGTAGACTTCAGTAGACCATAGATTTCCCACCCACTGTTTTCTTTGCCAATCTCCTCTCCCGGTTTTTCTTTGATGTAATTATCTTTCTGTTTTGTTGTTTACTGTGCTGAGTTTTGAGACTTCAAATGACTGAGGGACTTAGCTATTTTTGCAACAACATGACTTTTCAACAGCCTCAGTCCTGATGGGTCAAATTTATTCTTTTTGTGGAAGAAACATTAGAAAACAATGTAATTACCATACATGTGTCACTTCAAGAACAAACAGACAAATGCCAAAAGAAAAATCAAATGTTAGCTTACTCTACACACCACAATACGCATCCACAGTTTTCATAATCCCTCTTTACCATTCCAGAAACTATATGAGGTTCCCATTTTACAAAGGATGTGATGTGCTAGCTTGCATGAACACAGACAGCGGCTTTGGCCACTGCTGTGATTATTTACAACATAATGAGGAGAGCCTGAAGTCTGTACAAGATTTTGCAGGGCTACTTTGATCTGGTTGGCTCCTCTTAAAATGAGTCTCTTCATCTTTTTGTCATTGATCAAAGTTCAGTTAAGCTGAAAGATCTGACAACAAAAGTCTGTGGCTGTGGTTCCTATGTTACTAATTTTAGTTTCAATTTTTTTCTCTTTTTTTTTTTTAATAAAAGGTAGAAAATCTGATTTCCTGTTTTCAAAGAGGTCTTTCATATCCACACAAACATATCTGTATCACTGCTAATTATTTTTAGGAAGCATAATGTTAATACAGTAGAATTGATTGCAGTTCAGCTAAGAGAACATGCTAACACAGGGCCAACACAGAGGCAAACAACCATCACGCTACTAACGTTTAGTGTATCATTTCAGTTGTTGAATATTCAGAGTTATATTGTTACAGCATCTGTGGGGAAAATGAGAATGTTTATGATGCCGTGATAAGCCAACTGAGGTTAGCAAGCGTAAACAGTAGATGCTGCAGCATTCCACAACAACACTTAATTTCACACTGTGCTGATCCTTAACAAAAACTGAGCTGCCATCGTTCCACCTTTGTGGCAGCTAATAGACCCACAATGTTTTGTTCCATGAAAAACAAGTCCATGGCTATTTTAGTTGAAAAGTACCAGAGATATTCAGGGAGGTGTGTGTGCTCAAAGTGATTCTAGATAAGTAATGCCTCTGGGGGGGGAAAAAAAAGCAAAACAAAAACAAACAAAACAAACAAACAAACAAAAAAAAATGGGGTAAATATCATTTCTTTGCTCTTGAGTCTGAAAACTCCACTTTGTGTCTTAACTGTTAAATCTCTCTTGATAAAAGCGTGCTCAAGATGAAATGAAAACAGGCCTTAATGGCTCTCCTTAATGGGTATCTTCCGAGCTTAAGAATGAAAGTGGTGGCATTCAGTTTTAATCATCTCAAGAAGAAATAGAGGTTAGTTTTTTGCAGATATTTGACAACTGGGCTTCAAGTGATGAATGGTAGCATTTTATCCCCTCAGTCCCATTTATTGTGTCTCTGTATTGTACTGCTTCCAATACGAAGTATTTTTTTTTGTTAGAAAATATAAACATTTCATGTAGGTGGACATCATTTACAGGCATGACTTTGGATCTTAATTGCAGGAGACATCTAACATCAGTTCTTGATTAGGTTTTGTGTAATCTGCTTTTTCTGTTTCAATAGCCTATTAGACAGCATGAACCTCTTTATGTAGCTGGGTATTAAGCAGAGTATAATATCTTTAAGTAGCCCTCTAATGTTCATCAAGCTCAATAGCGACTGACACAAAGAGCTTCATTGAAATGTCTTATAGCAGATATTGAAGCTTGATTCATTAGTTCAGACTGAACTATAGAAACAACTGCAAGTAGCTTTACTATTAAAAACTGTACAAAAGTTTCAGCTTTCACAGATAATCTTTTTCTTATCAGGACTATTTTATAAGTATTATCTGTGCAGAATAATGCAACTGATTCAGGCCAGTAGATGCTTGCTGTGCCAACAGGTTCATGGTGTAAATAGTTCTGTTGACATGTCCTAAATGACATGCTTTGATGTAACAACAGTGTTGTGGAAGAACTTATTTAAGCACATACCATTATCTATTCCTGAGGAGATAGTGGTCCAAATAAATGGGAAACATGGCATTTTGTGACAGTGAGACTGTACAATCAACGTTTTAAAAAACTGGCTGAATGACAATTATGTAATGAGGAATTTCAAGACGTTGCACAGGGCTCCTCCATCATATGTGCTCACATCATCACTTTGATATCTTGTGTGCTTTTGATGTGTATTACTGCAACTTTGTAATAATACTTTGAAAGGAAAAAAAACATTCAACCACAAGCTAATTAAAGTGAAGTGTACTAACTGCTCAGCATTTGTACTGTGTAAAAAAAGTTCAGCCTGCTTTTTGTTTAAACGTTTAAATGTTGTTTTTAACTCTTGTTCCTACTGATTGATCCATTAATTATAACCTGCTTTCATCCTTGTTTTAGTTTCCACATGTTAATTTGAAACGGCATGCTATGAATTTCAAACAGCCTGCAAACAGCATACACAGCATTTTTATTGGTGAATATGTAGATTGTAGCACCTTTTAAGAGTACATGTGGGTGTTTCTGTCAGAACAGACATGTTTTCACCAGACCCAGCTACTTTCAAATGATGTACTGTCACATTTGGAAGTTGTGCCTTATCTACACGCAAGGTAAGGGGCATTATTACAGTAA